>NC_092707.1:23221261-24476225 GCF_047496885.1 Scyliorhinus torazame | reverse complement strand
TGTACAGGCGTATCACCACAAGGGGAACACCATCAAAGAGCTGGAAAAGGCCTCAACAGACCAGAGGGACTGGATCTTAATCCTGGAGACCGAGATAGCGAGGCTGGTGGTGACACAGGGGAGCCCAAAGGGGAAGCTAGAAGACCACGAGAACCGGTCGCAGCACTAAAATCTGAGGATAGTGGGCCTGCCCGAGGAAACCGAAGGAAGGTCCCCACAGACTACATGGCCCAGATACTGGGAAACCTGGTGGGAAGGGATAGCTTCTCCAACCTGCCAAAGATAGACAAAGCCCACAGGTCACTCTGTCCGAAACCCAGGACTGGGGAGCAGCCGAGGGCAATAATTGCCAAGATGCCCCGACACCAGGATCGGGAAAGAATCCTGTGCTGGTCGGACGGACAAAGACCTGCAGTTGGGAGGGACACCAGATTAGGATACACCAGGACATTGGGCAGACCTGGCCAAGCGCCGGGCAGAGTTTAACAGAGCAAAGTCGGCCCTACACAAGAGTGGGGTGAAGTTTGGGATGTTCTAGCCTGCCAAATTATGGGTCACTTTCCAGGACAGGGAGCACTGCTTTACGGACGTGGACAAATTTGTCCGAGACAACAGGCTGGGAAGGGAGCAACGGTGAAAAGGTCGCCTGGACAGACTAAAACACTAAAAGACAATCTATACGGGACTGTACCGCCTCACTCTGAACCTGACAGGCAAAACCCAGAAAGGGGACTTCTGGTCATGGGGATGTGCTGAGAAATCGCAAATCAAGTGGCTGTCCTCCCACGAACCTGCAAAATAGGCACTGTTCGCCCTAATAACGCCCGCTAACAACACAAATCATCCCCTACACCACTAACAAAACACAGAAGGAGGACAAATGCCAGACAATAGCCACTCCAGAGGATGAGTAGAGGCCAGGAGTGGAAAAAGCCTGCACAAACAAGCGACTGACCCAGCTGACACACGAGGGACCGACTCATGCATGGGAAGCCCCCCCCCCCCCCCCCCCCCAGGCCCACACCAGGGGGTGGATGCAGGATGTTTCTCTTGTCATGTGAGAGTACCTTTAAGAAATGGGTGTTTATAAATGGGTGTTTATAAATGGGTGTGTATATAAATATCTGTAGTGAGAGTACCTTTAAGAAATGGGTGTTTACTACTGCAGTGATGTCAGACAGTGGGTGGAGCTGGGCCTGTCTGTCAGCTTTTTACTTTCATTTTTGAGCAGGCTGCAGGGTGTGTTTTAGTTTCGTTTTCAGTGTTGGAGCTGAAGCCAGACAGAGCAGGTGTACTGCTGTTCTCTCTGCCATCAAAAGACTATCTCTTGATCATTTGGTGAATTCAGAATTATAAACGTTTTCAGTAGTGACTTTAACCTGATGTGCTTCTGATAAAGGTTTTGTTTTTGAGTCGTATGGATGTTAAAAAGGAAACTTAAAGGATTACTTAGTGTTGTAGTCTTTGGGGGTTGCATTTGAATTAATGGTTGCTAAGATGTTCACTGTATGTTTTAAAAAGGTTAACTTGAGTTCATAGAATAAACATTCTTTTGCTTTAAAAAATACTTTTCCCTTTCTGCTGTACCACACCTGTAGAGTGGGCCGTGTGCTTCCCATACCACAATCTAGTAAAACTTGTGGGTCAGGTGGGCTCCATGGTACACTTTGGGGTTCTCTAAACCCTGGCCCATAACACTCTCCAGAGAATTGAGAGAACATCAAGAAGATAAAAAATTGGACAGACAAGCTGCGGTGAAGGGTGCGGTGGTCATGCAGGTCCTGGATAAAGTGGAAAAGCGACTGGAAGCCCAGGAGGCAACCATTAAAGAGTTGGAAGGGGCTGCAACGGACCAGAGCGACCGGATTGTTGCCCTGGAAAAGGAGGTGGCAAGGCTGGTCGCGACACAAGGCAACCTGAGAGGAACGGTTGAGGATCAGGAGAACAGATCGAGGCAGCAGAACCTACGGATCGTGGGCCTACCGGAGGAGATCGAAGGTAGGAACACCACAGACTATGTGGCCCGAATGCTGGGTAACCTGGTGGGAAGGGACAGCTTCCCCAACCCACCAGAAATCGACAGAGCGCACCGGTCCCTACGACCAAAGCCCAAAATCGAGGAACAGACGAGGGCGATAATTGCAAAGACGCACCGGCACCAGGACCAGGAAGTGCAGAAACCTGCAGCTGGGAAGGTCAGTAGGTCTGGGTCTACCAGGACATTAGGGTTGACTTGGCCAAGTGCTGGGCCGAATTTCACAAAGCGAAGGCCACGCTGTGCAGAAAGGGTGTAAGATTCGGAATGCTGTACCCAGCCACTCTCTGGGTCACATATCAAGGCCGGGAACACTTTTTCCATAGTCCCTGTGGATGCAGACAAGTTCTTCATGGCGAACGGACTGCAGAAACGGCAGCCGGGGCAGCGTGAAGAGCCCGCAGAATGAGACTCTTAAAGTACAGTGTTGAAAAGTTTTTTCTCTTTACATTCTGTATAGCCAACTGTAAACATCGCCACAGCGACCACATTACACGGAATAGTACCTCGTTCATGGGATGGGTAAGAGAGGGAAGGAGCATCAAGTACAGCAAAGCGCAGGGGAAGGTGAGGGGAACGGCGGACAGGGAACCCAGAGATCGGGCAGCGGGAGAAGCTGCAACAAGCCCCCGGAGGAGGGGGGAACGGGGGGGGGAACACACTAACGAGTTAGCTAGCACCGGGATTCATGCAGGAGAGAGAGGCCGCGGCGCATTCCCCGCAAGGGGGAAAGCGCCTGGCGAGGAGGGGAGCAGCCAATGGGTATGGAGGGCTAACTAGGGGATGAAACAGGGGAAAGGGAAAGGGGGTGAGTAGCTACGGGGTAGAGGGGGAAAGAGGATGGCGGGGTGGGGGGGGGGGAGAGAGGATACCACAAGAGAGAGATCGGTGAAGAAAGTTGGAGGGCATTAGCCTATGGAACAAAATGGCGGTGCAAGCAACCACTTGGGAAGGTGCCTGGACAAAGGGAAACCCCGGAGCGCAGGAGCTCACCCACATGGTGAACTCATAGTTGGTGGCCATGTTGGGTGGTCCCTGGACAAAGAGAAACCCCGGAGCGCAGGGACCCCGCCTCATGGGGAGAACAGTGACCATGGACACCTCGGGCTGCCCCCACAGCAAAGGGCAACCCCAAAGTTCAGGGGCGTGTCCAGTAGGTAGGCATGATTGTTCCCACATAAACGGGGGAGGGGGGGGGGACGGACCAAGAAACCCCATTAGGATAGTCACCTGGAACGTCAGGGGACCTAACGGCGCAGTGAAAAGATCCAGAGTCTTTGCCCACCTGAAAAGTATGAAAGCCGAGAGAGTCTTCCTCCAAGAGACACACCTCAGAGAGAAGGACCGACTGCAGGTAAGGAAGGGCTGGGTGGGACAGACCTCCCATTCCTGCTACGGGACAAGGGCCAGGGGGTAGCCATTTTGCTAAAGAAGAGGACAATGTTTACAGCGACAAGGACGGTTACGGACCCAGGGGTACGTTATGTCATAGTCAGCAGTGTCCTAGACGGGGCACCGTAGTCTTGGTCAACGTGTACACTCCCAGCGGGGACGACACGGAGTTCGTAAAGAAGACCATGGCGGAAATCCCTAACATAGACATACACCGACTCCTCATGGGAGGGGACTTTAACTGTGTACTGGACCCGCTGTGGACAGGTCGAACCTCAAAGCGGGGAAGACCTCAAATATGACGAATGAACTCGGCATGTTTATGGAACAGGTGGGGGTAGTGGCGGGTGGGGGGAAGAATCTAAGGATCCCAGAAAGGTCCTGCAAAGAAAAAGAAGCATTGGAGGCTAGGCCCTCCCAAACCTTCAATACTACCACTGGGCGGCCACAGCGGAAAGAGTGAGGGGATGGGTGAGGGAGCCAGAAGCAGAATGGGCCATGATTGATTGGCGGAGCAGACTCGATGTGCCAAGTGACCTAATTCTGCTCCTATGTCTTATGTCTTATGGTCTTATGGGTAAGGATGGAGGAGAGCTCCTGCACAGGGGCGTCCCTTCGAGCTCTTGCCACAACAGCACTCCCATCCCCTCCCTCCAGCCAAGCACTCAACAAGCCTGATGGTGATAGATTTGCCAAAAGGTGATTCCCGCCCATTGTATCGCAACGTCTCGCGAGATCGCGTTGGTTCTCGTGACGCATTGCAAGCTGGGTAAATTTAGAGTTACCCAATTCATTTTTTCCTATTGAGGGGAAATTTAGCGTGGCCAATCCACCTACCCTGCTCATCTTTTGGGTTGTGGGGGCGAGACCCACGCCAACACGGGGAGAATGGGCAAACTCCACCGGGACAGTGACCCGGGGCCGGGATAGAACCTGGGTCCTCAGCGCCATGAGGCAGCGGTGCTAACCACTGCGGCACCATGCCGCCCTATCTCCCTGAAGACCTGGTCAATATTCATCTCTCGACCACCATCATGAAAACAGATTGGTGTGGTCATCATCACCTTTGGGTTTGTAGGATCCTGCTGTGCACACATAGTCGAGCGTGATTCCTACAATACAACAATGACTACACTCATGGGTACTGGACTGGCTGTACGGTACTCTGGGGCGGTGTGCTGTCATGAAAGGTGCTATATAAATGCAAACCTTTCCTTTTTTTCTTTTGCTCTGTACCTGCTGCAGCTGATGAGGAGTTTCCGCCTCCCGGATTGAACGTAACAGCAGATCGACGGCCGTCGTCAATGGGCTATGTTCAATGCAGTGTCCAGCTGCTCAAAAAGGACAAGATCATTGAGCTTCATTGAAATCTAGTTTCAGCAGTGCCCTAGAGCAGAGTGAGTGTCCATTCAAAACTGCTGTTTCCTACACAAATAGGCACAAGGGGCGCGATACTCCGATGCCGCGCCGGTTGGGAGAATCGCCTGCCGCGCCATTTTTCCCCGCGACGCCGGTCCGACGCCCTCCCGCGATTCACCCAAGCGGCGGGATCGGCCCCGTCGTGTTCGCGCGGCGCAGGCCGGAGAATCGCCCTAGACACCCAAAATGGCGATTCTCCGCTACCCCCGCTATTCTCCGGCCCGGATGGGCCGAAGTCCCGACGGCGTGACCCCAGTTCACGCCGTCGCCGTTCACACCTGGGAAATAAAGTCGTCAGCCAGTCGTGCTGGCTGCCGCTGAGCAGTGAGGAGGTGAGGGGACTGTTCCGGAGATCCTGCAGACCGGGTCGGCCAGCCGGGGGGGGGGGGGGGGGGGGGGGGTGGGGGGAAGAGTGTGGAGGTGGGGGGGGGGTGGTAAGGGAGAGTGTGGAAGTGGGAGGGGGGTGAGGGAGGGAGAGTGTGGAGGGGGGGCGAGGGAGAGTGTGGAGGTGGGAGGGGGGGGGTGGGGGAGAGTGTGGAGGTGGGAGGGGGGGGGTGAGGGAGGGAGTGGAGGTGGGAGGGGGGTGAGGGAGGGAGTGGAGGTGGGGGGGGTGAGGGAGGGAGTGGAGGTGGGAGGGGGGTGAGGGAGGGGGTGGGAGGGGGAGGGAGAGTGTGGAGGTGGGAGTGGAGGTGGGAGGGGGGTGAGGGAGGGAGTGGAGGTGGGAGGGGGAGGGAGAGTGTGGAGGTGGGGGGGTGAGGGAGGGAGTGGAGGTGGAAGGGGGGTGAGGGAGGGAGTGGAGGTGGGAGGGGGGTGAGGGAGGGAGTGGAGGTGGGAGGGGGGTGAGGGAGGGAGTGGAGGTGGGAGTGGAGGTGGGAGGGGGGTGAGGGAGGGAGTGGAGGTGGGAGGGGGAGGGAGAGTGTGGAGGTGGGGGGGTGAGGGAGGGAGTGGAGGTGGAAGGGGGGTGAGGGAGGGAGTGGAGGTGGGAGGGGGGTGAGGGAGGGACTGGAGGTGGGAGGGGGGTGAGGGAGGGAGTATAGGTGGGAGGGGGGTGAGGGAGCGAGTGGAAGTGGGAGGGGGGGTGAGGGAGGGAGTGCAGGTGGGAGGGGGTGAGGGAGAGAGTGGAGGTGGGAGGGGGTGAGGGAGGGAGTGGAGGTGGGAGTGGAGGTGGGAGGGGGGTGAGGGAGGGAGTGGAGGTGGGAGGGGGAGGGAGAGTGTGGAGGTGGGGGGGGGGTGAGGGTGGGAGGGGGGTGAGGGAGGGAGTGGAGGTGGGAGGGGGGTGAGGGAGGGAGTGGAGGTGGGAGGGGGGTGAGGGAGGGAGTATAGGTGGGAGGGGGGTGAGGGAGGGAGTGGAAGTGGGAGGGGGGTGAGGGAGGGAGTGGAGGTGGGACGGGGAGGGTGAGTGTGGAGGTGGGGGGGTGAGGGAGGGAGTGGAGGTGGGAGGGGGGGTGAGGGAGGGAGTGGAGGTGGGAGTGGAGGTGGGAGGGGGGTGAGGGAGGGAGTGGAGGTGGGAGGGGGAGGGAGAGTGTGGCGGCGGGGGGGGTGAGGGAGGGAGTGGAGGTGGGAGAGGGGTGAGGGAGGCAGTGGAGGTGGGAGGGGGGTGAGGGAGGGAGTGGAGGTGGGAGGGGGGTGAGGGAGGGAGTGGAGGTGGGAGGGGGGTGAGGGCGGGAGTATAGGTGGGAGGGGGGTGAGGGAGGGAGTGGAAGTGGGAGGGGGTGAGGAAGGGAGTGGAGGTGGGAGGGGGTGAGGGAGGGAGTGGAGGTGGGAGGGGGGTGAGGAGGGAGTGGAGGTGGGAGGGGGTGAGGGAGGGAGTGGAGGTGGGAGGGGGGTGAGGGAGGGAGTGGAGGTGGGAGGGGGGTGAGGGAGGGAGTGGAGGTGGGAGGGGGGTGAGGGAGGGAGTGGAGGTGGGAGGGGGTGAGGGAGGGAGTGGAGGTGGGAGGGGGGTGAGGGAGAGAGTGGAGGTGGGAGGGGGGTGAGGGAGAGAGTGGAGGTGGGAGAGGGGTGAGGGAGGGAGTGGATGTGGGAGGAGGAGTGAGTGTGGAGGTGGGAGGGGGGTGAGGGAGGGAGTGGAGGTGGGGGGTGAGGGAGGGAGTGGAGGTGGGAGGGGGTGAGGGAGGGTGTGGAGGTGGGAGGGGGGTGAAGGAGGGAGTGGAGGTGGGAGGGGGGTGAGGGAGGGAGTGGAGGTGGGAGGGGGGTGAGGGAGGGAGTGGAGGGGGAGGGGGTGAGGGAGGGAGTGGAGGTGGGAGGGGGTGAGGGAGGGAGTGGAGGTGGGAGGGGGGTGAGGGAGGGAGTGGAGGTGGGAGGGGGGTGAGGGAGGGAGTGGAGGTGGGAGGAGGGTGAGGGAGGGAGTGGAGGTGGAAGAGGGTGAGGGAGGGAGTGGAGGTGGGAGGGGGGTGAGGGAGGGAGTGGAGGTGGGGGGGTGAGGGAGGGAGGGAGTGAGGGAGGGAGTGGAGTTGGGAGGGGGGTGAGGGAGGGAGTGGAGGGGGAGGGGGGTGAGGGAGGGAGTGGAGGTGGGAGGGGGTGAGGGAGGGAGTGGAGGTGGGAGGGGGTGAGGGAGGGAGTGGAGGTGGGAGGGGGGTGAGGGAGGGAGTGGAGGTGGGAGGGGGGTGAGGGAGGGAGTGGAGGTGGGAGGGGGGTGAGGGAGGGAGTGGAGGTGGGGGGGTGAGGGAGGGAGGGAGTGAGGGAGGGAGTGGAGTTGGGAGGGGGGTGAGGGAGAGAGTGGAGGTGGGGGGGTGAGGGAGGGAGTGTAGGTGAGGGGGTGAGGGATGGAGTGGAGGTGGGAGGGGGGTGAGGGAGGGAGTGGAGGTGGGAGGGGGTGAGGGAGGGAGTGGAGGTGGGAGAGGGGTGACGGAGGGAGTGGAGGTGGGTGGGGGTGAGGGAGGAAGTGGAGGTCATAGATCACAGATCATCGAATTTACAGTGCAGAAGGAGGCCATTCGGCCCATCGGGTCTGCACTGGGTCTTGGAAAGAGCACCCTACCCAAGGTCAACACCTCCACCCTATCCCCATAACCCAGTGACCCCACCCAGTGACCAAGGGTAATTTTGGACACTAAGGGCAATTTATCATGGCCAATCCACCTAACCTGCACATCTTTGGACTGAGAGAGGAAACCGGAGCACCCGGAGGAAACCCACGCACACACGAGGAGGACGTGCAGACTCTGCACAGACAGTGACCCAAGCCGGAATCGAACCTGGGACCCTGGAGCTGTGAAGCAATTGTACTATCCACAATGCTACCGTGCTGCCCACGGTAGAGAGTGGAGGGAGAGAGTGGAGGTGGGAGGGGGGTGAGGGAGAGTGTGCAGGTGGGAAGGAGGGTGAGGAAGGGAGTGGAGGTGGGAGTGGGTGAGGGAGGGAGTGGAGGTTGGAGGGGGGTGATGGAGGGAGTGGAGGTGGGAGGGGGGTGAGGGAGAGTGTGGAGGTGGGAGGGAGGGAGTGGAGGTGGGAGGGAGTGGAGGTGGGAGGGAGGGAGTGGAGGTGGGAGGGAGTGGAGGTGGGAGGGAGGGAGTGGAGGTGGGAGGGGGAGGGAGAGTGTGGATGTGGGGGGGTGAGGGAGGGAGTGGAGGTGGGAGGGGGGGTGAGGGAGGGAGTGGAGGTGGGAGTGGAGGTGGGAGGGGGGTGAGGGAGGGAGTGGAGGTGGGAGGGGGAGGGAGAGTGTGGCGGTGGGGGGGGTGAGGGAGGGAGTGGAGGTGGGAGGGGGGTGAGGGAGGCAGTGGAGGTGGGAGGGGGGTGAGGGAGGGAGTGGAGGTGGGAGGGGGGTGAGGGAGGGAGTATAGGTGGGAGGGGGGTGAGGGAGGGAGTGGAAGTGGGAGGGGGTGAGGGAGGGAGTGCAGGTGGGAGGGGGTGAGGAAGGGAGTGGAGGTGGGAGGGGGTGAGGGAGGGAGTGGAGGTGGGAGGGGGTGAGGGAGGGAGTGGAGGTGGGAGGGGGTGAGGGAGGGAGTGGAGGTGGGAGGGGGGTGAGGGAGGGAGTGGAGGTGGGAGGGGGGTGAGGGAGGGAGTGGAGGTGGGAGGGGGGTGAGGGAGGGAGTGGAGGTGGGAGGGGGTGAGGGAGGGAGTGGAGGTGGGAGGGGGGTGAGGGAGAGAGTGGAGGTGGGAGGGGGGTGAGGGAGAGAGTGGAGGTGGGAGAGGGGTGAGGGAGGGAGTGGATGTGGGAGGAGGAGTGAGTGTGGAGGTGGGAGGGGGGTGAGGGAGGGAGTGGAGGTGGGGGGTGAGGGAGGGAGTGGAGGTGGGAGGGGGGTGAGGGAGGGTGTGGAGGTGGGAGGGGGGTGAAGGAGGGAGTGGAGGTGGGAGGGGGGTGAGGGAGGGAGTGGAGGTGGGAGGGGGGTGAGGGAGGGAGTGGAGGGGGAGGGGGTGAGGGAGGGAGTGGAGGTGGGAGGGGGTGAGGGAGGGAGTGGAGGTGGGAGGGGGGTGAGGGAGGGAGTGGAGGTGGGAGGGGGGTGAGGGAGGGAGTTGAGGTGGGTAGGAGGGTGAGGGAGGGAGTGGAGGTGGAAGAGGGTGAGAGAGGGAGTTGAGGTGGGAGGGGGGTGAGGGAGGGAGTGGAGGTGGGGGGGTGAGGGAGGGAGGGAGTGAGGGAGGGAGTGGAGTTGGGAGGGGGGTGAGGGAGGGAGTGGAGGGGGAGGGGGGGTGAGGGAGGGAGTGGAGGTGGGAGGGGGTGAGGGAGGGAGTGGAGGTGGGAGGGGGTGAGGGAGGGAGTGGAGGTGGGAGGGGGGTGAGGGAGGGAGTGGAGGTGGGAGGGGGGTGAGGGAGGGAGTGGAGGTGGGAGGAGGGTGAGGGAGGGAGTGGAGGTGGAAGAGGGTGAGGGAGGGAGTGGAGGTGGGAGGGGGGTGAGGGAGGGAGTGGAGGTGGGGGGGTGAGGGAGGGAGGGAGTGAGGGAGGGAGTGGAGTTGGGTGGGGGATGAGGGAGAGAGTGGAGGTGGGGGGGTGAGGGAGGGAGTGGAGGTGAGGGGGTGAGGGAGGGAGTGGAGGTGGGAGGGGGGTGAGGGAGGGAGTGGAGGTGGGAGGGGGGTGAGGGAGGGAGTGGAGGTGGGAGGGGGTGAGGGAGGGAGTGGAGGTGGGAGAGGGGTGAGGGAGGGAGTGGAGGTGGGAGGGGGTGAGGGAGGGAGTGGAGGTGGGAGAGGGGTGAGGGAGGGAATGGAGGTGGGTGGGGGTGAGGGAGGAAGTGGAGGTCATAGATCACAGATCATCGAATTTACAGTGCAGAAGGAGGCCATTCGGCCCATCGGGTCTGCACTGGGTCTTGGAAAGAGCACCCTACCCAAGGTCAACACCTCCACCCTATCCCCATAACCCAGTGACCCCACCCAACACTAAGGGTAATTTGGGACACTAAGGGCAATTTATCATGGCCAATCCACCTAACCTGCACATCTTTGGACTGAGAGAGGAAACCGGAGCACCCGGAGGAAACCCACGCACACACGAGGAGGACGTGCAGACTCTGCACAGACAGTGACCCAAGCCGGAATCGAACCTGGGACCCTGGAGCTGTGAAGCAATTGTGCTATCCACAATGCTACCGTGATGCCCACGGTAGAGATTGGAGGGAGAGAGTGGAGGTGGGAGGGGGGTGAGGAAGAGTGTGCAGGTGGGAAGGAGGGTGAGGAAGGGAGTGGAGGTGGGAGTGGGTGAGGGAGGGAGTGGAGGTTGGAGGGGGGTGATGGAGGGAGTGGAGGTGGGAGGGGGGTGAGGGAGAGTGTGGAGGTGGGAGGGAGGGAGTGGAGGTGGGAGGGAGTGGAGGTGGGAGGGAGGGAGTGGAGGTGGGAGGGAGTGGAGGTGGGAGGGAGGGAGTGGAAGTGGGAGGGAGTGGAGGTGGGAGGGAGAGTGCGCAGGTGGGAGGGGGGACAGTGTGGAGGGTGTCGTCCATCCGCGGATGCCACATGTCAGCCGCCCTGATATGGCAGGACGGTGACGAGGACACGGCCGCAGGTTGTCGTCTGGCTGATGGGCACAGGCGACTGGCACACTGGTGAGGAGGATGGTGTGAACTGACCGTTGGACGCAGACAGTGACCAGGTGTTAGGCTGGCTGCGTATCTGCAGCACGACCAGGCCACCGGGGCACACAGGGATCCCATGCAACCCGGCTGGCGAGGTGTGGAAGAACCTCCGTGTAACATGTCGTTTCTCTGCCCCCCACCACCCTCCTGCAGGTCACCATGTATGCCAACCAGACAACGATGTTCACTGCTGTGGTTGGAGCCGCAGCTCTGCAGGTGGCCATCCTGCAGCGTAGACTCAGACGGCCCACAGTGGCTGCAGATGCAGCGGTTGCTGCTGCAGCAGAGGGGATGGCCGCGGAGTGGCCCGTCCTCGCCGTGCAGGCCGCAGGCACTCAGGCCCGGAATGTCCAGGGGGATGCCGAGGGGAACATTGACCCCCCGACGGCGGGGAATGCACAGGAAGCGGGCACTGATATCGAAGTGCTTGGGGGGGAGGAGGAGGAGAAGCCACTGATGGTGGTGCCAGGGCGCCACAGGCGTCCAGCAAGGCCGAGGGTGTACCGTGACAGAATGTCGTTCGAGGCCCTACCGGACATCACATGCAGGAGGAGACTACGGTTCAGCAGGGAGACAGTCGCACATATATGCCAGCTCGAGGCGCACCTCGCACCACTTGGAACGGGTGGAGGACACGCTATATCAGTCTCCGTCAAGGTGACGGTAGCCCTAAACTTTTACGCTACCGGTTCCTTCCAGGCGCCGAGCGGGGACCTATCCGGGATTTCACAGACATCGGTCCACAGGTGCATCAGGGCCGTGACCGACGCCTTGTACGCCATGGCGGACAGGTACATTCAATTCCCCGAGGACCGAGCACAGCAGGAAGCACGGGCATGTGGATTCGCCAAGGTGGCTGGGATACCGATGGTCCAGGGTGTCATCGATGGTGTGCACGTCCCCATGCGTCCACCTGCAGACAACAGGGAAGTGTTCATGAACAGGAAGGGCGCATACTCCATGAACATTCAGGTGGTGTACAACCCCCACATGAAGATCATGCACGTGTGTGCAAGGTACCCCGGGAGTGTGCATGACGCCTACATTCTGGCACAGTCGTTCATCCCCGCAATGTTCGATGGATGCCCACCCCCCCGGCTGAGGGGCTGGTTGCTGGGCGACAGGGGCTATCCGTTGAGGTCATGGCTGATGGCGCCAATACGGAGGCCTCAGACCAACGCGGAGAGCCTATACAACGAGGCCCATGCAGCAACCAGGGGTGTGGTGGAGCGGTGCTTCGGGCTGCTGAAGATGCGATTCAGATGCCTGGACCGCTCCGGAGGGGCCCTGCAGCACCGGCCCGACAGGGTCGGTTGCATGGTTGTGGTCTGCTGTGCGCTGCACAACATTGCCATGCAGAGGGGAGATGCACTGGTGGAGGAGTCGGAGGGAGGACCCGACGGCACCGGAGCCAACGCAAACGAAGGGGAGGAGGAGGAGGAGGATGGCGTGCATCAGGGTGGGGGAGGGGCGCAGGACACAGACACTGCCCGGGTGCTGGTTACGTCCAGGAGGCTGCACGACGGCATCGTCGAGGACAGCGGGCACGCGACGCGTTGGTGGCCGCACGGTTCACGCACCGTGGGGGGGGGGGGGGGATTCGCTGAACACTGCCACTTGCACCGTCACTCCTGCACACGGGCACCACAACTGCACCCACCATCCCCTCCTCCCGCACCCCCGCACCGTGTTCACGGCACCAATTCCACATCACCTTACCACTGCGGCACTACGGGATTGCACAACATTGATGATTGTGTGAGCGGGTGTGACCAGTGCCATGTTGAATGATGACAGCCCGCTCTGCGATGAGCTGTGAGCTGAGATTCGCCAGCCAAGGTCTGACTCATGGCTATAGCTGCACCATCCACCCCGGTGGTCACAGCCTTCATAACGGGCATTTCATCACATGCCCGTGTGGGGTGGCTGGCGTCGGTGTACCGAGGACTACGGTGTCCGATTTTGGGAGGCGGGGGGGAAAGGGACAGCACATCTGGCACCGACGTTGAACCGCTCATTAACCACAGCGCCACTCGGTCACCCTCACGAGCCCCCTGGCACCGGACATAGCACAGAGTCTTACAAGTTAAGTGCAACAGTGAGTTTATTTGTGACATTCACATACAGATGCCCTACCCCCTACAACTAAACTGTGCCCTGCACCCGTGCCAACTTATTATGTGCCTAACTCCTTTGCCTTACGGGCCCTACCACTAAGTCTAGGTGTCTCCCCAGATGGTACAGCAGGAGTGGAGGCAGCCTGCTGAGAATCACGCCCTGCGACATGGCTCCCCGTCGGCATGCGTTTCCTGTGGCGGCCCGGCTTCGATGGGTCAGGCTGCTCGGCGGGCGTGCTGGATGGCGTGGTGCCACCCTGTCCTGCCCGCTGTCCACCAGATGCGCCAGGGACGGAACGTGGGGAGGCCGAGTGTCCCGGGACGTCCCTTGCTGGAGGTACCGGGACGGACCCCAGAACCTCCTCCTCCCTTGGGGAGCCCGGTGGCCCCCGGGCCTCACTGTGGGACGGAGGTGCGATTGGAGACATGCCGCGTCGCACCACCGACACCTGGCGCTGCCAGTCCTGGAGGCCTGCAGCGGTATCGACCATGGTCCGAATGCTCGCAGAGACGGAGCCCAGGGAGTGCGACATTCCTGCCATGGACTGTGCTATCTCAACCTATGAGTGCGCTACGCCATCCATCACGTGCGCCAGGCGGTCTATGCTCTCCGCGACTGACTGCTTGGACTGTGCCATGGCATGGTGAGACTCGGCCAGGGCCCGGAGAGTGGTGGCAATGTCCTGTTGGCTCTGGCGCATGGCTACCTGTGAGAGGGCAGCCCTCTCCTGGGCCGTAGATGACGCGTGCACGTGAAGCCCAATGCCTTGCAGAACCTGGCCAATGGCCGAAACCGTTTCACCCATTGCCTCCACCGCGGACGCCACCCGTGCGGTGTCGGCCTGGGTGGCTGCGATGAGCGGCACCACTCCCTGTTCCTGGACACGAATGGACTCCTCCAACTGCGTGTGCAGGTCCTGGAAGATGGCCCTCATCCCGTTATTCAGTCCCTGGGTGTCCACATGCATCGGCTGTCCGGGTGGGTCAAGTACATCCAGGAACCCGGGAACCGTCTGGGTGGCAGCTGTTTGCTGGGCCTGGGCTGCCCTCCGACCGTCCAACCCCTCGGCTGCTCCAAACTCCACCTGCTGTACCGGCTTGGCTGTGTGGTGCACACCGGACCGTGACCCGGGAGCCTCATCACTTATCTGCCCAACCGAGGTGAGTGTCTCTGCGATGGTGGATGGCGTGGGAGACAGCAGTTCCGCTAGCTCAAGGTCATCGTCCGTTAGGAGGTCTACTGTGTACTGGTCCCCCTCACGGCCCGGCGCAAGGTGCATGCGGCCCATGGCATGTTGCCCTCCAGGTGAATCCGCGGACTGTGTGGCCGTTCTCTATGCGTCATCGTCACTGTCCGTCCTGTGCCCCTCAGTATTGTCTCTGTCCGTCGTATGTGCGTCCCCGTCCAGAGTCCCAGACTGAGAGGATGACCCTCCTGTCCGACCGACTGCCACCCTCTGGCGTGCGTCCCTGGGTGCGCTTGAGGTTGGAGATGGTCGTCTTTGTCTTGGCCGAGACGACCCTGGACATTCGGCGGCTGGCCCTGGGGAACACAACGCTACGGGGTTCGTTAGACACGCTGGGCCGGGTGTATGGTGGTGGTGGGGGCAGTGGGGGAGGGGGGGGGGAGGGGATCGGGGGTGCAGTGGGTAGTGTGAGGGGGGAGGGGATCGAGGGTGCAGTGGGCAGTGTGAGGGGGAGGGGATCGAGGGTGCAGTGGCCAGTGTGAGGGGGGAGGGGATCGAGGGTGCAGTGGCCAGTGTGAGGGGGGAGGGGATCGAGGGTGCAGTGGGCAGTGTGAGGGGGGAGGGGATCGAGGGTGCAGTGGCCAGTGTGAGGGGGGAGGGGATCGAGGGTGCAGTGGCCAGTGTGAGGGGGGAGGGGATCGAGGGTGCAGTGGCCAGTGTGAGGGGGGAGGGGATCGAGGGTGCAGTGGCCAGTGTGAGGGGGGAGGGGATCGAGGGTGCAGTGGCCAGTGTGAGGGGGGAGGGGATCGAGGGTGCAGTGGCCAGTGTGAGGGGGGAGGGGATCGAGGATGCAGTGGGCAGTGTGAGGGGGGAGGGGATCGAGGGTGCAGTGGCCAGAGTGAGGGGGAGGGGATCGAGGGTGCAGTGGCCAGTGTGAGGGGGGAGGGGATCGAGGGTGCAGTGGCCAGTGTGAGGGGGGAGGGGATCGAGGGTGCAGTGGCCAGTGTGAGGGGGAGGGGATCGAGGGTGCAGTGGGCAGTGTGAGGGGGGAGGGGATCGAGGGTGCAGTGGGCAGTGTGAGGGGGGAGGGGATCGAGGGTGCAGTGGGTAGTGTGAGGGGGGGAGGGGATCGAGGGTGCAGTGGCCAGAGTGTGAGGGGGGAGGGGATCGAGGGTGCAGTGGCCAGTGTGAGGGGGTGGGGATCGAGGGTGCAGTGGCCAGTGTGAGGGGGGTGGGGATCGAGGGTGCAGTGGCCAGTGTGAGGGGGGAGGGGATCGAGGGTGCAGTGGCCAGAGTGTGAGGGGGGAGGGGATCGAGGGTGCAGTGGGCAGTGTGAGGGGGAGGGGATCGAGGGTGCAGTGGCCAGTGTGAGGGGGGAGGGGATCGAGGGTGCAGTGGCCAGTGTGAGGGGGAGGGGATCGAGGGTGGAGTGGGCAGTGTGTGGGGGGTGATGACGGTTGGGGGGGGGGGGGGGTGAGGACATGCAGGGTTGTCTCACTTGCTTCTGCGCCTCCGACCTCGACCTCCCGGGTGGCGGATCCCCCAGCGAGGTCCAGGCCCCTCTGCTCGTGAACATTGAGGGGGTGCAGCACAGGAGAACCCCCTCCGGTTCTCATATGCTCACGTTGGTTGTGAGCCATCTTGTCCTGGGGGGGGGGGGGGTGCGGATACACAATTAGGCGGGTATCATCAGGGCGTGCAGATACAGACTGTATTAATGCTGGGTGAGGAGACAGTTGGAGCCACGCCATGGTATCTATGGAGGGGGGTCCCGGTGCTCATGTGGGTCGAGTACAACATTGTGTACCCTGAACCCCCACCCCACCCCACTTCCCCCCTCGTGCCCGGGGGGGGGGGTGTTGGTTGTGACCCGGGGGTACCCTCATGGCACTTACCCTGGCAGCCCGAGTGAGGTTGTGCAGCTTCTTCTGACACTGCTCCCCGGACCGGGGGGGGGGGGGGGGTGGGGGGGGTGGGGGGGGGCCCACAGCACTCACAGCGGTGCCAACTTCACGCCAACCGCGCCTCACCGTGCTGGACGGCTGGCGATGCCCACGTCTTGGGCAGAGGGTGGCCCTTCGGCTTTCAACCTCATCGAGGAGGGTGTCCAGGTCCGTGACCCGGAACCTCGGTGCGACTCGTCGGGGCTCAGCCATCTCTCCTCCTTCCCCTCCTCCTGGGTCCTTCCGTGCGCGTATCGCACCATTTATGGCGCAGCACCGCGTCATTCGGGCGTCGCGCGCTTACGACGCTGCTTTCGCGCCACGCCCCCCCCCCCCCCCCGAGTTCCTCGCGGCCCCGCTCCTAGCCCATTTTCGGGCCCTGAATCGATCGCGATCGGGGCCGTTTAGCGCCGTCGTGAAACTCGACGGCGTTCACGATGGGGTGGGCACTGAGTCGCGGGAGCGGAGAATCGCGCCCAAGGTGTTTCTTTTACAATGAAGCAGAAATGGCCATTCAGAACCAGTGTCCTCTCCACACAGCAATCAGAGGCTGGCCCTGCAGAGAGAGCGGTGTCTCTTTTCCCGAATTGTTGAGCGCCAAATGGAACTGCGCATTTATTTTTAGGAGGAAAAAAAACTTTGTCCAGTAAACAAACATCATCCTTGCCTTTCCCCTTCAGCGCAGGTAGTTTGGTCCTGTTTATTTAAAAGAATGAGAAGCCGAACGCGAACATGTTGAGCGAGATGGCTCTGGGCCCACTCCGAGGCGTTCTGCACTGCTTTGGCACACATTGCTAACATTTGCCCTTTGGGCCCTGATTTCATTCATTATTCATGGCGCAATGCTGTCCCAGTTAAATCGAATCAGTGTATTCGGCATGAATTAATGTTGGCCAATGTTCATTTGGCTTCCATGCTGGTGTATAATGACATCAATATACATATTTTACCTCACAGATGCCTCTGGAGGAGTCTCAGCTGGGGCTCAATGGGCACCGCACTGCTCGCTGAGTCAGAAGGTGGCCGATTCAAGTCTCACTCCAGGCAGGGCTTGAGTGCAGAAATTTAGGCCGACAGACCACTGAAGCGCTGAGGGGGTGCTGCACCGTTGGAGCTCCGTTGCGACGCCAAATTTGGAGGCCCTATCTGGTGGATGATAAAGATCCCGCAGCATTGTTCCGGAGAAGGGCAACAACGTTGGGCGCGAGCTACCGACGTGTTCGAACGGGAGCGTGACGTGGCTGCTGGATGCCGCGTGAAGCTTCCCGCGGGCTCCCTGGGAGCCAGCACGCCTCACGAGATCTACCCGGGCCTCACAAGGCGTTGAGATCAGGATAATAATAATAATCTTTATTATTGTCACAAGTATGCTTATATTATGCTTACATGGGGCTGGTTTAGCACACTGGGCTAAATCGCTGGCTTTGAAAGCAGACCAAGGCAGGCTAGCAGCAGGTTCAATTCCCGTACCAGCCTCCCCGAACAGGCACCGGAATGTGGCAACTAGGGGCTTTTCACAGTAACTTCATTTGAAGCCTACTCGTGACAATAAGCGATTTTCATTTTCATTTTCATTTCATTAACACTGCAATGAAGTTACTGTGAAAATCCCCTAGTCGCCACATTCCGGCGCCTGTTCGGCACAGTGAGGGAGAATTCAGAATGTCCAATTCACCTAACAAGCACGTCTTTCGGGACTTGTGGGAGGAAACCGGAGCACCCGGAGGAAACCCATGCAGACACAGGGAGGACATGCAGACTCCGCACAGTGACCCAAGCCGGGAATCGAATTTGGGAACCTGGCGCTGTGAAGCGACAATGCTAACCACTGTGCTACCGTGTCTTAAACCTACTACGGCCTACTTAACTGGGATCTACCGGCCTCCTGGCATCTAATGGCCTCCCTCGGGCGTCCGCAGGCGTGCGCCATGTAGTACTGGTCCACACAAACGTGGACCAGGCGGAACAGCCCCCGGGGGGGTGGTTGAGTGGGGTGGGGGGGGGGGGGTCTCCCAGGCAATCAGAGACCCAGGGATGTCAGGGGTAGGGCATGGTGGCACCCTGCCCCTCTCCCTGGAACATGGGCACCTTGGCATTGCCAGGCTGGCACCTTGGCACTTCCACCCTGGCACTTGCAAGGTGGCCAGGTGGCACTGCCAAACTGGCAGGAGCACTGCTGGGAAGCCAGGGCAAGGGTGTCCAGGTACCAGGGTGGCACTATCCAGGATTAGGGCTGAGGGGGGCCCATGCCCATGAAAGGAGGGTGGAGGGGGGTATGATGGGTGGGGGGGGGGAGCAGGGCAAGTAAGAAGGGGCCTCTAGGAGGTTGGGGGGGTGACGGGTGGGGTCCTGGAAGGGAAGGCCTGTAAGGGGCGTGAGGGGGCCTGAAGAAAGGGGTGGGCCCCATAGACCATATAGCAGCATGTCCTCACTTGTGGGGGTGGGGGTTAATGTGTGTGTGGAGCGTATCATTGCCCATGGGTGGGGGGTATGGAAGTTCACTTAGAGATCGGGGCACCCTTTCAAAATGGCGGCCCGATCGCTGAGGAGCCGGACTGGACGGCAAGTTCAGCTCCCCAGTGATGAAAATATTTGTAAGTGTGGGCTAAACCAGCGAGAAAAGCCCCAGAGCCACAATAAGTGACTAAGTGTGGTTAGATAGGGGTGGGGAACCCGCCGACGGAGCCGATGGGAAACTCCCAGCAAAACCCGCCACAAATGATACTAAGAAACCTTTCCGTTAGGTCGTTTCCATTATCTCTGGCATACTGGCCAATATTTATTCTTCGATCAACATCCCAAACAATCCTAAACAACGGTGTTAATGGTGTCTATAAGATGAGAAAGAATTAGATCAAGGTTGGGATTTTAGGCCCCCCGCCATTTCCCACAGTGTATTTTCTAGAGTGGAGGCGGCTCGCCGGCGGGATTGTCCAGTCGCGCCGAAGTCGACGGCCATTTGCGTGGCTTGCCGGCCGCGTTGCCGGGGAAACCTGCCTTCAGCGGGATTTGGAAGACCCCACCAGCAGGAAGGGCCGGAAAATCCCACCTGGTCTCTTTGAACTTGAGGTGTAGTTCAGGCGGAATGTGGAGTAAGCAATTTAATAAAAATGGCATTGGCGGTACGGCAGCTTCACCAGATCCCCCTAACTCGCAAGCACGTCATTGGCTGTGGTGCTAACTTTGCCTTAGTTTAATTGCTCTGTTTTATCACCTTTGCTCTTGAGTCGCCAGGTATCTTTATGATACCGCCACATGGTTCAAGTCCGAGTAATGATCAATAATCCAATACACCGCTTAGTAAGGTTTAAATCAAAGCACATTTATTAGACACAGTAATCACTACTCATGTACAAATTCTACGTCTAAGCTACTTCTACAGCTAACAGGCCGATACTTAACTTGGAACTGGCCCACCAGGTCAGGGGAACGAATGGCCTTTCGTTTGGGTTCTGAGCCTGCGGGATTCGAAGTTCGTACAGATTGGTAGCTAGGAGCGCCTATCTCGTAGCGAGCGTTGAAGTAAAACTTACAGTTTTGAGCGGCTGTTGAAGAGTTAAGCGAGCTGGAAGAGCTGGAAGCGGTGGAAGAGAGCTGAAGAGAGCGCCTTGAACTTGAGGCTCAATTCTTATAGTCCCCAGGGGCTTCCCGCCTTTCGGGGCAGACCCTGTACCTGGTCCCAAGTGATCGCTAGGTTCGATTTTCTCCAATGCTGGAGCGGTTCCCTGATCGATGGGCGGTCTTGAGGTGGTCGTTCACCTCCCTTTGTGTAGGCTCCTGCTGGCGCCGAAGAGTCTGGTTTTGCTTGGTGTGTCTAAATGTTGCTCATTGTTCCCGGGGATTGCTCATTAATATGCAGATGGCTGGTGTTTTGTTCTGCTGATGGTTGCTGGTATCGATCTTGTCTGGCCTTCCCAGAGGTAAATATACAGTCAACCTGCAGCTGCTCATTTTTGTCCTGTTGGCTGACTTTCCCATCAGCCTTTGCCGTTCGCCATTTTGAATCGGGAGTTGGCCATTTTAAGTGGCTACAGCTGTGAAACACTTTGGTTCATCCTGCGGCAAAGAAAGGCGCTATACAAATGTAAGTTCTTTTATTCGGGGCTGAGGAAACGACCCTAAACGAGCATATTCTGTACTCCCAGGAGTCTGGTGAATTATAAAACCGCTCCGCGAAACAGCTCCATAGTCGTTCTATATGCAAGTGAGGTTGAAAAGACACCAGCTTCAGGGGTATAGGTCACCTGATTACTTCCAGCAGCTAAAGGGTTGATAAACATTCCACCCAACCAGACTACTAATCCTAATTAGACTGACTAAGGGTGTTAACCATAAACCAAAATCTTTATCTATGTTTGTGAAGGAAATTACATTTTCAAATGGGCACGTTCTGTGCTACAGGACATTGCGGCTATTTCAATGAACAGTCATTGGGAGAGCTGGCCCCTTCGACCAGCTGTACACTGCCAGCATCCTTCATTAACAGTAACCTGTTGACTATGGCCATTGATGTGCTGTTACTTATACATCAGAATTCAATCAGGGTAGCTGGTACTGCCACTTCAGTGTTTTCCAATAGGATATTGCAGAATTCCCCCTCACATACCAAACAACCCAACATCCTGTCTGCGTGCCAAGGTCAGATTATGACAGACGTTGAGGATATTCAGCAGAAGATTGCAGGTTCAGCTGGCATTTATGCAACGTATCGCACAATGAAAAGACGTCTGAGCACTTCAGAGAATAGACGAGTGTGGAGGGGGCGGGGTGGAGGGGAGGAAGAACAGATGGAAGGAGGGCGTGAGAGAGAGTTTCGAGCAGGCTTCTGACAGGGGGAAGGGAGGGGGTGAGGCTGAAGTGTGTGAGGCGGGAGCTCGAGAGGGCTGCAGCGACCGTTCGAGGTGAAGTGCAGTGGAATGGGGAAGGAGGAAATGGGTGGCACAGTGGTTAGCACTGCTGCCTCACAGCGCCGGGGGCCTGGGTTCGATTCTGACCTTGGGTGACTGTGTGGAGTTTGCACCATCTCTCCCTGTCTGCGTGTGTTTCCAAAGACGTGCGGGTTAGGTGGATAAATTCTCCCCTTCGTATCCAAAGATGTACAGGTTAGATGAGGTCGGGGGAATGGGGTGGGAGAGTGGGCCCAGTTGGGGTGCTCTTTCAGGGAGTTGGTGCAGACTCGATGGGCCGAATGGACTCCTTTGGCATTGTGAGATTGATTGATTGATTGATTTATTGTCACATGTACAGTGAAAAGTATTTTCTGCAGCCAAGGGAATGTACACAGTATGTAAATAGTAGATAAAATGAATAATCAACAAAGTACATTGACAAATAGTACATCGCAAAACAGTGATTGGTTACAGTGCGGAACAAGGGCCAAACAAAGCAAATACATGAGCAAGAGCAGCATAGAGCGTTGTGAATAGTGTTCTTACAGGGAACAGATCAGTCCAAGGGGGAGTCGTTGAGGAGTCTTGTAGCTGTGGGGAAGAAGCTGTTCCTATGTCTGGATGTGCGGGTCTTCGGACTTCTGTATCTTCTTTCTGATGGAAGGGTCTGGATGAGGGCAAAGCCTGGGTATGAGGGGTCTCTGACGATGCTGTCTGCCTTCCTGAGGCAGTGGGAGGTATTGACAGAATCAATGGCAGGGTGAGGATTATAGATAGACAGGAATGAAAGATTTAAATGGGTGCTTGGGGCTGAAGGAGCTTGCAGAGGGTAGGGTCACCTCTGCTGGGAAGTGACCTGCAATCGGAAACGTGCCAAGGGTACCCACTGAAGCCTCCGTAGCTAGTGTCAGAGCTGTGATCAGGTATCGTAACACAGATCAAGGACCGTGGGACTTTTTCCTACAGCACCATAACGATCACTGCAATTACTGGACCAAAACAGAGCAGGAAAGGTCGCAATTCTGACGTCAATGTCCTTGGTGATCTCTGCGCAAACTTAACAGGCAGCTTTCAGTGCCAAGGCCTTGTTTCATGAAAATATTTTCAACAAACCAGTGTAAATAGTATTAAATCACATTATCTCATCAGCTGATGTCACCTGAACAAAAACAAAGAGGTTTCCAAACACATTCAGGAACTGTGTGCTTTAAGAGTTATTTGTGTTAAACTGGTAGCTTAGGTACAAAATGGAGGAAAATCTAGGCTTCCAACATGCCCATTCAGCTGACCAGCGCTTCGGAATCAAACAGCATCCAGGCTTGTGTGTGCATTATCACCGTTCTGTTGAGTGTTGCACTGTTGGAGATGTGCTGCCTTTCAGGTGAGGTAAAGTCGCCATAGTCCCAGATGACCATAGGCTACTTTCCCCTTTGATGTTTGACCCGAGGATCACCACACCTCAGGTGAGCAGCAAGGTTGAGAAGGCAGGGCCTCCATGAATAACCTCGGCCGGTACGGGAATTGAACCCACACTGCTGGCCTTGTTCTGCATCACAAACCAGCTGTCTAGCCCACTGAGCTAAACCACCCCCCCCCCCCGCCGAGATGAGACATTAAATCAAGGCCTCATCTCGCCTCTTGTGTCAGGGGCGTCCTGAGGTTCTTTCTTTCCTACCTGCCTTCCATCCTACTGATCTTCCTTCCTCTCCACCTGAAACTCCAGCGCAGTACTGCACTGAGGGAGTGCTGAGGGAGACTCCCTCCAGGGAGCCAATGTAAGGCTGCTTTCAGACCACGCACCTTCCCTCTGTTCCTGCAGCAAAACCAACAGGACTTTGGGCCTTCTGGTAAAGGAATTGTTCTCAGCTCCCCCCTCACCCAGCAGGTAACCTATAACCTGCGGGGTTGTGTGCAGTGGGATTGGTGCAAACCAAACTTGACCGCTGAGGGTGGGCAGTTCCTGATGCTCACCCCGTGACCCTAATGAAAATTGAAGCCCCCCCCTCCTTTGACTGCATCTTGAGCAGTCAGATCCCAAAGCCGACTTCTGCTCCACTTGTATTCCTCCATTTCCTGATGATAACGCGGCCTTGATATAAAACCCCTCCGGCACCCAGCCTGGAGCCTGTGTTCCTCGATACAAACACTATTGCATTGATGATTACACAGTAACCTGCCTGTGTAAGGTTAATTGGGGTTTGTCGGAGGAAGCTGAGCCACAGCTGTTACCTCTTCGCCAATCCAGTTGGGGATTAAAAGTTTGATTTATAATTCATTCACACAGGTAATAGGTTGGTTCCAGTGAAGAAAAGCGAAAGAGTCAGTGCAGATGTTGCCTTAGATTTACTGAGCAAACAGACGTGCCGAGGGGAATACACTTGTTCTTCGGCAATACACATGGGCGCTAACCCCTGAATACTTAATGGGATTCATGCACTCAGCTGTAGAGAGCAGTGGTCCAAAAATGAAACACCTTTCCAGTGAGCTGCTTATTTCATCTCTGCCGAACAGAGACCCATATCATTACGGAGGTACCAGTTTAACATTTATTTTGTCAATGTAGCGCACAAAGATTCCGAGAGACGAATAGAGTGAAGTCGATGAGGCTTTATTAAGCGTGACTGTTCCCCCGCAGTTCAGTAGTAGACTGCCTGCGGGGGAGGACTCCTGGTACTTATACTCCACCTTCAGGGCGGAGCTAGAGGTCAACGGCCAACCAGGACCCGTGATCTGTCAGCCAATGACATCACGGCTTCACAGTCCCACATGACCCCTAATGCATACTACCACAGTCAATCAATAGGATTGAAAACTGAACAGGCGGGGGATTACGTAGGATATTCAACATAGAAACAGGCCATTCAGCCCGACTACCCCATGCAAGTGCTCATGCTACACTTGAGACTCCTCTCATCTTTCCTCCCCTCCTTCAGCTAAATCTGTTGGCGGCGCGGTACAACAATGGTTAGCACTGTTGCTTCACAGCTCCAGGGTCCCAGGTCCAATTCCCGGGCTTGGGACACTGTGCGGAGTCTGTGCGTTCTCTCCGTGTCTGCGTGGGTTTCCTCCGGGTGCTCCGGTTTCCTCCCGCAGTCCAACGATGTGCAGGTTAGGTGGGTTGGCCGTGCTAAATTGCCCTTAGTGTCCAAAAAGGTGAGGTGGAGTTACTGGGTTTGGGGTTAGGGTGAAGGTGTGGACTTAAGTAGGGTGCTCTTTCCAAGGGCCAGTGCAGACCCGATGGGCTGAATGGCCTCCTTTTGCACTGTGAATTCTATGATTCTTTGTTGGGTAGGAACGTGGTTCGTTTCTAAGGGTTGATTCTTGATTGTGAGAATTAACAGTCAACTTTAAGCTCCCAGTAAATTGGAAAATCGCAAACTTTGCACCTTTATTCCAGAAAGAAAGATAGAAAACAGGAAACTATAGGCCAATTAGCCTATCATCTGTCATATGTTGGGAAACAGATGTAGTTTTAAATAATTTATATTTGTATTTATGTGTGTTAGGAATAAGGCATAGCTTTACGTTTCAGTTGAATTTGTGTTTCTGCATTTGTGCGTTAAGACAAGCGAAGAACTTGAGTTTTGGTTTCACTTTAAAAGCTTTGCCTGTAAGTGTGTGGGTTTGTTTGGTTGCCTGCATTTTAATGAGATTTACGACACTCAAGCAAACACAGGGTACAAAAACTGGGCTGTTGCCTAGCAACCGAGGGCCCACAGTGACGACAAAAGCTTCTTGAGTTCAATTGAAAGAATGTAGTGAGGAGCTTTTCACGGAATCTGCTGGCAAGGGAAGCTGCAGAGAGCAGGCCCCAAACAAAATAACAGGAAGATCCCAAAGCCAGGGAGAGGAACTTAAGCAAGTTTCAAGAAGACCTTCTGGTCAAAGGAAAAGAACAGGAATCTGGGAAAAGGTCCTGTTCAGCGAAATTAAGAGTGAGGAGCAGAGAGAGAGGCTCCAAGTTAAAAGACAGGGCTGCAGGGAGCAGATCTGAGATAACATAGGCTTACGAGAAGTCAGATATTCAAGGAGACCCAAAGGTTAGTGACTCCTGATTATGGGTCTGTTGGCCAATGGTGTTCTGTTGGCACAGCTGGGTGTCTGAGAGATTGCATGGAAGACAAAGCTTGAATTCACATGGTGCTCCAGGGCAGAGGAATAGCATAGAGGTTGAAAGCCTGGAGGTGGATCCTTGGAGAAGACACTGGAGTGAAAGTGTTGTTTAGGAGACGATTCCAAGGCATTGTAGTGATATGCATCACTGTAAATACACAATGGGTTAATGTAAATACACTAGAACTAAATGAAAACTAGAGGGAGTACCAGAGACATCATGACACGCAGACATTCAACCAATAGGTCAGTAAGACAGGACACGACCAATGGGCAGTCAAGACACACCCTGAGGTGACACTACCACAAGAGGGCTACCCATATAAAAGGACAGGGCACACATGTTCTTTCTCTTTCCATAGGCGACACTCAGAGACACAGGGGCAGATCAGGGAAGCATCACACCCACTGCATGGATTAGAGCAGACTGGTTAGTTAGATAGAGTTACTATAGATAGATTAGCAGGAGAGTCGAACCCAAGTAGGAGAATTATTAACTGTTCAATAAATGTGTTAAATCTATCTCCAAGTCTGAACCTTCCTTTGTCAGAGTGTACATCAAAGAAGCAACTTATTCTACGTGAAGAAGCATAACACAACATGGTACCAGTGAGTGACCTGTTGAATCCCTATAGTTCAACTCAACAAATCAGTGACTACCAGCAACAGCACCCAGGCAAGATGTTAGAGATTCCGGTTCCGCAGCAGCAATCTCGGTGCAAACTCGCGTGCGTTCAGGCAGAGATTCGAGATCTACCTGGTAGCGTCCGACCCAAATGGCGTGGCAGATGCAGAGAAAATAAAGCTTCTGCTCACCATTGCGGGTGCAAATGCAGCAGAAATCTTCGAGACCTTCAAGTACTCCAAAGGGCAAGACAAGAGAGACTTCCAGACAGTCCTGGACAAGTTTCAAGAATTCTGCGAGGAAAACACAAGCGAGAACGGTAAAAGAGGCGCCAATGTGCACCACGAGGCGAAGGTAGGCTTGCAAATGCAGAAAACGGCAGCCATCTTGGGAAAGGAGCCGCGCATGCGTAGTTGCAAAAAAGGCACCAAGTAAAGGAACAGCGATATGCGCATGCGCGATCCCTTCCTTTGCTCCACATCACCAGCGTCATGACGTCAGAGGCCCCGGACCATGCCCACGTAAAGAGGAAATGTCCCAAAACAGTGAAAGAAAATTTTAAAGCCGTAAAACACCATTCTTTCACCTGGAACGACAGCACAATGCCTGAACTTCGACCAGTCGCTCAAAGTAACCTCCGCAGAACCCTGCAACAAGCAGTTAGCACGGCCCAAAGTAATGATTTAGTCCTTGAAGACTACGACTCAGACGAAGATTTCATCTTTGGAGATGGCGACCCCAGTACCAAATCTGATCCGCAACACGATGTGTTGTACAGTGAAGGCTCCGACACAGAAATGGACGAGTTCTTCGGGTATGAGGATCTGCAGCCCAGCATATATGACATCCTGACTCATGAGTGCAGGATTATGCTGCGGCCTGACGCCAAGAGTCAGAGAGCGGTACAAGCCCACAGAGAGCGGCCTGACGCCAAGAGACAGAGAGCGGTACAAGCCCACAGAGAGCGGCCTGACGCCAAGAGACAGAGAGCGGTACAAGCCCACAGAGAGCGGCCTGACGCCAAGAGACAGAGAGCGGTACAGGCCCACAGAGAGCGGCCTGACGCCAAGAGACAGAGAGCGGTACAAGCCCACAGAGAGCGGCCTGGCGCCAAGAGACAGAGAGCGGTACAAGCCCACAGAGAGCGGCCTGACGCCAAGAGACAGAGAGCGGTACAAGCCCACAGAGAGCGGCCTGGCGCCAAGAGACAGAGAGCGGTACAGGCCCACAGAGAGCGGCCTGACGCCAAGAGACAGAGAGCGGTACAAGCCCACAGAGAGCGGCCTGACGCCAAGAGACAGAGAGCGGTACAAGCCCACAGAGAGCGGCCTGACGCCAAGAGACAGAGAGCGGTACAAGCCCTCAGAGAGCGGCCTGTTGCCACACAGAGAGTTGTTCACGCACCATGAAGGGTCCCAGCCTCCACACAGAGAGTGGTCCACGCCCCATGAAGGGACCCAGCCTCCACACAAGAAGTGATGACAGTCTCCACAGCGAGACCAATGCACGATTTCACACAGGGAACGCTGCAAGACTCCACAGAGAGAGTGACACAATCCTCCACAGCGAGCTCGTGGACAGACTCCACGATGGAAGCAATGCAAGACTCCAGAGTGCAGTCCTTGCATGAACAAGACCATGAAGATCTAGCAAACTCAAGTGAACAGCAAGCAGACAATGACAGTCTACCACGCTCAGGTGCACAGAAAGAAGACTATGACAGTCTACCCAGCTCATGTGAACGACAAGAAGACACTGAGGCTCTACCCACTGTATGTGCGACAAGTGACGACGGCATCCCACTTCCCATACCAGATGTGCAACGTGACAGACCTCAGCTGGTGTGTACAGAGGCACTCGACAATCACAGTGAGACTACTGGTGACTCCGGTGACACCACGTTAATTCAAACCTCATTCGCTCGAGCCTCTCCACAAGCAAATGCATTCCTGAATGTTTTGACTCCGGACGGGGAGCATCACGAAACCTCAGAAGATTCAAGTGAACCTGAAATGACTCCGGACGGGAAGCGTCAAGAAACCGCGGCTGACACAGGTGAACCAGAAAAGGCTCCAGACGGGGAGCATCGACAAGCCAAAGATGATTCAAGTAAGCCGGACATGACTCCAGATGGGCAGCGCCGCGGACTCAGTGACGGCACACTCAAGGGGACAGCAGATGCCACAAAGGACGCTGACACGAGTAACTGTGTGAAGGACTCGTATTATCCACAGAGGGTGGTCGTTGAGCGCAACAAACACAACAACAAAACCTACAAATCCAACAACGAAACAACAGCAAGCAGCGTACCAGAGGCAACAACGTCAACAACAAGCACGTCAAAACAACACCAATGGAACTATGACTGGTACGACATGGTACAACTCTGCAAATGTGGGACACTGTTACTGCTCAGCTCAGTACAATGACATACCATGGCAGGACGACACAGGTTATATACATCGCTACCACAAGCATCGAAAGAAAACAAGAGTCCAAATCAGACAACAAAGTGATTTGACCACTTCTTGGTTCCTTCAGCACAGGGACACTGACGGCGTTTACAAGGACATGCCACCATCAACATATCCACCTCACCAACAAAACAAGAAAGCCACTCGATCATATTAATTCATGAACTTTGGACTCATACATATGATTTGGACTTATTGTGTCATCATCACTCATCATGATTTGTACATCATAGAATTTACAGTGCAGCAGGAGGCCATTCGGCCCATCGAGTCTGCACCGGCTCTTGGAAAGAGCACCCTACCCAAGGTCAACACCTCCCCCCTATCCCCATAACCCAGGAACACCACCCAACACTAAGGGCAATTTTGGACACTAAGGGCAAATTATCATGGCCAATCCACCTAACCTGCACATCTTTGGACTGTGGGAGGAAACCGGAGCACCCAGAGGAAACCCACGCACACACGGGGAGGATGTGCAGACTCCGCATCAGACAGTGACCCAAGCCGGAATCGAACCTGAGACCCTGGAGCTGTGAAGCAATTGTGCTATCCACAATGCTACCGTGCTGCCCAGTCATCACTTATCCACCTATTTTGTTCAATTTTCTTTAACATTGTACAGAAAATATGTAACACGAAAAAAGGGGGGATGTGGTGATATGCATCACTGTAAATACACAAGGGGTTAATGTAAATACACTAGAACTAAATAAACACTTGAGGGAGCACCAGAGACATCATGACACACAGACATTCAACCAATAGGTCAGTAAGATGGGACACGACCAATGGGCAGTCAAGACACCCTGAGGTGACACTACCACAAGGGGGCTACCCATGTAAAAGGACAGGGCACACATGCTCTTTCTCTTTCCATAGGCGACACTCAGAGACACAGGGGCAGATCAGGGAAGCATCACACCCACCGCATGGATTAGGGCAGACTGGTTAGTTAGATTGAGTTACTATAGTTAGATTAGCAGGAGAGTCGAACCCAAGTAGAAGAATTATTAACTGTTCAATAAATGTGTAAAACCTATCTCCAGGTCTGAACCTTCCTTTGTCAGAGCGTACATCAAGGAAGCAGCTTATGCTACGTGAAGAAGCATAAACACAACAGGCATGTTCTTCGAGAGCTGAGATTGGAAGCCCTCTTGTGGTAGACTAAGTTCCAGAGAGACAAGCTGGCTCACAATGTGATTTGGAATGGGGTGGAGGGGGGGGGGGCGGGGGGGGGGGTTGCAGATTGCAGAATTGATGCGAAATCTGCAGAAGTGGTGATTGTCACTTGCTTTCAGAGTGTGAAGTGGCTGACCACATTTTACCTATTGATTTACATGGACTGCATACTTACTGTGAACATTAGAGTAAAAAGTAGATTTTGTAATTTGTGTTACCCGTATATATTTGTAAAGGTATAGTTGGGGTGAAGAAGTAGTGTAATTTAATTACTCTTTTTTTGTTTAATAAATATTTTATTCTTTTGTTAAAAGTTCATCAGCAGACTCCCATGACTCTGTTCAGTAGCCACTTTCCACGAATCTTACCAAAGCAACGTTAGGATCTATCAATCCGGGTTCCACCCTTGGATCTTCAGCCGTAACATTAACTGAGATCATTACACATAGGAAAATTCTACAATCCCTTGTTAAGGAGGCAATAACAGAACATTTAGAAAATCATAATACAATCTGTTGAATGGAAGCCTTCAGGGCATCATTCACCGGAAATATTTCTAAGTGCGGTAGCCAGCGGGAACTACCGCGAGCATCCGGCGCTCGGCGCAGCGAGGCCGGTATTGCTATTCAACAGTAATCGGTCCACTTAACGAGGTCCCACGGGGTTCTCGCCGTCAATGAAGGCTCGCCAGCCGATTCGTCGACAGCGCACTCGCCAGCCCCCCCGCTAAAAAGGTTCAGCAGCATTTGCTCAGCCAACCCAGCCGGCTCGCAACATTGGTGCCCAGGAGACCGGCCCTAGGATTCGGGGATGTAGACCTGGCGAGACTCCTAGACGCAATGAAGGCCAGGAGAGATGTCCTGTTCCCCCGAGGGTCTTGGAGGGTCAGCCGCAAGGCAGGCAGTGCGGCCTGGGATGAGTTGGCGACGCTGTAATCTTCGGGAGTGTGACCAGGAGGACTGACCTCCAGTGCCGAAAAAGGTCAACGACCTATGCCGGGCAGCACGAGTGAGAAGACACTAACGTGCACCCCGCCCCCCCCCAACACCGCCTCCCCCCGAGACCTTTCCACCCCCAGGCAAGGATCCACGCCCCAACTCTCCATGCGACCCCAAACCCTCCCTTCACCCCCCTCCCATCAACCCCCTCAATCCTTCCTTCACGTCCCTCCTCCCACCATTATGAACCACGTGTGTGGCTAACGATGCCCTCTCTGTATATCCTCAAGAAAAGCACTCCTACAATCGCCGGGCGAAGGCCCAGACTGACAGCGGGTGCCAGACTTAAGAATCCTCATCTCCATCGAGGAGCGGGCCCTGGAAGTGACTGGGGTGGCCGCGGACAGATCGGTCACCCACGCGGAGGCTGGCGTACACCACAGAGGTGAGGAACCACCGGGCTCCACCCGGAGGACCGGTCAAACGTGAGTTGTTATTGCCTTACTGACTGACCCATCCCTCCCACTGACCACATGTCCATTCTCTCACAGATCCTCCAGCCGATGATGCCAGCCCACCCCGGGTGGTCCCCTCTGCAGCCTCCCAGGAGACCACCGCAGAGGGGAGATCCGAGGAAGACACGATCGAGGCGTCACAGCTGTCATCCCCACCCTCCACCAGCGCAGACACACCCACCTCGGTGGGACATGTTAGTGATCAGGCTTCTGGGGCACAATCTGGTGAGCACCACACAGCTGCTGATGCACATCAGGTGGAGGCAGGAACCCCCAGGCGAGACAGCAGTCAGAGGTTTGCTGGATCCCTGGACCCAGCTGGGTCCCAGACAGATGCTGAGCCTGCGGAAGAGGTATTCGCGGAGTTGATGGAGTCGATAGGGAGCGGCCGGGACATTCAGAGGGAGATGTCAGCATCACTCCAGCATATCCATGGCTGCATGGAGGAGTCCGAGAGGCTGCGGTGCAGGGGATGTTGCCGGAAATGCATGGCACCGAGACCAACACTGCCAGGGTGGCGTCCGCAGTGGAGAGCCCGTCACATGACATCGGGCCATTAGTGAAGGTGTCCAAGGCATTGCGAATCGGTGGTGGCCATGAGTGAAGATTTCGACAGAATGTCTGCCTCACTGAGGGAATGTCACTCAGTACCAGGCTGACCTTGATGACGTGCTAAAAGACATGTCCCCCTCTCAGATGTTAATGGTCGAGGTGCTGCGGAGATTGTCCCAGTCGCAGGTGGGCATTGCTGAGGCGCTGCAGAGCATGGGCCAATCACTGAGGAGCATCGGGGAGCCATCATGCTGTAGAGCCGGATGATGCAAGGGTATCCGGGGCTCCAACCAACTGTCCCTCTGTCCCAAGGTGAACCTCAGGGCCCTATGGGTGCTGAGCGGGAGGAGGGGACGGTGGGTGCCAATCTGGATCCGTCCAATGGAGTGGTGATGGTGGCCATCAACTCCCACTAGTTCCAACCCTCTGCTGAGGCCGCTTTAAATAGGCAGCACCCGGAACAGGGCAGTACGACTGAGCATGTGCCACCCCAGAGCCCCCAGAGGATGCCCGCCAAGGGCATCGAAGGGTACGGGACGTGGTAAGCAGCTGGCAGCCTCCACCTCTGTTGTACATCCTGGGGAGACACCTAGACATAGCATTAGAGCTAGGAAGGCAAAGCACTTTGAGGGTCACTGAGGGCACCGGGGAGGGGGGAGGGGGTGTAGGCAGGGGGTGAGGTGGGGGTGGCACCATCAGGAGGGAGGGGAATTGTCAAACACAATAAACACCCTTGTGCATAACCAATATGACCCCTCTGTCACTTTCTTCTGCCGACCTTCAAACCCTTGGCCCATCTCTCCAGACACCTCCACCCCTCCCCTCCCCCCCACAGGCACACCACGTGCAGGTGCTGGGTGTGAGCAGGCAATCAGCAGCCAGGCAGCGGACAGACTATGGCAAAGATTGAGGAGCAACAGCGCTCAGCCCTCTGCAGGTCGTCATCACCTCCCCGAGCGGCCCCGATAATATCGCCCCCCCCCCCCCCAGAGATCGCGTGCGCCCGCCGATTGGTGGCCCCCGATCGCGAGCCTGGCCGCCCTGGAGCCCCCCCCCAGGCGACGTTTCCCACGCCCCCCACCTGAGTCTGTAGCCGTCACTCCGAGCTCCCGGCGGGCGGAACCATGAGTAAACCACGCCGGCGGGAACTGGGCCAGTTGCCGGCGGAGATTCGCCACGGGGACCACTGCCGGAGGCCCCCAACCCGTGTCGACCGCGCGCCCGCAATTGGCGGCGATTCTCCCGTCCTGACCTTTAATGCGAGAAGTGAGCCTCCTTGGTCCGCATTTACTTGTTTGCTCCTGACAAAATGGAGGATTCACAATCACGGCCAAAGCACGTGATGTCAGAGTTCGGGGCGCATGACCAGCTCCCCGTCTCGCTTCAGGCATTTTTTAATCAGGTCCCGTCATTTTCAAAGCCGCTCGCAGACGTCATTGTTAAAAGTCGGCTGATGCGGCTGTTGTGCGCGGTCGGGAACGCTGCGACGGACGGCTCCGCGACCTTCCCGACACCCACCCGCGATCCACCCGCGGGTCGCGACTCCCACTTTGAAAATACCTGCTCCATGCCCCTATCAATGAAGCCAGGATACTGCATCCTTTAAGAACTGCTCCCTTCACCTGTCCTGCCGCCTTCAATGACACAAGCTTTTCTTAGGAAAGAGAGGCATGTTTGATATCACAGACGAAGGCCATTCAGCCCTTTGAGTCTATACCGGCCCTTGGAAAGAGCACCCTACCTAAGCCCACACCTCCACCCTATCCCCGTAAGCCAGCAACCCCACCTAACTTTTTTTGGTCACTCAGGGCAATTTAGCATGACGAATCCACCTAACCCGCACATCTTTGGACTGTGGGAGGAAACCGTAGCACCCGGAAGAAACCCACGCAGACATGTGAAGAGCGCCAAACAGACAGTGACCCAAGCGGGAAACGAACCGGGGTCCCTGGCGCTGTGAGGCAACAGTGCTAACCACTGTGCCACCGTGCCGCCCATGATGACTGTCTTACACTTTGTGAATTTCTAAATTGATCAGCGACAAACTCCTCTAAGTTTGGGGTGGAGCGGGGAATCTCTACCCGCCGGGGTATCAGAAGACTGATGGGCAGTGCCAAAGAATAGAGAACGAAAAACAGAGTTAACGTTGCAGGTCAATGACTCTTCAAATCAGCTCTTTTCTAGGAAAGTGCTCTGGCATGTTTAGACTTTTCAGATAGTTGCTGCTTTTCAGTGTTGGTGCCATTCTAGTGAATCTTTATTTGCCCCTCCTCCCGTACCTCTATTTGTTTTTTTCCAATATGAAGACATTATTCCATGTCTGATCTAACCAAAGTTTCTCCATCCCATTCTTCCAGAAATTAACCCCAGTGCATGTTAATGTCCTTATTAACTGACGTAGTCATTTTGTTTTAGTGATTTGTATCCCCAGATCTCTTTCTCCAGTTTTAAACTCTGATATTTCCCTAAATATATCACTGCACACTTTCCCAAGTTAATTTACTGTCTACTTGCCCATTCTGCAAGTTTATTAATGTCTTCCTGCATTTTGTCAGCTCTCCTCAGTTTCAACTACACTTGGCTTCCATCTACAAATTTTCAAATTGTAATTCCTGAGCTCTGATTGGTGATGTAAATGCGAGTGCCAGCTGGGACTCAGTTGGTAGCTCTCTCACTTCTAAGTCGTCAGGATCTTGGTTCAATTCCCACTCCGGGAGTTGAGCATAATAATCAAGGCTGTCACTCCAGTGGAGTACTGACGGGGTCACAAAAAGCATCTGCTCATTATCACATTGCTGTTGCTGTGTGCGAGTTGGCTGTTAGACCATAAGATCATAAGACATAGGAGCAGAATTAGGCCACTCGGCCCATCGAGTCTGCTCCGCCATTTGGTCATGGCTGCTGGGCTGGATTCTCCGTTCCTGCATCTAAGCGCTGACTCCAACGGAGGATCTGTGGAGTTCCACGAGGGAAAAATTGGCGCCGCACCCGCACCGATTCCGTTATCAATGAGGGGCTAGCATTGACGCCGTGAAAAACAGTGGGGGAATTGCCGGGTCTGTGCCGGACACGCCCAGGGCTGCCAAGTTGCAGCCCCGCGTACACTTACACCCCCCAAAAAGGTGGTGCCGGTTGTGCTGGACCGCGTACCCGTCCACCCAGGCCCCACAGCCCACCTCCTGGCCACCCCCCACGACTCCCCCCAGCCCTGATAGAAGCCCCCCTGCCATCGGCACGAATGTCGGTGCGGTATGGCGGTGCCGGACACGGTCCGAACGCCCTCTCTCTCTCCGCAGCCACCACGCTAGGTTCACGACTGTTGAGAGCACACGTGCACCGTGCCATCGGGAGCTTGGCCCATCGGAGGCGGGGCATCGCGGGTGGGTGCGGTTGCAACTGCACACGGTACGCATCGCAATGACGCCATTGTGTACGGGACGGAGCATCGCGATTCGACCTCAAACCGGCGCCCACCACGATTTCAGCGTCGGGCAATGGGGAATCCCGCCAGATATGTCTTTCATCCCCATTCTCCTGCCTTCTCCCCGTCACCCTTATTAATCAAGACTTTAAAAAAAAAAATTCCAATTAAGGGCCAACTTAGCGTGGCCAATCCACCTACATCTTTTTGGGTTGTGGGGGTGAGACCCACACAGACACGGGGAAAATGTGCAAATTCCACACGGACTGTGACCCGGGGCCGGGATCGATCCCGGGTCCTCGGCACCGTGAGGCAGCAGTGCTAACCACTGCGCCATCGACCCCCCCATTGTTCTTCATAAATTACAACAGTTACCACGTTACAACCAGATGAGAAAGGGGGAATTGCCCCCCCCCCCTCCCCCACTCCCCATTCCACCTCCTCGATTGGCCACAACAAAGGTTTAAATATATTTTCATGCCTTCTTCAAATCAGAATGTCTTTAACTATTTAAGCTGAGACAAGTAAGAAGCCAATCAAACAAGTTCTTACAGAGTCAAAGAGCAAATTTATTAACCGCTGAACTTGAGATAAATAATAGAAATAGAAGTGTGACATCAGACATGCAGTCATTCGGGTGCACGGAAGCATACATACACACACACACAGACACACACACACAGATACACAGATACACACACACACACACACACAGATACACACACACAGATACACACATGCACACACACACACACACACACAGATACACACACACACAGATACACACATACACACACACACAGACACACACACACAGATACACACATGCACACACACACACACAGATACACACACACACACACACACAGACACACACAGATACACACATGCACACACACACACAGATACACACATGCACACACAGACACACACACACAGATACACACATGCACACACAGACACACATAGACACAAACACGGATACATACACACAGACACACACACAACTACAGACACAGACACACACACACACAGATACACACACAGACACACACACACAGATACACACATGCACACACAGACACACACAGACACACACACACAGATACACACATGCACACATAGACACTCATAGACACAAACACGGATACATACACACAGACACACACACACACACACACACAGATACACACACACACACACAGACACACACACACAGACACACATAGACACAAGCACGGATACATACACACAGACACAGGCACACGCACAACTACAGACACAGACACACACACACACACAGATACACACATGCACACACAGACACACACACAATTCTGGATACAGCCACACACATACACAGATACACACATGTACACACAAACACACATAGACACAAACACCGTTACATACACACAGACACAAACACACATATAGACACAAACACACACATACACACACACACACATGCAGGCACACACACCGACACAAACACACATATAGACACAAACACTGACACACAGAGATACAAACACGCATGCACACACACATAGACACAAACACCGACACACATACATGCACGCACACACACAGGCACAAACACCGGCAAACACATGCATACACAAAGATGTAAACACTGACACGCAAGCACACACAAAGATGGAAACACCAACATACATACGCACACATTCATAGACACAAACATTAACACACACACGCAAGCACACAAAGAGATGCAAACACGCGCACACACACAGAGACACACACACTGACACACACACACATGCACAGAAAGAGATGCAAACATTGACACACACATAGACACAAACACCGGCAAACACATGCATGCACAGAGATGCAAACACTGACACACGCACGCACACACACAGAGGTGGAAACACTGCCACACGCATGCACACACTCATAGATACAAACACTGACTCACACACATGCACACACAGAGACACAAACACCAGCAAACACACGCACACACACAGACACAAACCCCAACACACACATGTACACATACAGAGACACAAACACCAGCAAACACACGCACACACACAGAGACACAAATACTGACACACACATGCTCACACAGATACGCAAACACCAACACACACACCCACGCACACACAGCCACAAACTTTGATACACATGCACACACACATTGACACAAACACTGACACACACGCAGACACAAATTTTGACACACACATGCTCACACAGAGACACAAAGACCGACACACATGCAAGCACACACACAGATGCAAACAGTGACACACACATGCAAGCACACCCAGATACGCAAACACTAACACGCACACGCATGCACACGCACGCACACACAGCCACAAACTTTGATACACATGCACACACACAGTGACATAAACACAGACACACACACACACACACAGACACAAATTTCGACACACAAACATTTACACAAACACTGACTCACACACAGAGACACAAACACTGGCAAACACACGCATACACAGACACAAACACCAACACACACAGGCACAAGAACAAAAGAACAAAGAACAATACAGCACAGGAACAGGCCCTTCGGCCCTCCAAGCCTGTACAGGTCATGATACCAACCTTGGCCAAAACCCTCAGCACTTCCTTGTGCCGTATCCCTCTATCCCCATCCTATCCGTGTATTTGTCGAGATGCCTTTTGAACACCGTTAATGTATCTGCTTCCACAACCTCCTCTGGCAACGTGTTCCAGGCACTCACCACCCTCTGTGTAAAAAATCTACCCGCCCTTCTCCTCTAAACCTTGCTCCACAGACCTTAAACCTATGCCCACTGGTGACTGACCCCTCTACCCTGGGAAAGAGTGCCTGCCCATTCATTCTGTCTATGCCCCTTTACAATCTTGTAGACCTCTATCAGGTCACCCCTCAACCTCCGTCGTTCTAATGAAAACAGTCCGAGTCTATTCAGCCTCTCCACATAGTTAACACCCTCCAGACCAGGCAGCATCCTGGTAAACCTCCTCTACACCCTCTCCAAAGCCTTCACATCCTTCCTGGTAGTGTGGCGATCAAAATTGTGCGCAATATCCCAAGTGCGGTGTCATGTGAGAGTACCCTAAGAAATGGGTGTTTAAGAAATGTACCTTCAAGAAATGGAGCTGCTCATGTTACTGGAGTGATGTCAGAGTGTGGGTGGAGCTGAGATCCACTTCTTCTTTTTTAGTTTCAGTTTGAGAAAGCTTGGGTGTGTCTGTGAGCTGCACTGCTGTTGATCTCTGCCATGAAGGACTATCGCTTAATCATTTGGTGAATTCAGAAGAAGTATAAATGTTTTCAGTATTGAATGTAAACCCTGATGTGCTCCTGTTTGGAGGTTTGTTAAGTCTTTTGGATGTTGAAATAACAGCAGACAGATTACTTAGTGTTGTATTCTTTGGGGGGTGTATTTGATTTACTGGTTGCGAAGATGTTCACTGTGTGTTTTAGAAAGGTTAACTTGAGTTCATAGAATAAACATTGTTTTGTTTTAAAAACCACACTGGTCCATTTTCTGCTGTACCACACCTGTAAAGTGAGCCGTGTCCTCCCCATACCACAATCTAGTAAAAGTTGTGGGCCAGGTGAACTCCATGATACACTTTGGGGTTCTCTAAACCCTGGCCCATAACAGTGGCCTTACCAAGGTTCTATACAACAGTAGCATGGCTTGTCAGTTTTTATACTCGATGCCCCGTCCAATGAAGGCAAGCATTCCGTCTGCTTTCTTGACTACCTTGTCCACTTGTGTTGCCACCTTCAAAGATCTGTGGACCTGCACGCCCAGGTCTCTCTGACTTTCTATATTCCTAAGAGTTTTGCCATTTATGGTATATTTTCCCTCTATGTTACCAAATACTGACACACACACCCACACATACACAAACTCCGACACACACACGCAAACACCGACACACACACGCAAGGTTGCACACAGAAGCAAACACTGACACACACTCAAAAGCACACACACAGACACAAACTTTGACATGCATACATGCACACATTGACACAAACATTGACACACACGCATGCACACACAGAGATGCAAACACCGGCACACATACAGGCACGCAGACAGAGAAAGCACTGATACACACATGCACACACACACAGAGACACAATCTTCGATACACAAGCACACACACATTGACACAAACACTGACGCACAGAGACGCAAACACTGACACACACACACACACCAACTTTGACACACACATGCACACACAGCTTGACACAAACACTGACATGCACACATTGACAAAAACACTGAATTAACCAATAATTCTGAGAAAAATCCCCACAGTCTTTGGTCTTCGGCTGCCCAATAAATACAGTCACCAGGTTTGTAAACACAAGTACGTTTTATTAATCACAAGAACTATAATGAAATAAGGGCAGCACGGCAGCACAGTGGTCAGCACTGTTGTTTCACAGCTCAGGGTCCCAGGTTCGATTCCCGGCTTGGGTCACTGTCTGTGCGGAGTCTGCACATTCTCCCCGTGTGTGCGTGGGTTTCCTCCGGGTGCTCCGGTTTCCTCCCACAGTCCAAAGATGTGCAGCTTAGATGGATTGGCCATGATAAATTGCCCTTAATCGCCTTTCGTGTCCAAAAAGGTGAGATGGGGTTACAGGGATAGGGGGAAGGCATGTGCCGAAGTAGGGTGCTCTTTCCAAGGGCTGGTGCAGACTCGATGGGCCGAATGGCCTCCTTCTGCATTGTAAATCGGATTTTAAAATAGCACCAAATACAACTTGGAAACTATCATCTAATTCGTAATCCCCATTTAAACTTGCCCCCCCCCCCCACCCAGAAGACCATAAGACATAGGAGCAGAATTAGGCCACTCGGCCCATCGAGTCGGCTCCGCCATTCAATCATGGCTGATATTTTCTCATCCCCATTCTCCTGCCTTCTCCCCATAACCCCTGATCCCCTTATTAATCAAGAACCCATCTATCTGCCTTAAAGGCACTCAGTGAATTGGCCTCCACAGCCTTCTGCGGCAAAGAAGCCCCTACGAACAGGCGCCTGAATGTGGCGACTAGGGGCTTTTCACAGTAACTTCATTTGAAGCCTACTTGTGACAATAAGCGATTTTCATTTCATTTTCATTTCATTTTTTCAAAGAGTTGCACAGATTCACCACCCTCTGGCTGAAGAAATTCCTCCTCATCTCTGTTTTAAAGGATCGTCCCTTTAGTCTGAGATGGTGTCCTCTGCTTCTAGTTTTTCCTACAAATGGAAACATCCTCTCCACGCCCACTCTATCCAGGCATCGCAGTATCTTGTAAGTTTCAATAAGATCCCCTCTCATCCTTCTAAACTCCAACGAGTACAGACCCAGAGTCCTCAAACGTTCCTCATACGACAAGTTCTTCATTCCAGGGATCATTCTTGTGAACCTCATCTGGACCCTTTCCACATTCTTCTTTAGATACGGGGCCCTGAACTGCTCACAATACTCCAAATGGGGGCTGACCAAAGCCTTATACAGCCTCAGATGTACATCCCTGGTCTTGTATTCTAGCCCTCTTGACATGAATGCTAACATTGCATTTGCCTTCTTAACTGCCGACTGAGCTGCACATTAACCTTAAGAGAATCGTGAACAAGGATTCCCAAGTCCCTTTGTGCTTCTGCTTTCCGAAGCATTTCCCCATTTAGAAAATAGTCTATGCCTAAATTCCTTCTTCCAAAGTGCATAACCTCACACTTTTCCACATTGTATTTCATTTGCCACTTCATTGCCCACTCCCCTAGCCTGTCCAAATCCTCTGCAGCCCCCTTGCTTCCTCAATACTACCTGGCCATTTACAGATCTTTGTATCATCTGCAAACTTAGCAACAGTGCCTTCAGTACCTTCTTCCAGATCATGAATGTATATCGTGAAAAGTTGTGGTCCCAGCACAGAACCCTGAGGCACACCACTAGCCACCAGCTGCCATCTGACAAAGACCCCTTTATCCCCACTCTCTGCCTTCTGCCAGTCAGCCAATCCTCTATCCATGCCGTGATCTTACCCTGAACAGCATGAGCTCTTAACTTATTGAACAGTCTCCTATGCGGCACACTGTCAAAGGCCTTCTGGAAATCTAAATAAATCACGTCCATTGGTTCTCCTTTGTCTAACTTCCACATTACCTCCTCAAAGAACTCTAACAGATTTGTCAGACATGACCTCCCTTTGACAGAGCCGTGCTGACTGAGTCCTATTTTACCATGCACTTCCAAGTGCTTCGCGATCTCATCTTTAATAACTGATTCTAAAATCTTACCAATGACCGAAGTCAGGCTAACCGGCCTATAATTTCCCGTCTTCTGCCTCCCTCCCTTCTTAAACAGTGGTGTTACATTAGCCACCTTGCAGTCCTCTGGGACCCTTCCTACCTCCAGTGGTTCCTTAAAGATCATCACTAATGCCTCCACAATTTCCTCAGCTACCTCTTTTAGGACCCTGGGGTGTAGTCCATCTGGTCCAGGTGACTTATCCATCTTCAGACCTTTCAGTTTCCCCAGAACCTTCTCCTTAGTAATGGTCACTGCACTCACCTCTACCCCCTGGTTCTCCTGGAGCTTTGGCTTCCCACTGGTGTCTTTCACCATGAAGACTGATGCAAAGTAACTATTCAGTTTGTCTTCCATTTCTTTGTTTCCCATTATTACTTCTCCAGCCACATTTTCCAGTTATCCAATGTCTATTTTTGCCTTTCTCTTATCTTTTATATATTGAAAAAATCTCTTCCTATCTTCCTTTATATTACTAGCTAGTTTGCACTCATACTTCATCTTCTCCCCCTTATTGTTTTTTTAGTTGTCCTCTGCTCGCTTTTAAAGGCTTCCCAATCTTCTGGCTTCCGACTAATCCTCCCCACTTTGTATGCTTTTTCTTTAGCCTTTATGCTGTCCTTGACATCCCTCATCAGCCATGGATGCCTTGTCCTCCCCTTAGCATGTTTCCTCCTCCTTGGGATGAATTTCTGTTGTGCCTCCCCAATAACCCCCCAAAACTCCTGCCATTGCTGTCCCACTGTCTTCCCTGCTAGGCTCTTCTTCCAATCAACTCTGGCCAGCTCCTCCCTCATGTCTTTGTAGTTACCCTTATTTAATTGTAATACCGTTACATTTGATTGCAGCTTCTCCCTCTCAAACTGCAGGGAAAATTCTATCATATTGTGGTCACTGCTCCTTAAGGGTTCCTTCACCTTAAGTTCCCTAATCAAGCCTGCCTCATTACACATCACCAAATCCAGAATAGCCTGATCCCTAGTGGGCTCTGTCACAAGCTGCTCCAAAAAAACGTCTTAGACATCCCACAAATTCCATTTCTTGTGATCCACTACCAACCTGATTTCCCCAGTCCACCTGCATATTGAAGTCCCCCATGATTATTGTAATATTGCCTTTTTTACATGCCTTTTCTATCTCCTGATTTATTTTCTGTCCCACATCCTGACTACTGCTAGGGGGCCTGTACATAACTCCCACCAGTGTCTTTTTACCTGTGCGAGTCCTCAACTCTACCCACCGAGATTCTATGCCTTCTGATCCTATATCTCTCCTTGCTATCGATTTAACTTCATTCCTTACTAACAATGCAACTCCACCCCCTTTGCCCATCAGCCTGTCTTTTTGATGGGACATATATCCTTGGATATTTAGATCCCAGCCCTGCTCCCCTTGAGCCACGTCTCTGTGATGCCCACAACATCGTACCGGCTCATTTACCTTGTTCCGTATACTGCGCGCATTTAGGTACAACACCCTCAATCCTGCATTGGCCACCTCCCTTTTCACACTCTCCTCAGTCACTGTACCCTGTACTGCGGCCCTTTTTGATTTGTTTTTTGTTTAGATTTTTTTTTACTGCACTACACACGCACACATGACAGACAAACACTGAGGGGTGGAAAGGGGTAAAAATCATAAGTAAAAGGAAAACAAGTCTTTTTTCAGATGGTGGATTTAGCACACCTTTCTTCACAGCAAGCTTGCAGATTAGAGTCTATTTTTGCAGCCTGTAATGATCTTCTTTGTAGAGTCATTCATTCAGCTCCTCTGCAACATCAGAAGTACAGCAATCACTGTCTTTCTGGAGAGAGAAGGCAAATCCTGGTCTTGGTTTGCAGCCTGTAATGGTTTTCCTGTAGCTAGGTCCATTCAGTTCTCTGCAAGTCCAGAAATACAGTCTTTTTAGAGAAATAGAGAGAAGGTTCTTGTCTTTCTGCTGCCAGGAGTCAAACTGAAGCGCCTTGGGACTCTGAAAAGCATGTCTCTGGGATAGGATTCAAGCGCCACCTATTACCTGGCAGAGTATGGCCTTATGGGTCAGTTCATTCACCACCAGCCAATCAATCAAACCGAGTCTTACCACATCTCTCGATCTGTTGCCAGCAAGTCTGCAGCTGCTGTTCAAACCAGCAGAGTGTTCTCTCCAGTAACTCCTGAATTCTACAGCTTGCCTTAAAGGCACAAGTGCATTAATCATTCATGGATCAAAAGTAATAACATCAAAATAAAAGAAAGAGTAAATAAGGGAATAAACAGGAAGGACCCTTCAGCAGTTAAACTGCACCACCGCACCACGGCGCCCATCAAAGTCACCGTCCGGATTACTGGTCCCCTACTTGTAATGGAACTTGACAGGGGAAGTGCGGTTTTGGTGATAGGCTGGCAGATGTTCCAAAAGGTCAGGATGGGAATACAACGCCTGGACATTGAGGCACGTTTGGCAACGTACATGGGAAAACTGTTGGCCACCGTGGGCACGGTGATGACTCCAGTTGCCTACAGGCAGCAGTCCAGTCTGTTGGGCTGTGACTGGCTGCAGAGGTTCCCCCTGGACTGGCAGCAGACTTTCAGGATGGGGGATTATATGAGGCCCGAGGGAAATACCCGGAAGTCTTCCAGGAAAAATAAAGGGGCCCTTTATTTGTCAAAACCGAGGTATTTCAGGGCCCACCCAGTTCCACCTACTCCAAAACCACCATCATACCGCTACCGGCCAAAGAATAACCAGGCAATGTGCCTCAATGACATTGATCATTATGAAGAGCTTCGAGATGTTGGTCATGGGATGCATCAACTCCATACTCCCAGGATGCCTTGATCCACTGCAATTTTCATACCACCACAACCAGTCCACAGCAGACACTATCTCCCTGGCCCTACACTCACCCCTGGAGCATTTCGACAACAAGGACTGCGACATGAGACTCCTATTCATTGACTACAGCTCCTCCTTCAACACCATAATCCCAGCCAAGCTCATATCCAAACTCCAAAACCTAGGGCCTGCCTGCTCCGTTGGCAAATGAATTCTCAACTTCCTGACCCATAGACCACAATCAGTAAAGATAAACAACAACACCTCCACCACGATAGTCCTCAATATCAGGGCCCCGCAAGGCTGTGTACTTTGCCCCCTACTATACTCCCTATACATACACGGATCCGTGGCAAAATTTGGTTCCAATTCCATCTACATATTTGCTGATGACACGACCAAAGTGGGTCAGATCTCAAACAACGATGAGTAAGAGTACAGGAGGGAGATAGAGAACCTAGTGGACTGGTGTAACAACAACAACCTCTCCCTCAACATCAACAAAACTAAGGAGCTGGTCGTTTATTTCAGGAAGCAAAGTGTCGTACACACCCCTGTCTGCATCAACGGGGCCGAGGTGGAGAAACCCCTAGTCGTCACATTCTGCCGCCTGTTCGGGGAGGCTGGTACGGGAATTGAACCCACACTGCTGGTCTTGGTCTGCTTTACAAGCCAGCTATTTAGCCCACTGTGCTAAACCAGCCCCTCTATGATTGACAGCTTCAAATTCCTAGGTGCAAACATCACCAAAAAGATGTCCTGGTCCACCCATGTCGACGTTATGACCAAGAAAGCACAACAGCGCCGATACTTCCTCAGGAAACTAAGGAAATTCGGCATGTCCACATTGACTCTTACCAATTTTTGCAGATGCACCATAGAAAGCATCCTATCTGGCTGCATCACAGCCTGGTATGGCAACTGCTCGGCCCAGGACCGCAAGAAACTTCAGAGAGTCGTGAACACAGCCCAGTCCATCATGCGAACCCGCCTCCCATCCATTGACTCCATCTACACGTCCCGCTGCCTGGGGAAAGCGGGCAGCAGAATCAAAAACCCCTCCCACCCGGCTTACTCACTCTTCCAACTTCTTCCATCGGGCAGGAGATACAGAAGTCTGAGAACACGCACGAACAGACTCAAAAACAGCTTCTTCCCCACTGTCACCAGTCTCCTGAATGACCCTCTTATGGACTGAATTGATCTCTCCACCCATCTTCACTACTGAGTAGTACTACACTGCTTATGCTTCACCCGAAGTCTATGTCCATGTATTTACATTGTATATTTATCGTACGTCCTATATTTTTCATGTAGGGAACAATCTGTCTGGACTGTATTTTTCACTGTACCTCGGTACACATAACAATAAATCAAATCAAAATCCAATTCCTTATGCCTTGTTGATGAAGGTTGATGATGAGCTCAACCGTTTGGCAAGCTTGGGATTCATTTGGCCTCTTGTTTGGGCGGGTATGCAATGCCATTCCAAATGGTTAGACATCCATCAAATGCTGTCCACCAATTTGAGGGCTACCATCGAGAAGTAGCGCCTCTCATTTAGTACTCATGGCATTTCGGAGGTACACAGACAGCGAGGAGTTCTCACTCTTCATGAAGTAAACCAGGATGAAGCAGATTCGGACAGCCCCATGCCAACCCTCTCCAAACGGTCTGGCAGAGCGGGCGGTGCAGACGTTCAAGAGGGGCATGAGGAAACAGGCTACGAGATCCGTAGAGGCGAGGTTGGCTCGGTTCCTATTCAGCTAACGTAACACGCCACGCAGAACGACCCGAGTGGCACCGGCGGAACTGCTGATGGACCACAGGCTGATGACCGCCTTAGCCCAACATTAGAGAGAAAGTAGAGAGGGGACAAGATCTCCAGAGACAGTAGAGCGGCAGACGGATGCAGAACAGAGGTTTTTGACCAGGGGACATGGTATACGTCTGGAACTTCGGAGACAGTGCCCGGTGAATACGGGCAGGACCGGTATTGTACACGGTGAAAACACAGGGGCAGACAGTGGAAAAGCATATGGACCACCTCTGAAGCAGAGAGACAGCTTCAGGACTGACTCCATCAGATGAGCCGCCCTTTTATCCCTCCTGCCCGTCACCCAAGAGCCAAGGGACAACGCCCTCTAGGGACGCAGGCACAGTGATGCATGAGATGGAAGACTCAGGGTCTGACATGGAGACACAAGCGTCCATGATTTCGGACGACAGCCTCGCCAGAGAGCGGTTACCGACAGCGCCCCCCAGATGATCGGTGCGGAAGTGACGCTCCCCAACACGTTACACACCACCCCACACCCAGCCCCACAGCAGCCAGAGGCACAATCACGGGCGATGTGGAGAAGTAGGCTTCCTCCGCCCTCTATGACAGATAGGCATGCGAACTTAATAATAATAATTATAATAATCACTAATTGTCACAAGTAGGCTTCAACGAAGTTACTGTGGAAAGCCCCAAGTCGCCACATTCCGGCGCCTGTTCGGGGTGGCCGGTACGGGAATTGAACCCACGCTGCTGGCCTTGTTCTGCATTACAAGCCAGCTGTTTAGCCCACTGTGCTAAACCAACCGCTACTTCGGGGGCAGGGATGTTGTAACCCCCCCCCCCCCACGAGACCCACTGGGGACGAGCTCGAGGAGTACGAGCACCCCTGCGAAAGGGCAGAGGCCCAAAAGCGAGGCCCATTGGTTTCACCTGACAAAAGGCGGCCCAGAAGGGAATCGGCATCTTCGGAAGCTCCCGGCTGGGGCGAGTCGTGCTCTCTGCCGCGTTGCGTCTCTACTGTGCTTTAAAATAAAACTATTTGTTGTTTCCTTTTCAGGATTTCTCGTGACTACAATAGTAAGTGTGAATACTTTTCAAGTAAGGTTTATGACTCTGATGAATTTGCTCTTACATTAACTGAGGTTTGCGCTGTTAAAATTGTTTCAGCAATGTTTTAGTTTACACATCAAGATTTGTGCCTGTTAAATAATTTTATGTTGGCACATGGAGACAGTTGGACATGTATTGAATCCCAAGCTGAATAGTTCTGCCGTGTACGAAGTCTTGAAGCGATGCACTGTCAATGCCGAGGAATGAGTGATTAATATGACTGTTATAAATCTGCGTGGAAAAAAAACTTTTCCTGAAGTTATATCGGGCAATTTAGAAATACCACCAGGCCTCCCTGCTTATAAAAACCTCATAAATTCACATTTAATGGAAGAAGAATGATTTCCTGCATGCTCGAATCTAAGGAGAGTTGCCATGGAAACGGAATATGCTCCGGTTCAGACTGTATATCTGAGACACATCTCGAATTCCTGAGGTCAGTAGCTAGTGCTCATTGTCAAGTGCACCACATGATTTTATCAGTTCATCTGAAGGTGTAACTATTATTGTGCAGCTGATATGACTAAAGCAACAATACCATAGATGTTTTAAAGTGAGGATCAACGATTATTTTGCCATAAGACCGTAAGACCATAACACATAGGAGCAGAATTAGGCCACTTGGCCCATCGAGTCTGCTCCGCCATTCAATCATGGCTGATATTGTTCTCATCCCCATTCTCCTGCCTTCTCCCTATAACCCCTGATCCCCTTATTAATCAAGAACCTATCCACCTCTGTTTTAAAGACACTCGGTGATTTGGCCTCCACAGCCTTCTGCGGCAAAGAGTTTCATAGATTCACCACCCTCTGGCTGAAGAAATTCCTTATCTTCTCTGTTTTAAAGGATCGTCGCTTTAGTCTGAGGCTGTGTCCTCTGCTTTTAGTTTTTCCGACAAGTGGAAACATCCTCACCACATCCACTCTATTCAGGCCTCGCAGTATCCTGTAAGTTTCAATGAGATCCCCCCTCATCCTTCTGAACTCCAACGAGTACAGACCCAGAGTCCTCAAACGTTCCTCATACGACAAGTTCTTCATTCCAGGGATCATTCTTGTGAACCTCCTCTGGACCCTTTGCAAGGCCAGAACATCCTTCCTTAGATATGGGGCCCAAAACTGCTCACAATACCCCAAATGGGGTCTGACCAGAGCCTTATACAGCCTCAGAAGTACATCTCTGGTCTTGTATTCTCGCCTTCTTGACATGAATGCTAACATTGCATTTGCCTTCTTAACTGCCGATTGAACTTGCACATTAACCTTAAGAGAATCGTGAACAAGGACTCCCAAGTCCCTTTGTGCTTCTGCTTTCCGAAGCATTTCCCCATTTAGAAAATAGTCTATATCTAGATTCCTCCTTCCAAAGTGCATAACCTCACACTTTTCCACATTGTATTTCATTTGCCACTTCATTGCCCACTCTCCTAGCTTGTCCAAGTCCTTCTGCAGCCCCCATGCTTCCTGTCCCTCTACAGATCTTTGTATCATCTGCAAACTTAGCAACAGTGCCTTCAGTACCTTCTTCCAGATCATTAATGTATATTGTAAAAAGTTGTGGTCCCAGCACAGACCCCTGAGGCACACCACTAATCACCGGCTGCCATCCTGAAAAAGACCCCTTTATCCCCACTCTCTGCCTTCTGCCAGTCAGCCAATCCTCTATCCATGCCAGGATCTTACCCTTAACACCATGGGCTTTTAACTTATTTAACAGTCTCCTACAGTCTTCGCTACTCATGTGTCCCGGTGCCTATTTTAATCTCCCCTCCCTTTGTGCCCTATTGCCACTTCCTTTGGCTTTCTGCCAATGAGGGCGTGGGAGGGAGGTCTCAGCACCCAATGGTCCGGTTGATAATCATTTGACAGGACACCTGGGCCTTGAGCCTTCCCCAGGTGCCCATCTCTAGTGGTATTGCTTGCACGCACCCTGTTGCCATGTAAGATGACAGCAGGAACTCTGGGTGTCCGAAGGTCCGGCTTGATCTGGGCTACTGATAATAGAACCGTACATATCAATAGGGTGCGTTGATCGCCTGATGGGTGATTGGCGGGACAGGTCCGGACACGTTCTGACAGTTTGTCTGTCGGTTGTATGGTGTTCTTTGTGTTGCTAAATTCAGGATGGTTGGCGCAGTGTTCACAAGACCACAAAATATCTTTAACTTGAACAAAGCTACAAATTTATTAACTCTACTAATTTGGATTTGACACTTACTCTAAATAATACACAGTTGATAATTAACATATAATTTACACTCATCTACAACTAAACTCTATACTGTAATATTCTATGATCTGCTCTCACTCACACTATCTTTCCTTCAGTCTGTACTCTAGCTATCTCCTTAACTTCTCTCCCCACAAGGCTCAGCATCAATGTTTTATACACTTGTAACTCTAGCTCCCTCTTGTGACTGATCTAGACATTTCATTAACCCCTGCAGTTCTTACATTTATGATAATACCACAGGTTGTGTATTTTGACGTTGGTCAAGTCTGAATTCCCAACAGCTCTTCTGAGGTTTGACTGCAGTTTGATTTAACGTGCCCAATTCTTAAATTAAAATATCCAATTTAATCGGAATCAAAACTAGGTCCTGTCAGGTTACTGCACATCACTTTGAGTTATGTATAGTTGCCAGGTGTTGCTGGATTTGGTTCCAAGACTGGAGAAGGGGGAAAGATAAGTATGTGTCATGAAGGGAGTCCAAATATTTGTTATCACTCAGAGCAGGGTTACTAAGCATCCACAATTGCCATGGAATCAAAGATGATGACGGCTGAAATAGAAGAAAAATAACAGCGGCATTAAAAAAAGTAAAACCCTGACATTTTTTCTTCTGGCTCCTCTTATCAAAATGCATTGAGGTTTCCCGCTGTTATTACTTCCTCCAAGCAATAACATACGCTGCCTTGAAAATACGGACCAGTATGCTTTCTGTCTATCCCACACCGTGTCATTGAACTGCTGAGTACACTCATGGAAATGGGGATGAAAAATTAAATTCTTTAGAGTGACAGGCAACTGGGTACTGCAGTGAATCAACACATAATGGTCTGATTCCAAAATGCATCGCAACTGTAATAAATAAATAAATCAGCTGTCGAATAAATAGGATATTGTGCACACTGACAGTTGCTGCCGCTTTCTTCCCTCTTCATTGGAATGAGTCCATCATGAGCGAGGAATCCATTTTGAGTTATAGAGCCTCTCACCTTTTTGAGAGAAGTCTGCCGACGTGTCATCGCAAATGTACGATAATGCACTTAAGCTTTTAACAAATCGCCCTGTGCCTTTCTTTCTCATTTTGCTTGTCGTTTACTGAGACTGGAAGATGAAACATATTAGAACTCCTTCCCGGCTCTCCAGGCACAAGGGAGCGAAGGCATTGCGCAGTGTGCTCCTTAGGCCAGAAGGACTAAGGTTCAATTGCTAGCTGGGTGAACACCTGGGCTGCTGCAAATTGCGTTAAGCGGTAGGGGAGGCAGGGCGGCTGGAGGAAGTCCGATTGGGTCCCTGCTCCTTGACGTGCTCACTTTGCTCAGTTGGTGGCTCTCTCACCTCGGAATTCGAAAGATGATCAAGTTTCATTGCAGAACCTGAGACCCAAAAACCAGCCAGACATTACAGTGCAGCACAGAGCAACATAGCGTGGCGCTCTTTGTGTTGCTAATACCAGGATGGTTGGTGTAGTGTTCACAAAGACCACAAATAGCTTTTAAATTGAACAAAGCTAAACATTTATTAACACTACTTAATTGGATTTGATACTTACTCCTATATAATACACAGTTGATAATAAACATATAATCTACACTCATCCACTACTAATCTCTACAGTATTACATTAACTATGATCTGCTCTCACTCACTTTCCTTCAGTCTGTACCCTAGCTTTTTCTTCAACCTCTCACCCACAAGACTTAGCATCGATGCCTTATATAGTTGTACATCTAGCTCCCTCTAGTGGTTGATTTTGGCATTACATTAACCCTCACAGTTCTTTACATTTATGATAATATCGCACATAGGGCCAGGGGTAGGCCATTCAGCCCCTCAGGCCTGTGCCATAATTCAATCAGATCGTGGCTGATCTGTGACCCAAGTCCAAATCAACATCTTTGCCCCATATCCCTTAAAACCTTTCATTCAGAAAAAAAAAATTGATCTCAGATTTAAAATGAGCAATTAATCGAGTATCAGCTGCCATTTCCAGCAGAGGGTTTCAAACTTTCACTTCTGGGAAGCCTGGCCCCAATTTTGGGCTATGTCCCTTAATCTGGACACCCCCAACCATTACTGCATCGCCTGACGTGCTGGTTTAAAGACTAGGTATTAACACAACGCCCCGTCTGCTTGTTCAGGTGGACGGAGATGATCCCATGGCATGACTTGAAGAAGAGCGGGCACTTCCCCTTAGTATCTGGCTCAATGTTTCTCCTTCAATCAACATTATCTAAAATAGATCAAGTTATGTCATTGGTAGGGTGTCAGACCAGTCCGCCTGTACGTTCGCTGTTACTGTCTGCCGACATGGTAGTTCAGAACTCATCTGCTGGCTGCGTGAGGACATTGCGAGGATGTGGCAGTCGCTACGCAAATGCAAACGATTTATTTTCTGACTGATGCCCGGCGAGCTCTTTTGAAAAGTGCGCAAACAGGGAGGACCAAATCAGTATAGGCTGCCGCGCTCTCCAAGGACACACAGCCTGAGGGACTGGTCCACTCAGCACCTTGGGGAGCGATGAGGAGATAGCTGGAAAATATGGATCAAAGATGGCCATCTTTGCAATTTCACACAGTATTCAGCAAAGGCCTCTGATCCTGAAATGGCAATTCTGGCCCGATTTTTAAAATCTGAAGTTTGCAGTCAATAAGTAGAAACAAACCACCCAGATCTTCAGTTGACTGAGCCGCATTTATTTTTAGAAATGGCTCAATGGGAATTCGCCATTTTCTATTGAGATGTATTTATGCAAAAGAACAATCTTTTATTTCTGTATTGTAAATAATTGATAGCAATTTTTTTCCCTACAATCCAATTATCTGTTTGCAGAACTTTTTTTCTTCACCATCGTGTGCTCTCTGCAGAACCCACAGTAATATGAATCACAGTGGACAAGAGAGAGGAATATTTCTATTACACTGAGTGACACCTAACACTTGGGCACAGAGACAGATCTCATTAAAGTAATAGCGGGTGAATGAAAATACATCAGTTTTCTTTCTGCTTTATCTGGGAAGCAGTCTATCTTCAGGAGATTAGAGAGCCCCGGCTCTGTGCGAGTTCCTATTTAAATAATGCATCTGCATAATCCCACACAAGACTGTGCCGATATTAAAAAAGCCAATTTATCACATCTGTTATGAAGCATCAGTAATCAGGAATTTTCATAAAGGCTCACTCAGTCAGGAAAGCAATGTCTGAGGGAAATAGCTGTAAGTATAAACTTTGATTTTAATGAGGCCCACATGCATTAATCGCAACTGCTTGAGAAAATCTATGGAAATGCTAATGTAGAATGTCCCGCATCCATATTTACTGGGTTATTGGAAACAACCGGTTTCAGGTTGTGGGGTGGGGTGGGGGTGGTGGTGGATGTGTTGGGTGGTCATATTTATAGATTGATTATACTAATGAAAGGCCTGGGTTAAATCCAGGCAATGTGTCCTCAGCACCTCTGAAGGGCAGGTTATGTTAATAGGGTAGTGAAGAAGGCGTGTGGGACACTCGCTTTTATCAATCGGGGCATAGATCACAAAAGCAGGGAGATCATGGGCGGGATTCCCCCCTACCCGGCGGGGCGGTCCCGGCGCCGAGGAGTGGCGTGAACCACTCCGGCGTCGGGCTGCCCGGAAGGTGCGGAATCCTCCGCAACTTCAGGGGCGAGGCCCGCGCCAGCGGGGTTGGCGCCGTGCCAGCCGGCGCCAAAGGGCCTCCACCGACCGGCGCGAGTTGGCGCATGCGCAGGAGTGCCAGCGTGTGCTGGCGTCATCCCAGCGCATGCGCAGGGGGCTTCTTCTCTGCGCCGGCCATGGGGGACCGTTACACTGGCCGGCGCGGAGGGAAAGAGTCCCCCCACGGCACAGGCCCGCCCATGGATCGGTGGGCCCGATCGCGTGCCAGGCCACAGTAGGAGCCCCCCCGCCCCTCGGGCCAGATCTCCCTGCGCCCCTCGAGTACTCCGCAGACCGCCCGCAGAGCCAGGTGCCGCCGGCACGGACCTGGTGTATTTTACGCCGGCGGGAGCCGCCGAAAACGGGCGGGCACTCGGCCCATCGCGTGCCAGAGAATCGCCGGGGGAGCCGCTGACAACGGCCCCCGACCGGCGCGGTGCGATTCCCGCCCCTGCCGAAAAGCCGGCGCCGGAGAATCCAGCAGCCGGCGTCGGGGCGGCGGGGCGGGATTCACGCCACCCCCCCGCCGATTCTCCGGCCCAGCGGGAGGGGGTCGGGGAATCCCGCCCCATGTTGGAGTTGTGTAAAACTTTGGTGAGGCCACAGCTGGAGTAATGTGTGCAATTCTGATCACCACATTACAGGAAGGATGTGATTGCACTGGAGGGGGTGCAGAGAAAATTCACCAGGATGTTGCCTGGGCTGGAACAGTTTAGTAACAAAGAGAGGTTGGATAGGCTTGGGATGTTTTTGCTGGAGCAGAGAAGACTGAGGGGCGACCTGATCGAGGTGGACAAGATTACGAGGGGCATTGACAGGGTGGATAGGGAGCAGCTGTTCTCCTTAGTTGAAGAGTCAGTTACAAGGGGAGACAGTTCAAAGTGAGGAGGTTTAGGGGAGATTTGGGGAAAAACCTTTTTACCCAGAGGGTGGTGACGGTCTGGAACACCCTGCCTGGGAGGGTGGTAGAGGTGGGTTGCCTCACATCCTTTAAAAAGTACCTGGATGAGTACTTGGCACACCATAACATTAAAGGTTGTGGGACAAGTGCTGGCAAGTGGGATTAGGTAGGCAGGGCAGGTGCCTTTCATGCGCCAGTGCAGACTCGATGGGCCAAAAGGTCTCTTCTGCACTGCGGTATTCTGTGATTCTGTGAATGTGAGTTTGATATCCCACCAGTTCTTGAATTGTCAGAACCTGCTTCACTCATGTTGTTTAGGAAAGTAAACTTGCCACCTGTGCCCTGTCTATCCCACAGGTGACACCTATGTCCATGCTTGGCAGCATTCCTTACGATACAAGAACGCCAAGTAGTGAAGTATAGAACTGGAACCAATATTTACACACTTTTAAAAGTATTTATTTACAGAGATACAAATTTCAAACATATACCTCCTAACCCATTAACAATGGTTTTAGTCTGTCCCGATTTATAGAAACAGGTAATGCCCACAACCTGCCTACTATTAAGTACAATTAATATATAATTAACACCATGTATTGGATTTGAAGACTTAAAGTGAACTTAAAGTTCTTTCACAATAAATTTGGTGTAAAATCATAGAACATACAGTGCAGAAGGAGGCCATTCGGCCCATCGAGTCTGCACCGACCCCTTAAGCCCTCACTTCCACCCTATCCCCGTAACCCAATAACCCCCCCCCCGCCTAACCTTTTTGGTCACTAAGGGCAATTTAGCACGGCCAATCCACCTAACCTGCGCGTCTTTGGACTGTGGGAGGAAACCGGAGCACCCGGAGGAAACCCACGCAGACACGGGGAGAACGTGCAGACTCCGCACAGACAGTGACCCAGCGATGAATCGAACCTGGGGCCCTGGCGCTGTGAAGCCACAGTGCTATCCACTTGTGCTACCGTGCTGCCCAATTTCTCATGGGCATCCGACGTCAGTTTAAATCACTTGCAGGTCGGGTGTATCGTATCTACACCCGCTACTCTGTCCTAATAAAGTGCTTTAATCTTTCTCCAAAAGTGCAGACTTCCTGCAGCAATGCCCATGATTTGTTTTAGGAGTAATCAATCATGTGAAAACTAACGCTAAACACCCAACTGTATTTTACTGTAGGCAGGAGGGAGTGAATCGTGAAACTCATAGTGTGCTGGAGCCTCAGGAGGCAGAGAGCTATCCAAATAACTGGGCTTACTTCACACCCAGGTCCCAAAGAGGTAAGGCCAAGATACCAACTCACTGTGACGCCAAGTCGGTACCTCCGAGTATCCTCGAGTTCCTGGGAAGCCTGTTGGATAGCTTTCTGCTGAGCATGGGATCACGGGCACAATTCAACGGAAACATTTCAGTGTTATTTCGGGCGCGTTTGGCGGGATGTTTCCCGACGGCTCCAATGCCGCATTGGAGGCTGCTATTCAACGGCACTGAGCCATTTGTTTGGGCCTTGGGGAGTTTCTCTCCGGTTGTGTCCACACTTTGCTCTTCCCTCTTTGGGACCTGGGTGTGATGTAAGCCCAGTATATTTGGATAACCCTCTGCCTAGGGAGCTGAACTTACCAGAAAGACTGGCTCCTCAGAGATCGGGGTGCCATTTTGAAAGTCTTCCCCGGTTTCGAAGAGGCGCCCCCCCTGGGCCCCTCTCCAGATTTTCTGCGGCCCCTTCATAGCCCTTTCATGGGCATGGCCCCCCTCAAGCCCCAACCCATGGAGGTGTCAAGCTGGCACTGGGCACCTTGGCACTGCCAGCCTGGCACATTAGTACTGCCTGCCTGGCACCTGGGCAGTTCCCTTAGAATCCTGGCAGCCCCAACCTGGCACCAGGCCAGCACTGCCAGGGTGCCTGTTTCAAAAGAACAAAGAACAATGAAAAGTACAGCACAGGAACAGGCCCTTCGGCCCTCCAAGCCTGTGCCAATCATGCTGCCCATCTAAATTAAAATCTTCTACACTTCCTGGGAACGTATCCCTCTATTCCATCCTATTCATGTATTTGTCAAGATGCCCCTTAAACATCACTATCGTCCCTGCTTCCACCACCTCCTCCGGCAGCGAGTTCCAGGCATCCACTACACTCTGTGTAAAAAAACTTGCCTCGTACATCTACTCTAAACTTTGCCCCTCTCACCTTAAACCTATTCCCCCTAGTAATTGACCCCACTACCCTGGGAAAAAGCCTCTGACTATCCACTCTGTCTATGCCCCTCTTAATTTTGTAGACCTAAAAGATATCACTTCAGATTCAATTCATTTTACTTGGGTTTCTGCTAATCATTTGAATATTAATTCACTGGATTTGATATTGATTCCTATCCAAAACAGTAAACATTATAAGCCACATTTCAGGGTTATGGACTACCCAATACCACAAATGATTGACTAGTTCAGGAAAAAAAATAATTAAAATGCAATAAAACAATAAACACAAAGATTCTGGACAATTAAGATAGAGGCCAGCTTTAGGGCTCAATCTGTAGTTAATTATATGATGATCACTGTTGACAATACCCCCAACGGGTCCCAGTACCAACACTGTGCACTGGGATACACAAGCAAATTAAGATTTTAGCATCATTCCGATTCAGAGGATTGAAGCTTTCTAATTTGGCCTAAATTCTGAAGACTTTGCTTTCCAAACGCTTTAAAGCCAGGCACATTTGAACATGTAATAATAATAATAATCTTTGTTAGTGTCACAAGTAGGCTTACATTAACACTGCAATGAAGTTACTGTGAAAATCCCCGAGCCGCCACACTCCACAGCCTGTTCGTTGGCACTGCCAGGGTGTCTGTTTGGCACTGCCAGTGTGCCCAGGTGCTAGGCAGAGTGCCAGGATACTGCCCTGCCCTATCCCCAACAACCCAGAGAACTCCAATGGCCTCCAAGACCCCCCGAGTTGTCATCACTCCTGGTCCACACTTGTGAAAACCAATACTAAACGCCGCCTGGTTCAGGCCTCACAGGGACGACCATTGACTGCTGGGAGCCAGGTGCATGCGGGGTCAAGTCAGCCGTGAATATTGAAATGAACCTGATGGTTCATGATTATCTGTATCTTGCCCAGCGAGGACAATGCGGTGGCTGAACTGCGCCTTATATTTTGTAAGGAGGCACAAGTCATGAGCATCACCACAGGTAAAGGAGCTGCTGGAATTGCTGAGAATAAGTGCTCAACATTGTGAAGACCTGGGGTTGGATTCTCTGCCCCGTCGCGCCGCATTTCCGTTTCACCCCGCCGGCGGGATGCTCCGTTTTGCCGGCTGGTCAATGGGGTTTCCCACTGTGGGGCAGCCCCACGCCGTCGGGAAACCCCCGGGCTGCCGGCAAAATGGAGCATCCCGCCGGCGAAGAATCCAGTCCCTGGAATATGTCCCCTATCCCCAGTCACTCCACTTATGGAGAATAGGACTGAATTCAAGAAGGCAACCCAACCATGGTAAAGAGATGATTAGAAGAGATTAAGGTTAATTTCAATTGCTGTCCTTTAATAATTATTCCGTTGAAAAACTTGAGGATAGACAAGTCCCCCGGGCCTGACGGGATATATCCAAGGATTCTATGGGAAGCAAGAGATGAAATTGCAGAGCCGTTGGCAATGATCTTTTCGTCCTCACTGTCAACAGGGGTGGTACCAGGGGATTGGAGAGTGGCGAATGTCGTGCCCCTGTTCAAAAAAGGGACTAGGGATAACCCTGGGAATTACAGGCCAGTTAGTCTTACTTCGGTGGTAGGCAAAGTAATGGAAAGGGTACTGAAGGATAGGATTTCTGAGCATCTGGAAAGACACTGCTTGATTAGGGATAGTCAGCACGGATTTGTGAGGGGTAGGTCTTGCCTTACAAATCTTATTGAATTCTTTGAGGAGGTGACCAAGCATGTGGATGAAGGTAAAGCAGTGGATGTAGTGTACATGGATTTTAGTAAGGCATTTGATAAAGTTCCCCATGGTAGGCTTATGCAGAAAGTAAGGAGGCATGGGATAGTGGGAAATTTGGCCAGTTGGATAACGAACTGGCTAACCGATAGAAGTCAGAGAGTGGTGGTGGATGGCAAATATTCAGCCTGGATCCCAGTTACCAGTGGCGTACCGCAGGGATCAGTTCTGGGTCCTCTGCTGTTTGTGATTTTCATTAATGACTTGGATGAGGGAGTTGAAGGGTGGGTCAGTAAATTTGCAGATGATACGAAGATTGGTGGAGTTGTGGATAGTAAGGAGGGCTGTTGTCGGCTGCAAAGAGACATAGATAGGATGCAGAGCTGGGCTGAGAAGTGGCAGATGGAGTTTAACCCTGAAAAGTGTGAGGTTGTCCATTTTGGAAGGACAAATATGAATGCGGAATACAGGGTTAACGGTAGAGTTCTTGGCAATGTGGAGGAGCAGAGAGATCTTGGGGTCTATGTTCATACATCTTTGAAAGTTGCCACTCAAGTGGATAGAGCTGTGAAGAAGGCCTATGGTGTGCTCGCGTTCATTAACAGAGGGATTGAATTTAAGAGCCGTGAGGTGATGATGCAGCTGTACAAAACTTTGGTAAGGCCACATTTGGAGTACTGTGTACAGTTCTGGTCGCCTCATTTTAGGAAGGATGTGGAAGCTTTGGAAAAGGTGCAAAGAAGATTTACCAGGATGTTGCCTGGAATGGAGAGTAGGTCTTACGAGGAAAGGTTGAGGGTGCTAGGCCTTTTCTCATTAGAACGGAGAAGGATGAGGGGCGACTTGATAGAGGTTTATAAGATGATCAGGGGAATAGATAGAGTAGACAGTCAGAGACTTTTTCCCCGGGTGGAACAAACCATTACAAGGGGACATAAATTTAAGGTGAAAGGTGGAAGATATAGGAGGGATATCAGAGGTAGGTTCTTTACCCAGAGAGTAGTGGGGGCATGGAATGCACTGCCTGTGGAAGTAGTTGAGTCGGAAACATTAGGGACCTTCAAGCAGCTATTGGATAGGTACATGGATTACGGTTAAATGATATAGTGTAGATTTATTTGTTCTCAAGGGCAGCACGGTAGCATTGTGGATAGCACAATTGCTTCACAGCTCCAGGGTCCCAGGTTCGATTCCGGCTTGGGTCACTGACTGTGCGGAGTCTGCACGTCCTCCCTGTGTCTGCGTGGGTTTCCTCCGGGTGCTCCGGTTTCCTCCCACAATCCAAAGATGTGCAGGTTAGGTGAATTGGCCAATGATAAATTGCCCTTAATGTCCAAATTGCCCTTGGTGTTGGGTGAAGGTGTTGAGTTTGGGTGGGGTGCTCTTTCCAAGAGCCGGTGCAGACTCAAAGGGCCGAATGGCCTCCTTCTGCACTGTAAATTCAATGATAATCTATGATTAATCTAGGACAAAGGTTCGGCACAACATCGTGGGCCGAAGGGCCTGTTCTGTGCTGTATTTTCTATGTTCTATGTACTTGCATGTAGCTTCCCTTCACCATGATTTATTGGTAATTTGGTATTTAGTGTTGAAATATATCATTATGTAAATCTGTGTGGTTCACTGTGTGGCAGGAATCATGAGGGAATTTTGGGCTGGATTCTCTGCTCTCAGACGTCAAAATCGCGTTCGGCGAAAGGGCGGAGAATCTGTTTTGGCGGCAAAATCGGGAGCGGCGCCGGTTTTTGAATTCTCCGGCCCCTGAAAAGCGGCGTACTGTAAGAGCACATCACGCCGATTATCCACCGCCTCAGCCTAAGGCCTGCCTCGTGATGCTCCGTCCCCAACCGGCCGAATTCCTGACGGCGTGGGATTTTCATGGTCCCAGCCATTCGGGAACCTCGCGGAGCTGCTGCAGACTCAGTCCGATGCCGCCACTGTCGGGGGAGGACCGATCGGCGGGCAGCGGGGGGGGGGGGGGGGCTTCATTCGGGGCTGGGGGCAATGTAGGTGGGCTTTCCGGGGCGCGCGAGCGTTCGGAGGGGGGCACTACTTTGGTGGTCCAGGTTGCAGGCTGAGTCAGTCATGGAGCACGGCACGGCCGCTGCAGTCCGCCATCGTGCACATGCCTCTGAACCGGAAGTGCTGGGGGCCGTATCGGCAGCTAGAGCTGCGAGCTCCACGCGGCCTCCCTGCTAGCCCCCAGCAAAACGGGGAATTGGTGGCCTTTTGACACCTGTTTTCCTGGTGTAAAAGACCACTGTTTTCACGCCGGCGTGGGGCCTCCTATGTCTTATGGTCTTATGGACATAGTCTCCAAAACGGAGAATCCAGCCTCTTGTATATGCTGGTTCAACAACGACCCGATTCTGCATTGTTACAATTATACATATCAGTGTATCCCATTGTTTAACGTAGCCAAATGAATTTCAATCTGAAACCAGTTCAACACCACTCTGGTATAATCTTAAAAACTTTGATATTTTGTTTTGTACTCATTTGAGTATGGTTGGTCCAGTGGGTGTACAGATAGAGCTGACATTGATGCTTTGTGCAAAGAATGGGGAAGTCTCAACAAAGGGTATACCCCTTTGGACACTGTCGGGGGGGATAGCCTATCAGGGGAAAACAGCAGCAGCCAGAGCAGTGGCACCACGGCTGGCTCTGATGTTCAGAAGGGAGGGTCAAAGCGCAGAAGAGCAATAGTAATAGGGGACTCTATAGTCAGGGGCACAGATAGGCGCTTCTGTGGACGTGAAAGAGACTCCAGGATGGTATGTTGCCTCCCTGGTGCCAGGGTCCAGGATGTCTCCGAACGGGTAGAGGGCATCCTGAAGGGGGAGGGCAGACAGGCAGAGGTCGTTGTACATATTGGTACTAACGACATAGGCAGGAAGGGGCATGAGGTCCTGCAGCAGGAGTTCAGGGAGCTAGGCAGAAAGTTAAAAGACAGGACTTCTAGGGTTGTAATCTCGGGATTACTCCCTGTGCCACGTGCCAGTGAGGCTAGAAATAGGAAGATAGAGCAGCTAAACATGTGGCTAAACAGCTGGTGTGGGAGGGAGGGTTTCCGTTATCTGGACCACTGGGAGCTCTTCCGGGGCAGGTGTGACCTATATAAGAAGGACCGGTTGCATCTAAACCGGAGAGGCATAAATATCCTGGCCGCGAGGTTTGCTAGTGTCACACGGGAGGGTTTAAACTAGTATGGCAGGGGGGTGGGCACGGGAGCAATAGGTCAGAAGGTGAGAGCATTGAGGGAGAACTAGGGAATAGGGACAGTGGGGCTCTGAGGCAGAGCAGACAGGGAGAAGTTGCTGAACACAGCGGGTCTGGTGGCCTGAAGTGCATATGTTTTAATGCAAGAAGTATTACGGGTGAGCAGATGAGCTTAGAGCTTGGATTAGTACTTGGAACTATGATGTTGTTGCCATTACAGAGACCTGGTTGAGGGAAGGGCAGAATTGGCAGCTAAACGTTCCAGGATTTAGATGTTTCAGGCGGGATAGAGGGGGATGTAAAAGGGGTGGCGGAGTTGCGCTACTGGTTAGGGAGAATATCACAGCTGTACTGCGGGAGGACACCTCAGAGGGCAGTGAGGCTATATGGGTAGACATCAGGAATAAGAAGGGTGCAGTCACAATGTTGGGGGTTTACTACAGGCCTCCCAACAGCCAGCGGGAGATAGAGGAGCAGATAGGTAGACAGATTTTGGAAAAGAGTAAAAACAACAGGGTTGTGGTGATGGGAGACTTCAACTTCCCCAATATTGACTGGGACTCACTTAGTGCCAGGGGCTTAGAAGGGGCGGAGTTTGTAAGGAGCATCCAGGAGGGCTTCTTAAAACAATATGTAGACAGTCCAACTAGGGAAGGGGCGGTACTGGACCTGGTATTGGGGAATGAGCCCGGCCAGGTGGTAGATGTTTCAGTAGGGGAGCATTTTGGTAACAGTGACCACAATTCAGGATCTACTCCCATTTGGAAGCAAATGGACGTATTAGTGAGAGGCAGCATGGTTTTGTGAAGGGGAGGTCGTGTCTCACTAACTTGATAGAGTTTTTCGAGGAGGTCACTAAGATGATGGATGCAGGTAGGGCAGTGGATGTTGTCTATATGGACTTCAGTAAGGCCTTTGACAAGGTCCCTCATGGTAGACTAGTACAAAAGGTGAAGTCACACGGGATCAGGGGTGAGCTGGCAAGGTGGATACAGAACTGGCTAGGTTATAGAAGGCAGAGAGTAGCAATGGAAGGATGCTTTTCTAATTGGAGGGCTGTGACCAGTGGTGTTCCACAGGGATCAGTGCTGGGACCTTTGCTGTTTGTAGTATATATAAATGATTTGGAGGAAAATATAACTGGTCTGATTAGTAAATTTGCAGACGACACAAAGGTTGGTGGAATTGCGGATAGCGATGAGGACTGTCAGAGGATACAGCAGGATTTAGATTATTTGGAGACTTGGGCGGAGAGATGGCAGATGGAGTTTAATCTGGACAAATGTGAGGTAATGCATTTTGGAAGGTCTAATGCAGGTAGGGAATATACAGTGAATGGTAGAACCCTCAAGAGTATTGAAAGTCAAAGAGATCTAGGAGTACAGGTCCACAGGTCATTGAAAGGGGCAACACAGGTGGAGAAGGTAGTCAAGAAGGCATACGGCATGCTTGCCTTCATTGGCCGGGGCATTGAGTATAAGAATTGGCAAGTCATGTCGCAGCTGTATAGAACCTTAGTTAGGCCACACTTGGAATATAGTGTTCAATTCTGGTCGCCACACTACTAGAAGGATGTGGAGACTTTAGAGAGGGTGTAGAAGAGATTTACCAGAATGTTGCCTGGTATGGAGGGCATTAGCTATGAGGAGCGGTTGAATAAACTCGGTTTGTTCTCACTGGAACGAAGGAGGTTGAGGGGAGACCTGATAGAGGTCTACAAAATTATGAGGGGCATAGACAGAGTGGATAGTCAGAGGCTTTTCCCCAGGGTAGAGGGGTCAATTACTAGGGGGCATAGGTTTAAGGTGAGAGGGGCAAGGTTTAGAGTAGATGTACGAGGCAAGTTTTTTACGCAGAGGGTGGTGGGTGCCTGGAACTCGCTAGCGGAGGAGGTGGTGGAAGCAGGGACGATAGTGACATTTAAGGGGCATCTTGACAAATACATGAATAGGATGGGAATAGAGGGATACGGACCCAGGAAGTGTAGAAGATTGTAGTTTAGTCGGGCAGCATGGTCGGCACGGGCTTGGAGGGCCGAAGGGCCTGTTCCCGTGCTGTACATTTCTTTGTTCTTTGTTCCATGTTTGGGAGCCACTGAAAGCGGTGATTAGGGGAGAGATTATAGCCTACAAGGCTCACAGAGACAGGGAAGAGAGGGCAGCTAGGCAACAACTGATTGACTCCATTCTGGAGGCCGACATAAATACTCTGAGACCCTGACCGTGGAACCTCTGGCGGAGAGGATTAAGCTACAAATGGACTTTAACCTGCTGTCCACCAGGAAAGCAGTGCAACAACTCCGCCAGACATGGGGACCTTTTATGAAGACAGAGAGAAAGCTGGCCTCCTACTGGCTCACCAGCCGAGGCAGCCACCAGGGTGATAGCACAGGTGAAAGATAGCAGAGTCAGACTGGTAGTCGAACCAAAAAAGATCAATCAAGCATTTGAGGCCTTCTACCGGGGACTGTACACATCCGCAACCCCCGACGGGGACTTGGGAATGAAACAGTTCCTCGATGGACTGGACATGCCAGTTGTAGGGGTTGATAGATGGAGGAAGCGGGAAGCACCAATAGGATTGGGAGAAATCATGGAGAGCATCAGCTCCATGCAAGCGGGAAGATGCTGTGACTCGATGGGTTCCCAGCGGACTATATAAAATTCGCACCAGCCCTGGCCCTATGTTTGCAGGTTCGCTAGTGAGGTGTACCCAGCCTCCAACCCTAGCACAGGCCACTATATCGCTGATATCCAAAAAAGACAAAGACCCGATGGAATGCGGATCATTTAGGCCCATTTCACTGCTCAATGTAGATGCAGAAATACTCGCTAAAGTCCTGGCCAAGAAACTGGAGAACTGCGTACCAGACGGTCGCAGAGAACCAGGCGGGTTTTGTCAAGGGTAGACAGCTAACTGCGAACATCGGACGGCTGCTGAACGTGATACTGACCCCATTCGGGGAGTGAACACTAGAGGTGATCATCTCCCTGGATGCAGAAAAGGCCTTCTACAGAGTCGAATGGAAATATATAATAGAGGTAGTGGAGCGGTTTGGGCTAGGGATGGGATTCACCTCATGGGTGAATCTCCTGTACAACTCCCCCAAGGTGAACGTTCGGACCACCACCAGCTCGGAATACTTCCAGCTGCACAGAGGCACCAGGCAGGGAAGCCCGCTGCCCCTGCTCCTGTTCGCACTGACAACTGAACCCCTGGCGATAGCCCTGCTGGACACAAAAGATTGGAAGGGCATCCAAAGAGGAGGCAGAGAGCACAGAGTCTCACTCTATATAGATGACCTCTCTCTACATCACGGTCCCACAGAATGGCCTGCAGGTAATCATGAAGCTCCTGGAAGAGTTTGGGGCCTTCTCGGGCTACAATTTCAACCTGGGCAAGGACGAGGCATTCCTGGTAAACCTGAACGGGGGAGGGACGGAGCTGGAAGGTCTACCATTCAAACTAGCTCAAATCAAATTCCGCTACCTGGGGATCCTGATAGACCATGACTGGACACGGATCCACAAGTGGAATCTGCCCAGTCTGGCGGAGGAAATAAAAAGTATTTACAGAGATGGGATGCACTCCCGCTTTCCCCGGCAGGGAGGGTGCAGACGATCAAGATGAACATACTGCCAAGGTTCCTCTTCCTCTTTGGATCCATATCGATCTTCATCCTCAAGGCCTTTTTCCAAGGATCAGATAAAATGATCATGGCGTTTGTGTGTGTGTGTTGGGGGGAGCGGGGTTGGGGGGTGGGGGGGGGGGGGTGGTAGGAACCAGATGGAACCAGATCAGACAGCACTCCGGCTTAACCGAGGTGTCCACCATGGCCACCATCTGCGGTAACCACAGATTCCCACCAGCCACGGAGATAGGATGGGGGGACGCTAGCGATCAGGGACTTATACACGGGGGAACAGACTCCAAACTCTAGCGACCGAACAGACATGAGCTCCGACATTTACAAATCAAAAACCTTCTCCGCAAGGAGACGACGAGGTAACCTGGACACCAAGAGAAACACTGCTGGAAGAACTGCTGGACGCGGACAGTATGGAGAAGGAGAACTGTGGGGACATTTACGGATGACTTTTAAAAAGGGCAAGAACACCATTAGACGGAGCAAGACAGAAATGGGAGGGCAAACCCAGAACGGAAGCAGAGTGGGGACTCTGGAGCGAAGCACTAAGTAGGGTCAACTCCACCTCCTCCTGTGCAAGGGTAAGCCTCATGCAGTTTAAAGTGGTGCAAAGAGGACACCTAACCAGAACTCGAATGAACAGGTTCTTCCCGGAGATGGAGGATAAATGTGAAAGGTGTCAGGGATGCCCGGACAACCTCATCCACATGTTCTGGGCCTGCCCCTGTGCTGGGACCTCTGTTGTTTGTAGGATACATAAATGATTTCGGGGAAAACATAGCTGGTCTGATTAGTAAGTTCGTGGATGACACCAAGATTGGTGGAGTGGCAGATAGTGTTGAGGATTGTCAGAGTACACAGCAGGACATAGATAGGTTGGAGACTTGGGCAGAGAAATGGCAAATGTAGATTAATCCAGACAAATGTGAGGTGACGCATTTTGGTAGGTCTAACATAGAGGGGAAATATACAGTAAATGGCAAAACTCTGAGGAATATAGAAAGTCAGAGAGATCTGGAGGTGCAGGTCCACAGATCGTTGAAAGTGGCAACACAAGAGGACAAGGTAGTCAAGAAAGCAAACGGAATGCTTGCCTTCAGTGGATGGGGCATTGAGTATAAAAATTGGCAAGTCATGCTACAATTGTATAGAACCTTGCTAAGGCCGCACTTGGAATATTGCGCACAATTCTGGTCGCCAAACCAGCAGAAGGATGTGGAGGCTTTGGAGAGGGTGCAGAGGAGGTTTACCAGGATGTTGCCTGGTCTGGAGGGTGTTAGCTATGCAGAGAGGCTGAATAGACACTGTTTTCATTAAAACAACGGAGGTTGAGAAGTGACCTGACAGAGGTCTACAAGATTTTGAGGGGTATGGATAGAGTGGATGGGCAGGCACTCATTCCCAGGGTGGAAGGGTCAGTCACCAGGGGGCATAGGTTTAAGGGGGCATAGGTCTGTGGGGCAAGGTTTAGAGGAGATGTGCGAGGCAGGTTTTTATGGAGAGGGTGGTGAGTGCCTGGAACACGTTGCCAGGGGAGGTTGTGGAAGCAGATACATTAACGGTGTTCAAAAGGCATCTCGACAAATACACGGATAGGATGGGGATAGAGGGATACGGCACAAGGAAGTGCTGAGGGCTTTGGCAAAGGTTGGTATCAGGACCGGTACAGGCTTGGAGGGCCGAAGGGCCAGTTCCTGTGCTGTATTGTTCTTTGTTCTTTACCTCAAACTTGTCGGGTTCTAGACAGCCTTCTATCGCTGCCATTGTTCGTCAGTGGTGGAGGGTTTGAATGTTTGTGGAAGGAGGAGCAATCAAGCGGGACTGCTTTGTCCTGGATGGTATTGAGCTTTATGAGTGTTGTTGGAGCTGCACTCATCCGGGCGAGTGCAGAGTATTTCATTATACTCCTGATTTGTTGATTTGTGCCTTGTACATGGTGGTCCTTATCTTCTGCTTCCCAGTCAATCTTTATCCTTCAACCACCATCATTGAGGCAGCTTATTTGCCCATTATCTCATTGCTGCTTCGTGGGACTCGTCTGTGTGAAAATTACAATTCCTCAGTGACTGCACCTCAAGAAAGTGCTTCCTTGGCTGTAAAGCGCTTTGTGACTTGATGAGGATGTGAAAGGCGTCATACGAATGCAAGTTGTTTCCTTTTTACTGGTGCTTGAAGTTCTAACCGGAGAGCGGTCAGAGTCTCCTCAACAGCCTATTTACATCTGGAACACCTCACAAAATAAAGATTTCATCGGGGAGAGAGAAACAATTTCCTCTGATGGGGGAGCCCCGAACCTTGCAATTAGACCCAGGTCGTTCCAGGACGGTATCAGCAAGCAGCTCTTCACGTGGAGGCTAATGGAAAGCTGAAAGTGGGTCAGTTGGGAAACGTAAGAATGGTTGAGATGATTAAAAGGTGAAGGTGTTAAGGGCACCAGGACAGGATAGACTTTAAGATTACAGATCACCCATGATCTAATTAGATGGCAGAACGGGCTTAAGGGCTGAATGGTCCTCTCCTGGCCCTGTTCCTTAATCCAAGTGCCTTGGTCACTGATGCTCCCCATCCCCAGGTCTTTGCCAGGAGACTTGTTGCTTTAAATGCAGCAGAAGAGATAAGGCTTGCTACTGTGAAGTCTGAGGTTTTTGCTGTTCAGCTGTCAGCGCCGGTGCTGGGCACTACAGGGAAACAGTCAACCTTTCAAGAAAATCACATCAAGAGAACAGTAGGTATGATTGAATAGTAATAATGGATTCCATCTGCATCCTAGCGGGGAATTGAAAGTAACATGACAATTGAAATACAGGACAGCAGGTTAAGTACTTCCATCAGCTTGTCTATATTTAACTCAGATCCTTAAGTATCTCTCCTAATGCAAATAAAAAGCCGCACAGCATGGTAACAAATCTCGACAGGCATAGTGTATTCATCTTATGGGAAATCTGCACCTTTTCAACTGCACAAGGCATGGAATTTCCTGGAAAGCTATAGTGCAATTATTAGACAAGAGTAAAGTTGCACTATTTGCCACCCCCCGAACCCTCGACAATTGAAAATATTGTCCCGTACCGGTTTGACACTGACACACCTTGAACTGTGAGTTTTCTCGGTCATTCTGGCCATTCTCAGAATTGCATCCACCAAAGTTCTGATTTGCTGATTTAGACGAATCCACACCTACCTCCCACGCAGAGAACACAGGTCTCCTGTATTCAGGCCACCTCTGAATTGGTGTACACTTGTGTCCAAAGTATTTAACGATTCGTGAAAAAGTTCTCCTTGCTGGGACCTGTACATCATTTTCTATACCTCTGAATGGCTTTATTTCATGGCACTGGAACCTGTTACATTGAGAAGGGAAAAACGTCCACAATTTCAGTGTCTCAAACAGGCTGGTCAGCTAGGGTTTATGCCGGTTTTATCGGAGCGACTGTAAATGATTTTGAAAACCAAACATTTATTTACGAACCAATTCAAAATCATCTGCCATTTCTGCTGCCTGTCTAGCAGTTTTAATCTTTTGCTTAGTGGTTAAAAACTGGGCGGCATGGACAAGTTGGGCCCAAGGGCCGGTTTCTATACTGTAAACCTTTATGACTCTTCCACATGAGTTCTCACTGCTACAGGAAGTGAATCTTTAAATTCCTCCAGAATAATCATTTCCCTAACAGCGTCATATGTTAGGTCTATTTTTAATGCTCTTATCCGCCCATCAAAATTATTTGATTTGGTCAAATTCTATATATATCTGACCTGGTTCTTTCCCTAGATTTCTAAACTTCCGTCTCTACGCTTCTAGATTCGCGATGAAAGGGAAATTTTAATCTTAGTCAAAAGGAAGCAGACAAAAGTTCTAGACATCGCAAAACTGATGAAGCCCTTGAGAAGCACAGTAAAAGTAGGAAGGAACTTAAACCTGGAATTAGGAGGGCTAAAAGGGACCATGAAATGTCTTTAGAAAACATGGTCAAGGAGAATCCCAAGCCTTTTTATGTATATATTAGGAGCAAGAGGGTAGCAAGAGAAAGAGTAGGCCCACTCAAGGACAATGGAGGGAAGTTATGCGTGGAACCACAGGAAGTGGGTGATATCCTTATTGGGTACTTTGTATCGGTATTCACTAGGGAGAAGGACATGACGGATGTTGAGGTCAGGGATAGATGTGTGAACTCTCATGAGAACATCAATATATCATAGAAGGAAGTGTTGAGTGTCCTAAATTGCATTCAGGTAGACAAGTCCCCGGGGCCGATGGGATCTATCCCAGGTTACTGCGGGGGGGAAAAGGGAGAAATAGCTGGGGCACTAACAGATGTTTCCACATCCTCTTTGACCACAGGTGAGGTTCCAGAGGACTGGAGAATAGCCAATGTTGTTCCCTTGTTTAAGAAAGGAAGCAGGGACAATCCAGCAAATTATAGACCGGTGAGTCTGACATAGTGGTGGGGAAGCTTTTGGAAAAGATACTGAAGAAAAGGATATATGAACATTTGGAGGAAAATGACTAGTTAGTGACAGGCAGCATGGTTTTGTACGGGGAAGGTCATGTCTCGCCAACTTGATTGAGTTTTGTGAAGAGGTGTCAAAGAAGATTGATGAGGGAAGGGCTGGGGATGTAATTTATAAGGACTTTAGTGAGGCGCTTGGTAAGGTCCCACATGGCAGACTGGTACAAAAACTACAATCACATGGGATTCGGGGTGGGCTGGCTAGATGGATACAGAACTGGCTTGGTTACAGGAGTCAGAGAGTAGCGGCGGAAGGGTATTTTTCTGAATGGAGATATGTAGCTGGTGATGTTCCGCAGGGATTAGTGCTGGGACCTCTGTTGTTTGCAGTATACATCAACGATCTGGAGGAAAATGTGGGTGGTCTGATTAGTAAGTTTACGGATGACATGAAGATTGGCGGAGTTGCTGATAGTGCAGAGGATTGTTAGAGGATACAACACCAAAAATCTGTCCTGGTTCACCCACACCAACCGTACGATCGAGAAAGCACAACAGCGCCTATACTTCCTCAGGAAACTAAGGAAATTTGGCATGTCCCCATTACCTCTTACCAACTTTTACAGATGCACGAAAGAAAGCATCCTATCAGGCTGCATCACAGCCTGGTATGGCAACTGCTTGGCCCAGGACCGCAAGGAACTTCAGAGAGTTGTGAACACAGCCCAGTCCATCACGCGAACCTGCCTCCCATCCATTGACTCCATCTATACCTCCCGCTTGTCTTGGGAAAGCGGGCAGCATAATCAAAGACCCCTCCCACTCAGCTTACTCACTCTTCCAACTTCGTCCATTGGGCAGGAGATACAAAAGGTTGAGAACACGCAGGGACAGACTCAAAAACAGCTTCTTCCCTGCTGTTACCAGCCTCCTAAACGACCCTCTTATGGACTGATGGATGATCGGATCTCTTCACACCTCTTCATGCCTGCGTCCATGTATTTACATTGTGTATTTAATGTTTGCCCTATTATGTATTTTCTTTTCACGTACGAAATGATCTGATTGAGTTGCATGCAGAATAATACTTTTCAGAACAATACTTCAGTACACGTGACAATAAACCAATCCAAATCCACTGAAGACACGTATAGAACACTCAGCATTATTGACACCTATATGCCCCCATCACAGACCTTCCCTTTAGCTCTTTCCTTACCCCAACCCGCATCTTATCCCTGGCATAGCACTTGCTTTTAAACTATTACTTCCTCAGATTCCGTCGAGCTGAAATGGGAACTCTGTTTTCCGTATAGATACTTTCGGACATCTTTGGTCTTTCCAGCCTTTTCTGTTTTGATTTTAGTCGATTTTTCTTTCTTTCTGCTTTCCTCTCTTCTGCTTCGGAAGGCACCGTCCCCATGGCTGCTGTACCCTGTTCAGCTCTGCGCATAGTCAGCTGGCCATTTGACTAACAGAGGCATCACTGAAATGAAAAAATAAAATGAAAATCGCTTATTGTCACAAGTAGGCTTCAAATGAAGTTACTGTGAAAAGCCCCGAGTCGCCACATTCCGGCGCCTGTTCGGGGAGGCTGGTACAGGAATTGAACCGTGCTGCTGGCGTGCCTGGGTCTGCTTTCAAAGCCAGCGATTTAGCCCTGTGCTAAACAGCCCCTAAGCAGCCACTGTTGAGCCTGATTCTATCCTTTCCCAGTGCCGGTGTACGTACACATCCCAATGCAGGGTGATGATCAGGAAATGGAACGCTGACTTTGGATTAGGCTGCGCGGAGGCCTATTGAAAAAGGGCGGAGAGAGCAAAAACTTGCATCGACAGAGCGCCTTTCATACCCTCAGGATGCCTCAAGGTGCTTCACAGCCAATGAAATACTTTTGAAGTATAGTCACTATTGTAATGTAGCAAGTATAACAATACTGTTGCATTATAATGTCTCATTTATTGTTGATTTGGCTGATATTAACTGTCACAGCACGGTTTCGACTGCAGTGTGTTGCTCAGCTGTGTGTCCGGTACTACATTAGCCCAAAAAATCAATCATGGTTGGTTATATTATATGTGTTAAAAATCATCCCACCATCACTGGAACATTGATAAAAGCCTGCAGCTGCTAATCTCATTAAACACTATTAACACACAATGTTCTCCCCTCTAATGGTGAGGGACAGAGTCAGATTCCAAAAGGCTGGAAATAGTCCAATTTTTCTCACATCAAACCAGAAACCAAATTCTAGCTGTTCAACATCTGCGGGCACCTGAAGTGCTTCAGCAGCAGCAACCAGGGGAGCATCGGCGATAAACGCACTCTATAATCTCAAACGAAAACACAAAATGCTGGGAAACGAATTCAGCTGGTCAGGCAGGCACGGCGGAGGAATGTTTCAGCTCGATGATCTTTTATCACAAGATCTGGAGAACTCGTTCAGGAGCAAAGGCAGGAAGGAAAGGACAACGGGAGAGATCAGTGATGGGCGAGAGGGCAGGAGATGGGCCAGGAAGGAGCCAGGGGGCTGTGACGGGGTGTGTGTGTTCTATTGTGGGGATGTGGGTGGGGGGAATGGGGGGGGGGGGGGGGAGGGGAGAGTTCCATCGGGAATGTGCAGCGTGTGGGGGGGGGGAGGGTTCATGGAGAGGGTGGGGTTTGGGGGTGGTTCCATGGAGTGGGCGGGGTGTGGGGGGTTCCATGGAGGGAGGGGTGCAGTGGGCTCCATGGATGGGGTGGGGTTTGTGGTGGTTCCATGGAGTGGGCGGGGTGTGGGGGGTTCCATGGAGGGAGGGGTGCAGTGGGCTCCATGGATGGGGGTGGGGTTTGTGGTGTTTCCATGGAGCGTGTGGGGGGGGGGGTTGGCTGGAGTTTTGTGGTGGGGTGGTTGAGTTGCATGGGGGGGGGGGGGGGGCTGAGGCGAATGTCTCCATTTTAATTTTTCTTACTTGGGGTGTCCTTTTTAAATGTCACTCTGAACTTTAAAAAAAACCTACGTTTCTGGCATGACATCTTGGGACCTTGGTGAGCTTTCAAAAATGGTGGGAAAACCCAAGATGCAGCTGGCGGGCTGCACTCCGCTTTTCCCGCCCACGATGACGCTTGGAGGAAAAATTGGAAAATGCCACCCATTGGCCGGTGTTGTCGAGCCGCGTCAGGGCGGGACCCTTCACAGGATAGTCAGCAGCCCAGCTAAAGTCTATTTATCATCGTCAGGACTGGGTGATCCCAACAGTGGCCGGTGGATCGGGAAAATCCCGCCATTATTTATTTTCAGGTTAGCACTGCTGCGTCACATAGAACATAGAACATACAGTACAGTAGGAGGCCCAGGCTCGATCCTGCCCACCCATGTGGAGTTTGCACATTCTCCCCGTGTTTGCGTGGGTTTCACCCCCACAACCCAAAGATGTGGATTGGTCACGCTAAATTGTCCCTTGATTGGAAAAAAATATTTATTTTATTTTAATTTAAGAGCCCATGATTTTTCTCATGGGCTTTGCTTGGGGCAGTGTCCCAGAGATTAATCTCCCATTTTTGGAGGGTCCTGGGAAAACCTGCATGTTTGGCAACCAAATGCCCCGGGCTGACCCAACAGACATGATGCATGGATGGGGCAGATGAGACCAGGGTTACTAGCCAATCAGCTGGTGGTGGATGGCAAATATTCAGCCTGGATCCCAGTTACCAGTGGCGTACCGCAGGGATCAGTCCTGGGTCCTCTGCTGTTTGTGATTTTCATTAATGACTTGGATGAGGGAGTTGAAGGGTGGGTCAGTAAATTTGCAGACAATACGAAGATTGGTGGAGTTGTGGATAGTGAGGAGGGCTGTTGTCAGCTGCAAAGAGACATAGATAGGATGCAGAGCTGGGCTGAGAAGTGGCAGATGGAGTTTAACCCTGAAAAGTGTGAGGTTGTCCATTTTGGAAGGACAAATATGAATGCGGAATACAGGGTTAACGGTAGAGTTCTTGGCATTGTGGAGGAGCAGAGAGACCTTGGGGTCTATGTTCATACATCTTTGAAAGTTGCCACTCAAGTGGATAGAGCTGTGAAGAAGGCCTATGGTGTGCTCGCGTTCATTAACAGAGGGATTGAATTTAAGAGCCGTGAGGTGATGATGCAGCTGTACAAAACTTTGGTAAGGCCACATTTGGAGTACTGTGTACAGTTCTGGTCGCCTCATTTTAGGAAGGATGTGGAAGCTCTGGAAAAGGTGCAAAGAAGATTTACAAGGATGTTGCCTGGAATGGAGAGTAGGTCTTACGAGGAAAGGTTGAGGGTGCTAGGCCTTTTCTCATTAGAGCGGAGAAGGATGAGGGGCGACTTGATAGAGGTTTATAAGATGATCAGGGGAATAGATAGAGTAGACAGTCAGAGACTTTTTCCCCAGGTGGAACACACCATTACAAGGGGACATAAATTTAAGGTGAAAGGTGGAAGATATAGGAGGGATATCAGAGGTAGGTTCTTTACCCAGAGAGTAGTGGGGGCATGGAATGCACTGCCTGTGGAAGTAGTTGAGTCGGAAACATTAGGGACCTTCAAGCAGCTGTTGGATAGGTACATGGATTACGGGAAAATGATATAGTGTAGATTTATTTGTTCTTAAGGGCAGCACGGTAGCATTGTGGATAGCACAATTGCTTCACAGATCCATGGTCCCAGGTTCGATTCCGGCTTGGGTCATTGTCTGTGCGGAGTCGGCACGTTCTCCCCGTGTCTGCGTGGGTTTCCTCCGGGTGCTCCGGTTTCCTCCCACAGTCCAAAGATGTGCGGGTTAGGTGAATTGGCTAATGATAAATTGCCCTTAATGTCCAAATTGCCCTTGGTGTTGGGTGGAGGTGTTGAGTTTGGGTAGGGTGCTCTTTCCAAGAGCTGGTGCAGACTCAAAGGGCCGAATGGCCTCCTTCTGCACTGTAAATTCAATGATAATCTATGATTAATCTAGGACAAAGGTTCGGCACAACATCGTGGGCCGAAGGGCCTGTTCTGTGCTGTATTTTCTATGTTCTATGTTCTATGGTGGGTGGGGGACCATGTTGAAGAGTCCAAGTCAGTATGAGACCCAGCATTTCCCCAGGTTCTGGAATTTACTGCTGAGGTTCTTGGCTGCTTCAGTGTCATTGGCCTGGAGCCCCATGTCCTCGGCCTGGAGCCCCATGTCCTCCAACCCAAGTCCAAGAAAACCTCGGGCTGGATTCTCCATTTTCGGGACTGTGTCCCCACGCTATCGTGAAAACTGTGGTCTTTTAGGCCAAGAAAACTGGCGTCAAAAGGCCTCAGATTCACAGCCTTGCAGGGGGCGAGCAGGCGGCTGTTGTGAAGCTCGCAGCTCCGATACAGCCCCCCGCACTTCCGGGTCAGAGGCCACTCATGCACACGGCAGCGGCCTTGACCGCGAAAATAGTGGCTCGCATCGGTCCCTCGCCTGACCAAGGCCGCCCGCACGAAAATAAATCCCAGTCTTGAATGAGGCCCTCCCCTGCCATCCGATTGGGCCTCCCCCGACTATGGCGGCCCCAGACAGATTCCGCAGTCGCCACGGGGGTATCACGGATGGTGGGGCAATGAATGGTCCACGCTGTCGGGAATTCGGCCGGGTGGGGACAGAGAATAGCGGGGCGGGCCTCAGGAAATGGGTCGGAGAATCGCCGGGGGGGGGGGGGGCGGCGTGAATCCCGCCTCGCCGCTCCGATGGCGGCTGCCGAATTCTCCACCGCCGTTTTTTTGGCGGGTGCGGGAATTGCGTTGCGCCGATCGGGGCCCGTTGGTAGTGGCCACCCCCGGCGATTCTCTGCCCCACGATAGGCCGCCCGTTTTCGGCCGGTCCCGCCGGCGTAAATCAAACCCGGTCCGTACCGTCGGCAACTGGCTCTGCGGGCGGCCTGCAGAGTCCTGGGGGGGGCGCGGGGGGATCTGGCCCCGGGGGGTGCCCTCACGGTGGCCTGGCCCGCGATCGGGCCCACCGATCCACGGGCAGCCTGTGCCGTGGGGGCACTCTTTCCCTCCGCGCGGGCTGCTGTCAACCTCCGCCATGGCCGGCGCGGAGAAGGAAACCCCTGCGCATGCGCTCCTGCGCATGTGCCAACTCGCGCCGGCCAGCGGAGGCCCTTCGGCACCGGTTGGCGCAGTGCCAACCCTGCCGGTGCCGGCCTAGCCCCTGAAGGTGCAGAGGATTCCGCACCTTCCGGGAGGCCCGACGCCGGACTGGTTCACTCCTCGGCGCCGGTACGGCCGCCCCGCCGGGTAGAGGAGAATACCGCCCCTGGTCTCCAGTGGATAATCGGCGCGGCATACTTCCCGGTCGGGGGTGGAGAATCGCTGGACTGGCGCCGTACATAGCGTTGTTTGCCTGATGGGCCGGCTCTGTCCCCCCTTCCCCCATAACCCTCCTCCCCCCATTTCCCCTTCCCCCATATCCCCCCTTTTCCCATATCCCCCTCCCCCATATCCCCCTTTTCCCCCTTCCCCCATATCCCCCATGGGGGAAGGGGGATATGGGGAAAGGTGGAAAATAAGGGAAGAGGGGATATGGGGGAAGGGGGGAAACTTTCATGTGGGAACATTGGGCGGGATTCTCCGTGAATCGGCGCGATGGCCCGAACCCCGCACCACAAATGGTGTGAATCACTCCGGCGTCGGGCCCCCCTGAAACGTTGCGAAATCTCCGGCCGGGAATGGGCTAGTAACGGCGTGACGCCATTCGCGACAGCATCACCCGTCTCAACATCACGATACAAAAGATGCCCCCACCCCGGAGACCCGGCAAAATGGCAGCCTGCCACGCAGCGCCAAGTGAGACACCCACTGCCTGCCCCCCTTTCCCATTTCCCCATCCCCCCTTTCTCCATATCCTCCCTTCCCCCATAGCCCCCTTCCACATAGCCCCTTCCCCATATCCCGCCTTACCCCATATCCCCATATCCCCTCTTCCCCCATTAACCCTTCCCCCATGTCCACCTTCCCCCATATCGCCCGTATCCCCCTTCCCCCATATCCCCCATATCCACCTTCCCCCATATCGCCCGTATCCCCAATTCCTCCATATCCCCCATATCCCCCTTCCCCCATATCCCATCTTCCCCCATATCCCCCCTTCCCTCATTTCCCACGTTTCCCCATATCCCCCTTCCCCCATATCCACCTTCCCCCATATCGCCCGTATCCCCCTTCCCCCATATCCCCCATATCCACCTTCCCCCATATCGCCCGTATCCCCCATTCCTCCATATCCTCCATATCCCCCTTCCCCCATATCACACCGTCCCCCATACCCCCCTTCCCCCATATCCCCCCTTCCCTCATTTCCCACGTTTCCCCATATCCCCCTTATGGGGGAAGGGGGAAAAGGCGGAAGGGGGATATGGGGGAGGGGGATATGGGGAAAGGGTGGATATGGGGGAAGGGGAATATGGGGGAGGGGGGCTATGGCGGAAGGGGGGACAGACCCGGCACATCAGGCATACAACGCCCCCAGAATGCTCCAGGGCGGCCACAAGCCAGGGACAGACCCGGAGCACCAGGCGGACGCCGCCCACATCTAGTGCGAGTGTGGCGACGCCGGCGGGCCACACCCAGCGACGAGGAGGGGGGCAGCCACAGCAACTGGCCCCCGTCGCTGCCGACCCAAGACACTGATGCACAGGACACTGACACACAGGACACTGACGCACAGGACATTAACACACAGGACACTGACGCACAGGACACTGACGCACAGGACACTGACGCACAGGAACCTAACGCACAGGACACTGACGCACAGGACACTAACACACAGGACACTGACGCACAGGACACTGACGCACAGGACACTGACGCCCAGGACACTGACGCACAGGACACTGACGCACAGGACACTGACGCACAGGACACCGACACACAGGACACTGACGCACAGGACACTGACGCACAGGACACTGACGCACAGGACACCGACACACAGGACACTGACGCACAGGACACTGACGCACAGGACACCGACACACAGGACACTAACACACAGGACACTGACACACAGGACACTGATACACAGGACCCTAACGCACAGGACACTGACGCACAGGACACTGACGCACAGGACACTGACGCACGGGACACTGACGCACAGGACACTGACGCATAGGACCCTAACGCACAGGACACTGCCGCACAGGACACTGACGCACAGGACACTGACGCACAGGACACTGACGCACAGGACACAGACACACAGGACACTGATGCACAGGACCCTAACACACAGGACACTGACACACAGGACTCTGACGCACAGGACACTGACGCACAGGACACCGATACACAGGACACGAACACACAGGACACTGACACACAGGACACTGACACACAGGACCCTAACGCACAGGACACGGACGCACAGGACACTGACGCACAGGACACTGATGCACGGGACACTGACGCACAGGACACTGACGCACAAGACACTGACGCACAGGACACTGACACACAGGACACTGATGCACAGGACCCTAACACACAGGAGACTGACACACAGGACTCTGACGCACAGGACACTGACGCACAGGACACTGACACACAGGACCCTAACACACAGGACACTGACGTACAGGACACTGACGCACAGGACACCGACACACAGGACACTAACACACAGGACACTGACACACAGGACACTGACACACAGGACCCTAACGCACAGGACACTGACGCACAGGACACTGACGCATAGGACACTGACGCACGGGACGCTGACGCACAGGACACTGACGCACAGGACACTGACGCACAGGACACTGACGCACAGGACACTGATGCACAGGACCCTAACACACAGGACACTGACGCACAGGACACTGACGCACAGGACACTGACGCACAGGACACTGACGCACAGGACCCTAACACACAGGACACTGACGCACAGGACACTGACGCACAGGACACTGACGCACAGGACACTGACGCACAGGACACCGACACACAGGACACTGGCGCACAGGACACTGACGCACAGGACACCGACACACAGGACACTAACACACAGGACACTGACACACAGGACACTGATACACAGAACCCTAACGCAAAGGACACTGACGCACAGGACACTGACGCACAGGACACTGACGCACGGGACACTGACGCACAGGACACTGACGCACAGGACACTGACGCACGGGACACTAACGCACAGGACACTGACGCACAGGACACTGACGCACAGGACACTGACGCACAGGACACTGACGCACAGGACACTGACGCACAGGACACTGACGCACGGGACACTGACGCACAGGACACTGACGCACAGGACACAGACACACAGGACACTGATGCACAGGACCCTAACACACTAGACACTGACACACAGGACTCTGACGCACAGGACACTGACGCACAGGACACTGACACACAGGACCCTAACACACAGGACACTGACGCACAGGACACTGACGCACAGGACACTGACGCACAGGACACCGACACACAGGACACTAACACACAGGACACTGACACACAGGACACTGACACACAGGACCCTAACGCACAGGACACTGACGCACAGGACACTGACGCACAGGACACTGACGCACGGGACACTGACGCACAGGACACTGACGCACAGGACACTGACGCACAGGACACTGACGCACAGGACAGTGACGCACGGGGCACTGACGCACGGGACACTGACGCACAGGACACTGACGCACAGGACTCTGACGCACAGGACACTGACGCACAGGACACTGACACACAGGACCCTAACACACAGGACACTGACGCACAGGACACTGACGCACAGGACACTGACGCACAGGACACTGACGCACAGGAACCTAACGCACAGGACACTGACGCACAGGACACTAACACACAGGACACTGACGCACAGGACACTGACGCACAGGACACTGACGCCCAGGACACTGACGCACAGGACACTGACGCACAGGACACTGACGCACAGGACACCGACACACAGGACACTGACGCACAGGACACTGACGCACAGGACACTGACGCACAGGACACCGACACACAGGACACTGACGCACAGGACACTGACGCACAGGACACCGACACACAGGACACTAACACATAGGACACTGACACACAGGACACTGATACACAGGACCCTAACGCACAGGACACTGACGCACAGGACACTGACGCACAGGACACTGACGCACGGGACACTGACGCACAGGACACTGACGCATAGGACCCTAACGCACAGGACACTGCCGCACAGGACACTGACGCACAGGACACTGACGCACAGGACACTGACGCACAGGACACAGACACACAGGACACTGATGCACAGGACCCTAACACACAGGACACTGACACACAGGACTCTGACGCACAGGACACTGACGCACAGGACACCGATACACAGGACACGAACACACAGGACACTGACACACAGGACACTGACACACAGGACCCTAACGCACAGGACACGGACGCACAGGACACTGACGCACAGGACACTGATGCACGGGACACTGACGCACAGGACACTGACGCACAAGACACTGACGCACAGGACACTGACACACAGGACACTGATGCACAGGACCCTAACACACAGGAGACTGACACACAGGACTCTGACGCACAGGACACTGACGCACAGGACACTGACACACAGGACCCTAACACACAGGACACTGACGTACAGGACACTGACGCACAGGACACCGACACACAGGACACTAACACACAGGACACTGACACACAGGACACTGACACACAGGACCCTAACGCACAGGACACTGACGCACGGGACACTGACGCATAGGACACTGACGCACGGGACGCTGACGCACAGGACACTGACGCACAGGACACTGACGCACAGGACACTGACGCACAGGACACTGATGCACAGGACCCTAACACACAGGACACTGACGCACAGGACACTGACGCACAGGACACTGACGCACAGGACACTGACGCACAGGACCCTAACACACAGGACACTGACGCACAGGACACTGACGCACAGGACACTGACGCACAGGACACTGACGCACAGGACACCGACACACAGGACACTGGCGCACAGGACACTGACGCACAGGACACCGACACACAGGACACTAACACACAGGACACTGACACACAGGACACTGATACACAGAACCCTAACGCACAGGACACTGACGCACAGGACACTGACGCACAGGACACTGACGCACGGGACACTGACGCACAGGACACTGACGCACAGGACACTGACGCACGGGACACTAACGCACAGGACACTGACGCACAGGACACTGACGCACAGGACACTGACGCGCAGGACACTGACGCACAGGACACTGACGCACGGGACACTGACGCACAGGACACTGACGCACAGGACACAGACACACAGGACACTGATGCACAGGACCCTAACACACTAGACACTGACACACAGGACTCTGACGCACAGGACACTGACGCACAGGACACTGACACACAGGACCCTAACACACAGGACACTGACGCACAGGACACTGACGCACAGGACACTGACGCACAGGACACCGACACACAGGACACTAACACACAGGACACTGACACACAGGACACTGACACACAGGACCCTAACGCACAGGACACTGACGCACAGGACACTGACGCACAGGACACTGACGCACGGGACACTGACGCACAGGACACTGACGCACAGGACACTGACGCACAGGACACTGACGCACAGGACAGTGACGCACGGGGCACTGACGCACGGGACACTGACGCACAGGACACTGACGCACAGGACTCTGACGCACAGGACACTGACGCACAGGACACTGACACACAGGACCCTAACACACAGGACACTGACGCACAGGACACTGACGCACAGGACACTGACGCACAGGACACCGACACACAGGACACTAACACACAGGACACTGACACACAGGACCCTAACGCACAGGACACTGACGCACAGGACACTAACGCACAGGACACTGACGCACGGGACACTGACGCACAGGACACTGACGCACAGGACACTGACGCACGGGACACTAACGCACAGGACACTGACGCACAGGACACTGACGCACAGGACACTGACGCACAGGACACTGACACACAGGACCCTAACGCACAGGACACAGCCGCACAGGACACTGACGCACGGGACACTGACGCACAGGACACTGACGCACAGGACACAGACACACAGGACACTGATGCACAGGACCCTAACACACTAGACACTGACACACAGGACTCTGACGCACAGGACACTGACGCACAGGACACTGACAGACAGGACCCTAACACACAGGACACTGACGCACAGGACACTGACGCACAGGACCCTAACCCACAGGACACTGACGCACAGGACAGTGACGCACAGGACACTGACGCACAGGACACCGACACACAGGACACTAACACACAGGACACTGACACACAGGACACTGACACACAGGACCCTAACGCACAGGACACTGACACACAGGACACTGACGCACAGGACACTGACGCACGGGACACTGACGCACAGGACACTGACGCACAGGACAGTGACGCACGGGGCACTGACGCACGGGACACTGACGCACAGGACATTGACGCACAGGACTCTGATGCACAGGACACTGACGCACAGGACACTGATGCACAGGACCCTAACACACAGGACACTGACACACAGGACTCTGATGCACAGGACACTGACGCACAGGACACTGATGCACAGGACACCGACACACAGGACACTAACACACAGGACACTGACACATAGGACACTGACACACAGGACCCTAACGCACAGGACACTGACGCACAGGACACTGACGCAGAGGACACTGACGCACGGGACACTGACGCACAGGACACTGATGCACAGGACACTGACGCACAGGACAGTGACGCACAGGACACAGACAAACAGGACACTGATGCACAGGACCCTAACACACAGGACAGTGACACACAGGACTCTGACGCACAGGACACTGACGCACAAGACACTGACACACAGGACCCTAACACACAGGACACTGACGCACAGGACACTGACGCACAGGACACTGACGCACAGGACACTGACGCACAGGACCCTAACACACAGGACACTGACACACAGGACACTGACGCACAGGACACTGACGCACGGGACACTGACGCACAGGACACTGACGCACAGGACAGTGACGCACGGGGCACTGACGCACGGGACACTGACGCACAGGACACTGACGCACAGGACACTGATGCACAGGACACAGACACACAGGACATTGATGCACAGGACCCTAACACACAGGACACTGACACACAGGACTCTGATGCACAGGACACTGACGCACAGGACACTGATGCACAGGACACCGACACACAGGACACTAACACACAGGACACTGACACACAGGACACTGACACACAGGACCCTAACGCACAGGACACTGACGCACAGGACACTGACGCAGAGGACACTGACGCACGGGACACTGACGCACAGGACACTGATGCACAGGACACTGACGCACAGGACAGTGACGCACAGGACACAGACAAACAGGACACTGATGCACAGGACCCTAACACACAGGACACCGACACACAGGACTCTGACGCACAGGACACTGACGCACAAGACACTGACACACAGGACCCTAACACACAGGACACTGACGCACAGGACACTGACGCACAGGACACTGACGCACAGGACACTGACGCACAGGACACTAACACACAGGACACTGACGCACAGGACACTGACGCACAGGACACTGACGCACAGGACACGGACGCACAGGACCCTAACACACAGGACACTGACGCACAGGACACTGACGCACAGGACACTGACGCACAGGACACCGACACACTGGACACTGGCGCACAGGACACTGACACACAGGACACTGATACACAGGACCCTAACGCACAGGACACTGACGCACAGGACACTGACGCACAGGACACTGACGCACGGGACACTGACGCACAGAACACTGACGCACAGGACACTGACGCACAGGACACTGATGCACAGGACCCTAACACACAGGACACAGGCGCACAGGACACTAACGCACAGGACACTGACGCACAGGACACTGACGCACAGGACACTGATGCACAGGACCCTAACACACAGGACACAGGCGCACAGGACAGTAACGCACAGGACACAGGCGCACAGGACACTAACGCACAGGACACTGACGCACGGGACACTGATGCACAGGACACTGACGCACAGGACACTTATGCACAGGACACCGACACACAGGACCTTAATGCACAGGACACTGCCACACAGGACACTGACACACGGGACACTGACGCACAGGACACTGACACACAGGACACTGATGCACAGGACCCTAACACACAGGACACTGACACACAGGACTCTGACGCACAGGACACTGACGCACAGGACACTGACACACAGGACCCTAACACACAGGACACTGACGCACAGGACACTGACGCACAGGACACCGACACACAGGACCCTAACAGACAGGACACTGACGCACAGGACACTGACGCACAGGACACTGATGCACAGGACCCTAACACACAGGACACAGGCGCACAGGACACTAACGCACAGGACACTGACGCACAGGACACTGACGCACAGGACACCGACGCACAGGACCCTAACACACAGGACAGTGACGCACAGGACACTGATGCACAGGACACCGACACACAGGACACCGACGCACAGGACACCGATGCACAGGACCCTAACACACAGGACAGTGACGCACAGGACACTGATGCACAGGACACTGACGCACAGGACACCGACGCCCAGGACACTGACGCACAGGACACTGACGCACAGGACACTGACGCACAGGACACCGACGCACAGGACACTGACGCACAGGACACTGACGCACAGGACACCGACGCCCAGGACACTGACGCACAGGACACTGACGCACAGGACACCGACACACAGGACCCTAACACACAGGACCCTAACACACAGGACACTGATGCACAGGACACTGACGCACAGGACACTGACGCACAGGACCCTAACACACTGGACCCTAACACACAGGACATTGGCGCACAGGACACTGACGCACAGGACACTGACACACAGGGCCCTAACACACAGACACTGACGCACAGGACACAGACAAACAGGACACTGATGCACAGGACCCTAACACACAGGACACTGACACACAGGACTCTGACGCACAAGACACTGACGCACAGGACACTGACACACAGGACACTGACGCACAGGACACTGACGCACAGGACACCGACACACAGGACACTGACGCACAGGACACTGACGCACAGGACACTGATGCACAGGACACTGACACACAGGACACCGACACACAGGACACTGACACACAGGACACTGATACACAGGACCCTAACGCACAGGACACTGACGCACAGGACACTGACGCACGGGACACTGACGCACGGGACACAGACGCACAGGACACTGACTCACAGGACACTGACGCACAGGACACTGATGCACAGGACACTGACACACAGGACCCTAACGCACAGGACACTGCCGCACAGGACACTGACGCACGGGACACTGACGCACAGGACACTGACGCACAGGACACTGACGCACAGGACACTGACACACAGGACACTGATGCACAGGACCCTAACACACAGGACACTGACACACAGGTCTCTGATGCACAGGACACTGACGCACAGGACACTGACGCACAGGACCCTAACACACAGGACACTGACGCACAGGACACTGATGCACAGGACACTGATGCACAGGACACCGACACACAGGACACTAACACACAGGACACTGACACACAGAACACTGACACACAGGACCCTAATGCACAGGACACTGACGCACAGGACACTGACGCACAGGACACTGACGCACGGGACACTGACGCACAGGACACTGACGCACAGGACACTGACTCACAGGACACTGACGCACAGGACACTGATGCACAGGACCCTAACACACAGGACACTGACGCACAGGACCCTAACACACAGGACACTGACGCACAGGACACTGACGCACAGGACACTGACGCACAGGACACCGACACACAGGACACTAACACACAGGACACTGACTCACAGGACACTGACACACAGGACACTGACGCACAGGACACTGACGCACAGGACACCGACACACAGGACACTAACACACAGGACACTGACACACAGGACCCTAACGCACAGGACACTGACGCACAGGACACTGACGCACCGGACACTGACGCACGGGACACTGACGCACAGGACACTGACGCACAGGACACTGACGCACGGGACACTGACGCACAGGACACTGACACACAGGACACTGACGCACAGGACACTGACGCACAGGACACTGACACACAGGACCCTAACGCACAGGACACTGACGCACAGGACACTGATGCACAGGACACTGACGCACAGGACACAGACACACAGGACACTGATGCTCAGGACCCTAACACACAGGACACTGACACACTGGACTCTGACACACAGGACACTGACGCACAGGACACTAACACACAGGACCCTAACACACAGGACACTGACGCACAGGACACTGACGCACAGGACACTGACGCACCGGACACCGACGCACAGAACACTAACGCACAGGACACCGGCACACAGGACCCTAACACAGAGGACACTGACGCACAGGACACTGACGCACAGGACACCGACACACAGGACACTAACACACAGGACACTGACGCACAGGACACTGACGCACAGGACACCGACAGACAGGACACTGACGCACAGGACACTGACGCACAGGACACTGATGCACAGGACCCTAACACACAGGACACAGGTGCACAGGACACTAACGCACAGGACACTGACGCACAGGACACTGACGCACAGGAGACCGACGCACAGGACCCTAACACACAGGACACCGACACACAGGACACCGACGCACAGGACACCGATTCACAGGATCCTAACACACAGGACACTGACGCACAGGACACTGACGCACAGGACACCGACACACAGGACCCTAACACACAGGACCCTAACACACAGGACACTGACGCACAGGACACTGACGCACAGGACACTGACGCACAGGACCCTAACACACAGGACATTGGCGCACAGGACACTGACGCACAGGACACAGACAAACAGGACTCTGACGCACAGGACACTGACGCACAGGACACTGACGCACAGGACACTGACGCACAGGACACTGATGCACAGGACACTGATGCACAGGACACTGACGCACAGGACACCGACGCACAGGACCCTAACAGACAGGACACTGACGCACAGGACACTGATGCACAGGACACTGACGCACAGGACACCGACGCACAGGACCCTAACACACAGGACACTGACGCACAGGACACTGACGCACAGGACACTGACGCACAGGATCCTAACACACAGGACACCGACGCACAGGACACTGACGCACACGACACCGACACACACGGGACGGACGGACAGGAAGCACCACTCCAGAGGACCCCGGACTTTGAGTCCGATGAGGACCTCGACATTACGCCACTGCTATCTCCTACACCCTCCACCATCGCAGAGACACTCACCTCGGTTGGGCACTTTAGCGATGAGGCATCTGGGACACTAACTGGTGCGCATAACACCGGGTACAGCAGGTGGAGGTAGGAGCAGCCGAGGGGCCGAGCGGTTGGAGGGCAGTCCGGCGCAGGCAAACAACTGCCGCCCAGATGGGTGCCTGGTTCCTGGAGTTCCCACACCCACCCATAGCCCCGATGCAGTCAGGGACCAAGGGACGACCGAAGGGGGTGATGGCCGCCTTGCGGCAGCTGCAGGCGAAGGTGGAGGAGTCCACCCGCGCGCAGGAGCAGGGAGTGGTGCCGGTCATGCGTGCCACCCAGACCAAAACCGCACGAGTGGCGTCCGCGATGGAGGCAATGTGTGCGACGGTGTCAGACATGGGTCGCAGTATGCAAGGCCTGGGGCTTTCCGTGCAGGCGGCGTCCGTGGCCCAGGACATTGCTGCCCTCTCACAGGCAGCCATGAGCCAGAGCCAGCTGCAGATCGCAGAGGCACTCAACGCCGTGGCCCAGTCTCAGCAGGCCATCGCTGAGGGCATCGCGCCATTGCCCAGGTGCTGGCCGGTGTCACCCAGACACAGACAGGGGTGGCCAACTCCCTGATTTCCATGGCTGCAAACTTGAAGACCCTTGGTTATACCAGTGTGGGCCTGGCCAGGTGTCGGGGGGGGCGTCGGGTGCTCGGTCGTTCGCATCCCCGACCCATGTAGAGGCCCTGGGGCCATTGGGCACCCCGAGGGAGGAGGAGGTGCTGGGGCCCGTTCCGGCTCCCCCTGTAGGGGAGGTCCCGGAACACCACGACAACTCGGATTTCCCCCCTTCCGTCCCAGGTACATCTGGAGGGCAGCGGGCAGGAAAGGCTGGCAGCTCGCCATCCCAGTCGCCCGAGCCGCAGCCTGGCCCATCCAGGCTAGGCTGCCCCAGGAAACAGCCGCCAAAGGGGCCCCGAGTCACAGGGCAGGAATCACAGGAGTCCACCTCCAGTTCTGCTGCACCGTCTGGGGAAACACCTAGAAGTAGTCATAGGGCCCGTAAAGCCAGCCCCAAGTAACCCCAAGCTACTCCCCACCAGCTACTCCCCCCCCAACTCCTCCTCCCCAGCTCCTTCCCCCAGCTCCTTCCCCCACAGCTCCTCCGCCCCCAGCTCTTCCTCCCCCAGCCCCTCCCTCCAGCTCCTCCCCCAAGCTACACATCCCCAGCTACTCCCCCCAGCTCCTCCTCCCACAGGTCCTCCCCCCTCCCCAAGCTCCTGCCCCCAGCTCCTCCCCCCCTCCCGGCTGCTCCCACCCCCGGCCAACTCCTCCCCCCCCCGGCCAGCTGCTCCACCCCCCCAGCTCCTCCCCCCCAGCTCCTCACCCCCCAACTACTCCCCCCAGCTCCTCCCCCCAGCTCCTCCCCCTCCCCCGAGCCCCTGCCCCGCCCAGCTCCTCCCGCCCTCCCGGCTGCTCCCACCCCCGGCCAGCTCCTCCCCCCAGCTCCTCCCCCAGCTCCTCCACCCCCAGACCTCCCAGCTCCACTACCCAGCTCCTCCCCCCCCCTCCGAGCTCCTCCCCCCCAACTCACCCCCCCCCAACTCCCCCCCCCTCCCTGCTGCTCTCACCCCCGGCCAGCTCCCCCCCCCCCGGCCAGCTCCTCCCCCCCCAGCTCCTCCTCCCACAGCTCCTCCCCCCCAGCTCCTCCCCCCTGCTCCTCCCCCCCTGCTTCTCCCCCCAGCTCCCCCCCCCCCAGCTCTTTCCCCCCAGCTCCTCCCCTCCCCTGAGCTCCCCCCCCCCCCCAGCTCATCGCCCGTCCTGGCTGCTCTCCCCCGGGCCAGCTCCCCCCCCCCACCCCCCCCCCCCCCCCCCCCTGCCAGCACGCACACTCCAACGGCTCCTGCGACCCCCCCCACCTGCAACTGTGCCGTCACTTCTCCTGCGACCCCCCCCCGCCGACCCTACCTCCGTCCTGGCCGGGGTCACCCAGCACGACTGGTTGACACCGTTAAATAGGTGGTTTGATTTAAGCCAGCGTGCCCCGTGGTCACGCCGGCCGGACTTCAACCCGTCCGGCCCGGAGAATTGGGGCGACTCCGGGGCTCATTGCGTCGCGCCGGTCCTCGACATTCTCCGAGGCGCCTGGCGCGATTCACGTCGACGGGATTTTTGGGGAGCTGGAGAATATTGCGGGGCGGCCAGACGGGATTTACGCTGGCCCCCCCCCCCCCCCCCGGGTGTTTCTACGACCCTCCGGGGGGGGGGTCAGAGAATCCCACCCCTTGATTCTCTGCCCCGTCGCTGAACGTGATTTCGGTGTTGGGGTGCAGCGAATCCAAGCCCACGCCTATGGCTGGGTGGGGGGGTGGGGGGGCGTGGGGGGGGGGGGGGGGGGATAGTGTCGTTGGGGGGGGAATGGTGGGGAATGATGTTGGAATGCTGTCAGTGGGGTAGTCAGGGATCGGGAGGGTGATTGGCTGGGGGGGGGGGGGGTTCGTTGGGGATCTAGACAGCTGTCAGGGGTTGGGACAAAAGTCAGTCAGTGGCATATTTAGAGTGTCAGGAGCATAGTTAGGGGTGTAGGTTTTCGGGGGGGTTAGGAGGGTAGCCTGGTGGTTGGGGTTAGCTGGGGGAAGGGGGTTTCAGAAAGTAGTCGGGAGGTCCGAGAGGATAGTCTAGGGTCTGGGAGGATGGTTGGGCATTAGTCAGAGGGTCAAAGGTGGTAGTCATGGGGTCAAGAAGATATTTGGACGGTCAAGGGGTAGTCGTGGGGATGGTGTGGGTGGGGGTGGGGGGGGTTGGTCGGAGCTGTACTCAGAAGGTTGGGAGAGGGTAGTCAGGGGGACAGCATAGTTACCCAGGAGCTAGAACTGGTTTTAATCCTTCGAACATTTCCTGGGTAACTCTTCATCTCAGTAAATTGGGACCAAGTGACGTCTCCGACTTTAAATCAGTTTCAGACGGTTGCAGACGCAGGTTAGCTGCCCAACAGAAGTTGAAACTTTCTGGGCAATTCCCACGTGGTCATTGCCGAGCGCTCCCCCAGGGCCTGCTCCATGGTACCTCTCAGCAGGTCTGACAGCATCTGGGCAGCACGGTAGCACAAGCGGATAGCACTGTGGTTTCACAGCGCCAGGGTCCCAGTTTCGATTCCCGGCTTGGGTCACTGCCTGTGCGGAGTCTGCACGTTCTCCCCGTGTCTGCGTGGGTTTCCTCCGGGTGCTCCGGTTTCCTCCCACAGTCCAAAGACGTGCAGGTTAGGTGGATTGGCCACGCTAAATTGCCCTTAGTGACCAAAAAGGTTTGGGGGGGGGGGGTTATTCGGTTATGGGGATAGGGTGGAAGTGAGAGCTTACGTGGGTCGGTGCAGACTCAATGGGCCGAATGGCCTCCTTCTGCACTGTGTGTTCGATGGTCTGTGGTGAGTGAAGGGAGCTAACATTTCAAATCAGGATGACTCTTTGTGTTGTTATGGGCCAGGGTTTAGAGAACCCCAAAGTGTATCATAGAGTTCACCTGACCCACAACCTTTACTAGATTGTGGTATGGGGAGCACACGGCCCACTCTACAGGTGTGGTACAGCAGAAAGGGAAAAATATTTTTTAAAGCAAAACAATGTTTATACTATGACCTCAAGTTAACCTTTTTAAAACATACAGTGAACACCTTAGCAACCATTATTTCAAATACAACCCCCAAAGAATACTAAGTAATCCTTTAAGCTTTTCTTTTAACATCCAGAAGACTTAAGAAACCACTTTCAACAGAAGCACATCAGGTTTACATTCACTACTGAGAACATTTATAATTCTGAATTCACCAAATGATCAAGAGATAGTCTTTTCATGGCAGAGAGATCAACAGTACACCTGCTCTGTCTGGCTTCAGCTCCAACACTGAAAACGAAACTAAAACACACCCTGCAGCAAACAGCCTAAAACGAAAGTAAAAAGCTGACAGACAGCCCAGCTCCACCCGCTCTCTGACATCACTGCAGTAATAAACACCCATTTCTTAAAGGTACTCTCACTACAGATATTTATATACACACCCATTTATAAACACCCATTTCTTAAAGGTACTCTCACATGACAGTGTGAGTTGGTGCATTGGGAAGTCCAAGGGGTCATGTCAAGTTGTCGAAAGATAAATGGCGCCCCGATCTTGACTTACGCTGAGGAGCTCCACTCATCGGATTCCTCAGTGCAAGAAATGCGGCTAAGTGTTGCCTCGGCGGGGTGTTCCCCTGTGAGACCCCAAAAAAGACCCCTGACCCTCGGCCACAGAAAAATATGTTTCACATTTCTTCGGAGCATGTGACAGTAAATCAAATCAAATCAAAATCAAACCTGAACACGATTTAGTTTAAAAATAGCCACTCTGGAGATACAGTTAACGTAGACAGCTTTGGTAATCACTTCCAGCTTGCCAAGGTAGCCTCTTCTATTTTAACACAATGTACTTGTAAACCACATTACTAATGCTGTCTGAGCGAATCCCTCATTTACCACTTGACCATGTCTTCCATTAAAACCCCTTGTAGAAGTATGGTGTTGTTGCAATAACAGAGACCTGACTCAAGGAAGGCAGGACTGGGCATGAAATATTCCTGGGTACAAGGTGTTCAGAAAAGAGAGGGAAGGAAGATGGGTGGAGGTATTGGTTTCAGAGAGCATTGCAGTGCTGGAGAAAGAGGAGATCGCAGAGAGTTCAAGGACAGATTCAATTTGGCTGCAGCTAAGGAACAAAAAGGCTGCAATTTCCCATTGTAGTCCACAGCCCACCAACGAGCAAGAAGGATGCGGATGAACAAATCTGCGGAAGTGATGCAAACATTATAGAGTAGTTATAATAGGGGACTGTAATTACCTGAATGTAGACTGGAACAGTGGTTGTGTAAAGGGTGGAGAGGGGCAAGTGTTCCTCGATTGTGTTCAGGTTAATGTTACAGCTATCTCCAACATCCTTCACCACCCCAGAGACACTCACCTCGGTTGGGCACCTTAGTGAAGAGGCTCCTGGGACACTATCAGGTGCGCACCACACACATGCTCCAGTCAGCAGATGGAGGTCGAGACTCCCGAGGGGGCAGATGCGTGATGACCTGGGAGGGGGTTGGCTGCCGATTGGGTGGGGGATATGGCGGAGGGTGGGGTGTGAGTTAATGGGGTAGGGGCACCCATATGGCCGATGGCACGTTGTAGAACCAGGCGCCAGGTTGGGTGGTCAGTGGAGTGCGCAGCAAGAAGTCTGCCTCGCAGGCCGCAGCAATGGCGGTCCATGCCTGGGCACCGTCCAGTCCGATGGGGGTCACCCCGGCCCAATGGACCGTCACCCCGTCGACAGCGCCCCCACCCCTACCCCGCAACCCCCAGCCAGCCCGGCCAGTATCAGGACCGGAAGCCCACCTTCGCGCCTCTCCGTGTCCTGCCTCTTCCGTCTCCGTCATCAGCCACGGCGCCTGTTTCTTGATTTTGAAAAGCACAGGTGAAACTCGCCATTGATAACTTCCCCCGGTGCAGATGGAGAATCGCCGAGGCCCAGGGGAACCCTGGGTCGGGTCCGCTAATGATGTGCGAATGGCATTTACAGTGTGTGCATTCCGGAATGCACTGGTGCCGCTATCGCGGCCACGGGGAATTGTGATTTGCCGTGAACCCGGCGCCCGCCTCGATTTCACCGTCAAAAACCAATTCTCCGCCCAATCCCGATTTCGGCTCCGGCCGACGGAGACGCCTGCACAGGGAGTTTCAGGATTTCGAAAATGTACATCCCATGTACATCCAAGCCAAAATGGTGTGTGCCTTGGAGGGGGGCCTGGAGGGGAACACTCCCCACCAATCTATTCCCTGTCCCTCGCGGTTACCAAGGCCGCCCATCTCGGAGCTGCTTGCTCGACGTCGCGCTAGCTGAACAGTGAAAGTGTCGCAAGCAGCCTGAGTTTTTGCTGGGCGAGGAAAGTGAATGTGCACTATCTGGGCTCACATTTGAAGAATGATCTCTCGACGCCCGTGTAGCAGTACCCCAGCTTACCACAACATGGCAGCACTGCACTGTCCAAGGTGCCATCTTTCAGACGAGGCGTTAAATGGAGGCTCAGGGGCGGATATAAAAATCCCGTGTCACCATCGTTCAGAAGTACTTCATTGGCTGTAAAGCACTCTTGGCTGCCTGAGGTCACAGGTAAATGGCGTCATGTAAATGCAATTATTTCTTGAAGCGAGGATTGGAAAACACAGAGAGCAAAGTATTCTTTCAGAATCCTGAATAATCAACAAGTCCTTCAGAGTGACAGGAAATCCCATTCAAGCTCCACCATTCATTTACATTAATTGCAGTTAACGAATTTCCCTAATAGTTTCTGAACTACCTCCAGCCTTAGGTATTAGACACATTGGCATAATGAGATCACACAGTCGCAAACTCACCAATTACAGCTCAGGGTGGGGTGCCAGCAAAGGCCGGTGTTGAACGCGGTACTCTGCATCCTTTGAAGTGTTTTTGCTGAACTAATTGGTCGAATGCATTTGAACCAGAAAGGAGAGTTGCCAGCTGGAAACACCGTATTAACACAGGGCATGGAGATTTGCAAGTGAGCTGCGATCGCAGCTTGGTTAGAGGTTTCACCTCGAGTTACCCAGTGCTCATTTCCTCAATTCTGCTGACAAATCCATGATTTGTATCAACGAACAAAGAACAAAGAAAAGAGCAGCACAGGAACAGGCCCTTCGGCCCTCCAAGCCTGTGCCGATCATGATGTCCTAACTTTTCTAAAAAACCTTCCGTCCCTCCTTGGTCCGTATAAAGAACAAAAACATTTTGTGTCGGATAGCATTGTGGACCTGATACTGTGGTAATACTGACATTGCCTGATACTGTGGTAATACTGACATTGCCTGATACTGTGGTACTACTGACATTGCCTGATACTGTGGTAATACTGACATTGCCTGATACTGTGGTACTACTGACATTGCCTGATACTGTGATACTACTGACATTGCCTGATACTGTGGTGCTACTGACATTGCCTGATACTGTGGTACTACTGACATTGCCTGATACTGTGGTAATACTGACATTGCCTGATACTGTGGTACTACAGACATTGCCTGATACTGTGGTACTACTGACATTGCCTGATACTGTGATACTACTGACATTGCCTGATACTGTGGTACTACTGACATTGCCTGATACTGTGGTACTACTGACATTGCCTGATACTGTGGTATTACTGACAGTGCCTGATACTGTGGTAATACTGACATTGCCTGATACTGTGGTACTACTGACATTGCCTGAGACTGTGGTACTACTGACATTGCCTCATACTGTGGTATTACTGACAGTGCCTGATACTGTGGTACTACTGACATTGCCTGAGACTGTGGTACTACTGACATTGCCTCATACTGTGGTATTACTGACAGTGCCTGATACTGTGGTACTACTGACATTGCCTGATACTGTGGTACTACTGACATTGCCTGATACTGTGGTACTACTGACAGTGCCTCATACTGTGGTATTACTGACAGTGCCTGATACTGTGGTAATACTGACATTGCCTGATACTGTGGTACTACTGACATTGCCTGATACTGTGGTACTACTGACATTGCCTGATACTGTGGTAATACTGACATTGCCTGATACTGTGGTATCACTGACATTGCCTGATACTGTGGTACTACTGACATTGCCTGATACTGTGGTACTACTGACATTGCCTGATACTGTGGTAATACTGACATTGCCTGATACTGTGGTACTACTGACATTGCCTGATACTGTGGTACTACTGACATTGCCTGATACTGTGGTAATACTGACATTGCCTGATACTATGGTACTACTGACATTGCCTGAGACTGTGGTGCTACTGACATTGCCTGATACTGTGGTACTACTGACATTGCCTGATACTGTGGTACTACTGACATTGCCTGATGCTGTGGTACTACTGACATTGCCTGATACTGTGGTACTACTGACATTGCCTGATACTGTGGTATTACTGACAGTGCCTGATACTGTGGTACTACTGACATTGCCTGATACTGTGGTACTACTGACATTGCCTGATACTATGGTACTACTGACATTGCCTGAGACTGTGGTACGACTGACATTGCCTGATACTATGGTACTACTGACATTGCCTGAGACTGTGGTACGACTGACATTGCCTGATACTATGGTACTACTGACATTGCCTGAGACTGTGGTGCTACTGACATTGCCTCATACTATGGTAATACTGACATTGCCTGATACTGTGGTACTACTGACATTGCCTGATACTGTGGTACTACTGACATTGTCTGATACTGTGGTACTACTGACATTGCCTGATACTGTGGTACTACTGACATTGCCTGATACTGTGGTACTACTGACATTGCCTGATACTGTGGTGCTACTGACATTGCCTGATACTGTGATACTACTGACATTGCCTGATACTGTGGTACTACTGACATTGTCTGATACTGTGGTACTACTGACATTGCCTGATACTGTGGTGCTACTGACATTGCCTGATACTGTGGTAATACTGACATTGCCTGATACTATGGTACTACTGACATTGCTTGATACTGTGGTACTACTGACATTGCCTGATACTGTGATACTACTGACATTGCCTGATACTGTGGTACTACTGACATTGCCTGATACTGTGGTACTACTGACATTGCCTGATACTGTGGTATTACTGACATTGCCTGATACTGTGGTACTACTGACATTGCCTGATACTGTGGTACTACTGACATTGCCTGATACTGCGGTACTACTGACATTGCCTGATACTGTGGAATTTCTGACATTGCCTGATACTGTGGTACTACTGACATTGCCTGATACTGTGGTACTACTGATGTTGCCTGATACTGTGGTACTACTGACATTGTCTGATACTGTGGTACTACTGACATTGCCTGATACTGTGGTACTACTGACATTGCCTGATACTGTGGTACTACTGACATTGCCTGATACTGTGGTACTACTGACATTGCCTGATACTGTGGTAATACTGACATTGCCTGATACTATGGTACTACTGACATTGCCTGAGACTGTGGTACGACTGCCATTGCCTGATACTATGGTACTACTGACATTGCCTGATACTGTGGTACGACTGACATTGCCTGATACTATGGTACTACTGACATTGCCTGAGACTGTGGTACGACTGACATTGCCTGATACTATGGTACTACTGACATTGCCTGAGACTGTGGTGCTACTGACATTGCCTCATACTATGGTAATACTGACATTGCCTGATACTGTGGTACTACTGACATTGCCTGATACTGTGGTACTACTGACATTGCCTGATGCTGTGGGATTCTCTGGGAGGCCAGGGAAGAGATTGCTGGACCTTTGGCTTTGATTTTTATGTCATCATTGGCTACAGGAAGAGTGCCAGAGGACTGGAGGACAGCAAATGTGGTCCCTTTGTTCAAAAAGGGGAGCAGAGACAACCCCGGCAACTATAGACCGGTGAGCCTCACGTCTGTAGTGGGTAAAGTCTTGGAGGGGATTATAAGAGACAAGATTTATAATCATCTAGATAGGAATAATATGATCAGGGATAGTCAGCATGGCTTTGTGAAGGGTAGGTCATGCCTCACAAACCTTATTGAGTTCTTTGAGAAGGTGACTGAACAGGTAGACGAGGGTAGAGCAGTTGATGTGTATATGGATTTCAGCAAAGCGTTTGATAAGGTTCCCCACGGTAGGCTGTTGCAAAAAATACGGAGGCTGGGGATTGAGGGTGATTTAGAGATGTGGATCAGAAATTGGCTAGCTGAAAGAAGACAGAGGGTGGTGGTTGATGGGAAATGTTCAGAATGGAGTACAGTCACAAGTGGAGTACCACAAGGATCTGTTCTGGGGCCGTTGCTGTTTGTCATTTTTATCAATGACCTAGAGGAAGGCGCAGAAGGGTGGGTGAGTAAATTTGCAGACGATACTAAAGTCGGTGGTGTTGTCGATAGTGTGGAAGGATGTAGCAGGTTACAGAAGGATATAGATAAGCTGCAGAGCTGAGCTGAGAGGTGGCAAATGGAGTTTAATGTAGAAAAGTGTGAGGTGATTCACTTTGGAAGGAACAACAGGAATGCGGAATATTTGGCTAATGGTAAAGTTCTTGAAAGTGTGGATGAGCAGAGGGATCTAGGTGTCCATGTACATAGATCCCTGAAAGTTGCCACCCAGGTTGATAGGGTTGTGAAGAAGGCCTATGGAGTGTTGGCCTTTATTGGTAGAGGGATTGAGTTCCGGAGTCGGGAGGTCATGTTGCAGCTGTACAGAACTCTGGTACGGCCGCATTTGGAGTATTGCGTACAGTTCTGGTCACCGCATTATAGGAAGGACGTGGAGGCTTTGGAGCGGGTGCAGAGGAAATTTACCAGGATGTTGCCTGGTATGGAGGGAAAATCTTATGAGGAAAGGCTGATGGACTTGAGGTAGTTTTCGTTGGAGAGAAGAAGGTTAAGAGGAGACTTAATAGAGGCATACAAAATGATCAGGGGGTTGGATAGGGTGGACAGTGAGAGCCTTCTCCCGCGGATGGATATGGCTGGCACGAGGGGACATAACTTTAAACAGAGGGGTAATAGATATAGGACAGAGGTCAGGGGTAGGTTCTTTACGCAAAGAGTAGTGAGGCCGTGGAATGCCCTACCTGCTACAGTAGTGAACTCACCAACATTGAGGGCATTTAAAAGTTTAGTGGATAAACATATGGATGATAATGGCATAGTGTTGGTTAGATGGCTTTTGTTTCGGTGCAACATCGTGGGCCGAAGGGCCTGTATAGCGCTGTATTATTCTATGTTCTATGTTCTATGTGGTACTACTGACATTGCCTGATACTGTGGTAATACTGACATTGCCTGATACTGTGGTACTACTGACATTACCTGATACTGTGGTACTACTGACATTGCCTGATACTGTGGTAATACTGACATTGCCTGATACTGTGGTATTACTGACATTGCCTGATACTGTGGTATTACTGACATTGCCTGATATTGTGGTAATACTGACATTACCTCATACTGTGGTACTACTGACATTGCCTGATACTGTGGTACTACTGACATTGCCTGATACTGTGGTAATACTGACATTACCTCATACTGTGGTACTACTGACATTGCCTGAGACTGTGATACTACAGACATTGCCTGATACTGTGGTACTACTGACATTGCCTGATACTGTGGTACTACTGACATTGCCTGATACTGTGGTACTACTGACATTGCCTGATACTGTGGTATTACTGACAGTGCCTGATACTGTGGGACTACTGACATTGCCTGATACTGTGGTACTACTGACATTGCCTGATACTGTGGTAATACTGACACTGCCTGATACTGTGGTACTACTGACATTGCCTGATACTGTGGTACTACTGACATTGCCTGATACTGTGGTACTAGTGACATTGCCTGATACTGTGGTCCTACTGACATTGCCTGATACTGTGATACGACTGACATTGCCTGATACTGTGGTGCTACTGACATTGCCTGATACTGTGGTACTACTGACATTGCCTGAGACTGTGGTGCTACTGACATTGCCTGATACTGTGGTACTACTGACATTGCCTGATACTGAGGTACTACTGACATTGCCTGATACTGTGGTACGACTGACATTCCCTGATACTGTGGTACTACTGACATTGCCTGATACTGTGGTAATACTGACATTGCCTGATACTGTGGTATTACTGACATTGCCTGATACTGTGGTATTACTGACATTGCCTGATATTGTGGTAATACTGACATTACCTCATACTGTGGTACTACTGACATTGCCTGATACTGTGGTACTACTGACATTGCCTGATACTGTGGTAATACTGACATTACCTCATGCTGTGGTACTACTGACATTGCCTGAGACTGTGGTACTGCAGACATTGCCTGATACTGTGGTACTACTGACATTGCCTGATACTGTGGTACTACTGACATTGCCTGATACTGTGGTACTACTGACATTGCCTGATACTGTGGTATTACTGACAGTGCCTGATACTGTGGGACTACTGACATTGCCTGATACTGTGGTACTACTGACATTGCCTGATACTGTGGTAATACTGACACTGCCTGATACTGTGGTACTACTGACATTGCCTGATACTGTGGTACTACTGACATTGCCTGATACTGTGGTACTACTGACATTGCCTGATACTGTGGTACTACTGACATTACCTGATACTGTGGTACTACTGACATTGCCTGATACTGTGGTAATACTGACATTGCCTGATACTGTGGTATTACTGACATTGCCTGATACTGTGGTATTACTGACATTGCCTGATATTGTGGTAATACTGACATTACCTCATACTATGGTACTACTGACATTGCCTGGTACTGTGGTACTACTGCCATTGGCTGATACTGTGGTACTACTGACATTGCCTGATACTGTGGTAATACTGACATTACCTCATACTGTGGTACTACTGACATTGCCTGAGACTGTGGTACTACAGACATTGCCTGATACTGTGGTACTACTGACATTGCCTGATACTGTGGTACTACTGACATTGCCTGATACTGTGGTACTACTGACATTGCCTGATACTGTGGTATTACTGACATTGCCTGATACTGTGGTATTACTGACATTGCCTGATATTGTGGTAATACTGTCATTACCTCATACTGTGGTACTACTGACATTGCCTGATACTGTGGTACTACTGCCATTGCCTGATACTGTGGTACTACTGACATTGCCTGATACTGTGGTAATACTGACATTACCTCATACTGTGGTACTACTGACATTGCCTGAGACTGTGGTACTACAGACATTGCCTGATACTGTGGTACTACTGACATTGCCTGATACTGTGGTACTACTGACATTGCCTGATACTATGGTACTACTGACATTGCCTGAGACTGTGGTGCTACTGACATTGCCTCATACTATGGTAATACTGACATTGCCTGATACTGTGGTACTACTGACATTGCCTGATACTGTGGTACTACTGACATTGTCTGATACTGTGGTACTACTGACATTGCCTGATACTGTGGTACTACTGACATTGCCTGATACTGTGGTACGACTGACATTGCCTGATACTGTGGTGCTACTGACATTGCCTGATACTGTGATACTACTGACATTGCCTGATACTGTGGTACTACTGACATTGTCTGATACTGTGGTACTACTGACATTGCCTGATACTGTGGTGCTACTGACATTGCCTGATACTGTGGTAATACTGACATTGCCTGATACTGCGGTACTACTGACATTGCTTGATACTGTGGTACTACTGACATTGCCTGATACTGTGATACTACTGACATTGCCTGATACTGTGGTACTACTGACATTGCCTGATACTGTGGTACTACTGACATTGCCTGATACTGTGGTATTACTGACATTGCCTGATACTGTGGTACTACTGACATTGCCTGATACTGTGGTACTACTGACATTGCCTGATACTGCGGTACTACTGACATTGCCTGATACTGTGGAATTTCTGACATTGCCTGATACTGTGGTACTACTGACATTGCCTGATACTGTGGTACTACTGATGTTGCCTGATACTGTGGTACTACTGACATTGTCTGATACTGTGGTACTACTGACATTGCCTGATACTGTGGTACTACTGACATTGCCTGATACTGTGGTACTACTGACATTGCCTGATACTGTGGTACTCCTGACATTGCCTGATACTGTGGTAATACTGACATTGCCTGATACTATGGTACTACTGACATTGCCTGAGACTGTGGTACGACTGCCATTGCCTGATACTATGGTACTACTGACATTGCCTGATACTGTGGTACGACTGACATTGCCTGATACTATGGTACTACTGACATTGCCTGAGACTGTGGTACGACTGACATTGCCTGATACTATGGTACTACTGACATTGCCTGAGACTGTGGTGCTACTGACATTGCCTCATACTATGGTAATACTGACATTGCCTGATACTGTGGTACTACTGACATTGCCTGATACTGTGGTACTACTGACATTGCCTAATGCTGTGGGATTCTCTGGGAGGCCAGGGAAGAGATTGCTGGACCTTTGGCTTTGATTTTTATGTCATCATTGGCTACAGGAAGAGTGCCAGAGGACTGGAGGACAGCAAATGTGGTCCCTTTGTTCAAAAAGGGGAGCAGAGACAACCCCGGCAACTATAGACCGGTGAGCCTCACGTCTGTAGTGGGTAAAGTCTTGGAGGGGATTATAAGAGACAAGATTTATAATCATCTAGATAGGAATAATATGATCAGGGATAGTCAGCATGGCTTTGTGAAGGGTAGGTCATGCCTCACAAACCTTATTGAGTTCTTTGAGAAGGTGACTGAACAGGTAGACGAGGGTAGAGCAGTTGATGTGTATATGGATTTCAGCAAAGCGTTTGATAAGGTTCCCCACGGTAGGCTGTTGCAAAAAATACGGAGGCTGGGGATTGAGGGTGATTTAGAGATGTGGATCAGAAATTGGCTAGCTGAAAGAAGACAGAGGGTGGTGGTTGATGGGAAATGTTCAGAATGGAGTACAGTCACAAGTGGAGTACCACAAGGATCTGTTCTGGGGCCGTTGCTGTTTGTCATTTTTATCAATGACCTAGAGGAAGGCGCAGAAGGGTGGGTGAGTAAATTTGCAGACGATACTAAAGTCGGTGGTGTTGTCGATAGTGTGGAAGGATGTAGCAGGTTACAGAAGGATATAGATAAGCTGCAGAGCTGAGCTGAGAGGTGGCAAATGGAGTTTAATGTAGAAAAGTGTGAGGTGATTCACTTTGGAAGGAACAACAGGAATGCGGAATATTTGGCTAATGGTAAAGTTCTTGAAAGTGTGGATGAGCAGAGGGATCTAGGTGTCCATGTACATAGATCCCTGAAAGTTGCCACCCAGGTTGATAGGGTTGTGAAGAAGGCCTATGGAGTGTTGGCCTTTATTGGTAGAGGGATTGAGTTCCGGAGTCGGGAGGTCATGTTGCAGCTGTACAGAACTCTGGTACGGCCGCATTTGGAGTATTGCGTACAGTTCTGGTCACCGCATTATAGGAAGGACGTGGAGGCTTTGGAGCGGGTGCAGAGGAAATTTACCAGGATGTTGCCTGGTATGGAGGGAAAATCTTATGAGGAAAGGCTGATGGACTTGAGGTAGTTTTCGTTGGAGAGAAGAAGGTTAAGAGGAGACTTAATAGAGGCATACAAAATGATCAGGGGGTTGGATAGGGTGGACAGTGAGAGCCTTCTCCCGCGGATGGATATGGCTGGCACGAGGGGACATAACTTTAAACAGAGGGGTAATAGATATAGGACAGAGGTCAGGGGTAGGTTCTTTACGCAAAGAGTAGTGAGGCCGTGGAATGCCCTACCTGCTACAGTAGTGAACTCACCAACATTGAGGGCATTTAAAAGTTTAGTGGATAAACATATGGATGATAATGGCATAGTGTTGGTTAGATGGCTTTTGTTTCGGTGCAACATCGTGGGCCGAAGGGCCTGTATAGCGCTGTATTATTCTATGTTCTATGTTCTATGTGGTACTACTGACATTGCCTGATACTGTGGTAATACTGACATTGCCTGATACTGTGGTACTACTGACATTACCTGATACTGTGGTACTACTGACATTGCCTGATACTGTGGTAATACTGACATTGCCTGATACTGTGGTATTACTGACATTGCCTGATACTGTGGTATTACTGACATTGCCTGATATTGTGGTAATACTGACATTACCTCATACTGTGGTACTACTGACATTGCCTGATACTGTGGTACTACTGACATTGCCTGATACTGTGGTAATACTGACATTACCTCATACTGTGGTACTACTGACATTGCCTGAGACTGTGGTACTACAGACATTGCCTGATAATGTGGTACTACTGACATTGCCTGATACTGTGGTACTACTGACATTGCCTGATACTGTGGTACTACTGACATTGCCTGATACTGTGGTATTACTGACAGTGCCTGATACTGTGGGACTACTGACATTGCCTGATACTGTGGTACTACTGACATTGCCTGATACTGTGGTAATACTGACACTGCCTGATACTGTGGTACTACTGACATTGCCTGATACTGTGGTACTACTGACATTGCCTGATACTGTGGTACTAGTGACATTGCCTGATACTGTGGTCCTACTGACATTGCCTGATACTGTGATACGACTGACATTGCCTGATACTGTGGTGCTACTGACATTGCCTGATACTGTGGTACTACTGACATTGCCTGAGACTGTGGTGCTACTGACATTGCCTGATACTGTGGTACTACTGACATTGCCTGATACTGAGGTACTACTGACATTGCCTGATACTGTGGTACGACTGACATTCCCTGATACTGTGGTACTACTGACATTGCCTGATACTGTGGTAATACTGACATTGCCTGATACTGTGGTATTACTGACATTGCCTGATACTGTGGTATTACTGACATTGCCTGATATTGTGGTAATACTGACATTACCTCATACTGTGGTACTACTGACATTGCCTGATACTGTGGTACTACTGACATTGCCTGATACTGTGGTAATACTGACATTACCTCATGCTGTGGTACTACTGACATTGCCTGAGACTGTGGTACTGCAGACATTGCCTGATACTGTGGTACTACTGACATTGCCTGATACTGTGGTACTACTGACATTGCCTGATACTGTGGTACTACTGACATTGCCTGATACTGTGGTATTACTGACAGTGCCTGATACTGTGGGACTACTGACATTGCCTGATACTGTGGTACTACTGACATTGCCTGATACTGTGGTAATACTGACACTGCCTGATACTGTGGTACTACTGACATTGCCTGATACTGTGGTACTACTGACATTGCCTGATACTGTGGTACTACTGACATTGCCTGATACTTGGTACTCCTGACATTACCTGATACTGTGGTACTACTGACATTGCCTGATACTGTGGTACGATGGACACTGCCTGATACTGTGGTACTACTGACATTGCCTGATGCTGTGGTACTACTGACATTACCTGATACTGTGGTACGACTGACTTTGCCTCATACTGTGGTACTACTGACATTACCTGAGACTGTGGTACTACTGACATTGCCTGATACTGTGGTACGATGGACACTGCCTGATACTGTGATACTACTGACATTGCCTGATGCTGTGGTACTACTGACATTACCTGATACTGTGGTACTACTGACTTTGCCTCATACTGTGGTACTACTGACATTACCTGAGACTGTGGTACTACTGACATTGCCTGGTACTGTGGTACTACTGATATTGCCTGATACTGTGGTACTACTGACATTACCTGAGACTGTGATACTATTGACATTGCCTCATACTGTGGTACTACTGACATTACCTGATACTGTGGTACTACTGACATTGCCTCATACTGTGGTACGAGTGACATTGCCTGACACTGTGGTACTACTGACATTGCCTGATACTGTGGTACTAGTGACATTGCCTCATACTGTGGTACGAGTGACATTGCCTGATACTGTGGTAGTACTGACATTGCCTGATACTGTGGGACTACTGACACTGCCTGATACTGTGGTACTACTGACATTGCCTGATACTGTAGTACTACTGACATTGCCTGATACTGTGGTACTACTGACATTGCCTGATACTGTGGTATTACTGACAGTGCCTGATACTGTGGGACTACTAACATTGCCTGATACTGTGATACTACTGACATTGCCTGATACTGTGGTACTACTGACATTGCCTGATACTGTGGTACTACTGACATTACCTGATACTGTGGTACTACTGACATTGCCTGATACTGTGGTAATACTGACATTGCCTGATACTGTGGTATTACTGACATTGCCTGATACTGTGGTATTACTGACATTGCCTGATATTGTGGTAATACTGACATTACCTCATACTATGGTACTACTGACATTGCCTGGTACTGTGGTACTACTGCCATTGGCTGATACTGTGGTACTACTGACATTGCCTGATACTGTGGTAATACTGACATTACCTCATACTGTGGTACTACTGACATTGCCTGAGACTGTGGTACTACAGACATTGCCTGATACTGTGGTACTACTGACATTGCCTGATACTGTGGTACTACTGACATTGCCTGATACTGTGGTACTACTGACATTGCCTGATACTGTGGTATTACTGACATTGCCTGATACTGTGGTATTACTGACATTGCCTGATATTGTGGTAATACTGTCATTACCTCATACTGTGGTACTACTGACATTGCCTGATACTGTGGTACTACTGCCATTGCCTGATACTGTGGTACTACTGACATTGCCTGATACTGTGGTAATACTGACATTACCTCATACTGTGGTACTACTGACATTGCCTGAGACTGTGGTACTACAGACATTGCCTGATACTGTGGTACTACTGACATTGCCTGATACTGTGGTACTACTGACATTGCCTGATACTGTGGTACTACTGACATTGCCTGATACTGTGGTATTACTGACAGTGCCTGATACTGTGGGACTACTGACATTGCCTGATACTGTGGTACTACTGACATTGCCTGATACTGTGGTAATACTGACACTGCCTGATACTGTGGTACTACTGACATTGCCTGATACTGTGGTACTACTGACATTGCCTGATACTGTGGTACTAGTGACATTGCCTGATACTGTGGTACTACTGACATTGCCTGATACTGTGATACGACTGACATTGCCTGACACTGTGGTGCTACTGACATTGCCTGATACTGTGGTACGACTGACATTGCCTGAGACTGTGGTGCTACTGACATTGCCTGATACTGTGGTACTACTGACATTGCCTGATACTGCGGTACTACTGACATTGCCTGATACTGTGGTACGACTGACATTTCCTGATACTGTGGTACTACTGACATTGCCTGATACTGTGGTGCTACTGACATTGCCTGATACTGTGGTACTACTGACATTGCCTGATACTGTGGTACTACTGACATTGCCTGATACTGTGGTGCTACTGACATTGCCTGATACTGTGGTACGACTGACATTTCCTGATACTGTGGTACGACTGACATTTCCTGATACTGTGGTACTACTGACATTGCCTGATACTGTGGTACTACTGACATTGCCTGATACTGTGGTACTACTGACATTGCCTGATACTGTGGTACTACTGACATTGCCTGATACTGTGGTACTACTTACATTGCCTGAGACTGTGGTACGACTGACATTTCCTGATACTGTGGTACTACTGACATTGCCTGATACCGTGGTACTACTGACATTGCCTGATACTGTGGTATTACTGACATTGCCTGATTATGTGGGACTACTGACATTGCCTGATACTGTGGTACTACTGACATTGCCTGATACTGTGGTACTACTGACATTGCCTGATACTGTGGTACTACTGACATTGCCTGATACTGTGGTACTACTGACATTGCCTGATACTGTGGTACTACTGACATTGCCTGATACTGTAGTACTACTGACATTGCCTGATACTGTGGTACGACTGACATTGCCTGGTACTGTGGTACGACTGACATTGCCTGATACTGTGGTATTCCTGACATTACCTCATACTGTGGTTCTACTGACATTGCCTGATACTGTGGTACTACAGACATTGCCTGATACTGTAGTACTACAGACATTGCCTGATACTGTAGTACTACTGACATTGCCTGGTACTGTGGTACGACTGACATTGCCTGATACTGTGGTATTCCTGACATTGCCTCATTCTGTGGTACTACTGATATTGCCTGATACTGTGGTAATACTGACATTGCCTGGTACTGTGGTACGACTGACATTGCCTGATACTGTGGTAATACTGCCATTGCCTGGTACTGTGGTACGACTGACATTGCCTGATACTGTGGTACGATGGACATTGCCTGATACTGTGGTACTACTGACATTGCCTCATACTGTGGTACTACTGACATTACCTGAGACTGTGGTACTACTGACATTGCCTGGTACAGTGGTACTACTGATATTGCCTGATACTGTGGTACTACTGACATTAACTGAGACTGTGATACTATTGACATTGCCTCATACTGTGGTACTACTGACATTACCTGATACTGTGGTACTACTGACATTGCCTCATACTGTGGTACGAGTGACATTGCCTGATACTGTGGTAGTACTGACATTGCCTGATACTGTGGTACTAGTGACATTGCCTGATACTGTGATACTACTGACATTGCCTGGTACTGTGATACTACTGACATTGCCTGGTACTGTGGTACTAATGATATTGCCAGATACAGTGGTACTACTGACATTACCTGATACTGTGGTACTACTGACATTGCCAGATACTGTGGTACGAGTGACATTGCCTGATACTGTGGTACTACAGACATTGCCTGATACTGTGGTACTACTGACATCACCTGACACTGTGGTACTACTGACATTGCCTCATACTGTGGTACGAGTGACATTGCCTGATACTGTGGTACTACAGACATTGCCTGATACTGTGATATTACTGGCATTACCTGATACTGTGATACTACTGACATTGCCTGATACTGTGGTACTACTGACATCACCTGATACTGTGGTACTACTGACATTGCCTCATACTGTGGTACGAGTGACATTGCCTCATACTGTGGTACGAGTGACATTGCCTGATACTGTGGTACTACAGACATTGCCTGATACTGTGGTACTACTGACATTATAGAACATGGAAAATACTGCACTGAACAGGCCCTTCGGTCCCCGGTGTTGTGCCGAACCTTTGTCCAAGATTAATCATAGATTATCATAGAATTTACAGTGCAGAAGGAGGCCATTCGGCCCATCGAGTCTGCACTGGCTCCTGGAAAGAGCACCCCACCCAAGGTCAACACCTCCACCCTATCCCCATAACCCAGTAACCCCACCCAACAATAAGGACAATTTTGGACTCTATGGGCAATTTTTCATGGCCAATCCACCTAACCTGCACATCTTTGGACTGTGGGAGGAAACCGGAGCACCCGGAGGAAACCCACGCACACACGAGGAGGATGTACAGACTCCGCACAGACAGTGACCCAAACCGGAATCGAACCTGGGACCCTGGAGCTGTGAAGCAATTGTGCTATCCACAATGCTACTGCGCTGCTCTTAAGAACAAATTAATCTACACATAGCAGTCTACCGTGATCCATGTACCTATCCAATAATTGCTTGAAGGTCCCTAATGTTTCCGACTCAACTACTTCCACAGGCAGTGCATTCCATGCCCCGACTATCTGGGTAAAGAACCCACCTCTGACATCCCCCCTATATCTTCTACCATTCACCTTAAATTTATGTCCCCTTGTAATGGTTTGTTCCACCCGGGGAAAAAGTCTCTGACTGTCTACTCTATCTATTCCCCTGATCATCTTATAAACCTCTATCAAGTCGCCCCTCATCCTTCTCCGTTCTAATGAGAAAAGGCCTAGCACCCTCAACCTTTCCTCGTAAGACCTACTCTCCATTCCAGGCAACATCTTGGTAAATCTCCTTTGCACCTTTTCCAAAGTTTCCACATCCTTCCTAAAATGAGGCGACCAGAACTGTACACAGTACTCCAAATGTGGCCTGACCAAGGTTTTGTACAGCTGCATCATCACCTCACGGCTCTTAAGTTCAATCCTTCTGTTAATGAACGCTAGCACACCATAGGCCTTCTTCACAGCTCTATCCACTTGAGTGGCAACTTTCAAAGATGTATGAACATAGACCCCAAGGTCTCTCTGCTCCTCCACATTGCCAAGAACCCTACCGTTAACCCTGTATTCCGCATTCATATTTGTCCTTCCAAAATGGACAATCTCACACTTTTCAGGGTTAATCTCCATCTGCCTCTTCTCAGCCCAGCTCTGCATCCTATCTATGTCTCTTTGCAGCCGACAACAGCCCTCCTCACTATCCACAACTCCACCAACCTTCGTATCGTCTGCAAATTTACTGACCCACCCTTCAACTCCCTCATCCAAGTCATTAATGAAAATCACAAACAGCAGAGGACCCAGAACTGATCCCTGTGGTGCGCCACTGGTAACTGGGATCCAGGCTGAATATTTGCCATCCACCACCACTCTCTGACTTCGATCGGTTAGCTAGTTCGTTATCCAACTGGCCAAATTTCCCACTATCCCATGCCTCCTTACTTTCTGCAGAAGCCTACCATGGGGAACCTTCTCAAATGCCTTACTAAAATCCATGTACACTACATCCACTGCTTTACCTTCATCCACATGCTTGGTCACCTCCTCAAAGAATTCAATAAGACTTGTAAGGCAAAACCTACCCCTCACAAATCCGTGCTAACTATCCCTAATCAAGCAGTGTCTTTCCAGATGCTCAGAAATCCTATCCTTCAGTACCCTTTCCATTACTTTGCCTACCACCGAAGTAAGACTAACTGGCCTGTAATTCCCAGGGTTATCCCTATTCCCTTTTTTGAACACGGGCACGACATTCACCACTCTCCAATCCCCTGGTACCACCCCTGTTGACAGTGAGGACGAAAAGATCATTGCCAACAGCTCTGCAATTTCATCTCTTGCTTCCCATAGAATCCTTGGATATATCCCGTCAGGCCCGGGGGACATGTCTATCCTCAAGTTTTTCAAAATGCCCAACACATCTTCCTTCCTAACAAGTATTTCCTCGAGCTTACCAGCCTGTTTCACACTGTCCTCTCCAACAATATGGCCCCTCTCATTTGTAAATACTGAAGAAAAGTACTCGTTCAAGACCTCTCCTATCTCTTCAGACTCAATACACAATCTCCCACTACTGTCCTTGATTGGACCTACCCTCGCTCTAGTCATTCTCATATTTCTCACATGTGTAAAAGGCCTTGGGGTTTTCTTGATCCTACCCGCCAAAGATTGTTCATGCCCTCTCTTAGTTCTCCTAATCCCTTTCTTCAGTTCCCTCCTGGCTATCTTGTATCCCTCCAGTGCCCTGTCTGAACCTTGTTTCCTCAGCCTTACATAAGTCTCCTTCTTCCTCTTAACAAGACATTCAACCTCTCTTGTCAACCATGGTTCCCTCACTCGACCATCTCTTCCCTGCCTGACAGGGACATACATATCAAGGACACGAAGGACCTGTTCCTTGAACAAGTTCCACATGTCACTTGTGTCCTTCCCTGACAGCCTATGTTTCCAACTTATGCACTTCAATTCTTGTCTGACAACATTGTATTTACCCTTCCCCCAATTGTAAACCTTGCCCTGTTGCACGCACCTATCCCTCTCCATTACTAAAGTGAAAGTCACAGAATTGTGGTCACTATCTCCAAAATGCTCTCCCACTAACAAATCTATCACTTGCCCTGGTTCATTACCAAGTACTAAATCCAATATTGCCCCTCCTCTGGTCAGACAATCTACATACTGTGTTAGAAAAGCTTCATGGACACACTGCACAAACACCACCCCATCCAAACTATTTGATCTAAAGAGTTTCCACTCAATGTTTGGGAAGTTAAAGTCACCCATTACTACTACCCTGTGACTTCTGCACCTTTCCAAAATCTGTTTCCCAATCTGTTCCTCCACATCTCTGCTACTATTGGGGGGCCTCTAGAAAACTCCCAACAAGGTGACTGCTCCTTTCCTATTTCTGACTTCAACCCATACTACCTCAGTAGGTAGATACTCCTTGAACTGCCTTTCTGCAGCTGTTATACTATCTCTAATTAACAATGCCACACCCCACCTCTTTTACCACCCTCCATAATCTTATTGAAACATCTATAACCGGGGACCTCCAACAACCATTTCTGCCCCTCTTCTATCCAAGTTTCCGTGATGGCCACCACATCGTAGTCCCAAGTACCGATCCATGCCTTAAGTTCACCCACCTTATTCCTTATGCTTCTTGCGTTGAAGTATACATCTCTGTGCCTGCAAGTACTCTCCTTTGTCAGTGTTCCCTTCCCCACTCCCTCACTACACGCTTTGGCGTCCTGAATATCGGCTAACTTAGTTGCTGGACTACAAATCCGGTTCCCATTCCCCAGCCAAATTAGTTTAAACCCTCCCGAAGAGTACTAGAAAACCTTCCTCCCAGGATATTGGTGCCCCTCTGGTTCAGATGCAAGCCGTCCTACTTGTACAGGTCCCACCTTCCCCAGAATGCACTCCAATTATCCAAATACCTGAAGCCCTCCCTCCTACACCATTCCTGCAGCCACGTGTTCAACTTCACTCTCTCCCTATTCCTTGCCGCACTATCACGTGGCACCGGCAACAAACCAGAGATGACAACTCTGTCTGTCCTGGTTTTTAACTTCCAGCCTAACTCCCTAAACTTGTTTATCACCTCCACACCACTTTTCCTACCTATGTCGTTGGTACCAATGCGCACCAAGACTTCTGGCTGCTCCCCCTCCCCCTTAAGGATCCTGAATACACGATCCGAGTCATCCCTGGCCCTGGCACCCGGGAGGCAACATACCTTCCGGGAGTCTCGCACGCAACCACCGAATCTCCTATCTATTCCCCTAACCATTGAATCTCCTATTACTATTGCTTTTCTATTCTCCCCCCTTCCCTTCTGAGCCCCAGAGCCAGACTCAGTGCCAGAGACCTGGCCGCTAGGGCCTTCTCCCGGTAGCTCATCCCCCCCAACAGCATCCAAAACGGTTTACTTGTTTTGAAGGGGAACGGCCACAAGGGATCCCTGCACTGTCTGCCTGTTTGTTTTCTTTCCCCTGACTGTTGTCATGTTGGGTGTTCCGATACACAAACGAACCAACATGGTTGTAGATGGTACAACTCTGTTTTATTATTCTATATAATAACAACTGTTAACTTCTGGCTGTGGTTCGTATTTCACCAGTTAACCTGTGGACCTAGCCCTAGCACTATCTTAGTGAGGCACTCAAGCACATGGTCTATGTCTGAGTGGCACGCTGTGAGCTCTGTGCTCTGAGCTATCTCCTGGTAGAATGAGCGGGAACTGTGGTGTTCCCTGTTTTATTGTGTGTGTGCTCTCACTGGTGATTGGCTGTGATGTTGTGTGTGTGTTGATTGGTCCGTCTACCTGTCCATCAGTGTGTGTGTGATTGCACCATGATATGCTAATATGGATATCATGACATCCCCTCTTTTCACAAGGATATGTGCCTACATGGTAATAAATATTGGTGTGTACTGAGTGCGGCTAAGTATGTGTGTGCAATATTTACACCATGTACATGAGGCTAAACTATATACAGAGGAAGGTGTCAGGTGCAACAGAGCAACGAGGTTGTACCACAAACAAAACAAGTGCAATCATCAAATATCGAAAGAGAACTCCTGGAACGACAAAGAAAAAAAAACTCGTTAACATGATTGCACAACAATTCAGTGAGTCCAATGTGCAAACAGGCTCATAAGTCCAGCCTAGTAGGTGGGCGACGAATTCGGGTTGACCGCCTCAAGGGTGGGTCAGGATCCACCGGCTGAGGAATGGGCCTGGCCACGGGTGATAGAGGAATAGGAAGAGTGGCAGGAAGCTCCACGAAGTCGACATCAGGGGCAACAGGAGGGCGTGGCACCGGTGCATGATCACGTAGCGAGCGCGGAAGCAGCCAAAGGGCCCGCCGATTACGCCGGCGAATGGAGCCATCAGGCATGCGAACCAGGAACGAGCGGGGAGCCACGCGGCGGAGAACCTCGGCAGTTGCCGACCAGCCACCCTCTGGTAGGTGTATGCGGACGTTGTCTCCAGGCGGCAGGGCAGGAAGATCAGTTGCCCGAGTGTCATGTGCCACCTTCTGCTGAGCACGCTGCTGTCGCATCCTTTGCAGTACTGGAGCATGGTCGGGTTTAGGAACATGAATGGACAGCACAGTGGTCCTGAGGGTGCAACCCATCAACAGCTGGGCTGGTGAGAGGCCTGTGGACAGTGGGGCCGAGCGATAGGCCAGCAGGGCTAAGCAGAAGTCAGATCCGGCATCGGCAGCCTTGCAGAGGAGCCGTTGCACGATATGGACGCCCTTTTCCGCCTTGCCATTCGACTGGGGATGCAAAGGGCTGGACGTCACGTGTGTGAAGCCGTATGAAGTGGCAAAAGAAGACCATTCTTGGCTCGCAAAACAGAGCCCATTGTTTTAAAATTTAAAATACAGATGGAGGGTGAGAAGTTAAAATCAAACACTAGTGTTTTGTGCTTAAACAAAGGAGATCACAATGGGATGAGAGAAGAACTAGCTAAGGTAGACTGGGAGCAAAGACTTTATGGTGAAACAGTTGAGGAACAGTGGAGAACCTTCCAAGCGATTTTTCACAGTGCTCAGCAAAGGTTTATACCAACAAAAAGGAAGGACGGTAGAAAGAGGGAAAATCGACCGTAGATATCGAAGGAAATAAGGGAGAGTATCAAATTGAAGGAAAAAACATACAAAGTAGCAAAGATCAGTGGGAGACTAGAGGACTGGGAAATCTTTAGGGGGCAACAGAAAGCTACTAAAAAAGCTATAAAGAAGAGTAAGATAGATTATGAGAGTAAACTTGCTCAGAATATAAAAACAGATAGTAAACGTTTCTACAAATATATAAAACAAAAAGAGTGGCGAGGTAAATATTGGTCCTTTGGAGGATGAGAAGGGAGATTTAATAATGGGAGATGAGGAAATGGCTGAGGAACTGAACAAGTTTTTTGGGTCGGTCTTCACAGTGGAAGACACAAATAACATGCCAGTGACTGATGGAAATGAGGCTATGACAGGTGAGGACCTTGAGAGGATTGTTATCACCAAGGAGGTAGTGATGGGCAAGCTAATGGGGCTAAAGGTAGACAAGTCTCCTGGCCCTGCTTGAATGTATCCCAGAGTGCTAAAAGAGATGGCTAGGGAAATTGCAAATGCACTAGTGATAATTTACCAAAATCTGGGGTGGTCCCGGCAGATTGGAAATTAGCAAACGTGACACCACTGTTTAAAAAAGGAGGTAGGCAGAAAGCGGGTAATTATAGGTCAGTGAGCTTAACTTCGGTAGGAGGGAAGATGCCTGAATCTATCATCAAGGAAGAAATAGCGAGGCATCTGGATGGAAATTGTCCCATTGGGCAGACGCAGCATGGGTTCATAAAGGGCAGGTCATACCTAACTAATTTAGTGGAAATCTTTGAGGACATTACCAGTGCGGTAGATAACGGGGAGCCAATGGATGTGGTATATCTGGATTTCCAGAAAGCCTTTGACAAGGTGCCACACAAAAGGTTGCTGCATAAGATAAAGATGCATGGCATTAAGGGGAAAGTAGTAGCATGGATAGAGGATTGGTTAATTAATAGAAAGCAAAGAGTGGGGATTAATGGGTGCTTCTCTGGTTGGCAATCAGTAGCTAGTGGTGTCCCTCAGCGATCAGTGTTGGGCTCACAACTGTTCACAATTTACACAGATGATTTGGAGTTGGGGACCAAGGGCAATGTGTCTAAGTTTGCAGACGACACTAAGATAAGTGGTAAAACAAAAAGTGCAGAGGATACTGGAAGTCTGCAGAGGGATTTGGATAGGCTAAGTGAATGGGCTTGGGTCTGGCAGATGGAATACAATGTTGACAAATGTGAGGTTATCCATTTTGGTAGGAATAACAGCAAAAGGGATTATTATTTAAATGGTAAAATATTAAAACATGCTGTTGTGCAGAGAGACCTGGGTGTGCTAGTGCATGAGTCGCAAAAAGTTGGTTTACAGGTGCAACAGATGATTAAAAAGGCAAATGGAATTTTGTCCTTCATTGCTAGAGGGATGGAGTTTAAGGCTAGGGAGGTTATGCTGCAATTGTATAAGGTGTTAGTGAGGCCCCACCTGGAGTATTGTGTTCAGTTTTGGTCTCCTTACTTGGGAAAGGACGTACTGGCACTGGAGGGTGTGCAGAGGAGATTCACTCGGTTAATCCCAGAGCTAAAGGGGTTGAATTACGAGGAGAGGTTGAGTAGACTGAGACTGTACTCGTTGGAATTCATAAGGATGAGGGGGGATCTTATAGAAACATATAAAATGATGAAGGGAATAGATAGGATAGATGTGGGCAGGTTGTTTCCACTGGCGGGTGAAAGCAGAACTAGGGGGCATAGTCTCAAAATAAGGGGAATAGATTTAGGACTGAGTTTAGGAGGAACTTCTTCACCCAAAGGGTTGTGAATCTATGGAATTCCTTGCCCAGTGAAGCAGTAGAGGCTCCTTCATTAAATGTTTTTAAGATAAAGATAGATAGTTTTTTTGAAGAATAAAAGGATTAAGGGTTATGGTGTTCGGGCCGGAAAGTGGAGCTGAGTCCACAAAAGATCAGCCATGATCTCATTGAATGGCGGAGCAGGCTCGAGGGGCCAGGTGGCCTACTCCTGCTCCTAGTTCTTATGTTCTTATGTTCTTATGACGGTAAGTGGAATGCCATGGCGAGCGAAGTTTTTTTTGCATGCTCTGATTACAGCTGATGATGTCAAGTCGTGCAGGCGTATGACCTCCGGATAATTGGAAAAATAATCAATTATAATGACGTAGTCCCTGCCGAGTGCAGGAAAAAGGTCCACACCCATCTTTGCCCAGGGGGAGGTTACCAACTCATGGGGGTTGCGCCGGCTGAAACCTTTGGCAGGTGGGGCAGTTGAGCACCATGTTGGCGATGTCGTCGCTGATGCCCGGCCAGTACACAGCTTCTCGGGCCCTCCGCCTGCACTTTTCAACCCCGAGATGGATATCATGACAACTGTAACCCAGCTACTCTTGTCCTGCACCTTGGGTGTGGTTACCTCCCTGTAACTCTTCTCTATAACCCTCTCTGCCTCCCGGATGATCCGAAGTTCATCCAGCTCCAGCTCCAGTCCCCTAACACGGATTCTGAGGAGCTGGAGTTAGGTGCACTTCCCGCAGGTATAGTCAGCGGGGACACCGGTGGTATCCCACACCACCCACATCCTACAGGAGGAGCACGCAACTGGCCTAGCCTCCATCCCCTCTTACCTTACAGAATACAGCTGCCCTGTGGATCAACTGGACCTCCGCCCTCCGACTCTGCTCCCAGTCAGTTGCACTCTCTGTAAACTTCTGGCTCCCTTCTTGCTCTTTGAGGAAATGTAGGAAATGAAATGAAAGGAGCACCTTACTCCCTCCTCACCTCACTCCCTCAGTCACCAAACTCTCATTATAGCACTCAAATGCACCAAATTCAGCACTCAGTGCAAACAAAGTCTGCACTGTAGGTGGATCTCTTTTATATTGATACCTTGTATATTACCTGATACTTTGTAATACTGACATTGCCTGATACTGTGGTACTTCTGACATTACCTGATACTGTGATACTATTGACATTGCCTGATACTGTGGTACCACTGACATTGCCTGATACTGTGATACGACTGACATTGCCTGATACTGTGGTACTACTGACATTGCCTGATACTGTGGTATTACTGACATTGCCTGATACTGTGGTACGACTGACATTGCCTGATACTGTGGTACTACTGACATTGCCTGATACTGTGGTACTACTGACATTGCCTGATACTGTGGTACTACTGACATTGTCTGATACTGTGGTACTACTGACATTGCATGATACTGTGGTACTACTGACATTGCCTGATACTGTGGTATTACTGACATTGCCTGATACTATGGTACTACTGACATTGCCTGATACTGTGGTACTACTGACATTGTCTGATACTGTGGTACTACTGACATTGCCTGATACTGTGGTACTACTGACATTGCCTGATACTGTGGTATTACTGACAGTGCCTGATACTGTGGTACTACTGACATTGCCTGATACTGTGGTAATACTGACATTGCCTGATACTATGGTACTACTGACATTGCTTGATACTGTGGTACTACTGACATTGCCTGATACTGTGATACTACTGACATTGCCTCATACTGTGGTACTACTGACATTGTCTCATACTGTGATACTACTGACATTGCCTGATACTGTGGTACTACTGACATTGCCTGATACTGTGGTACTACTGACATTGTCTGATACTGTGGTACAACTGACATTGCCTGATACTGTGGTACTACTGACATTGTCTCATACTGTGATACTACTGACATTGCCTGATACTGTGGTAATACTGACATTGCCTGATACTGTGGTACTACTGACATTGCCTGATACTGTGATACTACTGACATTGCCTGATACTGTGGTACAACTGACATTGCCTGATACTGTGAATTTACTGACATTACCTGATACTGTGATATTACTGATATTGCCTGATACTGTGTAATACTGACATGGCCTGATACTGTAGTACTACTCAAGTTGCCTCATTCTGGAACTACTGACATTACCTGATACTGTGGTACTACTGACATTGCCTGATACTGTGGTACTACTGACATTGCCTGACACTGTGGTATCACTGACATTGCCTGATACTGTGGTAATACTGACATTGCCTGATACTGTGGTACTACTGACATTGCCTGATACTGTGATACTACTGACATTGCCTGATACTGTGGTGCAACTGACATTGCCTGATACTGTGATATTACTGACATTCCCTGATACTGTGATGTTACTGATATTGCCTGATACTGTGTAATACTGACATGGCCTGATACTGTGGTACTACTGACATTGCCTGATACTGTGGTACTACTAACATTGCCTGATACTGTGATACTACTGACATTGCCTGATACTGTGGTACAACTGACATTGCCTGATACTGTGAATTTACTGACATTACCTGATACTGTGATATTACTGATATTGCCTGATACTGTGGTACTACTGACATTGCCTGATACTGTGGTACTACTGACATTGCCTGATACTGTGGTACTACTGACATTGCCTGATACTATGGTACTACTGACATTGCCTGCTACTGTGGTACTACTGACATTGCCTGATACTGTGGTACTACTGACATTGCCTCATACTGTGGTACTACTGACATTGCCTGATACTGTGGTACTACTGACATTGCCTGATACTGTGGTACTACTGACATTGCCTGGTACTGTGGTACTGCTGACATTGCCTGATACTATGGTACTACTGACATTGCCTGATACTGTGGTACTACTGACATTGCCTGATACTGTGGTACTACTGTCATTGCCTGAGACTGTGGTACTACTGACATTGCCTGATACTGTGGTACTACTGACATTGCCTGATACTGTGGTTCTACTGACATTGCCTGATACTGTGGTACAACTGACATTGCCTGATACTGTGGTACTACTGACATTGCCTGATACTGTGGTACTACTGACATTGCCTCACACTGTGGTAATACTGACATTGCCTGATACTGTGGTATTACTGACAGTGCCTGATACTGTGGTACTACTGACATTGCCTGATACTGTGGTACTACTGACATTGCCTGATACTGTGGTACTGCTGACATTGCCTGATACTGTGGTATTACTGACAGTGCCTGATACTGTGGTACTACTGACATTGCCTGATACTGTGGTACTACTAACATTGCCTGATACTGTGATACTACTGACATTGCCTGATACTGTGGTACAACTGACATTGCCTGATACTGTGAATTTACTGACATTACCTGATACTGTGATATTACTGATATTGCCTGATACTGTGGTACTACTGACATTGCCTGATACTGTGGTACTACTGACATTGCCTGATACTGTGGTACTACTGACATTGCCTGATACTATGGTACTACTGACATTGCCTGCTACTGTGGTACTACTGACATTGCCTGATACTGTGGTACTACTGACATTGCCTCATACTGTGGTACTACTGACATTGCCTGATACTGTGGTACTACTGACATTGCCTGATACTGTGGTACTACTGACATTGCCTGGTACTGTGGTACTGCTGACATTGCCTGATACTATGGTACTACTGACATTGCCTGATACTGTGGTACTACTGACATTGCCTGATACTGTGGTACTACTGTCATTGCCTGAGACTGTGGTACTACTGACATTGCCTGATACTGTGGTACTACTGACATTGCCTGATACTGTGGTTCTACTGACATTGCCTGATACTGTGGTACAACTGACATTGCCTGATACTGTGGTACTACTGACATTGCCTGATACTGTGGTACTACTGACATTGCCTCACACTGTGGTAATACTGACATTGCCTGATACTGTGGTATTACTGACAGTGCCTGATACTGTGGTACTACTGACATTGCCTGATACTGTGGTACTACTGACATTGCCTGATACTGTGGTACTGCTGACATTGCCTGATACTGTGGTATTACTGACAGTGCCTGATACTGTGGTACTACTGACATTGCCTGATACTGTGGTACTACTGACATTGCCTGATACTATGGTACTACTGACATTGCCTGATACTGTGGTACTACTGACATTGCCTGATACTGTGGTACTAATCTCATCGACTGCGAGTTCCAGGTCTTTGCCACCAACTGCGTAAAAATAAATTATTCCCCACATTCCCCCACCCCGTATCTCTTTTGCCTAAACCTTAAATAGGTGTCCTCTCATCCTTGTGCCATCGGCTATTGGGAACAGTTGCCCTTCACATACCCTACCTACTCCTGCCGTTATCTTGCACACCCCAATCACCCTCCTTCCCTCCAAGGAGAATCATCTTAGTTTCTCCCACCCAGCCTTGTAGCTAAAACCTGCTACCTAGGCAGCAGAGAGATCAATCGCTTCATCATGTTTTCAAAACTGGCAGAGAAAGCACTGCTTGTGAATTATTGGACAGAAGGCCCATTCTGCATTTATATAGCTCTGAATTGCAGAGCTGAGTCACTCGACCTATTTGTTTGAAGCAGACATTAGTTGGTATAATTCAGGCATCTCGCAAACCCTGGCCGTTGGGAAAGGCCGGAATTACTCAATCTCCTGTCACATCTTTTCCCTTTGCAGTAAATCGGGGAGAATAATGCTCTACATGTGTTTCCTAAGACACTGACAAGTGTCTGCCTTGTGCAAATTAGGTCGAAGAGGGCTGTTGCTAAGCAGCTGGTGTAATAAATAGGGTCATTCCATTTTGCAATCTATTGAATCGTAAAGGACTTTTTGTCTATTAGTACTACAGAGGGATTATTATCTGCTAATCTGTATGTATATCTCTTGTATGGTAGAACATCAATAACATTTCAATTAAAACTAATCAGGTTCCCCGGTTGAATTAGTTACGGCCGTTTCATGAGGGATAAGTAAGGAATCAAGCCATTTTGAGGAAATTATTTCATTGAACTCCATGAGCAGTATTTTAGCATTGTATTAATGAAAGCAGATTAAATGACCCTACAAAGGAATTTTATGCAGGCACATTAATGAGAATACTCAGGGGACCGCACGAGAGTTGGGGTTGGGGGGGGGGGGGGAATACATAGATACATAGATACACAGGAGATAGGAGCAGGAGGAGGCCTTTTGGCCCTTCGAGCCTGCTCCGCCATTCATCACGATCATGGCTGATCATCCAACTCAATAGCCTAATCCTGCTTTCTTCCCATAGCCTTTGATCCCATTCTCCCCAAGTGCTATATCCAGCCACCTCTTGAATATATTCAAAGTTTTAGCATCAACTACTTCCTGTGGTAATGAATTCCACAGGCTCACCACTCTTTGGGTGAAGAAGTGTCTCCTTATCTCTGTACGAAATGGTTTCCCCTGAATCCTCAGACTGTGACCCATGGGGCGTCATTCTCCGACCCCCCCAGAGGGTCGGAGAATGGCCGTTGGCCGCCGTGAATCCCGCCCCCGCCGGTTGCCGAAGTCTCCGAAGGGAGAAAAGTCGGCGGGGCGTTAATGTCGCCGCTGCCGTCGGAGAATGTCACGGGACTGCGCAAGGCAGCCGATTTTCGGCCTGCTGATATTCTCCCTTCCGGATGGGCCGAAGTCCCGTCGACGTGATGACCGTTCACGTCGACGTAAATTAGACCTCCTTTTCATCGGCGTGACCCGGTGCTCCAGGCTCACGCCGACCAGCGTGGAGGTGAGTGACGGCCTGGGGGGTTGGCTCTGGGCAGGCGATGGCGTGGCCACAGTCTGAATGCGTGAGGAGAGGTGTGTCTCGGGTTGTGTGTGTGTGTGTGTGCGGCGGGGGGGTGGGGGTGGTTAGAGTGGGCTGGGCTCCGGGGGAGTGCCGGGAGGGGGTCCGTGCCGGGGAGGGGGATGGGGGGGGTCCGTGCTGGGGAGGGGGATGGGGGGGGGTCCGTGCCGGGGAGGGGGATGGGGGGTCCGTGCCGGGGTGGAGGTTGGGGGGTCCGTGCCGGGGTGGAGCTTGGGGGGGGGGGGCCGTGCCGGGGTGGAGGTTGGGGGGGGTCCGTGTCGGGGAGGGGGATGGGGTGGGTCCGTGCCGGGGAGGGGGATGGGGGGTCCGTGCCGGGGTGGAGGTTGGGGGGTCCGTGCCGGGGTGGAGGTTGGGGGGGGGGTCTGTGCCGGGGTAGAGGTTGGGGGGGGGGTCCGTGCCGGGGAGGGGCATGGGGGGGGGTCCGTGCCGGGGAGGGAGATGGGGGGTCCGTGCCGGGGTGGAGGTTGGGGGGGGGGTCCGTTCCGGGGTGGAGGTTGGGGGGGGTCCGTGCCGGGGTGGGGGATGGGGGGTCCGTGCCGGGGAGGGGGATGGGGGGTCCGTGCCGGGGTGGAGGTTGGGGGGTCCGTGCCGGGGTGGAGGTTGGGGGGGGTCCGTGCCGGGGTGGAGGTTGGGGGGGCTCCGTGCCGGGGAGGGGGATGCGAGGGCAAGTGAGTTGGTCCACCTGGCCAGGTGCCAGCCTCCAACAGTTGGACCCATGCGGTCCATGCCACCTGGCTGGGGGGAGGAGGGGATATGGGGAATGATGACATGTCGTTGTTCCCCTCCCCCCCACCAGGCCGTCATGTTTTCCGATCATCCAGCGATGTTGGCCGCCGTGGCGGCAGCCACTCATGTCTATGTTGCCCTGGATGAGGAGGAGGAGGAGGAGGAGGAGGAGCGTGCCAGAGAGGCGGCGCAGGCTGCCGCAGAGGGACAGGCGGCAGCCGCCCAGGCTGGAGGGACACCTGACCGACAGGACGAGGAGGGGGAGGAGGACGTCGCGGCCCCATGGCAACGGAGGCACCCGAGGGCGCCCCGTGTGTACCGGCCCCGGCAGTCATACCAGGACCTCACGGACCGGGAATGCAGGAGGAGACTCCGGATGAGGCGGGAAACCGTGGCACACATCTGCCACCTGCTGGCACACCTGTCACCGCGTGGCACTGGCGGGGGACACCCTCTCCCCGTGTCCGTCAAGGTTACGGTGGCCCTGAACTTTTATGCAACGGGGTCATTCCAGGCACCGAGTGGGGACCTGTCCGGCATATCGCAGACATCGGTGCATCGGTGCATCCGGGCAGTGACAGATGCCCTATATGCCATGGCGCACCGCTACATCCACTTCCCCGTGGACCGGGCCAGCCAAGATGCCCGGGCCGTGGGCTTCTCTGCCGTGGCCGGGTTCCCCATGGTCCAGGGCGCGATCGATGGGATGCACGTCGCCGTGCGGCCACCTGCAGAGAACAGGGCCGTGTTCACCAATAGGAAGGGGACCTATTCGATGAACATACAGGTGGTCTGCGACCACAGCATGATGATCCTGCACGTCTGCGCCCGTTACCCAGGCAGTGTACACGGCTCATACGTGTTGTCACGGTCATCCATCCCCGGCATGTACGAGGGACGCCATCCCCGGCTGAGAGGCTGGTTGCTGGGCGACAGGGGCTACCCATTGCGATCGTGGCTGATGACGCCTATACGGAGGCCACGCAATGAGGCGGAGAACCGCTACAATGATGCCCATGTAGCGACAAGGGGAGTGATAGCGAGGTGCTTTGGCGTGCTGAAGATGCGTTTCAGGTGCCTGGACCTCTCTGGGGGCGCCCTCCAGTATCGGTCAGATAGGGTCGGCCGCATCATTGTGGTGTGCTGCGTCCTGCACAACATAGCCCAGCAGAGGGGCGATGTGCCGCAGGCAGAGGAGGGCGGAGTGGAGGAGCAGCAGGAAGAGGCGCAGTCCTCCCAGATGAGGGGGATGGGGGCAATGGTCAGGGCAGACGGGGTAGACACAGGCGGGTGGCTGTCCACCGTTACCGGCTGGCTCAGCGGGCACGGGACAGACTGATAGCCGCCCGCTTCACTGACTAGATGGGCGTGGGAATCGGGTAGTATGGCCACAGACCACACACCATGGCAACAGCCGACCACCCACACCCCCCACCCATCCACCCACCCAGCACCCTCACCCCCCTCCCCAACCCCACCCACCCCACCCGCATGCACACCCCCCGCCATTGCCGATCCACCTGCGGCACAATGGCCGGGCTCACACAGTTGCGGGTGGACGCGTGTCTATTGCAGGCCATGGAGGATGATGACAACCCGCCCTGTGGTGAGCTCCTGGCTCCACATCGTTGGACTATGTCTGACCCATGACCACAGTACCACCATCCACCCGGACCATCCCTGCATGCGGCTGTGACACTGCAGCGCACGGTCCCGTCCTCTGCCCGGGGGATGTTGATGGCGGCCCAGGGGGAAGGGGGCAGACTCACCTGGGGCTGAGGTAAGACCACCCCTCACACACACACTTGCGCTCAACGTACATTACACCCCCGCACGCTTTGGACAGAGCACAAAGGCAGCTTCTGTAGGTGTAACATTGACTTTAATAACCAAAGGAGTTCATGCACGTGCCCTAGCCCCTAAAACTCATCTGTGCCCTGCACCCGTGCCAACTTACTCAGTGTCTAATTGTTTGGCCTTACGGGCCCTTTGACTACGTCTACGTGGTTCCCCAGACGGTACAGCAGAACTGGAGGTGGACTCCTGTGATTCCTGCCCTCTGACACTGGATCCCTTTGGCGGCCGTTTCCTGGGGCGTCCTGGCCTAGATGGGCCAGGCTGCGGCCCGGGCGACTGGGATGGCGAGCTGCCAGCCGGTCCTGCCCGTTGGCCACCCGATGCACCTGGGACGGAAGGGGGGGAGTCCGAGGTGTCGCGGTGTACCGGGACCTCCCCTACAGGAGGAGCCGGGACGGACCACACCACCTCCTCCTCCCTCGGGGTGCCCGATGGCCCCCAGGCCTCTACATGGGTGGGGGATGCGAACGGACTGGCCATCCGACGCCCCCCCGACATCTGGCGCTGCCAGTCCTAGAGGCCCGTGCTGGTATCGACAGGGGTCTGCAGGTTTGCAGCCATGGAGCCCAGGGGGTTGGCAAACCCTGTCTGTGACAGTGCGACGCCTACTCGCACATGGCCACTGGCGCCGATGCCCTCAGCGATGGCCTGCAGAGACTGGGCCATGGCCTGCTGAGACTGGGCCATGGCCTGCAGAGACGGCTATGGCGTTGAGCGCCTCTGCCATCTGGCGCTGGCACTGGCTCATGGCCTCCTGTGAGAGGGCAGCCATGTCCTGGGCCACAGACGCTGCCTGCACGGAAAGCTCCAGGCCTCGCAAACCGTTCCCCATGTCAGACACCGTCGCACCCATTGCCTCCACCGCGGACGCCACCCGTACAGTGTCAGCCTGGGTGGCACGCATGACCGGCACCACTCCCAGCTCCTGGACGCGGGTGGACTCCTCCAACTGCGACTGCAGCCGCCGCAAGCCGCCCGTCACCCTCTTCGCTCGTCTCCGGGTCGGTGGTTGCATCGGATCTATGTGTGGGTGTGGTAACTCCAGGAACCCGTGATCCATCTGGGCGGCAGATGTTCGCTTGGGCTGGGCTGCCCTCCGACCGCCCGGCCCCTCTGCTGCTCCTACCTCCACCTGCTGTAACGGGACGGCTGTGTTGTGCGCACCAGTGAGTCTACCAGACGCCTCATCACTAAAGTGCCCAACCGAGGTGAGTGTTTCTGCGATGGTGGAGGGTGTTGGTGACAGCAGTGGCGTTGTGTCGTTCTCTTCGTCCCGCTCTGAGTCCATGGCACTTTGGGGTGGGGGTTCGTCTCCACCCATCCACTCTGAGTCACTGTCCGGTATTTCATCTTCCTAGGTAGTGCTGTCCCGGGTAGGGGTGTCCTGGGCAGTGCTGTCCCGGGTAGTGGTGTCCCGGGTAGTGGTGTCCCGGGTAGTGGTGTCCCGGGTAGTGGTGTCCTGGGTAGTGGTGTCCTGGGTAGTGGTGTCCTGGGTAGTGGTGTCCTGGGTAGTGATGTCCTGGGTAGTGGTGTCCTGGCTCGGATGTGATGGGGGCCTGTGGCTGCCCCCCTCGTCGCTGGGTGGTCGCTCCCGCACGTGACGGGGGTGTCGTCTCCCTGTTGCTCCAGGTCTCTCCGTCTCCCATGGTGTGCGAGGGGCATCCTGCGGGCGTCGCATGCTGGGGGGCCCAGGTCTCTCCGTCTCCCATGGCCTCCGAGGGGCATCCTGCGGGCGTCGCATGCTGGAGTGTCCGTGTCTCTCTGTCTCCCGTGGTGTGCGAGGGGCATCCTGCGGGCGTCACATGCTGGAGGGTGCGGGTCTCTCCGTCTTCCGTGGTGTGCGAGGGGCATCCTGCAGGCGTCGCATGCTGGAGGGTCCGGGTCTCTCCGTCTCCCGTGGCCTCCGAGGGGCATCCTCCGGGCGTCGCATGCTGGAGGGTTCGTGTCTCTCCGTCTCCCGTGGCCTCCGAGGGGCATCCTGCGGGCGTCGCATGCTGGAGGGTGCGGGTCTCTCCGTCTCCCGTGGTGTGCGAGGGGCATCCTGCGGGCGGTGTGCATCTGCGGGGATGGGTGCCTGGACGTTTGGTCCTGCGATACACAATGAAGCATGCATGGTTAGACATCAGGCAGTGATCAGGTGATATGGGGGAGGGGGATATAGGGGAGGGGGGATATGGGGACGGGCTGTCGGTGGCTCACTTGCTACTACGCCCCCGACCTCTGCATCAGCAACCTCCCGGTCGTCAGATCCGCCAGCCAGTTCCAGGGCCCTTTCCTCGTGTACGGTCAGTGGCCTCTCATCAGCGGGGTCTCCTCCAGTCCTCACATGCTCCCTATTGTTGTGTGCGCGCTTATCCTGTGGGGGGGGGGGGTGGCAGGGGTAAAAGGCAACACTGTTAGGCAGGTATATGAATGCACGCCATCGGTTGCGCGTGCATTGCAGAGGTTAAGGTTAGGGCTGGATTCACTTGGGGATATGGGGGATATGGGGGAGGGGGGATATGGGGGAAGGGGGGATATGGGGGAGGGGGGATATGGGGGAGGGGGGATATGGGGGAGGGGGGATATGGGGGAGGGGGGATATGGGGGAGGGGGGATATGGGGGAGGGGGGGATATGGGGGAGGGGGGATATGGGGGAGGGGGGATATGGGGGATGGGGGGATATGGGGATATGGGGGAGGGGGGATATGGGGGAGGGGGGATATGGGGGAAGGGGGATATGGGGAGAGGGGGGGATATGGGGGAAGGGGGGATATGGGGGAGGGGGCATATGGGGAGGGGGGATTTGGTGGAGGGGGGATATGGGGAGGGGGGATATGGGGGAGGGGGGATATGGGGGGGATATGGGGGATATGGGGGAGGGGGGATATGGGGGAGGGGGGATATGGGGGAAGGGGGTATATGGGGGGAGGGGGGATATGGGGGAAGGGGGGGTATGGGGAGGGGGGATATGGGGGAGGGGGGATATGGAGGAGGGGGAATATGGGGGAGGGGGGATATGGGGGAAGGGGGTATATGGGGGGAGGGGGGGATATGGGGGAAGGGGGGGTATGGGGGAGGGGGGATATGGGGGAGGGGGGATATGGAGGAGGGGGAATATGGGGGAGGGGGGATATGGGGGAAGGGGGGATATGGGGGAGGGGGGATATGGGGGAAGGGGGGATATGGGGGAGGGGGGATATGGGGGAGGGGGGATATGGGGGAAGGGGGATATGGGGGAAGGGGGGATATGGGGGAGGCTCACCCTGCCTGCTCTGACGAGGTCGTTCACCTTCTTGTGGCACTGGGTGCCTGTCCGTGGTGTCAGGGCCGCAGCGGTGACGGCCTCTGCCACTTCCCTCCACAGACGCCGGCTGTGGCGTGGGGCAACTCTGCGGCCGTGCCCGGGATACAGGGCGTCCCTCCTCTGCTCCACCGCGTCCAGGAGCGCTTCCACATCGCGTGACTCGAACCTCGGGGCTGAGCGACGGCCAGCCATCCAGTTGGGTGTTGCGGTCGGGTGTTGCGGTCGGGTGGGGGGGAGCAGCGCGGCCTTATGAGCCGTCACGCCGTGTGGCGCGTATGACGCTGCACGGCGTGAACCACTGCGCAAGCGCGGATCCCGTTACGTCGCTGCTAGCCCATTTCGGGCCGGAGACATTCGACCCATTTTTCCGACGTGACGCAAGTCGGATTTGCGCCGTTTTTTGCGCCGATCGGCGGACTTTCCGCCGATAACGGAGAATTTCGCTCCAGGTTCTGGACACACCCATCATTGGTAACATCTTCCCTGCATCTACCCTGTCTAGTCCCGTTAAAATTTGATAAGTCTCTATGAGACCCCCCCCTCATTCTTCTGAACTCCAGCGAGAACAATCCCAACCTAGTCAATCTCTCCTCATATGACAGACCCGCCATCCCTGGAATCAGTCTGGTATTGGAATTCTTCCAAACAATCCACAGCGGGCTTTGTGGCAGGCGGCACGGTAAATCTGCAGGAGCCAAACAATTGGAGCTCCGTTGGTGTCAGATCCTGTTGTAATTCGCCTAATGGCGGGCTAATGAATGAAAATGAAATGAAATGAAAATCGCTTATTGTCACAAGTAGGCTTCAATGAAGTTACTGTGAAAAGCTCCTAGTCCCCACATTCCGGCGCCTGTTCGGGGAGGCTGTTACGGGAATTGAACCGTGCTGCTGGCCTGCTTGGTCTGCTTTCAAAGCCAGCGATTTAGCCCAGTGTGCTAAACCAGCACATGATGGGTCGGTCTTCCCACTAGCAGGTGGTACAAACACCATTTGCATTTATTTGCAACTGTATTTGGCCATTTTTACAGCTGCCAGCTGGCATCTCGTCAGCTCTTCCAATTTTGCCAGTCGGAGTCAGTGGCAAACCCGATTGCTACTGAGCGGCGTGCACAAGGCAGTCTTCCCTTTGCCAGAGACTTTGAGGTGAGTGCAACAACCTTCTGCCGTAGAGTTGCCTTGGTCTTGATGTGCTGTTCGCCACTCTGCCAGGGCAGACGGGTGTCTTCGTCTCCATGCCCCACGGGACTTTGTGGACAGCACCGTGCTGCTGGACCCATGGACCCTCTTGTGTTACCGAGTGGGACCAATACTCTGCCTGGGGTTAGGGACCAAAGGGATCTCCTTATCCCTGATGCCACATACCAGTGCCATCGCAACAAAGATCCGAGGTTCGACCAGGGGTGGGGTGTGAGGTGAAGCCAGAGGGTGGGGATGCACAGACAAAACCAGGGGGATGGGGGGGGTGCCATGTGGAAGGAGGGCTGTGCAAGGGGTGGGGGGGGGGGGGAGCTGTATATGAGTGAGCTGGATGGTATTTAAATATGGCGCTGGGACCTTTGAGCCCACCAGCTGAGGGAGGGCCGATAAATCAGCTGCCAGCCCACCAGGAGATCCGGAGGGGGACTTGCCTGTGCAGAATTAATAAGGTTCCAAATGCAGATTCTGTCGCGGGATCTTGCTATTCTGGTCAGCAGGACAGGCAGCGCCAGAGCCACCCGCCACCGCGGTTAGACTCAAAACAGGAGAATTACACCCTTGATCACTCATTCTGGGCGCGATTTAACTAAATCGGAACAAAGTCCCAAAGCGAACGCATTTAGCTGCGTGTTTCGCGGCCTCACAGAGCTGAGAAACACAATGCTATCAAATGCCACTCGGGTTATTTAAGGGGTTTGGGCGGGGAACGGGCAGCTGAGGGCACACACCCCTGTTTTCTGCACTGAGGGACTCTGCTCGTTGTAGCGAGAGATGGGTACGCCATTTTTAAATGGCGACCCGATCTCTGGGGTCCCCAATGTGACTCCGACGCCCCCCCTCCCCAAAAGCCCCAACTTACTATGAGGGTGTCCCCGGGCCCCCCAGAACCACCCCCCCCCGCAACACCCGCGCAGGGCGCACCCGGCCCGCTCGCGCCGCTTAAACTGCCAGCTTGGCCTCTTGGCAGTGCCAGCCTGGTACCCTGGCAGTACCCCTGCCAGACGGCAGTGCTACCTGGGCACCTTGGAAGTGCCAGGCTGGTACCTAGTGCCAGGGTATCATCCTGCCCAAAGAGCATGCACCTGAGGGTCTCCCCTCCCCTCCCCTCCCCTCCCCTCCCCTCCCCTGGGAGAGCCCCACGAGTGCCGTTCCGTCTGCTCCTCATTTATGGAGACCGGTACTGTTCAGTGCTTGCCTGAGGTCTCCAGGGTAAAGGGGATTGCCTTGATTACCTCAGGAAACTGCATATTAGAGTGAGACTAGCTGTTTCGTTCAAATATACAGATTTGCCAAAAAGTGATCCCGCCCACAATCGGCCTGATACACATGGCAAATTCCCGCGAGATCGCCTCAGATCATCGAGGTGTTACGAGCCAGATAGATCCCAGGACCTGGGTCTCCCGGCTTCTGTCAGCCACATTGCATCGCTTTTCAGGCTCAGGGAAGCCAATCGATCGCGCACCTATTTGGAAAGTGTTGGGCGTCAAGAATAGATTGGTCAGCAGGACAGGCACCGCCAGAGCCACCTGCTACCGCGCTTGGACTCAAGCTGGGAGAATTCTGTAGCGCACAAAGACTCCCGAGAGACGAATAGAGGTGAAGTCGATGAGGCTTTATTAAGCGTGACTCGTTCCCCGCAGTTCAGCAACAGACTGGAGCTGCGGGGAGAATTCCTGGTTCTTATACTCCGCCTTCAGGGTGGAGCTAGAGATTAACAGCCAACCAGGACCCGGGATCTGTCAGCCAATGCTATCACGGCTTCACAGTCCCACATGACCCCTAATGCATACTACCACAAATTCCACTCTTGATCACTCATATTGGGCCCAATATTTTTCGTTGAAGTACAAATTCAATCCAGTCAAGGTTTCTTTAATTGAATAAAACATTGATATTATTGTGCTAGCCTGAATGATAATTTTAGAAATATTTGACCTTGGATTTGTTGATTGCCTCCCTGATCTTTCCTGCTGCAGTCAATTGTTTGGCCTAGTTTGCAGCTCCCCACGCATCCTCCAAATGGCTTAGGGGCAGCTTTGTATGTGAAACCCTTCCACTGTGAAGGCATTTGCCATCCTTACTGACCAGGCCAACACACACAATTATGGATGAGATTTTAACTCACTCAGAATCCACTGACTTACAGAGTTAAAATCGGGCCCATTAAATCAAAAAGGCAGAAAGCCTAATCTGACATCCTGCTGCCTTCGCGATAGTAATGGATCTCTCTTTCAGGTTCCCAACCAACCTGTAGAGATTGTAAATGATGTGCTCCGATAAACCTTTTTAGTGAGTTATCTCGGTTCAAGATTAAATAAAAAGTGACCTGACCCCCAACCCGCCCAATTCCTGTTCTAACGGTGGCAAATCAGGAAGTCAGCTGAGTGCCTCCATGTTAAAGTTTTTTTGCAACCTTTTTGTTATCACCCCAATGGATGTCTTGGGATCAGGACTGTCCGATTTCTCATGATCGCCACGTAATGTGAACTTCCCCTTTAAGACAGGCAGGCCTTCCCCTTTAAGGCGGCGGGGTTTCCCTTTTACAAGGCGAGCCCCAGGGGATTGGAGGAGTGTTGCATTGAAATAAACCTTCTTGTTCTGTAATTTCTCCTTCCGTCTGTGCATCCTGCCTACTGCGGAGTCAACACCTTTAAACTTGCAAGCGGGATTTCCTGTGTCGCTGGAAACCCAACAGTTTAAAGGAGGCAGAAGGACTGAATCGAATCATTGAGCTAATTGCATTTACAGTGTTGCTTGTAGGTCAGAATGAGCAGGAGTGTTTCCTCTTGGACTGTCGAGCAAAGCATAAAAACCCCACTATCTATCCTGTCTCATCCTGCCATCTGCCTGACCCACTCTGACCGTGTAAACTCCCCCCATGGCTTAGAAGAATGAGGAGTGACTTGATTGAAGTACCTAAGATCCTGAATGGTATTGACATGCTGGACATTGAAAGGATGTTTCCTCTTCTGGGTGGGCCAGGGGTACGGGGTTTCCCTTCTAGGTGGGAGACGAGACAGAGATGAGGGGCGCGATTCTCCCATCGGGCGGGTAAGTGTGGACACCGGCGTAAAAACGTGAGCTGTCGGCGCCCGTTCTGAGACCCGATTCTCTGGGCCACAGTGGGATAGCACGGCGCTGCCGATCCCGGCTTGAACCTGGTGCCGCGGGGCCCGCGCATGCGCAGTTGGGCCGGCGCCAACTCACGCATGCGCAGTGGCCTTCTTTCCCGCGCCGACCCCGACGCCAAATGGCGCAGCGCTACAGGAGCCGGCACGGAGGAAAGGAGGCACCCCGACAGAGAGGCCGGCCCGCTGATCGGTGGGCCCCGATTGCGGGCCCGGCCACTACGGAAGCCCCCTCCCGGGGTCGGATCCCCCCTCCCCCCCCCCCACAGGCTGCCCCCGGACCCTTCAACGCCGGGGTCCCGCCGGTTCAGAGGATGTTAGAATGGCAGCGGCAGGACTTGGCTTTTTGTTGACGGCCGCTCGGCCCATCTGGGCCGGCGAATTGGCACGCCGGCCCGCACCGGCCCGGGGCGGAGAGTCGCCACACACCCCAACCGGTGCTGTGCCAACCACGCCGGCCCCAGTGGCGCCGATTCTCCGCCCTGCGGCGCCGCGGCGATTCTCCGACCCGGCGGGGGGGCGGAGAATTCCGCCCGAGATTGTTTTCTCTCTCAGAGGGTTGTGTGACTGGAATTCTCTCCCCCAGAAGTTGGTGGAAGCGTGATCACTGAATATTTTTAAGGTGTAGGTAGATAGAATCTTGTTAAGCGAAGGGGATCAAAGGTTATTGGGTGTAGATGTAGAACTCCAGGGCGGCACATTAGCACAATGGTTAGCACTGTTGCTTCACAGCACCAGGATCCCAGGTTCGATTCCGGCTTGGGTCACTGTCTGTGCGGAGTCTGCACGTTCTCCCCGTGTGTGCGTGGGGTTTCCTCCGGGTGCTCCGGTTTCCTCCCACGGTCCAAAGATGTGCAGGTTAGGCGGATTGGCCATGATAAATTGCCCTTGGTGTCCAAAAAGGTTAGGTGGGGTTACGGGGATGGGGAGGAGGTATGGGCTTGGGTGAGTTGCTCTTTCCGGAGGACGTTGCAGATTTGATGGGCCGAGTGGCCTCCTTCTGCACTGTAAACTCTATGATTCTAACTCGAAACGCAAACCGATCAGCCATGACCTTATTGAATAGTGTATCAGGCTCAAGGGGCTGAATGGTGTACGGCTGCTCCGATTTCGGATGTTTGTATGTTTGTATGTTTGTCCGCTCCCTCCTCTGTGATCTGTACACCCGGCCTATCCATCCCCACAACCTCACTGCTTCCATATGACCGACCAACCTCCTGAGTCACATCATCGGTGGCACGATAGCACAGTGGTTAGCACTGTAAATTCACAGCGCCAGATTCCTGGGTTCGATTCCTGGCTTGGGTCACTGTCTGTGCGGAGTCTCCCTGTGCCTATGTGGGTTTCTTTCGGGTGTTTGGGTTTCGTCCGAAAGACGTGCTGTTAGGTGAATTGGACATTCTGAATTCTCCCTCCATGTACCTCCAGGCAGCACGGTAACACAAGTGGATAGCACTGTGGCTTCACAGCGCCAGGGTCCCAGATTCGATTCCCCGCTGGGTCACTGTCTGTGCAGAGTCTGCACGTTCTCCCCGTGTGTGCGTGGGTTTCCTCCGGGTGCTCCGGTTTCCTCCCACAGTCCAAAGACATGCAGGTTAGGTGGACTGGCCGTGACAAATTGCCCTTCGTGACCAAAAAGGTTTAGAGGGGTTATTGGGTTACGGGGATAGGGTGGAAGTGAGGGCTGAAGTGGGTCGGTGCAGACTCGATGGGCCAAATGGCCTCCTTCTGCACTGTATATGTTCTATGTTCTATGTACCTGAACAGGTGCCGGAATGTGGCGACGAGGGGATTTTCACAGTAACTTCATTCAGTAAGCCTACTTGTGACAATAATAAAGACTTTTATTATTATTATCCCAGATCCCTCACCATCTCCCAAATAGTTCTCCGGCCAATGCCAGATTCTCAGCTGTGGCCTAAAGCTAGGCGCTGACAGCCACAACTTTCAATCTGCCTGCCTGCAGCCTGCAGACAGAGAATTGCTTTAAATGACAGAGCCCGTGATTCAATTTGGCTGGACAAAGCCTGCTCCCTTCCCCTTCCCCACCTGCCAATTCGGGGCCGAAGAGTCTCGGGGGAAAGAAATGGTGGCACCACCTCCTCCTCCTGTTATCAATTAAGGAGCAGCTTTATAATATTATCATGACCATAAGCACAACTGCTGTTCCCTTTCTGCTGAACTATTGAATTATCAATGCTGAATGTGAAATGATCATTGTACCTTGATGCAGTGAGTTATATTGACTATGAATAAATGACACATCTAGGCCTGGTAAATTATTTGACTCTTGTGCATTGATTGTTGCTTTGACTCACATTATTAATTATTTAACAAAGAAAATCTCAATGTATAAAATAAGCAGACCTTCAGCAGTTCGGAGCGCCTTTTTCTTCTGCTTGACGGTTTCTTAATTCTCCAATGGCTTGCACCTTGTTGCGTTTGTATGTGTTTGCTTACAGAGTCTCTGCCTGGCCATGCAGCGATCCAATCTGTCTGCTGGCACGCTTTCACCCACTGTTAACTTCATCAAGATCAGCATGTCTCAGCTGGAAGTTGGAGTGAACTGAAGTCCATAACAACTCAACATGAGAGCATTATGGATTATGCTTTCATCTACCATTTACAGTTTTCTTCCATCATGTTCACATCCTTAGTTATTAATGTTTAAAATTGCACGGGGATTCCATAAACACTCTGTTATTTATTACCTGTGAATTCATTTCTCATCTGATATTCTACTTTATCCTGCACTCTCGTTATCATAGATGCTCCCCCCGTGGTCTTCACTCAATCTTGAATTTGTGTAAGAGTCTCTATTTCCATTTGTTTGTGATATTTAACATCTCTCGTGTAGTGCATTGAAAATTACACTGTGCATTTTGTTCACTTGAGGCTTCCGTACACACATGTACCAGCAGAAGGCGTCTACTTGGAAGGGAATAGTAGATGAGATGGCTCCCAGTTTGTTAGCTCAAGTGGTTTTCATTCTAAATGTCTCTGTCTGTTGGTGTCCCGAGAACTTCAAGTCTCCCAATTTTTATTTCCATCGGAGTTAATTTTCTTTCTTTCCAATCTCCCACTGCCACCAGGGCCCATCCAGTATTCCACCCGAATGGCCATTTGGCATGGATAAACTCAGCTCTCTCTGCAATTCCCTCCCATACCGGCCCACGTTTCTACCTCTCTCTCTCCCCCTTTCAGACACTCCTCAAATCCTACCTCTTTGTTGGTCAACTGACTTAAAATCTCCTTGTGTGGCACAGTGCCACATTTTGTTTCACAAAGCTTCTGCGCAACACGTTGAGACATATTAGTACATTAAAGTTTCTGCACAAACACAAGTTGTTGCCCTTAGAAAGTGGGCATTCAGAAATTATCCCATTCGAGGAAGCATTGCGACCCATCCAACTCCGTGCCTTGTCTGACAGACGCACCTTTCAGCAGGATATCACTGAATTCCAATAGAAACCGTGACCCTAGTTAATTCCCCTCCTTCATAGCTCGCAGCTTCCAGTGAGAGACCGGAAGGACTGCCCATGTAGCAATCAGCCACTTCATCGTAGACTTCTTTCTTTCTCTACCCAGGCCCACTCCCCCACCCTATCCCCGTAACCCGCGCATTGATCCTGGCAAATCCACCTATCCTGCACGTCTTTGGGCTTGGGGGGGGGGAAACCGGGGCACCCGGAGGAAACACCTGCAGACACGGGGATGACGTACAATCACCACACAGGCAGTCACCCAAGGCCGTAATCGAACCAGGTCCCTGGGCCGTAAGGCAGCAGTGCTAACCACTTTGGCATTCTCTCTCTCTTTTCCTTCCACCCACACAACCTCCACCTGGCCTTTCATTTACCTGTCCCAGGACCTTTTACTTTAGGCTGTGATATTTTACTGGGAATTCTGCTAAGCACAGTTAAGTTCCGAAATTCACAGATAGAGCTCTGGATGCCACTCCGAGCTTGCTCTGATTCTAAACCCAGTCTGGTTTAAAATACCGTCACATTCTTCCATTTCCAGCTCTGTGTCTGTTACAGAGGAATTACACAGGGACAACTCTCAACAATGATGATGGATGAGGGCGATTTTGGTAAATTTCTAAAGGGACCAGATAGATCTGATAAACCTCCATCTCAGGATACGGGAAGTGAAGCTAAAATATATAAAGGCAAGTTTTATTAGATGTAAAGAATCTCCATAATGGGAGATTGCTATCTGATCTATCAATCATTCCACCTTAAATGGATTCCCCCTTTAAATACCCCCTCCTTTGAGTGTTTAACTCTAATTACCTTCTATTCGTCGCGAATTATATAATGATGCAATGCCTATTTTTGCGCTTTGCTGTCGAGATTCGCAGAGAGTTTTAGCTGATTATACTCAAGTACGTGAATGGATAATGGATTCTTATGCAATATTGTCTATTCGCAGTTAACATTGGCGAGCAGTTTGATGTAATAAACTATAAACTATGCAGGAAAAGTGAATCAGGATTTATTTTGGTGTCTATAATTTTATGTGCGCTGCCTAATGATAGCTCCTGGAATCGGCCCACATAAATTGACTCGATTAATATTGATTAATCCACTGTTCAGCCGTCAGCAGGGAAGTAACACACCACTAGTCATCGCTTACCTCTGAGTTCAGCCATCAAAGGCTGTGCCAAGAGTATTTCATAATTTGGACACAGGGAAGAATACTACAATTGTCAGCATATGTGTCACACACAATCTACAGTATCTGGGGTTTTAGAATTATAGCATGGCACTAGACAGATTCAGCTTAGTATGATGTTTCAAAATTTCAGTGGGCCATCCTAAGATTTATTCAGCTTGATGTATTGTAACCAATAGCAGCAGTACTTCAGCAGTGCCGTCTCGGCTGACTTCAATTTAACATTGCATAGATAATAATGATGATAATTGCTTATTGTCACAAGTAGGCTTCCATGAAGTTACTGTGAAAAGCCCCTAGTCGCCACATTCTGGCGCCTGTTCGGGGAGGCCGGTATGGGAAATAAACCCACCCTGCTGCCTTGCTCTGCATTACAAGCCAGCTATTTAGCCCAGTGTGCTCAACCAGCCCCTGGTCAGTTCTGTATTACAATCTCGCAGCTTTGTAAGCCTCTCTCTCGGTTTCTGTGGGGCCAGTATGCTGTTACTCCCAACCCCATCCACCCTAAGCTCTTTTTAAAAGTCTGATGACAGATCGATCGCCAATTGTGCTTTCTTCCACTGCCAGGTCATCACTGCTATAAGGGTCCTTTCCTGTTTATTCCCTTACTTCCCCTCGCTTTTATTTTGCCGTTATCATTTTTGATCCATGGGTGATTAATGGACATGTGTCTTTAAGTCAAGCAGTAGAGACAATGGGGAATTTGGAAGTTACAGGCGAGACCACTCTGCTGGTCACTGCTAGTTTGAACAGGAGTTTTCGGCACCAGATGGAGGGAGATGGGGTGGGACTCGGTTTTATTGATTGGCTCAGAGCCAATGAATTGGCCGAAAAGGCTGTACTCTGCCTGGTAACAGGTGGTGATTGGTACCTATCACAGTGGAATGATTTTCAGAGTCCCAAGGAGTTCTTGGAAGCACAGGGACAAGGACCTGCTCTCCCTCCTCCGTGTTTTCCAAGAACGGCTGTGAATGCTGTAGTTCTGAAGCTGCAGAGAACCTGAATGAATGAATCTACAGGAAAAACATTACAGGCCGCAAACAAAGGCCTGGACCTGCTTTCTCTCTCTCCAGAAAGGCTGTGAGTGCAGCATTGCTGAAACTACAGATACCCAAATCAATCTACAGTAAAAGTCTCAAATTAAAAGCAAAGTTTGAAGGGGAGTAACGTGTTAAAAATACACCATCTGAAGCAAGGACTCTTTTTCCCTTTACTTATGATTTTTTTTACCCCTTTCTTCCCCTCTGTCTGTTTTGTGTGTGTGTATAGAGGGTGGGGGGGGGCAGTTAAAGTGGGGAATTAGGAATTAGATAATAGTTAACCAGTTGTATTTGGCTGCATATTTCATTGTAGTTCTTGTATTAAAGAAAAAGTAATTGTGTTTAAATTTACAAACCTGGTGACTGTAATTATTGGGCAGTCAAGGGCCAAAGACTGTGGGTATTTTTCTGAAGAATTATTGGTTAATTCACTTGTGTTGTGACTCCGGGTCAAGGAGGACTGGAATTAACCGCGCTCCAGCCAGGGTATCGTAACACTGCTTACGGCTCTCACGTCAGTGCGGAGAGTACCAGAGCAAGGAAGTGATACTTTTATATAAGGTGACGATTGAACTGCATGCTTTAATACCTTACCTTAAGACTTATGTCCATTGGCACTCCTGTCCTGCTTCAGTTATACAGGGGCACTGATGAGGCCATATCTGGAGTACCGTGTACAGTATAGGTCTCCTTATTTATGGAAGGGTGGAAAGGCATTAGGAGCAGTCCAGAGAAGGTTGAGACTAATACCAGGAATTGGTGGCTTGTTTTATAAGGAAAGGTTGGACAGACTAGGTTTGTATCAGATCTTATTGAATGGCGGTGCAGACTGGTCGAGTGGCCGACTCCTGTTCCTAATTCACATGTTTGTTTGTGCGTACTATTATAGTAATAAAGCTACACAAAGCCTTTCAGTGCAGGTTCAGCACAGGAATAACAAACTATGGTTATGAAGGAAAAAAACCTTGCATTTATACAGTGCCCTCTGCCACTTCAGGACATCCCAAAATACCAAACAGCCAATGAGGTGCTTTAACTTTAGGGCAGTACAATAGCACAGTGGTTAGCACACTTGCTTCACAGCTCCAGGGACCTGGGTTCAATTCCCAGCTTGGGTCACTGTCTATGGATTAGGTGGATAGTCAGAGACTTTTTCCCAGGGTAGAGGGGTCAATTACTAGGGGGCATAGGTTTAAGGTGCGAGAGGCAAGGTTTAGAGGAGATGTACGAGGCAAGTTTTTTACACAGAGAATAGTGGCTGCCTGGAACTCGCTGCCGGAGGAGGGGGTGGAAGCAGGGACGATAGTGCCGTTTAAGGGGCATCTTGACAAATACATGAATAGGATGGGAATAGAGGGATACGGACCCCGGAAGTGGAGAATATTTTAGTTTAGACGGGCAGCAGGGTCGGCACAGGCTTGGAGGGCCAAATGGCCTGTTCCTGTGCTGTACTTTCCTTTGTTCTTTGTTCTTTGTTCTGTGCGGAGTCTGCACGTTCTCCCCATGTCTGCGTGGGTTTCCTCCGGGTGCTCCGATTTCCTCCCACAGTACAAAGATGTGCAGGTTAGGTGGATTGGCCATGCTAAATTGCCCTTGGTGACCAGGAAAAGGTTAGGTGGGATTACTGGGTTACGGGGATAGGGTGGAGGTGGGCTTAAGTAGGGTGCTCTTTCCAAGGGCCGGTGCAGACTAAATGGGCCGAATGGCCTCCTTCTGCACTGTAATGCTATGATTCTAAATGCTATGATTCTAACTTTGCCCTGTCTATACACACACAGACAAGGCAGACAGACACAGAGGGGAAGAAAGGGGTAAATTACTGATGCAATTTGGGAAATTGTGCAGATAATCTGTACACAGCAGCAAAATCCCACAAATTATCAGACAACATGTTGTTAACCTGTTGGTTGCGGGATGAATATTAGCCAGGACACCAGGGAAAACTCCCCTGTTCTTCTTTGAAACAGTGCCCTGGGATCTTCTCGGTCTACCTTGGTTTAAGGTCTGATCCGAAGTCTCCGGAGTGGGAATCACCCAAAGCTCAGCCGCGCACACCGGGTTAAAATCGGGCTCAACTCATTCTGTTTCCTTTGCATCGTAGGAAGTTAAGAGGTCCCTTGTGTGAAGGCTTGGAAATTGTCAAGGGTTTTGAAAAGGCAAACGGAGAAAATGATTTGCCCTGGCTGAGGAGTTGGTGATGAGAGTTTGTTGCTGTAACATTGTGACCGAGAGAGTGACGAAAGAGATGAGGAGAAATGTATTCATGGGAGGATGGAGCATGGATGGCTTTGTCTCTGGGAATAGTTGAGGGAGAGGCTATTGCACACACTTAAGGGAGAAGTGGATAAATATTTGAGGCAGGGGAACTTGTGGATTTATAGGGAGAGTATAGGGTAATAGGATTAAGTATGGATTATTCGATTGTAAGGAGCTTGCACCGGTATAAAGGGACAAATAGCTTCCTTCAGCAATGCAAACTTCTATGGTTTTGCATCAACCCTTGAGGTAACGGAAGTGTGGATTAGGTTTTCAGCAGCTGTGGAGGAACCAGGGAAAATAATGTTTGATTGCTGACCTTATCAAAATGCTTGAATAATTATTAAAACTTCAATTAATTCTCCTTGTGGTTTTCCCAGCTCAATTCTCTTCTTGCGCCAGCAATGCATGTCGTCCTTGGCATTACCCTGGCTAATCTATGCTCTATACATAGAACCTCTGTACTTTTCGGATCCGTGTCCCATTTATAGAGGAACTGTTTCTCAAAGCTGCACTGTGTTGCCAATGTGTGGCTAACTATTGCCCTGTGGAAATTTATCATGGTCTTTATGCTCCTGTAGTCCATGTCTCTATTCACGAATCTAAAGTTCTAGCTCTTGTTTACTTGCCTTTTCAAGTAATCACGGTACTTTAGCCACTTCACTATTCATCCCGAGCCTATCAGCATCTTCGATTTAAATACACACGTTCATTCCATGATTTCCCTCAAAATACTCTGCACCACACACTCTCTTGCATTAAAGAAACAAAGACTTGCATTCCTATAGCGTCTTTTATGACCTCAGGACATCCTAAAGAGCTCTTCAGACTCAAACGTCAATGTAGACAGCACAACAGCTAATATGCACGCAGCAAGCTCCCACAAAACAGAATCGAAACAGGTGATCAGATATTCTAATTTTGGTATAGCTTGAGGAATAAAGCTTAATGGGAATAACTCAAAAGCAAGAGGTTCTAATATACCTTTAAGACATACCAACATGTCATCACTAGAAGGGAAGTGTGTCACGAGATCCAGTCTCAGTTTCACTTCGGCCTGGAGCAGAACACAGCGCACACAGCTCTGCTGCTGATGTCTTCAGGCTTTCTACCCATGTATGCCTGCTCTCATGTCCCTAGGTTAAATAAACAAACCCACAATGTGTTTACACAATGAGTGATGAATTATTCGGGCCTTTATATCATTATAAAAGCTCAACACAGGATACAATAAAAAACAGAACATGGTGGAAGTACTATGCAGCTGTGGAGGCGTTATACCTGGAAACTAACTGTGTTCTCCATAGATGCTGTTTTCATTACAAGAATAACTCACCCGTTCATCTTCAAAGTAGTACACTCATCGAAGAGGAGACTTTTTTTGTGGCTCAGTATTTATTGCCCATTCATGAACTGACCATTTTAGACAGCAGTTTTTTTTAAGAGTCAACCATATTACTGTTGTTCTGGAGTCTCTGGAGTCACATGTAGGTGAAGGCAGATTTCCTTCCCTCAAGGGGATTAGTGAGTCAGATGGGCCATTATTACAGATTTTCATTGAATTCAAATTTCACCATTTGCCGTTTCGAACCCGTGTCCACAGGGTCTCTGGCCTAGTGCCAGTACCACTACGCCATCACCTTCCCTTAACTTTGGCTTGACACCTCACCTGAGAGTCAACATTTTCTCAGCACCGCCCAGGGAGCTTCAGTCTCAGTTTAATATTCAAGATGAGGTGGTAGGATTTGAAAAATATCGATAAACTCTTTGACAAACATTGCGGCTCGATCAATAGGCCTGATCCTAAACCTCTGCCATGAAGTGTAGTCACAAACTATAGCAGTCACACTCCTGATCGCAATCAGACAAAGTTCGGCGATTCAGCGGACAAAAGTTAACGTCCGCTTTTGGGCGTGTTTGACAGATGTTTCTCGGGGGCTGCAACACCAAGATTCACCCCACTATGCACTGGCACTTTGCTGGTTTTTTTGGACCTCGGCGATGTGTGTGGTATGCCTGCGAGCAATATCACAGATGGATGAGGTGCGACCTCCAACCAGTAGATGACAGTGCAGACACAGTCATGCTCGGTGTAGTTCTGGAGGAGTACAAAGAAACTCCATGATAACTTGCTCTGTAACAGATCACCATCTTACCACGTGTGATTCAATAAAGATCTTGGTTTGGACAAGTCAAGGTGTTTGGTGGATTCCTTTACAAGGTATAGAAGACCAAACACACCAGGAGAGTTTCTCCCTGACCAGGCCACACTTAGGCAGCCGCCCACCACCCACCACTGGCAAGCCGATCGCACCAACAGGACCAGCTCCTTGTAGATCGGGGCAGCCTTCCAAACCCCCCTTTCAGCCCATCCCAACCTTCAACCCCTCAACCTGTCTAGGGCCCTTGAACCCCACTCACCCCCGTTCTTATGGGCAAGACAGCCCCCCTGGGCCTGACCCCCAGCACTGGCAGCCTTGCACCTTGGCACTGCCACCTGGCAGTGGACAGTGCCAGGCTCTCTAAAATGGCTGCTGCTGCCAGGGTGCCTGGCTGGCAATGCCAAGGTGCCCATGGGGAGTGCCAGGGTACCACCCTGCCTAGTCCATGACCACCCGAGTGTCACTAATGGCCTGCGAGGCCCCCCCCCCCCCCCCCCCCCCCCCCCCCCGCCGAGGTGCTGTCATGTCTGGCCCATGTTTGTGGAAACCAGTGGTAAACGGTACCTGGTCAAGGTCTCACAGGTGCGGCCTTTGACCCTCGGGGCTGGGTGCTTCGGGCATCCGGGGATTTAACTGAGACTAAGAGCTCATTTAAATATGCAGATCTGGAGCGAGGGTGAGATCCAGATCGTACCGGGCAGAGCGAGTCGGGTGACTCGTGATCGACCCCGGCGCTTGGCGCGAAGCCCATTGCGTCCGGGGCTGCGTCGGGCTCAACGGAGTCGCTGAATCCCACCCTGGATATCTAACTGGCTCTCAGATCGAGATCTTGGTCCCTTCCCTGCAGTTCTGGATGCTCTTCGGAAAAGACGAGACAGCCTGCGCTGTGGATGGAAGTGGCAACCCCTCTGTGTTGAGAGTGTAACTCTTGCATACAATTGTATCAGTGGGTTGTCAGCTCTACCACTGGAGGGCACTGCTTGTCCAAACTGAACAGGTTCACATTTTCCACATCCATGCTCCCGATGGAAAGAGCAAAGCCAGGGACACCTGTCTGTATTGGTTTGCTTTGCTGGATTGGTGAATTCTCATCAAAAAAAGACACCCTCACACCGGGTATAAGTTGTTTATTGTATCGAACGTACAGGCCACTTGCTCAACTGGTTCTTTAGCTCCACAAGAGCACACTCCCATCTTATTTTCTCCTACCCAGAGACATATCCTGCCATTCAACACTCCTGAAAGTACTTATTTAGTCGACCCTTAAATGCATCTGTGCTATTTGCCTCAACCACTTGGTACAGAAAGCCTGATTCCGCAAGGTGTCCAGATACCAGCATGACATTAACGGTCAGGCCACGGTGGAATTTAGGCTGAAGGAACTCATGGGTCTAAATCACATTGAAGATCAGCCGCATCAGGGAAACAAGGGTAAGGGGAGGGCCGCATGCCATGGACCCCGCTGAAACTAACAGAAAAAGATAACAATGACGCAAGTGAATCAGTGAACCACGTCTCAGTGGCTAGCCCTCTGGTCCCTCCGTCATATAGCTGTGTATCGTCTGGGCATGTGTGCAAAATCATTGCGGACACTCCAGTGCAGTACTGAAGGAGTGCTGACCCTCCAGTGCAGCACTGAGGGAGTGCTGACCATCCAGTGCAGAACTGAGGGAGTACTGACCCTCCAGTGCAGTACTGAGGGAGTGCTAACCATCCAGTGCAGTACTGAGGGAGTCTTGACCCTCCAGCGCTGATCTGCGGGTGTTCTGACCCCTCCAGTGCAGTACTGCAGGAGTGGTGACTATCCAGTGCAGTATTGAGGGAGTGCGGACACTCTAGTGCAGCACTGAGGGAGGGTTGACCCTCCAGTGCTGATCTGAGGGAGTTCTGACACCTCCAGTGCAGTACTGCGAGAGTGCTGAACTTCCAGTGCCGAATTGAGAGAGTGCTGACCCTCCAGTGCAGTACTGCAGGAGTGCTGAACTTCCAGTGCAGTATTAAGGGAGTGCTGACCCGGCAGTGCAGTTTTGAGAGAGTGCTGACCCTCCAGTGCAGTACTAAGGGAGTGCTGACCCTCCAGTACAGTACTGAGTGAGTGCTGACCCTCCAGTGCAGCACTGCAGCAGTGTTGACGTCCAGTGCAGTATTAAGAGAGTGCTGACCCTCCAGTGCAGTACTGACAGAGTGCTGACCCTCCAGTGCAGTACTGAGGGAGTGCTGACCATCCAGTGCAGTATTGAGTGCTGACCCTCCAGTGCAGTACTGAGGGAGTGCTGACCCTCCAGTGCAGCACTGCAGGAGTGTTGACGTCCAGTGCAGTATTAAGAGAGTGCTGACCCTCCAGTGCAGTACTGAGCGAGTGCTGACCCTCCAGTGCAGTACTGAGGGAGTGCTGACCATCCAGTGCAGTATTGAGTGCTGACCCTCCAGTGCAGTACTGAGGGATTGCTGACCCTCCAGTGCAGTATTGAGGGAGTTCTGACCCCCCAGTGCAGTACTGAGGGAGTGCTCACCCTCCAGGGCAGTACTGCAGGAGTGCTGACCCTCCAGTGCAGTATTGAGGGAGTGCTGACCCTGCAGTACAGTATTGAGAGAGTGCTGACCCTCCAGTGCAGTACTAAGGGAGTGCTGACCCTCCGGTGCAGTACTGAGGGAGTGCTGACCCTCCAGTGCAGCACTGCAGGGGTGCTGACCCTCCAGTGCAGTATTGAGAGAGTGCTGACACTCCAGAGCAGTACTGAGCGAGTGCCGACCCGCCAGGGCAGTACTGAGGGAGTGCTGACCCTCCAGTGCAGAATTGAATGCTGACCCTCCAGTGCAGTACTGAGGGATTGCTGACCCTCCAGTGCAGTACTGAGGGAGTGCTCACACTCCAGTGCAGTACTGAGGGATTGCTGACCCTCCAGTAGAGCATTAAGCGAGTTCTGACCCTCCAGTGCAGTCTTGAGGGAGGTCCGACCCTCCAGTGCAGTATTGAGGGAGTGCTGACCCCCCAGTGCAGTACTGAGGGAGTGCTCACCCTCCAGGGCAGTACTGCAGGAGTGCTGACCCTCCAGTGCAGTATTGAGGGAGTGCTGACCCTGCAGTACAGTATTGAGGGAGTGCTGACCCTCCAGTGCAGCACTGCAGGGTCCAGTGCTGACGTCCAGTGCAGTATTAAGAGAGTGCTGACCCTCCAGTGCAGTACTGAGCGAGTGCTGACCCTCCAGTGCAGTACTGAGGGAGTGCTGACCATCCAGTGCAGTATTGAGTGCTGACCCTCCAGTGCAGTACTGAGGGATTGCTGACCCTCCAGTGCAGTACTGAGGGAGTGCTCACACTCCAGTGCAGTATTGAGGGAGTACTGACCCTGCAGTGCTGAGCTGAGGGAGTACTGACCCTCCAGTGCAGTATTGAGGGAGTGCTGACCCTCCAGTGCAGTACTGAGGGAGTGCTGAATCTCCAGTGCAGTACTGACGGAGTGCTGAATCTCCAGTGCAGTACTGACAGAGTGCTCACACTCCAGTGCAGTACTGAGGGAGTGCTGACACTCCAGTGCAGTACTGAGGGAGCCCTGACCCTCCAGTGCAGTACTGAGGGAGTGCTGATCATTCAGTGCAGTACTGAGGGAGTGCTGATCCTCCAGTGCAGTACTGAGGGAGTGCTCACACTCCAGTGCAGTATTGAGGGAGTACTGACCCTGCAGTGCTGAGCTGAGGGGGTACTGACCCTCCAGTGCAGTATTGAGGGAGTGCTGACCCTCCAGTGCAGTACTGAGGGAGAGCTGATCCACCAGTGCAGTATTGAGGGAGTGCTGACCCTCCAGTGCAGTACTGAGGGAGTGCTCACAGTCCAGTGCAGTACTGAGGGACCGCTGAACCTCCAGGACAGTACTGAGGGAGTATTGACCCTCCAGTGCTGATCTGAGGGAGTTGTGACCCCTCCTGTGCAGTACTGTGGGAGTGCTGACCCTCCAGTGCAGAATTGAGAGAGTGCTGACCTTCCAGTGCAGTACTGATGGAGGGCAGACCCTCCAGTGCAGTACTGAGGGAGTGTTGACCCTCCAGTGCAGTATTGAGGGAGTGCTGACCCTGCAGTGCAGTATTGAGAGAGTGCTGACTGTCCAGTGCAGTACTAAGGGAGCACTGACACTCCAGTGCAGTACTGAGGGAGTGCTGACCGTCTAGTGCAGTATTGAGGGAGTGCTGACTCTCCAGTGCAATACTGAGGAATTGCTGACCATCCACTGCAGTACTGAGGGAATGCTGACCCTCCAGTGCAGTACTGAGGGACTGCTGATCATTCAGTGCAGTACTGAGGGAGTGCTGATCCTCCAGTGCAGTACTGAGGGAGTGCTCACACTCCAGTGCAGTATTGAGGGAGTACTGACCCTGCAGTGCTGAGCTGAGGGAGTACTGACCCTCCAGTGCAGTATTGAGGGAGTGCTGACCCTCCAGTGCAGTACTGAGGGAGAGCTGATCCACCAGTGCAGTATTGAGGGAGTGCTGACCCTCCAGTGCAGTACTGAGGGAGTGCTCACAGTCCAGTGCAGTACTGAGGGACTGCTGACCCTCCAGGACAGTACTGAGGGAGTATTGACCCTCCAGTGCTGATCTGAGGGAGTTGTGACCCCTCCAGTGCAGTACTGCGGGAGTGCTGACCCTCCAGTGCAGAATTGAGAGAGTGCTGACCTTCCAGTGCAGTACTGATGGAGGGCAGACCCTCCAGTGCAGTACTGAGGGAGTGTTGACCCTCCAGTGCAGTATTGAGGGAGTGCTGACCCTGCAGTGCAGTATTGAGAGAGTGCTGACCCTCCAGTGCAGTACTAAGGGAGCTCCGACCCTCCAGTGCAGTACTGAGGGAGTGCTGACCCTCCAGTGCAGTATTGAGGGAGTGCTGACCCTCCAGTGCAATACTGAGGAATTGCTGACCATCCAGTGCAGTACTGAGGGAATGCTGACCCTCCAGTGCAGTGTTGAGTGCTGACCCTCCAGTGTCGTACTGAGGGATTGCCCTACCTTCCAGTGCAGTACTGAGGGAGTGCTGACCCACCAGTGCAGTGTTGAGTGCTGACCCTCCAGTGTAGTACTGAGGGATTGCCCTACCCTCCAGTGCAGTACTGAGGGCGCGTTGACCCCCCACCGCTGATCTGAGGGGGTTCGTACGCGTCCAGTGCAGCACTGCAGGAGTGCTGACCCTCCAGTGCAGTACTGAGGGAGTGCTGACCCTCCAGTGCAGTACTGATGGAGTGCTGACCCTCCAGTGCAGTATTGAGTGCTGCCCCTCTGGTGCAGTACTGAGGGATTGCTGATCCGCCAGCGCTGTATTGAGGGAGTGCTGACCCTCCAATGCAGAATTGAGAGAGTACTCACCCTCCAGTACAGTACTGATGGTGTGCAGACCCTCCAGTGCTGTACTGAGGGAGTGTTGACCCTCCAGTGCTGATCTGAGGGAGTTCTGGTCCCTCCAGTGCAGTACTGCAGGAGTGCTGACGCTCCAGTGCAGTACTGAGGGAGTGCTGACCCTCAGGGTGCAGTATTGAGTCTGACCATCCAGTGCAGTACTGAGGGAGTTCTGACACCTCCAGTGCAGTACTGCGGGAGTGCTGACCCTCCAGTGCAGAACTGAGAGTGTGCTGACCCTCGAGTGCAGTACTGCAGGAGCGCTGACCCTCCAGTGCAGTACTGAGGGATTGCTGACACTCCAGTGCAGTACTGAGGGAGTGCTGACCCCCTAGTGGAGTATTGAGGGAGTTTTGACCCTCCAGTGCAGTGCTGAGCGAGTGCTCACACTCCAGTGCAGTACTGTGGGATTGCAGACCCTCCAGTGCAGTACTGAGGGAGTGCTGACCCTCTAGTGCAGTATTGAGGGAGTGCTGACCCTCCAGTGAAGAACTGAGGGAGTGCACACACTCCTGTGCAGTACTGAGGGAGTGCTGATCCTCCAGTGCAGTACTGAGCGAGTGCTGAATCTCCAGTGCAGTACTGACGGAGTGCTGAATCTCCAGTGCAGTACTGACGGAGTGCTGAATCTCCAGTGCAGTACTGACAGAGTGCTCACACTCCAGTGCAGTACTGAGGGAGTGCTGACACTCCAGTGCAGTACTGAGGGAGCCCTGACCCTCCAGTGCAGTACTGAGGGAGTGCTGATCATTCAGTGCAGTACTGAGGGAGTGCTGATCCTCCAGTGCAGTACTGAGGGAGTGCTCACACTCCAGTGCAGTATTGAGGGAGTACTGACCCTGCAGTGCTGAGCTGAGGGGGTACTGACCCTCCAGTGCAGTATTGAGGGAGTGCTGACCCTCCAGTGCAGTACTGAGGGAGAGCTGATCCACCAGTGCAGTATTGAGGGAGTGCTGACCCTCCAGTGCAGTACTGAGGGAGTGCTCACAGTCCAGTGCAGTACTGAGGGACCGCTGAACCTCCAGGACAGTACTGAGGGAGTATTGACCCTCCAGTGCTGATCTGAGGGAGTTGTGACCCCTCCTGTGCAGTACTGTGGGAGTGCTGACCCTCCAGTGCAGAATTGAGAGAGTGCTGACCTTCCAGTGCAGTACTGATGGAGGGCAGACCCTCCAGTGCAGTACTGAGGGAGTGTTGACCCTCCAGTGCAGTATTGAGGGAGTGCTGACCCTGCAGTGCAGTATTGAGAGAGTGCTGACTGTCCAGTGCAGTACTAAGGGAGCACTGACACTCCAGTGCAGTACTGAGGGAGTGCTGACCGTCTAGTGCAGTATTGAGGGAGTGCTGACTCTCCAGTGCAATACTGAGGAATTGCTGACCATCCACTGCAGTACTGAGGGAATGCTGACCCTCCAGTGCAGTACTGAGGGACTGCTGATCATTCAGTGCAGTACTGAGGGAGTGCTGATCCTCCAGTGCAGTACTGAGGGAGTGCTCACACTCCAGTGCAGTATTGAGGGAGTACTGACCCTGCAGTGCTGAGCTGAGGGAGTACTGACCCTCCAGTGCAGTATTGAGGGAGTGCTGACCCTCCAGTGCAGTACTGAGGGAGAGCTGATCCACCAGTGCAGTATTGAGGGAGTGCTGACCCTCCAGTGCAGTACTGAGGGACTGCTCACAGTCCAGTGCAGTACTGAGGGACTGCTGACCCTCCAGGACAGTACTGAGGGAGTATTGACCCTCCAGTGCTGATCTGAGGGAGTTGTGACCCCTCCAGTGCAGTACTGCGGGAGTGCTGACCCTCCAGTGCAGAATTGAGAGAGTGCTGACCTTCCAGTGCAGTACTGATGGAGGGCAGACCCTCCAGTGCAGTACTGAGGGAGTGTTGACCCTCCAGTGCAGTATTGAGGGAGTGCTGACCCTGCAGTGCAGTATTGAGAGAGTGCTGACCCTCCAGTGCAGTACTAAGGGAGCGCTGACCCTCCAGTGCAGTACTGAGGGAGTGCTGACCCTCCAGTGCAGTATTGAGGGAGTGCTGACCCTCCAGTGCAATACTGAGGAATTGCTGACCATCCAGTGCAGTACTGAGGGAATGCTGACCCTCCAGTGCAATGTTGAGTGCTGACCCTCCAGTGTCGTACTGAGGGATTGCCCTACCTTCCAGTGCAGTACTGAGGGAGTGCTGACCCACCAGTGCAGTGTTGAGTGCTGACCCTCCAGTGTAGTACTGAGGGATTGCCCTACCCTCCAGTGCAGTACTGAGGGCGCGTTGACCCCCCACCGCTGATCTGAGGGGGTTCGTACGCGTCCAGTGCAGCACTGCAGGAGTGCTGACCCTCCAGTGCAGTACTGAGGGAGTGCTGACCCTCCAGTGCAGTACTGATGGAGTGCTGACCCTCCAGTGCAGTATTGAGTGCTGCCCCTCTGGTGCAGTACTGAGGGATTGCTGATCCGCCAGCGCTGTATTGAGGGAGTGCTGACCCTCCAATGCAGAATTGAGAGAGTACTCACCCTCCAGTACAGTACTGATGGTGTGCAGACCCTCCAGTGCTGTACTGAGGGAGTGTTGACCCTCCAGTGCTGATCTGAGGGAGTTCTGGTCCCTCCAGTGCAGTACTGCAGGAGTGCTTACGCTCCAGTGCAGTACTGAGGGAGTGCTGACCCTCAGGGTGCAGTATTGAGTCTGACCATCCAGTGCAGTACTGAGGGAGTTCTGACACCTCCAGTGCAGTACTGCGGGAGTGCTGACCCTCCAGTGCAGAACTGAGAGTGTGCTGACCCTCGAGTGCAGTACTGCAGGAGCGCTGACCCTCCAGTGCAGTACTGAGGGATTGCTGACACTCCAGTGCAGTACTGAGGGAGTGCTGACCCCCTAGTGGAGTATTGAGGGAGTTTTGACCCTCCAGTGCAGTGCTGAGCGAGTGCTCACACTCCAGTGCAGTACTGTGGGATTACAGATCCTCCAGTGCAGTACTGAGGGAGTGCTGACCCTCTAGTGCAGTATTGAGGGAGTGCTGACCCTCCAGTGAAGAACTGAGGGAGTGCACACACTCCTGTGCAGTACTGAGGGAGTGCTGATCCTCCAGTGCAGTACTGAGCGAGTGCTGAATCTCCAGTGCAGTACTGACGGAGTGCTGAATCTCCAGTGCAGTACTGACAGAGTGCTCACACTCCAGTGCAGTACTGAGGGAGTGCTGACACTCCAGTGCAGTACTGAGGGAGCCCTCACCCTCCAGTGCAGTACTGAGGGAGTGCTGATCATTCAGTGCAGTACTGAGGGAGTGCTCACACTCCAGTGCAGTATTGAGGGAGTACTGACCCTGCAGTGCTGAGCTGAGGGAGTAGTGACCCTCCAGTGCAGTATTGAGGGAGTGCTGACCCTCCAGTGCAGTACTGAGGGAGAGCTGATCCACCAGTGCAGTACTGAGGGAGTGCTCACACTCCAGTGCAGTATTGAGGGAGTACTGACCCTCCAGTGCTGAGCTGAGGGAGTACTGACCCTCCAGTGCAGTATTGAGGGAGTGCTGACCCTCCAGTGCAGTACTGAGGGAGAGCTGATCCACCAGTGCAGTATTGAGGGAGTGCTGACCCTCCAGTGCAGTACTGAGGGAGTGCTCACAGTCCAGTGCAGTACTGAGGGACCGCTGACCCTCCAGGACAGTACTGAGGGAGTATTGACCCTCCAGTGCTGATCCGAGGGAGTTGTGACCCCTCCTGTGCAGTACTGCGGGAGTGCTGACCCTCCAGTGCAGAATTGAGAGAGTGCTGACCTTCCAGTGCAGTACTGATGGAGGGCAGACCCTCCAGTGCAGTACTGAGGGAGTGTTGACCCTCCAGTGCAGTATTGAGGGAGTGCTGACCCTGCAGTGCAGTTTGGAGAGAGTGCTGACCCTCCAGTGCAGTACTAAGGGAGCGCTGACACTCCAGTGCAGTACTGAGGGAGTGCTGACCCTCTAGTGCAGTATTGAGGGAATGCTGACTCTCCAGTGCAATACTGAGGAATTGCTGACCATCCAGTGCAGTACTGAGGGAATGCTGACCCTCCAGTGCAGTACTGAGGGAGTGCTGATCATTCAGTGTAGTACTGAGGGAGTGCTGATCCTCCAGTGCAGTACTGAGGGAGTGCTCACACTCCAGTGCAGTATTGAGGGAGTACTGACCCTGCAGTGCTGAACTGAGGGAGTACTGACCCTCCAGTGCAGTATTGAGGGAGTGCTGACCCTCCAGTGCAGTACTGAGGGAGAGCTGATCCACCAGTGCAGTATTGAGGGAGTGCTGACCCTCCAGTGCACTACTGAGGGAGTGCTCACAGTCCAGTGCAGTACTGTGGGACTGCTGACCCTCCAGGACAGTACTGAGGGAGTATTGACCCTCCAGTGCTGATCCGAGGGAGTTGTGACCCCTCCAGTGCAGTACTGCGGGAGTGCTGACCCTCCAGTGCAGAATTGAGAGAGTGCTGACCTTCCAGTGCAGTACTGATGGAGGGCAGACCCTCCAGTGCAGTACTGAGGGAGTGTTGACCCTCCAGTGCAGTATTGAGGGAGTGCTGACCCTGCAGTGCAGTATTGAGAGAGTGCTGACTCTCCAGTGCAGTACTAAGGGAGCGCTGACCCTCCAGTGCAGTACTGAGGGAGTGCTGACCCTCCAGTGCAGTATTGAGGGAGTGCTGACCATCCAGTGCAGTACTGAGGGAATGCTGACCCTCCAGTGCAGTACTAAGGGAGTGCTGACCCTCCAGTGCAGTATTGGGGGAGTGCTGACCCTCCAGTGCAATACTGAGGAATTGCTGACCATCCAGTGCAGAACTGAGGGAATGCTGACCCTCCAGTGCAGTGTTGAGTGCTGACCCTCCAGTGTAGTACTGAGGGATTGCCCTACCTTCCAGTGCAGTACTGAGGGAGTGCTGACCCACCAGTGCAGTGTTGAGTGCTGACCCTCCAGTGTAGTACTGAGGGATTGCCCTACCCTCCAGTGCAGTACTGAGGGCGCGTTGACCCCCCACCGCTGATCTGAGGGGGTTCGTACGCGTCCAGTGCAGCACTGCAGGAGTGCTGACCCTCCAGTCCAGTATTGAGTGCTGCCCCTCTAGTGCAGTACTGAGGGATTGCTGACCCTCCAGTGCAGTACTGAGGGAGTTCTGACCCTCCAGTGCAGTACTGCGGGAGTGCTCACCCTCCAGTGTAGTACTGAGGCAGTGCTGCCCCTCCAGTGCAGTATTGAGGGCGTGCTGCCCCTCCAGTGCAGTATTGAGGGAGTGCTGGCCCTCCAGTGCAGTATTGAGGGAGTGCTGACCCTCCAGTGCAGTATTGAGTGAGTGCTGACCCTCCAGTGCAGTATTGAGGGAGTGCTGACCCTCCAGTGCAGTATTGAGGGAGTGCTGACACTCCAGTGCAGTATTGAGTGAGTGCTGACTCTCCAGTGCAGTATTGAGGGAGTGTTGACCCTTCAGTGCAGTATTGAGTGAGTGCTGACCCTCCAGTGCAGTACTGAGGGAGTGCTGACCCTCCAATGCAGTTACTGTTGGAGTGCTGACCCTCCAGTGCAGTATTGATGGAGTGCTGATCCTCCAGTGCAGTACTTAGGGAGTGCTGACCCACCAGTGCAGTATTGAGGGAGTGCTGACCCTCCAGTGCAGTACTGAGGGAGTGCTCACATTCCAGTGCAGTACTGAGGCAGTGCTGACCCTCCAGTGCACTACTGAGGGAGTGCTGACCCCCTAGAGGAGTATTGAGGGAGTGATGACCCTCCAGTGCAGTACGGAGGGAGTGCTGACCCACCAGTGCAGTGCTGAGGGAGTGCTGACCCTCCAGTGCAGTACGGAGGGAGTGCAGACCCTCCAGTGCAGTACTGAGGGAGTACTGACCCCTTAGTGGAGTATTGAGGGAGTGATGACCCTCCAGTGCAGTACGGAGGGAGTGCTGACCCGCCAGCGCAGTATTGAGGGAGTGCTGACCCTGCAGTAGCGTACGGAGGGAGTGCTGACCGACCAGTGCAGTACTGAGGGAGCGCTGATCCTCCAGTGCAGTACTGAGGGAGTGCTCACACTCCAGTGCAGTACTGAGGGAGTCCTGACCCTCCAGTGCAGTACTGAGGGAGAGCTGATCCACTAGTGCAGTATTGAGGGAGTGCTGACCCTCCAGTGCAGTACTGAGGAAGTGCTCACATGCCAGTGCAGTACTGAGGGACCGCTGAACCTCCAGGACAGTACTGAGGGAGTATTGACCCTCCAGTGCTGACCTGAGGGAGTTGTGACCCCTCCTGTGCAGTACTGCGGGAGTGCTGACCCTCCAGTGCAGAATTGAGAGAGTGCTGACCTTCCAGTGCAGTACTGATGGAGGGCAGACCCTCCAGTGCAGTACTGAGGGAGTGTTGACCCTCCAGTGCAGTACTGAGGGAGTGCTGACCCTCCAGTGCAGTACTGAGGGAATGCTGACCCTCCAGTGCAGTGTTGAGTGCTGACCCTCCAGTGTAGTACTGAGGGATTGCCCTACCCTCCAGTGCAGTACTGAGGGCGCGTTGACCCCCCACCGCTGATCTGAGGGGGTTCGTACGCGTCCAGTGCAGCACTGCAGGAGTGCTGACCCTCCAGTGCAGTACTGAGGGAGTGATGACCCTCCAGTGAAGTACTGATGGAGTGCTGGCCCTCCAGTGCAGTATTGAGTGCTGCCCCTCTAGTGCAGTACTGAGGGATTGCTGATCCGCCAGCGCAGTATTGATGGAGTGCTGACCCTCCAATGCAGAATTGAGAGAGTACTCACCCTCCAGTACAGTACTGATGGTGTGCAGACCCTCCAGTGCTGTACTGAGGGAGTGTTGACCCTCCAGTGCTGATCTGAGGGAGTTCTGGTCCCTCCAGTGCAGTACTGCAGGAGTGCTGACGCTCCAGTGCAGTACTGAGGGAGTGCTGACCCTCAGGGTGCAGTATTGAGTCTGACCATCCAGTGCAGTACTGAGGGAGTTCTGACACCTCCAGTGCAGTACTGCGGGAGTGCTGACCCTCCAGTGCAGAACTGAGAGAGTGCTGACCCTCGAGTGCAGTACTGCAGGAGCGCTGACCCTCCAGTGCAGTACTGAGGGATTGCAGACACTCCAGTGCAGTACTGAGGGAATGCTGACCCCCAAGTGGAGTATTGAGGGAGTGATGACCCTCCAGTGCAGTACTGAGCGAGTGCTCACACTCCAGTGCAGTACTGTGGGATTGCAGACCCTCCAGTGCAGTACTGAGGGAGTGCTGACCCTCTAGTGCAGTATTGAGGGAGTGCTGACCCTCCAGTGAAGAACTGAGGGAGTGCACACACTCCTGTGCAGTACTGAGGGAGTGCTGAATCTCCAGTGCAGTACTGACGGAGTGCTGAATCTCCAGTGCAGTACTGACAGAGTGCTCACACTCCAGTGCAGTACTGTGGGAGTGCTGACACTCCAGTGCAGTACAGAGGGAGCCCTGACCCTCCAGTGCAGTACTGAGGCAGTGCTGATCATTCAGTGCAGTACTGAGGGAGTGCTGATCCTCCAGTGCAGTACTGAGGGAGTGCTCACACTCCAGTGCAGTATTGAGGGAGTACTGGCCCTGCAGTGCTGAGCTGAGGGAGTACTGACCCACCAGTGCAGTATTGAGGGAGTGCTGACCCTCCAGTGCAGTACTGAGGGAGAGCTGATCCACCAGTGCAGTACTGAGGGAGTGCTGAATCTGCAGTGCAGTACTGACGGAGTGCTGAATCTCCAGTGCAGTACTGACAGAGTGCTCACACTCCAGTGCAGTACTGAGGGAGTGCTGACACTCCAGTGCAGTACTGAGGGAGCCCTGACCCTCCAGTGCAGTACTGAGGGAGTGCTGATCATTCAGTGCAGTACTGAGGGAGTGCTGATCCTCCAGTGCAGTACTGAGGGAGTGCTCACACTCCAGTGCAGTATTGAGGGAGTACTGACCCTGCAGTGCTGAGCTGAGGGAGTACTGACCCTCCAGTGCAGTATTGAGGGAGTGCTGACCCTCCAGTGCAGTACTGAGGGAGAGCTGATCCACCAGTGCAGTATTGAGGGAGTGCTGACCCTCCAGTGCAGTACTGAGGGAGTGCTCACAGTCCAGTGCAGTACTGAGGGACCGCTGACCCTCCAGGACAGTACTGAGGCAGTATTGACCCTCCACTGCTGATCTGAGGGAGTTGTGATCCCTCCTGTGCAGTACTGCGGGAGTGCTGACCCTCCAGTGCAGAATTGAGAGAGTGCTGACCTTCCAGTGCAGTACTGATGGAGGGCAGACCCTCCAGTGCAGTACTGAGGGAGTGTTGACCCTCCAGTGCAGTATTGAGGGAGTGCTGACCCTGCAGTGCAGTATTGAGAGAGTGCTGACCCTCCAGTGCAGTACTAAGGGAGCGCTGACACTCCAGTGCAGTACTGAGGGAGTGCTGACCGTCTAGTGCAGTATTGAGGGAGTGCTGACTCTCCAGTGCAATACTGAGGAATTGCTGACCATCCAGTGCAGTACTGAGGGAATGCTGACCCTCCAGTGCAGTACTGAGGGAGTGCTGATCATTCAGTGTAGTACTGAGGGAGTGCTGATCCTCCAGTGCAGTGCTGAGGGAGTGCTCACACTCCAGTGCTGTATTGAGGGAGTACTGACCCTGCAGTGCTGAGCTGAGGGAGTACTGACCCTCCAGTGCAGTATTGAGGGAGTGCTGACCCTCCAGTGCAGTACTGAGGGAGAGCTGATCCACCAGTGCAGTATTGAGGGAGTGCTGACCCTCCAGTGCAGTACTGAGGGAGTGCTCACAGTCCAGTGCAGTACTGAGGGACTGCTGACCCTCCAGGACAGTACTGAGGGAGCATTGACCCTCCAGTCCTGATCTGAGGGAGTTGTGACCCCTCCAGTGCAGTACTGCGGGAGTGCTGACCCTCCAGTGCAGAATTGAGAGAGTGCTGACCTTCCAGTGCAGTACTGATGGAGGGCAGACCCTCCAGTGCAGTACTGAGGGAGTGTTGACCCTCCAGTGCAGTATTGAGGGAGTGCTGACCCTGCAGTGCAGTATTGAGAGAGTGCTGACCCTCCAGTGCAGTACTAAGGGAGCGCTGACCCTCCAGTGCAGTACTGAGGGAGTGCTGACCCTCCAGTGCAGTATTGAGGGAGTGCTGACCCTCCAGTGCAATACTGAGGAATTGCTGACCATCCAGTGCAGTACTGAGGCATTGCTCACCCTCCAGTGCAGTGTTGAGTGCTGACCCTCCAGTGTAGTACTGAGGGATTGCCCTACCTTCCAGTGCAGTACTGAGGGAGTGCTGACCCACCAGTGCAGTGTTGAGTGCTGACCCTCCAGTGTAGTACTGAGGGATTGCCCTACCCTCCAGTGCAGTACTGAGGGCGCGTTGACCCCCCACCGCTGATCTGAGGGGGTTCGTACGCGTCCAGTGCAGCACTGCAGGAGTGCTGACCCTCCAGTGCAGTATTGAGTGCTGCCCCTCTAGTGCAGTACTGGGGGATTGCTGACCCTCCAGTGCAGTTACTGTTGGTGTGCTGACCCTCCAGTGCAGTATTGATGGAGTGCTGATCCTCCAGTGCAGTACTTAGGGAGAGCTGACCCACCAGTGCAGTATTGAGGGAGTGCTGGCCCACCAGTGCAGTATTGAGAGAGTGCTCAACCTCCAGTGCAGTACTGAGGGAGGACTGACCATCCAGTGCAGTATTGAGGGAGTGCTGACCCTCCAGTGCAGTACTGAGGGAGTGCTCACATTCCAGTGCAGTACTGAGGGAGTGCTGACTCTCCAGTGCAGTACTGAGGGAGTGCTGACCCCCTAGAGGAGTATTGAGGGAGTGATGACCCTCCAGTGCAGTACGGAGGGAGTGCTGACCCGCCAGCGCAGTATTGAGGGAGTGCTGACCCTGCAGTAGCGTACGGAGGGAGTGCTGACAGACCAGTGCAGTACTGAGGGAGTGCTGATCCTCCAGTGCAGCACTGAGGGAGTGCTCACACTCCAGTGCAGTACTGAGGGAGTCCTGACCCTCCAGTGCAGTACTGAGGGAGTGCTGATCCTCCAGTGCAGTAATGAGGGAGTGCAGACCCTCCAGTGCAGTACAGAGGGAGTTCAGATCCTCCAGTGCAGTACTGAGGGAGCCCTGACCCTCCAGTGCAGTACTGAGGGAGTGCTGATCATCAAGTGCAGTACTGAGGGAGTGCTGTTCCACCAGTGCAGTACTGAGGGAGTGCTCACACTCCAGTGCAGTTTTTAGGGAGTACTGACCCTGCAGTGCAGAACTGAGGGAGTGCTGACTCTCCAGTGCGGTATTAAGGGAGTGCTGACCCTCCAGTGCAGTACTTAGGGAGAGCTGATCCACCAGTGCAGTATTGAGGGTGTGCTCAAACTCCAGTGCAGTATTGAGGGAGTACTGACCCTGCAGTGCAGAACTGAGGGAGTGCTGACCCTCCAGTGCAGTACTGAGGGAGAGCTGATCCACCAGTGCAGTATTGAGGGAGTGCTGGCCCTCCAGTGCAGTACTGAGGGAGTGCTCACAGTCCAGTGCAGTACTGAGGGACTTCTGACTCTCCAGGACAGTACTGAGGGGGTGCGGACCCTCCAGTGCAGTACTGAGGGAGTGCTGACCCCCTAGTGGAGTATTGAGAGAGTGATGACCCTCCAGTGCAGTACTGAGGGAGTGCTCACACTCCAGTGCAGTACTGAGGGAGTTCTGACCCACTAGTGCAGTATTGAGGGAGTGCTGACCCTCCAGTGCAGTACGGAGGCAGTGCTGACCCACCAGTGCAGTACTGAGGGAGTGCTGAGCCTCCAGTGCAGTACTGAGGGAGTGCTCACACTCCAGTGCAGTACTGAGGGAGTCCTAACCCTACAGAGCAGTACTGAGGGAGAGCTGATCCTCCAGTGCAGCACTGAGGGAGTGCAGACCGTGCAGTGCAGTACTGAGGGAGTGCTGATTCTCCAGTGCAGCACCGAGGGAGTGCTGATCCACCAGTGCAATACTGAGGGAGTGCTCACACTCCAGTGCAGTATTGAGGGAGTACTGATCCTGCAGTGCAGAACTGAGGGAGTACTGACCCTCCAGTGCAGTATTGAGGGAGTGCTGACCCTCCAGTGCAGTATTGAGGGAGAGCTGATCCACCAGTGCAGTATTGAGGGACTGCTGACACTCCAGGACAGTACTGAGGCAGTGCGGACCCTCCAGTGAGGGACTGAGGGAGAGCTGACCCCCTAGTGGAGTATTGAGAGAGTGATGACCCTCCAGTGCAGTACTGAGGGAGTGCTCACACTCCAGTGCAGTACTGAGGAAGTGCTGACTCTCCAGTGCAGTACTGAGGGAGTACTCACCCTCCAGTGCAGTACTGAGGCAGTGCTGACCTTCCAGTGAGGCACTGAGGGAGTGCTGACCCCCTAGTGGAGTATTGAGAGAGTGATGACCCTCCAGTGCAGTACTGAGGGAGTACTCACACTCCAGTGCAGAACTGAGGGAGTGCTGACTCTCCAGTGCAGTACTGAGGGAGTGCTCACACTCCAGTAGTGTACTGAGGGAGTGCTGACCCTCCAGTGCAGTACTAAGGGAGTGCTGTCCCTCCAGTGCAGTACTGAGGGAGTGCTCACACTCCAGTGCAATACTGAGGGAGTCCTGACGCTCCAGTGCAGTACTGAGGAAGTGCTGATCCTCCATTGCAGTAATGAGGGTGTGCAGACCCTCCAGTACAGTACTGAGGGAGTGCAGACCCTCCAGTGCAGTACTGAGGGAGTGCTGACCCTCCAATGCAGGATTGAGTGCTGACCCTCCAGTGCAGTACAGAGGGATTGCTGCCCCTCCAGTGCAGTACTGAGGGAGTTCTGACCCTCCAGCGCAGTACTGATGGAGTGCTCACCCTCCAGTGCAGTACTGAGGCAGTGCTGCCCCTCCAGTGCAGTATTGAGGGAGTGCTGCCCCTCCAGTGCAGTATTGAGGGAGTGCTGGCCCTCCAGTGCAGTACTAAGGGAGTGCTGACCCTCCAGTGCAGTATTAAGTGAGTGCTGACCCTCCAGTGCAGTATTGAGTGAGTACTGATCCTCCAGTGCAGTATTGCGGGAGTGGTGACCCTTCAGTCCAGTATTGAGTGAGTGCTGACCCTCCAGTGCAGTACTGAGGGAGTGCTGACCCTCCAAAGCAGTTACTGTTGGAGTGCTGACCCTCCAGTGCAGTATTGATGGAATGCTGACCCTGCTGTGCAGTACTGAGGTAGTGCTGATCCTCCAGTGCAGTACTGAGGGAGAGCTGACCCACCAGTGCAGTATTGAGGGAGTACTGACCCACCAGTGCAGTATTGAGGGAGTGCGGAACCTCCAGTGCAGTACTGAGGGAGTACTGACCCTCCAGTGCAGTATTGAAGGAGCGCTGAACCTCCAGTGCAGTATTGAGGGAATGCTGCCCCTCCAGTGCAGTATTGAGGGAGTGCTGGCCCACCAGTGCTGTATTGGGGGAGTGCTGACCCTCCAGTGCAGTACTAATGGAGAGCTGAACCTCCAGTGCAGTATTGAGGGAGTGCTGAACCTCCAGTGCAGTACTGAGGGAGTACTGACCCTCCAGTGCTGTATTAAGGGAGTGCTGAACCTCCAGTGCAGTATTGAGGCAGTGCTGCCCCTCCAGTGCAGTATTGAGAGAGTGCTGAACCTCCAGTGCGGTACTGAGGGAGTACTGACCCTCCAGTGCAGTATTGAGAGAGTGCTGACTCTCCAGTGCAGTATTGAGGGAGTACTGACCCTCCAGAGCAGTATTGAGGGAGAGCTGATCCACCAGTGCAGTACTGAGGGAGTGCTGACCCACCAGTGCAGTATTGAGGGAGTGCTGACCCACGAGCGCAGTATTGAGGGAGTACAGAACCTCCAGTGCAGTACTGAGGGAATACTGACCCTCCAGTGCAGTATTGAGGCAGTGCTGACACTCCAGTGCAGTACTGAGGGAGTGCTCACAGTCCAGTGCAGTACTGAGGGAGTGCTGAGCCTCCAGTGCAGTACTGAGGGAGTGCTGATCCCCTAGTGGAGTATTGAGTGAGTGATGACCCTCCAGTGCAGTACGGAGGGAGTGCTGACCCACCAGTGCAGTACTGAGGGAGTGCTGACCCTCCAGTGCAGTACTGAGGTAGAGCTGACCCACCAGTGCAGTACTGAGGGAGTGCTGAGCCTCCAGTGCTGTACTGAGGGAGTGCTCACATTCCAGTGCAGTACTGAGGGAGTCCTGACCCACCAGTGCAGTACTGAGGGAGTGCTCATAGTCCAGTGCAGTACTGAGGGTCTGCTGAACCTCCAGGACAGTACTGAGGGAGTGCGGACTCTCCAGTGCAGTACTGAGGGAGTGCTCACCCTCCAGTGCAGTACTGAGGCAGTGCTGCTCCTCCAGTGCAGTATTGAGGGAGTGCTGGCCCTCCAGTGCAGTATTGAGTGAGTGCTGGCCCTCCAGTTCAGTATTGAGGGAGTGCTGACCCTCCAGTGCAGTATTGAGTGAGTGCTGACCCTCCAGTGCAGTATTGAGGGAGTTCTGACTCTCCAGTGCAGTATTGAAGGAGTGCTGACCCTCCAGTGCAGTATTGAGGGAGTGCTTTCCCTCCAGTGCAATACTAAGGGAATGCTGTCCCTCCAGTGCAGTACTGAGGGAGTTCTCATACTCCAGTGCAGTACTGAGGGAGTCCTGATCCTCCAGTGCAGTACTGAGGGTGTACTGACCCTGCAGTGCAGTAATGAGGGTTTACTGACCCTCCAGTGCAGTATTGAGGGAGTGCTGACCCTCCAGTGCAGTACGGAGGGAGAGCTGATCCACCAGTGCAGTATTGAGGGAGTGCTCACACTCCCGTGCAGTATTGAGGGAGTACTGACCCTGCAGTGCAGAACTGAGGGAGTACTGACTCTCCAGTGCAGTATTGAGGAAGTGCTGGCCCTCCAGTGCAGTACTGAGGGGGTGCTCACAGTCCAGTGCAGTACTGAGGGACTGCTGACACTCCAGGACAGTACTGAGGGAGTGCGGACCCTCCAGTGCAGCACTGAGGGAGTGCTGACCCCCTAGTGGAGTATTGAGAGAGTGATGACCCTCCAGTGCAGTACTGAGGGAGTGCTCACACTCAAGTGCAGTACTGAGGAAGTGCTGACGCTCCAGTGCAGTACTGAGGGAGTACGCACCCTCCAGTGCAGTACTGAGGCAGTGCTGTCCCTCCAGTACAGTATTGAGTGAGTGCTGACCCTCCAGGGCAGAACTGAGGGAGTTCTGGATCTCCAGTGCAGTACTGAGGGAGTGCTCACACTCCAGTGCAGTACTGAGGGAGTGCTGACCCTCCAGTGCAGTACTAAGGGAGTGCTGTCCCTCCAGTGCAGTACTGAGGGAGTGCTCACACTCCAGTGCAGTACTGAGGGAGTCCAGACCCTCCAGTGCAGTACTGAGGGAGTGCTGATCCTCCATGGCAGTACTGAGGGAGTGCTCATAGTCCAGGACAGTACTGAGGGTGTGCGGACTCTCCAGTGCAGTATTGAGTGAGTGCTGACCCTCCAGTGCAGTATTGAGGCAGTGCTGACTCTCCAGTGCAGTATTGAGGGAGTGCTGACCCTCCAGTGCAGTATTGAGTGAGTGCTGACCCTCCAGTGCAGAACTGAGGGAGTGCTGACTCTCCAGTGCAGTACTGATGGAGTGTTCACACTCCAGTGCAGTACTGAGGGAGTGCTGACCCTCCAGTGCAGTACTAAGGGAGTGCTGTCCCTCCAGTGCAGTACTGAGGGAGTGCTCACACTCCAGTGCAGTACTGAGGGAGTCCTGACCCTCCAGTGCAGTACTGAGGGAGTGCTGATCCTCCAGTGCTGTAATGAGGGAGTGCAGACCCTCCAGTGCAGTACTGAGGGAGTGCTGATCCTCCAGTGCAGCACTGAGGGAGTGCTGATCCACCAATGCAATACTGAGGGTGTGCTCACACTCCAGTGTAGTATTGAGGGAGTACTGACCCTGCAGTGCAGAACTGAGGGATTACTGACCCTCCAGTGCAGTACTGAGGGAGTGCTCACAGTCCAGTGCAGTACTGAGGGACTGCTGACCCTCCAGGACAGTACTGAGTGAGTGCAGACCCTCCAGTGCAGTACTGAGGGAGTGCTGACCCCCTACTGGAGTATTGAGAGAGTGATGACTCTCCAGTGCTGTACTGAGGGAGTGCTCACACTCCAGTGTAGTACGGAGGGAGTACTGACTAACCAGTGCAGTACTGAGGGAGTGCTGAGCGTCCAGTGCAGTACTGAGGGAGAGCTCACACTCCAGTGCAGTACTGAGGGAGTCCTGACCCTACAGTGCAGTACTGAGGGAGTGCTTATCCTCCAGTGCAGTATTGAGGGTGTGCTGACCCTCCAATGCAGTACTGAGGGATTGCTGATCCTCCAGTGCAGCAGTGAGGGAGTGCTGATCCACCAGTACAATACTGAGGGAGTGCTCACCCTCCAGTGTAGTATTGAGGGAGTACTGACCCTGCAGTGCAGTATTGAGGGAGTGCTGACCCTCCAGTGCAGTACTGAGGGAGAGCTGATCCACCAGTGCAGTATTGAGGGAGTGCTCACAGTCCAGTGCAGTACTGAGGGGGCACTGACCCTCCAGTGCAGTATTGAGGAAGTGCTGAACCTCCACTGCAGTATTGAGGGAGTGCTGACCCTCCAGTGCAGTACTGAGGGAGAGCTTATCCACCAGTGCAGTATTGAGGGAGTGCTGGCCCTCCAGTGCAGTACTGAGGGAGTGCTCACAGTCCAGTGCAGTACTGAGGGAGTGCTCACACTCCAGTGCAATACTGAGGGAGTCCTGACGCTCCAGTGCAGTACTGAGGAAGTGCTGATCCTCCATTGCAGTAATGAGGGTGTGCAGACCCTCCAGTACAGTACTGAGGGAGTGCAGACCCTCCAGTGCAGTACTGAGGGAGTGCTGACCCTCCACTGCAGGATTGAGTGCTGACCCTCCAGTGCAGTACAGAGGGATTACTGCCCCTCCAGTGCAGTACTGAGGGAGTTCTGACCCTCCAGCGCAGTACTGATGGAGTGCTCACCCTCCAGTGCAGTACTGAGGCATTGCTGCCCCTCCAGTGCAGTATTGAGGGAGTGCTGCCCCTCCAGTGCAGTATTGAGGGAGTGCTGGCCCTCCAGTGCAGTACTAAGGGAGTGCTGACCCTCCAGTGCAGTATTAAGTGAGTGCTGACCCTCCAGTGCAGTATTGAGTGAGTACTGATCCTCCAGTGCAGTATTGAGGGAGTGGTGACCCTTCAGTCCAGTATTGAGTGAGTGCTGACCCTCCAGTGCAGTACTGAGGGAGTGCTGACCCTCCAAAGCAGTTACTGTTGGAGTGCTGACCCTCCAGTGCAGTATTGATGGAATGCTGACCCTGCAGTGCAGTACTGAGGTAGTGCTGATCCTCCAGTGCAGTACTGAGGGAGAGCTGACCCACCAGTGCAGTATTGAGGGAGTACTGACCCACCAGTGCAGTATTGAGGGAGTGCGGAACCTCCAGTGCAGTACTGAGGGAGTACTGACCCTCCAGTGCAGTATTGAAGGAGTGCTGAACCTCCAGTGCAGTATTGAGGGAATGCTGCCCCTCCAGTGCAGTATTGAGGGAGTGCTGGCCCACCAGTGCTGTATTGGGGGAGTGCTGACCCTCCAGTGCAGTACTAAGGGAGAGCTGAACCTCCAGTGCAGTATTGAGGGAGTGCTGAACCTCCAGTGCAGTACTGAGGGAGTACTGACCCTCCAGTGCTGTATTAAGGGAGTGCTGAACCTCCAGTGCAGTATTGAGGGAGTGCTGCCCCTCCAGTGCAGTATTGAGAGAGTGCTGAACCTCCAGTGCGGTACTGAGGGAGTACTGACCCTCCAGTGCAGTATTGAGAGAGTGCTGACTCTCCAGTGCAGTATTGAGGGAGTACTGACCCTCCAGAGCAGTATTGAGGGAGAGCTGATCCACCAGTGCAGTACTGAGGGAGTGCTGACCCACCAGTGCAGTATTGAGGGAGTGCTGACCCACCAGCGCAGTATTGAGGGAGTACAGAACCTCCAGTGCAGTACTGAGGGAATACTGACCCTCCAGTGCAGTATTGAGGCAGTGCTGACACTCCAGTGCAGTACTGAGGGAGTGCTCACAGTCCAGTGCAGTACTGAGGGAGTGCTGAGCCTCCAGTGCAGTACTGAGGGAGTGCTGATCCCCTAGTGGAGTATTGAGTGAGTGATGACCCTCCAGTGCAGTACGGAGGGAGTGCTGACCCACCAGTGCAGTACTGAGGGAGTGCTGACCCTCCAGTGCAGTACTGAGGTAGAGCTGACCCACCAGTGCAGTACTGAGGGAGTGCTGAGCCTCCAGTGCTGTACTGAGGGAGTGCTCACATTCCAGTGCAGTACTGAGGGAGTCCTGACCCACCAGTGCAGTACTGAGGGAGTGCTCATAGTCCAGTGCAGTACTGAGGGTCTGCTGAACCTCCAGGACAGTACTGAGGGAGTGCGGACTCTCCAGTGCAGTACTGAGGGAGTGCTCACCCTCCAGTGCAGTACTGAGGCAGTGCTGCTCCTCCAGTGCAGTATTGAGGGAGTGCTGGCCCTCCAGTGCAGTATTGAGTGAGTGCTGGCCCTCCAGTTCAGTATTGAGGGAGTGCTGACCCTCCAGTGCAGTATTGAGTGAGTGCTGACCCTCCAGTGCAGTATTGAGGGAGTTCTGACTCTCCAGTGCAGTATTGAAGGAGTGCTGACCCTCCAGTGCAGTATTGAGGGAGTGCTTTCCCTCCAGTGCAATACTAAGGGAATGCTGTCCCTCCAGTGCAGTACTGAGGGAGTTCTCATACTCCAGTGCAGTACTGAGGGAGTCCTGATCCTCCAGTGCAGTACTGAGGGAGTACTGACCCTGCAGTGCAGTAATGAGGGTTTACTGACCCTCCAGTGCAGTATTGAGGGAGTGCTCACAGTCCAGTGCAGTACTGAGGGGGCACTGACCCTCCAGTGCAGTATTGAGGAAGTGCTGAACCTCCACTGCAGTATTGAGGGAGTGCTGACCCTCCAGTGCAGTACTGAGGGAGTGCTTATCCACCAGTGCAGTATTGAGGGAGTGCTGGCCCTCCAGTGCAGTACTGAGGGAGTGCTCACAGTCCAGTGCAGTACTGAGGGAGTGCTCACACTCCAGTGCAATACTGAGGGAGTCCTGACGCTCCAGTGCAGTACTGAGGAAGTGCTGATCCTCCATTGCAGTAATGAGGGTGTGCAGACCCTCCAGTACAGTACTGAGGGAGTGCAGACCCTCCAGTGCAGTACTGAGGGAGTGCTGACCCTCCAATGCAGGATTGAGTGCTGACCCTCCAGTGCAGTACAGAGGGATTGCTGCCCCTCCAGTGCAGTACTGAGGGAGTTCTGACCCTCCAGCGCAGTACTGATGGAGTGCTCACCCTCCAGTGCAGTACTGAGGCATTGCTGCCCCTCCAGTGCAGTATTGAGGGAGTGCTGCCCCTCCAGTGCAGTATTGAGGGAGTGCTGGCCCTCCAGTGCAGTACTAAGGGAGTGCTGACCCTCCAGTGCAGTATTAAGTGAGTGCTGACCCTCCAGTGCAGTATTGAGTGAGTACTGATCCTCCAGTGCAGTATTGAGGGAGTGGTGACCCTTCAGTCCAGTATTGAGTGAGTACTGACCCTCCAGTGCAGTACTGAGGGAGTGCTGACCCTCCAAAGCAGTTACTGTTGGAGTGCTGACCCTCCAGTGCAGTATTGATGGAATGCTGACCCTGCAGTGCAGTACTGAGGTAGTGCTGATCCTCCAGTGCAGTACTGAGGGAGAGCTGACCCACCAGTGCAGTATTGAGGGAGTACTGACCCACCAGTGCAGTATTGAGGGAGTGCGGAACCTCCAGTGCAGTACTGAGGGAGTACTGACCCTCCAGTGCAGTATTGAAGGAGTGCTGAACCTCCAGTGCAGTATTGAGGGAATGCTGCCCCTCCAGTGCAGTATTGAGGGAGTGCTGGCCCACCAGTGCTGTATTGGGGGAGTGCTGACCCTCCAGTGCAGTACTAAGGGAGAGCTGAACCTCCAGTGCAGTATTGAGGGAGTGCTGAACCTCCAGTGCAGTACTGAGGGAGTACTGACCCTCCAGTGCTGTATTAAGGGAGTGCTGAACCTCCAGTGCAGTATTGAGGGAGTGCTGCCCCTCCAGTGCAGTATTGAGAGAGTGCTGAACCTCCAGTGCGGTACTGAGGGAGTACTGACCCTCCAGTGCAGTATTGAGAGAGTGCTGACTCTCCAGTGCAGTATTGAGGGAGTACTGACCCTCCAGAGCAGTATTGAGGGAGAGCTGATCCACCAGTGCAGTACTGAGGGAGTGCTGACCCACCAGTGCAGTATTGAGGGAGTGCTGACCCACCAGCGCAGTATTGAGGGAGTACAGAACCTCCAGTGCAGTACTGAGGGAATACTGACCCTCCAGTGCAGTATTGAGGCAGTGCTGACACTCCAGTGCAGTACTGAGGGAGTGCTCACAGTCCAGTGCAGTACTGAGGGAGTGCTGAGCCTCCAGTGCAGTACTGAGGGAGTGCTGATCCCCTAGTGGAGTATTGAGTGAGTGATGACCCTCCAGTGCAGTACGGAGGGAGTGCTGACCCACCAGTGCAGTACTGAGGGAGTGCTGACCCTCCAGTGCAGTACTGAGGTAGAGCTGACCCACCAGTGCAGTACTGAGGGAGTGCTGAGCCTCCAGTGCTGTACTGAGGGAGTGCTCACATTCCAGTGCAGTACTGAGGGAGTCCTGACCCACCAGTGCAGTACTGAGGGAGTGCTCATAGTCCAGTGCAGTACTGAGGGTCTGCTGAACCTCCAGGACAGTACTGAGGGAGTGCGGACTCTCCAGTGCAGTACTGAGGGAGTGCTCACCCTCCAGTGCAGTACTGAGGCAGTGCTGCTCCTCCAGTGCAGTATTGAGGGAGTGCTGGCCCTCCAGTGCAGTATTGAGTGAGTGCTGGCCCTCCAGTTCAGTATTGAGGGAGTGCTGACCCTCCAGTGCAGTATTGAGTGAGTGCTGACCCTCCAGTGCAGTATTGAGGGAGTTCTGACTCTCCAGTACAGTATTGAAGGAGTGCTGACCCTCCAGTGCAGTATTGAGGGAGTGCTTTCCCTCCAGTGCAATACTAAGGGAATGCTGTCCCTCCAGTGCAGTACTGAGGGAGTTCTCATACTCCAGTGCAGTACTGAGGGAGTCCTGATCCTCCAGTGCAGTACTGAGGGAGTACTGACCCTGCAGTGCAGTAATGAGGGTTTACTGACCCTCCAGTGCAGTATTGAGGGAGTGCTGACCCTCCAGTGCAGTACGGAGGGAGAGCTGATCCACCAGTGCAGTATTGAGGGAGTGCTCACACTCCCGTGCAGTATTGAGGGAGTACTGACCCTGCAGTGCAGAACTGAGGGAGTACTGACTCTCCAGTGCAGTATTGAGGGAGTGCTGGCCCTCCAGTGCAGTACTGAGGGGGTGCTCACAGTCCAGTGCAGTACTGAGGGACTGCTGACACTCCAGGACAGTACTGAGGGAGTGCGGACCCTCCAGTGCAGCACTGAGGGAGTGCTGACCCCCTAGTGGAGTATTGAGAGAGTGATGACCCTCCAGTGCAGTACTGAGGGAGTGCTCACACTCAAGTGCAGTACTGAGGAAGTGCTGACGCTCCAGTGCAGTACTGAGGGAGTACGCACCCTCCAGTGCAGTACTGAGGCAGTGCTGTCCCTCCAGTACAGTATTGAGTGAGTGCTGACCCTCCAGGGCAGAACTGAGGGAGTTCTGGCTCTCCAGTGCAGTACTGAGGGAGTGCTCACACTCCAGTGCAGTACTGAGGGAGTGCTGACCCTCCAGTGCAGTACTAAGGGAGTGCTGTCCCTCCAGTGCAGTACTGAGGGAGTGCTCACACTCCAGTGCAGTACTGAGGGAGTCCAGACCCTCCAGTGCAGTACTGAGGGAGTGCTGATCCTCCATGGCAGTACTGAGGGAGTGCTCATAGTCCAGGACAGTACTGAGGGAGTGCGGACTCTCCAGTGCAGTATTGAGTGAGTGCTGACCCTCCAGTGCAGTATTGAGGCAGTGCTGACTCTCCAGTGCAGTATTGAGGGTGTGCTGACCCTCCAATGCAGTACTGAGGGATTGCTGATCCTCCAGTGCAGCAGTGAGGGAGTGCTGATCCACCAGTACAATACTGAGGGAGTGCTCACCCTCCAGTGTAGTATTGAGGGAGTACTGACCCTGCAGTGCAGTATTGAGGGAGTTCTGACCCTCCAGTGCAGTACTGAGGGAGAGCTGATCCACCAGTGCAGTATTGAGGGAGTGCTCACAGTCCAGTGCAGTACTGAGGGGGCACTGACCCTCCAGTGCAGTATTGAGGAAGTGCTGAACCTCCACTGCAGTATTGAGGGAGTGCTGGCCCTCCAGTGCAGTACTGAGGGAGTGCTCACAGTCCAGTGCAGTACTGAGGGACTGCTGACACTCCAGGACAGTAGTGAGGGAGTGCGGACCCTCCAGTGCAGCACTGAGGGAGTGCTGACCCCCTAGTGGAGTAGTGAGAGAGTGATGACCCTCCAGTGCAGTACTGAGGAAGTGCTCACACTCCAGTGCAGTACTGAGGGAGTCCTGACCCTCCAGTGCAGTACTGAGGGAGTGCTGATCCTCCAGTGCAGTACTAAGGGAGTGCTGTCCCTCCAGTGCAGTACTGAGGGAGTGCTCACACTCCAGTGCAATACTGAGGGAGTCCTGACGCTCCAGTGCAGTACTGAGGAAGTGCTGATCCTCCATTGCAGTAATGAGGGTGTGCAGACCCTCCAGTACAGTACTGAGGGAGTGCAGACCCTCCAGTGCAGTACTGAGGGAGTGCTGACCCTCCAATGCAGGATTGAGTGCTGACCCTCCAGTGCAGTACAGAGGGATTGCTGCCCCTCCAGTGCAGTACTGAGGGAGTTCTGACCCTCCAGCGCAGTACTGATGGAGTGCTCACCCTCCAGTGCAGTACTGAGGCATTGCTGCCCCTCCAGTGCAGTATTGAGGGAGTGCTGCCCCTCCAGTGCAGTATTGAGGGAGTGCTGGCTCTCCAGTGCAGTACTAAGGGAGTGCTGACCCTCCAGTGCAGTATTAAGTGAGTGCTGACCCTCCAGTGCAGTATTGAGTGAGTACTGATCCTCCAGTGCAGTATTGAGGGAGTGGTGACCCTTCAGTCCAGTATTGAGTGAGTGCTGACCCTCCAGTGCAGTACTGAGGGAGTGCTGACCCTCCAAAGCAGTTACTGTTGGAGTGCTGACCCTCCAGTGCAGCATTGATGGAATGCTGACCCTGCAGTGCAGTACTGAGGTAGTGCTGATCCTCCAGTGCAGTACTGAGGGAGAGCTGACCCACCAGTGCAGTATTGAGGGAGTACTGACCCACCAGTGCAGTATTGAGGGAGTGCGGAACCTCCAGTGCAGTACTGAGGGAGTACTGACCCTCCAGTGCAGTATTGAAGGAGTGCTGAACCTCCAGTGCAGTATTGAGGGAATGCTGCCCCTCCAGTGCAGTATTGAGGGAGTGCTGGCCCACCAGTGCTGTATTGGGGGAGTGCTGACCCTCCAGTGCAGTACTAAGGGAGAGCTGAACCTCCAGTGCAGTATTGAGGGAGTGCTGAACCTCCAGTGCAGTACTGAGGGAGTACTGACCCTCCAGTGCTGTATTAAGGGAGTGCTGAACCTCCAGTGCAGTATTGAGGGAGTGCTGCCCCTCCAGTGCAGTATTGAGAGAGTGCTGAACCTCCAGTGCGGTACTGAGGGAGTACTGACCCTCCAGTGCAGTATTGAGAGAGTGCTGACTCTCCAGTGCAGTATTGAGGGAGTACTGACCCTCCAGAGCAGTATTGAGGGAGAGCTGATCCACCAGTGCAGTACTGAGGGAGTGCTGACCCACCAGTGCAGTATTGAGGGAGTGCTGACCCACCAGCGCAGTATTGAGGGAGTACAGAACCTCCAGTGCAGTACTGAGGGAATACTGACCCTCCAGTGCAGTATTGAGGCAGTGCTGACACTCCAGTGCAGTACTGAGGGAGTGCTCACAGTCCAGTGCAGTACTGAGGGAGTGCTGAGCCTCCAGTGCAGTACTGAGGGAGTGCTGATCCCCTAGTGGAGTATTGAGTGAGTGATGACCCTCCAGTGCAGTACGGAGGGAGTGCTGACCCACCAGTGCAGTACTGAGGGAGTGCTGACCCTCCAGTGCAGTACTGAGGTAGAGCTGACCCACCAGTGCAGTACTGAGGGAGTGCTGAGCCTCCAGTGCTGTACTGAGGGAGTGCTCACATTCCAGTGCAGTACTGAGGGAGTCCTGACCCACCAGTGCAGTACTGAGGGAGTGCTCATAGTCCAGTGCAGTACTGAGGGTCTGCTGAACCTCCAGGACAGTACTGAGGGAGTGCGGACTCTCCAGTGCAGTACTGAGGGAGTGCTCACCCTCCAGTGCAGTACTGAGGCAGTGCTGCTCCTCCAGTGCAGTATTGAGGGAGTGCTGGCCCTCCAGTGCAGTATTGAGTGAGTGCTGGCCCTCCAGTTCAGTATTGAGGGAGTACTGACCCTCCAGTGCAGTATTGAGTGAGTGCTGACCCTCCAGTGCAGTATTGAGGGAGTTCTGACTCTCCAGTGCAGTATTGAAGGAGTGCTGACCCTCCAGTGCAGTATTGAGGGAGTGCTTTCCCTCCAGTGCAATACTAAGGGAATGCTGTCCCTCCAGTGCAGTACTGAGGGAGTTCTCATACTCCAGTGCAGTACTGAGGGAGTCCTGATCCTCCAGTGCAGTACTGAGGGAGTACTGACCCTGCAGTGCAGTAATGAGGGTTTACTGACCCTCCAGTGCAGTATTGAGGGAGTGCTGACCCTCCAGTGCAGTACGGAGGGAGAGCTGATCCACCAGTGCAGTATTGAGGGAGTGCTCACACTCCCGTGCAGTATTGAGGGAGTACTGACCCTGCAGTGCAGAACTGAGGGAGTACTGACTCTCCAGTAAAGTATTGAGGGAGTGCTGGCCCTCCAGTGCAGTACTGAGGGGGTGCTCACAGTCCAGTGCAGTACTGAGGGACTGCTGACACTCCAGGACAGTACTGAGGGAGTGCGGACCCTCCAGTGCAGCACTGAGGGAGTGCTGACCCCCTAGTGGAGTATTGAGAGAGTGATGACCCTCCAGTGCAGTACTGAGGGAGTGCTCACACTCAAGTGCAGTACTGAGGAAGTGCTGACGCTCCAGTGCAGTACTGAGGGAGTATGCACCCTCCAGTGCAGTACTGAGGCAGTGCTGTCCCTCCAGTACAGTATTGAGTGAGTGCTGACCCTCCAGGGCAGAACTGAGGGAGTTCTGGCTCTCCAGTGCAGTACTGAGGGAGTGCTCACACTCCAGTGCAGTACTGAGGGAGTGCTGACCCTCCAGTGCAGTACTAAGGGAGTGCTGTCCCTCCAGTGCAGTACTGAGGGAGTGCTCACACTCCAGTGCAGTACTGAGGGAGTCCAGACCCTCCAGTGCAGTACTGAGGGAGTGCTGATCCTCCATGGCAGTACTGAGGGAGTGCTCATAGTCCAGGACAGTACTGAGGGAGTGCGGACTCTCCAGTGCAGTATTGAGTGAGTGCTGACCCTCCAGTGCAGTATTGAGGCAGTGCTGACTCTCCAGTGCAGTATTGAGGGTGTGCTGACCCTCCAATGCAGTACTGAGGGATTGCTGATCCTCCAGTGCAGCAGTGAGGGAGTGCTGATCCACCAGTACAATACTGAGGGAGTGCTCACCCTCCAGTGTAGTATTGAGGGAGTACTGACCCTGCAGTGCAGTATTGAGGGAGTTCTGACCCTCCAGTGCAGTACTGAGGGAGAGCTGATCCACCAGTGCAGTATTGAGGGAGTGCTCACAGTCCAGTGCAGTACTGAGGGGGCACTGACCCTCCAGTGCAGTATTGAGGAAGTGCTGAACCTCCACTGCAGTATTCAGGGAGTGCTGACCCTCCAGTGCAGTACTGAGGGAGAGCTTATCCACCAGTGCAGTATTGAGGGAGTGCTGGCCCTCCAGTGCAGTACTGAGGGAGTGCTCACAGTCCAGTGCAGTACTGAGGGACTGCTGACACTCCAGGACAGTACTGAGGGAGTGCGGACCCTCCAGTGCAGCACTGAGGGAGTGCTGACCCCCTAGTGGAGTAGTGAGAGAGTGATGACCCTCCAGTGCAGTACTGAGGAAGTGCTCACACTCCAGTGCAGTACTGAGGGAGTCCTGACCCTCCAGTGCAGTACTGAGGGAGTGCTGATCCTCCAGTGCAGTACTAAGGGAGTGCTGTCCCTCCAGTGCAGTACTGAGGGAGTGCTCACACTCCAGTGCAATACTGAGGGAGTCCTGACGCTCCAGTGCAGTACTGAGGAAGTGCTGATCCTCCATTGCAGTAATGAGGGTGTGCAGACCCTCCAGTACAGTACTGAGGGAGTGCAGACCCTCCAGTGCAGTACTGAGGGAGTGCTGACCCTCCAATGCAGGATTGAGTGCTGACCCTCCAGTGCAGTACAGAGGGATTGCTGCCCCTCCAGTGCAGTACTGAGGGAGTTCTGACCCTCCAGCGCAGTACTGATGGAGTGCTCACCCTCCAGTGCAGTACTGAGGCATTGCTGCCCCTCCAGTGCAGTATTGAGGGAGTGCTGCCCCTCCAGTGCAGTATTGAGGGAGTGCTGGCTCTCCAGTGCAGTACTAAGGGAGTGCTGACCCTCCAGTGCAGTATTAAGTGAGTGCTGACCCTCCAGTGCAGTATTGAGTGAGTACTGATCCTCCAGTGCAGTATTGAGGGAGTGGTGACCCTTCAGTCCAGTATTGAGTGAGTGCTGACCCTCCAGTGCAGTACTGAGGGAGTGCTGACCCTCCAAAGCAGTTACTGTTGGAGTGCTGACCCTCCAGTGCAGCATTGATGGAATGCTGACCCTGCAGTGCAGTACTGAGGTAGTGCTGATCCTCCAGTGCAGTACTGAGGGAGAGCTGACCCACCAGTGCAGTATTGATGGAGTACTGACCCACCAGTGCAGTATTGAGGGAGTGCGGAACCTCCAGTGCAGTACTGAGGGAGTACTGACCCTCCAGTGCAGTATTGAAGGAGTGCTGAACCTCCAGTGCAGTATTGAGGGAATGCTGCCCCTCCAGTGCAGTATTGAGGGAGTGCTGGCCCACCAGTGCTGTATTGGGGGAGTGCTGACCCTCCAGTGCAGTACTAAGGGAGAGCTGAACCTCCAGTGCAGTATTGAGGGAGTGCTGAACCTCCAGTGCAGTACTGAGGGAATACTGACCCTCCAGTGCTGTATTAAGGGAGTGCTGAACCTCCAGTGCAGTATTGAGGGAGTGCTGCCCCTCCAGTGCAGTATTGAGAGAGTGCTGAACCTCCAGTGCGGTACTGAGGGAGTACTGACCCTCCAGTGCAGTATTGAGAGAGTGCTGACTCTCCAGTGCAGTATTGAGGGAGTACTGACCCTCCAGAGCAGTATTGAGGGAGAGCTGATCCACCAGTGCAGTACTGAGGGAGTGCTGACCCACCAGTGCAGTATTGAGGGAGTGCTGACCCACCAGCGCAGTATTGAGGGAGTACAGAACCTCCAGTGCAGTACTGAGGGAATACTGACCCTCCAGTGCAGTATTGAGGCAGTGCTGACACTCCAGTGCAGTACTGAGGGAGTGCTCACAGTCCAGTGCAGTACTGAGGGAGTGCTGAGCCTCCAGTGCAGTACTGAGGGAGTGCTGATCCCCTAGTGGAGTATTGAGTGAGTGATGACCCTCCAGTGCAGTACGGAGGGAGTGCTGACCCACCAGTGCAGTACTGAGGGAGTGCTGACCCTCCAGTGCAGTACTGAGGTAGAGCTGACCCACCAGTGCAGTACTGAGGGAGTGCTGAGCCTCCAGTGCTGTACTGAGGGAGTGCTCACATTCCAGTGCAGTACTGAGGGAGTCCTGACCCACCAGTGCAGTACTGAGGGAGTGCTCATAGTCCAGTGCAGTACTGAGGGTCTGCTGAACCTCCAGGACAGTACTGAGGGAGTGCGGACTCTCCAGTGCAGTACTGAGGGAGTGCTCACCCTCCAGTGCAGTACTGAGGCAGTGCTGCTCCTCCAGTGCAGTATTGAGGGAGTGCTGGCCCTCCAGTGCAGTATTGAGTGAGTGCTGGCCCTCCAGTTCAGTATTGAGGGAGTGCTGACCCTCCAGTGCAGTATTGAGTGAGTGCTGACCCTCCAGTGCAGTATTGAGGGAGTTCTGACTCTCCAGTGCAGTATTGAAGGAGTGCTGACCCTCCAGTGCAGTATTGAGGGAGTGCTTTCCCTCCAGTGCAATACTAAGGGAATGCTGTCCCTCCAGTGCAGTACTGAGGGAGTTCTCATACTCCAGTGCAGTACTGAGGGAGTCCTGATCCTCCAGTGCAGTACTGAGGGAGTACTGACCCTGCAGTGCAGTAATGAGGGTTTACTGACCCTCCAGTGCAGTATTGAGGGAGTGCTGACCCTCCAGTGCAGTACGGAGGGAGAGCTGATCCACCAGTGCAGTATTGAGGGAGTGCTCACACTCCCGTGCAGTATTGAGGGAGTACTGACCCTGCAGTGCAGAACTGAGGGAGTACTGACTCTCCAGTGCAGTATTGAGGGAGTGCTGGCCCTCCAGTGCAGTACGGAGGGAGAGCTGATCCACCAGTGCAGTATTGAGGGAGTGCTCACACTCCCGTGCAGTATTGAGGGAGTACTGACCCTGCAGTGCAGAACTGAGGGAGTACTGACTCTCCAGTGCAGTATTGAGGGAGTGCTGGCCCTCCAGTGCAGTACTGAGGGGGTGCTCACAGTCCAGTGCAGTACTGAGGGACTGCTGACACTCCAGGACAGTACTGAGGGAGTGCGGACCCTCCAGTGCAGCACTGAGGGAGTGCTGACCCCCTAGTGGAGTATTGAGAGAGTGATGACCCTCCAGTGCAGTACTGAGGGAGTGCTCACACTCAAGTGCAGTACTGAGGAAGTGCTGACGCTCCAGTGCAGTACTGAGGGAGTACGCACCCTCCAGTGCAGTACTGAGGCAGTGCTGTCCCTCCAGTACAGTATTGAGTGAGTGCTGACCCTCCAGGGCAGAACTGAGGGAGTTCTGGCTCTCCAGTGCAGTACTGAGGGAGTGCTCACACTCCAGTGCAGTACTGGGGGAGTGCTGACCCTCCAGTGCAGTACTAAGGGAGTGCTGTCCCTCCAGTGCAGTACTGAGGGTGTGCTCACACTCCAGTTCAGTACTGAGGGAGTCCAGACCCTCCAGTGCAGTACTGAGGGAGTGCTGATCCTCCATGGCAGTACTGAGGGAGTGCTCATAGTCCAGGACAGTACTGAGGGAGTGCGGACTCTCCAGTGCAGTATTGTGTGAGTGCTGACCCTCCAGTGCAGTATTGAGGCAGTGCTGACTCTCCAGTGCAGTATTGAGGGTGTGCTGACCCTCCAATGCAGTACTGAGGGATTGCTGATCCTCCAGTGCAGCAGTGAGGGATTGCTGATCCACCAGTACAATACTGAGGGAGTGCTCACCCTCCAGTGTAGTATTGAGGGAGTACTGACCCTGCAGTGCAGTATTGAGGGAGTTCTGACCCTCCAGTGCAGTACTGAGGGAGAGCTGATCCACCAGTGCAGTATTGAGGGAGTGCTCACAGTCCAGTGCAGTACTGAGGGGGCACTGACCCTCCAGTGCAGTATTGAGGAAGTGCTGAACCTCCACTGCAGTATTGAGGGAGTGCTGACCCTCCAGTGCAGTACTGAGGGAGAGCTTATCCACCAGTGCAGTATTGAGGGAGTGCTGGCCCTCCAGTGCAGTACTGAGGGAGTGCTCACAGTCCAGTGCAGTACTGAGGGACTGCTGACACTCCAGGACAGTACTGAGGGAGTGCGGACCCTCCAGTGCAGCACTGAGGGAGTGCTGACCCCCTAGTGGAGTAGTGAGAGAGTGATGACCCTCCAGTGCAGTACTGAGGAAGTGCTCACACTCCAGTGCAGTACTGAGGGAGTCCTGACCCTCCAGTGCAGTACTGAGGGAGTGCTGATCCTCCAGTGCAGTACTAAGGGAGTGCTGTCCCTCCAGTGCAGTACTGAGGGAGTGCTCACACTCCAGTGCAATACTGAGGGAGTCCTGACGCTCCAGTGCAGTACTGAGGAAGTGCTGATCCTCCATTGCAGTAATGAGGGTGTGCAGACCCTCCAGTACAGTACTGAGGGAGTGCAGACCCTCCAGTGCAGTACTGAGGGAGTGCTGACCCTCCAATGCAGGATTGAGTGCTGACCCTCCAGTGCAGTACAGAGGGATTGCTGCCCCTCCAGTGCAGTACTGAGGGACTTCTGACCCTCCAGCGCAGTACTGATGGAGTGCTCACCCTCCAGTGCAGTACTGAGGCATTGCTGCCCCTCCAGTGCAGTATTGAGGGAGTGCTGCCCCTCCAGTGCAGTATTGAGGGAGTGCTGGCTCTCCAGTGCAGTACTAAGGGAGTGCTGACCCTCCAGTGCAGTATTAAGTGAGTGCTGATCCTCCAGTGCAGTATTGAGGGAGTGGTGACCCTTCAGTCCAGTATTGAGTGAGTGCTGACCCTCCAGTGCAGTACTGAGGGAGTGCTGACCCTCCAAAGCAGTTACTGTTGGAGTGCTGACCCTCCAGTGCAGTATTGATGGAATGCTGACCCTGCAGTGCAGTACTGAGGTAGTGCTGATCCTCCAGTGCAGTACTGAGGGAGAGCTGACCCACCAGTGCAGTATTGAGGGAGTACTGACCCACCAGTGCAGTATTGAGGGAGTGCGGAACCTCCAGTGCAGTACTGAGGGAGTACTGACCCTCCAGTGCAGTATTGAAGGAGTGCTGAACCTCCAGTGCAGTATTGAGGGAATGCTGCCCCTCCAGTGCAGTATTGAGGGAGTGCTGGCCCACCAGTGCTGTATTGGGGGAGTGCTGACCCTCCAGTGCAGTACTAAGGGAGAGCTGAACCTCCAGTGCAGTATTGAGGGAGTGCTGAACCTCCAGTGCAGTACTGAGGGAGTACTGACCCTCCAGTGCTGTATTAAGGGAGTGCTGAACCTCCAGTGCAGTATTGAGGGAGTGCTGCCCCTCCAGTGCAGTATTGAGAGAGTGCTGAACCTCCAGTGCGGTACTGAGGGAGTACTGACCCTCCAGTGCAGTATTGAGAGAGTGCTGACTCTCCAGTGCAGTATTGAGGGAGTACTGACCCTCCAGAGCAGTATTGAGGGAGAGCTGATCCACCAGTGCAGTACTGAGGGAGTGCTGACCCACCAGTGCAGTATTGAGGGAGTGCTGACCCACCAGCGCAGTATTGAGGGAGTACAGAACCTCCAGTGCAGTACTGAGGGAATACTGACCCTCCAGTGCAGTATTGAGGCAGTGCTGACACTCCAGTGCAGTACTGAGGGAGTGCTCACAGTCCAGTGCAGTACTGAGGGAGTGCTGAGCCTCCAGTGCAGTACTGAGGGAGTGCTGATCCCCTAGTGGAGTATTGAGTGAGTGATGACCCTCCAGTGCAGTACGGAGGGAGTGCTGACCCACCAGTGCAGTACTGAGGGAGTGCTGACCCTCCAGTGCAGTACTGAGGTAGAGCTGACCCACCAGTGCAGTACTGAGGGAGTGATGAGCCTCCAGTGCTGTACTGAGGGAGTGCTCACATTCCAGTGCAGTACTGAGGGAGTCCTGACCCACCAGTGCAGTACTGAGGGAGTGCTCATAGTCCAGTGCAGTACTGAGGGTCTGCTGAACCTCCAGGACAGTACTGAGGGAGTGCGGACTCTCCAGTGCAGTACTGAGGGAGTGCTCACCCTCCAGTGCAGTACTGAGGCAGTGCTGCTCCTCCAGTGCAGTATTGAGGGAGTGCTGGCCCTCCAGTGCAGTATTGAGTGAGTGCTGGCCCTCCAGTTCAGTATTGAGGGAGTGCTGACCCTCCAGTGCAGTATTGAGTGAGTGCTGACCCTCCAGTGCAGTATTGAGGGAGTTCTGACTCTCCAGTGCAGTATTGAAGGAGTGCTGACCCTCCAGTGCAGTATTGAGGGAGTGCTTTCCCTCCAGTGCAATACTAAGGGAATGCTGTCCCTCCAGTGCAGTACTGAGGGAGTTCTCATACGCCAGTGCAGTACTGAGGGAGTCCTGATCCTCCAGTGCAGTACTGAGGGAGTACTGACCCTGCAGTGCAGTAATGAGGGTTTACTGACCCTCCAGTGCAGTATTGAGGGAGTGCTGACCCTCCAGTGCAGTACGGAGGGAGAGCTGATCCACCAGTGCAGTATTGAGGGAGTGCTCACACTCCCGTGCAGTATTGAGGGAGTACTGACCCTGCAGTGCAGAACTGAGGGAGTACTGACTCTCCAGTGCAGTATTGAGGGAGTGCTGGCCCTCCAGTGCAGTACTGAGGGGGTGCTCACAGTCCAGTGCAGTACTGAGGGACTGCTGACACTCCAGGACAGTACTGAGGGAGTGCGGACCCTCCAGTGCAGCACTGAGGGAGTGCTGACCCCCTAGTGGAGTATTGAGAGAGTGATGACCCTCCAGTGCAGTACTGAGGGAGTGCTCACACTCAAGTGCAGTACTGAGGAAGTGCTGACGCTCCAGTGCAGTACTGAGGGAGTACGCACCCTCCAGTGCAGTACTGAGGCAGTGCTGTCCCTCCAGTACAGTATTGAGTGAGTGCTGACCCTCCAGGGCAGAACTGAGGGAGTTCTGGCTCTCCAGTGCAGTACTGAGGGAGTGCTCACACTCCAGTGCAGTACTGAGGGAGTGCTGACCCTCCAGTGCAGTACTAAGGGAGTGCTGTCCCTCCAGTGCAGTACTGAGGGAGTGCTCACACTCCAGTGCAGCACTGAGGGAGTCCAGACCCTCCAGTGCAGTACTGAGGGAGTGCTGATCCTCCATGGCAGTACTGAGGGAGTGCTCATAGTCCAGGACAGTACTGAGGGAGTGCGGACTCTCCAGTGCAGTATTGAGTGAGTGCTGACCCTCCAGTGCAGTATTGAGGCAGTGCTGACTCTCCAGTGCAGTATTGAGGGAGTGCTGACCCTCCAGTGCAGTATTGAGTGAGTGCTGACCCTCCAGTGCAGAACTGAGGGAGTGCTGACTCTCCAGTGCAGTACTGATGGAGTGTTCACACTCCAGTGCAGTACTGAGGGAGTGCTGACCCTCCAGTGCAGTACTAAGGGAGTGCTGATCCTCCAGTGCTGTAATGAGGGAGTGCAGACCCTCCAGTGCAGTACTGAGGGAGTGCTGATCCTCCAGTGCAGCACTGAGGGAGTGCTGATCCACCAGTGCAATACTGAGGGTGTGCTCACACTCCAGTGTAGTATTGAGGGAGTACTGACCCTGCAGTGCAGAACTGAGGGATTACTGACCCTCCAGTGCAGTACTGAGGGAGTGCTCACAGTCCAGTGCAGTACTGAGGGACTGCTGACCCTCCAGGACAGTACTGAGTGAGTGCGGACCCTCCAGTGCAGTACTGAGGGAGTGCTGACCCCCTACTGGAGTATTGAGAGAGTGATGACTCTCCAGTGCTGTACTGAGGGAGTGCTCACACTCCAGTGTAGTACGGAGGGAGTACTGACCCACCAGTGCAGTACTGAGGGAGTGCTGAGTGTCCAGTGCAGTACTGAGGGAGAGCTCACACTCCAGTGCAGTACTGAGGGAGTCCTGACCCTACAGTGCAGTACTGAGGGAGTGCTGGCCCTCCAGTGCAGTACTAAGGGAGTGCTGACCCTCCAGTGCAGTATTAAGTGAGTGCTGACCCTCCAGTGCAGTATTGAGTGAGTACTGATCCTCCAGTGCAGTATTGAGGGAGTGGTGACCCTTCAGTCCAGTATTGAGTGAGTGCTGACCCTCCAGTGCAGTACTGAGGGAGTGCTGACCCTCCAAAGCAGTTACTGTTGGAGTGCTGACCCTCCAGTGCAGTATTGATGGAATGCTGACCCTGCAGTGCAGTACTGAGGTAGTGCTGATCCTCCAGTGCAGTACTGAGGGAGAGCTGACCCACCAGTGCAGTATTGAGGGAGTACTGACCCACCAGTGCAGTATTGAGGGAGTGCGGAACCTCCAGTGCAGTACTGAGGGAGTACTGACCCTCCAGTGCAGTATTGAAGGAGTGCTGAACCTCCAGTGCAGTATCGAGGGAGTGCTGCCCCTCCAGTGCAGTATTGAGGGAGTGCTGGCCCACCAGTGCAGTATTGGGGGAGTGCTGACCCTCCAGTGCAGTACTAAGGGAGAGCTGAACCTCCTGTGCAGTATTGAGGGAGTGCTGAACCTCCAGTGCAGTACTGAGGGAGTACTGACCCTCCAGTGCTGTATTGAGGGAGTGCTGAACCTCCAGTGCAGTATTGAGGGAGTGCTGCCCCTCCAGTGCAGTATTGAGAGAGTGCTGAACCTCCAGTGCTGTACTGAGGGAGTACTGACCCTCCAGTGCAGAATTGAGAGAGTGCTGACTCTCCAGTGCAGTATTGAGGGAGTACTGACCCTCCAGAGCAGTATTGAGGGAGAGCTGATCCACCAGTGCAGTACTGAGGGAGTGCTGACCCACCAGTGCAGTATTGAGGGAGTGCTGACCCACCAGCGCAGTATTGAGGGAGTACAGAACCTCCAGTGCAGTACTGAGGGTATACTGACCCTCCAGTGCAGTATTGAGGCAGTGCTGACACTCCAGTGCAGTACTGAGGGAGTGCTCACAGTCCAGTGCAGTACTGAGGGAGTGCTGAGCCTCCAGTGCAGTACTGAGGGAGTGCTGACCCCCTAGTGGAGTATTGAGTGAGTGATGACCCTCCAGTGCAGTACGGAGGGAGTGCTGACCCACCAGTGCAGTACTGAGGGAGTGCTGACCCTCCAGTGCAGTACTGAGGTAGAGCTGACCCACCAGTGCAGTACTGAGGGAGTGCTGAGCCTCCAGTGCTGTACTGAGGGAGTGCTCACATTCCAGTGCAGTACTGAGGGTGTCCTGACCCACCAGTGCAGTACTGAGGGAGTGCTCATAGTCCAGTGCAGTACTGAGGGTCTGCTGAACCTCCAGAACAGTACTGAGGGTGTGCGGACTCTCCAGTGCAGTACTGAGGGAGTGCTCACCCTCCAGTGCAGTACTGAGGGAGTGCTGACCCTCCAGTGCAGTATTGAGTGAGTGCTGACCCTCCAGTGCAGTATTGAGGGAGTTCTGACTCTCCAGTGCAGTATTGAAGGAGTGCTGACCCTCCAGTGCAGTATTGAGGGAGTGCTGACCCTCCAGTGCAATACTAAGGGAATGCTGTCCCTCCAGTGCAGTACAGAGGGAGTTCAGATCCTCCAGTGCAGTACTGAGGGAGCCCTGACCCTCCAGTGCAGTACTGAGGGAGTGCTGATCATCAAGTGCAGTACTGAGGGAGTGCTGTTCCACCAGTGCAGTACTGAGGGAGTGCTCACACTCCAGTGCAGTTTTTAGGGAGTACTGACCCTGCAGTGCAGAACTGAGGGAGTGCTGACTCTCCAGTGCGGTATTAAGGGAGTGCTGACCCTCCAGTGCAGTACTTAGGGAGAGCTGATCCACCAGTGCAGTTTTGAGGGTGTGCTCAAACTCCAGTGCAGTATTGAGGGAGTACTGACCCTGCAGTGCAGAACTGAGGGAGTGCTGACCCTCCAGTGCAGTACTGAGGGAGAGCTGATCCACCAGTGCAGTATTGAGGGAGTGCTGGCCCTCCAGTGCAGTACTGAGGGAGTGCTCACAGTCCAGTGCAGTACTGAGGGACTGCTGACTCTCCAGGACAGTACTGAGGGGGTGCGGACCCTCCAGTGCAGTACTGAGGGAGTGCTGACCCCCTAGTGGAATATTGAGAGAGTGATGACCCTCCAGTGCAGGCCTGAGGGAGTGCTCACACTCCAGTGCAGTACTGAGGGAGTTCTGACCCACTAGTGCAGTATTGAGGGAGTGCTGACCCTCCAGTGCAGTACGGAGGCAGTGCTGACCCACCAGTGCAGTACTGAGGGAGTGCTGAGCCTCCAGTGCAGTACTGAGGGAGTGCTCACACTCCAGTGCAGGACTGAGGGAGTCCTAACCCTACAGAGCATTACTGAGGGAGAGCTGATCCTCCAGTGCAGCACTGAGGGAGTGCAGACCGTGCAGTGCAGTACTGAGGGAGTGCTGATTCTCCAGTGCAGCACCGAGGGAGTGCTGATCCACCAGTGCAATACTGAGGGAGTGCTCACACTCCAGTGCAGTATTGAGGGAGTACTGACCCTGCAGTGCAGAACTGAGGGAGTACTGACCCTCCAGTGCAGTATTGAGGGAGTGCTGACACTCCAGTGCAGTACTGAGGGAGAGCTGATCCACCAGTGCAGTATTGAGGGAGTGCTGACCCTCCAGTGCAGTATTGAGGGAGAGCTGATCCACCAGTGCAGTACTGAGGGACTGCTGACACTCCAGGACAGTACTGAGGCAGTGCGGACCCTCCAGTGAGGCACTGAGGGAGTGCTGACCCCCTAGTGGAGTATTGAGAGAGTGATGACCCTCCAGTGCAGTACTGAGGGAGTGCTCACACTCCAGTGCAGTACTGAGGAAGTGCTGACTCTCCAGTGCAGTACTGAGGGAGTACTCACCCTCCAGTGCAGTACTGAGGCAGTGCTGACCCTCCAGTGAGGCACTGAGGGAGTGCTGACCCCCTAGTGGAGTATTGAGAGAGTGATGACCCTCCAGTGCAGTACTGAGGGAGTACTCACACTCCAGTGCAGAACTGAGGGAGTGCTGACTCTCCAGTGCAGTACTGAGGGAGTCCAGACCCTCCAGTGCAGTACTGATGGAGTGCTGTCCCTCCAGTGCAGTACTGAGGGAGTGCTCACACTCCAGTGCAATACTGAGGGAGTCCTGACGCTCCAGTGCAGTACTGAGGAAGTGCTGATCCTCCATTGCAGTAATGAGGGTGTGCAGATCCTCCAGTACAGTACTGAGGGAGTGCAGACCCTCCAGTGCAGTACTGAGGGAGTGCTGACCCTCCAATGCAGGATTGAGTGCTGACCCTCCAGTGCAGTACAGAGGGATTGCTGCCCCTCCAGTGCAGTACTGAGGGAGTTCTGACCCTCCAGCGCAGTACTGATGGAGTGCTCACCCTCCAGTGCAGTACTGAGGCAGTGCTGCCCCTCCAGTGCAGTATTGAGGGAGTGCTGCCCCTCCAGTGCAGTATTGAGGGAGTGCTGGCCCTCCAGTGCAGTACTAAGGGAGTGCTGACCCTCCAGTGCAGTATTAAGTGAGTGCTGACCCTCCAGTGCAGTATTGAGTGAGTACTGATCCTCCAGTGCAGTATTGAGGGAGTGGTGACCCTTCAGTCCAGTATTGAGTGAGTGCTGACCCTCCAGTGCAGTACTGAGGGAGTGCTGACCCTCCAAAGCAGTTACTGTTGGCGTGCTGACCCTCCAGTGCAGTATTGCTGGAATGCTGACCCTGCAGTGCAGTACTGAGGTAGTGCTGATCCTCCAGTGCAGTACTGAGGGAGAGCTGACCCACCAGTGCAGTATTGAGGGAGTACTGACCCACCAGTGCAGTATTGAGGGAGTGCGGAACCTCCAGTGCAGTACTGAGGGAGTACTGACCCTCCAGTGCAGTATTGAAGGAGTGCTGAACCTCCAGTGCAGTATTGAGGGAATGCTGCCCCTCCAGTGCAGTATTGAGGGAGTGCTGGCCCACCAGTGCTGTATTGGGGGAGTGCTGACCCTCCAGTGCAGTACTAAGGGAGAGCTGAACCTCCAGTGCAGTATTGAGGGAGTGCTGAACCTCCAGTGCTGTACTGAGGGAGTACTGACCCTCCAGTGCTGTATTAAGGGAGTGCTGAACCTCCAGTGCAGTATTGAGGGGGTGCTGCCCCTCCAGTGCAGTATTGAGAGAGTGCTGAACCTCCAGTGCGGTACTGAGGGAGTACTGACCCTCCAGTGCAGTATTGAGAGAGTGCTGACTCTCCAGTGCAGTATTGAGGGAGTACTGACCCTCCAGAGCAGTATTGAGGGAGAGCTGATCCACCAGTGCAGTACTGAGGGAGTGCTGACCCACCAGTGCAGTATTGAGGGAGTGCTGACACACCAGCGCAGTATTGAGGGAGTACAGAACCTCCAGTGCAGTACTGAGGGAATACTGACCCTCCAGTGCAGTATTGAGGCAGTGCTGACACTCCAGTGCAGTACTGAGGGAGTGCTCACAGTCCAGTGCAGTACTGAGGGAGTGCTGAGCCTCCAGTGCAGTACTGAGGGAGTGCTGACCCCCTAGTGGAGTATTGAGTGAGTGATGACCCTCCAGTGCAGTACGGAGGGAGTGCTGACCCACCAGTGCAGTACTGAGGGAGTCCTGACGCTCCAGTGCAGTACTGAGGAAGTGCTGATCCTCCATTGCAGTAATGAGGGTGTGCAGATCCTCCAGTACAGTACTGAGGGAGTGCAGACCCTCCAGTGCAGTACTGAGGGAGTGCTGACCCTCCAATGCAGGATTGAGTGCTGACCCTCCAGTGCAGTACAGAGGGATTGCTGCCCCTCCAGTGCAGTACTGAGGGAGTTCTGACCCTCCAGCGCAGTACTGATGGAGTGCTCACCCTCCAGTGCAGTACTGAGGCAGTGCTGCCCCTCCAGTGCAGTATTGAGGGAGTGCTGCCCCTCCAGTGCAGTATTGAGGGAGTGCTGGCCCTCCAGTGCAGTACTAAGGGAGTGCTGACCCTCCAGTGCAGTATTAAGTGAGTGCTGACCCTCCAGTGCAGTATTGAGTGAGTACTGATCCTCCAGTGCAGTATTGAGGGAGTGGTGACCCTTCAGTCCAGTATTGAGTGAGTGCTGACCCTCCAGTGCAGTACTGAGGGAGTGCTGACCCTCCAAAGCAGTTACTGTTGGCGTGCTGACCCTCCAGTGCAGTATTGCTGGAATGCTGACCCTGCAGTGCAGTACTGAGGTAGTGCTGATCCTCCAGTGCAGTACTGAGGGAGAGCTGACCCACCAGTGCAGTATTGAGGGAGTACTGACCCACCAGTGCAGTATTGAGGGAGTGCGGAACCTCCAGTGCAGTACTGAGGGAGTACTGACCCTCCAGTGCAGTATTGAAGGAGTGCTGAACCTCCAGTGCAGTATTGAGGGAATGCTGCCCCTCCAGTGCAGTATTGAGGGAGTGCTGGCCCACCAGTGCTGTATTGGGGGAGTGCTGACCCTCCAGTGCAGTACTAAGGGAGAGCTGAACCTCCAGTGCAGTATTGAGGGAGTGCTGAACCTCCAGTGCTGTACTGAGGGAGTACTGACCCTCCAGTGCTGTATTAAGGGAGTGCTGAACCTCCAGTGCAGTATTGAGGGGGTGCTGCCCCTCCAGTGCAGTATTGAGAGAGTGCTGAACCTCCAGTGCGGTACTGAGGGAGTACTGACCCTCCAGTGCAGTATTGAGAGAGTGCTGACTCTCCAGTGCAGTATTGAGGGAGTACTGACCCTCCAGAGCAGTATTGAGGGAGAGCTGATCCACCATTGCAGTACTGAGGGAGTGCTGACCCACCAGTGCAGTATTGAGGGAGTGCTGACAAACCAGCGCAGTATTGAGGGAGTACAGAACCTCCAGTGCAGTACTGAGGGAATACTGACCCTCCAGTGCAGTATTGAGGCAGTGCTGACACTCCAGTGCAGTACTGAGGGAGTGCTCACAGTCCAGTGCAGTACTGAGGGAGTGCTGAGCCTCCAGTGCAGTACTGAGGGAGTGCTGACCCCCTAGTGGAGTATTGAGTGAGTGATGACCCTCCAGTGCAGTACGGAGGGAGTGCTGACCCACCAGTGCAGTACTGAGGGAGTGCTGACCCTCCAGTGCAGTACTGAGGTAGAGCTGACCCACCAGTGCAGTACTGAGGGAGTGCTGAGCCTCCAGTGCTGTACTGAGGGAGTGCTCACATTCCAGTGCAGTACTGAGGGAGTCCTGACCCACCAGTGCAGTACTGAGGGAGTGCTCATAGTCCAGTGCAGTACTGAGGGTCTGCTGAACCTCCAGGACAGTACTGAGGGAGTGCGGACTCTCCAGTGCAGTACTGAGGGAGTGCTCACCCTCCAGTGCAGTACTGAGGCAGTGCTGCTCCTCCAGTGCAGTATTGAGGGAGTGCTGGCCCTCCAGTGCAGTATTGAGTGAGTGCTGGCCCTCCAGTTCAGTATTGAGGGAGTGCTGACCCTTTAGTGCAGTATTGAGTGTGTGCTGACCCTCCAGTGCAGTATTGAGGGAGTTCTGACTCTCCAGTGCAGTATTGAAGGAGTGCTGACCCTCCAGTGCAGTATTGAGGGAGTGCTTTCCCTCCAGTGCAATACTAAGGGAATGCTGTCCCTCCAGTGCAGTACTGAGGGAGTGCTTTCCCTCCAGTGCAATACTAAGGGAATGCTGTCCCTCCAGTGCAGTACTGAGGGAGTTCTCATACTCCAGTGCAGTACTGAGGGAGTCCTGATCCTCCAGTGCAGTACTGAGGGAGTACTGACCCTGCAGTGCAGTAATGAGGGTTTACTGACCCTCCAGTGCAGTATTGAGGGAGTGCTCACACTCCCGTGCAGTATTGAGGGAGTACTGACCCTGCAGTGCAGAACTGAGGGAGTACTGACTCTCCAGTGCAGTATTGAGGGAGTGCTGGCCCTCCAGTGCAGTACTGAGGGCGTGCTCACAGTCCAGTGCAGTACTGAGGGACTGCTGACACTCCAGGACAGTACTGAGGGAGTGCGGACCCTCCAGTGCAGCACTGAGGGAGTGCTGACCCCCTAGTGGAGTATTGAGAGAGTGATGACCCTCCAGTGCAGAACTGAGGGAGTGCTCACACTCCAGTGCAGTACTGAGGAAGTGCTGACGCTCCAGTGCAGTACTGAGGGAGTACGCACCCTCCAGTGCAGTACTGAGGCAGTGCTGTCCCTCCAGTACAGTATTGAGTGAGTGCTGACCCTCCAGGGCAGAACTGAGGGAGTTCTGGCTCTCCAGTGCAGTACTGAGGGAGTGCTCACACTCCAGTGCAGTACTGAGGGAGTGCTGACCCTCCAGTGCAGTACTAAGGGAGTGCTGTCCCTCCAGTGCAGTACTGAGGGAGTGATCACACTCCAGTGCAGTAATGAGGGAGTCCAGACCCTCCAGTGCAGTACTGAGGGAGTGCTGATCCTCCATGGCAGTACTGAGGGAGTGCTCATAGTCCAGGACAGTACTGAGGGAGTGCGGACTCACCAGTGCAGTATTGAGTGAGTGCTGACCCTCCAGTGCAGTATTGAGGCAGTGCTGACTCTCCAGTGCAGTATTGAGGGAGTGCTGACCCTCCAGTGCAGTATTGAGTGAGTGCTGACCCTCCAGTGCAGAACTGAGGGAGTGTTCACACTCCAGTGCAGTACTGAGGGAGTGTTCACACTCCAGTGCAGTACTGAGGGAGTGCTGACCCTCCAGTGCAGTACTAAGGGAGTGCTGTCCCTCCAGTGCAGTACTGAGGGAGTGCTCACACTCCAGTGCAGTACTGAGGGAGTCCTGACCCTCCAGTGCAGTACTGAGGGAGTGCCGATCCTCCAGTGCTGTAATGAGGGAGTGCAGACCCTCCAGTGCAGTACTGAGGGAGTGCTGATCCTCCAGTGCAGCACTGAGGGAGTGCTGATCCACCAGTGCAATACTGAGGGAGTGCTCACACTCCCGTGTAGTATTGAGGGAGTACTGACCCTGCAGTGCAGAACTGAGGGATTACTGACCCTCCAGTGCAGTACTGAGGGAGTGCTCACAGTCCAGTGCAGTACTGAGGGACTGCTGACCCTCCAGGACAGTACTGAGTGAGTGCGGACCCTCCAGTGCAGTACTGAGGGAGTGCTGACCCCCTAGTGGAGTATTGAGAGAGTGATGACTCTCCAGTGCTGTACTGAGGGAGTGCTCACACTCCAGTGTAGTACGGAGGGAGTACTGACCCACCAGTGCAGTACTGAGGGAGTGCTGAGCGTCCAGTGCAGTACTGAGGGAGAGCTCACACTCCAGTGCAGGACTGAGGGAGTCCTGACCCTACAGTGCAGTACTGAGGGAGTGCTGATCCTCCAGTGCAGTATTGAGGGTGTGCTGACCCTCCAATGCAGTACTGAGGGATTGCTGATCCTCCAGTGCAGCAGTGAGGGAGTGCTGATCCACCAGTACAATACTGAGGGAGTGCTCAACCTCCAGTGTAGTATTGAGGGAGTACTGACCCTGCAGTGCAGTATTGAGGGAGTGCTGACCCTCCAGTGCAGTACTGAGGGAGAGCTGATCCACCAGTGCAGTATTGAGGGAGTGCTCACAGTCCAGTGCAGTACTGAGGGGGCACTGACCCTCCAGTGCAGTATTGAGGAAGTGCTGAACCTCCACTGCAGTATTGAGGGAGTGCGGACCCTCCAGTGCAGCACTGAGGGAGTGCTGACCCCCTAGTGGAGTAGTGAGAGAGTGATGACCCTCCAGTGCAGTACTGAGGAAGTGCTCACACTCCAGTGCAGTACTGAGGGAGTCCTGACCCTCCAGTGCAGTACTGAGGGAGTGCTGATCCTCCAGTGCAGTAATGAGGGAGTGCAGACCCTCCAGTACAGTACTGAGGGAGTGCAGACCCTCCAGTGCAGTACTGAGGGAGTGCTGACCCTCCAGTGCAGGATTGAGTGCTGACCCTCCAGTGCAGTACTGAGGGATTGCTGCCCCTCCAGTGCAGTACTGAGGGAGTTCTGACCCTCCAGCGCAGTACTGAGGGAGTGCTCACCCTCCAGTGCAGTACTGAGGCAGTGCTGCCCCTCCAGTGCAGTATTGAGTGAGTGCTGCCCCTCCAGTGCAGTACTGAGGGAGTGCTCATAGTCCAGGACAGGACTGAGGGAGTGTGGATCATCCAGTGCTGTAATGAGGGCGTGCAGACCCTCCAGTACAGTACTGAGGGAGTGCAGACCCTCCAGTGCAGTACTGAGGGAGTGCTGATCCTCCAGTGCAGTAATGAGGGAGTGCAGACCCTCCAGTACAGTACTGAGGGAGTGCAGACCCTCCAGTGCAGTACTGAGGGAGTGCTGACCCTCCAGTGCAGGATTGAGTGCTGACCCTCCAGTGCAGTACAGAGGGATTGCTGCCCCTCCAGTGCAGTACTGAGGGAGTTCTGACCCTCCAGCGCAGTACTGATGGAGTGCTCACCCTCCAGTGCAGTACTGCGGCAGTGCTGCCCCTCCAGTGCAGTATTGAGGGAGTGCTGCCCCTCCAGTGCAGTATTGAGGGAGTGCTGGCCCTCCAGTGCAGTACTAAGGGAGTGCTGACCCTCCAGTGCAGTATTAAGTGAGTGCTGACCCCCCAGTGCAGTATTCATAGAATCATAGAATCATAGAAGTTTACAGCATGGAAACAGGCCCTTCGGCCCAACCAGTCCATGCCGCCCAGTTTTTTACCATTAAGCTAGTCCCAGTTGCCCGCACTTGGCCCATAACCCTCTATACCCATCTTACCCATGTAACCATCTAAATGCTTTTTGAAAGACACAATTGTACCCGCTTCTACTACTACCTCTGGCAGCCCATTCCAGACACTCACTACCCTCTGAGTGAAGAAATTGCCCCTCTGGGCCCTTCTGAATCTCTCCCCTCTCACCTTAAACCTATGCCCTCTAGTTTTAGACTCCCCTACCTTTGGGAAAAGATGTTGACTATCTACCTTATCTATGCCCCTCATTATTTTATAGACCTCTATAAGATCACCCCTAAGCCTCCTACGCTCCAGGGAAAAAAGTCCCAGTCTATCCAGCCTCTCCTTATAACTCAAACCATGAAGTCCCGGCAACATCCTAGTAAATCTTTTCTGCACTCTTTCTAGTTTAATAATATCCTTTCTATAATAGGGTGACCAGAACTGCACACAGTATTCCAAGTGTGGCCGTACCAATGTCCTGTACAACTTCAACAAGACGTCCCAACTCCTATATTCAATGTTCTGACCAATGAAACCAAGCATGCCGAATGCCTTCTTCACCACCCTGTCCACCTGCGACTCCACCTTCAAGGAGCTATGAACCTGTACTCCTAGATCTCTTTGTTCTATAACTCTCCCCAACGCCATACCATTAACTGAGTAGGTCCTGGCCTGATTCGATCTGCCAAAATGCATCACCTCACATTTATCTAAATTAAACTCCATCTGCCATTCGTCGGCCCACTGGCCTAATTGATCAAGATCCCGTTGCAATCCTAGATAACCTTCTTCACTATCCACTATGCCACCAATCTTGGTGTCATCTGCAAACTTACTAACCATGCCTCCTAAATTCTCATCCAAATCATTAATATAAATCACAAATAACAGTGGACCCAGCACCGATCCCTGAGGCACACCACTGGTCACAGGCCTCCAGTTTGAAAAACAACCCTCTACAACCACCCTCTGCCTTCTGTCGTCCAGCCAATTTTGAATCCAATTGGCAACCTCACCCTGGATCCCGTGAGCTTTAACCTTCTGCAACAACCTACCATGCGGTACCTTGTCAAAGGCTTTGCTAAAGTCCATGTAGACAACGTCTACTGCACTACCCTCATCTACCTTCTTGGTCACTCCCTCAAAAAACTCAATCAAATTTGTGAGACATGATTTTCCACGCACAAAGCCATGCTGACTGCCCCGAATCAGTCCTTGCCTCTCTAAATGCTTGTAGATCCTGTCTCTCAGAATACCTTCTAGCAACTTACCTACTACAGACGTTAGGCTCACCGGTCTGTAGTTCCCAGGCTTTTCCCTGCTGCCCTTCTTAAACAAGGGCACAACATTCGCCACTCTCCAATCTTCAGGCACCTCACCTGTGGCTGCCGATGATTCAAATATCTCGGTTAGGGGACCCGCAATTTCCTCCCTAGCCTCCCACAACATCCTGGGATACATTTCATCAGGTCCCGGGGATTTATCTACCTTGATGCGCTTTAAGACTTCCAGCACCTCCTCCTCTGTAATATGCACACTTCTCAAGACATCACTATTTATTTCCCTTAGTTTGCTAACATCCATGCCTTTCTCCACCGTGAATACCGATGAGAAATATTCATTCAGGATCTCACCCAACTCTTGTGGCTCTGCACATAAATGCCCTTGTTGATCCTTAAGAGGCCCTACTCTGTCCCTAGTTACTCTTTTCCCCTTTATGTATCTGTAGAATCTCTTTGGATTCTCCCTTGCATTATTTGCCAAAGCAATTTCATGTCCCCTTTTTGCCCTCCTGATTTCCCTCTTAACTCTATTTCGACAATATCTATACTCTTCAAGGGATCTACTTGATCCCAGTTGCTTATGTACGTCATATGCCTCCTTCTTCTTTTTGACCAGAGTCTCAATATCTCGAGTCATCCAGGGTTCCCTACTTCTACCAGCTTTGCCCTTCACTCTAAAGGGAATGTGCTTACCCTGCACCCTGGTTAACACATTTTTAAAAGCCTCCCATTTACCAGCCGTCCCTTTGTCTGCCAATAGTCTCCCCCAATCTACCTCTGCAAGTTCCTGTCTGAGTGCACTGTATTGAGTGAGTACTGATCCTCCAGTGCAGTATTGAGGGAGTGGTGACCCTTCAGTCCAGTATTGAGTGAGTGCTGACCCTCCAGTGCAGTACTGAGGGAGTGCTGACCCTCCAAAGTAGTTACTGTTGGAGTGCTGACCCTCCAGTGCAGTACTGATGGAATGCTGACCCTGCAGTGCAGTACTGAGGTAGTGCTGATCCTCCAGTGCAGTACTGAGGGAGAGCTGACCCACCAGTGCAGTATTGAGGGAGTACTGACCCACCAGTGCAGTATTGAGGGAGTGCGGAACCACCAGTGCAGTACTGAGGGAGTACTGACCCTCCAGTGCAGTATTGAAGGAGTGCTGAACCTCCAGTGCAGTATTGAGGGAGTGCTGCCCCTCCAGTGCAGTATTGAGGGAGTGCTGGCCCACCAGTGCAGTATTGGGGGAGTGCTGACCCTCCAGTGCAGTACTAAGGGAGAGCTGAACCTCCTGTGCAGTATTGAGGGAGTGCTGAACCTCCAGTGCAGTACTGAGGGAGTACTGACCCTCCAGTGCTGTATTGAGGGAGTGCTGAACCTCCAGTGCAGTATTGAGGGAGTGCTGCCCCTCCAGTGCAGTATTGAGAGAGTGCTGAACCTCCAGTGCAGTACTGAGGGAGTACTGACCCTCCAGTGCAGTATTGAGAGAGTGCTGACTCTCCAGTGCAGTATTGAGGGAGTACTAACCCTCCAGAGCAGTATTGAGGGAGAGCTGATCCACCAGTGCAGTACTGAGGGAGTGCTGACCCACCAGTGCAGTATTGAGGGAGTGCTGACCCACCAGCGCAGTATTGAGGGAGTACAGAACCTCCAGTGCAGTACTGAGGGAATACTGACCCTCCAGTGCAGTATTGAGGCAGTGCTGACACTCCAGTGCAGTACTGAGGGAGTGCTCACAGTCCAGTGCAGTACTGAGGGAGTGCTGAGCCTCCAGTGCAGTACTGAGGGAGTGCTGACCCCCTAGTGGAGTATTGAGTGAGTGATGACCTTCCAGTGCAGTACGGAGGGAGTGCTGACCCACCAGTGCAGTACTGAGGGAGTGCTGACCCTCCAGTGCAGGACTGAGGTAGAGCTGACCCACCAGTGCAGTACTGAGGGAGTGCTGAGCCTCCAGTGCTGTACTGAGGGAGTGCTCACATTTCAGTGCAGTACTGAGGGAGTCCTGACCCACCAGTGCAGTACTGAGGGAGTGCTCATAGTCCAGTGCAGTACTGAGGGTCTGCTGAACCTCCAGGACAGTACTGAGGGTGTGCGGACTCTCCAGTGCAGTACTGAGGGAGTGCTCACCCTCCAGTGCAGTACTGAGGGAGTGCTGACCCTCCAGTGCAGTATTGAGTGAGTGCTGACCCTCCAGTGCAGTATTGAGGGAGTTCTGACTCTCCAGTGCAGTATTGAAGGAGTGCTGACCCTCCAGTGCAGTATTGAGGGAGTGCTGACCCTCCAGTGCAATACTAAGGGAATGCTGTCCCTCCAGTGCAGTACTGAGGGAGTTCTCATACTCCAGTGCAGTACTGAGGGAGTCCTGATCCTCCAGTGCAGTATTGAGGGAGTGCTGACCCTCCAGTGCAGTACTGAGGGAGAGCTGATCCACCAGTGCAGTATTGAGGGAGTGCTCACACCCCAGTGCAGTATTGAGGGAGTACTGACCCTGCAGTGCAGAACTGAGGGAGTACTGACTCTCCAGTGCAGTATTGAGGGAGTGCTGGCCCTCCAGTGCAGTACTGAGGGGGTGCTCACAGTCCAGTGCAGTACTGAGGGACTGCTGACACTCCAGGACAGTACTGAGGGAGTGCGGATCCTCCAGTGCAGCACTGAGGGAGTGCTGACCCCCTAGTGGAGTATTGAGAGAGTGATGACCCTCCAGTGCAGTACTGAGGGAGTGCTCACACTCCAGTGCAGTACTGAGGCAGTGCTGTCCCTCCAGTGCAGTATTGAGTGAGTGCTGACCCTCCAGGGCAGAACTGAGGGAATTCTGGCTCTCCAGTGCAGTACTGAGGAATGCTCACACTCCAGTGCAGTACTGAGGGAGTGCTGACCCTCCAGTGCAGTACTAAGGGAGTGCTGTCCCTCCAGTGCAGTACTGATGGAGTGTTCACACTCCAGTGCAGTACTGAGGGAGTGCTGACCCTCCAGTGCAGTACTAAGGGAGTGCTGTCCCTCCAGGACAGTACTGAGGGAGTGCGGACTCTCCAGTGCAGTATTGAGTGAGTGCTGACCCTCCAGTGCAGTATTGAGGGAGTGCTGACTCTCCAGTGCAGTATTGAGGGAGTGCTGACCCTCCAGTGCAGTATTGAGGGAGTGCTGACCCTCCAGTGCAATACTAAGGGAATGCTGTCCCTCCAGTGCAGTACTGAGGGAGTTCTCATACTCCAGTGCAGTACTGAGGGAGTCCTGATCCTCCAGTGCAATATTGAGGGAGTGCTGACCCTCCAGTGCAGTACTGAGGGAGAGCTGATCCACCAGTGCAGTATTGAGGGAGTGCTCACACCCCAGTGCAGTATTGAGGGAGTACTGACCCTGCAGTGCAGAACTGAGGGAGTACTGACTCTCCAGTGCAGTATTGAGGGAGTGCTGGCCCTCCAGTGCAGTACTGAGGGGGTGCTCACAGTCCAGTGCAGTACTGAGGGACTGCTGACACTCCAGGACAGTACTGAGGGAGTGCGGACCCTCCAGTGCAGCACTGAGGGAGTGCTGACCCCCTAGTGGAGTATTGAGAGAGTGATGACCCTCCAGTGCAGTACTGAGGGAGTGCTCACACTCCAGTGCAGTACTGAGGCAGTGCTGTCCCTCCAGTGCAGTATTGAGTGAGTGCTGACCCTCCAGGGCAGAACTGAGGGAATTCTGGCTCTCCAGTGCAGTACTGAGGAATGCTCACACTCCAGTGCAGTACTGAGGGAGTGCTGACCCTCCAGTGCAGTACTAAGGGAGTGCTGTCCCTCCAGTGCAGTACTGAGGGAGTGCTCACACTCCAGTGCAGTACTGAGGGAGTCCAGACCCTCCAGTGCAGTACTGAGGGAGTGCTGATCCTCCATGGCAGTACTGAGGGAGTGCTCATAGTCCAGGACAGTACTGAGGGAGTGCGGACTCTCCAGTGCAGTATTGAGTGAGTGCTGACCCTCCAGTGCAGTATTGAGGGAGTGCTGACTCTCCAGTGCAGTATTGAGGGAGTGCTGACCCTCCAGTGCAGTATTGAGTGAGTGCTGACCCTCCAGTGCAGAACTGAGGGAGTGCTGACTCTCCAGTGCAGTACTGATGGAGTGTTCACACTCCAGTGCAGTACTGAGGGAATGCTGACCCGCCAGTGCAGTACTAAGGGAGTGCTGTCCCTCCAGTGCAGTACTGAGGGAGTGCTCACACTCCAGTGCAGTACTGAGGGAGTCCTGACCCTCCAGTGCAGTACTGAGGGAGTGCTGATCCTCCAGTGCTGTAATGAGGGAGTGCAGACCCTCCAGTGCAGTACTGAGGGAGTGCAGACCCTCCATTGCAGTACTGAGGGAGAGCTGACCCTCCAGTGCAGTATTGAGTGCTGCCCCTCCAGTGCAGTACTGAGGGAGTGCTGTCCCCTCCAGTGCAGTATTGAGGGAGTGCTGCCCCTCCAGTGCAGTATTGAGGGAGAGCTGGCCTTCCAGTGCAGTATTGAGGGAGTGCTGACCCTCCAGTGCAGTACTAAGGGAGTGCTGACCCTCCAGTGCAGTATTGAGTGAGTGCTGACCCTCCTGTGCAGTATTGAGGGAGTGTTGACACTTCCGTCCAGTATTGAGTGGGTGCTGACCCTCCAGTGCAGTACTGAGGGAGTGCTGACCCTCCAAAGCCGTTACTGTTGGTGTGCTGACCCTCCAGTGCAGTATTGTTGGAATGTTGACCCTGCAGTGCAGTACTGAGGTAGTGCTGATCCTCCAGTGCAGTACTGAGGGAGAGCTGACCCACCAGTGCAGTATTGAGGGAGTCCTGACCCACCAGTGCAGTATTGAGGGAGTACTGAACCTCCAGTGCAGTACTGAGGGAGCACTGACCCTCCAGTGCAGTATTGAGGGAGGGCTGAACATCCAGTGCAGTATTGAGGGAGTGCTGCCCCTCCAGTGCAGTATTGAGGGAGTGCAGGCCCTCCAGTGCAGTATTGAGGGAGTGCTGACCCTCCAGTGCAGTACTAAGGGAGAGCTGAACCTCCAGTGCAGTATTGAGGGAGTGCTGAATCTCCAGTGCAGTACTGAGGGAGCACTGACTCTCCAGTGCAGTATTGAGGAAGTGCTGAACCTCCAGTGCAGTATTGAGGGAGTGCTGCCCGTCCAGTGCGGTACTGAGGGAGAGCTGACCCACCAGTGCAGTATTGAGGGAGTGCTGACCCACCAGTGCAGTATTGAGGGAGTGCTGAACCTCCAGTGCAGTACTGAGGGAGTACTGACCCTCCAGTGCAGTATTGAGTTAGTGCTGACCCAACAGTGCAGTATTGAGGGAGTACTGAACCTCCAGTGCAGTATTGAGGGAGTGCTGCCCCTCCAGGCCAGTACTGAGGGAGTGCGGACTCTCCAGTGCAGTACTGAGGGAGTGCTCACCCTCCAGTGCAGTACTGAGGCAGTGCTGCTCCTCCAGTGCAGTATTGAGTGAGTGCTGACCCTCCAGTGCAGTATTGAGGGAGTTCTGACTCTCCAGTGCAGTATTGAAGGAGTGCTGACCCTCCAGTGCAGTATTGAGGGAGTGCTGACCCTCCAGTGCAATACTAAGGGAGTGCTGTCCCTCCAGTGCAGTACTGAGGGAGTTCTCATACTCCAGTGCAGTACTGAGGGAGTCCTGATCCTCCAGTGCAGTACTGAGGGAGTACTGACCCTGCAGTGCAGTAATGAGGGATTACTGACCCTCCAGTGCAGTATTGAGGGAGTGCTGACCCTCCAGTGCAGAACTGAGGGAGTACTGACTCTCCAGTGCAGTATTGAGGGAGTGCTGACCCTCCAATGCAGTACTGAGCAGAGCTGATCCCCCAGTGCAGTATTGAGGGAGTGCTGGCCCTCCAGTGCAGTACTGAGGGAGTGCTCACAGTCCAGTGCAGTACTGAGGGACTGCTGACACTCCAGGACAGTACTGAGGGAGTGCGCACCCTCCAGTGCAGTATTGAGTGAGTGCTGACCCTCCAGTGCAGAATTGCGGGAGTGTTGACCCTTCCGTCCAGTATTGAGTGAGTGCTGACCCTCCAGTGCAGTACTGAGGGAGTGCTGATCCTCCAGTGCAGTACTGAGGGAGAGCTGACCCACCAGTGCAGTATTGAGGGAGTCCTGACCCACCAGTGCAGTATTGAGGGAGTACTGAACCTCCAGTGCAGTACTGAGGGAGCACTGACCCTCCAGTGCAGTATTGAACAAAGAACAAAGAACAAAGAAATGTACAGCACAGGAACAGGCCCTTCGGCCCTCCAAGCCCGTGCCGACCATACTGCCCGACTAAACTACAATCTTCTACACTTCCTGGGTCCGTATCCTTCTATTCCCATCCTATTCATATATTTGTCAAGATGCCCCTTAAATGTCCCTATCGTCCCTGCCTCCACTACCTCCTCCGGTAGTGAGTTCCAGGCACCCACTACCCTCTGCGTAAAAAACTTGCCTCGTACATCTACTCTAATCTTTGCCCCTCTCACCTTAAACCTATGCCCCCTAGTAATTGACCCCTCTACCCTGGGGAAAAGCCTCTGACTATCCACTCTGTCTATGCCCCTCATAATTTTGTATACCTCTATCAGGTCGTCCCTCAACCTCCTTCGTTCCAGTGAGAACAAACCGAGTTTATTCAATCGCTCCTCATAGCTTATGCCCTCCATACCAGGCAACATTCTGGTAAATCTCTTCTGCACCCTCTCTAAAGCCTCCACATCCTTCTGGTAGTGTGGCGACCAGAATTGAACACTATACTCCAAGTGTGGCCTAACTAAGGTTCTATACAGCTGCAACATGACTTGCCAATTCTTATACTCAATGCCCCGGCCAATGAAGGCAAGCATGCCGTATGCCTTCTTGACTACCTTCTCCACCTGTGTAGCCCCTTTCAGTGATCTATGGACCTGTACTCCTAGATCTCTTTGACTTTCAATACTCTTGAGGGTTCTACCATTCACTGTATATTCCCTACCTGCATTAGCCCTTCCAAAATGCATTACCTCACATTTGTCCAGGTTAAACTCCATCTGCCATCTCTCCGCCCAAGTCTCCAGACAATCTAAATCCTGCTGTATCCTCAGACAGTCCTCATCGCTATCCGCAATTCCACCAACCTTTGTGTCGTCTGCAAACTTACTAATCAGACCAGTTACATTTTCCTCCAAATCATTTATATATACTACAAAGAGCAAAGGTCCCAGCACTGATCCCTGTGGAACACCACTGGTCACAGCCCTCCAATTAGAAAAGCATCCCTCCATTGCTACCCTCTGCCTTCTATGGCCTAGCCAGTTCTGTATCCACCTTGCCAGTTCACCCCTGATCCCGTGTGACTTCACCTTTTGTACTAGTCTACCATGAGGGACCTTGTCAAAGGCCTTACTGAAGTCCATATAGACAACATCTACTGCCCTACCTGCATCAATCATCTTAGTGACCTCCTCGAAAAACTCTATCAAGTTAGTGAGACACGACCTCCCCTTCACAAAACCGTGCTGCCTCTCACTAATACGTCCATTTGCTTCCAAATGGGAGTAGATCCTGTCTCGAAGAATTCTCTCCAGTAATTTCCCTACCACTGAAGTAAGGCTCACCGGCCTGTAGTTCCCGGGATTATCCCTGCCACCCTTCTTAAACAGAGGAACAACATTGGCTATTCTCCAGTCCTCCGGGACATCCCCTGAAGACAGCGAGGATCCAAAGATTTCTGTCAAGGCCTCAGCAATTTCCTCTCCAGCCTCCTTCAGTATTCTGGGGTAGATCCCATCCGGCCCTGGGGACTTATCTACCTTAATATTTTTTAAGACACCCAACACCTCGTCTTTTTGGATCACAATGTGACCCAGGCTATCTACACCCCCTTCTCCAGACTCAACATCTACCAATTCCTTCTCTTTGGTGAATACTGATGCAAAGTATTCATTTAGTACCTCGCCCATTTCCTCTGGCTCCACACATAGATTCCCTTGCCTATCCTTCAGTGGGCCAACCCTTTCCCTGGCTACCCTCTTGCTTTTTATGTAAGTGTAAAAAGCCTTGGGATTTTCCTTAACCCTATTTGCCAATGACTTTTCATGACCCCTTCTAGCCCTCCTGACTCCTTGCTTAAGTTCCTTCCTACTTTCCTTATATGCCACACAGGCTTCGTCTGTTCCCAGCCTTTTAGCCCTGACAAATGCCTCCTTTTTCTTTTTGACGAGGCCTACAATATCACTCGTCATCCAAGGTTCCCGAAAATTGCCGTATTTATCTTTCTTCCTCACAGGAACATGCCTGTCCTGTATTCCTTTCAACTGACACTTGAAAGCCTCCCACATGTCAGATGTTGATTTGCCCTCAAACATCCGCCCCCAATCTATGTTCTTCAGTTCCCGCCTAATATTGTTATAATTAGCCTTCCCCCAATTTAGCACATTCATCCTCGGACCACTCTTATCCTTGTCCACCAGTACTTTAAAACTTACTGAATTGTGGTCACTGTTACCGAAATGCTCCCCTACTGAAACATCTACCACCTGGCCGGGCTCATTCCCCAATACCAGGTCCAGTACCGCCCCTTCCCTAGTTGGACTGTTTACATATTGTTTTAAGAAGCCCTCCTGGATGCTCCTTACAAACTCTGCCCCGTCTAAGCCCCTGGCACTAAGTGAGTCCCAGTCAATATTGGGGAAGTTGAAGTCTCCCATCACCACAACCCTGTTGTTTTTACTCTTTTCCAAAATCTGTCTACCTATCTGCTCCTCTATCTCCCGCTGGCTGTTGGGAGGCCTGTAGTATACCCCCAACATTGTGACTGCACCCTTCTTATTCCTGATCTCTACCCATATAGCCTCACTGCCCTCTGAGGTGTCCTCTCGCTGTATAGCTGTGATACTCTCCTGAACAAGTAGCGCAACTCCGCCTCCCCTTTTACATCCCCCTCTATCCCGCCTGAAACATCTAAATCCTGGAACGTTTAGCTGCCAATCCTGCCCTTCCCTCAACCAGGTCTCTGTAATGGCAACAACATCATAGTTCCAAGTAGTAATCCAAGCTCTAAGTTCATCTGCCTTACCCGTAATGCTCCTTGCATTAAAACATATGCACTTCAGGCCACCAGACCCGCTGTGTTCAGCAACTTCTCCCCGTCTGCTCTGCCTCAGAGCCACACTGTCCCTATTCCCTAATTCTCCCTCAATGCTCTCACCTTCTGACCTATTGCTCCCGTGCCCACCCCCCTGCCATACTAGTTTAAACCCTCCCGTGTGACACTAGCAAATCTCGCGGCCAGGATATTTATGCCTCTCCGGTTTAGATGCAACCCGTCCATCTTATACAGGTCACACCTGCCCCGGAAGAGCTCCCAGTGGTCCAGATAACAGAAACCCTCCCTCCTACACCAGCTGTTTAGCCACGTGTTTGTCTGCTCTATCTTCCTATTTCTAGCCTCACTGGCACGTGGCACAGGGAGTAATCCCGAGATTACAACCCTCGAGGTTCTGTCTTTTAACTTTCTGCCTAGCTCCCTGAACTCCTGCTGCAGGACCTCATGCCCCTTCCTGCCTATGTCGTTAGTACCAATATGTACAACGACCTCTGCCTGTTTGCCCTCCCCCTTCAGGATTCCCTCTACCCGTTCGGAGACATCCTGGACCCTGGCACCAGGGAGGCAACATACCATCCTGGAGTCTCTTTCATGTCCACAGAAGCGCCTATCTGTGCCCCTGACTATAGAGTCCCCTATAACTATTACTCTTCTGCGCTTTGACCCTCCCTTCTGAACATCAGAGCCAGCCGTGGTGCCACTGCTCTGGCTGCTGCTGTTTTCCCCTGATAGGCTATCCCCCCCGACAGGATCCAAAGGGGTATATCTGTTCGAGAGGGGGACAACCACAGGGGATTCCTGCACTGACTGCCTGCCCTTTCTGGTGGTCACCCATTTCTCTGCCTGCACCTTGGGTGTGACCACCCAGTGCAGTATTGAGGGAGAGCTGATCCACCAGTGCAGTATTGAGGGAGTACTGATCCACCAGTGCAGTATTGAGTTAGTGCTGGCCCACCAGTGCAGAATTGAGGGAGGGCTGAACCTCCAGTGCAGTACTGAGGGAGTACTGACCCTCCAGTGCAGTATTGAGGGAGAGCTGATCCACCAGTGCAGTATTGAGGGAGTACTGATCCACTAAGTGCAGTATTGAGTTAGTGCTGACCCACCAGTGCAGAATTGAGGAAGGGCTGAACATCCAGTGCAGTATTGAGGGAGTGCTGCCCCTCCAGTGCAGTATTGAGGGAGTGCAGGCCCTCCAGTGCAGTATTGAGGAAGTGCTGAACCTCCAGTGCAGTATTGAGGTAGTGCTGCCCCTCCAGTGCAGTATTGAGTGAGTGCTGAACCTCCAGTGCAGTACTGAGGGAGCACTGACCCTCCAGTGCAGTATTGAGGGAGTGCTGAACCTCCACTGCACTATTGAGGGAGTGCTGCCCCTCCAGTGCGGTACTGAGGGAGAGCTGACCCACCAGTGCAGTATTGAAGGAGTGCTGACCCATCAGTGCAGTATTGAGGGAGTGCTGAACCTCCAGTGCAGTACTGAGGGAGTACTGACCCTCCAGTGCAGTATTGAGGGAGAGCTGATCCACCAGTGCAGTATTGAGGGAGTACTGATCCACCAGTGCAGTATTGAGTTAGTGCTGACCCACCAGTGCAGAATTGAGGGAGTACTGAACCTCCAGTGCAGTACTGAGGGAGTACTGACCCTCCAGTGCAGTATTGAGGCAGTGCTGACACTCCAGTGCAGTACTGAGGGAGTGCTCACAGTCCAGTGCAGTACTGAGGGAGTGCTGAACCTCCAGTGCTGTACTGAGGGTGTGCTGACCCCCTAGTGGAGTGTTGAGGGAGTGATGACCCTCCAGTGCAGTACGGAGGGAGTGCTGACCCACCAGTGCAGTATTGAGGGAGTGCTGACCCTCCAGTGCAGTACGGAGGGAGTGCTGACCCTACACTGCAGTACTGAGGGAGTGCTGACCCCCTAGTAGAGTATTGAGTGAGTGATGACCCTCCAGTGCAGTACAGAGTGTGTGCTGACCCCCCAGCGCAGTATTGAGGGAGTGCTGACCCTTCAGTGCAGTACGGAGGGAGAGCTGACCCACCAGTGCAGTACTGAGGGAGTGCTCACAGTCCAGTGCAGTACTGAGGGGGCACTGACCCTCCAGTGCGGTATTGAGGAAGTGCTGAACCTCCAGTGCAGTATTGAGGGAGTGCTGCCCCTCCAGTGCAGTATTGAGGTAGTGCTGAATCTCCAGTGCAGTACTGAGGGAGCACCGACCCTCCAGTGCAGTATTGAGGGAGTGCTGCCCCTCCAGTGCGGTACTGAGGGAGAGCTGACCCACCTGTGCAGTATTGAGGGAGTGCTGACCCTCCAGTGCAGTACGGAGGGAATGCTGACCCTACACTGCAGTACTGAGGGAGTGCTGACCCCCTAGTAGAGTATTGAGGGAGTTATGACCCTCCAGTGCAGTACGGACTGTGTGCTGACCCACCAGCGCAGTATTGAGGAAGTGCTGTCCCTCCAGTGCAGTACGGAGGGAGAGCTGACCCACCAGTGCAGTACTGAGGGAGTGCTGAGCCTCCAGTGCAGTACTGAGGGAGTGCTGACATTCCAGTGCAGTACTGAGGGAGTCCTGACCCTCCAGTGCAGTACTGAGGGAGTGCTCATAGTCCAGTGCAGTACTAAGGGACTGCTGACCCTCCAGGACAGTACTAAGGGAGTGCGGACTCTCCAGTGCAGTACTGAGGGAGTGCTCACCATCCAGTGCAGTACTTAGGCAGTGCTGCTCCTCCAGTGCAGTATTGAGGGTGTGCTGCCCCTCCAGTGCAGTATTGATGGAGTGCTGGCCCTCCAGTGCAGTTTTGAGGGAGTGCTGACCCTCCAGTGCAGTATTGAGTCAGTGCTGACCCTCCAGTGCATTATTCAGGGAGTGCTGACTCTCCAGTGCAGTATTGAGGGAGTGCTGACCCTCCAGTGCAGTATTGAGTGAGTGCTGACCCTCCAGTGCAGAACTGAAGGAGTGCTGACTCTCCAGTGCAGTACAGAGGGACTGCTGACTCTCCAGTGCAGTACTAAGGGAGTGCTGTCCCTCCAGTGCAGTACTGAGGGAGTGGTCACACTCTAGTGCAGTACTGAGGGAGCCCTGACCCTCCAGTGCAGTACTTAGGGAGTGCTGATCCTCCAGTGCAGTAATGAGGGAGTGCAGACCCTCCAGTGCAGTACTGAGGGAGTGCAGACCCTCCAGTGCAGTACTGAGGGAGTGCTGATCCTCCAGTGCAGAACTGAGGGAGTACTGACTCTCCAGTGCAGTATTGAGGGAGTGCTGACCCTCCAGTGCAATACTGAGGGAGTGCTGACTCTCCAGTGCAGTACTAAGGGAGTGCTGTCCCTCCAGTGCAGTACTGAGGGAGTGCTCACACTCCAGTGCAGTACTGAGGTAGTACTGACCCTCCAGTGCAGTATTGAGGCAGTGCTGACACTCCAGTGTAGTACTGAGGGAGTGCTCACAGTCCAGTGCAGTACTGAGGGAGTGCTGACCCTCCAGTGCAGTACTGAGGGAGTGCTGACCCCCTAGTGGAGTATTGAGGGAGTGATGACTCTCCAGTGCAGTACGGAGGGAGTGCTGACCCACCAGTGCAGTATTGAGGTAGTGCTGACCCTCCAGTGCAGTACGGAGGGAGTGCTGACCCTACACTGCAGTACTGAGGGAGTGCTGACCCCCTAGTAGAGTATTGAGGGAGTGATGACCCTCCAGTGCAGTACGGAGTGTGTGCAGACCCACCAGCGCAGTATTGAGGGAGTGCTGACCCTCCAGTGCAGTACGGAGGGAGAGCTGACCCACCAGTGCAGTACTGAGGGAGTGCTCACAGTCCAGTGCAGTACTGAGGGAGCACTGACCCTCCAGTGCAGTATTGAGGAAGTGCTGAACCTCCAGTGCAGTATTGAGGGAGTGCTGCCCCTCCAGTGCAGTATTGAGGGAGTGCTGAACCTCCAGTGCAGTACTGAGGGAGCACTGACCCTCCAGTGCAGTATTGAGGGAGTGCTGCCCCTCCAGTGCGGTACTGAGGGAGAGCTGACCCACCAGTGCAGTATTGAGGGAGTGCTGAACCACCTGTGCAGTACTGCGGGAGTACTAACCCTCCAGTGCAGTATTTAGAGAGAGCTGATCCACCAGTGCAGTATTGAGGGAGTACTGATCCACCAGTGCAGTATTGAGTTAGTGCTGACCCACCAGTGCAGTATTGAGGAAGTGCTGAACCTCCAGTGCAGTATTGAGGGAGTGCTGCCCCTCCAGTGCAGTATTGAGGGAGTGCTGAACCTCCAGTGCAGTACTGAGGGAGCACTGACCCCCCAGTGCAGTATTGAGGGAGTGCTGATCCACCAGTGCAGTATTGAGGGAGTACTGATCCACCAGTGCTGTATTGAGTTAGTGCTGACTCACCAGTGCAGAATTGAGGGAGTACGGAACCTCCAGTGCAGTACTGAGGGAGTACTGACCCTCCAGTGCAGTATTGAGGCAGTGCTGACACTCCAGTGCAGCACTGAGGGAGTGCTCACAGTCCAGTGCAGTACTGAGGGAGTGCTGAACCTCCAGTGCTGTACTGAGGGAGTGCTGACCCCCTAGTGGAGTGTTGAGGGAGTGATGACCCTCCAGTGCAGTACGGAGGGAGTGCTGACCCACCAGTGCAGTATTGAGGGAGTGCTGACCCTCCAGTGCAGTACGGAGGGAGTGCTGATCCTACACTGCAGTACTGAGGGAGTGCTGACCTCCTAGTAGAGTATTGAGTGAGTGATGACCCTCCAGTGCAGTACGGAGTGTGTGCTGACCCACCAGCGCAGTATTGAGGGAGTGCTGACCCTTCAGTGCAGTACGGAGGGAGAGCTGACCCACCAGTGCAGTACTGAGGGAGTGCTCACAGTCCAGTGCAGTACTGAGGGGGCACTGACCCTCCAGTGCAGTACTGAGGGAGCACCGACCCTCCAGTGCAGTATTGAGGGAGTGCTGAACCTCCAGTGCAGTATTGAGGGAGTGCTGCCCCTCCAGTGTGGTACTGAGGGAGAGCTGACCCACCTGTGCAGTAATGAGGGAGTGCTGACCCTCCAGTGCAGTACGGAGGGAGTGCTGACCCTACACTGCAGTACTGAGGGAGTGCTGACCCCCTAGTAGAGTATTGAGGGAGTGATGACCCTCCAGTGCAGTACGGAGTGTGTGCTGACCCACCAGCGCAGTATTGAGGGAGTGCTGACCCTCCAGTGCAGTACGGAGGGAGAGCTGACCCACCAGTGCAGTATTGAGGGAGTGCTGAGCCTCCAGTGCAGTACTGAGGGAGGGCTGACATTCCAGTGCAGTACTGAGGGAGTCCTGACCCTCCAGTGCAGTACTGAGGGAGTGCTCAGAGTCCAGTGCAGTACTAAGGGACTGCTGACCCTCCAGGACAGTACTGAGGGAGTGCGGACTCTCCAGTGCAGTACTGAGGGAGTGCTCACCATCCAGTGCAGTACTGAGGCAGTGCTGCTCCTCCAGTGCAGTATTGAGGGTGTGCTGCCCCTCCAGTGCAGTATTGATGGAGTGCTGGCCCTCCAGTGCAGTATTGAGGGAGTGCTGACCCTCCAGTGCAGTATTGAGTGAGTGCTGACCCTCCAGTGCAGTATTCAGGGAGTGCTGACTCTCCAGTGCAGTGTTGAGGGAGTGCTGACCCTCCAGTGCAGTATTGAGTGAGTGCTGACCCTCCAGTGCAGAACTGAAGGAGTGCTGACTCTCCAGTGCAGTACTGAGGGAGTGCTCACACTCCAGTGCAGTACTGAGGGAGTGCTGACTCTCCAGTGCAGTACTAAGGGAGTGCTGTCCCTCCAGTGCAGTACTGAGGGAGTGCTCACACTCCAGTGCAGTACTGAGGGAGCCCTGACCCTCCAGTGCAGTACTTAGGGAGTGCAGACCCTCCAGTGCAGTACTGAGGGAGTGCAGACCCTCCAGTGCAGTACTGAGGGAGTGCTGATCCTCCAGTGCAGAACTGAGGGAGTACTGGCTCTCCAGTGCAGTATTGAGGGAGTGCTGACCCTCCAGTGCAGTACTGAGGGAGAGCTGATCCACCAGTGCAGTATTGAGGGAGTGCTGGCCCTCCTGTGCAGTACTGAGGGAGTGCTCACACTCCAGTGCAGTACTGAGGAAGTGCTGACGCTCCAGTGCAGTACTGAGGGAATACGCACCCTCCAGTGCAGTACTGAGGGAGTACTGACCCTCCAGTGCAGTATTGAGGCAGTGCTGACACTCCAGTGCAGTACTGAGGGAGTGCTCACAGTCCAGTGCAGTACTGAGGGAGTGCTGACACTCCAGTGCAGTATTGATGGAGTGCTGGCCCTCCAGTGCACTATTGAGGGAGTGCTGACCCTCCAGTGCAGCATTGAGTGAGTGCTGATCCTCCAGTGCAGTACTGAGGGAGTGCTGACTCTCCAGTGCAGTATTGAGGGAGTGCTGACCCTCCAGTGCAGTATTGAGTGAGTGCTGACCCTCCAGTGCAGAACTGAAGGAGTGCTGACTCTCCAGTGCAGTACTGAGGGAGTGCTCACACTCCAGTGCAGTACTGAGGGAGTGCTGACTCTCCAGTGCAGTACTAAGGGAGTGCTGTCCCTCCAGTGCAGTACTGAGGGAGTGCTCACACTCCAGTGCAGTACTGAGGGAGTACTGACCCTCCAGTGCAGTATTGAGGCAGTGCTGACACTCCAGTGCAGTACTGAGGGAGTGCTCACAGTCCAGTGCAGTACTGAGGGAGTGCTGACCCTCCAGTGCAGTACTGAGGGAGTGCTGACCCCCTAGTGGAGTATTGAGGGAGTGATGACTCTCCAGTGCAGTACGGAGGGAGTGCTGACCCACCAGTGCAGTATTGAGGGAGTGCTGACCCTCCAGTGCAGTACGGAGGGAGTGCTGACCCTACACTGCAGTACTGAGGGAGTGCTGACCCCCTAGTAGAGTATTGAGGGAGTGATGACCCTCCAGTGCAGTACGGAGTGTGTGCAGACCCACCAGCGCAGTATTGAGGGAGTGCTGACCCTCCAGTGCAGTACGGAGGGAGAGCTGACCCACCAGTGCAGTACTGAGGGAGTGCTCACAGTCCAGTGCAGTACTGAGGGAGCACTGACCCTCCAGTGCAGTATTGAGGGAGTGCTGAACCTCCAGTGCAGTACTGAGGGAGCACTGACCCTCCAGTGCAGTATTGAGGGAGTGCTGCCCCTCCAGTGCGGTACTGAGGGAGAGCTGACCCACCAGTGCAGTATTGAGGGAGTGCTGAACCACCTGTGCAGTACTGAGGGAGTACTGACCCTCCAGTGCAGTATTGAGGGAGAGCTGATCCACCAGTGCAGTATTGAGGGAGTACTGATCCACCAGTGCAGTATTGAGTTAGTGCTGACCCACCAGTGCAGTATTGAGGAAGTGCTGAACCTCCAGTGCAGTATTGAGGGAGTGCTGCCCCTCCAGTGCAGTATTGAGGGAGTGCTGAACCTCCAGTGCAGTACTGAGGGAGCACTGACCCTCCAGTGCAGTATTGAGGGAGTGCTGAACCTCCAGTGCAGTATTGAGGGAGTGCTGCCCCTCCAGTGCGGTACTGAGGGAGAGCTGACCCTCCAGTGCAGTATTGAGGGAGTGCTGACCCACCAGTGCAGTATTGAGGGAGTGCTGAACCTCAAGTGCAGTACTGAGGGAGTACTGACCCTCCAGTGCAGTATTGAGGGAGAGCTGATCCACTAGTGCAGTATTGAGGAAGTACTGAACGTCCAGTGCAGTACTGAGGGAGTACTGACCCTCCTGTGCAGTATTGAGGCAGTGCTGACACTCCAGTGCAGTACTGAGGGAGTGCTCACAGTCCAGTGCAGTACTGAGGGAGTGCTGACCCTCCAGTGCAGTACTGAGGGAGTGCTGACCCCCTAGTGGAGTATTGAGGGAGTGATGACCCTCCAGTGCAGTACGGAGGGAGTGCTGACCCACCAGTGCAGTATTGAGGGGGTGCTGACCCTCCAGTGCAGTACGGAGGGAGTGCTGACCCTACACTGCAGTACTGAGGGAGTGCTGACCCCCTAGTAGAGTATTGAGGGAGTGATGACCCTCCAGTGCAGTACGGAGTGTGTGCTGACCCACCAGCGCAGTATTGAGGGAGTGCTGACCCTCCAGTGCAGTACGGAGGGAGAGCTGACCCACCAGTGCAGTACTGAGGGAGTGCTGAGCCTCCAGTGCAGTACTGAGGGAGTGCTGACATTCCAGTGCAGTACTGAGGGAGTCCTGACCCTCCAGTGCAGTACTGAGGGAGTGCTCATAGTCCAGTGCAGTACTAAGGGACTGCTGACCCTCCAGGACAGTACTGAGGGAGTGCGGACTCTCCAGTGCAGTACTGAGAGAGTGCTCACAATCCAGTGCAGTACTGAGGCAGTACTGCTCCTCCAGTGCAGTGTTGAGGGTCTGCTGCCCCTCCAGTGCAGTATTGATGGAGTTCTGGCCCTCCAGTGCAGTATTGAGGGAGTGCTGACCCTCCAGTGCAGTATTGAGTGAGTGCTGACCCTCCAGTGCAGTATTGAGGGAGTGCTGACTCTCCAGTGCAGTATTGAGGAAGTGCTGACCCTCCAGTGCAGTATTGAGTGAGTGCTGACCCTCCAGTGCAGAACTGAAGGAGTGCTGACTCTCCAGTGCAGTACTGAGGGAGTGCTCACACTCCAGTGCAGTACTGAGGGAGTGCTGACTCTCCAGTGCAGTACTAAGGGAGTGCTGTCCCTCCAGTGCAGTACTGAGGGAGTGCTCACACTCCAGTGCAGTACTGAGGGAGCCCTGACCCTCCAGTGCAGTACTGAGGGAGTGCTGATCCTCCAGTGCAGTAATGAGGGAGTGCAGACCCTCCAGTGCAGTACTGAGGGTGTGCAGACCCTCCAGTGCAGTACTGAGGGAGTGCTGATCCTCCAGTGCAGTATTGAGGGAGTGCTGAGCCTCCAGTGCAGTATTGAGGGAGTGCTGACTCTCCAGTGCAGTATTGGGGGAGTGCTGAACCTCCAGTGCAGTACTGACGGACAGCAGAACCACCAGTGCAGTATTGAGGGAGTGCTGACACTCCAGTGCAGTACTGAGGGAGTGCTCACAGTCCAGTGCAGTACTGAGGGAGTGCTGACCCTCCAGTGCAGTATTGAGGGAGTGCCGAGCCTCCAGTGCAGTATTGAGGGAGATTTGCTCCTTCAGTGCAGTATTGAGTGAGTGCTGACCCTCCAGTGCAGTACTGAGGGAGTGCTGACCCTCCAAAGCAGTTACTGTTGGAGTGCTGAACCTCCAGTGCAGTATTGATGGAATGCTGACCCTACAGTGCAGTACTGAGGTAGTGCTGATCCTCCAGTGCAGTATTGAGGGAGCGCTGACACACCAGTGCAGTATTCAGGGAGTGCTGACCCACCAGTGCAGTATTGAGGGAGTGCTGAGCCTCCAGTGGAGTACTGAGGGAATACTAACCCTCCAGTGCAGTATTGGGGGAGTGCTGAAACTCCAGTGCAGTACTGACGGACAGCCGAACCACCAGTGCAGTATTGAGGCAGTGCTGACACTCCAGTGCGGTACTGAGGGAGTGCTCACAGTCCAGTGCAGTACTGAGGGAGTGCTGACCCTCCAGTGCAGTACTGCGGGAGTGCTGACCCACCACTGCAGTACTGAGGGAGTGCTGATGCTCCAGTGCAGTACGAAGGGAGTCCTGACCCTCCAGTGCAGTACTGAGGGAGTGCTGTCCCCCTAGTGGAGTATTGAGGGAGTGATGACCCCCCAGTGCAGTACGGAGGGAGAGCTGACCCACCAGTGCAGTACTGAGGGAGTGCTGAGCCTGCAGTGCAGTACTGAGGGAGTGCTCACATTCCAGTGGAGTACTGAGGGAGTCCTGACCCTCCAGTGCAGTACTGAGGCAGTGCTCATAGTCCAGTGCAGTACTGAGGGACTGCTGACCCTCCAGGACAGTACTGAGGGAGTGCGGACCCTCCAGTGCAGTACTGAGGGAGTGCTGTCCCCCTAGTGGAGTATTGAGGGAGTGATGACCCCCCAGTGCAGTACGGAGGGAGTGCTGACCATCCAGTGCAGAACTGAGCGAGTGCTGACTCTCCAGTGCAGTACTGAGGTTGTGCTCACACTCCAGTGCAGTACTGAGGGAGTGCTGTCCCTCCAGTGCTGTACTGAGGGAGTGCTCACACTCCAGTGCAGTACTGAGGGAGTCCTGGCCCTCCAGTGCAGTACTGAGTGAGTGCTGATCCTCCAGTGCAGTAATGAGGGAGTGCCGACCCTCCAGTGCAGTACTGAGGGAGTGCAGACTCTCCAGTGCAGTACTGAGGGAGTGCTGATCCTCCAGTGCAGTACTGAGGGCGCCCTGACCCTCCAGTGCAGTACTGAGGGAGAGCTGACACACCAGTGCAGTATTGAGGGCATGCTGACCCTCCAGTGCAGTACTGAGGGACTACTGCCCCTCCAGTACAGTACTGAGGGAGTGCTGACCCTGCAGTGCAGTACTGAGGGAGTGCTAACCCTCCAGTGCAGTATTGAGGGAGTGATGACCCTACAGTGCAGTACCGAGGGAGTGCTCACAGTCCAGTGCAGTACTGAGGGAGTGCTGACCATCTAGTACAGTACTGAGTGAGTGATGACCCTCTAGTGCAGTACTGAGGGAGTGCAGACTCTCCAGTGCAGTACTGAGGGAGTGCTGATCCTCCAGTGCAGTACTGAGGGCGCCCTGACCCTCCAGTGCAGTACTGATGGAGAGCTGACACACCAGTGCAGTATTGAGGGCATGCTGACCCTCCAGTGCACTACTGAGGGAGTGCTCACACTCCAGTGTAGTACTGAGGGACTGCTGTCCCTCCAGTACAGTACTGAGGGAGTGCAGACCCTCCAGTGCAGTACTGAGGGAGTGCTGACCCTCCAGTGCAGTATTGAGGGAGTGATGACCCTCCAGTGCAGTACCGAGGGAGTGCTCACACTCCAGTGCAGTACTGAGGGAGTTCCGACCCTCTAGTGCAGTACTGAGCGAGTGATGACCCTCCAGTGAAGTACTGAGTGAGTGCTGACCCTCCAGTGCAATACTGAGGGAGTGCTGACCCTCCAGTGCAGTACTGAGGGAGTGCCGACCCTCCAGTGCAGTACTGAGGGAGTGCTGACCCTCCAGTGCTGTACTGAGGGATCGGTGATCCTCCAGTACAGTTTTGAGGGAGTGATGACCCTCCAGTGCAGAACTGAGGGAGTGCTCACTGTCCTGTGCAGTATTGAGGGATTGCTGATCCTCCATTGCAGTACTGAGAGAGTGCTGACTCTTCAGTGCAGTACTGATGGAGTCCTGACCATCCAGTGCAGCATTGAGGGTGTGCTGACTCTCCAGTGCAGTACTGAGGGAGTTCTGACCCTCCAGTGCAGTACTGAGGGAGTACTGACCCTCCAGTGCAGTACTGAGGTAGTGCTGATCCTCCAGTGCAGTACTGAGCGTGAGCTGATCCACCAGTGCAGTATTGAGGGAGTGCTGACCCTCCAGGACAGTACTGAGGGAATGCTGACCCTCCAGTGCAGTACTGAGGGAGTGCTGACCCCCTAGTGGAGTATTGAGGGAGTGATGACCCTCCAGTGCAGTACTGAGGGTGTGCCCACACTCCAGTGCAGTACTGAGGGAGTTCTGACCCTCTAGTGCAGTATTGAGGGAGTGCTGACCCTCCAGTGCACTACTGAGGGAGTGCTCACACTCCAGTGTAGTACTGAGGGACTGCTGTCCCTCCAGTACAGTACTGAGGGAGTGCAGACCCTCCAGTGCAGTACTGAGGGAGTGCTGACCCTCCAGTGCAGTATTGAGGGAGTGATGACCCTCCAGTGCAGTACCGAGGGAGTGCTCACACTCCAGTGCAGTACTGAGGGAGTTCCGACCCTCTAGTGCAGTACTGAGCGAGTGATGACCCTCCAGTGAAGTACTGAGTGAGTGCTGACCCTCCAGTGCAATACTGAGGGAGTGCTGACCCTCCAGTGCAGTACTGAGGGAGTGCCGACCCTCCAGTGCAGTACTGAGGGAGTGCTGACCCTCCAGTGCTGTACTGAGGGATCGGTGATCCTCCAGTACAGTTTTGAGGGAGTGATGACCCTCCAGTGCAGAACTGAGGGAGTGCTCACTGTCCTGTGCAGTATTGAGGGATTGCTGATCCTCCATTGCAGTACTGAGAGAGTGCTGACTCTTCAGTGCAGTACTGATGGAGTCCTGACCAACCAGTGCAGCATTGAGGGTGTGCTGACTCTCCAGTGCAGTACTGAGGGAGTTCTGACCCTCCAGTGCAGTACTGAGGGAGTGCTGACCCTCCAGTGCAGTACTGAGGTAGTGCTGATCCTCCAGTGCAGTACTGAGCGTGAGCTGATCCACCAGTGCAGTATTGAGGGAGTGCTGACCCTCCAGGACAGTACTGAGGGAATGCTGACCCTCCAGTGCAGTACTGAGGGAGTGCTGACCCCCTAGTGGAGTATTGAGGGAGTGATGACCCTCCAGTGCAGTACTGAGGGTGTGCTCACACTCCAGTGCAGTACTGAGGGAGTTCTGACCCTCTAGTGCAGTATTGAGGGAGTGCTGACCCTCCAGTGCAGAACTGAGGGAGTGCTCACACTCCTGTGCAGTACTGAGGGAGTGCTGCCCTCCAGTGCAGTACTGAGGGAGTGCTCACACTCCTGTGCAGTATTGAGGGAGTGCTGACTCTCCAGTGCAGTACTGAGGGAGTACTCACACTCCAGTGCAGTACTGAGGGAGTGCTGACCCTCCAGTGCAGCATTGAGGGAGTGCTGAACCTCCAGTGCAGAACTGAGGGAGTGCTCACACTCCAGTGCAGAACTGAGGGAGTGCTCACTCTCCAGTGCAGTACTGAGGGAATGCTGACCCTCCAGTGCAGTACTAAGGGAGTGCTGTCCCTCCAGTGCAGTATTGAGGATGTTTTCACACTCCAGTGCAGTACTGAGGGAGTCCTGACTCTCCAGTGCAGTACTGAGGGAGTGATCATCCTCCAGTGCAGTAATCAGGGAGTGCAGACCCTCCAGTGCAGTACTGAGGGAGTGCAGACCCTCCAGTGCAGTACTGAGGGAGTGCTGATCCTCCAGTGCAGTACTGAGGGAACCCTGACCCTCCAGTGCAGTAGTGAGGGATTGCTGATCCTCCAGTGCAGTACAGAGGAGTTGGTGACCCTCCAGTGCAGTACTGAGGGAGCGCTGACGCTGCAGTGCAGTGCTGAGGGAGTGCTGACCCTCCAGTGCAGTACTGAGGGAGTGCTGACCCTCCAGTGCAGTACTGAGGGAGTGCTGACCCTCCAGTGCAGTACTGAGTGTCTGCTGACCCTCCAGTGCTCTACTGAGGGAGTGGTGACCCTCCAGTGCAGTACTGAGGGAGCGATGACCCTCCAGTGCAGGACTGTGGGAGTGCTGACCCTCCAGTGCAGTACCGAGTGAGTGCTGACCCTCCAGTGCAGTATTGAGTGCTCACCCTCCAGTGCAGCCCTGAGGGAGTGCTCACCCTCCAGTGCAGCCCTGAGGGAGTGCTGACCCTCCAGTGCAGTATTGAGGGAGTGCTGACCCTCCAGTGCAGCACTGAGGGAGAGCTGATCCACCAGTGCAGTATTGAGGGAGTGCTGACCCTCCAGTGCAGTATTGAGGGAGTGCTGACCCTCCAGTGCAGAACTGAGGGAGTGCTCACACTCCTGTGCAGTACTGAGGGAGTGCTGCCCTCCAGTGCAGAACTGAGGGAGTGCTCACACTCCTGTGCAGTATTGAGGGAGTGCTGACCCTCCAGGACAGTACTGAGGGAATGCTGACCCTCCAGTGCAGTACTGAGGGAGTGCTGACCCCCTAGTGGAGTATTGAGGGAGTGATGACCCTCCAGTGCAGTACTGAGGGAGTGCTCACACTCCAGTGCAGTACTGAGGGAGTTCTGACCCTCTAGTGCAGTATTGAGGGAGTGCTGACCCTCCAGTGCAGAACTGAGGGAGTGCTCACACTCCTGTGCAGTACTGAGGGAGTGCTGCCCTCCAGTGCAGTACTGAGGGAGTGCTCACACTCCTGTGCAGTATTGAGGGAGTGCTGACTCTCCAGTGCTGTACTGAGGGAGTACTCACACTCCAGTGCAGTACTGAGGGAGTGCTGACCCTCCAGTGCAGTATTGAGGGAGTGCTGACCCTCCAGTGCAGAACTGAGGGAGTGCTCACACTCCAGTGCAGAACTGAGGGAGTGCTCACACTCCAGTGCAGTACTGAGGGAGTGCTGACCCTCCAGTGCAGTACTAAGGGAGTGCTGTCCCTCCAGTGCAGTACTGAGGATGTGTTCACACTCCAGTGCAGTACTGAGGGAGTCCTGACTCTCCAGTGCAGTACTGAGGGAGTGATCATCCTCCAGTGCAGTAATGAGGGAGTGCAGACCCTCCAGTGCAGTACTGAGGGAGTGCAGACCCTCCAGTGCAGTACTGAGGGAGTGCTGATCCTCCAGTGCTGTACTGACGGAACCCTGACCTTCCAGTGCAGTACTGAGGGATTGCTGATCCTCCAGTGCAGTTCAGAGGAGTTGGTGACCCTCCAGTGCAGTACTGAGGGAGCGCTGACGCTGCAGTGCAGTGCTGAGGGAGTGCTGACCCTCCAGTGCAGTACTGAGGGAGTGCTGACCCTCCAGTGCAGTACTGAGGGAGTACTGACCCTCCAGTGCAGTACTGAGTGTCTGCTGACCCTCCAGTGCAGTACTGAGGTAGCGCTGACGCTGCAGTGCAGTGCTGAGGGAGTGCTGACCCTCCAGTGCAGCCCTGAGGGAGTGCTGACCCTCCAGTGCAGTATTGAGGGAGTGCTGACCCTCCAGTGCAGCACTGAGGGAGAGCTGATCCACCAGTGCAGTATTGAGGGAGTGCTGACCCTCCAGTGCAGTACTGAGGGAGTGCTCACCGTCCAGTGCAGTACTGAGGGACTGCTGACCCTCCAGGACAGTACTGAGGGGGTGCGGACCCTCCAGTGCAGCCCTGAGGGAGTGCTGACCCTCCAGTGCAGTATTGAGGGAGTGCTGCCCCTCCAGTGCAGTATTGAGGGAGTGCTGAACCTCCAGTGCAGTACTGAGGGAGCACTGACCCTCCAGTGCAGTATTGAGGGAGTGCTGAACCTCCAGTGCAGTATTGAGGGAGTGCTGCCCCTCCAGTGCGGTACTGAGGGAGAGCTGACCCACCAGTGCAGTATTGAGGGAGTGCTGACCCACCAGTGCAGTATTGAGGGAGTGCTGAACCTCAAGTGCAGTACTGAGGGAGTACTGACCCTCCAGTGCAGTATTGAGGGAGAGCTGATCCACTAGTGCAGTATTGAGGGAGTACTGAACGTCCAGTGCAGTATTGAGGGAGTGCTGAACCTCCAGTGCAGTATTGAGGGAGTGCTGCCCCTCCAGTGCGGTACTGAGGGAGAGCTGACCCACCAGTGCAGTATTGAGGGAGTGCTGACCCACCAGTGCAGTATTGAGGGAGTGCTGAACCTCAAGTGCAGTACTGAGGGAGTACTGACCCTCCAGTGCAGTATTGAGGGAGAGCTGATCGACTAGTGCAGTATTGAGGGAGTACTGAACGTCCAGTGCAGTACTGAGGGAGTACTGACCCTCCTGTGCAGTATTGAGGCAGTGCTGACACTCCAGTGCAGTACTGAGGGAGTGCTCACAGTCCAGTGCAGTACTGAGGGAGTGCTGACCCTCCAGTGCAGTACTGAGGGAGTGCTGACCCCCTAGTGGAGTATTGAGGGAGTGATGACCCTCCAGTGCAGTACGGAGGGAGTGCTGACCCACCAGTGCAGTATTGAGGGGGTGCTGACCCTCCAGTGCAGTACGGAGGGAGTGCTGACCCTACACTGCAGTACTGAGGGAGTGCTGACCCCCTAGTAGAGTATTGAGGGAGTGATGACCCTCCAGTGCAGTACGGAGTGTGTGCTGACCCACCAGCGCAGTATTGAGGGAGTGCTGACCCTCCAGTGCAGTACGGAGGGAGAGCTGACCCACCAGTGCAGTACTGAGGGAGTGCTGAGCCTCCAGTGCAGTACTGAGGGAGTGCTGACATTCCAGTGCAGTACTGAGGGAGTCCTGACCCTCCAGTGCAGTACTGAGGGAGTGCTCATAGTCCAGTGCAGTACTAAGGGACTGCTGACCCTCCAGGACAGTACTGAGGGAGTGCGGACTCTCCAGTGCAGTACTGAAAGAGTGCTCACCATCCAGTGCAGTACTGAGGCAGTACTGCTCCTCCAGTGCAGTGTTGAGGGTCTGCTGCCCCTCCAGTGCAGTATTGATGGAGTTCTGGCCCTCCAGTGCAGTATTGAGGGAGTGCTGACCCTCCAGTGCAGTATTGAGTGAGTGCTGACCCTCCAGTGCAGTATTGAGGGAGTGCTGACTCTCCAGTGCAGTATTGAGGAAGTGCTGACCCTCCAGTGCAGTATTGAGTGAGTGCTGACCCTCCAGTGCAGAACTGAAGGAGTGCTGACTCTCCAGTGCAGTACTGAGGGAGTGCTCACACTCCAGTGCAGTACTGAGGGAGTGCTGACTCTCCAGTGCAGTACTAAGGGAGTGCTGTCCCTCCAGTGCAGTACTGAGGGAGTGCTCACACTCCAGTGCAGTACTGAGGGAGCCCTGACCCTCCAGTGCAGTACTGAGGGAGTGCTGATCCTCCAGTGCAGTAATGAGGGAGTGCAGACCCTCCAGTGCAGTACTGAGGGTGTGCAGACCCTCCAGTGCAGTACTGAGGGAGTGCTGATCCTCCAGTGCAGTATTGAGGGAGTGCCGAGCCTCCAGTGCAGTATTGAGGGAGTGCTGACTCTCCAGTGCAGTACTGGGGGAGTGCTGAACCTCCAGTGCAGTACTGACGGACAGCAGAACCACCAGTGCAGTATTGAGGGAGTGCTGACACTCCAGTGCAGTACTGAGGGAGTGCTCACAGTCCAGTGCAGTACTGAGGGAGTGCTGACCCTCCAGTGCAGTATTGAGGGAGTGCCGAGCCTCCAGTGCAGTATTGAGGGAGATTTGCTCCTTCAGTGCAGTATTGAGTGAGTGCTGACCCTCCAGTGCAGTACTGAGGGAGTGCTGACCCTCCAAAGCAGTTACTGTTGGAGTGCTGAACCTCCAGTGCAGTATTGATGGAATGCTGACCCTACAGTGCAGTACTGAGGGAGCGCTGACACACCAGTGCAGTATTCAGGGAGTGCTGACCCACCAGTGCAGTATTGAGGGAGTGCTGAGCCTCCAGTGCAGTACTGAGGGAATACTAACCCTCCAGTGCAGTATTGGGGGAGTGCTGAAACTCCAGTGCAGTACCGACGGACAGCAGAACCACCAGTGCAGTATTGAGGCAGTGCTGACACTCCAGTGCGGTACTGAGGGAGTGCTCACAGTCCAGTGCAGTACTGAGGGAGTGCTGACCCTCCAGTGCAGTACTGCGGGAGTGCTGACCCACCACTGCAGTACTGAGGGAGTGCTGATGCTCCCGTGCAGTACGAAGGGAGTCCTGACCCTCCAGTGCAGTACTGAGGGAGTGCTGTCCCCCTAGTGGAGTATTGAGGGAGTGATGACCCCCCAGTGCAGTACGGAGGGAGAGCTGACCCACCAGTGCAGTACTGAGGGAGTGCTGAGCCTCCAGTGCAGTACTGAGGGAGTGCTCACATTCCAGTGGAGTACTGAGGGAGTCCTGGCCCTCCAGTGCAGTACTGAGGCAGTGCTCATAGTCCAGTGCAGTACTGAGGGACTGCTGACCCTCCAGGACAGTACTGAGGGAGTGCGGACCCTCCAGTGCAGTACTGAGGGAGTGCTGTCCCCCTAGTGGAGTATTGAGGAAGTGATGACCCCCCAGTGCAGTACGGAGGGAGTGCTGACCATCCAGTGCAGAACTGAGCGAGTGCTGACTCTCCAGTGCAGTACTGAGGTTGTGCTCACACTCCAGTGCAGTACTGAGGGAGTGCTGTCCCTCCAGTGCTGTACTGAGGGAGTGCTCACACTCCAGTGCAGTACTGAGGGAGTCCTGGCCCTCCAGTGCAGTACTGAGTGAGTGCTGATCCTCCAGTGCAGTAATGAGGGAGTGCCGACCCTCCAGTGCAGTACTGAGGGAGTGCAGACTCTCCAGTGCAGTACTGAGGGAGTGCTGATCCTCCAGTGCAGTACTGAGGGCGCCCTGACCCTCCAGTGCAGTACTGAGGGAGAGCTGACACACCAGTGCAGTATTGAGGGCATGCTGACCCTCCAGTGCAGTACTGAGGGACTACTGCCCCTCCAGTACAGTACTGAGGGAGTGCTGACCCTGCAGTGCAGTACTGAGGGAGTGCTAACCCTCCAGTGCAGTATTGAGGGAGTGATGACCCTACAGTGCAGTACCGAGGGAGTGCTCACAGTCCAGTGCAGTACTGAGGGAGTGCTGACCCTCTAGTTCAGTACTGAGTGAGTGATGACCCTCTAGTGCAGTACTGAGGGAGTGCAGACTCTCCAGTGCAGTACTGAGGGAGTGCTGATCCTCCAGTGCAGTACTGAGGGCGCCCTGACCCTCCAGTGCAGTACTGATGGAGAGCTGACACTCCAGTGTAGTACTGAGGGACTGCTGGCCCTCCAGTACAGTACTGAGGGAGTGCAGACCCTCCAGTGCAGTACTGAGGGAGTGCTGACCCTCCAGTGCAGTATTGAGGGAGTGATGACCCTCCAGTGCAGTACCGAGGGAGTGCTCACACTCCAGTGCAGTACTGAGGGAGTTCTGACCCTCTAGTGCAGTACTGAGCGAGTGATGACCCTCCAGTGAAGTACTGAGTGAGTGCTGACCCTCCAGTGCAATACTGAGGGAGTGCTGACCCTCCAGTGCAGTACTGAGGGAGTGCCGACCCTCCAGTGCAGTACTGAGGGAGTGCTGACCCTCCAGTGCTGTACTGAGGGATCGGTGATCCTCCAGTACAGTTTTGAGGGAGTGATGACCCTCCAGTGCAGAACTGAGGGAGTGCTCACTGTCCTGTGCAGTACTGAGGGATTGCTGATCCTCCATTGCAGTACTGAGAGAGTGCTGACTCTTCAGTGCAGTACTGATGGAGTCCTGACCATCCAGTGCAGCATTGAGGGTGTGCTGACTCTCCAGTGCAGTACTGAGGGAGTTCTGACCCTCCAGTGCAGTACTGAGGGAGTGCTGACCCTCCAGTGCAGTACTGAGGTAGTGCTGATCCTCCAGTGCAGTACTGAGCGTGAGCTGATCCACCAGTGCAGTGTTGAGGGATTACTGACCCTCCAGTGCAGCACTGAGGGAGAGCTGATCCACCAGTGCAGTATTGAGGGAGTGCTGACCCTCCAGGACAGTACTGAGGGAATGCTGACCCTCCAGTGCAGTACTGAGGGAGTGCTGACCCCCTAGTGGAGTATTGAGGGAGTGATGACCCTCCAGTGCAGTACTGAGGGTGTGCTCACACTCCAGTGCAGTACTGAGGGAGTTCTGACCCTCTAGTGCAGTATTGAGGGAGTGCTGACCCTCCAGTGCAGAACTGAGGGAGTGCTCACACTCCTGTGCAGTACTGAGGGAGTGCTGCCCTCCAGTGCAGTACTGAGGGAGTGCTCACACTCCTGTGCAGTATTGAGGGAGTGCTGACTCTCCAGTGCAGTACTGAGGGAGTACTCACACTCCAGTGCAGTACTGAGGGAGTGCTGACCCTCCAGTGCAGTATTGAGGGAGTGCTGACCCTCCAGTGCAGAACTGAGGGAGTGCTCACACTCCAGTGCAGAACTGAGGGAGTGCTCACTCTCCAGTGCAGTACTGAGGGAGTGCTGACCCTCCAGTGCAGTACTAAGGTAGTGCTGTCCCTCCAGTGCAGTATTGAGGATGTTTTCACACTCCAGTGCAGTACTGAGGGAGTCCTGACTCTCCAGTGCAGTACTGAGGGAGTGATCATCCTCCAGTGCAGTAATCAGGGAGTGCAGACCCTCCAGTGCAGTACTGAGGGAGTGCAGACCCTCCAGTGCAGTACTGAGGGAGTGCTGATCCTCCAGTGCAGTACTGAGGGAACCCTGACCCTCCAGTGCAGTACTGAGGGATTGCTGATCCTCCAGTGCAGTACAGAGGAGTTGCTGACCCTCCAGTGCAGTACTGAGGGAGCGCTGACCCTCCAGTGCAGTACTGAGGGAGTGCTGACCCTCCAGTGCAGTACTGAGTGTCTGCTGACCCTCCAGTGCTCTACTGAGGGAGTGGTGACCCTCCAGTGCAGGACTGAGGGAGCGATGACCCTCCAGTGCAGGACTGTGGGAGTGCTGACCCTCCAGTGCAGTACCGAGTGAGTGCTGACCCTCCAGTGCAGTATTGAGTGCTCACCCTCCAGTGCAGCCCTGAGGGAGTGCTCACCCTCCAGTGCAGCCCTGAGGGAGTGCTGACCCTCCAGTGCAGTATTGAGGGAGTGCTGACCCTCCAGTGCAGCACTGAGGGAGAGCTGATCCACCAGTGCAGTATTGAGGGAGTGCTGACCCTCCAGTGCAGTATTGAGGGAGTGCTGACCCTCCAGTGCAGAACTGAGGGAGTGCTCACACTCCTGTGCAGTACTGAGGGAGTGCTGCCCTCCAGTGCAGTACTGAGGGAGTGCTCACACTCCTGTGCAGTATTGAGGGAGTGCTGACCCTCCAGGACAGTACTGAGGGAATGCTGACCCTCCAGTGCAGTACTGAGGGAGTGCTGACCGCCTAGTGGAGTATTGAGGGAGTGATGACCCTCCAGTGCAGTACTGAGGGAGTGCTCACACTCCAGTGCAGTACTGAGGGCGTTCTGACCCTCTAGTGCAGTATTGAGGGAGTGCTGACACTCCAGTGCAGAACTGAGGGAGTGCTCACACTCCTGTGCAGTACTGAGGGAGTGCTGCCCTCCAGTGCAGTACTGAGGGAGTGCTCACACTCCTGTGCAGTATTGAGGGAGTGCTGACTCTCCAGTGCTGTACTGAGGGAGTACTCACACTCCAGTGCAGTACTGAGGGAGTGCTGACCCTCCAGTGCAGTATTGAGGGAGTGCTGACCCTCCAGTGCAGAACTGAGGGAGTGCTCACACTCCAGTGCAGAACTGAGGGAGTGCTCACACTCCAGTGCAGTACTGAGGGAGTGCTGACCCTCCAGTGCAGTACTAAGGGAGTGCTGTCCCTCCAGTGCAGTACTGAGGATGTGTTCACACTCCAGTGCAGTACTGAGGGAGTCCTGACTCTCCAGTGCAGTACTGAGGGAGTGATCATCCTCCAGTGCAGTAATGAGGGAGTGCAGACCCTCCAGTGCAGTACTGAGGGAGTGCAGACCCTCCAGTGCAGTACTGAGGGAGTGCTGATCCTCCAGTGCTGTACTGAGGGAACCCTGACCTTCCAGTGCAGTACTGAGGGATTGCTGATCCTCCAGTGCAGTGCAGAGGAGTTGGTGACCCTCCAGTGCAGTACTGAGGGAGCGCTGACGCTGCAGTGCAGTGCTGAGGGAGTGCTGACCCTCCAGTGCAGTACTGAGGGAGTGCTGACCCTCCAGTGCAGTACTGAGGGAGTGCTGACCCTCCAGTGCAGTACTGAGTGTCTGCTGACCCTCCAGTGCAGTACTGAGGGAGCGCTGACGCTGCAGTGCAGTGCTGAGGGAGTGCTGACCCTCCAGTGCAGCCCTGAGGGAGTGCTGACCCTCCAGTGCAGTATTGAGGGAGTGCTGACCCTCCAGTGCAGCACTGAGGGAGAGCTGATCCACCAGTGCAGTATTGAGGGAGTGCTGACCCTCCAGTGCAGTACTGAGGGAGTGCTCACCGTCCAGTGCAGTACTGAGGGACTGCTGACCCTCCAGGACAGTACTGAGGGAATGCTGACCCTCCAGTGCAGTACTGAGGGAGTGTGACCCCCTAGTGGAGTATTGCGGGAATGATGACCCTCCAGTGCAGTACTGAGGGAGTGCTCAGACTCCAGTGCAGTACTGAGGGAGTTCTGACCCTCTAGTGCAGTACTGAGGGAGTGCTGACCCTCCAGTGCAGTACTGAGGGAGGGCTGACCCTCCAGTGCAGTACTGAGGGAGTGCTGATCCTCCCGTGCAGTACAGAGGAAGTGCTGACCCTCCAGTGCAGTACTGAGGGAGTGCTGACGCTCCAGTGCAGTACTGAGGGAGCGATGACCCTCCAGTGCAGGACTGAGGGAGTGCTGACCCTCCAGTGCAGTACTGAGTGAGTGCTGACCCTCCAGTGCAGTATTGAGTGCTCACCCTCCAGTGCAGCCCTGAGGGAGTGCTCACCCTCCAGTGCAGCCCTGAGGGAATGCTGACCCTCCAGTGCAGTCCTGAGGGAGTTCTGACCCTCCAGTGCAGCCCTGAGGGAGTGCTCACCCTCCAGTGCAGTCCTGAGGTAGTGCTGACCCTCCAGTGCTGTACTGAGGGAGAGCTGTGCTGTTGGTGATTCTGCCTTTCTGTTGAGAATTTTGAACTGAGGATCCTTTTAGCCCCTCAGGTGGATGTAAAAGATCGTATGGCATTATTTTGAGGAAAAATGGTCTGGATTCTCCGTTATTGGGATTATGTCCCCACACCAGCATCAAAACCGTGGAGTTTTACTCCTGTAATTCCTGGATTACAGTGTCATAATTTCACAGCTCCGCAGGGGGCGAGCAGGGTCCCGCAGTGAATCTCACAGCTTTTGCTGCAGATATGGCCCCCGCACGTCCGGGTCGGAAGTCGCGCATGCGGACGGCGGCGACCTGCCGCGCCATGCTCCATGGCGGACATGGACCGCGGACCTCGACTCAAAAAAGAGACCCCCCCAATCGGCCGCGCGCCCAACCCTCACTCCCCGGCCGCCTATAAGGCCCACCCCTGCCTCCGATCGGCCTGCCCCCGACTAGGGCAGCCGCGAACTGAGTCCGCAGCCGCCACACGAGTATCCCGATCGGCAATAGCAGGTTAGGTCCACGCCGTCGGGAACTCGGCCGGTCAGGTGCGGAGGATGTCGGAGCGGGCCTCTGGCAATGGCCGGCGGCGGCGCGGCGTGCTCCCCGGTGATGCCGCTTTTCGGTGCCCGGAGAATCGCCGAACCGGCGGCGATCCCGATTTCTCCATCAAACTGGAATCTCCGCCCCGGCGCTGGCCACGATTTCGGCGTCGGACTGCGGAGAATCCAGCCCCTATATACTTTCTCACATAGTTGTCTCGCAATTAAATTCACGAAAAGAGCTGGTCTGGCCTGGTGGCGTGCGGTGGCTTCAATTCCATTGCCAAGTTGCGGGAAGAGTGAATCTTGCCGCCGGCGAACGGCACGTGCGGCCGAGGAACACACGGCTGGAGGGCCGGAGACACCAGCCCCTGGTCATTGTTGCGTTGTTATTTGTGGAGGTTTTTTGTGAACAGGTTGGCCACCACGTTCCCTCCAACAGTTACAGCACCTCAATAAGTACGTCCTTCGTAGAACCCCTACAGGGCAGGTGGAGGCCAATCGGGCTATCAAGTAAATGGGCATTCGATTCGGATGGAGCTCAATACTGGAGCAATGGTATCCGTGATCAGCTACCAAACGTTGACCCTTCGAGACGCCAATGCCAGACCATCGCGGGCACCTCAACGGTCCCGGTTGAATATGGGCAGTAGTTGGCTAACTTGCCTTTGATGGTAGTGCATGGCATCTTGCCACTTTTGCTGGGGCAGGGCTGGTTGCACCACCTACGTTTGGATTGGCAGCGGGTCTGCTGAATTTACCCGCACGGCCCAGAAGGGGTTCTGGTGAGATTTCTGTCCGTTTTCCAGGATGGTTTGGGCCCTCCATTATTTGGTCTCCCTGCCGGCGCGCCACATCCGAGGCTGGACCCAGATGGAGCCTCAATTGACCCGCATCAAACACCTCAAACTGTATGGAGCCCAACACCGCGCTTTGCCAGGGGATTTGAAGATATACGCTTCCAAGATATAGGGGTTCAGTGGCAAAGGCGGCGTTATCGTGTGGGAAACACGCGCGGTGGACCGAGAACAAGGGCGCGGTCTGCTATTGCACAACGGACACCCTGGGGTGTCAGTGTTGAAGATGCTGGCACGCAGTTATGTGCGGCGGCCAGGGATTGAAGCTGACATTCAAAAACTAGCCCAATGTTGCACACAGTGCCAGGAGAACCAAAATCTCCCGCCGGCGGTGCGGCTCCACCCATGGGAATGGCCAGGCCGAGCATGGTCCCGCCTCCATATCGACTTTGTGGGGCCTTCCCAGGGGGCAATGTTCCTTATCCTCCTGGGCGCTCACTCAAAGTGGATGGAGGTCCACAGGGTGCAGGCGACGACCGCTTGGGCCACAGTCGAATGGTTGCATCAAAATTCGGCACATACTAGATACCTGAGGGGCTAGTCTCCGACAACGGGACAGCGTTCCCAAGTATGGAATTTGGGCCACTCGTGTCTGCGAACGTCATTCGACACATGAACCGCCCTGTACCACCCAGCCCCAAATGGAGGAGCAGAGTAGGCGGTTCAAACGTTTAAACTCAGACCTCGGGTGCTGGGAGACCCGACTGCCAGGCTTCTTGTGTTGTTACCGCACCACACAGCACGCCACAAGGGGAGCCGCGCCGGCCGGGTTACTGATGGGTCGCCGGCTCCGCACCTGTCTGAGTTTGGTCATCCCAGTATTTGCCGGGGCAGTCGGGCGTGGGCAGGACAGGGCCGAGGCGGACCTGCCTTCACCGTGGCGTACCTTTGCCCCTGGTGACCTCGAGCACATCTGGAAATCCTGCGAAGAAGCCACATGGCTCCCGGGCGTCATGTAATAATAATAATCACCTATTGTCACAAGTGGGCTTCAATGAAATCACGATGAAAAGCCCCGAGCTTGTTACACAAACTGGACGGTTTCGTATTGGGTGCGGGCGCAGGGCCGTGAGTCCAATTGGCACTTGGATCATCTCCGCTGCCGTGTTGCCGCCGTGCCGGACCCGGTTCCGGAAGCCCCAATCCGGAACCCTCTACCGCCTTTGTTGCCAACACTGCCGCCGCTTCCTCCACTGCCGGTCATCGATAGCCCGAATGCCAAGGTCAGAGATGCCGGATGAAGTCCCTCACAGCTCTGACTCTAAATCGGACATGGATATTTTACCCCCACTGGAGCCTGTCTTACCATGTCCCGCAACCGAGTAATCCCTGCCAGCGCTGCCCAGGCGCTCCGCGAGGACACGCCACTCTCCAGGCATAGAAGATGAGAGACTCTGCCTTTGTGTCAGTCCACCAACATGGACATCACTCCCGACGTGGGGGGCAGGGGAGAATCCCCCCGGTGGTCAAGGAATAAGGACGATCTGACTCCCTGTGACCTCCACGGAATATGAACGTCCTGGTAATGAGGCAACGAGGCCTTCCTTTAACAAAGGGATCCCTCACTCGTATAAAAACCTTGCCCCGGGTGCCGGTCAGGAAGGGAGTCGCTTCCGGGAGTGCAGAGTGTGATTGTATTATTAATAAACCTTATTCATCGTTTTCTAGCTCCGGTTTCATGCTTGCTGCTGTGGTGTACTCAACAAGGACTATTAGATGAAAGTGTTCATCAAAATTCACAATGAACACAAGATGTTTTTGATGTCTCAATGATTTTTCTCCCGGGTTCCCAGAAGGAAAATAACTGTAAAATTAGAATTCTGGTCCGAACTGTTTCCTTTCCTTCTTTGCTTGTAGCCGTGCCTCACAGATTGGCTTTTAAACTCCAGCAAACCAACTGCGTGGCAACCATGGACCTTTGAGAAATGGAGGGATGTGACTTTCCACCCCTGCCCCCCCCCGCCCCCCAACGTTGCGGTATACCGTTAGGTTTTTGTGGTTCTGTTTTCTGTATGCATCACTAGAGGCGAATTGATGCAAAGCATCGCGTGCTTCAGACTTAATCACAGTTTGTTCTGAGGAATCTGCCAGCTCAGGCTTGTGAATAAGTTCTCCATCTGTGTAATACTGCTACCAACTTCTCCAACACTTATTAAATGATATTTCTGTGTTAACCAGTCCCTTATGTATCGTTGTTGACTTGATGTCTATCTACTCAGTAAACACAATAAGCAAAGCACAACATGGTGGCAGCTGTGGGCTAATTTTCCATTGCTAAGCACATCAGATGCAGTGCCAGTGCTGATAGATGACGTTGGTAGCTGCATTACACAGTTGGGGAACTTGTACACAGGGTTGTGTTGGTAGCTTCCTCAGAACAAACTGCAACTAATTCTGAACTATGCAGTACAGTGCATCATTTCCCCTTTAGTAATGGAAAGAGACAGCACACCCAAACCCAATTAGATGTGTACCACGACTCCCCTGACCCAAGACAGGGTTAGATAAAGGATCTGGATCGGCGCAGGCTGGGAGGGCCAAAGGGCCTGTTCCTGTGCAGTAATTTTCTTTGTTCTTTGTTCTTTGTTCTCCCTTCCGAAGAAAGGCTCTCTCCCTCTCTCAAAGTTGTGTCCAATTCCTGACTGGCTCCACTCTGAACCCGTAAGTGATCATTGGATCCATAGAATCCCTCTAGGACTTCCGGGTGCGGCTATGCAGAGCTAGATCGCATATTCGGTAGCTCCCGCTTGGAACGGACTTTTGGGCTCTTTTACAGGGCCCCCACGTTTGACATTTCCCGGTGTGGGAAGAGGACGGCAACACTCCCCTGACGGTGTCCCCCAGGAGTGTTGTGTCTTTTGGCTGCCAGGCCCGGCAGAAGCAGTGGAAGATTTGGCTGCAACAGGATAAACAGCATTTGCAGCAGTTTGCAGCATGCAAGTGGGGGAAGGGCAAGCTTAAAGCTGCAAACAGTCCTGAGGACCTTTATCAAAAGTGAATTCTAACAGCAGAGGAAACAACTGTGAAAAGATCTCACCAGGGCCACTGAAGAAGCGGGGACGAGGTCACGCATTCGGCAGCGCCCGTCTGGAACGGACACTTGGACCTTTTTCAGGAGTTTCCACGGACATTTTGGGGCAGATTGGTGAAGCGAACACTGCCAAAAGGATTCCCTCTCGAGACTTTTGGGCTCTTTTCAGGGCCCCCAAGGGCACTTTTTCGACGTTTCCCAGTGTGGGAAGGAGTTAATAATAGTTCCCCGTCAGTATTTAACTAGGAGCGGGGTGACAAAAAAGGTGGTGGTGGACCAGAAGAAGGGAGGGAAGAAGGACAAAATGGCGGCGGGCGGAGGCCAGGCAGCGTGGAGGCAGTGGGCGGAGAAGCAACAGGAGGGTATCCAGCGCTGCCTCAGAGAGATTAAAAAGGACCTGCTAGAGCCGATGAAGGCTTCTATTGATAAGCTGCTGGAGACACAGACGGCCCAGGGGGTGGCGATCCGAGAGGCTCAACAAAAGATCTCCGACAACGAGGACGAGATCTTAGTCCTGGCGGTAAAGGTGGAGCCGCACGAGGCGCTCCACAAGAAATGGCAGGAGCAGTTTGAGGAGATGGAGAATCGGTCGAGGCGGAAGAATCTGCGGATTCTGGGCCTCCCGGAGGGGCTGGAGGGGCCGGACATGGGGGCCTATGTGGTCACCATGTTAAACTTGCTGATGGGAGCGCGGTCCTTCCAGGGGCCCCTGGAGCTGGAAGGGGCCCATAGAGTGTTGGCGAGGAGGCCCAAGGCTAACGAACCTCCGCGGGCGGTGCTGGTGCGGTTCCATCGGTTCGTCGATCAGGAGTGTGTGCTCAGGTGGGCCAAGATGGAGAGGAGCAGCAGGTGGGAGAACGCGGAGGTTCGAGTATATCAGGACTGGAGTGCGGAGGTGGCGAAGAGGAGGGCCGGGTACAATCGAGCGAAGGCGGTGCTGCACAGGAAGGGGGTGAAGTTTGGCATGTTGCAGCCGGCGCGATTGTGGGTCACCTACAAGGACCGGCACCATTATTTTGAGTCTCCGGAGGAGGCGTGGGCCTTTGTTCAGGCCGAGAATCTGGACACAGACTGAGGGTCGGGATGGGCGACTGGGGCATGCGGTGGATATGTTATGCCTATTTTTGGTTCGGGGGGGGGGCCTTTGCATTGTTTTGGGTTTCTTTTTCTCTGTGTTTTTCTCTTTCGGGTTGGGGAGGGTGGTGGGGGCGGGTTGGGCACTGTTTTGGTTGGTGGCGGGGCCTGGTAGGTGGAGAGCGCGGGATTTTTTTCCCGCGCCGAAGACTGGGGGGGACGGGACCGGGGCGGGGAAGCGAGGATTGTTTCCCGCGCTTAGAATGGAGGGGGAGAGCCTGTGAATAGGGAGCGGGAGAGGAGGGTGTGCCACACAATGGGAGGAGTCGAAGGGGAGGCGGGAGTGGCCGGGGTCAGCACGAGTCAGCTGACCTTGCGGAAGTGCAACGGGGGGAGTAAACCAGCTAGGATGGGTCCTAGCCCCGGGGGGGAAATCGAGGTGCTGCTGCTAAGATCAAGGAGGAGCTGGAGCGAGTGGGGTGGGTCAAGATGGGGGTATTCCGCTGTGGGGAACGGGCCGGGTGTGGGGTGCGGGCGCGTGGCTGGCCGAGGAGGGGTCATGGTTAGTCGGCGGGGGAGGGGGGCGGGTAGCCCCCTAATCCGGCTGGTAACCTGGAATGTAAGGGGACTGAATGGGCCGGTTAAGCGGGCCCGCGTGTTCGCGCACCTGAAGGGGCTCAAGGCGGATGTGGTTATGCTCCAGGAGACACACCTGAAGGTGGCAGACCAGGTAAGACTGAGGAAAGGGTGGGTAGGTCAGGTGTTTCACTCGGGGCTAGATGCCAAAAATCGAGGGGTGGCGATCTTGGTGGGAAAGAAGGTGTCATTCGAGGCGTCGAGCATTGTGGCAGATAATGGCGGTAGGTACAGAATGATAAGTGGTAAGTTGCAGGGAGAGAGGGTGGTACTGGTCAATGTGTATGCTCCGAACTGGGACGATGCGGGTTTTATGCGGCGTATGTTGGGTCGGATCCCAGACTTGGAAGTGGGGGGCCTGATAATGGGGGGAGACTTTAACACGGTGTTGGATCCTGCACTGGATCGCTCCAGGTCTAGGACGGGTAGGAAGCCGGATGCGGCTAGAGTGTTGAGGGGATTTATGGACCAAATGGGAGGGGTGGACCCTTGGAGATTTGCAAGGCCGGGGGCTAAGGAATTTTCATTCTTCTCACATGTCCATAAGGCTTATTCTCGAATCGACTTTTTCATTTTGAGTAGGGCGCTGATAACGAGAGTCGAGGATACCGAGTATTCGGCAATAGCCATTTCGGACCACGCCCCGCATTGGGTGGACTTGGAGATGGGGGAGGAGAGGGACCAGCGCCCGCTGTGGCGCTTGGAGGTGGGGCTGTTGGCGGACGAGGAGTGAGCGAGCGGGTCCGAGGAAGTATAGAGAGGTACTTGGAGACCAACGACAACGGGGAGGTCCGAGTGGGGATGGTATGGGAGGCACTGAAGGCGGTGGTGAGGGGAGAGCTGATCTCCATCAGGGCCCACAATGAGCGGAGGGAGCGGGGGGGAGAGGGAGAGGCTGGTGGGGGAGATGGTAAGGGTAGACAGGAGGTATGCGGAAGAACCTGAGGAAGGATTGTTGAGGAAGAGGCGCAGCCTCCAGGCCGAATTCGACCTGGTGACCACCAGGAAGGCGGAGGTGCAGTGGAGGAAGGCCCAGGAGGCGGTCTACGAGTATGGGGAAAAGGCAAGCCGGATGCTGGCGCATCAGCTTCGGAAGCGGGACGCAGCTAGGGAGATCGGGGGAGTTAAGGACAGGGGAGGGAGCGTGGTGCGGAGTGGGGTTGGCATCAATGGGGTCTTCAGGGGCTTTTAAGAGGAATTGTACCGATCCGAGCCCCCACGGGAGGAGGGAGGGATGGGCCGTTTCCTGGACCAATTGAGGTTTCCAAAGGTGGAAGAGGGACTGGTGGCGGGACTGGGGGCCCCGATTGGGCTGGAGGAGCTGATCAAAGGGATAGGAAGCATGCAGGCAAGGAAAGCACCGGGGCCGGACGGTTTCCCGGTCGAGTTCTATAAAAAATATATGGACCTGTTGGGCCCGCTGTTAGTTAGGACCTTTAATGAGGCAAGGGAGGGGGGGGCTTTACCCCCGATGATGTCCCGGGCACTGATCTCCTTGATCCTGAAGCGGGACAAGGATCCCCTGCAATGTGGGTCTTACAGACCGATTTCCTTGCTAAATATAGATGCCAAGGTGCTGGCGAAGGTCTTAGCCACGAGGATTGAGGATTGTGTGCCGCAGATCATCCATGAAGACCAGACGGGGTTTGTGAAGGGGAGACAGTTGAACGCGAATGTGCGGAGGCTTTTGAACGTTATCATGATGCCGGCGAGGGAGGGGGAGGCGGAGATAGTGGTAGCGATGGACGCTGAGAAAGCCTTCGATAGGGTAGAGTGGGGGTACCTGTGGGAGGTGCTGAAGAGGTTCGGGTTTGGGGAGGGGTTTGTCAGGTGGGTTAGGCTGTTGTACGAGGTCCCGATGGCGAGTGTGGCCACAAACAGGAGGAGGTCCGAGTACTTTCGGTTGCACCGAGGGACGAGACAGGGGTGTCCCCTGTCCTCCCTGCTCTTCGCACTGGCGATTGAACCCCTGGCTATGGCACTGAGAGAGTCGAGGAACTGGAGGGGGTTGGTGCGGGGTGGGGAGGAACATAGGGTGTCGCTTTATGCAGACGACCTGCTGCTGTATGTGGCGGACCCGGTGGGAGGAATGCCAGAGGTAATGAGGATGCTTAGGGAATTCGGGGACTTTTCGGGGTACAAGCTCAATATGGGGAAGAGCGAGCTGTTCGTAGTTCAGCTAGGGGACCAGGAGAGGGGGATTGGCGAGCTCCCACTAAAAAGGGCGGAGAGGAGTTTCAGATACTTGGGGGTCCAGGTGGCCAGGAGCTGGGGGGCCCTGCATAGGCTTAACTTTACAAGGCTGGTGGAGCAAATGGAGGAGGAGTTCAAGAGGTGGGACGCGTTGCCGCTGTCTCTGGCGGGTAGGGTGCAGTCAATCAAAATGACGGTGCTCCCAAGGTTTTTGTTCCTGTTCCAGTGCCTCCCCGTGTTTATCCCGAAGGCTTTTTTCAGGCAGGTTAACAGGAGTATAATGGGGTTTGTGTGGTTGCGAGGGACTCCGAGGGTGAGAAGGGTGTTCCTGGAGCGGAGTAGAGATAGGGGGGGGCTGGCGCTGCCCAACCTCTGTGGGTACTACTGGGCCGCCAGTGTGACAATGGTGCGCAAGTGGGTGATGGAGAGGGAGGGGGCTGCATGGAAGAGGCTGGAGACGGCGTCCTGTGTGGGTACGAGTCTGGGGGCGCTGGCAACTGCGCCGCTGCCGCTCACTCCAAGAAGGTATACCACGAGCCCGGTGGTGGTGGCGGCCCTCAAATTTTGGGGGCAGTGGAGGCGGCATAGGGGGGAAGTTAGGGCCTCGGCGTGGACCCCATTACGGGGGAACCACCACTTCGCCCCTGGAAGAACAGGTGGAGGGTTTTCGGGGTGGCACAGGGCAGGCATACGAAAGTTAGGGGACCTGTTTGTGGACGGGAAGTTCACGAGCTTGGGTGAGCTGGAGGAGAAGTACGGGCTCACCCCGGGGAACACCTTCAGGTACTTACAGGTAAGGGCGTTTGCCAGACGGCAGGTGGTGGAATTCCCACGGCTACTGCCACACACAGTACAGGACAGGGTGCTCTCGGTGGGGTGGGTGGGATTGGGGAAGATCTCGGAAACTTACCAGGTGATGCAGGAGGAGGAGGAGGCCTCGGTGGTGGAGTTGAAAGGTAAGTGGGAGGAGGAGTTGGGAGAGGAGATCGAAGAGGGGAAGTGGGCAGATGCCCGAGGGAGGGTGAACTCTTCCTCTTCATGCGCGAGGCTCAGCCTCATACAGTTTAAGGTGCTGCACAGGGCACACATGACCGGGACAAGGATGAGCAGGTTCTTTGGGGGTGAGGACAGGTGTGTTACGTGCTCAGGGAGCCCAGAAAATCACACCCATATGTTCTGGGCATGCCCAGTGCTGGAGGAATTTTGGAAGGGCGTAGCAAGGACGGTGACGAGGGTGGTAGGATCCAGGGTCAAACCGGGCTGGGGGCACGCAATATTTGGGGTGGCAGAGGAGCCGGGAGTGAAGGAGGCGAAAGAGGCCGGAATTCTGGCCTTTGCGTCCCTGGGAGCCCGGCGAAGGATTCTCCTTCAGTGGAAAGATACGAGGCCCCCAAGCGTGGAATAATGGATCAGCGATATGGCAGGGTTCATTAAATTGGAGAGGGTGAAATTCGCCTTGAGAGGGTCGGTACAAGGGTTCTTTAGGCAGTGGCAACCGTTCTTAGACTTTCTGGCAGAACGCTAGACATTGGTCAATGGCAGCAGCAGCTCGGGGGGCGGGGGGGGGGGGGGGTTTACTTTATTTTTGTTATTTACACTGGAAGGGTCTGAGGGGGTGTTTTCACCTGTTGTCTTAAGTCGGGGTGTTAATGTTAATTTATTATTTAGGTACGGGGGGGAGGGGTTTGGGTGGTTGCTTTTTTAGATTGTGTTTTGTACTTAACCCTGTTGGGTTCTTTTTTCTTTCTCATTTTGTTATTGATATTTTATGAAAACCTTTAATAAAAATTATTTTTTAAAAAAAAAATCCCTCTAGTGCAGAAGGAGGCCATTCGGCCCATCGGGTCTGCACTGACCCTCTGAAAGAGCACCCTTCCTAGGCTGTCCTATCCCTGTAACCCTACCTAACATAAACACTCATGCGCAATTTGTTTAGCATGCACGATCCCACCTAACCTGTGCGTCTTTGGATCGAGGGGGGGGGAAACCGGAGCACCCGGAGGAAACCCATGCAGACGCGGGGAGAACGTGCAGCCTCCGCACAGACAGTCACTCGAGGCCGGAACTGAACTCAGGTCCCTGGTGCTGTGAGGCAGCGGTGCTAACCACTATGTGATCCCGTCAATAATCTAATAATAGGTCGTGGCAGTCTTCTTCACGAGCAGGAGCACAAAATAAATGGGAGATCATCGCGAATTCTCTTTGGAGATAACCTGTTCGAGGTTTTCCAATTCTAAATATAGTCAAGGTCAGCCTCCAAAGTTCTTCAATGACACAGTCAGGATGAATAAATTATAAGCACGGAAAAGCGAAACACAAAAGGTGTTGCTGGAAATTTGAAGTAAAAATGGAACGTGCTGGAAATACTCAGCAGGCCAGGCAGAGAAAATAATTGACTGGCTGAGGTTTTCAGACCCTTCCATGGCAGGTTTCCCCGTGGCGATATGTGGTGAGCCATTCAAATCTCCACTGACTTCGACGGGCCCGGAAAATCCGACCCAATGTTTTCGGTTGTTGGCAAGAGGCCGACCTGAGACCTTTGGCCAGGATTTTACGGACCCTCGCCTCACCGTGTCTCACACCCCAGCGGACGTGGCAGGCCATTCACATTGCCGTTTAATTTGGCGGGGTTTCAATGTCCCGTCAGGCGTAAAATCCTGCCCCCCCCCCTAAGGGGCAGCACAGTGGCGCAGTGGGTTAGCCCTGTTGCCTCATGGCGCCGAGGACCCAGGTTCGATCCCGGCTCTGGGTCACTGTCCGTGTGGAGTTTGCGCATTCTCCCCGTGTTTGTGTCGCTTTCGCCCCCACAACCCAAAGATGTGGATTGGCCACGCTAAATTGCCCCTTCATTGGAAAAAGTGAATTGGGTACTCTAAATTTAAAAAAAAATCCTGGCCTTCGATTCTTGTTTCGCCCTCCACAGGCGCCGCCTGACCTGACGAATATTTCCAGCACTTTCAGACTTGGCTAAATAAAACGAGACTGAGTTGGGGTGATATCAATTTGTGGCAGGCCGCCGCCTTATGCTCCTTCAATTCAGCGTTACAGCTGATCGGTGCTAATGAGTCCCTTTATTTTAGCGCCATGTAATTGGTTATCGATTTTTCTCGCAGAGATCTGAGATTGGGGTTGAACGTACCGTGGGGACATTAACCACCGGGCTCTCGAGTTCACCTCATTTCAATTTAAGTCAATATCCTCTGAATGAAACAGCATTCTCCGTGATTGTGAGCTCAGGACAATTATTGCTGGAAAGCTTCGACTCTGTTCCACATTGTGGAGAAGGGAGGGCAGGTTAATTTATTTATTTTGCCTCTTTTCCCTTGCGCTTTAACTGAAATGAATTTGATTTCTGTTTCACTCCACGTCTCTCTGCTGTGCGAAACGTCAGTCTCCCAGTCGAATCAATCAGATGAGGTTGTGTGGCATTATGAGAGTAAGTGATTTGTTTCAAGTACGGTTCAAATCCCCTCTTCCCAAACCTTTCGGTCACTTGCAAATTTACCGTGATGAATTTGGATTATTTTTTTCTTAATGCGAGCCAAACATTGGGTTTCACAAAAGTATAGGATTGACTTGTATCGAACTCTGGTTTGACCACAATTGGGGGTAAACCGGTCCTCCTTCCATCGGGTGTCAGTGTGGCGCAGTTGGTAACGTTCCTGCTTCTCAGTCCGAAGATTCCAGGTTGAAGTCCCCCTCCAAGACTTGGGCACATGGATGCACCGTCAATTACCACGAGACGAGAATGGTGGAACAATCGAGGCTTTATTGCACAAGATGTTGTGCCTCCTGTAGCTGGAACCAGAATGGCTGCAGCGCAGGAGAGCACACACTTTTATACACCGCCTGCTGGGCGGAGCCAGCAGGCAGGGATTTACCGTTGTACCCTTAATATACGGGCAGTGCCGTAATACATATAATATGCCACTAGTGGTGACTACCACACACAGTAGTAAAAGCGGACACTCCAGTGTAGTACAGGGGGAGAGCTGTTTTGTTGGATGTGCTACTCTTTTGATAGGATGTTAAACCGAGGTCCTGTCTGCCTGCTCAGGATCCCGTGTGCACGATTTTGAAGCAGGCGTAGGATGTTCTCCACAGTGTAGAAAGCTGTCAAAGGTCTGGCAGGGTCTGTGGGGAGGGAAACAGAGTTAACGCTTCGAGACCAAGGTAATTCTTCTTTGAAAGACGAGCCATCTCGGACTTGAAACAATTGGCGGAATCTTTGATTCTGGGGTCTGAGTGCGCTGATGGTCACGGACGTGGGATTGATTCCTGCTGGTGGGCGATCTTACACTGTCCAGTTTATTTATTGTTTTTTTAAATTTAGAGGGCGGGATTCTCCGACCCCCTGCCGGGCCGGAGAATCGCCGAGGGGCGGCGTGAATCCCGCCCCGACGTCGGCTGCCGAATTCTCCGGCGCCAGTCGGGGACCGTTGGCAGCAGCCCCCCCCCCCGCGACTCTCCGCTCCGCGATGGGCCGAGCGGCCGCCCGTTTTCGGCCTGTCCCGCCGGCGTAAATTACACAAGGTTCTTACCGGCGGGACCTGCCTCTGCGGGTGGCCTGCAGAGTCCTCGGGGGGGGGGGGGGGGCGCGCGGGGGGGGAGGTGGCCCCGATCTGCGGGAGGGCCTGTGCCGTGGGGGCACTCTTTCTTTCCACGCCGGCCACTGTAAAGCTCCGCCATGGCTGGCGCGGAGAAGAAACCCCCTTGCGCATGCGCAGGAATCACGCCAGCGGTTCTGGGAACACGCTGGGGCTCCTGCGCAGGCGCCAACTCGCGCCGGCCGGCGGAGGCCCTTCAGCGCCGGTTGGTGAGGCGGCAATCACTCCAGCGCTGGCCTAGCCCCCGAAGGTGCGGCCCCCCCCCCGCCGGATACCGGAGAATCCCGCCCAGAGTACCCAATTCATTTTCTCCAATTAAGGGGCAATTTAGCGTGGCCAATCCACCGACCCTGCACATCTTTGGGTTGTGGGGGCGAAACCCACCCAAACACGGGAATGCGCAAACTCCACACGAACACTGACCTATAGCCAGGATCGAACCTGGCACCTTGGTGCCATGAGGCAGCAGTGCTAACCACTGCAGTGCTAACCTACTGTTCAGTTTATTACCTACATATCCACATGGAGCATTTCAAATTTCAAGGTGGAGGCCTCTGTTATGGGGGGGTCACAGGTCAGCTATTTACTTACTTGATATGCCATCAATGAACACACGGCGAGTGGTGAACGTAACTGAGGCTTTAATACACTAAACAGAAAACCTCCTGGCCTCGGATCCCGAACTGGATCAGAGGCGGAGACCAGCCACCTTTATATCGAACCGAGGGGAGGCGGAGCCATCGGCAGTGGTTTACCATACTACACACAATACATTGGCCATTTACCACAATGCACATATCATACATTACAGTGGTTTACCACATTTACCCCCTGTCCAGCGGGGATGAAGTGGGCTTAAAGGTCAAGTCTGCCGGGGGCCTTGACCTTCCGCCGTGATCGCCTCAGTCCCGGCTGTGGTGTGGGCACCGGTGTCGAGACCTGCACGTCCGGGAGCGTGTCGTCCTCTTCTTCACCCAGTTGTTGAGTTGGTGGAGGGGGTGGCGGTGTGTGGGCTCGGGTGGTGGTGATGGTCGCCGGTGGGCCTGCAGGTGTCAAATCCCGAAGGGAGACTGTGTCCTGCCGCCTGTCCTGATGTGCCACGTAGGCATATTGTGGATTGGCATGGAGGAGCAGGACCTTCTCGACGAGGGGATCCGATTTATGGCTCCTCGCATGCTTCCGGAGGAGGATGAGCCTGGGACTATCAGCCAGGACGGGAGTGAGACCCAGGGGGTGTACTTCCTGGGGAAGGCAAGCATACGTTCGTGACGGGTCTCGTTGGCGGCAGTGCACAGGAGCGACCGGATGGAGTAGAGCGCATCGCAGAGGACCTCCTGCCAGCGGGAGACTGGGAGACCTCTAGACCGTGGGGCCAGGAGGACGGCCTTCAGACCGTCCCGTTCTCCCTCTCCACCTGCCCGTTTCCCCGGGGGTTGTAGCTGGTCGTCCTGCTGGAGGCGATGCCCTTGCTGAGCAGGAACTGATGCAACTCGTCGCTCATGAAGGAGGAACCCCGATCGCTATGGATGTAGGTGGGGAACCCAAACAGGGTGAAAAGACTGTGCAGGGCCTTGATGACGGTGGCAGAGGTCATGTCAGGGCATGGGATGGCAAAGGGGATTCTTCAGTACTCATCAATGACGTTGAGGAAGTACACGTTACGATCAGTGGAGGGGAGGGGCCCTTTGAAATCGACGCTGAGGCGCTCAAAGGGGCAAGAGGCCTTTACCAGGTGCGCTCTGTCTGGCCGATAGAAGTGTGGTTTGCACTCCGTCCCTGGTCACGATCCTGACCTCCTCGATGGAGTAGGGCAGGGTGCCGGCCTTGATAAAATGAAAAAAAACGGGTGACCCCTGGGTGACAGAGGTCATTGGGGAGGGCCCGAAGCCGGTCTACTTGTGTGCTGGCACATGTACCGTGCGGGAGAGGGCATCTGGGGGCTCATTGAGCTTCCCAGGTCGATATATAATATCGTGATTATACGTGGAGAACTCAATCCTCCACCTCAGAATCTTGTCGTTCTTGATCTTGCCCCGCTGTGTATTGTTAAACATGAAGGCAACCGACCACAGGTCAGTGAGGAGAGTGAATCGCCTGCCGGCCAGGTAACGCCTCCAATGTCTCACAGCTTCTACAATGGCTTGGGCTTCCTTTTCAACGGAGGAGTGTCGAATTTCGGAGGCATGGAGGGTACGGGAGAAGAAAGCCACGGGCCTGCCCGCCTGGTTGAGGGTAGCGGCCAGCGCAAAGTCCGACGCATCGCTCTCCACCTGGAACGGAATGGACTCGTCCACAGCGTGCATTGCGGCCTTGGCAATATCTGCCTTGATGCGGTTGAAGGCCAGGCGGGCCTCAGCCGTCAGGGGAAAAATGGTGGATTTAATAAGTGGACGGGCCTTGTCCACATAATTGGGGACCCACTGGGCATAATAAGAGAAGAACCCCAGGCATCTATTCAGGGCCTTGGGGCAGTGGGGGAGGGGAAGTTCCAGGAGGGGGCGCATGCGGTCAGGGTCGGGCCCCAGGACTCCGTTTTCCACAACGTAGCCAAGGATGGCTAGGCGGGTTGTCCGGAAAATGCATTTTTCCTTATTGTAGGTGAGGTTCAGGAGTTTAGCGGTGTGGAGGAAGTGCCGGAGATTTGCGTCATGGTCCTGCTGGTCATGGGCGCAGATGGTGACATTATCTCGGTACGGGAACGTGGCCCGCAGCCCGTACTGGTCAACCATTCGGTCCATTTCCAGTTGGAAGACCGAGACCCCATTGGTGACGCCGAAGGGGACCCTGAGGAAGTGGTAGAGGCGGTCATCTGCCTCGAAGGCAGTGTATTGCCGGTCCTCCGGGCGGATAGGGAGCTGGTGGTACGCGGACTTCAAGTCAACTGTGGAGAAGACTCGATACTGCGCAATCTGATTGACCATGTCAGAGATGCGGGGGAAGAGGTACGCATCGAGCTGCACGTACCGGTTGATGGTCTGACTGTAGTCGATGACCATCCGGTGCTTCTCCCCAGTCTTGGCGACCACCACTTGGGCTCTCCAGGGGCTGTTACTAGCCTCAATGATCCCCTCTCGTAGGAGTCACTGGACCTCTGACCTGATAAAGGTCCTGTCCCGGGCACTGTATCGCCTGCTCCTCGTAGCAACGGGCTTACAGTACGGGGTGAGGTTAGCGAAGAGCGAGGGTGGGGCAACCTTAAAGGTCGCGAGGCTACAGATGGTGAAGGGGAGCAGGGGTCTGCCGAACTTTAAAGTAAGGCTCTGGAGGTGGTACTGGAAGTCGAGCCCCAGTAATAGGGCAGCGCAGAGGTGGGGGAGGACGTAGAGTTTGAAGTTAATGTACTCTACGCCTTGTACAGGAAGGGTCGCGACACAGTACCCCTGGATTTCTACTGCATGTGATCCAGAAGCCAGGGAGATTTTCTGGGTCGCGGGTAAGATTGGGAGGGAGCAGCACCTTACCGTATCTGGATGTATGAAGCTGTCTGTGCTCCCGGAGTCGAAGAGGCAGGCTGCCTCGTGCCCGTTGATCCGGACGATCATCGTAGATTTAGTGAGGTGATCAGGCCGGGACTGGTCGAGCGTGATGGAGGCGAGCTTCGGAAGGTGATTGGTAGGCCGGTCGGAGGTAGCGGCGGCCAGCGTACGATCGGGTGAGCAGGGCTCCCGGGAGGCTGCGGAGTGGTCCCAAGATGGCGGCCCCCATGGGTCGTGTGTGGCGGGTGGCATCGGAGATGATGTCAAAGATGGCAGCCCCCATGGGTCGCGCATGGCGGTTGAAGCACAAAATGGCGTTAAAGATGGCGGCCCCCATGGGTCGCACGTGGTGGCCAAAATCAAAGATGGCGGCGAAGATGGCGGCGCCCACGGGTCACACATAGTGGGTGGCGCGGCAGCTGGGGGTGGCCCCGACAGGCAGCAGGCAGCGCTGCTGGGCCTAGAAGCCTTAGGGAGCGATCGGGCCTGGCAGGCTTTCGCAAAGTGACCCTTCCTCCCACACCCGTTGCAAGTCGCGTTCCGTGAAGGACAGCGTTGTCTGGGATGATTACCCTGGCCGCAAAAGTAGCACTTCGGGCCTCCAGTGTTGGCGGGCTGCTGCGCGGCACAGGCTTGCGCCGCACCCGGGTCGGATGATGGCCGCGTCCACGAGGGTGCCGCGCGGTCGGAGGTGTAGGCCCCCATGTTCTTGCAGGCCACCTCCAGCGAGTTTGGGAGCTGCACTGTCTCTGGGAGGCCGAGTGTATCCCCTTCTAGCAATCACTGACGTAGCTCAATTTCATGCCTGCGACATAAGCGTCCCTGATCAACAGCTCCGCGTGTTGGGTAGCCGATACCGCCCGGCAGTCACAGGTCCGGCAGAGTACCCGCAAGGAGTGCTAGTGACACCCCAGGGCGCTGTCGTCTCTTGGCGAGAAGGTGCCTAGCGTGCACCTCGTTCACAGACTTAACATAGTGTCCCTTCAGCAGCATTATCGCCTCCGTATACGAGGGGGCGTCCCTGATGAGAAGAAAGACTTGCGGGCTCACCCGTGCGTGGAGGATCTGCTTCTTTTGGAGGTCGGTGAAGTGTCCGGTGAAGGATCCGAGGTACACTTCGAAGCAGCTTAGCCAGTGCTCGAAAGTTGCAGTGGCGTCGGCTGCCTGTGGGTCCAGCTCCGGGCGATCAGGCTTCTGTGACAAATTCATCTTAGATGTTTAGTGTATTAAATTGATACGCCATCAATGAACACACGACGAGTGGTGAATGTAACTGAGGCTTTAATACACTAAAAAGAAAGCCTCCTGGCCTCGGATCCCGAACTGGATCAGAGGCGGAGACCAGCCATCTTTATATCGGCCCGAAGGGAGGCGGAGCCATCGGCAGTGGTTTACCATACTACACATAATACAGTGGCCATTTACCACAATACACGTATCATACATTACAGTGGTTGACCACATTACTGTTGGCCAATGGCTTCAGTCTGGTTGTTTTTAATGCGCCAGACAAGAAAACAACTTCTTGCCCCAATGAAGCCGCCCTGGAGATTCTCCCCCAGGCTGTACAGGAAAGGTGGACGGAGTTGTTTCCCAGGCAAGGGAGCAGGTCTGCTCACGGCTGCCTGGAGTGAGGTCACAGAGAAGGCCAGCACCCATGGGGCCCAGCCCAGGAAGGCCCAGCAGTGTCGGCGGAGGTAGAATGATCTGCCGGGCTCTGCCATGGTACGTTCACTGTCTGTTCTCACTGCATACTGACACTCAGAGGGGCATCAGGCAGTCGAAGTGTGTGGGTGCAAAGCTTTGGTGTGTGTGTGTGGGTGCACAGGAGTTTGGTTTGCAACACTCCAGCAGATAGGATATCTTCATGGGATGTGGGCATTGCTGGCGAACTGGCCCATCCCTAATTGGCTCTAAACTGAGGGTTTTGTTGGGCCATTTCAGAGGGCACTTCAGAGTCACCCACATTGCTCTGGGTCTGGAGTTACATGTCGGTCAGGCCTAGTAAGGGTGGCTGATTTCCCTTCTCTATATGACATGGCTTCAGGTTAAACATGGGCAAGGAAACCTCCTTCTGATTGTTCCCAAGTTGGGTGGGAGGGTGAACTGTGACGAGGATGGGGGGAACATACAGCATGACCTGGACAGGTTGGGCGAGTGGGCAAACCAATGGCAGATGCAGTATAATTTGGATAAGTGTGAGGTTATTCACTTTGGAAGCAAAAACAGGAAGGCAGATTACCACCTGAATGGTTGTAAATTGGGAGAGGGGAGTGTGCAGTGGGATCTGGGTGTCCTTGTGCACCATTCGCTGAAGTTAAGCATGTTGGTGCAGCAGGCGGTAAAGAAGGCTAATGGTATGTTGGCCTTCATTGCGAGAGGTTTCAAGTATAGAAGCAGGGATGTGTTGCTGCAATTATACAGGGCCTTGGTGAGGCCACACTTGGAGTATTGTGTGCAGTTTTGGTCTCCTTCTCTGAGGAAGGATGTTCTTGCTGTCGAGGGAGTGCAGCGGAGGTTTAACCAGACGGATTCGAGGGATGGCGGGACTGTCAAATGAGGAGAGATTGACTCGGTTGGGATTGTTCTCGCTGGAGTTCAGAAGAATGAGGGGGGATCTCATAGAGACTTATAAAATTCTAACAGGAGATGCAGGGAAGATGGGTGTGTCCAGAACCAGGGGTCACAGTCTGAGGATTCTGGGTAAACCATTTCAGGCAGATATAAGGAGACATTTCTTCACCGAAAGTGTGGTGAGCCTGTGGAATTCATTACCACAGGAAGTAGTTGATGTTAAAACATTAAATATATTCAAGAGGCGGCTGGATATAGCACTTGGGGCGAATGGGATCAAAGGCTATGGGGAGAAAGCAGGATTAGGCTATTGAGTTGGATGATCAGCCATGATCGTGATGAATGGCGGAGCAGGCTCGAAGGACAAAAAGGCCTCCTCCTGCTCCTATCTTCTATGTATCTGTGTATGTATCGGCCACCATCAGCTAATGAAACAGTTCTCCTCCATGTTGAGCACCATTTGGAGGAAGCACCGAGGGTGGCGAGGGCACAGACTATGCTCTGGGTGACTTCAATGTCCATCACCAAGAGCGGCTCGGTAGTACCACCACAGACCGAGCTGGCCGGATCCTAAGGAACATAGCTGCTAGGCTGGGACTGAACAAACAAAGAACAAAGAAAAGTACAGCACAGGAACAGGCCCTTCGGCCCTCCAAGCCTGCAACGACCATGCTGCCCGTCTTAACTAAAATCTTCTACACTTCCGGGATCCGTATCCCTCTATTCCCATCCTATTCATGTATTTGTCAAGATGCCCCTTAAACGTCACTATTGTCCCTGCTTCCATCACCTCCTCCGGTAGCGGGTTCCAGGCACCCACTACCCTCTGTGTAAAAAACTTGCCTCGTACATCTACTCTAAACCTTGCCCCTTGCACCTTAAACCTATGCCCCCTAGTAATTGACCCCTCTACCCTGGGAAAAAGTATCTGACTATCCACTCTGTCTATGCCCCTCATAATTTTGTAGACGTCTATCAGGTCGCCCCTCAACCTCCTTTGTTCCAGTGAGAACAAACCGAGTTTATTCAACCTCTCCTCATAGCTAATGCCCTCCATACCAGGCAACATTCTGGTAAATCTCTTCTGCATCCTCTCTAGAGCCTCCACATCCTTCTGGTAGCGTGGCGACCAGAATTGAACACTATACTCCAAGTGTGGCCTAACTAAGGTTCTATACAGCTGCAACATAAGAACATAAGAACTAGGAGCAGGAGTCGGCCATCTGGCCCCTCGGGCCTGCTCTGCCAGTCACTTAGATCATGGCTGATCTTTTGTGGACTCAGCTCCACCCTCCGGCCCGAACATCATAACCCTTAATCCCTTTATTCTTCAAAAAACGATCTATCTTTATCTTAAAAACATTAAATGAAGGCGCCTCTATTACTTCACTGGGCAAGGAATTCCAGAGATTCACAACCCTTTTGGTGAAGAAGTTCCTCCTAAGCTCAGTCCTAAATCTACCTCCCCTTATTTTGAGGCTATGCCCCCTAGTTCTGCTTTCACCCGCCAGTGGAAACAACCTGCCCGGATCTATACTATCTATTCCCTTCATAATTTTATATGTTTCTATAAGATCCCCCCCCCCCCCCCCGCATCCTTCTAAATTCCAACGAGTACAGTCCCAGTCAACTACCCCTTCAGCTCTGGGATTAACCTAGTGAATCTCCTCTGCACACCCTCCAGTGCCAATACGTCCTTTCTCAGGTAAGGAGACCAAAACTGAACACAATACTCCAGGTGTGGCCTCACTAACACCATATACAATTGCAGCATAACCTCCCTCGTCTTAAACTCCATCCCTCTAGCAATGAAGGACAAAATTCCATTTGCCTTCTTAATCACCTGTTGCACCTGTAAACCAACTTTTTGTGACTCATGCACTAGCACACCCAGGTCTCTCTGCACAGCAGCATGTTTTAATATTTTATCATTTAAATAATAATCTCTTTTGCTGTTATTCCTACCAAAATGGATAACCGCACATTTGTCAACATTGTATTCCATCTGCCACACCCTAGCCCATTCACTGAGCCTATCCAAATCCCTCTGCAGACTTCCAGTATCCTCTGCACTTTTTGCTTTACCACTCATCTTAGTGTCGTCTGCAAACTTGAACGCATTGCCCTTGATCCCCAACTCTAAATCATCTATGTAAATTGTGAACAATTGTAGGCCCAACACTGATCCCTGAGGGACACCACTAGCTACTGATTGCCAACCAGAGAAGCACCCATTAATCCCCACTCTTTGCTTTCTATTAATTAACCAATCCTCTATCCATGCTACTACTTTCCCCTTAATGCCATGCATCATTATCTTATGCAGCAACCTTTTGTGTGGCACCTTGTCAAAGGCTTTCTGGAAATCCAGATATACCACATCCATTGGCTCCCCGTTATCTACCGCACTGGTAATGTCCTCAAACAATTAGTTAGGCACGACCTGCCCTTTATGAACCCATACTGCGTCTGCCCAATGGGACAATTTCCATCCAGATGCCTCGCTATTTCTTCCTTGATGATAGATTCCAGCATCTACCCTACTACCGAAGTTAAGCTCACTGGCCTATAATTACCCGCTTTCTGCCTACCTCCTTTTTTAAACAGTGGTGTCACGTTTGCTAATTTCCAATCCGCCGGGACCACCCCAGAGTCTAGTGAATTTTGGTAAATTATCACTAGTGCTTTGCAATTTCCCTAGCCATCTCTTTTAGCATTCTGGGATGCATTCAAGCAGGGCCAGGAGACTTGTCTACCTTTAGCCCCATTAGCTTGCCCATCACTACCTCCTTAGTGATAACAACCCTCTCAAGGTCCTCACGTGTCATAGCCTCATTTCCATCAGTCACTGGCATGTTATTTGTGTCTTCCACTGTGTAGACCGACCCAAAAAACCTGTTCAGTTCCTCAGCCATTTCCTCATCTCCCATTATTAAATCTCTCTTCTCATCCTCTAAAGGACCAATATTTACCTTAGCCACTCTTTTTTGTTTTATATATTTGTAGAAACCTTTACTATCTGTTTCTATATTCTGAGCAAGTTTACTCTCATAATCTACCTTACTCTTCTTTATAGCTTTTTTAGTAGCTTTCTGTTGCCCCCTAAAGATTTCCCAGTCCTCTAGTCTCCCACTAATTTTGCGACTTTGTATGCTTTTTCCTTCAATTTGATACTCTCCCTTATTTCCTTAGGTATCCACGTTCGATTTCCCCTCTTTCTACCGTCCGTCCTTTTTGTTGGTATAAACCTTTGCTGAGCACTGTGAAAAATTGCTTGGAAGGTTCTCCACTGTTCCTCAACTGTTTCACCATAAAGTCTTTGCTCCCAGTCTACCTTAGCTAGTTCTTCTCTCATCCCATTGTCATCTCCTTTGTTTAAGCACAAAACACTAGTGTTTGATTTTACCTTCTCACCCTCCATCTGTATTTTAAATTCCACCATATTGTGATCGCTCCTTCCGAGAGGATCCCTAACTATGCGATCATGAATCAATCCTGTCTCATTACACAGGACCAGATCTAGGACCGTTTGTTCCCTCGTAGGTTCCATTACATACTGTTCTAGGAAACTATCGCGGATACATTCTATAAACTCCTCCTCAAGGCTGCCTTGACCGACCTGGTTAAACCAATTGACATGTAGATTAAAATCCCCCATGATACCAGCTGTACCATTTCTACATGCATCCGTTATTTAGTTGTTTATTGCCTGCCCCACCATAATGTTACTATTTGGTGGCCTATATACTACTCCTATCAGTGGCTTTTTTGCCTTACTATCCCTGATTTCCACCCAAATCCAAATGGATTCAATCTTACCCTCCATAGCACCGATGTCATCCCTTACTATTGCCCGGATGTCATCATTAAATAACAGAGCTACACCACCTCCCTTTCCATCCACTCTGTCCTTCTGAATAATTTGATACCCTTGGATATTTAACTGCCTTACTGCCTTTTGTTTCTGTCCCTGTTTTACTACCTCCCAACTTCCTGTATCGGTTCCCATCCCCCTGCCACATTATTTTAAACCCTCCCCAACAGCTCTAGCAACCCCCCCTCCCCTCCCCCCCCCAGTACATTGGTTCCAGTCCTGCCCAGTCCGGTTTGTACTGGTCCCACCTCCCCCAGAACCGGTTCCAATGCCCCAGGAATTTGAATCCGTCCCTCTTGCACCATCTCTCGAGCCACGCATTCATCCTATCTATCCTGACATTCCTACTCTGGCCAGCTCGTTGCACTGGTAGCAATCCTGAGATTACTACCTTTGAGATCCGACTTTTTAGTTTAACTCCTAACACCCTGAATTCAGTTTGTAGGATCTTGTTCCGTTTTTTTACCTATATCATTGGTGCCTATGTGCACCACGACAGCTGGCTGTTCACCCTCCCGCCCCAGAATGTCCTGCAGCCGCTCCGAGACATCTTTGACCCTTGCACCAGGGAGGCAGCATACCATCCTGGAGTCTCGATTGCGTCTGCAGAACCGCCTGTCTATTCCCCTTACGATTGAGTCCCCTATCACTACAGCCCTGCCATTCTTCTTCCTGCCCAGCTGCACAGCAGAGCCAGCCATGGTGCCATGAACCTGGCTGCTGATGCCTTCCCCTGGTGAGCCATCGCCCTCAACAGTATCCAAAGCAGTATATCTGTTTTGCAGGGAGATGACTGCAGGGGACACCTGCACTGCCTTCCTCCTCTTGCTCTGTCTTTTGGTCACCCATTTTCTATCTCCCTTAGTAACTTTCACCTGCGGTGTGACCAACTCACTAAACATGCTATCCATGACGTCCTCAGCATCGCGGATGCTCCAAAGTGAGTCCATCCGCAGCTCCAGAGCCGTCAAGCGGTCTAACAGGAGCTGCAACTGAACACACGTCTTGCACGTGAAGGAGCCAGGGACAGTGGACGTGTCTCTGAGCTCCCACATCGCACATGAGGAGCATGACACGGGTCTGGGATCTCCTGCCATGTCTTAAACCTTAGGTAAACTTATACAACTACAATTCCAAAAAACGAAAGAAAAAATAAATAAATTAGACAATGAAAAGAAAATCTACTTACCAGTCACGTACCAGGGATAAAAAGCACCTCCTCCCCACCCTGCTTTGAATTCCCACCTGGATTCAAATTCCCAAACTCACTCTTAGCTGTGTCTCACTCCTGGCGCTGTCTTCTCTGGCTCACTGGGAGAACTCACTGGGAGTGAGATTACAAGTTGCTCTTTTTAAATTGGCCTGAGTTGACTCCCCTCCCCCACCTGATTTTAGATCAAATTAGATGAAAGTGACTGACACTTAACTGCCAACCAGTTCTGTGAGTGGGTGGGGCAGCCCTTGTTAACCTACACTGCACAATACTAGATTCATTTAAATCAATTTAAACTCCTGAAATTTAAAAGGAACAGTCTTACCGATTCGATTGGATTCAATTCCCACCTAGATTCAAATTCCCAAACTCACTCTTGGTTGTGTCTCACTCTGGCTGTGTCTTCTCTGGCTCACTGGGAGAACTCCTGGGGGAACACTGGGAGAACATGACTTGCCAATTTTTATACTCAATGCCCCGACCAATGAAGGCAAGCATGCCGTATGCCTTCTTGCCTACCTTCCCCACCTGTGTTGCCCCTTTCAGTGACCTGTGCACCTGTACACCAAGATCTCTCTGACTGTCAATACTCTTGAGGGTTCTACCATTCACTGTATAGTGAATGCAGCAGGTGGTGAGGGAACCAACAAAAGAGAAAAACATACTTGACCTCATCCTCACCAATCTGCCTGCTGCAGATGGATCTGTCCATGACAGTATTGGTAGGAGTGACCAATGGACAGTCCTTTTGGAGACAAAGTCCTGTCATCACGTTGAGGAAACCTTCGATCGTGTTATGTGTGCTAAATGGGATAAACTTCAAACAGATCAGCAACTCAAGACAAGGCATCAGCAGCAGCAGAATTGTATCCAACCACAATCTGCAACCTCATGGCCTGGCACATCCCCCACTCTACCATTACCACCAAGCCACGGGAGCAATCCTGGTTCAATGAAGAGTGCAGGAGAGCCAGGAGCAACATCAGGCATGCCTAAAAATGAGGTGTCAACCTGGTGAAGCTACAACACAGGACTGCTTGTGTGCCAAACAGCATAAGCAACAAGTGATAGACAAAGCTAAGCGATTCCGCAACAAACGCATCAGATCTAAGCTCTGTAGACCTGCCACATCCAGCTGTGAACGGCAGTGGACAATTAAACAACTCACTGGAGGAGGAGACTCCACAAATATCCCCATCCTCAATGATGGAGGATCCCAGCACAGCAGTGCAAAAGACAAGGCTGAGGCATTTGCAACAATCTTCAGCCAGAAGTGCCAAGTGGATGATCCATCTTGGTCCCCTCCAAATGTCCCCAGCATCACAGATATCAGTCTTCAGCCAATACGATTCACTCCATGTGATATCAAGAAACAGCTGAAGGCACTGGATACTGCAAAAGTTATGGGTCCTGACAATATTCCGGCAATAGTACTGAAGACTTGTGCTCCAGAACTTGCCGCACCCTAGCCAAGCTGTTCCGGTACAGCTACAGCACTGGCATCTACCCGGCAATGTGGAAAATTGTCCAGGTGTGTCCTGTACACAAGAAACAGGACAAACCCAACCCAGCCAATTACCGCCCTATCGGTCTACTCTCTGTCATCAGCAAAGTGATGGAAGAAGTTACCAACAGTGCTATCAAACGGCACTTTATTCTTTAAAAAATAATCTTTATTGTCACAAGTAGGCTTACATTAACACTGCAATGAAGTTTCTGTGAAAAGCCCCTAGTTGCTACATTCTGGCGACTGCTCAGGGACACGGAGGGAGAATCCAGAATGTCCAAATGACCTAACAGCACGTCTTTCTGGACTCACCAATAACCTGCACACGGATACTCAGTTTGGGTTCCGCCAGGGTCACTCAGCTCCTGGCCACATTGCAGCCTTGGTTCAAACATGAACAAATGCCAGAGGTGAGGTGTGAGTGACTGCCCTTGACATCAAGGCAGCATTTGACCGATTATGGCATCAAGGAGCCCTAGCTAAACTGGAGTCAACGGGAATCAGATGGAAAAGTTTCCGCTGGTTGGAGTCATACCCGGCACAAAGGAGGATGGTTGTGGTGGTTGGAGGTCAACCATCTCAGCTTCAGGACATCACTGCAGGAGTTCCTCAGGGTAGTGTCCTAAGGCCAACCATCTTCAGCTGCATCATTGTCATGGGTTGTCACTTTAAGAAATGTTTGTCTGCTTAAGTGGCTGCAGTGATGTCAGAGTGTGGGTGGAGCTGAGCTCTGGCTCTGCTTGTTAGTTTCACTTTGAGAAAAAAAGCTTGGGTGTGTCTGTGTTTTTTGGTTTTGTTTTAGTGTTGGAGCTGAAGCCAGCCAAAGAAGGTGTAATTTTGATCTCTCTGCAACCTAAAGACGATCTCTAGATCATTTGGTGAATTCAGAGCGATAACTGATTTGATTTGATTTATTATTGTCACATGTATTAGTATACAGTTAAAGGTATTGTTTCTTGCATGCTGTACAAACAAGGCATAACGTACATAGGGAAGGAAGGAGAGACTGCAGAATATAATGTTACAGTTATAGCAAGATGTAGAGAAAAGATCAACTTAATACGAGGTAGGTTCATTCAAAAGTCTGATGGCAGTAGGGAAGAAGCTGTTCTTGAGTCGGTTGGTACGTGACCTCAAACTTTGGTATCTTTTTCCTGACAGAAGAAGGTGGAAGAGAGTATGTCCGGGGTGCGTGAGGTCCTGTACTGCTTTCAGTAGAGAATTTAAACCTGATGTGCTTCTGTAAAAAGGATTTTTGTCTTATGGATGTTAAAAGGACAGTTTAAGGATTACTTAGTGTTGGATTCTTTGGGGGTTGTATTTGAATTGATGGTTGCTAAGATGTTCACTGTATGTTTTAAGAAGGTTAACTGAGTTCATAGAATAAACATTGTTTTGCTTTAAAAATTACTTTTCCATTTCCGCTGCACCACACCTGTAGAGTGGGCCGTGTGCTCCCCATACCACAGTCTAGTGAAAGTCGTGGGTCAGGAAATCTCCATGATACACTTTGGAGTCCTCTAAACCCTGGCCCATAACAAATTGGGGGCTCGAGGGGGATAAAAGTCTATCTATTGGATTGGCTTAGTGAACTTAAAGACAGTGAGGGGTGAGCATATACTTTGGAGTTCTCTAAACCCTGGCCCATAACATCATCAATGACCTCCCTTCCATCATAAGGTCAGAAGTGGAGAAGTTTGCGGATGACTGCACGATGTTCAGCACCATTCGTGACTCCTCAGATAATGAAGCAGTCCATGTCCAAATGCAGCAAGACCTGGACAATATCCAGGCTTGGGCTGACAAGTGGCAAATTACATTTGCGCCACACAAGTGCCAGGCAATGACCATCTCCGACAAGAGAAGATCTAGCCACCGCCCCAAGACATTCAATGGGATTACCATCGCTGAATCTCCCACAATCAACATCCTGGGGGTTACCATTGATCAGTAACTGAACTGGACTAGCCACATTAATACTGTGGCTACCAGGGCAGGTCAAAGGCTGGGAGTCCTATGGTGAGTAACTCACTTCCTGACCTCCCAAAGCCTGTCCACCATCTACAAGGCACAAGTCAGGAGTGTAATGGAATACTCTCCACTTGCCTGGATGAGGACAGCTCCATGAACACTCAAGACGCTTGACACCATCCAGGAGATAGCAGCCCACTTGATTGCTCCCCCTTCCACAAATATTCAAATCCTCCACCACCGAAGAACAGTGGCAGCCGTGTGCACCATCTACAAGATGCACGGCAGTAACTCACCAAGGTTCCCCAGACAACACCTTCCAAACCCACAACTACTACCATCTAGAAGGACAAGAGCAGCAGATACCTGGGAACCCCACCACCTGGAGGTTCCCCTCCAAGTCACTCACCACCCTGACTGGGTGCTGGGTCAAAATCCTGGAATTGCCTCCCTAACAGCATTGTTGGTATTCCTACACTTCATGACAGCAGCACTGTGGCTTCACAGCGCCAGGGTCCCAGGTTCGATTCCCCGCTAGGTCACTGTCTGTGTGGAGTCTGCACGTTCTCCACGTGGCTGCGTGGGTTTCCTCCGGGTGCTCAGGTTTCCTCCCATAGAACATACAGTGCAGAAGGAGGACATTCGAGTCTGCACCGACCCAATTAAGCCCACACTTCCACCCTATCCCCGTAACCCAATAACCCCATCTCAACTTTTTGGTCACTATGGGCAATTTATCATGGCCAATCTACCTAACCTGCACGTCTTTGGACTGTGGGAGGAAACCGGAGCACCCGGAGGAAACCCACGCAGTCACGGGGAGAACGTGCAGATTCCGCGCAGACAGTGACCCAGCGGGGATTCAAACCTGGGACCCTGGCGCTGTGAAACCACAGTACTAATCACGTGTGCTACCGTGCTGTCCACAGTCCAAAGATATGCAGGTTAGGTGGTTTGGCCATGCTAAATTGCCCCTTAGTGTCAAAAATTGCCCTTATTGCTGGGAGGGATTGCTGGGTTATGGGGATAGGGTGGAGGTGTGGGCTTGGGTAGGGTGCCCATTCCAAGGGCCGGTGCAGACTCGATGGGCCGAATGGCCTCTTTCTGCACTGTAAATTCTATGATGATCCCGAGGTGATCTCTCGGAACCCGATTTTCGAATCCCACCTGCACTGGGACAACCCCTGCCCCCCCAAACCCCCCAACCCCCGCACCCCACAGGGTTAAGGAAATACGTGTTCATCGATAAATCCTTGCCCGATTAGCCATCTTCTTTTTGAGTTCATGAGCGGGATGTGCGAGCGATTAAAATATTCAAACCCAAAGGGACCCCCCTCAGCACAGATTGTTATACCAACTGAGGTAAGAGGACAGAAAAAGAATGCTCCTCAGGCTAGAAAATAAGTTTGAATTATTCAATCGTGGCCCATTCCATGGAGAACTCTGCCAAGATATCAAAGCACTGCCACAGCGAAGACCCGAGGAGGAAATTCAGACATTTTCTAAAATCGTTTGGAACATTTGGCATAAATTCAGCTGAAGCTGAGGCACTTCAAATTTAATTGGGACAAGTGATTTTCCGCTCTGCGTCTCAGGGACCAGCTCTTTTCTTTTATAAGAGAGGTGCCACTGTTCCTGGATCTCCAAAGCTGTCTCAGCAGCAGCAGCAAATTTAACATTGCAGACCTTGCATTGGACAACAGATTTATCGACTGAGCACCCCTGCTTTCATTTCGTGGAGAGAGGAGGCTTTCCAAAAACAATTTCATGGCTCATTTAGCAGCGCTCTCACCTCGGAGCTACAGAGTCCTAGGTTCAAGCCCCCCCTTACTCCAGGCCGTGGGCCACCAAAGTCAACACCGACCTTCCAGCGCAGTACTGAGGGAGTGCCACACTGCCGGAGCTGCTGTCTTTCCATTGCGCCATTAAATGTAGGCCCCATCTGCCCTCTCAGGATAGTGTCATGTGAGAGTACTTTTAGGAAATGGGTGTTTATAAATGGGTGTGTATATAAATATCTGTAGTGAGAGTACCTTTACGAAATGGGTGTTTACTACTGCAGTGATGCCAGAGACTGGGTGGAGCTGGGCTGTCTGTCAGCTTTTTACTTTCATTTTTGAGCAGGCTGCAGGTTGTGCTTTAGTTTTGTTTTCAGTGTTGGAACTGAAGCCAGACCAAGCTGGTGTACTGTTGATCTCTCTGCCATCAAAAGACTATCTCATGATCATTTGGTGAATTCAGAATTATAAATGTCCTCAGTAGTGAAGTTAAGCCTGATGTCTTACTGTTTTGAAGTTTTTTTAAGTCTAATGGATGTTAAAAGGAAAGCTTAAAGTATTACTTAGTGTTGTATTCTTTGGGGGTTGTATTTGAATTAATGGTTGCGAAGATGTTCACTGTATGTTTTAAAAGGTTAACTTGAGTTCATAGAATAAGCATTGTTTTAATTTAAAAGTGCTGTAAAGCTCTGTTTGTACCACACCTGTAGAGTGGGCCGTGTGCTCCCCAGACCACAATCTAGTAAAAGTTGCGGGTCAGGTGAACTCCATGATACACTTTGGGGTTCTCTAAACCCTGGCCCATAATAATGGAAAGAAAATCCCACGGGTCTATCTTGGAGACAAGCAGGGGTGCTATCCCCCATGTCCTGGACAATATTTATCTCTCAATCAACATCACCAGGTCATGGGTCTTGCTGTGTGCAAATTGGCTTTTGGCATTCCAACAATGACGACATTTCAAAAGGTACTTCATTGGGTGTAAAGCCCCGAGGGCCATCTAGTGGTCATGAAAAGTGCGATATAAATGCAAGTCATTCTTTCTTTCTCTGAGGTGAAAGGGTTCATGAGCAGAAGTTCTAGGAAGACACACCTGCACTGGCAGAGGTACCATCTTTTGGATAAGACATTAAATCAAGGATTATCTAGGGTAGACATAAAACAACTAAAGGCACTATTTTGAAGAGATAAGGGACAGTCGAGGCAATGTTTGTCTCTGAACTTTCACCACGATATCTGGTCATTGTCACATTGGGTTTGTGAGAGTTTGCTGTGAGCGAATTGATGCTTTCCATGTTATGAAAGTGAGCATTCTCCAAAAATCCTTTGTTAGCTGGGAAGCATTTTGGGACACCCTGAAGTTGTAAAAGGTGCCAAACAAATGCAAGTGTTTGACTTGATTTGATTTTGGTTCGATTTGATTTGATTTATTGTCACATGTACCGAAGTACAGTGAAAAGTATTTTTCTGAGGCCGAGGAAACGTACACAGTGTGTACAGAGTAGACAAAAGAATAATCAAGAGAGAACATTGACAAATGGTACATCGACAAACAGTGATTGGTTACAGTGCGGAACAAGGGGCCAAACAAAACAAATACATGAGCAAGAGCATCATAGGGCGTCGTGAATAGTGTTCTTACAGGGACATCAGTCTGAGGGGGAGTCGTTGAGGAGTCTTGTAGCTGTGGGGAAGAAGCTGTTCCTATGTCTGGATGTGCGAGTCTTCAGTTTTCTGCACCTTCTGCCTAATGGAAGGGTCTGGAAGAGGGTAATGCCTGGGTGGGAGGGGTCTCTGATAATGCTGTCTGCATTTCTGAGGCAGCGGGAGGCGCAGGCAGAATCAAGGTGGGGGTGGCAACCTTGTGTGATGCGTTGGGCTGAGTTCACCACACTCTGCAGTTTCTTGCGGTCTTGGACTGAGCAGTTGCCATACCACTCTTTGTGTATGGCTGCATATAGTTTACAGTATTGCAGACAATGCCATCCCTGTGAGGTAAACGAGAGGAGGCTTTCGCTTCTGTTCCGCGTGTAGAGCCGTCATTTGATGCTGCAGAGTCGGGCACAGCATGTGTCATATAATCTACTGGTGGCTGAGCATCAGGAACAATGGTGCTTTTGGCATTATAGACAAGGGTGTGCCTCTGCTCCCACTCCTGGCTAGCAGCGAGAGTCTGCAGACAGAGACTGAAATTATTGTTTCCACTTTTAAGCAACCGCCCATTGCAAAGTGCAGCTCGTTTTGTGTCGCTCTGGAGTTTACTCCAAAGTCAAACTTTGTCTGATGATATTCTAATGAAGTACCTTTGGATATTTTTCTGTGATATTCGTTATTGACCAGGACTTGGGGCAGGACAAAATTTGAAAGTGATGTTAAACTCGGAAATGTAGTGAGCAGTTAGGCGACTGCGTACTTGGCCCCCTACTATACTCCCTATACACACACAACTGTGCAGCAAATTTCTGCTCCAACTCCATCTTCACATTTGCTGATGACACGACTAGTGGGTCGGATCTCAAACAACGATGAGTCAGAGTACAGAAGGGAGATAGAGGACCTAGTGGCATGGTGCAACGGAAACACTCTCCCTCAATGTCAGCAAAACTAAGGAGATGATCATCGACTTCAGGAAGTGAAGTGTCGTCCAAGCCCTGCTGCATCAATGGTGCTGAAGTGGAAATGGTTAAGATGGTCAAATTCCTAAGTGTGCACGTTACCAACAATCTGTCCTGGTCCACCCAAGTCGACGCTACGACCAAGAAAGCACATCAGCGCCTAAACTTTCACAGAAAACTAAGGAAATTCAGAATGTCCACATTGACTCTTACTAACTTTTACAGATGCACCATAGAAAGCACCCTATTGGGCTGCACTACAGCCTGGTATGGCAATTGCTCGGCCCAAGACTGTAAGAAACTACAGAGAGTCGTGAACATAGCCCAGTCCATCACGTGAAACCGCCTCCCATCCATTGACTCTGTCTACACCTCCAACTGCCTTGGGAAAGCGGGCAGCATAATCAAAGTCCCCTCTCACCTGGGTTATTCTCTCTTCCAACCTCCTCCATCGGACAGAAGATACAAAAGTTTGAGAACGCGCACAAATAGACTCAAAAACAGCTCTTCCCCGCTGTTACCAGGGGCGAAATTCTCCGGAAACGGCGCGTGTCCACTGACTGGCGCCCAAAACGGCGCAAATCAGGCGGGCATCGCGCCGCCCCAAAGGTGCGAAATGCTCCGCATCTTTGGGGGCCGAGCCCCAACCTTGAGGGGCTAGGTCGGCGCCGGACGAATTTCCGCCCCGCCAGCTGGTGGAAAAGGCCTTTGGTGCCCCGCCAGCTGGCGCGGAAATGACATCTCCGGGCGGCGCATATGCGGGAGCGTCAGCGGCCGCTGACAGCTTCCCACGCATGCGCAGTGGAGGGAGTCTCTTCTGCCTCCGCCATGGTGGAGACCGTGGCGGAGGCGGAAGGAAAAGAGTGCCCCCACGGCACAGGCCCGCCTGCGGATCGGTGGGCCCCGATCGCGGGCCACGCCACCCTGGGGAGCTCCCCCCGGGGCCACATCGCCCCGCGCCCCACCCAGGACCCCGGAGCCCGCCCGTGCCGCCTTGTCCCGCCGGTAAGGTAGGTGGTTTAATCTACGCCGGCGGGACAGGCATTTTAGCGGCGGGACTTCGGCCCATCCGGGCCGGAGAATCGAGCGAGGGGCCCGCCAACCGGCGCGGCGCAATTCCCGCCCCCGCCGAATCTCCGGTGCCGGAGACTTTGGCAACCGGCGGGGGCGGGATTCACGCCAACCCCCGGCAATTCTCCGACCCGGCGGGGGGTCGGAGAATCTCGCCCCAGGTTCCTGAATGGCCGTCTTATGGACTGAACTGATATTTCTACACATCTTCTCTATAATTGTAGCTCTATATTCCATATGCTTCACCAGATGTCTATGTCTATGTATTTGCATTATGTATCTATCGTATGTTCTATGTTTTCATGTATGGACTGATCTGACTGGACTGTACGCAGAACAATACTTTTCACTGTACCTCGGTACATGTGGCAATAAATCTAAATCCAAACTAAACTTAAGGGCAACTGTGAAATGGGCAGCTGTGGCAGGTGCAATGTAATGCAGCAAAGTGTGAAGTGATACATGAAGTTGGAAGGATGAGGAGAAGCAATATTAAGTATATTGGCCAATTCAAAATGGGTGCAGAAACAGAGAGACCTGGGGAGTGTAAGTCCACAAATCTTTGAAGGTGGCAGGACAATAGGCTGAATGGCCTCCTTCTGCACTTTAGAAAGTGGGAGGCACGGTAGCACAGGGGTTAGCACTGTTGCTTCACAGTGCCAGGGTCCCAGGTTCGATTCCCGTCTTGGGTCACTGTCTGTGCGGAGTCGGCACGCTCTCCCTGTGTCTGCGTGGGTTTCCACCGGGTGCTGCGGTTTCCCCCCACAGTCCAAAGATGTGTACGGGTTCGGTGGATTGGCCAAATCCAAATCTGGAATAAAAAGCCTAATGACGGCTGTGAAGCCATTGTCGATTGTTGTTAAATCCCATCTGGTTCACGAATGCCCTTTAGGGAAGGAAATGTGCCATCCTTACCTGGTCTGGCCTACATGTGACTCCAGACCCACAGCAATGTGGTTGATTCTGAAACTGCCACTTGGCTCGAGGGCAGCTAGTGATGGGCAACAATTGCGGATGGCCGTTTCCCATGAAAGAATAAAGTGAAAATAAAGGTCGTGGCACCACAGGTGGTCAGGAGTATCACCTTCTAGCGATCACCCCCTATAATAGTGCCGCCTTGAGAAAGTAACGCATTCACTCAGCATTCAGGGCCCAGTCAGAAGCATCGGGCCTCCAGAAGAGAGCCATTTCTGATCTGTTCTGACCTTGCTCCGATGTAGCTAGAATCAGTCGTGGTCCGGGAGTCCAGAATCGCCCCATGTCGTTCAATTTTTCCTCGTCGCCAGTATTACAATCACAGCAGCCCCAAGAAGGATTCAAACAGATAGGTTTATTAAAAAAGCCAAAGCAAAGCCATAAAGACCATAACACATAGTAGCAGAATTAGGCCACTCGGCCCATCTAGCCTGCTCCGCCATTCAATCATGGCTGACATTTTTCTCATCCTCAATCTCCTACCTTCTCCCCATAACCCCTGATCCCCTTATTAATCAAGAACCTATTTATCTCTGTCTTAAAGGCACTCACTGATTTGGCCTCCACAGCCTTCTGCGGCAAAGAGTTCCACAGATTCATCACCCTCTGGCTGAAGAAATTCCCCCTCATCTCTGTTTTAACTGGTTTGTCCCTTCAGTCTGAGATTGTGACCTCTGCTTCTAGTTTTTCCTACAAGTGGAAACTTCCTCTCCACATCCACTCTCGCAGTATCTTGTAACCTGCAATAAGATCTCCCCCTCATCCTTCTAAACTCCAACGAGTACAGACCCCGAGTCCTTGACTGCAACTCATATGACAGTAAGAAGTCTTACAACACCAGGTTAAAGTCCAACAGGTTTGTTTCGATGTCGCTAGCTTTCGGAGCGCTGCTCCTTCCTCAGGTGAATGAAGAGGTATGTTCCAGAAACAAATATATAGACAAATTCAAAGCTGCCAGACAATGCTTGGAATGCGAGCATTAGCAGGTGATTACAGATCCAGAGATGGGGTAACCCCAGGTTAAAGAGTTGTGAATTGTGTCAAGCCAGGGCAGTTGGTAGGATTTTGCAGGCCAGATGGTGGGGGATGAATGTAATGCGACATGAATCCCAGGTCTCGGTTGAGGCCGCACTCATGTGTGCGGAACTTGGCTATAAGTTTCTGCCCGGCGATTCTGCGTTGTCGCGCGTCCTGAAGGCCGCCTTGGAGAACGCTTACCCGGAGATCAGACGCTGAATGCCCTTGACTGCTGAAGTGTTCCCCGACTGGAAGGGAACATTCCTGCCTGGTGATTGTCGCGCGATGTCCGTTCATTCATTGTCGCAGCATCTGCATGGTCTCGCCAATGTACCACGCTTCGGGACATCCTTTCCTGCAGCGCATGAGGTAGACAATGTTGGCCGAGTTGCACGAGTATGTACCGCATACCTGGTGGGTGGTGTTCTCACGTGTAATGGTGGTATCCATGTCGATGATCTGGCACGTCTTGCAGAGATTGCCATGGCAGGGTTGTGTGGTGTCGTGGTCACTGTTCTGAAGACTGGGTAGTTTGCTGCGAACAATGGTTTGTTTGAGGTTGCGCGGTTGTTTGAAGGCAAGTAGTGGGGGTGTGTGGATGCCCTTGGCAAGATGTTCATCTTCATCGATGACTTGTTGAAGGCTGTGAAGAAGATGTCGTAGTTTCCCCGCTCCGGGGAAGTACTGGACGGCGAAGGGTACTTTGTCGGTTGTGTCCCATGTTTGTCTTCTGAGGAGGTCGGTGCGGTTTTTTGCTGTGGCGCGTTGGAACTGTCGATCGATGTGTCGAGCGCCATATCCTGTTCGTACGAGGGCATCTTTCAACAGATGTCTGTTCCACTCCTCCTCGTCTGAGCAGATCCTGTGTATACGGAGAGCTTGTCCATAGGGGATGGCTTCTTTAATGTGTTTAGGGTGGAAGCTGGAGAAGTGGAGCATCGTGAGGTTATCCGTGGGTTTGCGGTAAAGCGAAGTGCTGAGGTTACCGTCCTTGATGGAGACGAGTGTGTCCAAGAATGCAACTGATCTTGGAGAGTAGTCCATGGTGAGTCTGATCGTTGGATGGAACTTATTAATGTCATCGTGTAGTCGTTTCAGTGATTCTTCGCCGTGGGTCCAAAGGAAAAAAATGTCATCGATGTATCTGGTGTATAACATCGGTTGAAGGTCCTGTGCGGTGAGTAGGTCCTGTTCAAACTCGTGCATGAAGATGTTGGCAAGCTCTTCATTCTAGGGATGATTCTTGCGAACCTCCTCTGGATCCGCAGTGGGCGGGGGGGGGGGGGGGGGGGGGGGGGGTGGAAAGTGACGGGAAATGCATCTAGTCCCAGCTGGAACCATCCGAAGATGCTGGTTCCATTCCTGGTAGGCTCTAATCGATGGGTTTTAATGAGCCCTGCTGTTAGAATTCCGCCCCACAGCAGGGGAAGCTGGTGATCCACGAGGCATAAGGAGGGATCAATCAGGTCGTCCCCATTGGTCTCCTGGGGGTCATTACACTAAGGGAGTGGGTTTAATTGGATAATTCTACTGAAGTAGTGCATAGGAAAATGGACTGAACTGCAACGTCCTGTCCAGTAAGATTCCAGGACAACTGGAACAGGCTCTGTTCGAAGCGGCCTGGCCCAGACATTATGGACCGAATGGCCTCCTTCTGTGCTGGAAGGCGCTTTCGAACTTCTGGATTTGATCTGTAATTTTGCCCAGCTACAAATAGAACCATCAGTCCATAGAAACAAAATAAGCCAAACTCTTTTTCCATTAAATACGCCTTCAGATTTTCCCAGTGATTGAGGGATGAATTCCTCTTAAGTTAAAATTTGCCGTCTTTGCCTTGCGCCCTCAATGACTCTCCTCACTAAGAGCTAGGGGGTAAAAGAAAGAATGAAGACTCTTTCAAATTCACTCTTCATCTTTGAAGACTGGAGAATCACACTTGACATGTCTCCTTCTAAAACGTACTGACGGAAGCTCCTGGAATAATGAGTGCAGATCTGGACTGTTGAAAGAAAATATTTTCTTTTGTTCCGTACCCTTGGGAAGGTTGGATGACGGGGACTGGGGGGGTGGGGGGGGGGGGGCGGGGGGGGGGGGGGGCACTCTTCTTTTTCAAGGGAATCAGCAAATGACTGAGGAATCCATTTCATTTTTTTTCCCCTTCGCCCTTCTCTGTCAGACCACTTTCCCTGGGCTGTTAAATATTTGATGGTGGCAGTGGATGATCCAAGTGGTGTCCCGCTGTGAGAAACACTTCAAATGTGTCAATCTCCAGCTCCTGCCTGTCTGTAATGTGCAATGCGGAGACTGCTCCCCTCCAGCTACGCACACCCCCTTCCCCCCATCTCCCAGGGTTTGAGGCGGGGGAGTGAGGGGGACGGGTGGGGGGGGGGGGGGGGTCTTGTGCAAACGTGCTTGCGAAGAGTAAAGTTTGCACACTCACAGCGAAGCACGATTTCTGACGGCCCGATTCTGGAAGGATCGGTTTGTTTCCCCCAATGATTGTGTCTGGACATTTATGCCACAAATAAAGAAAAATTATTCTTTTTTTTTCCTTTATAAATAACCCAGTTATATTTTTTTTACAATTAAGGAGCAATTTAGCCGATCACCCACCCGGCACATCTTTGGGATGTGGGGGCGAAACCCACGCAGACACGGGGAGAATGGGCAAACTCCACACGGACAGTGACCCGGGTCCGGGATTCGAACACGGGTCCTCGGCGCCGTGAGGCCGCAGTGCTAACCACTGCGTCCCCGTGCCGCCCTAAAAAACGAAAAATTATTCTTAAATCTCAGTTTCCCTTTATAAAAATTACCAATGCATTTAAAAAAAACTTATTTCTGTTTACTGCAAACTAAACTGAGGGTGGTGGTGGGGGGAGGGTGGCGGGGGGGGGCATTGGCTTATAATGGGAGGGGGTGAGGTCAAAGTTTATGGGGTCACCATATTGGTTTGGATATTCATTCGCTATCCCTGGCAACGGCCTGAAATTGGCCTCATTAAAGTGTAGTAATAAGCTGTTCTGCGCTTGAATTTGTGGAATAACTGTCGAGGGGGGGGGGCACGTGATTAATCGGTCCCTGACACCACCCTGTGAAACTTGAGAGGAAGGCGGCAGTATCGGTATTTTGAAAGGACCAGCGGCTGTAATCAGCTAAGTCTCTGGTGAAGACACAAACAGAGAGTGCGGGAAAAACTCAGCATTTCTGCCAGCAGCTGAGGGGAGAACAAACAGAGATAACGGTCCCAGTCCACTTGACCCTTCACCAGACCTAAAGAGAGGGAAAATGTGCCTGATATTAATCTGCAGCTGGGACAGATGGCAGCAAGATGGAGCAACATTAAGATCAAAAGGCAGATGGCCCGGTGTGGGGTTAGGGGAGGGTTTATGCATTAAAACAATAAACGTATGGAATTTCTTTTTGAAAAGATGGTGGAGAAAGATTACAGACTAAGGTTGTTGAACTCAGTGTTGAGTCCCGAGTGCTGTAACGTGCCCAATCGGAAGATGAGATGCTACGCCTCCAGATTAGGTCATTTGGAAAATCTGAATTCTCCCTCTGTGAACCTGGACAGGCGCCGGAATGTGGCGACAAGGGGCTTTTCACAGTAACTTCATCGCCGTGGTAATATAAGCCTACTTGTGACAATAAAGGTTATTATGTTGCGTTGGGCTCCACTGGAGCTTTGCAGCAGGTCGAGGATGCACATGTGGACATGTGAGCAAGGTGCTGTGTTAAAATAGCACGCAACAGGAAGGTCGGTGTCATGCTTGTGGACTGAGTGAAGATGTTCCGCAAAGTGGTCATCCAGCCTGCGGTTAGTCTCCCCAGTGTACAGGAGACACGCCTCTACGCGCAGACACGGGGAGAATGTTCAAACTCCACACGGACGGTGACCTGGGGCCGGGATCGAACCCGGGTCCTCAGCGCCGTGAGGCAGCAGTGCTAACCACTGCGCCAACGTGCTAACGTGGGAAATTTTAAAGGGGTTCTCTAAACAAATCAGCCCCATAATTCGTCATCAGTCACAACGAGGGGTTCGCCTGGGATACACTGCCTGGAAGTGTGGTGGAGGCCAGTTCAATCGACACATTCTAGAAAGCATTAGATGATTATAGAATTTCATAGAATTTACAGTGCAGAAGGAGGCCATTTGGCCCATCAAGTCTGCACCGGCTCTTGGAAAGAGCACCCTACCCAATCCCACACCTCTACCCCATCCCCATAACCCAGCAACCCCACACAACGCGAAGGGCTATTTTGGACACTAAGGGCAATTTTTAGCATGGCCAATCCACCTAACCTGCACATCTTTGGACTGTGGGAGGAAACCGGAGCACCCGGAGGAAACCCACGCACACACGGGGAGAACGTGCAGACTTTGCACAGACAGTGACCCAAGCCGGGAATCAAACCTGGGACCCTGGACTGTGAAGCAATTATGCTCACCACTGTGCTACCGTGCTGCCCACGGTACTATGACTTGAATAGAAACAATGTGCAGGTGTATGGGGAAAAGGCAGGGGAATGACACTAAGTCACAAGACCTTCGGTCTGTGCACATTCAGGACCCTGACCTTCCTGTTGCTTGCCATTTTAACAAAAGACCCTGCTCCCATGCCCACATGTCTGTCCTTGGCCTGCTGCAATGTTCCAGTGAAGCTCAACGCAAACTGGAGGAACAACATCTCATCTTCCGGTTAGGCACGCTACATACAGCCTTCCGGTCTCAACATCGAATTCCTTACTTGAGAAAGGACGTACTGGCACTGGAGGGTGTGCAGAGGAGATATACTAGGTTAATCCCAGAGCTGAAGGGGTTGGATTGCGAGGAGAGGTTGAGTAGACTGGGACTGTACTCATTGGAATTTAGAAGGGTGAGGGGGGATCTTATGGAAACATATAAAATTATGAAGGGAATAGATAGGATAGATGCGGGCAGGTTGTTTCCACTGGCGGGTGAAAGCAGAACTAGGGGGCATAGCATCAAAATAAGGGGAAGTAGATTTAGGACTGAGTTTAGGAGGAACTTCTTCACCCAAAGGGTTGTGAATCTATGGAATTCCTTGCCCAGTGAAGCAGTAGAGGTTCCTTCATTAAATGTTTTTTAAGATAAAGATAGATAGTTTTTTGAAGAATAAAGGGATTAAGGGTCATGGTGTTCGGGCCGGAAAGTGGAGCTGAGTCCACAAAGATCAGCCATGATCTCATTGAATGGCGGAGCAGGCGCGAGGGGCCAGGTGGCCTACTCCATCTTCTAGTTCTTATGTTACAGAGTCTATTTCTACGTTCCAGATTTATTATTAATTAAATTAAACTCCACCAACTGCTATGCTGGGATTTGAACTCACGTCACCAGAGAATTTGCCTGGGCCTCTGGGCTGCCAGCACTCCCACTGAAACCATTGTCTCCTCAATTGGGTTGCCGCTTGGAAAGGGGAACCAGCAGCCGGAGAGGCAGGCACAAGGGCTGGAGAGATTGTTCGGGAAGTAGGGTGCAGAGGATTCGGCAGACGATGAATATTCCGAGCCGGAATCCCAAACCTCAGCCCAGCAGAGTAGAGGTACGTAAAAGCCACCGCACTTCATCAGGAGTTGCTGAGCTTGCTGCCAAAGGTTGCGGCAGTAATCGGAGTCCATTAAGCCGGGCACAGGCAATCTCCGTAATGGTGATGCTATCAGCCTTTTTCTTCAGGTGGCATCCTCGACTGTTCGAGGGCTGCCAGTAGCTCATGCTGTGATTTGTCTAGGGTAGGCTGAGGAGGCAGGCACCAAGTCAACTTCAGCCGGAATGGGTGTTGAATGCAACGCTCTTGGCCTTATTCTGAGCCACGTGCTAGCCGTCTAGACAACTGAGCTAACCCAGCCCTAATAGCCATTTTGATTCAGAGTCCCCACCCCCTTATGGTAAACCACTGTTGAACCTATATTAGGTATTGTACGGTAGGACCTGTACTACAGGTTCGCCGGTAGTCCCTGCCTGCTGGCTCCGCCCAGGAGGTGGGGTATAAATATGCGTGGCCTCCAGCTAGCAGCCATTCCGCCAGCGGCTGTGGGAGGCCACACATCTGATAGCAATAAAGCCTCAGTTGGATTCAACTATCGTCTTTGTCCAATTGATCGTGCCTCAATTTATTGTTATCAGTTTCTAAGGATGGACCTCCGTATCAAACCGGATCGCCTGCAGCTAGATCCTCACTCAAGCGACGCCAGAAAGGACTTCCAGCACTGGCTAGCTTGCTTCGAAGCATATATCAACGCGGCACCTGCTCCAGAGGCTCAGAAGATTTTATATTCCAGGTTGCGCTCCAAAGTCTTTCCGTTAATCCAGGACGCGCCGAACTACGCCAAAGCCATGACTCTACTCAAGGACAACTGCGCACAGAAATCGAACACGCTCTTCGCCAGGCACGCACTCGCCACTCGCTCTCAACTCCCTGGTGAGTCCATAGAAAACTTCTGGTGGGCCCTAATCCCAATAGTCCGGGACTGTGACTGTCAGGCCGTTACGGCCAAGGAACACTCAGACCTCCTTATGCGGGACGCTTTTGCGACTGGTATTGGGTCAGATCTCATAGGCCAGTGGCTCCTAGAAGGGGCCACGCGCGACCTCTTAGAGAGCTAGCGCTCTCCATGACGGTTGCCCTGCGCAATGTCCAGTCCTACACCTCCAACCGCGTAGCCCACCCCTCCTATGCTTCGTGGACCCCACAGACAGCCGCCCCAGCGGGGGTGCTGGCCACCCAATATGCCTGCGCTGCCCGCCAGTCAGCGAAACCCGGGGGGCCCCAATGCTATTTTTGCGGCCAACAGAAGCACCCCCGCCCGCGCTGCCCTTTGTAAAGCCTGTGGGAAGAAGGGCCACTTCGCTGTGGTGTGCCAGGCCCGCTCAGTAGCCGCTATCGCCCCCACCCCCCTCGGTCACGGACAATGGGCGCCGCCATCCTCCCCCCCCTCAGACCACGTGCGGCCAGTGGGCGCCGCCATCTTCCCCTCCGTGCAACACGTGCGTTTCATGGGACTGCCATCTTGTTCCACCCCCGCAACATGCGTTCCATGGGCGCCGCCATTTTGTAACCCTCAGGATTTTCGGGCGCCGCCATCTTGTCTACCCCACAGCACATGGGCACCACCAGCGTTCCAGGACCCGGGCTCACCAGCCGCCCCATTACCCGACGACCAACCAAGACTCGCCTCCATGTCAATCGACCAGTCTCGTCCGCATAACCTGACCAAGGCATCCACCAGCGTGGAAGTCGACAGACATGTAACCTCCTGCCTGCTGGACTCCGGGAGCACCGAGAGCTTTATACACCCGGATATGGTAAGGCGCTGCTCCCTCACGATACACCCCGCCAACCAAAAAATCTCCCTGGCCTCCGGATCCCATTGTGTAGCAATCCGGGGGTACTGTACGGTCATGCTCATGGTCCAGGGCGTAAAATTCACCGGCTTCCGCCTCTACGTCCTCCATAACCTCTGCGCTGCTCTAATCCTCGGCCTGGACTTCCAGTGCAACCTCCAGAGCCAAACTCTGAAATTTGGCGGGCCCTTACCACCCCTTACTGTGTGCGGCCTCACGACCCTAAAGGTCGACCCACCTTCCCTCTTTGCCAATCTAACTCCAGATTGCAAACCCGTCGCCACCAGGAGCAGACGGTACAGCGCCCAGGACAGGACCTTCATCAGGTCCGAAGTCCAGCGGCTGCTTCGGGAAGGCATCATCGAGGCCAGCAAGAGCTCAAGTGGTAGTGGTTAAAACTGGGGAGCCTGTCGACACGTGGTGTACCGTATTACCCCTAATACATACCACCACAGTCGTGGACTACCGGTACACGCAGATCGACGTGTACCCCCTCCCACGTTTTCTCTGACATGGTTAACCAGATTGCACAGTACCGGGTCTTCTCAACGGTAGACCAGAAATCTGCCTACCACCAGCTCCCCATCCGTAAATCGAACCGTCTATACACCGCCTTCGAGGCAGACGGCCACCTGTACCACTTCCTTAGGGTCCCCTTCGGCGTCACAAACGGGGTCTCAGTCTTCCAAAGGGAGATGGACCGAATGGTCGACCGGTACAGGTTGCGGGCCACCTTTCCGTACCTAGACAACGTCACCATCCGCGGCCATGACCTGCCGGACCATGACGCCAACCTTGCTAAATTTCTCCACGCCGCTACTCTCCTAAACCTCACTTACAACAAGGAGAAGTGCGTGTTCAGCACGAACCGCTTAGCCATCCTCGGCTATGTGGTCCAGAATGGAGTTCTGGAGCCCAATCCCGATCGCATGCGTCCCCTCATGGAGCTCTCCCACCCCCACTGCCCCAAGGCCCTCAAACGCTGCCTGGGATTCTTTTCGTTCTACGCTTAGTTGGTCCCAAACTATGCGGACAAGGCCCGCCCACTCATCCAGTCCACCCAGTTCCCCTGACGGCCGAGGCCCAACAGGCCTTCGCCCGGATCAGAGCTGATATTGCCAAAGCCACAATGCACGCTGTAGATGAGACACTGCCCTTCCAAGTAGAAAGCGACGCATAAGACGTCACCCTTGCCGCCGCACTCAATCAGGCAGGCAGGCCCGTGGCATTCTTCTCCCGCACCCTTCATGCCTCAGAAATTCGGCACTCATCCGTCGAAAAGGAGGCCCAAGCTACCGTTGAAGCTGTACGGCATTGGAGGCATTACCTGGCCGGCAGGAGATTCACTCTCCTCACTGAACAATGGTCGGTAGCCTTCATGTTCAACAACACACAGCGGGGCAAGATCAAAAATGATAAAATCTTGCGGTGGAGAATCGAGCTCGCCACCTATAATTACGAGATTATGTATCGCCCCGGCAAACTCAACGAACCTCCAGACGCCTTATCACGAGGTACCTGTGCCAGCGCACGGGTAGACCGATTCCGGGCTCTGCACGACAACTTTTGTCACCCAGGAGTTACACCATTGTACCACTTCATTTAGGCATGAAATCTGCCCTACTCCGTTGAGGAAGTAAGGACAATCACCAGGGAATGCCAGGTCTGTGCGGAGTGCAAGCCGCACTTCTACCGGCCGGACCGCGCGCGCCTGGTGAAGGCCTCCCGCCCCTTTGAGCGCCTCAGTGTGGACTTCAAAGGCCCCCTCCCCTCCACCGACCGTCACACATATTGCCTCAGTGTGATCAACGAATACTCCAGGTTCCCCTTTGCCATCCCATGCCCCGACATGACATCTGCCACCGTCACTAAAGCCCTCAACACAATCTTCGCTCTGTTCGGTTTCCCCGCCTACGTCCACAGTGACAGGGGATCCTCATTCATGAGCGATGAGCTACGTCAGTTCCTGCTCAGCAGGGGTATCGCCTCCAGCAGAACAACGAGCTACAACCCCTGGGGAAACGGACAGGTAGAAAGGGAGAATGGGACAGTATGGAGGGCCGTCCAGCTGGCCTACGGTCCAGAGATCTCCCAGCCTCCCGCTGGCATGAGGTCCTCCCTGATGCACTCCACTCCATTCGCTCATTACTCTGCACTGCCACTAACAATACACCCATGAACGTCTTTTTGCCTTCCCTAGGAAGTCCACATCCGGGACGTTGCTCCCGACTTGGCTCACAGCTCCGGGAACCGTGCTTCTCCGTAAACATGTGCGGCTCCACAAGGCGGACCCGTTGGTGGAGAGGGTGCACTTGCTCCTCGCAAACCCCCAGTACGCCTACGTGGCGTTCCCCGACGGCCGCCAGGATACTATCTCCCTCAGGGACCTGGCACCAGCAGGTTCCACCCCCATACCACCCCCGGTGCCACCCTCCTCTCCCCCCCCATCGCTCACAACAGCACCCGCCCCCCCAGGACCGTCCATCCCCCCTCTGCCCACGCCTGACGATGAAGAGGATTTTGGCACGCTCCCGGAGTCACCTTCGACCAGATCAGCACCAACATCGCCGACACGACTGCGTCGCTCCCAGAAGAACATCAAGACCCCGGACCGGCTAAACCTCTGACCGGTCCACTGGACATCAAAGGACACTTGTTTGCTCAAATCTTGTAAATATTAACTCATTGTTGTATATAGTTATCCACCACCCCCGCCGGACTCAATTTTTAACAGGGGGTGAATGTGGTAAACCACTGTTGAACTTTTATTAGGTATTGTACGGTAGGACCTGTACTACAGGTTCGCCGGTAGTCCCTGCCTTCTGGCTCCGCCAATGAGGTAGGGTATAATTATGCGTGGCCTCCAGCTAGCAGCCATTTCACCAGGTGCAGCGAGGGTATTCCAGAGCTCAGGGCCCAGGCGGTCAATGGTGGAGCGATTATAATTGAAGATATGCAAGAATGTTAGTCTCAGTGATAATGACCATAAGTTTTCCTAAAAACCCATCTGCTTCATGAATGTCCTTCAGGGAAGGAAATCTGCCTTCCCGACCAGGTTTGGCCTACATGTGACTCCAGCTCCACGGCAATGTGATTGACCCTCAACTTAGCATCTGAAATGGCCTCAGCAAGCTATTCAGGAGGGCAATTAGGGATGGGTAACAAATGCTGGCCTTGCCAGCATTGCCCACATCCGAGGGAAGAATTAATTCAAGGGCCTGATTTGGAAGTGCAAAGATACCTTGCAGAGTTGTAGGCTGGAGGAGTTTGTTGAGATTGAGAGGAGTGAGACCATGGAGGAATGTGAGCAAGGTAGAGAATCTTATAACCGAGACATTGTTGAACCCTTAACATTAGTTGTTGCTTTCATAATAATAATGTTTTCTTATTGTCACAAGTAAGCTTACATTAACACTGCAATGACGTTGCTGTGAAAAGCCCCGAGTCGCCTGTTCGGGTACACGGAGGGAGAATTCAGAATGTCCCATTCACCTAACAAGCACGTCTTTCGGGACTTGTGGGAGGAAACCGGAGCACCCGGAGGAAACCCACGCAGTCACGGGGAGGACGCGCAGACTCCGCACAGACAGTGACCCAAGCCGTAAACGAACCCGGGACCATGGCGCTGTGAAGTAACAGTGCTAACCACTGTGCTACGTGCCGTCCAGTAAGGGAGGAAACAGGAGAAAAGAAAATGACAGAATAAAGAAGAGCTTCACATGAAACTGAGCAGTGTGTGCTGATGGATGTGCTTCAAAGGCTGCTGTCTGATGGAGGCAGTTCTGAGTCTCAATTCCCACAGCAGGGCTGAAGAGCATAATTGAGCCTGAACACTCGGTACGCTACGAGGCAGCGCCTTCAGGATGATTTAGGACATTAATCTCAAGTCTGCTCATTCCATAGTTCAAGACATTAATGACCGCATTTAAGACTTTAAGGGAGACTTTGAGGGAAATTCTTGCCAAAAAACACCTAAAATAATTCCTCTCGCTATTCATCTCATCGCTCTCTGTGCAAGCTTCTGTGATCCAAAATGGATGCTGTGCTCGCTTATTGAACATAACTCCACTTCAAGCCATTTTGTTATATATGAAGTGCTTTGAGACATTTTGAGTCTTCATTTTGTTAAAAATCAAATTATGGGTCACCTGTCAAAGAACAAAGAACAAAAGAACAGAGAACAAAGAAAAGTACAGCACAGGAACAGGCCCTTCGGCCCTCCAAGCCTGCGCCGACCATGCTGCCCGTCTAAACTAAAATCTTCTACACTTCCTGGGTCCGTATCCCTCTATTCCCATCCTATTCATGTATTTGTCAAGATGCCCCTTAAATGTCATTTTCATTGTCATTTTTTCTGACGGTTTCTTGCCTTGCATTTATTGAGCACCTTTCGCAACCTGAGGATATCCCAAAATGGCCACTAAAGAATTTTAGTCAGAGAAACTGTGGAGCTTACAACAATGTGGGGAGATTGAGGCGATAGCGATGATCCATTTAGTAGGAAGCCGGTACCCGGGGAAGAAATTAATGGATAGGATGAAATAAAGTAGGATGGGAAAAAGCATGTGTGGAGTATACACAGTTGCAAAAACCTATTGAGTGCATGGCCAGCTTCTGTGCTGTAAATATGTCAATGTATTCTATGTATGACAGCTACAACAGACATTGTTATAATCTGCCCGGTTATATTGGCTGGGGACAATTGGTTAACCCATGTTCCTTGCGGACTATGACTATGAGCTCCCTCAATGTGGTGGTGGTGGTCGGGATGGGGGGGGGGGGGGGGGGCGGCTGGGGTGTGTGGGGGGGCTGTATGGCTGGAACGGGGCAATCATTAGCGGTACAGCTGTAGAAATAGAGCTGGCCAGTGTGGTACCGGCTAGAAAGGGAACCAATAGTGAACTACTGGCCCCGGTGTACATATTGTTGTAAGTAATAATACTTCCCATTTGACTCTACAGACTCGTGCTGGACTCTTCATGACCCTCACAAAAGGCATGCAGCAATGGCTTGATATTATTGGTAAGCAAGAGCTGAGCAAAATATGAATCCTACTTTCACACAAATTGCCTCTTCAATTGGTAGGCAACTTTGCCAGAGAGATTTAGAGGAGACACACGAGGAGGAGCAATATCCCCCACTATCGACACCTTGGGGGTTACCATTGGCCAGAAACTGAACTGGGCTAGCCATTTAAGTACCGTGGCAACAAGAGCAGGCCAGAGGTTAGGAATCCTCTGGCAGGTAACTCACCTCCTGACTCCTCAAAGCCACCATCTACAAGGCCAGCCAGGAGTGTGAGAAATACACTCCACTTGCCTGGGTGAGAGCAGCTCCAACAATGCTCAAGAAGCTCAACATCAGTCAAGACAAAGCAGCCCACTTGATTGGCAACCCAGCCACAAACATTCACTCCCTCCATCACCAATGCGCGGTAACAGCCGTGTGCATCATTTGCAAGATGCACTGCAGAAACTCAATGAGGCTCCTCAGACAACACTGAACGGCCTGACACTGGGAAATTCCTAGGAACAAAGGGACTTTGGCCTGTTTGTCCATAGATCTCTGAAGGCAGAAGGGCAGGTTAATAAGGTGGTGAAAAAGGCATATGGGACACTTGTTCTTATCAATTGAGCACAGTAAGAAGTCTTACAACACCAGGTTAAAGCCCAACAGGTTTGTTTCGAATCACTAGCTTTCGGAGCGCTGCTCCTTCCATTTTACGCGAAGAAGGAGCAGTGCTCCGAAAGCTAGTGTTTGAAACAAACCTGCTGGACTTTAACCTGGTGTTGTGAGACTTCTTACTGTGCTCACCTCAGTCTAACGCCGGCATCTCCACATCATATTTATCAATCGAGGCATAGATTACAAAAGCAGGGAGGTCATGTTGGAGTTGTATAGAACTTTGGTGAGGCCACAGCTGGAGTACTGTGTGCAATTCTGGTCGCCACATCGTGATGTCACACCATTACGAATCACTGCTGGTTATCAAAAGCAAAAACCAGTCGTGATGGCCATGCTGGGGGTGCGGAGATGCTTGTTACCACTGAGGGTTGAAAGACAAGCCTGGCCATTACCCCCAGGTACCATAACAGTGCCCCCTGGCAGTGCCTCCACTCAGTGATTCCCCTCCTACATGTGTGGTTTGGAGCATGTTTTGCTTATTCGACGGGGGGTCCTGATATCTGTTGATGTGGGTGCCTTAAATTTAACATGTGTTATCAGCATGTTTAGGCCCCGACCTCCCAGCTGTGTGATCCACGCCAGCACTTTGAAATTGCTGAGAGTGCTGTTAAATCAGGTGAGAAAAGGCAGCTGTGAAGCCGGCAATTTTCACACAGCTTTTCCTGCCCGATCCAACACTGCAATTTTGGGAACATTGCACCCCTTGTGTTTTGCATTTAACTGAACCCATCATAGTTGGAGCTGGGAAGCTAGAGAGGGAACACCTCTCTCATCTTTGCTACAAGAAAAGTCATACCACGGGGTAATGGGCAACAAAGCAAGCCCAGAAACTGAAGTGCAGTTAGTTCTGTAAACTAGAGAACGAACAGAAGTTTCCAGGAAGATTGAAGTAAAAAGGAAAACAGGAACTGGAATTGGAACAGGGCACTGCTCATTGACAGACCTGGAAAAGGCAGTCTCTGTGAAATTGTCTAGAGAAAAGCGAGATATCTGAAGCAATCATAAGGCTGGTGTCCACATTCCAGTTTTTGGAGCAATAGTATTCAGCTGCCAACTGAGTACCTGAGAGATTGTGTCAAAAACCTGAACGCCCATGGCTATTCAAGACAAAGGAATACTGAAAAGAGAGTTGGAAATCCTGGAGGCAGATCCTTGCTGAAAACAGCTGAGGGAAAACATTGTTGGAAAGAAGATTCTAAGGCGTACCTGTTCAAGAGTGGGGTTTGGAATCGCTCATGTGGAAGACAGGGGTCAGTGAGATCAGTTGGCTCACGGTGTAATAATCATAAGAAGGGGCTGTTTAGCACAGGGCTAAATCGTTGGCTTTGAAAGCAGACCAAGGCAGGCCAGCAGCACGGTTCAATTCCCGAAACAGCCTCCCCGAACAGGTGGCGACTAGGGGCTTTTCACAGTAACTTCATTGAAGTCTACTTGTGACAATAAGCGATTTTCATTTTCATTTCATCTGGGGGGGGGGCGGGATTTGAGGGCAAATCGACAAAAGATCGATTGGGTGGCACCTGCCACATGGTTTAGGAGTGGGGTGTATCTGACCACGGATAGCCTATTGGGTTACAGGGACTGTGTGTTCACTGAGAACATCACAGCAGATTCTTAAAATGTAACTGGCTCCTGTGGCTCCACGTTTTCTAAATAAAAGTTCTTTTGAGCCAGGGTTCCATTCTGGAGCCTTCCCAGCTAGTAGTAACACGTTTGTACCACGGACGTACAGGACAGACAGAAGTGGTGGTGCATGGCAGTCAATATTCTGAGGGTATGATGGCACCAGCGAACGAACAGGCAAAGATTCCAGGTAGCAGTTTCCTGAATATATTTTTTAAACTCGAATTCATTGTACTGGATTTTGGGCCCAGATTTTGTGTTCAGGTCCCCGTATTGGAACTGAACGCCTCTGAAACCCTCTGACCCAGGGCAGGACTGCTATTGACTGAGCCATGGCTCACCAAGCAGGGGAAAAGCCATTAGGGGAGCAGGAGGCAGAAGCTTTGGTTCTATTGTCTGCCACGCGCTCATCTGATTGGCACGAAAGGTGAATTTGGTAAATATGTTGGTGCTCTACCTGAAGGACTTGATTTATCGCCGTCTCATACCTGCACGTAGTGTATAACGGCCAACTTTAAGGCAAGTCATCATCTTTAACTTCTACTAGTTACTGTCATGTTTAAGGCTTTAGCAGGGCGAAAGACAAATGAGATTGGCACCAGATTTATGAGGTCCAGAATTGAAACATTCAATGTTTGGTCTCGTCTGGGTAACCAAGTGTGTTTATATGTTTTGCGAGGCAAGTGGGTGAGATAAAAGAGGCAAAACGGAATGCTTTGTAATGGAATTCTGTTCTGTAATTTAACTGTTATTATACCATAAAGTTGATAGTCTGATGGCGCCTCGTAAAAGGCACCCTGTGAATAATTTGATATCGTAATTGTATTCAAATGATGTGGGAAGATTGAGCAGTTTGCACCTCATTAGGGCCAAGGTCTCGAGGTGGGGCAAGGTTCCGGCCCTTTGTTCAATGTAAATTATCCGCAGGGCGTTTCCCCGCTTTGGATTGTGCACTGATTGCACGAGGGCAAACATTGGTCACACACGTTCTCATGCTGGCAAGGTGGGAAATAGCCCAAAACCGGCCCCAATATTAATATGGACCAGGCCTGAGTCACTCAACTCGGCATCAACCAATATAACACTGGCTTTAGTCAGCACGGGGATCTCACTCAGAGGAGTGTGGGGAGGGGACGGTCGAATGGTCTCTATAATTAGCAAAAATGAAGAGTGAAGCATCTGCTGATATTGTTAAACTGGTTGTAAATGTCTTCATCTTTATGCTTTAATTGCTCCACCATTTGCGCCTTCACCTTTAGGTGCAAAGGAATATCAACCCGAAGGCAGCATGGTGGCGCAGTGGTTAGCACTGCTGCTTCACGGCACCGAGGTCCCAGTTGTCCGTGTGGAGTTTGCACATTCTCCCTTTGTTTGCGTGGATTTTGCCCCCACAACCCAAAGATGTGCAGGTTAAGTGGATTGGCCACGCTAAATTGCCCCTTAATTGGAAAAAAAAATGAATTAAGGCGCTCTTTGACCAAGGGTTTGGTCACCTCACCTAACAGTTGCTTATCTGACTCAGTGTTGCGTTTCGTTTTATAACGATCATTTAAAATGCCTTGGGATGGCTTCTTACCACTGGTGCTGTCTAAATATAAGTTGCTATTATTATTCCACAAAATAAACATCCCCCTTTCTGGAAGGTGTTGAATCTTGAAGAGGTTAAGGATTCAAAAGATCCAATTGGCCTCTGATGTTCCAGCCAACAGGCTAACTGTTCTCACGTGAGTCTTGTCGGCCAATCACAATGGGGTGCCGGACATGAACTTTACCCTGACCTCGTGACTCAGGCCCACAGGCATCTTTCAGTGCCACTGGGTGCCACTCAGGATTGGGAGCTCTTGATGGTGGTCATTATTCCCCCGTGTAAACTATTGGAAAGAATTCCCAAATGGTGCGCTTGTGGAGATCAGTGGAGTGTACCAGAGACGATCTGGCCATTTCTTTTTTTAAATAAATTTAGAGTACCCAATTAATTTTTTTCCAATTAAGGGGCAATTTAGCGTGGCCAATCCATCTAGCCTGCACATCTTTTTTGGGTTGCAGGGGCGAAACCCACGCAAACACGGGGAGAATGTGCAAACGCCACACGGACAGTGACCCAGAGCCGGGATCGAACCTGGGACCTCGGCGCCGTGAGGCTGCAGGGCTAACCACTGTGTCACTGTGCTGCCCTGATCTGGCCATTTCTTGTCTGCATGGCTCAATGCCACATCAATGATGAAAAATGTACTTTTATATATCACCTTTCCGTATCTCTCAAAGCACTTCATATCTAATAAACGACTTCTTGATGTTCATTGGTGTTACTTGAATAAATGCCGTAAACAGATTGTACACAGTATGGAATTGAGATAAATGATGAACCAGTTCATTTGAGTTTGTCTGTGCAGAGAGGGCTGATGGCTTGGACATTGGAAGAGTTCCCTTTCTTCATTCCATGCGTTACTTATGTATGTCCACCTTAACTGGATTAGAGCCTTTGTTTTATTATCATTAACAGAGCGCTCCCTCAGTTTTGTACTGAAGTGTTAGCCGAGACTACATGCTGGAGTGAGACTCGAACACACCACCTTGCGATTCACAAATAGGAAGTCCGCCGCCCTCTTGAGCCAAGTTATTGTGTCCACCACTTGTTAACCCATCACCAATATGCGGTGGCACGGAGGCGCAGTGGTTAGCACTGCTGCCTCACGCCACCGAGGGCCCGAGCTCGATCCCGGCCACGGGTCACTGTCCGTGTGGAGTTTGCACGTTCTCCCCGTGGCTGAGTGAGTCTCACCTCCACAACCGAAAGGTGTGCAGGAGTAGGTAGATTGGCCACGCTAAATTGCCCCTTAATTGGAATAAGTAATTGGGCACTTTAAATTTAAAAAAATGTTTTTTCAAAAACCCGTCACCAATAGACTCACACAAACACCTCTCTGGGAAATACCTCGGTCCAGTTCAGAATCTGTGACGATGTCAGCAAGTTAGTCAATATATAGATGCAAGCTGTTATTAGCAAAATAACAGATTTCTGAAATAAAGTGGTGATGTATGGCCTTTGCCCATTTAATGATAAAATTAGTGAAAATTGTTTTTTAAAAATGAGTATTTAACTCCATGTCACATTACAGTGAAAACAGCAGCCCCTGTAGCAATGAAATTACTGCTGGTTATGGTGTGAGTAAGCAGACCATAAGCAGCAATTGAAACATCGTCTCGCAGCTCCTTGGAAACTACTGCTTTGCCCCAAAGTGTTTAATCCCTGACTGTGCACCGACTGGATCTCCTGAATGCAATTTTACCAAACTGCTTATTTCAAATAATTAACAGTGAGAGAGTGTACATCTCAAGGATCATGGTTCATTTCCATTTAAGTGGCTGGCCTGCGAGTGTGAAGATGCAGTAGGCTGTAACACTTTCATTGGATTACAGCATCTTTGAATGAGCTGACAAATTGCCGTGGAGAGCGCGGGCATCTTAAGGTCTTTACTTTTCTGTCCAATTTCCTCCATTTGAAAAGGCTGTTAAAAAGACATATGGGAGCCCAGGTTTTATTAATAGAGGAACTGAGTGTCAGGAAGCCAGACCTTTTAAAAAAATATATCACTGGTTCAGCCTCGCAGGAATTGAGTTCTGTTCTGTACGCGAGACTTGGGGAAGGCTGTCGAGGCCTTGGTGGGGTGGAGATGATCGAAATTTGGCGGAATTTGATTTGATTTATTGTCACATGTACCGAAGTACAGTGAAAAGTATTTTCCTGCGGCCGAGGAACGTACACAGTACGTCCATAGTAGACACAAGAATAATCAACAGAGAACATTGACAAATGGTACATCGACAAAACAGTGATTGGTTACAGTGCGGAACAAGGGGCCAAACAAAGCAAATACATGAGCAAGATCAGCACAGGGCGCCGTGAATAGTGTTCTTACAGGGAACAGATCACTCCGAGGGGGAGTCGTTGAGGAGTCTTGTAGCTGTGGGGAAGAAGCTGTTCCTATGTCTGGATGTTCGAGTCTTCAGACTTCTGTACCTTCTGCCTGATGGAAGGGTCTGGAAGAAGGCAATGCCTGGGTGGGAGGGGTCTCTGATAATGCTGACTACCTTCCTGAGGCAGCGAGAGGTGTAGACAGAATCAATGTGGGGATGGCAAGTTTGTGTGATGCGTTGGGCTGAGTTCACCACACTCTGCAGTTTCTTGCGATCTTGGACTGAGCAGTTGCCGTACCAAGCTGTGATGCAGCCGGATGCTCTGTATCGCACATCTGTCGAAGTTTGTGCGAGCCGATGCAGACATGCCAAATTTCTTTAGATTCCGCAGGACGTAGAGACGTTGTTGGGCTTTCTTGACTGTTGCATCAATGCGAGTGGACCACGACAGACTGTTGGTGATGGTGACCCCCAGGAACATAAAGCTATCGACCATCTCCTCTTCGGAGCCATTGATGCAGACGGGAGTACGTGTCATGCTGCGCTTCCTGAGTCGATGATCAGTTCCTTGGTCTTTCCAACATTTAGAGAGAGGTTGTTTTCGGTGCACCATGCAATCAAGTGATTTATCTCCCTCCTGTAGTCTGATTCATCGTTGTTTGAGATGCGGCCCACCACAGTCGTATCATCCGCAAATTTAGAGATTAAGTTGGAGTTAAATGTTGCCACACAGCAGGAATGGTACTCGGGATGAAGGTCTTCAGATGGGGAGGCACTGGAGATGCTAGGAGCTGGAGAGCAAGACTAATTGGATATCTCCACCAAAGAGATAGAACCTAGAAAAATGGAGCAAAAGGCCTTCTTCTTGGCTGTATCATTCTATAATTCTATGCCCTCTGCCATGGATGCCTTCTTGGTTTTAACACATGGATCATCCAAACTCCAAGCAGACCACCATTCTTATGCAAACCTACAATGCTCAAGGATGCTGATTAAAGCTTCAAAATAGCCACCCGCTTTAAAATAAAAACTGCCCACACCGTGCAACTGGAAAAGCGGTGGTAAGTGGTGGTGTTGACCCTAACCTGGCAACTCTGTTCTGGGCTTCTCCTCCTGCAGTTAGTTATCAGGTTTGGCCTGATAACCCGGGGAGTTCCCAGGACAGGCGACAGGGAGAGGGAACAGCGGGATGCCTCAAAGGGAGAGCGAGAAGATCGGAGGAAGAGCCACTGGGAGGAAACTTATAGTAGGAGGAGACGACGAGTAGGAACCAGCCAGGAAGGAAAACCCGGAGGAACAAAGATATGGGATCCGGGCAGTAAATTGTTAATTGACACATATTTGTGTTGATTCTGAATGTTAGAGTGTACGATCGGCACTGTCAATTATTTAGATTTTCTGATTGTATGTTTACCAGCGAGGTGGCACGGTGGCACAGTGGCTAGCACTGCTGCCTCACAGCTTCAGGATCTTGGGTTCAATTCCGGCCTTGGGTCACCGTCTGTGCGGAGTCTGCACGTTCTCCCCGTGTCTGCGTGGGTTTCCTCCGGCTGCTCCGGTTTCCTCCCACAGTCCAAAGGTGTGCAGGTTAGGTGGATTGGCCAGGCTAAATTGCCCCTTAGTGTCAAAAAGGTTAGGTGGGGTTACTGGGTTACGGGGATGGGGTGGAGGTGTGGGCTCAAGTAGGGGTGCTCTTTCCAGGGGCCGGTGCAGACTCAATGGACGAAATGGCCTCCTTCTGCGCTGTAAATTCTATGTGGCAAAGTGTATTTTCTGTTGTTTGAGAAACATGGAATCTTGTGGCTTTATTCTCTTCGTAAGTACCTGAGATCTCACATTTTGTCTACTTTAAACAAAACCTCACTGGCCTTTAACTGGCTCATACCAAACACTTGGGGCATCTGGTCCAGAATCATAACAAGGTACCTACCTACCTTACCAAATGCTAATTGCTTTGACCAATCCTTGTGGTAGCAAGTTCCACATTTCATCATCCTCTAACAATGACGTTTCTACTGAATTTCTTCTTGAATTTATTAGTTTAATGTTATAGTTATGGCCCCAGGTTTTGGAGTCCTCGCAAAATGGGTAATGAGATATTTTTGACAATGGGGCATTTGGTTCAAGAGCAAAGGGGTTGCGTTGAACGTGTGTAGAACACCTGTTTGGCCTCAGCTGGAGTATTGCTTCCAGTCCCGGGCGCCGCCCCTCAGGAAGGCATTGGAAAGAGTGCAGGAAAGATTCACCAGAATGGTTCCAGGAATTGAGGAACTTCAGTTATGAAGATAGGTTGGAGAAGCTGGGACTGTTCCCCTTGAAGAAAAGAAGGTTGGGAGGAGATCTGATAGAGGTGTTCAAAACCATGAGGGGGCATGGACAGAGTAGATCAGGAGGAACTGCTCCCTCTCATGAAAGGATCTTGAACCAGGGGGCACAGATTTTAAGTCATTGGGACACGATGCAAAAGCGGCAGGAGGGAATGCTTTTACACCCACTGCCTGAGAATATGGTAGAGACAGGTTCAGCTGAAGCATAGAAAAACAAATTAAACTGTTCATTCAAAAGAAAGAATATCCAAGGTCATGAGGAGAAAGTGGGAGAAAGGCACGAAGCAACTACATGTTTGGAGAGTGGGGCACACACGATGGGCTGAATGGCCTCCTTCTGTAAGGCAACCCCACCTCTGCGATTCTGTGAATGTATAGTTACCGCACATTCACCTATAATTGCGGTAAAATATATATTGCGGGGGATTTCTGGCCACTCACGCCAACGGGTTCTTCCAGTCCCGCTGGCGACAGTCTCCCACCGCGGGCTTCTGGCAGCTGCGGGGGGGGGGATTCAATGGGAAATCCCAATGATGTTTAAGGGGCATCTTGACAAATACATGAATAGGCTGAGAATAGAGGAATACGGTCCCCGGGGGCGTAGTAGATTTTAGCTTAGACGGGCAGCATGGTCGGCACAGGCTTGGAGGGCCGAAGGGCCTGTTCCTGTGCTGAACTTTTCTTTGTTCTTTGTTTGACAGTGGCCTCCCTCTGCCAAGGGAAACGCCATAGGGGAGGGCGAGGAAAATCCACCCCCCCCCTCCTTGTTTATTATAGAAGTCTTTACAGGTGGAAATATTTCAACTTGAGAAAGGTTTTATAAGCTGGAGCAGGATTGTCTGTCCAGTGCTGGCGCCACAGAGTTGTCATCGAACTGACTGGCGATTCAAATTTTAGCCTCTCGCATTTGCAGTTGTCAGGACCCTTCGTTCTGCTTAGGCCAGAATCAGAGAATCATTGAACTGTTACAGTGCAGGAGGCCGTACCTTGGCCCATCATGCCTGCCCTTTGACTCTCTGAACCTGTGATTTACTGAGTCCCCTTATCCCCTAACCCTACACTTTCTCCATTTTCGAAGTCCAGCCCCCTTTTTTGAATGCTTCACCTCAACCTGCTTCCATTACACGGCCAGGCTCTGCATTCCAGACCTCAAACACTCGCTGAGTGGAGTCTCTCCGAGTGACTGAATTCCCTCTTTTTTCACGATGGCCTGGGTAGCACCTTTTCCTTTGGCAAAGACAGATGCAAAGTATTTATTTAATATCTCCTCTTTCAATCGTAAATCTCCTCTTTGGTCCCAAACTGGGCCCACACCTCCTGTTATTGCCCTTTTACTAGTTTGGTGCCGATAGAAGACTTTGGAATTCCCTTTTACGTTAGCTGCCAGCCTCTTTTTATACTCTCCCTTTGCTTTTCTGGTTTGCTTTTTCACCTCCTCTCTGCCCCTGCCATAGTCAGCCTGGTTTCAGGCTGTATTTTCTACCTGATATCTGTAATAAGCACACTTGTTTTTCTTTATCTACCAGAGAGACAGAAAGAGTGAAAAATATATTCATTTATCTCCACATTGCAGCCAGTGAAATACTTTTTGAAGCGTTTGTGCACAGCAAGCTCCCACAGTCACCAATGCGATAATGGTCAGATCATCTTTTTTGAAGGATAAATGTTAGCCAGGCCAACTAGTAATTAGGATTTTTATTATACGTTCATGGGACGTGGGCACCTCTGGCGGGCCAGTATTTATTGCTCATCCCAAACTGCCCTTGTTCAGAAGGTATTTAAGAGTCAAGCATATTGCTGTGGGTCTGGAGTCCTATGTGGGCCAGACAGTTTCCTTCCCTAAAGTTTTACAACAATCAGCAACGGTCTTTATTGAATTCAATTTGGTCGTGGTGGGGTTCGAACTCGGGTCCCCAGAGCATTGCCCTGGGTCTCTGGATTGCTAGTTGACTGGCATCATCACTATGCCACTTCTGTATGAAAACAGCAAATTCTGGAAATATTCAGCAGATCAGGCAAAGGGAAGAGACTCAGAGTAAGCCTTTCAGGAAAAGAGTGGGGGTGACCGTTGTCACGAACCCCCCTGGGCTAGTGCGCAGCCCCACTTTACCCTGAGTCGCAACAAGTGAGTTAGATGTTGGCCAGAATTCGCCTATCGTTGGCACTCTCTTTTCCTGTCGGCAGCGCACCCCCGCCGTGGGTTTCACGGCGGCGTGGGTGGTTTCAATGGGGAGCCTCGGGAAGATAGGATCCTGCCGCCAGGGAACAGCGCACGGCCGGAAAGCACGCGACTGGGGAAACGGAGAATCCGGGCCGGTATTTTAAAATGCCTGAAGACCCAGTAAACTGCAGTCACCAGTTTGGTAAATTTAACACAAATTACCTTCTATTATTTAACAGTAAAATAATTAAATTGACAAAAATGTAACTGACTACCTAATACCCCTTTCCCATCCTTCCCCTTTCCAACTCGCACCATTACACACACAAGTACACACACACACAAACCCAAATATACACACACACACAAACACAAATATACACACACATACAAACACAAATATACACACACATACAAACACAAATATACATACACACAAACACAACTACACACACAAACACAGGTACACACACACACAAACACAAATACACACACAAACACACAGAAACACAAATACACCCACAAACACACACACAAACACAAATACACCCACAAACCCATACACACACACAAATACACACACAAACACACTAACACAACTACACACATAAACAAACACAGATACACACACAAACACAAATACACACACAAACACACTCACAAATATACACACACACAAACACACACACAAACATAAATACACACACAAACACACACACACAAATACACAAAGACAAACACACACAAACACAAATATACACACACATACAAACACAAATACACACACACACAAACCCAAATATACACACACATACAAACACAAATATACACACACATACAAACACAAATATACACACACACACAAATACACACACACACAAACACAAATATACACACACATACAAACACAAATATACACACACATACAAACACAAATATACATACACACAAACACAACTACACACACAAACACAGGTCCACACACACACAAACACAAATACACACACAAACACACAGTCACACAAATACACCCACAAACACACACACAAACACAAATACACCCACAAACCCATACACAAATACACACACAAACACACACAAACACAAATACACTCACAAACACACACACAAACACAAATACACACATAAACACAAATACACACACACAAACACTCAAAAATACACACACAAACACAAATATACACACACACAAACGCACACACTAACACAACTACACACATAAACAAACACAGATACACACACAAACACAAATACACACACAAACACACACACACACAAATACAAACACACACTCACAAATATACACACACACAAACACACACACAAACATAAATACACACACAAACACACACACACAAATACACAAAGACAAACACACACAAACACAAATATACACACACACAAATACACAAAGACAAACACACACGCACAAATACACAAAGACAAATGCACACACACAAACACAAATATACACACACACACAAACACACACAAATACACATTGACAAACACACACAAACACAAATATATACACGCACACAAATACACAAAGACAAACACACACGCACAAATACACAAAGACAAACACACACACAAACACAAATATATACACACACACACAAACACACACAAATACACAAAGACAAACACACACAAACACAAATATACACACACACACACAAATACACAAAGACAAACACACACGCACAAATACACAAAGACAAACACACACACAAACACAAATATACACACACAAACACACACAAACACAAATATACAAACACACACACGAACACAAATACACACACAAACACAAATACACACACAAATACACACACACAAACATAAATACACACACAAACACACCAATACACAAAGACAAACAGACACACAAACACAAATAGACACACACACAAAAACACACACAAACACAAATATACACACACACAAACACACACACTAACACAACTACACACATAAACAAACACAAACACAAATACACACACAAACACACACACACACAAATACAAACACACACTCACAAATATACACACACACAAACACACACACAAACATAAATACACACACAAACACACACACACAGACACACACACACACACAAATACACAAAGACAAACACACACAAACACAAATATACACACACACACACACAAATACACAAAGACAAACACACACGCACAAATACACAAAGACAAACACACACACTCAAACATAAATATACACACACACAAACACACACAAATACACAAAGACAAACACAAATATACACACACACACACAGATACACAAAGACAAACACACACGCACAAATACACAAAGACAAACACACACGCACAAATACACAAAGACAAACACACACACACAAACACAAATATACACACACAAATACACACAAACACAAATATACAAACACACACACGAACACAAATACACACACAAACACATATACACACACAAACACACACAAATACACACACACAAACATAAATACACACACAAACACACCAATACACAAAGACAAACACACACACACACACAAACACAAATAGACACACACACAAACACACACACACACATACACAAACACACACACACGAAGGAAGAAAATAATGATAAAATATAAGGATAAAATATCTCCGATGCTCATCCGGTTTCAATTGAATTGGATTTGGGTTTATTGTCACGTGTACCAAGGTTCAGTGAAAAGGATTGTTCTGCATACAGTCCAGACAGATCATTCCAGAAGTAAAAGACATAGGACGTACGATAGATACACAATGTAAATACATAGACATATACATCGTGTGAAGCTCACGGAATATAGTGCTACTCAGTAGAGAAGATGCAGGAGTTCAAGCTATCATTTTGATGTGGTTCTTCCTTCTAGGCTTGTGATGGTTTTCTCTGACAAGTCTGTCTACTTTTTCTGCAGTTTCAAGATCATTTCAACTATACAGTGAAGATATGTCAGATTTGAGAACAATAAAGCAGTTACAATAATAATAATCTTTATTATTGTCACAAGTAGGCTTACATTAACATTGCAATGAAGTTACTGTGAAAATCCCCTTGTTGCCACATTCCGGCACCTGTTCAGGTACACTGAGGGAGAATTCAGAATGTCCAATTCACCTAACAGCACGTCTTTCGGAACTTGTGGGAGGAAACCGGAGCACCCGGAGGAAACCCACGTAGACACGGGGAGAACGTGCAGACTCTGCAGAGACAGTGACCCAAGCCGGGAATCGAACCTGGGACCATGGCGCTGTGAAGCAACAGTGCCAACCACTGTGCTAGAGAGAGAGAGAGCTCCTTCTTCTTTGAAGGTCTAATAACTTCTTTCCTGTTCTCTCAGAAGCATCACACAGGAACTAATCAGTGACTGTTGTCAACCAGAGCACTGTGCCTGTCCAACTCATAGATTTCCAGCCAGCCAGCCAATCGAACCGATTTCATCCAAGGCTGGTTCTTAAGATGCATCCGGTGCCGACGAGTCTGTTTTCACCTCTCCAAAATTCAAAAGCCTAGGAACACACTGTCCTGACGAGCAGGCTGCATTCGTGTGAGCTCACTATTTAAAGGCACATTGCAATTCTGGGTCCACCGACCAAAAAAGTAAAATGAAATGAAAGAAATGGGAACAAAGGGAAATCAAAAGGAAGGATTCTAACAACTTAAAGTAACCAGGAGGTGAGGACGATATTGGGGTGGAAAGCAGGGGATAATTGAGCGACAAAATGATGAGGGTCCAAGTTAAATGGAGAAAGTAAAGAAACAAAAGATAGCTCGAGAGGAGGTGTAAATGGCAGGGTCATTAAAAATACTTATTGTCTGGACAGAGCAGAATATGATAGCAATTAAATAATAATATTTGTTAAAAAATGCAGGTGATTGTTGAGAATCAGGGTCAGTTGCAAAGACTAGGCCACTGCAGTTTAATATGATGTTGCTCTCTCCCGCCCAGCAAATTTGGCTCCATCTTTGGTTCAACTAAACTTGTTAATGTACCTGTTAAAAGAGTGGTGTTGGCGAAATCCGACAAGCGAAAAGACAAAATGCCAAACCATTGCAACACCCTGTAATCATTTGGAGACACACTTTTGAAAGAGCAAATGCCGTGTGAATGTCAGGCCAGACGAGATAATCTATCTGATGGGGCACGTCAGCGAGCAGATGCTCTGCACGTAAAATTAGATAAAATCTTACAAAATTAATTCCTTTAACATTGAATTAAAAAAAAAAAATGTAGATTACCCAATTCATTTTTTCCAATTAAGGGACAATTTAGCGTGGCCAATCCACCTATCCTGCACACCTTTTGGGTGGTGGGGGCGAAACTCATGCAAACACGGGGAGAATGTGCAAACTCCACACGGACAGTGACCCAGAGCCAGGATCGAACCTGGGGCCTCGGCGCCATTGTGGCGGTATCCACCGATATTAAAGGCTGATCAGAACTGATTTTATATTAAATCATATATTCACTTTATATTAAAAACTGATCAGAGCTGATGTTATATTAAATCATGTATTTAACCCTATATTAAAAACTGATGACTGATGAAGTCCATTATAAATGTAAACCATTACTTATCGCAATAATGTTTTTTAATATGTATCACAGACATTATCTTTGTAAGAGTCCAGATGCAGTGAACTCATTAAGTCTTGTGGCCTTGTCTGGAAATAAGCTCTGCCAACTAAGGGAGGATATCACTTGTAGAGTGGCCTTGCCACTATGGGGGCTACTGCTTGGCAAGAGACCTTGCCAAGAAGCGAGGCTGGTGATTTTCTGGAGATAGCTACCGGAGATATCAACCTCGTATCTTTAGGAACAGGTGCCTTGTTGGACATCCTTAGAAACCAAGCTCTTGCCGACCAAAAGACAGACTGTTCTTTGTCTCAAAATAACTGGGGAGTCAAACTCCCTAAGTAAGAAAAAGATATAAATGCTTAAGAAAAGCTGCAAAAGTTGGAGTTTCGCTTGGAGAGCTGTTTAGGATATTATTGGCTATTTAAACTGCTATCTCGACTCGTAGAGTTCTGCTCTTGATTGAGTATCGAGTTCCGAGAACTACTAGTTGTTGTAAGTATAAAATGTCTGTAGTGTAAGCAATTATGTATTTGAGAAGGTCACAGGCTAACTCATCACGTATCCTGTATCTGTCAAACTGTATCATTTATCAAAACACTTGTATTACCCTTTTTTCTTCAAATAAATTGTGTATATATTTTATCATACAGATCCGTGTCTATTTTAATAAATAAGAGTGACATTTAACTAAGACTCATCATATTCTCACCCTTTGAGGATATCTGAAGGGTCACTTGCCCATACCGAGCTCTCAAGAATTAGAAATATTTAGTCGACGTTAAGGAAAAGATAGCAATCTAAGTCACAGTCTATCCTGTACACTGAAGGTAGTGAAAGCAAGGCACATTGTGTATACTATAATTAGAACTCCCATATAGCGAGCCTTACTTTAGATATTCACAAGACCTTGTCTGGTAGCTTACAACCTTGACTAATCGGGAAGATCTTAGATAAATACTTCTCAACTGTCACACCATGAGGCAGCAGGGCTAACCACTGCGCCACCGTGCTGCCCTTTTTAACTTTGAATGTTGAATTTAAATTAATTCTAAAACAAGCTCAACATTAAAGCAACACTGTCCTTTCCATAACTCCAGATGTCATCTTTTAATTCTTTCATGCGGGCACGTTTCGCATTTATTGCCCATCCCTACGTGCCCTTGAGAGCCAACAACATTGTCGGAGATCTGGGGTCGCACGGCAGTCAGACCAGCTTGAAGGGGCATAAGAGAACCAGATGGGTTTTGACAACAATCAATGGTAGTTTCATGGCACAATTACTGAGACCAACTCTCAATTTCAAATTTGTTTTAAAAATATATTGATCGAATTAAAATTCTGCCAGTTGCCGTGGTTAGGTTCGAACCCATTAAGCCTGCGATTCTAGATTACTATCGTGCGATCATAACTCCACTCGCAAAGAAGCATTTTTAAAATTCAAAGCTGCTTACATCTACTGTGACTGCAACCATTAAATTTGGTCTTGGAATTTCTAATCACCCCGTATTTGTTAATGTTTTTTAATCTATAATGAGAGAGAGAAGTGTGGCGCCGTCGATCTTGATCTTTCACGGGTCATATACTTTTTTGCTCTCTCTCACTTATTACTTTTCCTTCTTCGCGTTTGATTCCAATCAATACCCTACCACTTCTCAATGACAAAAGCTGCCATTGCTCCTAATTTACAGCCCTTTTGTTTTCCTCAAATCAATACAAACTTATTCTTAATCTTAAAGGATGTAAAGTAAAAATGACAGCAGGCACCTCTTAATGTTTACTGGATTTTGGCTCTCTCTCTCGCCTTTTCTCCCCCCCCCCCCCCCCCCCCCCCCGCTTCCCCCCTGCCACTCCATGGCCACGCACCCTCTCCTCTCTCAACAACACGCAATTATCTTGCCCCTTTCATGTGGTGACGTACAAGCAGACGAACGAGGAGCAGGAATTGGCCATTCTCCCCCCCCCCCCCGAGTCAGCTCCGCCATTTAATAAGGTCATGATCGATCTGATAGTAACCTCAGCTCTGTATCCTGCACCCTCCACCCTCCCAATAACCTATCACCCTCTTGCTTACTGAGAAACCATCTACCACTGCCTTTGAAGTATTCAAAGACTCTGGCCGGGATTCTCCTAGCCACGCCGGTCTGACGCCAGACTGCCGATTCACAGACGACGGGAGAATCGGTACCAATCGCGCCGGCGCGGTCGCCGCAGCGCCGGTCGAGGGCCATTGAAAGCGGCCCCCGCGGTGATTCTGCGCGCCGAGTTCCGCCGGTGTCATTTGATGGAGTGTGACCTCAAACTCATATCTGGGCTCTGACAATTTTTACCCCCATCGGCCCCCTGCACCTGTGGTGTTAGCTTGGGCAGAGGGAGCTAGAACCAAAATATCTCAGATTGGGTGGCACAAATATTGACAGATCTAAGCATTCTCAAACAAAAACTATCTTGAGGTTGTACTCAAGCTTTTGGTCGCTTACATTGATATTAAATGCATTATAAAAAAGTCCTTGTCACACTAGGTAAGCTCACACTTGAGTGTCTTTTATTCGGGGCAATTTTCCAATGGGTTAGAAAATCCAACTAAATCTCTTAAGTGAGAAGGTTGACATGCTCTGAAGTGCCTGGAATAAAATGTAAGGACGGCATTCTGATCCCTTGTCATGAGTTATGATCAATGGAGCCAGAGGAAATGGGCGAGGTACTAAATGAGTACTTTGCTTCAGTATTTACCAAAGAGGAGGACTTGGTGGATGATGAGTCTGGGAAAGGGTGTGTAGATAGTCTGGGTCACATTGAGATCAAAAAGGAAGAGATTTTCTGCGACTTGATAAACGTTAAGGTAGATAAGTCTCTAGGGCCTGATGGGATCTACCACAGCTTATTAAATTGATGCATGATCAATGACCACTAAAGTGAGGTTGTAGTCCAACTGAAGGCTTTAATAAGCTAGATGTTACCCCCAGCAGCTCAGGTACAGAAAGAAGGCTGCTGGGGCAGCACGGGCTCTTATACCCCGCCTAGCAGGGCAGAGCTACCATACAGCTTGACCAATAGGAAACATACAATATCTACCAATGGTGTTCCAGCATCACCAGGTACCGTAATACCTCCACACAGACTACCATTGTTAGCAGCAGTGTCTGCGGATGCTCGAGGCGACGGCCCATGAGCCGGACCCCGCCCCAAACCTTGAGGACCCGGCCAGCTGTCGGGCCAGGGTGAGACCCAGAGGGGGAGTCCCACGATGGCCCAGGGGGTTCAGGCATCGCTGGTTGTTTGAGCAGGTGATGGACAGCGCGTGCCGCAGAAGGCTCCGCCTCAACAACGTGATGGTGCGACACCTGCGCCACGTCCTCACTCACTTGGCACAACGTGGAGGAGGAGGACACCTGCTCCCAGTAGCCGTTAAGGTCACCATAGCCCTGTACTTTTACACCTCAAGGTGATGACAGGGCTCGAGCGGGGACCTGTGTGGCATCTCACAGGCCACAGCCCAGAGGTGCATCCGACAGGTCACGGATGCCCTGTTTGCCCGGCTGCAAAACTACATCAACTTTGAAATGGACCAAGCCCAACAAGATGCCCGGGCAGCAGGTTTCTCTGCCATCGTCCAAGGTCCAAGGGTAATGGATGCCACGCATGTTGCCCTGCGCTCACCGGACCATCTGGGGGTGCCCTATGTTAACAGGAAGGGGTTCCAGCTCGTGTGTGACCACCACATGAGGATCATGCGCATGTGTGCGCCCTTCCCGGAGAGTGTCCACGTCAGCTACATCCTGGGGCAGTCGGACATCCCCGGCCTCTTCGAGGAGCACCCCCGGATGGGCGGCCGGCTCTTGGAGGATAAAGGGTACCCGTTGATTACCTGGCTAATGACGCCAGTACGGAGGCTGGAGACTGAAGCAGAGACCCGGTGCAACGAGGCATATGTGGCCACCTGGATTGTGATTGAGCGGCGCATTGCACAGCTCAAAATGCGGATTGGATTGCCTCGACGAATCCGGTGGTGCCCCCTGCAGTACGCCGTCCGGAGGGTCGCCCGCTTTGTGGTGGTCTGCTGTGCCCTCCACAACCTCGCAGAGCAGCGGAGTGACGGTCTGGAGGTCGGTGATGAAACACCTGTGAGACACATCCTCATCAGCGGGGTGGAACTTGGGGGAGCTGGTGGCCACTGTCACCACTCCATGGGACGGATCCAGGTTGCCACCCAGTGCCCCCTCCTCCCACAGGGCCATGGGGTTGACCTTGGGACGGAGGGGCAGCTGGTTTGAGCCCCGGCTGCCCCTGCATCATCTGGCTCTGCCCATGGTCCGCACGATCATGTTGACGCCTGTGGTAGTCACCACTAGTGGCATAGTATATGTATTACGGCACTGCCCGTATATTAAGGCTACAACGGTAAATCCCTGCCTGCCGGCTCCGCCCAGCAGGCGGCGTATAAAAGTGTGTGCTCTCCTGAGCTGCAGCCATTCTGGTTCCAGCTACAGGAGGCACAACATCTTGCTCAAGAAAGCCTCGATTGTTCCACCATTCTCGTCTTGTGGTAATTGGCGGTACATCAATGCCCTCGGCGATGCTCCTCGGTGACTGGCCCATGCTCCGCAGCACCTCGGCCATTCCCATCTGAGACGGGATATGTCCCACAGAACCTCATCAAGGTCGGCCTGGTAACTGGGTGACAGTGATTCAGACATTCAGCAGAGACCCTCAGCCATGGCCGTTACCGACTGCGGGACGCCTTGGACACCTTCACTAATGGTGCCGACATCGTTTTGGGTTGGCAGCAGTATAGCGCTCACCAGATGGTGCTCCAAAAGCCTGACCGCTAACATTTCCCACCGAGGTGCGTGTATCTGAAGGTCTGAATGGAGAGTGGGGGAGGGTCTGGAAGGAGAGGGGAGGGTCTGGATGGAGAGGGGGAGGGTCTGGATGGAGAGGGGAAAGGTCTGGTTGGAGAGTGGGAGGGTGCGGAAGGAGAGGGGGAGGGTCTGGAAGGAGAGGGGGAGGGTCTGGAAGGAGAGGGGGAGGGTCTGGATGGAGAGGGGGAGGGTCTGGAAGGAGAGGGGAGGGTCTGGATGGAGATGGGAAAGGTCTGGTTGGAGAGGGGGAGGGTCTGGAAGGAGAGGAGGAGGGTCTGGATGGAGAGGGGGAGGGTCTGGAAGGAGAGGGGGAGGGTCCGGAAGGAGAGGGGGAGGGTGCGGAAGGAGAGAGGGAGGGTCTGGATGGAGAGGGGGGTCTGGAAGGAGAGGGGAGGGTCTGGATGGTGAGGGGAAGGGTCTGGTTGGAGGGGGGAGGGTCTGGAAGGAGAGGGGGAGGGTCTGAATGGAGAGGGAGAAGGTCTGGATGGAGAGGGGGAGGGTCTGGAAGGAGAGGGGGAGGGTCTGGATGGAGAGGGAGAGGGTCTGGAAGGAGAGGGGAGGGTCTGGAAGGAGAGGGGAGGGTCTGGATGGAGATGGGAAAGGTCTGGTTGGAGAGGGGGAGGGTCTGGAAGGAGAGGGGGAGGATCTGGTTGGAGAGGGGGAGGGTCTGGATGGAGAGGGGAAGGGCCTGGATGGAGAGGGGGAGGGTCTGGAAGGAGAGGGGGAGGGTTTGGATGAAGAGGGGGAGGATCTGGTTGGAGAGGGGGAGGGTCTGGATGGAGAGGGGAAGGGCCTGGATGGAGAGGGGGAGGGTCTGGATGGAGAGGGGGAGGGTCTGGATGGAGAGGGGGAGGGTCTGGATGGAGATGGGAAAGGTCTGGTTGGAGAGGGGGAGGGTCTGGAAGGAGAGGAGGAGGGTCTGGAAGGAGAGGGGGAGGGTCCGGAAGGAGAGGGGGAGGGTGCGGAAGGAGAGAGGGAGGGTCTGGATGGAGAGGGGGGTCTGGAAGGAGAGGGGAGGGTCTGGATGGTGAGGGGAAGGGTCTGGTTGGAGGGGGGAGGGTCTGGAAGGAGAGGGGGAGGGTCTGAATGGAGAGGGAGAAGGTCTGGATGGAGAGGGGGAGGGTCTGGATGGAGAGGGAGAGGGTCTGGAAGGAGAGGAGGAGGGGCTGGATGGAGAGGGAAGGGTCTCAATGGAGGAGGAAGGAGGGTCTGTATGGAGTGGAGAGGGTCTGGACGGAGAGAGGGGAGGGTCTGGGCGGAGTGGGAGGAGGGCCTGTATGGAGAGTGGAGGGTCTGTATGGAGGGGGAGGGGGGTTTTTATGGGGAGGGGTAGGATGGTCTGGATGGAGGGTCTGTATGGGGAGGGTTCGGGTTTGTATGGAATATGAAGAGTAGAGGGTGGAGGGTCTGTATGGAGGGGGAGTAGGGTCTGGATGGAGGGTGAGGAGGGTCTGGATGGAGAGGCGGGGGAACAGGCCCATCTCAATGTGTGAATTAGCATTTGCTGCAACAACCTTTACGTATCGCTCGTAACTAAAGAAAATCCTAGAAGCTGTGCCGTGAGGTGCAATAAAATCTGCCAAAATTCCAGACATTGGGGAAAGGGAAATGCATCGTAAAGGATCCAATCATGACTAGATCCAGAAGGAACCCCATTGCTGTGACAGGGAGGGAGAAAGTGTCATGAAAGTAGGTGAGACAGTCTGGTGGAGTGTAAACAAGCGGCTGTCCCTCTCCCCTCAGCCCGAGATGGATTTAACCCTGAACTTTCACCTCATGATAAAACAACTCCTGTGACCCTTGAGTGAAACTTTCCATTGACCACACGAGTTAACCTGTAACCTTCCTGGCGTGGGCCTGCTGCGTTTGCCTAAGAAGCAGCAACAACTTCAAACATTTTAATTGCCTGCGAAGAACCGTGGGCCACCCTGAGACTATTAGTTCCGATTGCCACCGCATCTTTATTCTCTATCCTTAATTTTCTCTCTCTCTCAAATTGTCTGTACCCTGATAAGAGGGATTGGATTCAATAAAAGTTTGAAATCACAACTTGACCGTGGGATGCTGCTGATTTATTTATCACCTTGAAAGTGGAATAGATGCTGAAGGTCAGGGTCTTTAATTGCATGGGCCCTACATTTTCCATTATCTTACTGCAGCCCTGACGTCTACCATTATTGAAAGTTCTGAATCCGTTACCTGTACCTCGAGAGATGGATAATATCTTCTCCGCCTCGATTTGATGCACATTGCAATACATTTTAAATGTCAATAATTTAAATCCGAAATGCATTGCTGGTTATTAATCATCTAAACCTTGGTGACACACAATAAAATTGTGTGTGTGTGTGTGTGTGTGTGATTGGGGGGGGGAGGGGAATTCTCTGCAAAGTCCGTCTGTAAACTGTCTATTCTGATCCATTTGGTGAAGATGGAGCGCAAACCTGTTTCCTGCAAAGATTGAGGAAACAAACAGCAACAACTTTCTACCATGCAGTGCCACCCACCTACTCGGGTGTAGGGCATTGTTTTTTTTAATAATCTTTATTATTGCCACAAGTAGGATTACATTAACACTGCAATGAAGTTACTGTGAAAAGCCCCTAGTTGCCGCACTCCGGCGCCTGTTCGGGTACACTGAGGGAGAATTCAGAATGTCCAATTCACCTAACAAGCACGTCTTTCGGGACTTGTGGGAGGAAACCGGAGCGCCCGGAGGAAACCCACGCAGACACGGGGAGAACGTGCAAACTCCGCACAGACAGTGACCCAAGCCGGGAATCAAATCTGGGACCCTGCCACTGTGAGGCAACAGTGCTAACCACTGTGCTAACGTGCCACCCACGTCGAAGTCTAATGATGGCCATCAAACCATTGTCAATTTTCATTGAAACCTTGTGGTAAGAATAGAAGGAAAAGGGTGACACCTGGCAGGGGATAGGGGGATAGGGAATACAGAGGCTGCCGAGGTAACCAAAAGCACGGTTGAAGGGGTCTGGAGGGGGTTGCAGTTTGAATGCGGGCGAGAGGTGGTCAGGCAATCAGAATTGAGTGTAACAGCAACAACCTAGATTTGTATCGTGCCTCACCCCATCCCAAACACAACCCAAGACTATGGGGCTGATGCACTATCAATTACGACGAGACGAGAGTAGAGAGTAATCGAGGCTTTATTACACAGAGATGTGTGGCCTTCTACAACTGCTGCCGAAATGGCTGCAGTTCGGAGAGCACACACATTTATACTCCGCCCGCTGGGCGGAGCCAGCAGGCAGGGATCTACCCCCGTACCTGTAGTGCAGGGGCCTTACCGTAATACCCTCGTATGCAGTGCAGTATATACAATATAATACAAAAGTGCTGACTACATCAGGGGCATTGGTTATTTTGTAAATTGCAGCATTCAAATCTTGCCCCACATGGATCCTTCACAGTTGTCCTTGAACTAAAATTACATAGAATCTACAGCACAAACACAGATCCTCAATGCAGTGTTTATGCTCCTCATGATGCTCAATTCTAATGATCTCTTCCCATTAATATATGCACCTGACCTTAAGTGCATCATCCTTTACAACAGTGTTGGGCAACCTAGGCAGTCAGTGGGCCGGATGAGACTCCCTTCTTCATCTCAGTGGCCGTAAAATTGAAATCAGGATTGTTCACTAACCATGACCCCATGAATAAGATTAAACACATTTAATACACGCCAAATATTTCCTAATGAGTTACAGAAAATGCTTAATTATTATATATTAATAGAACTGTCATCAACTTCAAATGGTAAAAACAAAATAGGTATTCACAGTTTGGGCGCAGAGGGAGTGCACGGCTCTCACAGCCAATGTTGTGAGCAATCAGCATACATCTCACTTCACTTGCCCTCGCTTTACATTCAAATCATTTCAGTCATACCGGTAGGAAAAAAAATACACGGACGAAAATCAGAGGAATGTCACGACCCCGCGCAACAGTCAAGTGGGCCACACTCAGAACCCAGATGGGCCCCTGAACTGTAGGTTGCCCATCACTGCTTCACATCCTGCCACCTCACAGCTTGCTTTGTAACAATCTTCCTCCCCCTTTATTTGATCTGTTAATGGCTATCTTTCATGTATGACTCACAGCTAGGAGTGTTTTTGAACATCTACTTGGCCTCCTCCTAGTCTTAGCTTTTTCAGAGACAAGAGACGCAGGGTGTTCAATTTTACCGAAAATTTGCATCTTCCCAATTTCAGTGGTACCTTTGTCAATATTTTCTGAAGTTTCCCAACTGCTTCAATCTCATTTTTATAGCGTGGGGGGATCAGATTTGTACATGCCAAATTTGGCCAACGTGCAGGTACAGCAAGCGGGTAAGAAATGGTATTCATTGGAAGAGGATTTGAGTATGTGAGTAAGGGTGTCTTACTGCACAGCTCCAGGTGAGACCACACCTGGAGTATTGTGTGCAGTTTTGGTCTCCTTACATTAGAAAGGATATACTGGCCATGGAGGAGTGCAGCGAAGGTTCATCAGGCAGATTCCTGGGACGGCAGGATTGTCGTATGGGGAGAAATTGGGTTTTTCCAATAGTAACTGGACTTGAGAAGAATACGAGGGGATCTAATTGAAACGTATAAAACCCTGGCAGGGTGGGACAGACTGGATGCCGGGTTGTTGTTTCCTCTGGCTGGGGGGGGGGGGGGGGAGTCTGAAACAAGGGGTCACAGTCTCACTATCTGGGGTAGGCCATTCAGGACTGAGGTGAGGAGAAATCTCTTCACTCCGAGGGTGGTGAACTTGTTTCAGCAGAAAGCTGGGAGTCAGACTTTGGCAAAGAATGAGGAGCGCTGGATCTTACCTCAGCAGGCTATCACCACTCTCCGGCCTTGTGTATTCACCCGCTGACAGTGTCGACACAGGCCCATCATCCTGGGGTGATGTTACACCTTGGAGGGTGGAATAGGATAGTCAGGTGGGGAAGTGTGTGTGTGTGGGGGTGGGGGGGGGGGATGCGTGGGAGGGCCGGATAATTGAGGGTAGGAGGGAAATGGGGAGGAAGGAGGGGAATGGATGAGGGGGTATTGAAAAGAAGGGAGGATTGGAGAGGGGGGATTAGGGAAAGGAGGGATGTGGAGGCTGGAGGGATTGGGGAGAGGGGGGTATTGGTGGAAGGAATGACTGGGGGGAGGAGAGGATTCGGGGGAAGGATTGATTGTGGGGGAAGAGGGGGTGAGCTGACGGAGAAAGCCTCGTCTAATGAGAATTGGGCAAAGATGAGGGTCCCCCTGGTCCCCTGGGCATGCTGGACCCCTGCCGCTGCCTGTCCTCTATCTTCCTGCTCCTCCTGCAGTTCCTCCCCATGCTTGTTCTCCACCCATCCTGGTCTGACTCCTCCTCCTTTTCCTCAGGCTAGGCGCCGCCACGGTCTCCGGCCTCCGCACTGATGTCATCAGCCAGGACCTGAGTCGGTACCCCTAATTCCCCTGGAGCCAACACGTCATCCTGGGGTCGTCCTCGAAAACAGTGTGTGAGAGTGTGTGACAGTGCGCCTCGCAAGAACTATAATAATAATCACCTTTATCATTATCACAAGTAGGCTTACATTAACACTGCAATGATGTTACTGTGAAAATCCTCTAGTCACCACATTCCGGCCTGTTCAGGTACACTGAGGGAGAATTCAGAATGTCCAAATTACTCAATAGCACATCTTTTGGGACTTGTGGGAGGAAACCGGAGCACCCGGAGGAAACCCACGCAGACACGGGGAGAACGTGTAGACTCCGCACAGACAGTGACCCAAGCCGAGAATCGAAGCCGGGTTTAACGCGATCTCGTGAGACGTCTCGATCTGAAGCCCACCCATTTTGGGCGGGATCACTCTTTGGAAAATCTGCATATTAGAGCGAGACAGATAGTCTCACTCTAATGTGCAGTTCCCTGAGGTAAGCAAGGCATTGGGACCTATTGTTGCTAACTTTCCGTTGGTTCAATTGCTCTGTTTTATTACCTTTGCTCTCGAGTCGCCAGGTATCTTTATGATACCGCCACGAGGTTCAAGTCCAAGTAATGATCAATAACTCAATACACCGATTAGTAAGATTCAAGTCAAAGCACATTTATTATACACGGTAATCGCTACTCATGCACAAATTCTACGTCTAAGCTACTTCTACAACTAACAGGCCTATACTTAGCTTCGGACTGGCCCACCAGGTCAGGGGAACAAATGGCCTTTCGTTCGGGTTCTGAGTCTGCGGGATTCGAAGTTGGTACGGATTGGTAGCTAGGAGTGCCTATCTCGTAGCGAGCGTTGACTTAAGACTTACTTCTTTCCGGTGGTCACTGCACCGGTCACGGTCAATGTTGGTTTGTGTTGCTGGGTGACCCGGGCAGGACGAAGAGGTGAAGAGAGCGATTTGAACTTGGGGCTTAACTCTTATAGTCCCCAGGGGCTTCCCGCCTTTCGGGGCGGACCCTGTACCTGGTCCCAAGTGATTGGACTTTGTCCCAATCGCTTGGTTCGATTTCTCCAATACTGGAGCGGTTCCCTGATCGATGGGCGGTCTTGAGGTGCTCGTTCACCTCCTTTGTGTTGGCTCCTGCTGGCGCCGTGGAGTCTGGCTTTGCTTTGTGTGTCCAAAGTGTTACTTATTGTTCCTGGGGATTGCTCATAAGTATGTAGATTGCTGCTACATTGTTATGCTGATGGTTGCTGGTATCGATGTTGTCTGGCCTTTCGCAGAGTTAAATACACAGCAAACCTTCACCTGCTGGTTTCTGTCTTGTTGGCTGACTTTCCCATCAGCCTTTGCCGTTCGCCATTTTAAATCGGGAGTTGGCCAATTTAGGTGGCGACACTATTCCCTTCACCTTGGAGAGCTCAGACGAGTATAGTTCAGTACTGGTTCCCTGAGCAGACTGTCAGAGCCATCTGGCAGAACGCCTCATCACCAGAACTTACAACAAGCATCAAGACCTAGCTTGGCTGGTGGTGAGAAGGGCCCTCCCCGTCAGAGTCTTCATGTACACCCGAAGGCTCAGCGCCGTTGCACGCTGCCCTCAGAGTGGCTGTGGAAGAAATGAGACAATCACCCACCTCCTTGTGGAATGTGCCTTTGCAAAGAAGGGCTGGAGAGAGATGCAGTGGTATTTGTCAAGGTTCATCCCGAGCAGTTCTGTGACACAGGACTCTGTGCTCTACGGACTGTTTCCAGGGACGCACACCGAGACAAACATAAACTGCTGCTGGAAGGTCATCAGCTCGGTGAAAGACACTCTTTGGTCTGCCCGAAACGTGCTGATCTTCCAGTGCAAAGAGCTGTCCTCGACCGAGTGTTGCTGACTGGCACATTCCAAGGTTCAGGACTACGTGCTGAGGGACGCACTCAAGCTTGGGGCAGCTGCTGCCAAGGCGCAATGGGGAAAGACCACTGTGTAAGGTCTTACCAGCAAATGTACACTGAGGGGCGGGTAACAGTGTAAACCCCCCTCGGTCTGGGGCATTAACACTCCAATGTATAAAAGAAACATGACAATGTAAATGTTTAAGAAGGAATTGTAACGTAAAGAGCGATATGTGGGTGAGGTTATCAAAATTGAATGGAAGAAAGTCAAGGGAATGTGTAACTCTGATGGAAATGTACAGTCAAGACAATTCAAAATGTTCTGTAATGTTTATGATAGATTTTATGAATACAGTATATTTTTTGGAGAAAAGAAAACTGGTCTCCACAAACAGGGACCAGACGGAACGGCACACGTGGGGGTTTCCCATGGATTGGAGGCCAGCATGTGCATGCCCCCTGGGCAGGGTGAGAATCTAACACTGCTGGTGCCACCTGGGCACCATAGCACTTCTAGCCTGGCACCCTGGCACTGCCAAGGTGTCCATGTGGCACTGCCAGTGTGTGAGGCTGGTGCTGCCAAGCTGGCTTTGTTCATGTGATGGTGATCGGGCAGGGGAGGGACACTGCGTGGGTCTGGGGTGCGTGGGGAGCCTATGGACCCACTTATGGTGAGCTGGGGCTTGGTGGGGGGGGGGGGGGGGGGGGGGGGGGGCTCGGGGCATCCCGATCTCTCGCTGCACTGAGGAGATACAGCAGGCGGGGCTCTTCAATGCAGAAAACGGGGCAACTTTACTTTATGATCTACCCCGTCCTAATTAAGATTTTAAAGCTCACACAGTTTGACGTGCAACTGTTCAACACCTACTCATTTCCCCCCCCCCCCCCCCTCATTTGGGAGCCCCGTACCGCCGCAGGGCGCGCTTCATTGTGAACCCGCCTCTGGCTGCAGGGTTAAGAGAAAGTGATTTAGGTAAGGCAGCACGGCGGCGCAGTGGTTAGCACTGCTGCCTCATGGCGCCGAGGACCGAGTGGAGTTTGCACATTCGCCCTGTGTCTGCGTGGGTTTCGCCCCCACAACCCAAAGATGCGCAGGGTAGGTGGATTGGCCACGCTAAATTGCCCCTTAATTGGGCAAAAATGAATTGCGCACTCAAAATTTATTAGGTGAGAGAGGAAGGGAAAAGGGGAAATGGAAGCCATCAGCTTCTCCGCACAGCTTTGGCTGGGAAGATAAGCCCCAATTTGAATGTTCTGACAGAGGAAATAATCAACAGCAGTTAAGCTTGATTAAACCAGACTGCTTCATTAACCCACAAGTGCTGTGTCTGCAATAGGCCCAGGGCACTTAAGGTTGTGAGTTGGACAATGCCTGGCAAAAGGCCTCCCCCTGCTCCTATCTTCTATGTATCAATGTGTTCCATTGAGGGTTGGCACATCCTGCCCCGCAAAGCTTTGTCCGCTTTGTAATACTCCGGTGTTTAGTATCACTGCACTAAATATTACCAGACCATCAGGGGGCTATTTTCAGGTCTAACCAGTCCTGATGGGGAGTCAGGTAAAATGTGCGATGAGCTGCCTTTTATACACCGCAGCTCGCTTCCCTTCCCAATGACTTTCAACGGACCAGCGTGTTTAATGGGCTCAAATGACCCATTTCACACCATCAGTAGGATTTACACTTCCATCCACAGAGCTTAAAGGCTACACAATCCCATCAAAAGAAAAGAGGAAATGTAGCAGTCAGTGCTCTAGTCTAAATGTATTCGCAGAATTCTTTGCGGCATCTGGTGCTGAGATGACTCAAGTGATGGGAGAGGAGAATTGAGTGCAATTCAACTTGAAAGTGCTGGCGACAATTAAAGGGGATGGACAGATGAAAAAAAGATCAAAATGTTTTTGGAGGAGCTTCCGAAGGGACCACTGCTCTTTGGCAGGCCTTTGTCAGGGCCTAAAGGGATTGGGAATGGAGAAGTGCCAGGCACAAGTGAAGGGGATTGGAAACTCTAAGGCGCTGGCGCAGATCCATAGGCGGCTTTTGGAGCAGCCTCGCAGCCAACCACTTTTCGATGCCAACTGAGGGCGTATTTGAAAGCTGGAGGAACAAAGACAAAAGAACAAAGAACAATACAGCACAGGAACAGGCCCTTCGGCCCTCTAAGCCTGTACCGGTCATGATACCAACTTTGGCCAAAACCCTCAGCACTTCCTTGTGCCGTATCCCTCTATACCCATCCTATCCACATGATTGTCAAGGTGCGTTTTGAATGCCGTTAATGTATCTGCTTCCACAACCTCCCCTGGCAACACGTTCCAGGCACTCACCACCCTCTGTGTAAAAGATCTGCTTCGCACCTCTGCTCTACACTTTGCCCCATGGACCTTAAACCTGTGCCCCCTGGTGACTGACCCCTCCACCCTGGGAAAGAGTGCCTGCCCATCCACTCTATCCATGCCATTCATAATCTTGCAGACCTCTATCAGGTCACCATTCAACCTCCGTCATTCTAATGAAAACAGTCTGAGTCTATTCAGCCTGTTTGCAAAACTAACACCCTCCAGACCAGACAACATCCTGGTTAACCTTCTCTGCACCCACTCCAAAGTCCCCACATCCTTCTGGTAGTGTGGCGACCAGAATTGTGTGCAATATTCCAAGTGCGGCCTTACCAATGTCCTGCTGTACCCTTTGACAATCCTCAACACTATCTGCCACTCCACCAACCTTGGTGTCATCCGCGAAGTCACTAATCAGACCAGCTACATTTTCCTCCAAATCGTTTATGTGTATTACGAACAACAGAGGCCACAGCACAGATCCCCATGGAACACCGCTAGTCACAACTTTCCATTCAGAAAAACACCCTTCTACTGCTACGCTCTGCCTTCTGTGACCGAGCCAGTTCTGTATCTATCTTGCCATCTCACCTCTGATCTCATATGACTTTACCTTTTGTAACAATCTGCCATGAGGAGCCTTGTCAAAGATTTTACTGAAGTCCATGCAAACAACATCCACCGCCCTCCCCTCATCAATCATCTTTGTCACGTCCTCAAAAAACTCGATCAAGTTAGTGAGGCACAACCTCCCCTTCACAAACCCATGCTGTCTATCGCTTATGAGTCCATTTGTTTCCATATAGGCATAAATCCTGTCCCTGTGAATTCGCTCCAATAATTTACCTACCACCGATGTAAGGCTCACTGACCTATAGTTTCCTGGATTATCCCTGCTACCTTTCTTTTTTAAATTGTTTTATCAGAGTTATAAAGCCAGGGCTCAGAGTGTGGACAGGGGCAAACACCTAATTCTGCTCCTTGCCTGCTCTAAAAACAATTCAAATTAAATCCAATTCATGGTCCCCACAAGAGAGACATCCAGATGCAGGCATTACACCTGACCTCACAGTCATCTTAGCCAAAAGCCGAGAAGCGATCCTGCTACCTTTCTTACACAGCGGTACCACATTAACTATTCCCTCGTCCTCTGAGATCTCACCTTCGGCCAATGAGGATATAAAGATGCCAGTCAAGGCCCCAGCAATTTCTTCTCTTGCTTCCCTCAGTATTCTGGGGTAAATCCCATCCGGCCCAGGAGACTTATCTACCTTAATGTCTTTTGAAACACCCAATACTCCCTCGTTTTCGATGTCAATATGATCCAGACTGTCCACACACCCTACCCAAGAATCATCTTCCACAAAGCCCTTTTCTTTGGTGAACACTGATGCAAAGTACTCATTTAGTACCTCTCCCATTTCCTCTGGCTCAACAAATAGATTCCCCCCACTTTCCTTAAGTGGTCCAATCCTTTCCCTGTCCACCCTCTTCCTTCTTACATATGAATAAAAACCTTTGGGATTCACCTTAATCCTACTTGCCAAGGACTTTTCATGACCCCTCCTCGCCCTCCTAATGTCCCGCTTCAGTCCCTTCCTACTTTCTTTATACTCCTCAAGGGTTTCGACTGCCCCCATCCTTCTAGACCATACAAAAGTCTTCTTTTCCTTTTTGACGAGGTTCACAATATCCCTTGCCATCCAAGGCTCCCTACATTTTTCATGCGTCCTCTCCGGAACGTGACTTTCCTGAATCCTAATCGACTCGTGCAGCCTCCCAGATCAGCATCGTGGGCAGTCTGCAAAGAAGTGCAACTGAATTTGAAGCCACGCTTCACCATCGCTGCCCTTGCCTGTGCCTGATCCACTGCTGCACCCACAGCTGCCTGTGAACCGGGAGAACAGCTCTATATCTGCTTCACTGTGGACCCAGACTCAATGAACACTGGCAGATAAATCTGCCAAACCTGCAGGAATGGTTGTGGGGGGGTGGGGTGGTGGGAGGGGGCCACCTTGCCGGCTGAGAACCAATCAGAACATTGTGGCTCTTGACCACCTAGACAGGACCTTTTTCATGCAGTGCTAAGTAATGCAGTGCTTGCTGTGTCAGGGGTGGTCAAGAAGAACCATTGAATATCAGGGTTAAACAGGCCTTCAAATATTGTTGTGAAGTTACTGCCGCCTGCTGGTACAGTTTATTTCGGGAAGAGGATTCTACACCAGGACCATGTCCTCCAAAGTGGAGGGTAGCACGGGTGGCACAGTAGTTCGCACTGGGACTACGGTGCTGAGGACCCGGGTTCGAATCCCGACCCTGGATCACTGTCCGTGTGGATTTTGCACATTCTCCCCATGTCTGCGGGGGTTTCACCCCCACAAACAAAAGGTGTGCAGGTTAGATACAGACCATATCGAAGCTGGCAAGAGCGGGCATTACACCTGACCTCGGGCTTGATCCTACGCTTGATCTTAGCCAAAAGGCCGCAAAGCCAGGACGAGATGGTGACAGGAGATATGTTCATGGTAGCACAGTGGTTAACGCTGTTGCCTCGCGGCGCCACGGACCAGGGTTCAATTCCAAGTCTGCACGTTCTCTCCGTGTCTGCTCGGGTTTCCTCCGGCTGCACCGATTTCCTCCCCGAAAGACGTGCTTATTAGGTAATTTGGACATTCTGAATTCTCCCTCCGTGTCCTGAACAGGCGCCAGAATGTGGCGACTAGGGGATTTTCACAGTAACTTCATTGCAGTGTTAATAATGTAAGCCTACTTGTGACACTAATAAAGATTATTATTATTTATTATCATTATTAATGTTGCCAAAGAGGCTGATTGTCAACATACCTGGGACGGCCATAAGCGTGAGCGAGTCCCCTAGTCGGCCATGCTTTATGTGGAGTGCTGCTCCTCAAACTTTAGCTTTGGGCTGGTGACCTGTTCAGGAAAATCAAGCTAGTTGTGGACAGTGTGGAAGGATGTTACAAGTTACAGAGGGACATACAGAAGGATGTTACAAGTTACAGAGGGACATAGATAAGCTGCAGCACTGGGCTGAGAGGTGGCAAATGGAGCTTAATGCAGAAAAGTGTGAGGTGATTCATTTTGGAAGGAATAACAGGAAGACAGAGTACTGGGCTAATGGTAAGATTCTTGGCAGTGTGGATGAGCAGAGAGATCTCGGTGTCCATGCACATAGATCCCTGAAAGTTGCCACCCAGGTTGAGACGGTTGTTAAGAAGGCGTACGGTGTGTTAGCTTTTATTGGTAGAGGGATTGAGTTTCGGAGCCATGAGGTCATGTTGCAGCTATACAACACTCTGGTGCGGCCACATTTGGAGTATTGCATGCAATTCTGGTCGCCGCATTATAGGAAGGATGTGGAAGCATTAGAAAGGGTGCAGAGGAAATTTACCAGAATGTTGCCTGGTATGGAGGGAAGGTCTTATGAGGGAAGGCTGAGGGACTTGAGGCTGTTTTCGTTAGAGAGAAGAAGGTTAAGAGGTGACTTAATTGAGGCATACAAGATGATCAGAGGATAGGATAGGGTGGACAGTGAGAGCCTTTTTCCTCGGATGGTGATGTCTAGCACGAGGGGACATAGCTTTAAATTGAGGGGAGATAGATATAGGACAGATGTCAGAGGTAGGTTCTTTACTCAGAGAGTAGTAAGGGTGTGGAATGCCCAGCCTGCAACAGTAGTGGACTCGCCAACACTAAGGGCATTCAAATGGTCATTGGATAGACATATGGACGATAAGGGAATAGTGTAGATGGGCTTTAGAGTGGTTTCACAGGGCGGCGCAACATGGAGGGCCGAAGGGCCTGTACTGCGCTGTAATATTCTATGTTCTACAGGAAACAGATCTAAGAATATGCTTCATTTACCTCACGCATGACCAGACCGGGGAAATCGTGCAAGTCTTTTGATTAGTCTCAGTAAAGGGACCTTGCGGCCAAATGATTACAATTAAACACAAGCATCATCAAATGTTATGAAATCTTTCAAAAATTCAAAAAAGGGAACAGTGCCAGCCGAAAAAAAATTCATCTTCAAAATCTTACTCTTGAAATGACCTTCAACCTGAGAGGTTAGCCTTCAGAAAGCTTGGAATCTGGGTTTCCTGGACATTATGTGAGCTCCACAGGATGAAGTTGCACCTTGCTTCCCCCACTTTTTAAAAAGTTAATACCATACTTGGCTGAAGGTTTAGTTTTTGCCTGATTCCATTCTTCGGAAGAGTCTTGCAATGTTTGACTGCGTTGAAGGTGTCGGATAAAGGATTCTGAGTTCATATTGAGGTCCTTTGCAAGGCAGCAGACTTATCCTTACGCCTTAACTGACGTGTACATTTGAGAGCAATGATGTGGAGATGCCGGCGTTGGACTGGGGTGAGCACAGGAAGAAGTCCTACAGCACCAGGTGAAAGTCCAACAGGTTTGTTTCAAATCACTAGCTTTCGGAGCACTGCTCCTTCCTCAGGTGATGACTACTCAGGGACAGATTTTCATTGTGCATCTCGGACAAGCCCAGCTGGGTTCCTCCAATCTTTCGCATTGAAGGACAAAGAATTAGCGAGAGGCCGGAGAGTGACAGGACCTGGTGCAGAACTTTGTGGGGGTGGAATGAATGGAGCGATCAGCCAGCGATGTTCCGGGAGCTTGTGAAGTGTAACTGTGTTCATCTTCTGAAATTACTGGTGTTAAAGACTTGCAAACTGTTCCACCTCCTCAATCTTATCAACTGGTTTGTCAGCATCAGGGGAAATCAACTGAGCGGGAATGTTTCTGGATTGAAATGGAAAAGAAATTGAAGTGTTATTGCAAATGCTTCAAACAGTCAAATAGCATCTGGGGGCTTGTTTCCTGGGCACACTGCATCTCTGATGTAATGTGCTACCAGCACTGTTGGCTGCCTTTACAAGATTAGGTTCAGGATTATTTTTTTTCTCCCCCGTCTGCTGCTTTGTTCAACTTTTATTTTTGACTTTTTCACAGTTCATAACCTCCACGATTTTATTTGCCTCAGCAGCCAACACTAAACACCAATCAGTGGTGAGGTTCTGGACTTAGATTAATCGAGATTTGTTTGCTCGAGCCAACTGCGATCCCGCTGCACTGTTCACAAACACAAAATGTTGCTTGGACCGCCACTTGCGCTGGGTGACTGGTGCCCTTGGACTGGCTCCTCAATGAAATCCAGCTCCGTTATCACGGCTGGCAGTCTCCAGGACCAGGGGTACACTAGAGGTGAGATTTCTTCTTTGGCACAGGGTGAATCGGTTGCTGCCCCAGCACTTCATTAACAATTTAACCGTGGTTTCAATTCCCGTACCGGCCTCCCCGAACAGGTGCCTGAATGTGGCGACTTGGGGCTTTTCACAGTAACTTCATTGAAGCCTACTTGTGACAATAAGCGATTGTATTATATATATATATTAATGCTGGGGTGGCACAGTGGGTTGGCGCCCTGCTGTTTCACCCCAGCGGCCCGGGTTGAGTCCAGTCAAGATTGATAATAATCATAATCTTTATTATTGTCACAAGTAAGCTTTCTTTAACATTACAATGAAGTTACTGTGAAAATGCCCTAGTCACCACACTCCTGCGCCTGTTCGGGTACTGTTATGGGCCAGGGTTTAGAGAAGCCCAAAGTGTATCATGGAGTTCACCTGACCCGCAACTTTTAATAGATTGTGGTATGGAGAACACGCTGCCCACTCTACAGGTGTGGTACAGCAGAAATGGAAAAGTATTTTTTTTAAAGCAAAACAATGTTTATTCTATGAATTCAAGTGAACCTTTTTAAAACATACAGTGAACATATTAGCAGCCATTAATTCAAATACAACCCCCAAAGAATACAACACTAAGTAATCCTTGAGCTTTCCTTTTCGCATCCATAGGACTTAAAAACAAAACCTTTAACAGAAGCACCTCAGGTTTAACTTCACTACTGAGAATAGTTACCATGTTGAAATCAGCAAATGGACACTCATAAGCTTGCAGAGATTCACACACATCCTGCTGTGATTGCAGCTTCTCCGAAACTAAAATGAAACCAAACCCACCCTGCAGCAAAAAGCCTAAAGCGAAAGTAAAAAGCTGACAGACAGACCACTCTCTGACATCACTGCAGTAATAAACACCCATTTCTTAAAGGTACTCTCACTACAGATATTTATATACACACCCATTTATAAACACCCATTTCTTAAAGGTACTGTCACATGACAGTACACATAGGAAGAATTCAGAATATCCAATTCATCTAACAGCATGTCTTTCGGGACTTGTGGGAGGAAACCGGAGCGCCCAGGGGAAAACCACGCAGCCACAGGGAGAATGTGCAGACTCCACACAGACTGCGACCCAAACGGCAAATCGAACCTGGACCCTGAAGCTGTGAAGCAACAGTGCTACCCACTGTGCTACCATGCTGATAAGGTGAGTGCCTCTTCCATTCCTGTCTCTCCAGCTGTACAAACCTCAGGGGAAATGGCTTTGGGCAGATTCAATCCAGTTTCGAGCAAGCACGCGGCCACAGCATACAAATACTCACATCTCAGCATGAAGTGGCACAATATTCGCAATTTCAACTCGCAAAGGCTGTTGGCACAGATATTGTGGAAACTGACACGCCAGTGAATCTCTTTAATGAGATTGGGGAAGTAGCCACATTATTAAAGTAAAATAAAGAGTGCTTTAAAAAAAAACAAGCATTGGTCCAGCATCTTGTATCTCCTCAAGTGATGGTTAAAGGAGGAATGTTGGCCTGGCCTTAAGATGGGTTGGAGTGGATTGGATTGGATTTGTTTATTGGCACGTGTACCGAGGTACAGTGAAAAGTATTGTTCTGTGTACAGTTCAAACAGGTCATTTAGTACATGAAAAGAAAATACGTAATAGGGCAACACAAGGTACACAATGTAAATACATAAACACTGGCATCGAGTGAAGCATACAGGAGTGTAGTATTAATCAGGTCAGTTTAGGAGTCTGGTAACAGTGGGGAAGAAGCTGTTTTTGAATCTGTTCGTGCGTGTTCTCAGACTTTTGTATCTCCTGGGTTTCTGCTCTTCTTCCAATAATACCACATGGTCTTCAACATCCACCTGTCTCAACAGAATGAATAATCTGGATCCATTAGTTGATGCACATCCGAAGGGCAGTACTTTCTACCATACAGCATTCTCTTCTAACTCTACAGCTGGCCACGATATCAAGTCAGATGCAATCGACAGCACGGAAATCGGTCTTTAGCCCATCAGAGTCCATGCCAGTGTTTAAGCCCCACACCAACCTTTCTCCCCACCCCCATCCTTCATTTAACCCCATCATTCCAATCCTTTCTCCCCCTGTGCTGATCTCGTTTCCTGTTAAGTACATCTATGCTCATCCACAGTGGTAGTAGGTTCCAAGTCCTGGCTGCTTTCTGGATAAAGACGTTTCTCCGGAATCCCTTAAGGATATACTAGGCGGCACGATAGCACAGTGATTCGCACTGTTGCTTCACAGCGCCAGGGTCCCAGGTCCGTTTCCGGCTTGGGCCACTGTCTGTGCGGAGTCTGCACGTTCTCCCCGTGTCTGCGTGGGTTTCCTCCGGGTGCTCCGGTTTCCTCCCACAAGTTATGAAAGATGTGCAGGTTATGTGGATTGGCCATGCTAAATTGCCCCTTAGTGTTCAGAAGGGTTCGGTTGGATTACTGGGTTACAGGGATAGGGTGGAGGTGTGGGCTTAAGTAGGGTGCTCTTTCCAAGGGCCGGTGCAGACCCGCTGGGCCGAATGACCTTCTTCTGCACTGTAAAATCTATGAAATCTAGAGACTGTACGATATTCGTGGCCCCTAATTGTGGTCTCCCCCACGAGAAACATTTTCTGCAGACCTGTCCTATTAAACTCTTTCATCATTTCACTTATCATCCTTCACTTTGCTTGAGAAATTGGACGTGACAAGAGTTTCAGACACTCCAAACCGAGGAGGATTTTTCTGAGAGTGAGGACTTGGCAAAGTGCAAGGGTATGAGCTGGTGCCCGATGTGTTGAGGATTCGGTGACAGCTTTAGGCCCTGATTTGGGGTAAACCTTTCAAATAACCGCTGACTCAAAATGAACAGGAGCAAGGAGATACATGGGTGCATATTTTAAAATATAGATGAGAATGTTATCCTCAAACTGCAGATGAGTTGGGAGATCTCTTCGTTAATTATCTGTAAATCTTTGCTGGAAGGAAGACACTTTGCCAGTTGAATTCTTCCTCCTCGATAGATAAAAACATCAGATTGCAAATTACCACAAAAGGCTAAGTGACTTGTCGGGCATAAATCTCCAGAAGCTAAATCTGAGGAAACCTTGAATACTTGCAGAGTGCTATTAAAATGCTAATGAGCATATAGTGACATTCCACTGATATGTATATTTATTGTTTTGTTATTTAGTTCTGCTAAAGGAGCCTTTGGTTACAGTCTTGTATATCAGTGATCTTTACTCCTTCCCCCAAAGCTGGTGCAAAGACAAAGGCAGAATGTGTGGTGGTCTCAAAGATGTAAAAGGATCAAGGGAAAACATGTACGAAAGATGTCCTTTGTTTAAATTATTGAGTTGAAAGACACTTTGGATAGTTGTGTGCCATTGACAAAATATGTCTATTACCATGCTCCTAAAATCTGCACTCTACCACGACACAGTTAGAATGTGAGAACATAACAAATAGGAGCAGTGAGGGCAGCACGGTGGCGCAGTGGTTAGCACTGCTGCCTCACGGCGTCGGGGTCCCAGGTTCGATCCCGGCTCTGGGTCACTGTCCATGTGGAGTTTGCACATTCTCCCCGTGTTTGCATGGGTTTCGCCCCCGCAACCCCACAAGTGCAGGTTAGGTGGATTGGCCACGCTAAATTGCCCCTTAATGGAAAAAATGAATTGGGTACTCTAAGTTTAGAAGAAAAAAAGAAAATCCACATCAGGACAGTGGGAGTCATTCAAAAAGGAAATAGGGAAAGTACAAAGCCAACATGTTCTTGTAAAGGTTGAGGGTGGCATGAAAGGTAAAGAGAAAAAGTAGGGACCATTAGAGACCAAAGTGTCAACCTGGAGCTGAAAGACGTATTTTGCATCTGTGTTCACTGTGGAGAAGGACCATGTAGGTATAGAAAGCAGGGTGAGGGACTGTGATATAATTGGGTTTAGTGTTGAGAGGGAGGAGGAGTTAGCGGTTCCAATGGGCTGAGAAGTGGATAAATCCCCAAGCCTAGCTGAGATATATCCGAGGTTGTTGTGTGAGCAAAGAGGGGAGATTGCAGGGGCTCTGATGCTCATTTTCAAATCATCTCTAGCCACAGGAGAGTTGCCAGAGGACTGGAGGATACCTTTATTATTTTTTTAAAAAATGCATTCAATGTGCCCAATTCTTCTTTTTTCCAATGTGCAGTTCCATGAGGTAACCAAGACATTGGGATCTATGCTCTTCGCCTTGGAGGTCGCGGGCGAGTGTCATTCAGTGCTGGTCTTCACAAACAGGGACCAGGTGGAACGGCACTTGTGGGAGTTTCCCAGGGGATTGGAGGCCCCAGGAGCTTCCCCTCTGGGCAGGGTGGGACCCTGGCAGTGCCACCTGGGTGCCAGCCTGGCACTACCAAGGTGTCCAGGTGGCACTGTCACCTGGCAGTGCCAAGCTGGCATTTTTTGCACCGTGGAGTTTGGGCCCAGGGATGCCCTATTTGTATTTCACAGAATTCCTACAGTACAGAAGGAGGCCATTTGGCCCATCAGGCCTGCACCGACCCTCCAAAAGAGCACCCTACCGAGGCCCACTCCCCTGCTGTAACCCTGTAACCCCACCTAACCTGCTCATTTTTGGACTGTGGGAAGAAACCGGAGCACCCGGAGGAAACCCACGCAGACACGGGGAGAAAGTGCAAACTCCACACATACAGTCACCTAAGGCCAGAATCGAATCCGGGTCCCTGGCGCTGTGAGGCAGCAGTGCTAACCACTGTGTCACCATGTCCAAAGGTTGTCGGTTCGAGCTCCAGGCCATTACAGTGCGGTACTGAGGGTACGATTGATGGTGCCGACTTTCAGGTGGGATGAGATGGAGAGGTTCCATCTGTCCTCCCACATAGATATAAACACGTTGTTGCATTTTCTTAAATAGAGTGGGACCGTTTCACTGGGTGTCCTGGCCAATATTTATTCCTTAATCAATATTACTAAAAACAGGTTATCTGTTATCTCATTACACTTCGTGGGATCTTACTGTGCACAATGAATGCTGCATTTTATACATCCCAATTGTGACTACAATCTAAAAATTACTTCACTGGCTGTGAAGATTTTTGGGACATCTGCTATATAAATACAAGTCTTTCTTCTCTTTACTTTATTCTAAACTTGCCACTCTTGCGAGATGAAGTTGTTCAGTATCATTATTTGGTGCACGTTTATAATAATCTTTATTGTCACAAGTAGGCTTGCATTAACACTGCAATGAAGCTACTGTGAAAAGCCCCTAGTCGCCACATTCCGGCGCCTGTTCGGGTACGTTGAGGGAGAATTCAGAATGTCCAAATTACCTAACAAGCACGTCTTTCGGGGCTTGTAGGAGGAAACCAGAGCACCCGGAGGAAACCCACGCAGACACGGGGAGAACGTGTAGAATCCACACAGACAGTGACCCAAGCCGGGAATCGAACCTGGGACCCTGGAGCTGTGAAGCAACAGTGCTAGCCACTGTGTTACCGTGCCGCCTTCCTTCTCGGGGCCCTTGGCTGCTGGGCTGTAAGTTGCCTCTCTCTGTTAGCTGTAGGTTTGTCAGCGGTAACCATTTTCCAGTAGGCGTCCTGATATTGTGTGAGACAGTCTTTCAACTTAAGCAATTTTGCTGAAGGAGGCCTCGTGGAGAAGGTTTTGCATGGAAGTTGAACAGTCGTTTTGTAATGCAATGGTTGCTCCTCCATGGTGGTTGTCCTTTTAATGGCAACACAGCAGAGTAAGGGTCACCTGGCCTGGGTGACCAATCGGGACTCAGAATTGGGAATCCCCCCAGGGGAGGAGTTCTCTTAGCGGAGGCATTCCAAAACTAGCGGCAGACATATTGCTGCCCTTGTAGGTCCTTGTAAGTAAATCTTTTGCTCTTCATTAATGAAGTCTCTGAAAGTGCGTCATTACATCTTCTGTGGTAGGGCTTGAGACAGCGTGGAGCCAACTTTATTTGCTATCGAACGGTAGCACAGCGGCTAGCACTGTTGCTTCACAGTACCACGGTCCGAGGTTCGCTTCCCACTTGGGTTACTGAATGTGCGGAGTTTGCACATTCTCCCGGTGTTTGTGTGGGTTTCCTCCGGATGCTCCGTTTTCCTCCCACAAGTCTCAAAAGACGTGCTTGTTAGGACATTCTGAATTCTCCCAGTGTACCCGAACAGGTGCCGGAATGTGGTGACTTGGGGCTTTTCACAGTAACTTCATTGCAGTGTTAATATAAGCCTGTTTGTGCTAATAATAAAGACTATTAAAAACAAAGATGACATCTGTAACTGGTCAAAGCTTGGTAGTGGTCATGGAAAAGTATTTAATTTCTCAGTATCACTATCCCATGCCACAGGATATCAAGAGATATGGGAATAGTGTGAAAAAGTAGAGTGTGTAGAAGATCAGCCATGATCTTATTGAGCAGTGGAGAAGGCTCAATGGGCCGAATGGCGTAATCCCACTCATATTTCTGATGATCTTATGTCTCAGTGAGAATAATTTGTGCACAGTTTGAAATAAATCCTTGGCATTCAACAGCACGATTGGGATGAGAAGGTGAGGCAACTTGGGGGCAGTGGGGTTTTCTAGCACTGGATGTGGACAGGCCACGTTGGTTCAGAGTCTGAAGCTCAATTCAGGGTCGAGCAGGACACTGAGACAATGACAATGCCGGGCTCGGGGGAGGGACAGTGGGCTCCGATAGGGCCCAGAGGGGACGGTCTCAGGCCTGCTGCTGCGAGACATCCCAGCTCATTCATAACTTGAAGTTTGACAGTGCTGTGGGATTGGCGATCAGGGAGGCACAGATGGGCATCGTCAGCCTACATCTGAACGCTGTCTTCATGTGAAGGGTTGTGGCCTCGGGGGAAAATGAGGACTAGGAATGTTTTAGGATGATACGTTGGCCGTTTGGGGGGGGGGGGGGGTGGAGAGAGGGGGGAGACTAGAGGTGTGCATATCGGAGCTGACGGCAGAAAAACACACCCTATATTCAACCTTTTTTTTAAAGCATATTTATTAGGATTTTAGATTTCTGTGAACAGCGCAACATAATTACAAAATAAATACATCGCAGTAAGCCAGGAGAAAAACGGCTTAACACATGAATACAGAGGGGAACAGGAGAACAATACCACAACTGGCTTAACCATTAGACACAGCTAGATGCCTCTCTAGGCCCCACCAGAGACCAATGGAGGAACAGGATGCAGCAATGAAAACACAGTGAAATGCTGCACACACCCTCCCACCACCTGTCTGCTCGCAATTACCTCAAGGTTTTAGGATAAGTCTTCCCCGCCATGTTCGGGCGCGCACCAATGTATCTCTTCCTCAACTCCTGCAGTACCAAAGGCTCCAATGACGCACCACAGACTCATCGCCAAGGATACCAACCCCGTCTGCACCCATGCAGGAACCCGTGGAAACCACTGTTGTACCTGTATTAGAGGATGTCTCACCGGCGCGATTTGACGTCTGCCACCGTCATTAAAGCCCTCAATTCGATCTTCACTCTGTTCGGTTTCCCCGCCTACATCCACAGTGACAGGGGATCCTCATTCATGAGTGATGAGCTGCGTCAGTTCCTGCTCAGCAGGGGTATCGCCTCCAGCAGAACGACGAGCTACAACCCCCGGGGAAATGGACAGGTAGAAAGGGAGAATGGGACGGTATGGAGGGCCGTCCAGCTGGCCCTACGGTCCAGAAATCCCCCGGCCTCCCGCTGGTAAGAGGTCCTCCCTGATGCACTACATTCCATTCGCTCGTTACTCTGCACTGCCACTAACAATACACCCCATGAACGTCTTTTTGCCTTCTCCAGGAAGTCCACTTCCAGGGTGTTGCTCCCAACTTGGCTCGCAGCTCCGGGAACCGTGCTTCTCCGTAAACATGTCCGACCAAACAAGGCGGACCCGTTGGTGGAGAGGGTGCACTTGCTCCACGCAAACCCCCAGTACGTCTATGTGGCGTTCCCCGACGGCCGCCAGGATACTGTCTCCCTCAGGGACCTGGCACAAGCAGGTTCCACCCCCACACCACCCTCCCCTCCCCCGTCGCTCACAACAGCACCCCCCCCCCAGGACCGTTCGTCCCCTTCCCTGCCCACGCCCGTCGATGAAGAGGGTTTCGGCACGCTCCCGGAGTCACCCTCGGCCAGGTCAGCACCAACATCGCCGACACCACTTTGTCGCTCCCAGAGGAACATCAAGGCCCCGGACCGGCTAAACCTCTGACCGGTCCACCGGACGTCAATGGACATTTGTTTTCTTTGTAAATATTATCTCATTATTGTATATAGTTATCCACCACCCCCGCCGGAGTCAATTTTTAACAGGGGGTGAATGTGGTAAACCACTGTTGTACCTATATTAGAGGATGTACGGTAGAACCTGCATTACAGGTTCACCGGTAGCCTCTACCTGCTGGCTCCGGCCAGGAGGCGGGGTATAAATATGCGTGGCCTCCAGCTAGCAGCCATTTCGCCAGCTGCTGTGGGCAGCCACACATCTGATAGCAATAAAGCCTCAGTTTGGATTCAACTATCGTCTTTAGTCCATGTGATCGTGCCTCAGAACCAATCACAGATTCTTTATGCTCAAACAAGGAAAATACGCGAGAACCCCAGTTCTGAAGGGGTGTTACATATATACTGCACAACTTAACCCCAGTACGGAACCCATGTCATTCCAGGCATTTGTACAGAAATAGCCGGAGGCAACACTTTCAGATTATCATTAAAGCCTCCAGGGCACCCACCCCCCCCAAGAAAAACAGAGAGGAAAAGGAGCTAGAGCTACCCACAGACACTCCTCAGGATCTGTAAAGGATTCCAGTGAATGAAGCACCATCTGCAGCCCTGTCCACAGAAGGGCAAAGGGCCCAGCCTCCCCATTGCTCCATAGGGCACTGTTTAATGCCTGAAAATCCACACGCAACTTTGTGCCAAGACCTAGGATTGAACCAGGGACTTTTAGATCTTCAGTATAACACTCGCCCAACTGAGCTATTGAATAATTGGGTGGCACACTCAAGTATTGCAATGTTGACTGAATTGCCTCATCAAGGGAGGGTCAGGGACCTGATGGGGCAACTGGCTCCCCCTTGTGGCTAGCCAGGTACACCTGATGTGTGCGAAGACTGAAATCAGCATTTCAACTTCATCCTTAGAGGGCACCCTCATTTCCCCAGCTCTCAAGGGCTGCAGATTAAGCGAGCCATCCAATTTAAAAAGCCAGCCACCCAGACACTAATCCCTGACAGCCTGGCCTCCGCACTTCCAGACATCTCACGCCCTCTGGCTTCACGGTGCTGCCTGAGTGTAGGGGCCCATTCTCATTGCAGACGTCCTTCCCACTGTGTTGGGGTCTTCAGGCCTCGTGAAGCTGCAAAACACCCCTTCTCAGAGTCCCCCCACTCTGCCCATGTAGCCTGGCATCTCACGGGACCCCGCTCTGCTCATGAACTTCCCAGTCGCCCCCAGTGTTGACCCTGTGGTCTCACCTCCTCCCACCCACCTTCCAGCTGCCACTCTGGAAGGCTGACCCCTCAGCAGTGATATCACCACCAGCCCAGCAGGGAGTCCAGGGGAGGTGCTGCCTGCAAACCAGGCACCAACTCCTTTAAATTTAAAAGCTCAGAGCAATGAAAGGTCGCTAAGGCCTGCGAGCGAACCCAACCCCCGAGATGTCGATACTGACCCCCGCCCCCCTCCCCCGGTTGAAATTATCTTTCAGTTGCCCCTCTGTGACTGGCAGCCTGGAGGGTGATGACGCCCCGAGCGATCACCTCCAACCTCCCCTTCCGAGGTGAGGCCACCAGATTCTCGTCTTTCTACAGCTGTTGCAAATCGCGCCGGTGAGGCATCACGCTGGCAGTCGATGAATATTCAGTGAGGTGGGAATTCCCAGCAGGAGAGCTCGCTAAGGATCTTACAATGTATTTATAAAAGCTTCCCGGCCTTCCTTGGCAGGATTCACATTACGCCACCAGCGAGGGGGGGGTCAGGAAAATCGGAAAACGCACCATCGCCGGTGAGAATCGCTTTTCCCGATTCTCACCGTATCGTCTGCCCCTGTCGTCATTCTCGCTGACGGCTAACGCCATCTCAAAATTCCACCCAAACAGTTTACACCACAGTTAAAGTACCAATGGCACTAAGATTCCCCACATTACCATTCTGACGAGACTTCAAAAAGTTTAATTATTTAGTTGTAAAGTGCTCTTGGGAGATCAGAAATTGGGAAATATGTTATAGCGATGCAAGTTTGCTTGTCACCTGGCCTAACATCTGTCATCTGTCTGCACCAATGGTGCTGAGTTGGAGATGGTTGACAGCTTCAAGTTCCAAGGTGTGCACATCACCAAACTTCTGTCCTGGTCCACCCGCATTGCGCTACCACCAAGAAAGCACAACAGCGCCTACACTTCCTCAGGAAACTAAGGAAATTCGGCATGTCCACACTGACTCTTACCAATTTTTACAGATGCACTATAGAAAGCATCCCTGGCGGAGGCTAAGTGTTGATGCCGAGTCACGATTTATCGAGTTCCATGATAGCAAAATTGGTGCCGCACCTGGACCGATTCAGCGACTGTTAAGGGCTAGCACCGGCGCCATGTGGAACACGACCGATTCCGATGAGAAACGGTGCCGGATTCGCCGGGTGATTGACATTGACAAGCTGCAGCCGCATATACAGACTCCCCACACACACACCAACCCAGCCAATAAGATGGCAGCACGATGCGCGGCCCCACGTTTCCCGGATACCGAGTTGGAGACCCGTGGAGAAAAGGCGGGCCACCCTCTATCCTAGCCCGGGAAGGAGGCTGCCAGGTGCCGCCGTTCACCGTGTCTGGGCGCAGGTGGCAGTGAGCGCTGTGAGCAACACCATCCAGACCGGCCAGCTGTGCCAAACAAAACTACACCGTCTCCTCAGGGCGGCCAGGGTGCCCCTTGACACCTACCCCTATCCTACACACCCTGTGGTAGTCACCACTAGCTGTATTATATGTATTACGGTAAGACACATATACTAGAGGTACATGGGTAAATCCCTGCCTGCTGGCTCCGCCCAGTAGGCGGTGTATAAAAGTGTGTGCCCGCCGGTGCTGCAGCCATTCTGGTTCCAGCTACAGGAGGCACAACATCTTTGCTCAATAAAGCCTCGATTATTCCACTACTCTCATCTTTGTGGTAATTGATAGTGCATGACACCCCTAAGCTGATCCCCACCCAGCGGGCGGCAGAAACCCACCCTGCCCCACATTACGGCACCCATACCGGCCGCCATGGCCGGGTGCCCTGGCCACTGAGGACCCCAACCACCCACACCCTGTACTGCATGTGTCGGGCTATCTAACACTGTCATTTTCTGTCTGGACGGTACACAAAACAATATTCTTCATTGTACCTCGGTCCAGGTGACAATAAATTTAAATCTAAACCTAAATTTAGTTGTTCTGCACAAAATGAAATCGAAATCAGGTTTAATGCTGAGCTGAGAAGCTTTAAAACATCCATTCTAGCCTTGCATTAATACCTTTAGTTTGACGACCCTCAGACTGGCGCGATGTATGTAATGAGCCAGCTAAAACTCACATTTTAGAGGTTGGCAGGGTGGGCTCAGTACAATCGGTGCCCCGTTAACTTCAGAAAGAGTCCTGCCAGCAGAAAAGCTGAGCAAGCCAGGTATTGTTAAAACAGATCTACACTTTTATATTTAATTCTTCATGTTCAGCCTCTGGCTGGGCGGGGGGGGGGGTTCTTCATGTTCAGCCTCTGGCTGGGCGGGGGGGAGGGAGGGGGGGGGGGCGTCAGGTGGAAGATCAGCCACGGCACACCGTACCTCTGGGAATTGTGCTAAAGTTTGCAATGGGGACAGACGCAGAGATGCAAAAGGCTACAGGAGCGATTGTCTGCTGTGGTGCTCTCTAAGCACACTGAGAGACTGAAGCAGGAAATTTCTCCTTACAGTGCTTCCTGAGCAGAGGGTATGTTCCAAAGTCTGTGCTGTTCTGTGTGCATCTTTCCTAGTTTCAATCTTTGCTTCGAGTCCCTCCATGGCCTTACTCCTAATAATAATAATAATCTTTATTAGTATCACAAGTAGGCTTACATTAACACGTCCCGAGCTGGGCGCGACGAGGCCGATAGGTCACGCCCTATAAGCACAGTAACTGTGTCCAACAGCTGAAAGAAATTCAGGTGCTGAGCGTTATAACTAAGAACAGTAAGTGCTGGAAAAACTCACCCAGAGATCAATAGGACTCTTCCAGGGAACTGATGCGATCGCCTCTATTTTTTTTAAAATCTAGGGAATCTCTCAATCTGTCTTCCAGCACAGCCGCTTAATCTCAGGTGCCAATCGACACGGCAGCATAGTGGTTAGCACTGTTGCTTCACAGCGCCAGGGTCCCGGGTTCGATTCCCGGCTTGGGTCACTGTCTGTGCGGAGTCTGCACGTTCTCCCCATGTCGGCGTGCGTTTCCTCCGGGCGCTCTGGTTTCCTCCCACAAGTCCCGAAAGACGGGCTTGTTAGGTGAATTGGACATTCTGAATTCTCCCTCTGTGCACCCGAATAGGCGCCGGAATGTGACGACTAGGGGCGTTTCACAGTAACTTCATTGCAGTGTTAATGTACGCGTACATGTGACACTAATAAAGATTATTTTATCTCTAATGAACCTGACACTCCCTGTGGGGCTCATAGAATACAAGCTTCCCCGTTAGTGGGCTGAGGTCTGCCCAACTGGGGTTTGTTACTTAGTCCTTTAAATACCGGGACCAGGCCCTTCACTAGTACCCCACTGGGACCCTATCGTTGTATGTTGTGGTAGTGGCCTTAATCGTTAAGTTTATAATAAACTAAAATGAAAGTTCTTTCCCGGGGCTTCTGGGTCACTATAACAAGTATACCCTTCTTTAAGTGTGCGGAGTTTGCACGTTCTCCCCGTGTCTGCGTGGGTTTCCTCCGGGTGCTGCGGCTTCCTCCCACAGTCCAAAGATGTGCAGGTTAGGTGGATTGGCCATGCTAAATTGCCCTTAGTGTCCAAAAAGGTTAGGTGGGGTTACTGGGTTACGGGGATAGGGTGGAGGTGTTGTCTTAAATGGGGTTAAGGACTGGTGCAGACTCAATGGGCCGAATGGCATCCTTCCATGTTCAGCACTGTTGCTTCACAGTACCACGGTCCGAGGTTCGCTTCCCACTTGGGTTACTGAATGTGCGGAGTTTGCACATTCTCCCGGTGTTTGTGTGGGTTTCCTCCGGATGCTCCGTTTTCCTCCCACAAGTCTCAAAAGACGTGCTTGTTAGGACATTCTGAATTCTCCCAGTGTACCCGAACAGGTGCCGGAATGTGGTGACTTGGGGCTTTTCACAGTAACTTCATTGCAGTGTTAATATAAGCCTGTTTGTGCTAATAATAAAGACTATTAAAAACAAAGATGACATCTGTAACTGGTCAAAGCTTGGTAGTGGTCATGGAAAAGTATTTAATTTCTCAGTATCACTATCCCATGCCACAGGATATCAAGAGATATGGGAATAGTGTGAAAAAGTAGAGTGTGTAGAAGATCAGCCATGATCTTATTGAGCAGTGGAGAAGGCTCAATGGGCCGAATGGCGTAATCCCACTCATATTTCTGATGATCTTATGTCTCAGTGAGAATAATTTGTGCACAGTTTGAAAGAAATCCTTGGCATTCAACAGCACGATTGGGATGAGAAGGTGAGGCAACTTGGGGGCAGTGGGATTTTCTAGCACTGGATGTGGACAGGCCACGTTGGTTCGGAGTCTGAAGCTCAATTCAGGGTCGAGCAGGACACTGAGACAATGACAATGCCGGGCTCGGGGGAGGGACAGTGGGCTCCGGTAGGGCCCAGAGGGGACGGTCTCAGGCCTGCTGCTGCGAGACATCCCAGCTCATTCGTAACTTGAAGTTTGACAGTACTGTGGGATTGGCGATCAGGGAGGCACAGATGGGCATCGTCAGCCTACATCTGAACGCTGTCTTCATGTGAAGGGTTGTGGCCTCGGGGGAAAATGAGGACTAGGAATGTTTTAGGATGATATGTTGGCCGTTTGGGGGGGGGGGCGTTGGAGAGAGGGGGGAGACTAGAGCTGTGCATATCGGAGCTGACGGCAGGAAAACACACCCTATATTCAACCTTTTTTTTAAAGCATATTTATTAGGATTTTAGATTTCTGTGAACAGCGCAACATAATTACAAAATAAATACATCGCAGTAAGCCAGGAGAAAAACGGCTTAACACATGAATACAGAGGGGAACAGGAGAACAATACCACAACTGGCTTAACCATTAGACACAGCTAGATGCCTCTCTAGGCCCCACCAGAGACCAATGGAGGAACAGGATGCAGCAATGAAAACACAGTGAAATGCTGCACACACCCTCCCACCACCTGTCTGCTCGCAATTACCTCAAGGTTTTAGGATAAGTCTTCCCCGCCATGTTCGGGCGCGCACCAATGTATCTCTTCCTCAACTCCTGCAGTACCAAAGGCTCCAATGACGCACCACAGACTCATCGCCAAGGATACCAACCCCGTCTGCACCCATGCAGGAACCCGTGGAAACCACTGTTGTACCTGTATTAGAGGATGTCTCACCGGCGCGATTTGACGTCTGCCACCGTCATTAAAGCCCTCAATTCGATCTTCACTCTGTTCGGTTTCCCCGCCTACATCCACAGTGACAGGGGATCCTCATTCATGAGTGATGAGCTGCGTCAGTTCCTGCTCAGCAGGGGTATCGCCTCCAGCAGAACGACGAGCTACAACCCCCGGGGAAATGGACAGGTAGAAGGGGAGAATGGGACGGTATGGAGGGCCGTCCAGCTGGCCCTACGGTCCAGAAATCCCCCGGCCTCCCGCTGGTAAGAGGTCCTCCCTGATGCACTACATTCCATTCGCTCGTTACTCTGCACTGCCACTAACAATACACCCCATGAACGTCTTTTTGCCTTCTCCAGGAAGTCCACTTCCGGGGTGTTGCTCCCAACTTGGCTCGCAGCTCCGGGAACCGTGCTTCTCCGTAAACATGTCCGACTCCACAAGGCGGACCCGTTGGTGGAGAGGGTGCACTTGCTCCACGCAAACCCCCAGTACGCCTATGTGGCGTTCCCCGACGGCCGCCAGGATACTGTCTCCCTCAGGGACCTGGCACAGGCAGGTTCCACCCCCACACCACCCTCCCCTCCCCCGTCGCTCACAACAGCACCCCCCCCCCAGGACCGTTCGTCCCCTTCCCTGCTCACGCCCGTCGATGAAGAGGGTTTCGGTACGCTCCCGGAGTCACCCTCGACCAGGTCAGCACCAACATCGCCGACACCACTTTGTCGCTCCCAGAGGAACATCAAGGCCCCGGACCGGCTAAACCTCTGACCGGCCCACCGGACGTCAATGGACATTTGTTTGCTTTGTAAATATTATCTCATTATTGTATATAGTTATCCACCACCCCCGCCGGACTCAATTTTTAACAGGGGGTGAATGTGGTAAACCACTGTTGTACCTATATTAGAGGATGTACGGTAGAACCTGCATTACAGGTTCACCGGTAGCCTCTGCCTGCTGGCTCCGCCCAGGAGGCGGGGTATAAATATGCGTGGCCTCCAGCTAGCAGCCATTTCGCCAGCTGCTGTGGGCGGCCACACATCTGACAGCAATAAAGCCTCAGTTTGGATTCAACTATCGTCTTTAGTCCATGTGATCGTGCCTCAGAACCAATCACAGATTCTTTATGCTCAAACAAGGAAAATACGCGAGAACCCCAGTTCTGAAGGGGTGTTACATATATACTGCACAACTTAACCCCAGTACGGAACCCACGTCATTCCAGGCATTTGTACAGAAATAGCCGGAGGCAACACTTTCAGATTATCATTAAAGCCTCCAAGAGGAAAAGGAGTTAGAGCTACCCACAGACACTCCTCAGGATCTGTAAAGGATTCCAGTGAATGAAGCATCATCTGCAGCCCTGTCCACAGAAGGGCAAAGGGCCCAGCCTCCCCATTGCTCCATAGGGCACTGTTTAATGCCCGAAAATCCACATGCAACTTTGTGCCAGGACCTAGGATTGAACCAGGGACTTTTAGATCTTCAGTATAACACTCTCCCAACTGAGCTATTGAATAATTGGGTGGCACACTCAAGTATTGCAATGTTGACTGAATTGCCTCATCAAGGGAGGGTCAGGGACCTGATGGGGCAACTGGCTCCCCCTTGTGGCTAGCCAGGCACACCTGATGTGTGCGAAGACTGAAATCAGCATTTCAACTTCATCCTTAGAGGGCACCCTCATTTCCCCAGCTCTCAAGGGCTGCAGATTAAGCGAGCCATCCAATTTAAAAAGCCAGCCACCCAGACACTAATCCCTGACAGCCTGGCCTCCGCACTTCCAGACATCTCACGCCCTCTGGCTTCACGGTGCTGCCTGAGTGTAGGGGCCCATTCTCATTGCAGACGTCCTCCCCACTGTGTTGGGGTCTTCAGGCCTCGTGAAGCTGCAAAACACCCCTTCTCAGAGTCCCCCCACTCTGCCCATGTAGCCTGGCATCTCACAGGACCCCGCTCTGCTCATGAACTTCCCAGTCGCCCCCAGTGTTGACCCTGTGGTCTCACCTCCTCCCACCCACCTTCCAGCTGCCACTCTGGAAGGCTGACCCCTCAGCAGTGATATCACCACCAGCCCAGCAGGGAGTCCAGGGGAGGTGCTGCTTGCAAACCAGGCACCAAACTCCTTTAAATTTAAAAGCTCAGAGCAATGAAAGGTCGCTAAGGCCTGCGAGCGAACCCAACCCCCGAGATGTCAATACTGACCCCCGCCCCCCTCCCCCGGTTGAAATTATCTGGATACTCCGTGTTCTTTCAGTTGCCCCTCTGTGACTGGCAGCCTGGAGGGTGATGACGCCCCGAGCGATCACCTCCAACCTCCCCTTCCGAGGTGAGGCCACCAGATTCTCGTCTTTCTACAGCTGTTGCAAATCGCGCCGGTGAGGCATCACGCTGGCAGTCGATGAATATTCAGTGAGGTGGGAATTCCCAGCAGGAGAGCTCGCTAAGGATCTTACAATGTATTTATAAAAGCTTCCCGGCCTTCCTTCGCAGGATTCACATTACGCCACCAGCGAGGGGGGGGTCAGGAAAATCGGAAAACGCACCATCGCCGGTGAGAATCGCTTTTCCCGATTCTCACCGTATCGTCTGCCCCTATCGTCATTCTCGCTGACGGCTAACGCCATCTCAAAATTCCACCCAAACAGTTTACACCACAGTTAAAGTACCAATGGCACTAAGATTCCCCACATTACCATTCTGACGAGACTTCAAAAAGTTTAATTATTTAGTTGTAAAGTGCTCTTGGGAGATCAGAGATTGGGAAATATGTTATAGCGACGCAAGTTTGCTTGTCACCTGGCCTAACATCTGTCATCTGTCTGCACCAATGGTGCTGAGTTGGAGATGGTTGACAGCTTCAAGTTCCAAGGTGTGCACATCACCAAACTTCTGTCCTGGTCCACCCGCATTGCGCTACCACCAAGAAAGCACAACAGCGCCTACACTTCCTCAGGAAACTAAGGAAATTCGGCATGTCCACACTGACTCTTACCAATTTTTACAGATGCACCATAGAAAGCATCCCTGGCGGAGGCTAAGTGTTGATGCCGAGTCACGATTTATCGAGTTCCATGATAGCAAAATTGGTGCCGCACCTGGACCGATTCAGCGACTGTTAAGGGCTAGCACCGGCGCCATGTGGAACACGACCGATTCCGATGAGAAACGGTGCCGGATTCGCCGGGTCCGTGATTGACATTGACAAGCTGCAGCCGCATATACAGACTCCCCACACACACACCAACCCAGCCAATAAGATGGCAGCACGATGCGCGGCCCCACGTTTCCCGGATACCGAGTTGGAGACCCGTGGAGAAAAGGCGGGCCACCCTCTATCCTAGCCCGGGAAGGAGGCTGCCAGGTGCCGCCGTTCACCGTGTCTGGGCGCAGGTGGCAATGAGCGCTGTGAGCAACACCATCCAGACCGGCCAGCTGTGCCAACCAAAACTGCATCATCTCCTCAGGGCGGCCAGGGTGCCCCTTGACACCTACCCCTATCCTACACACCCTGTGGTAGTCACCACTAGCTGTATTATATGTATTACGGTAAGACACATATACTAGAGGTACATGGGTAAATCCCTGCCTGCTGGCTCCGCCCAGTAGGCGGTGTATAAAAGTGTGTGCTTGCCGGTGCTGCAGCCATTCTGGTTCCAGCTACAGGAGGCACAACAGCTTTGCTCAATAAAGCCTCGATTATTCCACTACTCTCATCTTTGTGGTAATTGATAGTGCATGACACCCCTAAGCTGATCCCCACCCAGCGGGCGGCAGAAACCCACCCTGCCCCACATTACGGCACCCATACCGGCCGCCATGGCTGGGTGCCCTGGCCACTGAGGACCCCAACCACCCACACCCTGTACTGCATGTGTCGGGCTATCTAACACTGTCATTTTCTGTCTGGACGGTACACAAAACAATATTCTTCATTGTACCTCGGTACAGGTGACAATAAATTTAAATCTAAACCTAAATTTAGTTGGTCTGCACAAAATGAAATCGAAATCAGGTTTAATGCTGAGCTGAGAAGCTTTAAAACATCCATTCTAGCCTTGCGTTAATACCTTTAGTTTGACGACCCTCAGACTGGCGCGATGTATGTAATGAGCCAGCTAAAACTCACATTTTAGAGGTTGGCAGGGTGGGCTCAGTACAATCGGTGCCCCGTTAACTTCAGAAAGAGTCCTGCCAGCAGAAAAGCTGAGCAAGCCAGGTATTGTTAAAACAGATCTACACTTTTATATTTAATTCTTCATGTTCAGCCTCTGGCTGGGCGGGGGGGGGGATTCTTCATGTTCAGCCTCTGGCTGGGCGGGGGGCGTCAGGTGGAAGATCAGCCACGGCACACCGTACCTCTGGGAATTGTGCTAAAGTTTGCAATGGGGACAGACGCAGAGATGCAAAAGGCTACAGGAGCGATTGTCTGCTGTGGTGCTCTCGAAGCACACTGAGAGACTGAAGCAGGAAATTTCTCCTTACAGTGCTTCCTGAGCAGAGGGTATGTTCCAAAGTCTGTGCTGTTCTGTGTACATCTTTCCTAGTTTCAATCTTTGCTTCGAGTCCCTCCATGTCCTTACTCCTAATAATAATAATAATCTTTATTAGTATCACAAGTAGGCTTACATTAACACGTCCCGAGCTGGGCGCGACGAGGCCGATAGGTCACGCCCTATAAGCACAGTAACTGTGTCCAACAGCTGAAAGAAATTCAGGTGCTGAGCGTTATAACTAAGAACAGTAAGTGCTGGAAAAACTCACCCAGAAATCAATAGGACTCTTCCAGGGAACTGATGCGATCGCCTCTATTTTTTTTAAAATCTAGGGAATCTCTCAATCTGTCTTCCAGCACAGCCGCTTAATCTCAGGTGCCAATCGACACGGCAGCATAGTGGTTAGCACTGTTGCTTCACAGCGCCAGGGTCCCGGGTTCGATTCCCGGCTTGGGTCACTGTCTGTGCGGAGTCTGCACGTTCTCCCCATGTCGGCGTGCGTTTCCTCCGGGCGCTCTGGTTTCCTCCCACAAGTCCCGAAAGACGGGCTTGTTAGGTGAATTGGACATTCTGAATTCTCCCTCTGTGCACCCGAATAGGCGCCGGAATGTGACGACTAGGGGCGTTTCACAGTAACTTCATTGCAGTGTTAATGTACGCGTACATGTGACACTAATAAAGATTATTTTATCTCTAATGAACCTGACACTCCCTGTGGGGCTCATAGAATACAAGCTTCCCCGTTAGTGGGCTGAGGTCTGCCCAACTGGGGTTTGTTACTTAGTCCTTTAAATACCGGGACCAGGCCCTTCACTAGTACCCCACTGGGACCCTATCGTTGTATGTTGTGGTAGTGGCCTTAATCGTTAAGTTTATAATAAACTAAAATGAAAGTTCTTTCCCGGGGCTTCTGGGTCACTATAACAAGTATACCCTTCTTTAAGTGTGCGGAGTTTGCACGTTCTCCCCGTGTCTGCGTGGGTTTCCTCCGGGTGCTGCGGCTTCCTCCCACAGTCCAAAGATGTGCAGGTTAGGTGGATTGGCCATGCTAAATTGCCCTTAGTGTCCAAAAAGGTTAGGTGGGGTTACTGGGTTACGGGGATAGGGTGGAGGTGTTGTCTTAAATGGGGTTAAGGACTGGTGCAGACTCAATGGGCCGAATGGCATCCTTCCATGTTCAGCACTGTTGCTTCACAGTACCACGGTCCGAGGTTCGCTTCCCACTTGGGTTACTGAATGTGCGGAGTTTGCACATTCTCCCGGTGTTTGTATGGGTTTCCTCCGGATGCTCCGTTTTCCTCCCACAAGTCTCAAAAGACGTGCTTGTTAGGACATTCTGAATTCTCCCAGTGTACCCGAACAGGTGCCGGAATGTGGTGACTTGGGGCTTTTCACAGTAACTTCATTGCAGTGTTAATATAAGCCTGTTTGTGCTAATAATAAAGACTATTAAAAACAAAGATGACATCTGTAACTGGTCAAAGCTTGGTAGTGGTCATGGAAAAGTATTTAATTTCTCAGTATCACTATCCCATGCCACAGGATATCAAGAGATATGGGAATAGTGTGAAAAAGTAGAGTGTGTAGAAGATCAGCCATGATCTTATTGAGCAGTGGAGAAGGCTCAATGGGCCGAATGGCGTAATCCCACTCATATTTCTGATGATCTTATGTCTCAGTGAGAATAATTTGTGCACAGTTTGAAAGAAATCCTTGGCATTCAACAGCACGATTGGGATGAGAAGGTGAGGCAACTTGGGGGCAGTGGGATTTTCTAGCACTGGATGTGGACAGGCCACGTTGGTTCGGAGTCTGAAGCTCAATTCAGGGTCGAGCAGGACACTGAGACAATGACAATGCCGGGCTCGGGGGAGGGACAGTGGGCTCCGGTAGGGCCCAGAGGGGACGGTCTCAGGCCTGCTGCTGCGAGACATCCCAGCTCATTCGTAACTTGAAGTTTGACAGTACTGTGGGATTGGCGATCAGGGAGGCACAGATGGGCATCGTCAGCCTACATCTGAACGCTGTCTTCATGTGAAGGGTTGTGGCCTCGGGGGAAAATGAGGACTAGGAATGTTTTAGGATGATACGTTGGCCGTTTGGGGGGGGGGGGCGGTGGAGAGAGGGGGGAGACTAGAGCTGTGCATATCGGAGCTGACGGCAGAAAAACACACCCTATATTCAACCTTTTTTTTAAAGCATATTTATTAGGATTTTAGATTTCTGTGAACAGCGCAACATAATTACAAAATAAATACATCGCAGTAAGCCAGGAGAAAAACGGCTTAACACATGAATACAGAGGGGAACAGGAGAACAATACCACAACTGGCTTAACCATTAGACACAGCTAGATGCCTCTCTAGGCCCCACCAGAGACCAATGGAGGAACAGGATGCAGCAATGAAAACACAGTGAAATGCTGCACACACCCTCCCACCACCTGTCTGCTCGCAATTACCTCAAGGGTTTAGGATAAGTCTTCCCCGCCATGTTCGGGCGCGCACCAATGTATCTCTTCCTCAACTCCTGCAGTACCAAAGGCTCCAATGACGCACCACAGACTCATCGCCAAGGATACCAACCCCGTCTGCACCCATGCAGGAACCCGTGGAAACCACTGTTGTACCTGTATTAGAGGATGTCTCACCGGCGCGATTTGACGTCTGCCACCGTCATTAAAGCCCTCAATTCGATCTTCACTCTGTTCGGTTTCCCCGCCTACATCCACAGTGACAGGGGATCCTCATTCATGAGTGATGAGCTGCGTCAGTTCCTGCTCAGCAGGGGTATCGCCTCCAGCAGAACGACGAGCTACAACCCCCGGGGAAATGGACAGGTAGACAGGGAGAATGGGACGGTATGGAGGGCCGTCCAGCTGGCCCTACGGTCCAGAAATCCCCCGGCCTCCCGCTGGTAAGAGGTCCTCCCTGATGCACTACATTCCATTCGCTCGTTACTCTGCACTGCCACTAACAATACACCCCATGAACGTCTTTTTGCCTTCTCCAGGAAGTCCACTTCCGGGGTGTTGCTCCCAACTTGGCTCGCAGCTCCGGGAACCGTGCTTCTCCGTAAACATGTCCGACTCCACAAGGCGGACCCGTTGGTGGAGAGGGTGCACTTGCTCCACGCAAACCCCCAGTACGCCTATGTGGCGTTCCCCGACGGCCGCCAGGATACTGTCTCCCTCAGGGACCTGGCACAGGCAGGTTCCACCCCCACACCACCCTCCCCTCCCCCGTCGCTCACAACAGCACCCCCCCCAGGAGCGTTCGTCCCCTTCCCTGCCCACGCCCGTCGATGAAGAGGGTTTCGGCACGCTCCCGGAGTCACCCTCGACCAGGTCAGCACCAACATCGCCGACACCACTTTGTCGCTCCCAGAGGAACATCAAGGCCTCGGACCGGCTAAACCTCTGACCGGCCCACCGGACGTCAATGGACATTTGTTTGCTTTGTAAATATTATCTCATTATTGTATATAGTTATCCACCACCCCCGCCGGACTCAATTTTTAACAGGGGGTGAATGTGGTAAACCACTGTTGTACCTATATTAGAGGATGTACGGTAGAACCTGCATTACAGGTTCACCGGTAGCCCCTGCCTGCTGGCTCCGCCCAGGAGGCGGGGTATAAATATGCGTGGCCTCCAGCTAGCAGCCATTTCGCCAGCTGCTGTGGGCGGCCACACATCTGACAGCAATAAAGCCTCAGTTTGGATTCAACTATCGTCTTTAGTCCATGTGATCGTGCCTCAGAACCAATCACAGATTCTTTATGCTCAAACAAGGAAAATACGCGAGAACCCCAGTTCTGAAGGGGTGTTACATATATACTGCACAACTTAACCCCAGAACGGAACCCACGTCATTCCAGGCATTTGTACAGAAATAGCCGGAGGCAACACTTTCAGATTATCATTAAAGCCTCCAGGGCACCCACCCCCCCAAGAAAAACAGAGAGGAAAAGGAGCTAGAGCTACCCACAGACACTCCTCAGGATCGGTAAAGGATTCCAGTGAATGAAGCACCATCTGCAGCCCTGTCCACAGAAGGGCAAAGGGCCCAGCCTCCCCATTGCTCCATAGGGCACTGTTTAATGCCCGAAAATCCACATGCAACTTTGTGCCAAGACCTAGGATTGAACCAGGGACTTTTAGATCTTCAGTATAACACTCTCCCAACTGAGCTATTGAATAATTGGGTGGCACACTCAAGTATTGCAATGTTGACTGAATTGCCTCATCAAGGGAGGGTCAGGGACCTGATGGGGCAACTGGCTCCCCCTTGTGGCTAGGCAGGCACACCTGATGTGTGCGAAGACTGAAATCAGCATTTCAACTTCATCCTTAGAGGGCACCCTCATTTCCCCAGCTCTCAAGGGCTGCAGATTAAGCGAGCCATCCAATTTAAAAAGCCAGCCACCCAGACACTAATCCCTGACAGCCTGGCCTCCGCACTTCCAGGCATCTCACGCCCTCTGGCTTCATGGTGCTGCCTGAGTGTAGGGGCCCATTCTCATTGCAGACGTCCTTCCCACTGTGTTGGGGTCTTCAGGCCTCGTGAAGCTGCAAAACACCCCTTCTCAGAGTCCCCCCACTCTGCCCATGTAGCCTGGCATCTCACGGGACCCCGCTCTGCTCATGAACTTCCCAGTCGCCCCCAGTGTTGACCCTGTGATCTCACCTCCTCCCACCCACTTTCCAGCTGCCACTCTGGAAGGCTGACCCCTCAGCAGTGATATCACCACCAGCCCAGCAGGGAGTCCAGGGGAGATGCTGCCTGCAAACCAGGCACCAACTCCTTTAAATTTAAAAGCTCAGAGCAATGAAAGGTCGCTAAGGCCTGCGAGCGAACCCAACCCCCGAGATGTCGATACTGACCCCCGCCCCCCTCCCCCGGTTGAAATTATCTGGATACTCCGTGTTCTTTCAGTTGCCCCTCTGTGACTGGCAGCCTGGAGGGTGATGACGCCCCGAGCGATCACCTCCAACCTCCCCTTCCGAGGTGAGGCCACCAGATTCTCGTCTTTCTACAGCTGTTGCAAATCGCGCCGGTGAGGCATCACGCTGGCAGTCGATGAATATTCAGTGAGGTGGGAATTCCCAGCAGGAGAGCTCGCTAAGGATCTTACAATGTATTTATAAAAGCTTCCCGGCCTTCCTTCGCAGGATTCACATTACGCCACCAGCGAGGGGGGGGTCAGGAAAATCGGAAAACGCACCATCGCCGGTGAGAATCGCTTTTCCCGATTCTCACCGTATCGTCTGCCCCTATCGTCATTCTCGCTGACGGCTAACGCCATCTCAAAATTCCACCCAAACAGTTTACACCACAGTTAAAGTACCAATGGCACTAAGATTCCCCACATTACCATTCTGACGAGACTTCAAAAAGTTTAATTATTTAGTTGTAAAGTGCTCTTGGGAGATCAGAGATTGGGAAATATGTTATAGCGACGCAAGTTTGCTTGTCACCTGGCCTAACATCTGTCATCTGTCTGCACCAATGGTGCTGAGTTGGAGATGGTTGACAGCTTCAAGTTCCAAGGTGTGCACATCACCAAACTTCTGTCCTGGTCCACCCGCATTGCGCTACCACCAAGAAAGCACAACAGCGCCTACACTTCCTCAGGAAACTAAGGAAATTCGGCATGTCCACACTGACTCTTACCAATTTTTACAGATGCACCATAGAAAGCATCCCTGGCGGAGGCTAAGTGTTGATGCCGAGTCACGATTTATCGAGTTCCATGATAGCAAAATTGGTGCCGCACCTGGACCGATTCAGCGACTGTTAAGGGCTAGCACCGGCACATGTGGAACACGACCGATTCCGATGAGAAACGGTGCCGGATTCGCCGGGTCCGTGATTGACATTGACAAGCTGCAGCCGCATATACAGACTCCCCACACACACACCAACCCAGCCAATAAGATGGCAGCACGATGCGCGGCCCCACGTTTCCCGGATACCGAGTTGGAGACCCGTGGAGAAAAGGCGGGCCACCCTCTATCCTAGCCCGGGAAGGAGGCTGCCAGGTGCCGCCGTTCACCGTGTCTGGGCGCAGGTGGCAATGAGCGCTGTGAGCAACACCATCCAGACCGGCCAGCTGTGCCAACCAAAACTGCATCATCTCCTCAGGGCGGCCAGGGTGCCCCTTGACACCTACCCCTATCCTACACACCCTGTGGTAGTCACCACTAGCTGTATTATATGTATTACGGTAAGACACATATACTAGAGGTACATGGGTAAATCCCTGCCTGCTGGCTCCGCCCAGTAGGCGGTGTATAAAAGTGTGTGCTTGCCGGTGCTGCAGCCATTCTGGTTCCAGCTACAGGAGGCACAACAGCTTTGCTCAATAAAGCCTCGATTATTCCACTACTCTCATCTTTGTGGTAATTGATAGTGCATGACACCCCTAAGCTGATCCCCACCCAGCGGGCGGCAGAAACCCACCCTGCCCCACATTACGGCACCCATACCGGCCGCCATGGCCGGGTGCCCTGGCCACTGAGGACCCCAACCACCCACACCCTGTACTGCATGTGTCGGGCTATCTAACACTGTCATTTTCTGTCTGGACGGTACACAAAACAATATTCTTCATTGTACCTCGGTCCAGGTGACAATAAATTTAAATCTAAACCTAAATTTAGTTGGTCTGCACAAAATGAAATCGAAATCAGGTTTAATGCTGAGCTGAGAAGCTTTAAAACATCCATTCTAGCCTTGCATTAATACCTTTAGTTTGACGACCCTCAGACTGGCGCGATGTATGTAATGAGCCAGCTAAAACTCACATTTTAGAGGTTGGCAGGGTGGGCTCAGTACAATCGGTGCCCCGTTAACTTCAGAAAGAGTCCTGCCAGCAGAAAAGCTGAGCAAGCCAGGTATTGTTAAAACAGATCTACACTTTTATATTTAATTCTTCATGTTCAGCCTCTGGCTGGGCGGGGGGGGGGGTTCTTCATGTTCAGCCTCTGGCTGGGCGGGGGGGAGGGAGGGGGGGGGGCGTCAGGTGGAAGATCAGCCACGGCACACCGTACCTCTGGGAATTGTGCTAAAGTTTGCAATGGGGACAGACGCAGAGATGCAAAAGGCTACAGGAGCGATTGTCTGCTGTGGTGCTCTCTAAGCACACTGAGAGACTGAAGCAGGAAATTTCTCCTTACAGTGCTTCCTGAGCAGAGGGTATGTTCCAAAGTCTGTGCTGTTCTGTGTGCATCTTTCCTAGTTTCAATCTTTGCTTCGAGTCCCTCCATGGCCTTACTCCTAATAATAATAATAATCTTTATTAGTATCACAAGTAGGCTTACATTAACACGTCCCGAGCTGGGCGCGACGAGGCCGATAGGTCACGCCCTATAAGCACAGTAACTGTGTCCAACAGCTGAAAGAAATTCAGGTGCTGAGCGTTATAACTAAGAACAGTAAGTGCTGGAAAAACTCACCCAGAGATCAATAGGACTCTTCCAGGGAACTGATGCGATCGCCTCTATTTTTTTTAAAATCTAGGGAATCTCTCAATCTGTCTTCCAGCACAGCCGCTTAATCTCAGGTGCCAATCGACACGGCAGCATAGTGGTTAGCACTGTTGCTTCACAGCGCCAGGGTCCCGGGTTCGATTCCCGGCTTGGGTCACTGTCTGTGCGGAGTCTGCACGTTCTCCCCATGTCGGCGTGCGTTTCCTCCGGGCGCTCTGGTTTCCTCCCACAAGTCCCGAAAGACGGGCTTGTTAGGTGAATTGGACATTCTGAATTCTCCCTCTGTGCACCCGAATAGGCGCCGGAATGTGACGACTAGGGGCGTTTCACAGTAACTTCATTGCAGTGTTAATGTACGCGTACATGTGACACTAATAAAGATTATTTTATCTCTAATGAACCTGACACTCCCTGTGGGGCTCATAGAATACAAGCTTCCCCGTTAGTGGGCTGAGGTCTGCCCAACTGGGGTTTGTTACTTAGTCCTTTAAATACCGGGACCAGGCCCTTCACTAGTACCCCACTGGGACCCTATCGTTGTATGTTGTGGTAGTGGCCTTAATCGTTAAGTTTATAATAAACTAAAATGAAAGTTCTTTCCCGGGGCTTCTGGGTCACTATAACAAGTATACCCTTCTTTAAGTGTGCGGAGTTTGCACGTTCTCCCCGTGTCTGCGTGGGTTTCCTCCGGGTGCTGCGGCTTCCTCCCACAGTCCAAAGATGTGCAGGTTAGGTGGATTGGCCATGCTAAATTGCCCTTAGTGTCCAAAAAGGTTAGGTGGGGTTACTGGGTTACGGGGATAGGGTGGAGGTGTTGTCTTAAATGGGGTTAAGGACTGGTGCAGACTCAATGGGCCGAATGGCATCCTTCCATGTTCAGCACTGTTGCTTCACAGTACCACGGTCCGAGGTTCGCTTCCCACTTGGGTTACTGAATGTGCGGAGTTTGCACATTCTCCCGGTGTTTGTGTGGGTTTCCTCCGGATGCTCCGTTTTCCTCCCACAAGTCTCAAAAGACGTGCTTGTTAGGACATTCTGAATTCTCCCAGTGTACCCGAACAGGTGCCGGAATGTGGTGACTTGGGGCTTTTCACAGTAACTTCATTGCAGTGTTAATATAAGCCTGTTTGTGCTAATAATAAAGACTATTAAAAACAAAGATGACATCTGTAACTGGTCAAAGCTTGGTAGTGGTCATGGAAAAGTATTTAATTTCTCAGTATCACTATCCCATGCCACAGGATATCAAGAGATATGGGAATAGTGTGAAAAAGTAGAGTGTGTAGAAGATCAGCCATGATCTTATTGAGCAGTGGAGAAGGCTCAATGGGCCGAATGGCGTAATCCCACTCATATTTCTGATGATCTTATGTCTCAGTGAGAATAATTTGTGCACAGTTTGAAAGAAATCCTTGGCATTCAACAGCACGATTGGGATGAGAAGGTGAGGCAACTTGGGGGCAGTGGGATTTTCTAGCACTGGATGTGGACAGGCCACGTTGGTTCGGAGTCTGAAGCTCAATTCAGGGTCGAGCAGGACACTGAGACAATGACAATGCCGGGCTCGGGGGAGGGACAGTGGGCTCCGGTAGGGCCCAGAGGGGACGGTCTCAGGCCTGCTGCTGCGAGACATCCCAGCTCATTCGTAACTTGAAGTTTGACAGTACTGTGGGATTGGCGATCAGGGAGGCACAGATGGGCATCGTCAGCCTACATCTGAACGCTGTCTTCATGTGAAGGGTTGTGGCCTCGGGGGAAAATGAGGACTAGGAATGTTTTAGGATGATATGTTGGCCGTTTGGGGGGGGGGGCGTTGGAGAGAGGGGGGAGACTAGAGCTGTGCATATCGGAGCTGACGGCAGAAAAACACACCCTATATTCAACCTTTTTTTTAAAGCATATTTATTAGGATTTTAGATTTCTGTGAACAGCGCAACATAATTACAAAATAAATACATCGCAGTAAGCCAGGAGAAAAACGGCTTAACACATGAATACAGAGGGGAACAGGAGAACAATACCACAACTGGCTTAACCATTAGACACAGCTAGATGCCTCTCTAGGCCCCACCAGAGACCAATGGAGGAACAGGATGCAGCAATGAAAACACAGTGAAATGCTGCACACACCCTCCCACCACCTGTCTGCTCGCAATTACCTCAAGGTTTTAGGATAAGTCTTCCCCGCCATGTTCGGGCGCGCACCAATGTATCTCTTCCTCAACTCCTGCAGTACCAAAGGCTCCAATGACGCACCACAGACTCATCGCCAAGGATACCAACCCCGTCTGCACCCATGCAGGAACCCGTGGAAACCACTGTTGTACCTGTATTAGAGGATGTCTCACCGGCGCGATTTGACGTCTGCCACCGTCATTAAAGCCCTCAATTCGATCTTCACTCTGTTCGGTTTCCCCGCCTACATCCACAGTGACAGGGGATCCTCATTCATGAGTGATGAGCTGCGTCAGTTCCTGCTCAGCAGGGGTATCGCCTCCAGCAGAACGACGAGCTACAACCCCCGGGGAAATGGACAGGTAGAAGGGGAGAATGGGACGGTATGGAGGGCCGTCCAGCTGGCCCTACGGTCCAGAAATCCCCCGGCCTCCCGCTGGTAAGAGGTCCTCCCTGATGCACTACATTCCATTCGCTCGTTACTCTGCACTGCCACTAACAATACACCCCATGAACGTCTTTTTGCCTTCTCCAGGAAGTCCACTTCCGGGGTGTTGCTCCCAACTTGGCTCGCAGCTCCGGGAACCGTGCTTCTCCGTAAACATGTCCGACTCCACAAGGCGGACCCGTTGGTGGAGAGGGTGCACTTGCTCCACGCAAACCCCCAGTACGCCTATGTGGCGTTCCCCGACGGCCGCCAGGATACTGTCTCCCTCAGGGACCTGGCACAGGCAGGTTCCACCCCCACACCACCCTCCCCTCCCCCGTCGCTCACAACAGCACCCCCCCCCCAGGACCGTTCGTCCCCTTCCCTGCTCACGCCCGTCGATGAAGAGGGTTTCGGCACGCTCCCGGAGTCACCCTCGACCAGGTCAGCACCAACATCGCCGACACCACTTTGTCGCTCCCAGAGGAACATCAAGGCCCCGGACCGGCTAAACCTCTGACCGGCCCACCGGACGTCAATGGACATTTGTTTGCTTTGTAAATATTATCTCATTATTGTATATAGTTATCCACCACCCCCGCCGGACTCAATTTTTAACAGGGGGTGAATGTGGTAAACCACTGTTGTACCTATATTAGAGGATGTACGGTAGAACCTGCATTACAGGTTCACCGGTAGCCTCTGCCTGCTGGCTCCGCCCAGGAGGCGGGGTATAAATATGCGTGGCCTCCAGCTAGCAGCCATTTCGCCAGCTGCTGTGGGCGGCCACACATCTGACAGCAATAAAGCCTCAGTTTGGATTCAACTATCGTCTTTAGTCCATGTGATCGTGCCTCAGAACCAATCACAGATTCTTTATGCTCAAACAAGGAAAATACGCGAGAACCCCAGTTCTGAAGGGGTGTTACATATATACTGCACAACTTAACCCCAGTACGGAACCCACGTCATTCCAGGCATTTGTACAGAAATAGCCGGAGGCAACACTTTCAGATTATCATTAAAGCCTCCAAGAGGAAAAGGAGTTAGAGCTACCCACAGACACTCCTCAGGATCTGTAAAGGATTCCAGTGAATGAAGCATCATCTGCAGCCCTGTCCACAGAAGGGCAAAGGGCCCAGCCTCCCCATTGCTCCATAGGGCACTGTTTAATGCCCGAAAATCCACATGCAACTTTGTGCCAGGACCTAGGATTGAACCAGGGACTTTTAGATCTTCAGTATAACACTCTCCCAACTGAGCTATTGAATAATTGGGTGGCACACTCAAGTATTGCAATGTTGACTGAATTGCCTCATCAAGGGAGGGTCAGGGACCTGATGGGGCAACTGGCTCCCCCTTGTGGCTAGCCAGGCACACCTGATGTGTGCGAAGACTGAAATCAGCATTTCAACTTCATCCTTAGAGGGCACCCTCATTTCCCCAGCTCTCAAGGGCTGCAGATTAAGCGAGCCATCCAATTTAAAAAGCCAGCCACCCAGACACTAATCCCTGACAGCCTGGCCTCCGCACTTCCAGACATCTCACGCCCTCTGGCTTCACGGTGCTGCCTGAGTGTAGGGGCCCATTCTCATTGCAGACGTCCTCCCCACTGTGTTGGGGTCTTCAGGCCTCGTGAAGCTGCAAAACACCCCTTCTCAGAGTCCCCCCACTCTGCCCATGTAGCCTGGCATCTCACGGGACCCCGCTCTGCTCATGAACTTCCCAGTCGCCCCCAGTGTTGACCCTGTGGTCTCACCTCCTCCCACCCACCTTCCAGCTGCCACTCTGGAAGGCTGACCCCTCAGCAGTGATATCACCACCAGCCCAGCAGGGAGTCCAGGGGAGGTGCTGCTTGCAAACCAGGCACCAAACTCCTTTAAATTTAAAAGCTCAGAGCAATGAAAGGTCGCTAAGGCCTGCGAGCGAACCCAACCCCCGAGATGTCAATACTGACCCCCGCCCCCCTCCCCCGGTTGAAATTATCTGGATACTCCGTGTTCTTTCAGTTGCCCCTCTGTGACTGGCAGCCTGGAGGGTGATGACGCCCCGAGCGATCACCTCCAACCTCCCCTTCCGAGGTGAGGCCACCAGATTCTCGTCTTTCTACAGCTGTTGCAAATCGCGCCGGTGAGGCATCACGCTGGCAGTCGATGAATATTCAGTGAGGTGGGAATTCCCAGCAGGAGAGCTCGCTAAGGATCTTACAATGTATTTATAAAAGCTTCCCGGCCTTCCTTCGCAGGATTCACATTACGCCACCAGCGAGGGGGGGGTCAGGAAAATCGGAAAACGCACCATCGCCGGTGAGAATCGCTTTTCCCGATTCTCACCGTATCGTCTGCCCCTATCGTCATTCTCGCTGACGGCTAATGCCATCTCAAAATTCCACCCAAACAGTTTACACCACAGTTAAAGTACCAATGGCACTAAGATTCCCCACATTACCATTCTGACGAGACTTCAAAAAGTTTAATTATTTAGTTGTAAAGTGCTCTTGGGAGATCAGAAATTGGGAAATATGTTATAGCGATGCAAGTTTGCTTGTCACCTGGCCTAACATCTGTCATCTGTCTGCACCAATGGTGCTGAGTTGGAGATGGTTGACAGCTTCAAGTTCCAAGGTGTGCACATCACCAAACTTCTGTCCTGGTCCACCCGCATTGCGCTACCACCAAGAAAGCACAACAGCGCCTACACTTCCTCAGGAAACTAAGGAAATTCGGCATGTCCACACTGACTCTTACCAATTTTTACAGATGCACCATAGAAAGCATCCCTGGCGGAGGCTAAGTGTTGATGCCGAGTCACGATTTATCGAGTTCCATGATAGCAAAATTGGTGCCGCACCTGGACCGATTCAGCGACTGTTAAGGGCTAGCACCGGCGCCATGTGGAACACGACCGATTCCGATGAGAAACGGTGCCGGATTCGCCGGGTCCGTGATTGACATTGACAAGCTGCAGCCGCATATACAGACTCCCCACACACACACCAACCCAGCCAATAAGATGGCAGCACGATGCGCGGCCCCACGTTTCCCGGATACCGAGTTGGAGACCCGTGGAGAAAAGGCGGGCCACCCTCTATCCTAGCCCGGGAAGGAGGCTGCCAGGTGCCGCCGTTCACCGTGTCTGGGCGCAGGTGGCAATGAGCGCTGTGAGCAACACCATCCAGACCGGCCAGCTGTGCCAACCAAAACTGCATCATCTCCTCAGGGCGGCCAGGGTGCCCCTTGACACCTACCCCTATCCTACACACCCTGTGGTAGTCACCACTAGCTGTATTATATGTATTACGGTAAGACACATATACTAGAGGTACATGGGTAAATCCCTGCCTGCTGGCTCCGCCCAGTAGGCGGTGTATAAAAGTGTGTGCTTGCCGGTGCTGCAGCCATTCTGGTTCCAGCTACAGGAGGCACAACAGCTTTGCTCAATAAAGCCTCGATTATTCCACTACTCTCATCTTTGTGGTAATTGATAGTGCATGACACCCCTAAGCTGATCCCCACCCAGCGGGCGGCAGAAACCCACCCTGCCCCACATTACGGCATCCATACCGGCCGCCATGGCTGGGTGCCCTGGCCACTGAGGACCCCAACCACCCACACCCTGTACTGCATGTGTCGGGCTATCTAACACTGTCATTTTCTGTCTGGACGGTACACAAAACAATATTCTTCATTGTACCTCGGTACAGGTGACAATAAATTTAAATCTAAACCTAAATTTAGTTGGTCTGCACAAAATGAAATCGAAATCAGGTTTAATGCTGAGCTGAGAAGCTTTAAAACATCCATTCTAGCCTTGCGTTAATACCTTTAGTTTGACGACCCTCAGACTGGCGCGATGTATGTAATGAGCCAGCTAAAACTCACATTTTAGAGGTTGGCAGGGTGGGCTCAGTACAATCGGTGCCCCGTTAACTTCAGAAAGAGTCCTGCCAGCAGAAAAGCTGAGCAAGCCAGGTATTGTTAAAACAGATCTACACTTTTATATTTAATTCTTCATGTTCAGCCTCTGGCTGGGCGGGGGGGGGGGTTCTTCATGTTCAGCCTCTGGCTGGGCGGGGGGCGTCAGGTGGAAGATCAGCCACGGCACACCGTACCTCTGGGAATTGTGCTAAAGTTTGCAATGGGGACAGACGCAGAGATGCAAAAGGCTACAGGAGCGATTGTCTGCTGTGGTGCTCTCGAAGCACACTGAGAGACTGAAGCAGGAAATTTCTCCTTACAGTGCTTCCTGAGCAGAGGGTATGTTCCAAAGTCTGTGCTGTTCTGTGTACATCTTTCCTAGTTTCAATCTTTGCTTCGAGTCCCTCCATGTCCTTACTCCTAATAATAATAATAATCTTTATTAGTATCACAAGTAGGCTTACATTAACACGTCCCGAGCTGGGCGCGACGAGGCCGATAGGTCACGCCCTATAAGCACAGTAACTGTGTCCAACAGCTGAAAGAAATTCAGGTGCTGAGCGTTATAACTAAGAACAGTAAGTGCTGGAAAAACTCACCCAGAAATCAATTGGACTCTTCCAGGGAACTGATGCGATTGCCTCTATTTTTTTTAAATCTAGGGAATCTCTCAATCTGTCTTCCAGCACAGCCGCTTAATCTCAGGTGCCAATCGACACGGCAGCATAGTGATTAGCACTGTTGCTCCACAGCGCCACGGTCCCGGGTTCGATTCCCGGCTTGGGTCACTGTCTGTGCGGAGTCTGCACGTTCTCCCCGTGTCGGCGTGCGTTTCCTCCGGGCGCTCCGGTTTCCTCCCACAAGTTCCGAAAGACGGGCTTGTTAGGTAAATTGGACATTCTGAATTCTCCTTCTGTGTACCCGAACAGGCGCCGGAATGTGGCGACTAGGGGCGTTTCACAGTAACTTCATTGCAGTGTTAATGTACGCCTACATGTGACACTAATAAAGATTATTTTATCTCTAATGAACCTGACACTCCCTGTGGGGCTCATAGAATACAAGCTTCCCCGTTAGTGGGCTGAGGTCTGCCCAACTGGGGTTTGTTACTTAGTCCTTTAAATACCGGGACCAGGCCCTTCACTAGTACCCCACTGGGACCCTATCGTTGTATGTTGTGGTAGTGGCCTTAATCGTTAAGTTTATAATAAACTAAAATGAACGTTCTTTCCCTGGGCTTCTGGGTCACTATAACAAGTATACACTTCTTTAAGTGTGCGGAGTTTGCACGTTCTCCCCGTGTCTGCGTGGGTTTCCTCCGGGTGCTACGGCTTCCTCCCACAGTCCAAAGATGTGCAGGTTAGGTGGATTGGCCATGCTAAATTGCCCTTAGTGTCCAAAAAGGTTAGGTGGGGTTACTGGGTTACGGGGATAGGGTGGAGGTGTTGTCTTAAATGGGGTTAAGGACTGGTGCAGACTCAATGGGCCGAATGGCATCCTTCCATGTTCAGCACGGTAGCATACTGGTTAGCACAGTTGTTTCACAGCTCCAGGATCCCAGGTTCGATTCCTGGCTTGGGTCACTGTCTCTGTGGAGTTTGCACGTTCTCCCCGTGTGTGCGTGGGTTTCCTCCGGGTGCTCCGGTTTCCTCCCACAGTCCAAAGATGTGCAGGTTAGATGGATTGGCCATGATAAATTGTCCTTAGTGTCCAAAAAATGTTACTGGGTTCCGGGAATAGGGTAAATACGTGGGCTTCAGTAGGGTGCTCTTTGTAAGGGCCGGTACAGACTCGATGGACGAATGGCCTCCTTCTGCACTGTAATTCCTATGATTCTATGAAATGCTTCCTAATCTTCAAGAAATATTCTGCTTCTCTATTTTCCTGGTCAAAATGGATAACTCTACATTTCTTCAGCAAATATTCCATCCTGCCACATTCTTGCCTCCTCACTTAATCTGTCGATGTCCCTCTGCGCCCTTCTCAGAGTTCACTTTCCCAATTAGCTTTGTCTCGTCAGCGAGTTTTGATACGATAAACTCAGCCTCCTCATCTAAGTCAATATGGAATGTAAATAGTTATGGCCCAAACACTGATCCTTCTGGTACCTCACTTGTTACAGCCCATTAATCCAAAAGTTGCTCTTCATTCCTACTCTCTGGTTGTTTTCCGTGTGTTTGGGCAGGATTTACCCACAGGTTTCGGGACCCCGATGTCTGAAGCAAATGGAGGTTCCGAGCCTGCCTGTTCCAGCAGCGAGACGGGGAGAGTTACTCTCCTGGAGTCTGCCTCTTAATAGTCCACCTCCTCACTTGCCATTTAATTAAGGGTGCTGGTGCTCGCTTGATGCTGCCGTCCCAATCACAGCGCCGGCAATTCTACAGCCTAGGCAGTCCATCGATGCCCACCTCTGCAAAAGTTCCCCTTGGCGGGAATGCATTGGCAACTCCACACTGTATTGCCAGTCGCGAGGCCCCAGAGTCTGCCACCCTGGGCTGGAAAAAAATTTCTGCAGTAAGCGATTCACCTCCTGACTCCCCAAAGCCTGTCCACCACCTACAAGGCACAAGTTAGGGGCGTGATGGAGGGCAGCACGGAGACACAGTGGTTAGCACTGCTGCCTCACGTCACCGAGGTCCCAGGCTCGATCCCGGCTTTGGGTCACTGTCTGTGTGGAGTTTGCACATCGTCCCCGTGTTTGCGCGGGTCTCGCCCCCGCAACCCAAAGATGTGCAGAGTAGGTAAATTGGCCACGCTAAATTGCTCCTTAATTGGAAAAAAATGAATTGGGTACTCTAAATTTATATTTTAAAGAAAGGAGTGTGATGGAATACTTACATGGATGAGTGCAGCTCCGACAACACTCAAGAAGCTCAACATCACCCAGAACAAAGCAGCCCGTTTGATTGGCACCACTTCACAAACATTCACTCCCTCCATCACCAATGCACAGCAGCAACAGTCTGTACTACAAGATGCACTGCAGGAACTCACCAAGGCTTTGTAAACAGCACCTTCCAAACCCGTGACTACTACTATGTAGAAGGACAAGGGCAGCAGATACATGGGACACCACCCCCTGGATGTTTCCCTGTAAGTCTGACTTGGAAATATAATGGCCGTTCCTTCACTGTCGCTGGGTCAAAATCATGGAACAACCCGCCCCCCCCCCCTCCTTAACAGCACAGTGGGTGTACGTACACTGCATGGACTGCAGAGGTTCAAGAAGGCAGTTCAACACCACCTTCTCAAGGGCAATTAGGGATGGGCAGTAAATGCCAGCCCACCCACGTCATCCACCCACAACCTTAGTGTTATGGGCCAGGGCTTAGAGAACCCCAAAGTGTATCATGGAGTTCACCTGACCCACAACTTTGAATAGATTTTGGTTATGGGGAGCACACGGCCCACTCGACAAGTGTGGTACTTCAGAAATGGAAAAGTTATTTTTTTTAAAGCAAAACAATGTTTATTCTATGAACTCAAGTTAACCTTTCTAAAACAAACAGTGAACATCTCAGCAACCAGTAAATCAAATACACCCCCCAAAGAATACAACACTAAGTAACCCTGTAAGCTGTCCTTTTAACATCCAAAAGACTTAACAACCCTTCAAACAGGAGCACATTAGGTTGACATTCAATATCGAGACCTTTTACAATTCTGGGTTCACCCAATGATCCATTGATAGTCTTTGGATGGCAGAGATCAACATTACATCTCTTTGTTTAAACTTCAGATGCAGCTCACTGAAAAACTCAGACACACCCAAGCTTTTCCTCAAAGTGAAACTAAAAAGCAGAAGTAGAGCTCAGCTCCACCCACACTCTGACATCACTCCAGTAACACGAGCAGCTCCATTTCTGAAAGGTACATTTCTTAAACACCCATTTCGTAAAGGTACTCTCCCATGACCTTAGCATGAATAACAAATGTCTTGTCTGGGGTGTGATATTTCTGCTTGATAAGAGGCGAACGTGTCTAACTTCCCAATGAGGGAACCTTCTCGAATGCACCACAGATTAGGGATAGACCTAGAACATCATGACACTGATTCTCTGACTCGCAGTGTTTGAAAACAGAGGTGTTCCATCAGTGGAGGTTTCTGGGTACAAAGCAGGCTTATTGTCAAATCAAGGTTATGACAGAAGGCCATTCGGTCCATCATGTCTGCGCCCATTCTATGCAAATCTATCTCAATAGCCCAATTCCCCTGCGCCTTCCCCCAGCCCTGTATTCTTTTCTTTTGTCAGTTATATGTTCAATTCCCGACTTCTGGTGGTGACCATGAGTTGAGCTGTCGCACGAAAGGTGGCTCTCTCCTAGAAACATCCCAGTAGGCTTTGCTAACCTAGTCAAATGGGCACCAGAAATGACCAAAAAGGTCCCCTCAACTTGCCCCCTACCTACTGCTCAACCGGCCGAGATGCCTGTGAGCCTGCAGCCAATCCTAAAGGCCAGCAAAAGCAGAGAAAGGAAAACCCAAAACCCAGATGGGGGGGGACTCGTGCCGATCCAGAAACAAGCATGACAGACCCAAGAGGATCGCCAACTCCGGCCCAATCACCGCCATAGAAGCTGATGGAGTTCCATCTCAACTGAACTACTAAAACCCAAAGAGGACCTCATGTCAGCAATGAAATCGGCAATAGAGACTGTGCTGGCCCCCATACGGGGAGCAATGGACAGAGCGGATTGGAGACCCAAGATGTGACGGTGGGGGACCTGGAGAAGGCAGCCACTGACCAAACAAATGGCGTGCCTCGCTTGAAGCAGGGGTGGCAAGGTTGGGTTCGGCCCAGAAGGAGAAGGTAGACAACCAAGAAAACAGGTTCCCCCGGCAGGACCTGTGGATCGTTGGACTACTGGAGGGCGCAGAGGGTAAGGACCCGATGGAATTTGTCTTGAAGGTGCTCAGGAAACTGCTCAGGGAGGAGGGCTTCGCCAAACCCCCAGAAGTGGACCAGACCCACAGGTTGCTCAGACAAAAGCCCAAGTCGGGAGAACCACCAAGGGCAATAACTGCAAAACGACACCAGTTTTAAGGTAAGAGACGGGCTCTGAACTGGGTGAGGAGCATGTGGTCATGCCGGTGGGAAGGACACACAATCTGCACATATCAGGACATTGGTACCAAGCGCCCAACGGAGTTTAACAGGGCCAAACCCACACTGTTTAAAGTAAATTGCGAATCAGAATGTTGTATCTGGCAGGACTATGGATTACATTTAACAACAAAAAAATTACTTCAGCACGCCGGAGGCAGCGAACGGGTTTGTTCAAAGGAATGGACTCTGGAAGTAACAAGTGAGGGAGACCGAGGAGAACGTGGACCCACATGAGCCAAATGGAAGAGGAAAACTACACTGTGGGATGTGGAGAGATGGTGGGGAAATCAGAACTGTAGGATACAAATGGAACAGTTTTTCCAGAGGGGAGTAACCACAGTAGTGAGCAGGCTAGTACATGGGAAGGTGGGGGGGGGGGGGGGCTGCTACACACCTCTCAAGTGGGAGAGAGAGCCTGGCAGGAGGGGCGGGCTAGAACAGCAAGGGAAGGGGGACGTTGACAAGGGCAAGAGGCAGTGAGGGAGCGGGACGAGGGAAGGGGAACCGCACAGGCAAAGGGGCCTGGGGGACGGGGATAGCAGGGGAATGGTGGGGGGAGGGAGCGACAGGGAGGGTAGAAAGCTGGTTATAACAGGTCGTACATGGGAGGGTCTCCAATGAGAAAGATGACGGTAGCCATCTTGGATGGCCCATGAAAAAAGGGAAACCCCGGTGTGCAGCGGCGGGATAACTATGACTGGCGCCACAGGAAGGGGGTAACAGAAACGCCCCATTCTGATTCGTCACCTGGAACATTAGGGACTCAACCAGCCAGTGAAAAGATCCAGAGCCTTCACCCATCTCAAAAGCTGAGGGTTGACGTAGTCTTTCCAAAGGAGACTCACTTAAGAGTGAAGGACCAACTGAGGGTAAGGAACAGCTGGGTAGGAGAGACTTAGGGCAGCGCGGTAAGATAGTGGTTAGCACAGTTGCTTCACAGCTCCAGGGTCCCAGGTTCGATACCCGGCTTGGGTCACTGTCTGTGCGGAGTCTGCACATCCTCCCCGTGTCTGCGTGGGTTTCCTCCGGGTGCTCCGGTTTCCTCCCACAGTCCAAAGATGTGCAGGTTAGGTGGATTGGCCATGATAAATTGCCCTTAGGTTAGGTGGGGTTACTGGGCTACGGGGATAGGGTGGAGGTGTGGGCTAGAGTGGGGTGCTCTTTCCAAGAGACTGTGCAGACTTGCTGGGCCGAATGGGCTCCTTCAGCACTGTAAATTCTATGAATCGATGCTTTGGCACAAGGGCGAGGGGGTTGCCATAGTGTTCGACAAAAAAGTAGCACTCACAGCGATGAATACGGTGACGGACCGAGGGGGACGATACGTAATGGTTAGCGGGACCCTGGAAGGGGCCCGGTGGTACTTATGAATATATACGCCCCTCACTAGGACGACGCCGAGTTCATTAAATTAACTATAGTAGAAATTCCCGACCTACACTTCCACCAACTCATCATGGGGAGACTTCAACTGTGTGCAGAACACAAAAACACACAAATCCATCCCTAGAACGGGAGCCAAATTAAGAATGGCAAGAGAATCACCCACCTTCATGGAGCAGATGGAGGGTTGGAACCATGGAGGTTCAACTACCCGAGGAGAAGGTGTGCTCTTCACACTGGCCCAAACCAAGTTCTGGTTCCTGGATCCAGATAGCCCACCACTGGGCACGGCTCCATAAATGGAACCTATTCAGTCTGGTGGAGGATGTAAAGAGGGACCTACAAAGATGGAACTCGCTCCCACTCTTCCTGTCGGGAAGAGTGCAGATGATAAAAAGGAATGTGCTGCCAAGGTTCCTCTTCATATTCAGATCACTCCCGATCTTCATCCTCAAATCCTTCTTCACCAGGGTGAATAAGCTGATTATGGCCCTCGTCTGGGCTGGAAAGAAGCCTAGGATCTGTAAAACTGTCCGACAAAGAGGGTAGTGCATGGGGTGCTTGGCTCTGCTGAACCTCCTATTCTACCACTGGGCTGAACACAGAGAGGGTGCGGTGGAGACTGGTAGAGCCTGAGGCGGAATGAGATGCTGATGGAGGAGGCCTTCAGTATTGGGATGTCCCTTCAGGCACTGGCCACCGCCCCACTCTCATTCCCTGCAGCCAAGTACTTGAAGAGCCCGATGTCAGTAGCCACACTAAGAGCTGGAACCAGCTTAGACACGACTTCCAACTCAGTAACCTGTCTGCTGCGGCCCCCATCTGCAGAATCCATAGATTTGTCCCAACAAAGATAGACGCTATCTACAAAGTGTGGAGAAAGGACGAAGGGGGGCTGATGGTAAGGGACCTGTATGTGGAGGTACAGTGACAACCCTGGAGGAACCAGCGGAGAAGCTTCAGCTCCGGAAAGGGAACAAACTCGGTTATCTACAGCTACGGGACTTCCTACACAAGGTAACCACTATATTCCCACAGAAACCCAGCCACACCCTGCTGGACAGACTATTAGCTCAGAACGAACTAAGAGACGGTAAATGTGCCGGAATATGTCGACAACTGTTAGAAGAGGTAAAGGCCCCAATGGACGAAACATGAGAAAGGTGGGAGGGGGATCTGGGCATGGAGGTAGGGGGAGGACTCTGGATCGAAACTCTGCACAGGGTAGGGCTTAGCCTAACAAAACTAAAGGTGGTGCACAGGGCACACCTAAACAGGACACGCATAAGCGGATTCTTCCCGGAGGTGGAGTGTAAATGTGAGCGGCGTCAGGGGGGTCTGGTCCAACCACACCCACATGTTCTGGTCCTGCCTCAAGCTGAGCAGGTTCTGGACCACCTTCTTCCAGGCCATGTCCAAGGTGGTGGGGGGTGAAGACGGAGCCATGCCAGTAAGTGGCGGCCTTCGGGATGTCGGAGCATCAAGAGCTCTTTGTGGGGAGAGGGGCCGATGCCCTGGCCTTCGCCTCCCTGATTGCCCGGCAGAGACTCCTGGGCCTCAGATGGAGATTGGCAGGGCCACTCAGGGCCTCGGACTGGCTATCCGACCCAGCGGAGTTCTCTAAAGCTAGAAAGAATAAAATTTGGCATCAGGGGATCAGAGGAAGGGTTCCACTACACGTGGAAGCAATTCATCAGCCCCTTGGAAGCCATGTTCATGACCAGCAACTGGTGGGGGGGGGGGTGGGGGGGGGGGTGGTGGGGGGGGGTGGTGGGGGGGGGTGGGGGGGTGGGTGGTGGGGGTGGGGTGGGGGGGGTGGGGGGGGTGGGGGGGTGGGGGGGGTGGGGGGGTGGGGTGGGGGGGGTGGGGGGGGGGTGGGGGTGGGGGGTGGGGGGGGTGGGGGTGGGGGGGTTTGATTCCCCGCTGGGTCACTGTCTGTGCGGAGTCTGCAGGTTCTCCCCATGTCTGCGTGGGTTTCCTCCGGGTGCTCCGGTTTCCTCCCACAGTCCAAAGACGTGCGGGTTAGGCGGATTGGCCATGATAAATTGCCCTTAGTGTCCAAAAAGGTTAGGAGGGGATATTGGGTTACGGGGATAGGGTGATAGTGAGGGCTTAAATGGATCGCTGCAGACTCGCTGGGCCGAATGGCCTCCTTCTGCACTGTATGTTCTATGTTCCAACTATACGTTTATTAGATTTGCCCGTCATAAATGGGAAACTCCAATAAAAACATTTTTTTTAAATGTTCAATTCCCTGTGGAAAGTTACTATTGAATCTACTTCTACCACCCTTCAAATGAAATGAAATGAATGAAAATCGCTTATTGTCACGAGTAGGCTTCAATGAAGTTACTGTGAAAAGCCACTAGTCACCACATTCCAGCACCTGTTCGGGGAGGCTGGTACAGGAATTGAACCGTGCTGCTACCCTGCCTTGGTCTGCTTTAAAAGCCAGCAATTTGCCCAGTGAGCTAAACCAGCCTCTTAACCCCTGTAGCCCCTGTAGCCCTGCATCTCAGACAATATCAACTCATAGCTTTAAAAAAAAATCCCTTCATCTCCCCTCTGTTTCTCCTGGTGTCCTCTGGCTACACGTCCTCCTGGCAATGCAAACAGGCTCTCCTTCAAAATCCTTCATGATTTCTATTGAAAAGTTTCTGCAGAATCGGGGGAGATAGTGGCAATCAAGCTGGAATTGAAAAGTTAATAAATAAATAATCTTTTTATTGTCACAAGTAAGCTTACATTAACACTGCATTGAAGTTACTGTGAAAAGCCACGAGTCGCCACATTCCGGCGCCTGTTTGGGTACACTGAGGGAGAATTCAGAATTCTCAGTCGGTACAGGAATTGAACCCGTGCTGCATTACAAACTAGCTGTCTAGTCCACTGAGCTAAACCAGCCCTCAGGCCTCATAATGATAGTACGAAGCACTAGCTTTCGGAGCGCAGCTCCTTCCTCATGTGAATGATGGTTCCTGAAATACATATATAGACAAAGTCAATGATGCCAGATGATACTTTGAATGTGAGTCTTTGCAGGTAATGAAGTCTTTACAGGTCCAGAAGGAGCAACTGGAGCAAGGGATAATCACAGGTTAAAGAGGTGTGAATTGTCTCAAGCCAGGACAATTGGTTGGATTTCGCAAGCCCAGGTCAGATGGTGGGGGGTGAATGTAATGCGACATGAATCCTAGGTCCCGGTTGAGGCCGTACTCATGTGTGCGGAACTTGGCTATAAGTTTCTGCTCGGTGATTCTGCGTTGTCGCGCGTCTGAAAGGCCGCCTTGGAGAACGGTTACCCGAAGATCAGAGGCTGAATGCCCTTGACTGCTGAAGTGTTCCCCGACTGGAAGGGAAGATTCCTGCCTGGAGATTGTCGCATGATGTCCATTCATCCGTTGTCGAAGCGTCTGCATGGTCTCGCCAATGTACCACGCTTCGGGACATCCTTTCCTGCAGCGTATGAGGTAGACAACGTTGGCGAGTCGCAAGAGTATGTCCCACGTACCTGGTGGGTGGTGTTCTCACGTGTAATGGTGGTACCCATGTCGATGATCTGGCCCGTCTTGCAGAGATTGCCATGGCAGGGTTGTATGGTGTCGTGGTCGCTGTTCTCCTGAAGGCTGGGTAGTTTGCTGCACACAATGGTTTGTTTGAGGTTGCGCGGTTGTTTAAAGGCAAGTAGTGGGGGTGTGGGGATGCCCTTGGCAAGATGTTCATCTTCATCAAGGACATGTTGAAGGCTGCAAAGAAGATGTCGTAGTTTCTCTGCTCCGGGGAACTACTGGATGACGAAGGGTACTTTGTCGGCTGTGTCCCGTGTTTGTCTTCTGAGGAGGTCGGTGCGGTTTTTTTGTTGTGGCGCGCTGGAACTGTCGATCGATGAGTCGATCGCGTTCGTACGAGGGCATCTTTCAGCGTCCTTCCAGTCAGGAAACGCTTCAGCAGTCAAGGGCATTCAGCCTCTGATCTTTGGATAAGCGGCCTTCAGGACGCGCGACAACGCAGAATTGCCGAGCAGAAACTTATAGCCACGTTCCGCACACATGAGTATGGCCTCAACCGGAACCTTGGATTCATGTCGCATTACATTCACCCCCCACCGTCTGGCCTGGGCTTGCAAAATCCTTCCAATTGTCCTGGCTTGAGACAATTCACAACTCTTTAACCTGTGATTATCCTTCTCTCCAGTTGCTCCGTCTGGGCCTGTAAAGACTTAATTACCTGCAAAGAATCGCATTCAAAGTATCGTCTTGCATCATTGACCTTGTCTATATATATGGGGAGGGATTCTCCGATCCCCCGCTGGGTCGGAGAATCGCCGGAGGGCGGTGTGAATTACGCCCCCGCTGGCTGCTGAATTCTCTGGCGTCGGGTTTCTGGCGGGGGTAGGAATCGCGGCGCGCCGGTCAGCGGCTGCTGGCAGCGGCCCCCTGGTGATTCTCCGGCCGGCGATGGGCCGAGTGGCCACCCATTTCCGGCGGGTCGCACCGGCGTAAATTACAACAGGTCCTTACCGGCGGGACCTGGCTCCACGGGCGGCCTGCAGAATCCTTGGGGGGGGGCGTGGGGGGATCTGGCCCCAGGGGGTGACCCCACGGTGACTTGGCCCGTGATCGGGGCCCACTGATCTGCGGGTGGGCCTGTGCCGTGGGGGCACTCTTTCCCTCCGCACCGGCCGCTGCCAACCTCCCCCATGGCTGGTGTGGAGAAGACCCCCCTGCGCATTCGCTGGATGATGCCAGCACATGCTGGCGCTCCTGCGCATGTGCCAACTCACGCCGGCCGGCAGAGGCCCTTCCGCGCCGGCTGGTCCGCCCCGCCGCTTCGCGGAGAATCCCGCCTATGTTTCTGGAACCCACCTCTTCATTCACCTGAGGAAGGAGCTGTGCTCCGAAAGCTAGTGATTCAAAACAAACCTGTTGGACTTTAACCTGGTGTTGTAAAACTTCTTACTGTACTCACCCCAGTCCAACGCCGGTATCGCCACATCTCTGTAATGATGACCATGAAACCATTGTCGGTTGTCATAAAAAAGTTTGGGTCACTGTCTGTACGGAGCCTGCACGTTCTCCCCGTGTCTGCGTGTGTTTCCTCTGGGTGCTCCGGTTTCCTCCCACAAGCCTCGAAAGACATACTGTTAGGTGAATTGGATAGTCTGAATTCTCCCTCTGTGTACCCGAACAGGCGCCGGAATGTGGCAACGAGGGGCTTTTCACAGTAACTTCACTGCAGTGTTAATGTAAGCCTGCTTGTGACAATGAAGATTATTTATTTAGACCCATCTGGTTCACCAATGCCCTTTAGGAAGGACATCTGCCGTCCTTACCCGGTCTGGCCTACATGTGACTCCAGATCCACGACAATGTGTTTGGCTCTTAACTGCTCCTCCGAAATGGTATGGCAAGACATGCCCTCCATTAAGGGCAATTAGGGACGTTGGAACAAATGCTGGTCCAGTCAGCAATGCCCACACCCCATGAAAGTAAATTATTAAATTAACCATCACTGTTATAAGGAGAACAACCCCCGCTTGCCTAGGTAACCTGGATTGTGCAGCTCCAGGTCAGAATGGGTACAGCTTGTGTCTGGGCAGATTAGCAATGGCTGAAAGGGAAAACCATGCTTAGTCGCCCCAACGTTGACAGACGATGGACTGTGCCAAAATGTTACAGTGCCAAGCGGCTGCTTAGAGTTGATCCACTCAGAACTGAGGTAATAACAGTAAAATGCAAATGAGAACGCGGCAGTGTCAGCGAGAAAATCATTAACATTGCTTCATGATAGATCATAATGCATTGGTAAAGTTTAAATGCTCATTTAATATTGGAAAATCTGTCAAGTGCGGAAAAAAACAAATTCAAGATATTGAATTTTGTTGCCACTGATAGTAAAGCTGGGCTTGATTGCGATTCTTGGCATCAATGTGATGCCATATCCACAGCAATGGTTGACTCTTGAATGCTCTCTGAAATGGCCGAGCAAGCCATTCATTTCAAGGGCAGCTAGAAATGGGCAACACATTAGGCCTTGACAGGGATGGCCACATCTCCATGAAAGGCCAAATCCAAATTCAACTGAGGATGGCAGCCTACCCCCAAGAACAATCAAAGGGTGGCTTTACTGTCTCCAATTACCAGGGGGGTGGCCGCTGCTGAGGCTGCAGCTCCAGGACAAGGTCACCCCAATGGTGACGCGCTCTCGAAGAGCCAACGGGTATACTGGGGCAGGCAGGCAACCCAGGATGAACTGGGGGGTGGTTGGGGAGTGGAGTGGGAGGCAGTCGATGTGTATTAGCGGTGCCATTGCCATGGAGACAGGCGGAGCTCAATGCGGGCTATGGTGTACCTATAAAAGGGAACCACCCCTGGAAGCCCACAGGAGCCTCAAGACTTGCTGATTTCCCTGAGTAACGGGGGGGGGGGGGGGGTCACCTGACATAGACAAAATGCCCTTGGGGTCATGAAGTAACCCTTAAATGGCCACTTAAATGGCTCAATTAGCAGCCCAGTGGGCCACTGAGTCACCAGATTTCCCACTAATGCCAATGGCATCGCACCCGTTCCTTACTCTTCCATATTGCAAATTCCCCCTGGAGGATCAGAGTTCCTTCTTTACTGGTGGCGAAGATTTACCACAGTGTTGAATCTGCATTGAAATAGAGTTTCTAAAATATCCTTACCCTCCCAGTACAATCTTCCACTATCTGGTTGTAGTGTTAAATCGTTCAATTGACCTGTTCTTGACGATGAGAGTTGGCTAACTGGTCTGTGCTCACTGTGCTTGATTGGTTGCGCCTGGGTGATGACTCAGAGAAAAAGTAAACAGAAAAACCTGGAAACTGAGCTGGGCCAAGCATGAGTGCAGACACTTTGTGATGGCAGAGATATTTTAAAACATGGTAAGTAAGCCTATTGCACACGAGAGGGAGGGATTTCCTGGCCCTTCCGCCAGCGGGATCTTCCAGTCCCACCGAGCTTGACACCCGGTTTCTGGCGGCAGGATGGGCGCGCCATGCACAATGACACTGCCCTCGGTGGGATTGGAAGATGCCACTGTCGGACAATGACAACCCATTGCTGTGGGACAACCTGCTGTGCGGGGCTAGGAAACATGGACTTAGAATCTGGCTTTATCTCCACATTGCTCTGGGATAAATCAAATATATAAAACATACAATAAACTGACAAATACACAAGTGTAATTACTGATAGAACTTTAAAAAAAATAAACTTAGTGTACCCAATTCATTTTTTCCAATTAAGGGGCAATTTAGCGTGGCCAATCCACCTACCCTGCACATCTTTGGGCTGTGGGGGCGAAACCCACCCAAACACGGGTAGAATGCGCAAACTCCACACGGCGCCTGATGCGACCATTAATTCACTCGAGACAAGAGTGGGCAGCACGGTAGCACAAGTGATTAGCTTTGTGGCTTCACAGCGCCAGGGTCCCAGGTTCGATTCCCTGCTGGGTCACTGTCTGTGCAGAGTCTGCACGTTCTCCCCATGTGTGCGTGGGTTTCCTCCGGGTGCTCCGGTTTCCTCCCACAGTCCTAAGACATGCAGGTTAGGGGATTGGCCTTGTTGAATTGCCCTTAGTGACCAAAAAAGGTTTGGAGGGGTTATTGGGTAATGGGGATAGAGTGGAAGTGAGGGTTTAAGTGGGTTGGTGCATACCCGATAGGCCGAATGGTCTCCTTCTGCGCTGTTATGTTCTATGTCTATAAACCGTGGCTTTAATCAACTTAGAACAGTGGCTGCCTGTGACTGATACAATACTGTGGGCTGCCTACAGGTCGACTGCTCGTTATACCCCCCTCAAGGGGAGGAGCCATGGGTGGAGCCCATACATGTCCCAACATGTTCCCCTATGGATGGTGCCATACAATGGCCCATAGGTGGAGACCACAAGGGCAACAGCATAGCACAGATACAAATACAAAGGCAAAGCATGGTACTGATACAGTGGTGGATTTTTGGTATAATACATTCACCACATTCACCCCCTGTTAAAAAAATGAAGTCCGGCGGGGGTGACGGGTTCATAAGTTAAACTCTGGCATTGCTGCTGGCCCAGGTGTCGAGCTAATCCGTGCTGGCACCGGTAGTGGGGGCGCCGGTGCGGGTACAGGCGTGGACTCCGGGAGCGTCTCTTCTGGAGCTTCATTCCTGTGGATCGGTGAAGGGGGGATGGTGGGCGGGAGGGAGCGCGGGAGCCATATAGGGGCGGGGGCACTGGTCATGGTAGGTTGGGTGGGATATAGTGGAGGGACGGCGGTGGTGATAGTGGTGGTGGTGGTGGAACCGGCGAGCGCCAGGTCCCGAGGGAGACCGTATCCTGTTGGCCATCGGGGTGTTCGATATAAGCGTACTGGGGGTTGGGGTGTAGTAGCTGGACCCTCTCTACCAGAGGATCGGCCTTATGGATCCTGACGTGTTTTCTGAGTAGGACTGGCCCCGGTGTCTTCAGCCAGGACGAAGCAATACCCCTGAGGTGGATCCCCTAGGAAAAACAAATAGGCGGTCATGAGGGGTCTCGTTTGTGGCCGTGCAAAGTAGGGACCTAATAGAGTGGAGCGCATCGGGGAGGACCTCCTGCCAGTGAGAAACTGGGAGATTCCAGGGTCAGTAGGACGATCTTCCAGACCGTCGCATTCTCCCTCTCCACCTGCCCGTTTCCCCTGGGGTTATAACTGGTAGTCCTGCTCGAGGCGATGCCCTTACTGAGCAGGTACTGACACAGTTCGACGCTCATGAACGACGAGCCCCGGTCACTGTGGACATAGCTGGGGAAACCGAACAGGGTGAAGACACTATGTAGGGCTTTAATGACAGTGGGGGTGGTCATATCGGGGCAAGGGATTGCAAAGGGGAGAACACATCAATAATATTGCGGAAATATGTATTGCGGTTATTGGAGGGGAGGGGCTCTTTGAAATCGATACTGAGGCGCTCAAAGGGCCGGGATACCTTTATCAGGTGGGCCTTATCTGGTTGATAGAAGTGCGGTTTACACTCCGCACAGATCTGGCAGTCCCTGGTCATGGCTCTGACCTCCTCGGTGGAGTAGGGCAGGTTGCGGGCCTTGATATAGTGGATAAGCTGAGTGACCCCCGGATGGCAGAGGTCATCGTGGATAGCCCATAGTTGGTCATCTTGCGCGCTGGCGCATGTGCCGCGGGACAGGGCATCTGGGGGCTCGTTGAGTTTCCCAGAACGATATACTATATCATAGTTGTAGGTGGAGAGTTCGATCCTCCACCTCAAGATCTTATCGTTCTTGATTTTGCCCCGCTGCGTATTATCGAACATGAAGGCTACCGATCGTTGGTCGGTGACGAGGGTAAACCTCCTACCAGCGAGGTAGTGCCTCCAGTGCCGTACGGCTTCCACAATGGGTTGGGCTTCTTTTTCGACCGAGGTGTGTCGGATTTCGGAGGTGGTGAGGGTGCGCAAAAAATCCGCTACCGGTCTGCCTGCTTGATTGAGGGTAGCGGCGAGAGCGACCTCTGATCTGTCGCTCTCCACCTGGAAGGGGACGGACTCATCCACCATGTGCATCGTGGCTTTGGTGATGTCCCCCTTGATGCAGCTGAAGGCCTGGCGGGCCTCAGTCGCCAGTGGGAAGATGGTGGCCTTGATTAGTGGGCGGGCTTTGTCCGCATAGTTGGGGACCCACTGGGCATAATGTGAGAAGAACCCGAGACACCTCTTCAGGGCCTTGGGACAGTGAGGGAGGGGGAGTTGCATGAGGGGGCGCATACGGTCAGGGTCGGGTCCTAGGACCCCGTTCTCCACGACGTAGCCAAGGATGGCTAGTCTGGTCACGCGGAAAATGCATTTCTCCTTGTTGTAGGTGAGATTGAGGGTTTGGGCGGTTTGGAGAAATCGGTGGAGGTTGGCGTCGTGGTCCTGCTGATCATGGCCGCAGATGGTGACATTGTCCAAGTACGGAAATGTGGCCCGCAGCCCGTACTGGTCCACCATTCGGTCCATTGTTCTTTGGAACACCGAAACCCCGTTTGTGACGCCAAAGGGGACCCGGAGGAAGTGGAAAAGGCGGCATTCTGCCTCAAAAGCCGTGTCGTGGCGGTCCTCCAGGGGGATTGGGAGCTGGTGGTATGCAGACTTCAGATCCACCGTGGAGAACACCCGGTAGTGTGCGATCTGGTTTACCATGTCTGCAATCCGGGGAAGGGGGTACGCATCGAGTTGCGTGTACCGGTTTATGGTTTGGCTGTAATCAACAACCATCTGGAACTTTTCCCCGATCTTGACGACCATCACCTGAGCTCTCCAGGAGCTATTGCTGGCCTCGATGACTCCCTCCCGCAAGAGACGCAGGACATCGGACCTGATAAAAGTCCTGTCCTGTATGCTATACTGCCTGCTTCTGGTGGCGACTGGTTTGCAATCGGCGGTGAGGTTTGCGAAGAGTGGGGGAGGGAGCAAATAGATTCTGTTTGCTGTTTGCTGAGTAAATACACTTTGTTTGCTACAGTAAGTCCTGCGCAAATCTCGCTGCATCTCCCATTTATATGGTTAACGCAATGGTGCCAATACCCACTTTGAATCACTATTTAGCTGAGGCAATGGGAACAGCAGTACATCCCTCTTCTTCCTGCTGCTAGAATGCACAGGACCAGTCTTCACTGCAAATACATGTAACATGTAACTGAGTTCCACTTCGGATCAGTCTTGTCCCACCTTCAAAAGGTTGTGGGTTCAAGCCCTGCCCCAGGCGTTACACACAAGTTGGTGCTTCAGAGCAACACGGAAGGAATGTTGCACTGTTGGAGGGGTTACCTTTTAGATGAGTTGTCTGTGTGGATATTCTATTAACTTTAAGAGGGGGAGAGTTCTCCCACTGACCTGGCCAATTAACTCAGCCATGGTATATGATGCACGATCAATCACTACTGAAGCGAGATTGTAGTCCAATTGAAGGCTTTAATGAACAAGTAGTTACCCCAGCAGCTCCGGTACAGAATGACTGCTGTGGGTGAAACACAGACTCTTATGCTCCACCTGCTGGGCGGAACCAGGAGGCAGGTTCCACCACCCATACTACAGTACAAGGTACATCCCACCTAGGTACCCCGATACCCCTAATATAGCCTTCCACAGTATATTAACTGGTCATTCAATAAGTCCATAAGACTTAGGAGCGGAAGTAATGCCATTCGGCCCATCGAGTCCACTCCACCATTCAATCATGGCTGATTTCAACTCCATTTATCCGCTCTCTCTCCATAGCCCTTAATTCCTCGAGAAATCAAGAATTTATCAACTTCTGTCTTAAAGAAACTCAACGTCCCGGCCTCTGTGGCAATGAATTCCACAGACCCACCACTCTCTGGCTGAAGAAATTTCTCCTCATCTCTGTTCTAAAGTGACTCCCTTTTATTCTAAGGCTGTGCCCCCGGGTCCTAGTCTCCCCTGCTAATGGAAACAACTTCCCTATGACCACACTATCTAAGCCATTCATTATCTTGTAAGTTTCTATTAGATCTCCCCTCAACCTCCTAAACTCCAATGAATATAATCCCAGGATCCTCAGACGTTCATCGTATGTTAGGCCTACCATTCCTGGGATCATCAGTGTGAATCTCCGCTCGACCCACTCCAGTGCCAGTATGTCCTTCCTGAGGTGTGGGGCCCAAAATTGCTCACAGTATTCTAAATGGGGCCTAACTAGTGCTTTATAAAGCTTCAGAAGTACATCCCTGCTTTTATATTTCAAGCCTCTTGAGATAAATGACAACATTGCATTTGCTTTCTTAATTACGGACTCAACCTGCAAGTTTACCTTTAGAGAATCCAAGTCCCTTTGCACTTCAGCATTATGAATTTTGTTACCGTTTAGAAAATAGTCCATGCCTCTATTCTTTTTTCCAAAGTGCAAGACCTCGCACTTGCCCACGTTGAATTTCATCAGCCATTTCTTGGACCACTCTCCTAAGCTGTCTAAATCTTTCTGCAGCCTCACCACCTCCTCAATACTACCTGCCCCTCCACCGATCTTTGTATCATTGGCAAACCTAGCCAGAATGCCCCCAGTCCCGTCATCTAGATCGTTAATATATAAAAAGAACAGCTGTGGCCCCAACACTGAACCCTGCGGGACACCACTCGTCACCGGTTGCCATTCCGAAAAAGAACCTTTTATCCCAACTCTCTGCCTTCTGCCTGACAGCCAATCGCCAATCCATGTTAGTACCTTGCCTCGAATACCATGGGCCCTTATTTTACTCTGCAGTCTCCCGTGAGGCACCTTATCAAAGGCCTTTTGGAAGTCAAGATAGATAACATTCATTGGCTCTCCTTGGTCTAACCTATTTGTTATCTCTTCAAAGAACTCTAACAGGTTTGTCAGGCACGACCTCCCCTTACTAAATCCATGCTGACTTGTCCTAATCCGACCCTGCACTTCCAAGAATTTAGAAATCTCATCCTTAACGATGGATTCTAGAATCTTGCCAATAACCGAGGTTAGGCTAATTGGCCTCTAATTTTCCATCTTTTTTCTTGTTCCCTTCTTGAACAGGGGGGTTACAACAGCGATTTTCCAATCCTCTGGGACTTTCCCTGACCCAGTGACTTTTGAAAGATCATAACTAACGCCTCCACTATTTAGTCAGCTATCTCTTTTAGAACTCTAGGATGTAGCCCATCTGGGCCCGGAGATTTATCAACTTTTAGACCTCTTAGTTTCTCTAGCACTTTCTCCTTTGTGATGGCTACCATATTCAACTCTGCCCCCTGACTCTCCTGAATTGTTGGGATATGACTCATGTCTTCTACTGTGAAGACTGACGCAAAGTACTTATTTAGTTCCTCAGCTATTTCCTTCTCTCCCATCACTAGATTACCAGCGTCATTTTGGAGCGGCCAAATGTCTACTTTTGCCTCCAGTTTGTTTTTAATATATTTAAAGAAACTTTTACTATCATTCCTAATGTTACTGGCTAGCCTACCTTCATATTTGATCCTCTCTTTCCTTATTTCTCTCTTTGTTATCCTCTGTTTTTGTAGCCTTCCCAATCTTCTGACTTCCCACTACTCTTTGCCACATTATAGGCTTTCTCTTTTGCTTTGATGCATTCCCTGACTTCCTTTGTCAGCCATGGCTGCCTAATCCCCTCTCTGATAACATTTCTTTTCTTTGGGATGAACCTCTGTACTGTGTCCTCAATTACTCCCAGGAACTCCTGCCATTGCTGTTCTACTGTCTTTCCCACTAGGCTCTGCTCTGCTCCCAGTCGATTTTCATCAGTTCCTCCCTCATGTCCTTGTAGTTACCTTTATTTAACTGTAACACCTTTACATCTGATTCTACCTTCTTTCTTTCAAATTGCAGACTGAATTCTTCCATATTATGATCATTGCCTCCTAAGCGTTCCCTTACTTTAAGATATTTTATCAAGTCTGGCTCATTACATAACACTAAGTCCAGAATGGCCTGTTCCCTCGTGGGCTCCATCACAAGCTGTTCCAAAAAGCCCTCTTGTAAACATTCAATGAATTCCCTTTCTTTGGGTCCACTGGCAACATTATTTACCCAGTCCACCTGCATATTGAAGTCCCCCATGATCACTGTGATCTTGCCTTTCTGACATGCCCTTTCTATTTTGTGGTGCATTTTGTGCCTCTGGTCCTGACCACTGTTAGGAGGCCTGTACATAACTCCCATTATGGTTTTTTTTGCCTTTGTGGTTCCTCAACTCTACCAACACAGACTCCACATCATCTGACCCTATGTCGTTTAGTGCTATTGATTTAATTTCATTCCTAATTAACAAGGCAACCCCGCCCCCTCTGCCCACCCCTCTGTCTTTTCGATAGGTTGTGAATCCCTGGATGTTTAAATGCCAGTCCTGAACCCCCTGCAACCATGTCTCTGTGATGTCTACCACATCATACCTGCCAGTCACAATCTGGGCCACAAGCTCATCTACCTTGTTCTGTACACTGCGCGCATTTAAATATAGCACCTTTAATTCTCTATTGACCGTTCCTTTTTGTTTTCTTAGTGTGGTGGACCTTGGTTTACTGAGCCTTTGCATACACTGCATCATATTTTGTGGGATGGGGACTATCGTAACCTCTCCTGAGTTCTGTCTTTTTGTGCTTTTTTGTATTCCTAAGCAGCTACGCTTCCCACTGATTACTTCACCTCTTGGTTCCCTGACTTTCCCTTCCCCCCCAACCTCTAGTTTAAAGTCCTATTGACCACCCTATTTACTCTTTTCGCCAGAACACTGGTCCCAGCTCGGTTCAGGTGGAGACCATCCCAACGGTATAGGTCCCCCCTGTCCCAAAACTGATGCCAGTGTCCCATGAAAAGGAACCCCTCTTTCCCACACCACTCTTTCAGCCACATGTTAACTTCCCTTATTCTTGCCTCCCTATGCCAATTTGCACATGGCTCGGGCAGTAATCCGGAGATTATGACCCTTGAGGACCTGTTTTTTAATTTGAATCCTAGCTCTTTATAATCTCTAAACAGGTCCTCTTTCCTAGACTTGCCTATGTTGTTGGTACCGACATGGACCACAACAACTGGATCCTCCCCCTTCTCTCCAGTATCCTTTCAAGCCGGTCAGAGATGTCCCGCTCCCTAGCACCGGGCAGGCAACATACCATGCGGGACTCTTTATCCTGCTCACAAAGGATACTATCTATCCCCTTGATAATAGAATCCCCTACAACTACAACTTGCCTATTTACTCCCTCCCCTTGAATGGCCTGCTGAGCCATGGTGCCTTGGTCAGCTGACTCATCCTTCCTGCAGCCCTGTTCGCCATCCACACAGGGAGCAAGTGCCACGTACCTGTTGGACAGGGTCAAGGGCTGAGGCTCCTGAGTTCCTGACTGCTGGTTCCCTTTACCTGCCTGACTTGTAGTCACACCCTGCTGTCCCTGACCACTGGCGGGATTTAAACTACTTACTCTGACAGGTGTGACTGCCTCCTGAAACACAGTGTCCAGGTAAGTCTCCCCCTCCCGGATGTGCCTCAGTGTTTGAATCTCAGACTCCAGCTCATCAACCCTGAGCCGGAGCTCTTCGAGCAGCCAACACTTACTGCAGATGTGGTCGCTGCAGCTCACAATGGGATCTGCCAGCTCCCACATCAAGCAGCTCAAGCACATCACCTGCCCAGCCATCTCTAATTAATTAATTAGTTTAATTTAAGTTTACGAGTTTAGTTGTTTTTTAAATTTGGGGCAGATTTGCTATCAACCACTCAGATCACAACTTCCCTCTGACGTCACTTTTGGAAAAAAAGTGGAAAACAGGAAGTTACTGTTAGGTTTTTATACTCACACAGAGACTGCTCCTCCTCCTCCGAACGGCTCCCCAAACTAGGCCAATGTGGGACCTTTCTGTGCACAAATTGGCTGTCAAGTTTGTCCAGCGCGGAATACATCAAAAATGATTCATTCTCTGTGAAGCGCTTTAGGGCTACGGAAAGCATTATGTAAATGGTATTCTTTTCCAATGGCTGTCAGTGAGATACAAGGCAGTAATTAAATTGAAGTTCAGTGGTTTCAATGCTATTCGAGTTCCTAAATTACCCTGTTAAATAATCTGTATTTCTGTCAACCGCTTTGCATTGTTTACAATATGTCAGAGACTGTTTTTCCTCCTCTGCTTCTCCATGCCTACAACCACTGCCTATTTTGGCCCCTCTCTTCCTCTTATCCTGAGTGCTTTGGGTCATGCTGAAGAGTACATCTCCCCCTGTTGCCTGCCTATTGTTACTGCCGTGAGGTCTGGGCCACTCTTGAGGCCCAGGTCCTTGTTTACACACAGGCAACGACTGGACGTACTAAACCAGCCCTCTATAGAGGCTTGCCAATTGGTCAGACCTAAATTTGCCCCTTCCTACCCAGTGGGGCCTGCCTGTCTGAGGGAGTCAGGGCGGAGCAGGGGAAGGCTGCATGGCTGGCAGCACTGCAGGGGATGGAGTTGCATTTGGGGAGCCGGGAGTAGTTATCCCGCTGCTCTTGACCGCATGAATGTAGAAAAAAGAACATTTCCTTGCGTTTTGAGCATCCTGCAGTGGAGCTTCCAGGATCTGCTGGTATGGCTTTTCAACACTGATATATATGTACAGGTAAAACGGTTAGTCTGCCTTCACCATCCAAGGTCAAAAACTCTGGAATTCCCTCGCTAAATATCTCCACCTGCCTCTCCCCCTTTCCTCCTTTAAGTTACCTACATTTTGGTCTCCTTTCTGAATATTTCCTTTTGTGGCTCAATGTCCAATTTTGTCTGATAATACTCCGGCTTGGCGGCTTGGGCTCGTTAGAAAGTGCTCTATAAAAGCAAGCTAATATTCTTGTACAACTGCCATTTTCACCTCAGAATTGCAAACTGTGAACTGATGAATTTATGTAGCCAATCAAGGTTCCGAAACGGCTCTTATCAGAGTCACAAATTACATCCTACGTGAATGTGACAAATGATAGATTTCCCTCCTCGTCTTTGTAGAGCTGCGTGAGCCTCCGGCATGGGTTGACCATGCCAGCCTCCTTCAACACGTCTCCAGTGCCGTCCAGCTGGGTGGGATTGCAGTCGTCTGGTTCCATTCTCATCGACCCAATCGTCACCGGCTTCTCTTCCCATTCCTACACTGGTACCTCTAGGGTCCCCGGAGGATTTACACTTGACTCCCGCCCTCTCATATCCCATCCACATGCTGTGCCTTGGTGACACCATCCAAAAGCGTTGTGCTAGTCTTCACATGTACACTGATGACACCCAGCTCTACCTTACCACTGCTTCTCTTCAATCCTCCACTATCTATCTGACTACTTAGTGGATGTCTAGTATCGGGCGAGCAGCAAATTCCTCCTGTTCTTTTGGACCCTGCTCTAAACATCATTCCTAAACTGCAGATTCCATCTTTCTCTCTGGCAACAATTTGTGAATACATCAGTCTGTTTGCAACCTCGCTCTCACATTTGACCCTCAGGTGAGCTTCCAGCTACATACTCGTGCCATTGCTAAGAGCACCTATTTTCACCTCGGTAACATTGTCCACCTTCACCCCTGTGTGGTATTCTTTGTGATTCTGTTATCAGGATGGATGTTGTAGTGTTCACAAAGACCACAGAAGCTAAATTCACTAACAAAAGCTAACTTTTACGTACACTACTTATTAAAGCTCGACTACTTACTCCTACAGTAAACAATAATGTAGTAATCTACAATCTGCACTTTACTAACACGAGTCTCTACACTCCATGTATAACTGTACTCCAACTCTCTAGGCCTCTCCTCTGCACTCTCTCCAGCCTTCTCCCAGAAGCCTGTGAGTCAGTGCTTTATATAGTTCTGCATCTAGCTCCATCTAGTGGTTAATTATAATATGGCAATAATCTTCTGTATTCTGAATATTTCACATAATGTCACACCCTGTCCCAACTCACCTGATGCTGAAACCTTCATTCATGCTTTGGTTACCCCTGGGCTCGATTAGCAAAAATACTGTTGACCTTCTCATAATCACATCAGTTTCTGATCACCGATCATCCCTGTGCCCGCTGATCTACATTGGCTCCCAGTCAACAGTGTCTTGATTTTAAAATTCCCGCCTCAAATCCCTCCTTGGTCTTACCCATTCCCTGTCTTGAATCTCTCCCAGGCCCCACAACTCTCCGAGTTGCGCTCCTCTAATTCTGGTCTCTTGAGATCTGGCTGGGTCTTAAGCCCTAGAATCCCCCCTGCCCCACCCCGAAACCTCTCCACTTCTCCACCTCGTTCTCTCCCTTTAATACGCTCCTTAAAATCTACCTCTTTGGCCAAACTTTTGTTCATCTGACCTAACATCTCCTTCTGTGGCACCATGTTATATTTTGTTTTACGAAGCTCCTCATTGCATCATAAACAGAAAACATTTTACTGTATTGTTGTTATACATCATAGGTCAACCATTTGTGGTCGGAAACAGGCAGAAGGCCCAACAGAGGACACCACTCAAAATGCCAGTGGCCAGAGTGGCATTGTAAACAGTGCAGTTTCGTGACTCAACGCATTTTTCATTCCATTGCCATCTCATTTACGCCAAGCGAGGGCATTTAAAAGCAGCCCCACATTGTCAAGGGAGCGACCTATAAGGAAGCTTGTGCTTAGGAGAGAGGGAACAACTAAAACAAGTAACATGATGATAAAACCCTCAAGGAGGTCACGGTATCAGGGGACAATTAGATTCCTAGTGACCTCCTCTGGATATGAGCTCCCCGGTGGTGAGGGGTGGGGGGGGGGAGGGGTTTCCCCCTTAATCAGACCTCAAGTATAAAAAACCCCGACCTGGGAGCAGATCAGGGAGGGAGACCTTTCAGAGTGTAATATCATAAATAAACATAACCTTGGTTTTCTACCTGAATGAAATGAAATGAAAATGAAAATCACTTATTGTCAGAAGTAGGCTTCAAATGAAGTTACTGTGAAAAGCCCCTAGTCGCCACATTCCGGCACCTGTTCGGGGAGGCTGGTACAGGAATTGAACCGTGCTGCTGGCCTGCCTTGGTCTGCTTTCAAAGCCAGCTCTTTAGCCCTGTGCTAAACCAGCCCCAGCCCCTTTCCATCTCAGATTATGAACTTGAACATTCGTGTTGGGAAATATCAGGCAATAATAATAATCTTTATTATTGTCACAAGTGGGCTTACATTCACCTGCCTGGTTAACGCGTGCTGCTTTAGCGGATTCTACAAACACAAACTGCTCCAGTTGGTTTTACAGAGCAACAACTCTTCCCCGCTTTCATTTTGTAAGTTAAGGTGAGCAGGATTCCTTCTCTTTTGTTACTGCTCATGTCCCAGCTGCTTAAAGGGGCCACAGGAGAGCGACATCGTAGCATAGGATGAAAGGGCACAGCAGGATTCCATTCTGCCTATCATGCCGGAGCCTGGCATCACTGGTTAGCAGGATGGAGTCCTCACCTGAGCAGCAAATAGTGCCCGCCCTCTCTGGAGCCACTTTTCACTGTCGTGCCAAATCACCTGAGAAGCACAAGTATTCAATGCACATTCTTACTCCGGGACGTAGCCAGAATGAGGAATGAAATTATAGAAATGTATTAATTATTTCTCCCCCTTTCCATCTCAGATTATGAACTTGAACTTTCGTGTTGGGAAATATCAGGTAATAACAATAATCTTTATTATTGTCACAAGTGGGCTTACATTAACACAGCAATGAAGTTACGGTGAAAAGCCGCTAGTCGCCACAAACCGCGCCTGTTCGGGTACACAGAGGGAGAATTCAGAATGTCCAATTCACCTAACAGCACGTCTTTCGGGACTTGTGGGAGGAAACCGGAGCGCCCGGAGGAAATCCGCGCCGACACGGGGAGAACGTGCAGACTCCGCACAGACAGTAATCCAAGCCGGGAATTGAACCTGGGACCCTGGCGCTGTGTAACCACTGTGCTAATTGGCTGCTGTGTGGTATTGCCGAACAGGAGCAGATGATCAAGGTGGGTACAAGACTTTGCTGAGCACCACAATCGATTGTGTGCTGCTTGCATCAGTCCATAGATGAGGGAGGGGGAGGGGGTTGGAGATGGGGCAGTAAGTTGGGGGGGGGGGGATTTGTTATCACCATTCAGCGCCTGATACTATCAGGGTGTTTCTCTCCCGCCTCAATCAAGCAACTGGCCAAGTCATTTTAAACCTCATCACCAGCTATCAATCGCTAATCAACTGCTAGACAGTGCCTCTAATGAAGTGATTAGTCATTGTTGCTGCAAGCAGGGCCAAGTGAGGCAAAGGGAACAATTTGTTCCAATCAAGACTCTTCGCTTCCTGATGTCAGCCTGTAAAGGTTTAATTTTAAAATGTTGACCTTCCATTTGATCTATTTTGATTTGATTCTTTAAGAGCCTCACTGTCACTCAGTCCTCCGCCCTAACTGAATGCCATTCTCCCAACACTTTTGCAACCAGCCACAAAGGGGTCCATAAAAGTGGGGGAGCGTCCTCCGCCCAACATTTACCTTTCCTCCATTGTCATCGCCCCTCCCTCACCTCTCCCGATTTGATGTCGCTGCTGTGAAAGGGACCTTACAGGGAATATGAAAAGAAAATGCTGGATACATTGTGCAGCTCAGGCAGGATCTGAGTGTTTATATTCATTAATTACACCTCATACTGCCATTTAGGGACAGATGGGTGGGAGTTTATTCCCATTTACACTCTTTGGGGAATCTTCGCAACCAATGGGCTTGTCGGATATTCATCTGCATTCATTATTTCATGGACCGGTTCACAAGTTTACCCACAGTGATATTCGGGAGGGAATTCCAGGAATTTGACCCCGGGACAGTGAAGGGACATTGATCGAGTTCCAAGTCAGAATGCTGTGTGGCTTGAAGGGAACTTGCATCTGCTGCCCTTGCCCTGCTTGGTGGTAGAGAGCGGGGGTTTATTTGGGAGGTGCTGTTGAAGGAGTCTCAGTGAGTTAACGCAGGGTATATCATAGATGGCGCGCGTTGCTGCTAATGTGGTGGTGAATGGGGTGCTGATCAAACGGGGTTGTTTTGTCCTGGAAGGGGGTCTCGGTTCTTGAGTGTTGTTGGAGCTGCGCTCACCCAGGCATGTGGAGAGTATTCTATCGCATCTTCAGTTTGTTGTGATTGATGTTAACAGAGATGTTAGCGCTGGACGATGCTGGCAATGGAGGGCTGAGATAGCACAGGCAAATCTCGGCACATCCAGAGTTTTAAAGACATAGCACTGAACTGGGCCAATGAAGACTTCATTAATTATTTATTCAAGTTTAGTCATGTGATTTCAGGCCAGTGTCAAAATACTGCTCTATCCAACATTGGATTTATTTCAGTCAAGCCTTTTGTCTCCAAACTCTGGTGCAAACTGTGGCTATTTTCTGTTTCAGGCAAAGTAAACAGACGGCTCAGCTAAAGTTTCAATTTGGATCATAGAATCATAGAATCATAGAAGTTTACAGCATGGAAACAGGCCCTTCGGCCCAACCAGTCCATGCCGCCCAGTTTTTACCATTAAGCTAGTCCCAGTTGCCCGCACTTGGCCCATAACCCTCTATACCCATCTTACCCATGTAACTATCTAAATGCTTTTTAAAAGACACAATTGTACCCGCCTCTACTACTACCTCTGGCAGCCCATTCCAGACACTCACTACCCTCTGAGTGAAGAAATTGCCCCTCTGGGCCCCTCTGAATCTCTCCCCTCTCACCTTAAAGCTATGCCCTCTAGTTTTAGACTCCCCTACCTTTGGGAAAAGATGTTGACTATCTACCTTATCTATGCCCCTTATTATTTTATAGACCTCTATAAGATCGCCCCTAAGCCTCCTACGCTCCAGGGAAAAAAGTCTCAGTCTATCCAGCCTCTCCTTATAACTCAAACCATCAAGTCCCGGCAACATGAATGTTGGTTCACGGCGCCGAGGTCCCAGGTTCGGTCCTGACTCTGGGTCACTGTCCGTGTGGAGTTTGCCCATTCTCCCTGTGTTTGCGTGGGTTTCGCCCCCACAACCCAAAGATGCGCAAGGAAGGTGGATTGGCCACGCTAAATTGCCCCTTAATTGGAAAAAATGAATTGGGTATTCTAAATTTATTTTAAAAAAATGAATGATGGCGATAAGATTTCTTCTTCTCACATCTGTTTATGTAGCTTTCAGATTTTCCTATTCTCTCAATGGTTCAGAGAAGGGTTAGTTAAAATGGCCATCCTTCAATTGCACTCTCAAGATTGGATTGTGGGCGTATTGTGCAGCAGCCGGATCATCCGGTCTTGCCACGGCCAATGGGGATTCCCAATGTTTGCACACTTCACCGCCGGGGAACCCGCGGCTGGGGGTCGCCATCGGCAGGACCGGGTGATTCCACTGGCGAGAATGGTCGGAAAATCCTGCCCAGTGAATATTGACCGGCTTTTCAATGTTGGAGGAGCATCACTGTGCTCGTTGCCTGACATCCAGATGTCCAGGAATTTCCAAGGGATCACAGGATAGAAACCAGCAGATGGGAATCCTGATATGCTGATTGATACTGCCTCCCTCCCCCCCCACACTCCCCTACCCCCACCCCAACCGCTGGGGGAGGTGGTCAGCTATGGTCTCAGCAAAGCTATGCATAATTACAGCAAAGCCTCCTTATTGTTGCAATCTCCTTGCCATAAAAGATAACTCACCAATCCCCTTCCTGCTTGAAAATAAATTTAGAGTTATTTTTCCCAATTAAGGGGCAATTTAGTGTGACCAATCCACCTACCCGGCACATCTTTTTTTTTAATGCCCCCTGCATATCTTTAGGTTGTAGGGGTGAGGCCCGTGCAGACACGGGGAGAATGTACAAACTCCACACGGCCTGTGACCCGGGGTCGGAGTCGAACGGGGTTCTTCGATGCTGTGAGGCAGCAGTACTAACCACTGCGCCACCGTGCCACCTTTCCAGTCCCCTTCCTAAAGGCTTGATTCATCTTCATGTTAACCTCCTGTCATGCGTGTGCAAGGAACGCTGAATCCCCTTGCAGCACGGTAGCATAAGTGGATAGCACTGTGGCTTCACAGCGCCAGGGTCCCAGGTTCAATTCCCCGCTGGGTCACTGTCTGTGCGGAGTCTGCACGTTCTCCCCCCGTGTGTGTGTGAGTTTCCTCCGGGTGCTCCGGTTTCCTCCCACAGTCCAAAGATGTGCGGGTTAGGTGGATTGGCCAGGATAAATTGCCCTTAGTGACCAAAAAGGTTAGGTGGGGTTATTGGGTTACGGGGATAGGGTGAAAGTGAGGGCTTAAGTGGGTTGGTGCAGATTCAATGGGCCGAATGGCCTCCTTTTGCACTGTATGTTCTATGTAATTATAAAAAACTATGTAATTAAAACCCAATGTTTACTGTTACCCCCACCTTGCAACAGGTTCCAATGATCATAAGAAGCTTGAAGACTGCCCCTTGAGTAGTGGAGCAGAGCATAAAAGGAGGGAAAGAGTGCATGATGCTCTATGCAGAAGACAGGCAGGGAATTTTGATGCTGGAAATAGGTCCTTTTAGAACCCTCAGTAAGAGCCAGATAATGACTTTACTCAGTGAAGCATTTCAGACTGTGATTCAGCCTTGAACTTACTCGGGAAGCCCCAGAGTGTTTACCTCTTCTTCACATCCTCTGGGAAGGTACGATTCCTTCAAGAGGTGCCGCTTTTGATGAGGGCAATTGGACTGTTCAAGCTTTTATCTGTCAACAGGAAGAGGCACTATTTTGACATCAAATGAACCAACTTTGAAATATCAGACTGGGATTTCAGAATGTTTTGCTCCTTTCTTCCCACAATGGTTCACTGGGTCAAACAATTAAAGTAATGTTTAAAAAGAGACCAAACCGCTGCCTCAAGTTTAAATGGTTCGAAACAAAGGATGGAAAGAACATAGAACATACAGTGCAGAAGGAGGCCATTCGGCCCATCGAGTCTGCACCGACCCACTTAAGCCCTCACTTCCACCCTATCGCCGTAACCCAATAACCCCTCCTAACCTTTTTTGGTCCCTAAGGGCAATTTATCACGGCCAATCCACCTAACCTGCACGTCTTTGGACTGTGGGAAGAAACCGGAGCACCCGGAGGAAACCCATGCAGACCAAGGGGAGAACGTGCAGACTCCGCACAGACAGTGACCCAGCGGGGAATCGAACCTGGGACCCTGGCGCTGTGATGGCTCAGTGCTAGCCACTTGTGCTACCGTGCTGCCCAAAGAGTAAGACACTCACATTAAGCGGGCAGTTTTGTTTTAGAAAGGTAAGTCAAATCTAAATCACCTGGGTTTTTTTTCCTTCTGCGGTTAGAAAGTGGTTGGCTGCCTCAAAGATCTTTGTTCAATAAGCACTCGGGTGTCGGCTTTGCCTCACTCGGTTACAATCCTGGCCCAAAAGGAGAATTTGGAAAGCAGCCAATAGTCTGTTGGCTTTGGACGGGAATGGGTGGGACCAGAGAATTCCGTCCCCCTGTCTCTGACCCAGAAAGTTGTGGGGCGAAGCCCCAATCCATAGATTTGAACGCATAACCTTCACAAATCGTTCTCGTAATAAGTGAGCCGATTGAGAGATGCGCAATAGACAATAGAACATCACAGCGCAGTACAGGCCCTTCGGCCCTCGATGTTGCACCGACCTGTGAAACCACTCTAAAGCCCATCTACACTATTCCCTTATCGTCCATATGTCCATCCAATGGCCATTTGAATGCCCTTAGTGTTGGCGAGTCCACTACTGTTGCAGGCAGGGCATTCCACACCCTTACTACTCTCTGAGTAAAGAACCTACCTCTGACATCTGTCCTATATCTATCTCCCCTCAATTTAAAGCCATGTCCCCTCTTGCTAGCCATCACCATGCCTCTTTTAAGTCACCTGTTAACCTTCTTCTCTCTAACGTAAACAGCCTCAAGTCCCTCAGCTTTTCCTCATAAGATCTTCCCTCCATACCAGGCAACATCCTGGTAAATCTCCTCTGCACCCTTTCCAATGCTTCCACATCCTTCCTGCAATGCGGTGATCAGAACTGCATGCAATACTCCAAATGCGGCTGCACCAGAGTTTTGTACAGCTGCAACATGACCTCATGGCTCCGAAACTCAATCCCTCTACCAATAAAAGCTAACACACCGTACGCCTTCTTAACAACCCTATCAACCTGGGTGGCAACTTTCAGGGATCTATGTATAGGAATGCTGCACATTGTTCTGCCAGGGTGATAATGGTCTTGATAAATCATTGTATTTACATCACAGAAACAGTCCATTCAGTCTAACTGGTCCCTGCTGGTCCACCAAGAGCCTTGTCCCAACCCGATCAACATATCCTTCTATTCCTTTCCCCTTCATATGTTTGTCTACTTTAACCTTACATACATCTATGCTGTTCATCTTCCATATTCCAACTGATCTCGACTTAGAGATGGTTCTCCAGAGATCCCTGTTGGATTTATTAATGATTTAGAGTGAATACTAGTTTAGTTTTTTTCCGCACCACAATTGGAAACTGTGGTAGGCTATATTAGGGGTATCGAGGTACCTAGGTGGGATGTACCTTATATTGTAGTATGAGTGGTGGAACCTGCCTGCTGGTTCCGCCCAGCAGGCGGAGCATAAGAGTCTGTGTTTCACCCACAGCAGTCATTCTGTACCGGAGCTGCTGGGGTAACTACTTGTTCATTAAAGCCTTCAATTGGACTACAATCTCGCTTCAGTAGTGATTGATCGTGCATCAATTTAATGAACAAAATTGAAGAATGGCTGCTCTCCGCATCAAGCCAGAGTGTCTACAAATCAACCCCCACGCGGCAAATGCAGCAGCAACTTTTAACCATTGGCTGGCATGTTTCAACGGGTACATCAGGACGGCCCAGACTACCCCCACAGAGGAACAGAAAATGCAAGTCCTCCACTCAAGGGTGAGCCCAGAAATCTACATGCTTGTCGAAGATGCGGACGGTTTCGAGGACATAATGACTTTGTTAAAAGAGCACTACGTCCGCACTGTGAATCAAGTATACGCTCGGCATCTTTTAGCTACCAGACGGCAGATCCCAAGGGAATCACTGGATGATTTTTACCGCGCATTGTTAGTGTTAGGTAGAAACTGTAACTGTCCACAAGTCTCAGCCAATGACCACACCGAATGCTTAATATGGGATGCTTTTGTTGCGGGCATGCTGTCCTCTAAAATCCGCCAGCGACTGCTGGAAAACGACACGCTAGAGCTTAAAGAGGCACGGAAACTTGCGCACTCCCTAGATGTAGCCTCCCGCAACGCCCAGACCTACGTTCCCGACCGCACGGTACCCGCATGGACAGGGTGGACCCCACCCACGGCCGAATCCAAAGCACTCCTAAATTCCCCACAAGCTTGTGTAGTGCGGCAGCCAGGAAACCGGGAGTGGGGGGGGGGTGCCCGATGTTATTTTTTTGCGGGCAAAACAAACACCCGATCCGCAATCTGCAAAAGCTGCGGGAAGAAGGGGCACCACGTGGCAGTGTGCCAGGCCCGTCGGACGCTGCTGTCTCCGCAGGCGAACCGGGCCCACTGCCATTCCTCTCCTCACAGGCCAGGTGCAATTCATGGGGTCAGCCATCTTGGATGACCTCTGAGGACCCCGACTCGGCTGGCCATGTATCGCCTGATGAGATCTCCCAGCCGGCCATGTGCGATTCATGGGGGCAGCCATCTTGGATGACGTCTCAGGACCACCGCTCGGGTGGCCGTGTATCGCCCGACGAGATCTCTCAGCTTCTGCCACAACTTACCTCAGTGACACTGGACCAGTCTCGGCCCGAACACTTTCAACCTCTACGACGTCGGTACTCATCAACGGGCACAATACATCCTGCTTGATCGACTCTGGGAGCACGGAGAGCTTCATCCATCCTAATACGGTAAGACACTGCTCCCTCGCTGTACACCCGATTAAACAAAAGATCTCCCTGGCCTCTGGGTTCCACTCTGTGGAGATCCGGGGGGGACTACATAGCCAACCTCACGGTCCAGGGCGTGGAGTTCAATAACTTCCGACTCTACGTCCTCCCCCATCTCTGCGCTGCCACACTCCTGGGGCTGGACTTCCAGTGTAACCTGCAAATTTAATGTTCGAATTCGGCGGCCCCCTCACTGTCTGCGGCCTCACGACCCTCAAGGCTGACCCGTCTTCCCTGTTTGCAAACCTTACCCCCGATTGCAAACTCGTCACCACCAGGAGCGGACGGTACAGTGCCCAGGACCGGACCTTCATTAGGTCAGAAGTCCAACGGTTACTAAAGGAAGGCATTATCGAGGCCAGCAACAGCCCCTGGAGAGCCCAAGTGGTGGTTGTAAAGACCTTGGAGAAACATAGGATGGTCATAGACTACAGTCAGACCATCAACAGGTATACTCAGCTCGACGCGTACCCTCTCCCCTGCTTATCTGAAATGGTCAACCAGATAGCGCAATACAAGGTTTTCTCCACAGTAGACCTTAAATCAGCCTATCACCAGCTCCCCATTCGCCCGGACGACCGCAAGTATACTGCATTCGAAGCAGATGGGCGGCTCTACCACTTTTTAAGGGATCCGTTTGGTGTCACAAATGGGGTCTCGGTCTTCCAATGGGAGATGGACCGAATGGTTGACCGGTACGGTCTGCGGGTCACATTCCCGTACCTCGACAATGTCACCATCTGCGGCCATGACCAGCAGGACCACGACACCAACCTCCGCAAATTCCTCCATACTGCAAAAATCCTTAACTTAACCTATAACAAGGACAAATGCGTGTTTAGCACCGATCGCCTAGCCATCCTCGGCTACGTAGTGCATGATGGAGTCATAGGCCCAGATTCCGAACGCATGCGCCCCCTCATGGAGTTTCCCCTCCCCCACTGCCCCAAGGCCCTGAAACGTTGCCTGGGCTTCTTTTCTTATTACGCCCAGTGGGTCCCCAATTATGCGGACAAGGCCCACCCACTAATCCAGTCCACGGTTTTTCCCCTATCGGCAGAGGCCCGCCAGGCTTTCAGTCACATCAAAGCAGACATCGCCAGGGTGACGATGCATGGAATCGATGAGTCCCTCCGCTTCCAGGTCGAGAGCGACGCATCAGACGTAGCTCTGGCTGCCACCCTCAATCAGGCGGGCAGACCCTTGGCCTTCTTTTCACGCATCCTCCACACCTCAGAAATCCGCCATTCCTCCTTCGAGAAAGAGGCCCAAGCCATCGCCGAAGCTGTGCGGCCTTGGGAGGCATTACCTGGCTGGCAGGAAATTCACTCTCCTCACTGACCAATGGCTGGTAGCCTTCATATTTGACAATGCACAGAATGATAAGATCTTATGGTGGAGGATCGAGCTCTCCGCCTATAATTACTAGGTCTTGTATCGTCCCGGGAAGCTCAACGAGCCTCCTGATGCCCTGTCCTGCGGCACTTATGCCAGTGTACAAGCAGACCGACTCCAGACCCTCCACGACAACCTCTGCCACCCGGGAGTCACCCGATTCTTCCACTTTGTTAAAACCCGCAATCAGCCCTACTCCATCGAGGAGGTCAGGGCCGTAACCAGAAACTGCCAAATCTGCGTGGAGTGCAAGCCGCACTTCTACAGGCCAGAGAAAGCGCACCTGGTGAAGGCTGCCCGCCCCTTTGAACGCCTCAGCGTGGATTTCAAAGGGTCCCTTCCCTCCACCGACCGCAACACGTATTTCTTAAACATGATTGATGAGTACTCCCGGTTCCCTTTCACCATCCCCTGTCCCGACATGACGGCTGCCACCGTCATTAAAGCCCCCCACAGCATCTTTACCCTGTTCGGTTTCCCCGCCTACATCCATAGTGATAGAGGGTCCTCCTTCATGAGTGACGAACTGCATCAATTCCTGCCCAGCAAGGGCATTGTCTCCAGCAGGATGACCAGTTACAACCCCCAGGGAAACGGGCAGGTAGAGAGGGAGAACGGGACGGTCTGGAAGGCCTACGGTCCAAGAAACACCCAGTGTCCCGATGGCAGGATATCCTCCCCGATGCACTTCACTCCATCCGATCGCTACTGTGCACTACTACCAACGAAACACCTCATGAACGTCTCCTTGCCTTCCCTAGGAAGTCCTCCTCGGGGACCTCATTCCCAGCAAGGCTGGCAGCCCCCGGACCCATCCAACTCCGCAAACACGTAAGGGCCCACAAGTCGGACCCACTGGTCGAGAGGGTACATCTCCTCCATGCTAACCCCCAGTACGCCTATGTGGCGCACCCCGATGGCCGACAAGACACGGTCTTCCTCCGGGATCTGGCCCCCGCTGGATTCCCACCCTTACACCAACCACCCCCCCCCCCCCCCCCCGCCACCAACCACAACCATTTTTTCACCGGCACACGCCACCGCAGCCCCCTTCCCAGGAGGATCCGTCCTCCCACTGGCCCCATCCGGATGCGATGAAGCTGAAGCCGACACGCTCCCAGAGCCAAGGATGCCTGAGCCGATGCCAGCATCACTGCCGGGACTGCGATGATCGCAGAGGACGACCAGGGCCCCCGACTAGCTGATAGTTTCATTGTAAAATGAACTTGTAAATAATTGTCTGTAAATATGTGTATTGCATGCAAAGGCACTGAAGGGTACCGCTATAACCTCTACCACTGTAAAAGCAAGGCCACCACCCCTGCTGAACTCTTTTTTAAACAGGGGGTGAATGTGGTAGGCGATATTAGGGGTATCGCGGCGCCTAAGTGGGATGTACCGTATACTGTGTAGTATGAGTGGTGGAGCCTGCCTGCTGGTTCCGCCCAGCAGGCGGAGCTTGAGAGTCTGTGTTTCACTCACAGCAGTCATTCTGTACCGGAGCTGCTGGGGTAACTATTTGTTCATTAAAGCCTTCAATTGGACTACAATCTCGCTTCAGTAGTGATCGATCGTGCGTCAGAAACACCTTCTCTATGGGCGGGATTCTTTGTCCCGGAATCTAGGTGCTCCCAACAGTGGAGAATCAGGACTGGTCCCCTCTGGCGTTATTAATAGCATCCAGGCGCTATTCACAAACATCTGCCATGCAAATTTATCCATGATGGCAAACATGCCGGTTTCTCTTCCTGGGCTACCATTTTGAACGAGTGCCCTAATCCCAGCATCCAGCAGCAGGCCCCCCTCCTCCCCCACAATGCAAATGTTGACCGCACCCCCCCCCCAAGGGGAGCACTCCCAAACCCTCAGCAAGGAGGGGTATCCTCCCTCCCCCACCCACCCACCCACAGGAATATTCTGTCATTTCCCACTCCACGCAAGCATGACGGTGACCCAATTCCCCCTCCACCCCCCCCTCTCAGCCCCTTCCCCCTCAGCACACCCCAGATCCTCCCCAGGCCCCGCCAATTTCATCCAGTTTCTTTCACTTTGTCTTTTCTAACTGCAAAAGGTACTTACCATCATGCCGGTGACAAAGAAGAACCAGGCAACATGCCTCATTGACTACCGTCCGGTGGCCCTGACATCAAACGTAATGAAGAGCTTCGAGAGGTTGGTCATGAAGCGCATCACCTCCATACTCCCAGGATGCCTTCATCCACTGCAATTCGCATACCGCCAAAACTGGTCCACAGCAGGCGCCATCTCCCTGGTCCTGCACTCATCCCTGGAGCATCTCGGCAACAAGGACTCCTACATCAGATTCCTATTTATTGACTGCAGCTCCAACTTCAACACCATAATCCCAAGCTCACATCAAAACTCTAAAACCTCGGACTTGGCTCCTCACTCTACAACTGGATCATAGAATTTACAGTGCAGAAGGAGGCCATTCTGCCCATCGAGTCTGCACCGGCCCTTGGAAAGAGCATCCTACCCAAGCCCACAACTCCACTCTATACTCACACCCCCACCCTATCCCCGTCACCCCACTTAACCTTTTTTGGACACTAAGGGCAATTTAGCATGGCCAATCCACCTAACCTGCACATCTTTGGACTTTCTGGGAGGAAACCAGAGCACCCGGAGGAAACCCACGCAGACATGGGGAGCATGTGCAGACTTCGCACAGACAGTGACCCAAGCCGGGAATCGAACCTGGGACCCTGGAGCTGTGAAGCAACTGTGCTAACCAATGTGCTACCGTGTTGCCCCTGTCCTCGACTTTCTAACCCACAGCCACAATCAGTGAGAATAAACAGAAACACCCCCTCCATGATAGTCCTCAACACCGGGGCCCCACAAGGCTGCGTCCTTAGCCCCCGACTATACTCCCTGTACACACATGACTGCGTGGTAAAATTTTATTCTAACTCAATCTACAAGTTTGCTGACTTCATGACCATAGTGGGTTGGATCTCGAATAATGACGAGTCAGAATACAGGAGGGAGATAGAGAACCTAGTGGAGTGGTGCAACGGCAACAATCTCAATGTCAGCAAAACTTAAGAGCTGGTCATCGACTTCAAGAAGCAAAGTGTTATACACTCCTCTGTCTGCGTCAACGGGGCCGAGGTGGACATGGCTGATAGCTTCAAATTCGTGGGTGTGCACATCACCAACAGTCTGCCCTGGTCCACCCATGTCGACAGCCCAACAGTGCCCATACTTCCTCAGGAAACTAAGGAAATTCGGCAGGTCCACATTAACTCTCACCAACGTTTACAGGTGCTTCCTATCTGGCTGCATCACAGCCTGGTATGGCAACTGCTCGGCCCAAGACCGCAAGAAACTTCAGAGAGTTGTGAACACAGCCCAGTCCATCTCACAAACCTACGTCCCATCCATTGACTCCATCTACACCTTCCTTTTTTGTTGTGACAATAAAGGTTATTATTATTATTCATTCAATTTCACAAAGGCTTTTTCTGGCCTTTGATTGACAGATTAATGGTTGAACCACAACTGTCAGAAGGTTTATTTATTTATCTTTCCCTTCACGCTTGAATGCAACTGAAATGTCCCCCATTGATCTTAACTGCAATGTTTATGAACATTCTTGATATGATTGACAGCTGCTGGCCCTTTCAACAATGCTAAGTGGATGGATGGATTTGTTTATTGTCACGTGTACCGAGGTACAGTGAAACGTATTTTTCTGTGAGCAGCTCAAACAGATCATTAAGTACATGAAAATAAAATAAAATACATAATAGGGCAACACAAGGGACACAATGTAAATACATAGACACCGGCATCAGGTGAAGCATCCAGGCCATAAAATCCCCTGAGATCCTTTGAAATACGCGGCACAGTGGTTGCAATGTTGCTTCACAGCACCAGGGTCCCAGGTTCGATTCCCGGCTTGGGTCACTGTCTGTGTGGAATCTGCATGTTCTCCCTGTGTCTGTGTGGATTTCCTCCGGGTGCTCCGATTTCCTCCCACAAGTCCCAAAAGACGTGCTATAGGTGAATTGGACATTCTGAATTCTCCCTCAGTGTACCCGGACAGGCGCCGGAGTGTGGCGACTAGGGGCTTTTCACAGTGACTTCATTGCAGTGTTAATCTAAGCCTACTTGTGACAATAAAGATTATTATTTATTATAAAAATCCATGGGAACATCACCACCTCAAAGTTCCCCTCCAAGCCACACAACATCCTGACTTGGAAATATATCGTCATTCCTTCACTCTCCCTGGGTCGAAATCCTGGAACTCCCTCCCTAACAGCACTGTGGATGTACCTCCATCACAGGGACTGCAGTGGTTCAAGAAGACAGCTCACCACCACCTTCTCAAGAGCAACTGGGGATGAGCAATGTCCAGATCCTGTGAATGGATATAAAAAAACAGCCATGTCCAAACCCCGTAAATGGATATAAAAAAAACGCTAACAAACAAGAGGGGTCAAAAGGATAGCACATTTTTGACTGGAAGTGGATGCGTGAAAACTCCAGAAAAAAGACCTCCATTAGCCTTTTATCTGTAAGCAAGCAAGTGGTTGGAATCAATCATTACCTCACCTTTTATGGCTCGTTCATTACAGCTTTAGCAGACACTCTGCCTGTATGCGCTCTAAACCAGGGTTTTTAATAACATTACCTGCACAACATTCATGATATTTATTTTATTGGACAAAGCAACCATCCTGATTGCCACCCCATCCACCACCTTAAACATTCACTCCCTCCCCCATTGCTGCACTGTGGGCCATCCTCAAGATGCACTGCAGCAACTCACCAAGGCTCCTAAAACAGCACCTTCCAAACGCATCATCTCCTGCACCTAGAAGTACAGTGGTAGCAAATGCATGGCGTTACAATTTCCATAGAGCTCGCTAACTTTTTAAATGCGATGAATTGCTTTAATTGTAGATGAGCTTGATGAGATTGCACCGGGAGTTCTTTGAGCAGTTTTCCTCCCATTACCTAAGAAAAGATATTATTGCCGCAGAGGGAGTGCAATGAAGGTTGACGGGGATGGTGGCACTGTCCGAAGAGGAGAGATTGGGTAAACTGGGCCGGTATTCGCTAGAGTTTCAAAGAATGAGAGGTGGTCTCGCTGCAAGATACTGAAAGTAACAGACAGGGTAGATGCAGATGTTTCCCTTGGTTGGGGAGTCTAAAACCAGGTGGCACAATTTCATAATAAGGGCGATTCCAATTAGAACAGAGATGAGGAAAAGTTTCTTGACACAGAGGATTGTAAATGTTTGGAATTCTCTGCTCAAGAGGGCAGTGGAAGCTCAGTCATTGAGTATGTTTAAAGCAGAGGTTGATAGATTTCTGATTGACAATAACATAAGAGTCACAAAGTTTTGCTGCAGCTTTATAAAACCCTAGTTAGACCACACTTGGAATATTGTGTCCAGTTCTGGTCGCCTCATTATAGGAAGGATGTGGATGCTTTGGAGAGGGTGCAGAGGAGATTTACCAGGATGCTGCCTGGACTGGAGGGCATGTCTTGTAAAGAAAGGTTGAGGGAGCTAGGGCTTTTCTCACTGGAGTGAAGAGGAAGAGGTGACTTGATAGAGGTGTGCAAGGTGATGAGAGGCTTGGATAGAGTGGATAGCGAGAGACTTTTCCCCAGGGTGGAAATGGCTGTCACGAGGGGACATAATTTTAAGGTGGTTGGAGGAAGGTATAGGGGAGATGTCAGAGGTTGGTTCTTTACACAGAGAGTGCTGGGCACGTGGAATGCACTGCCAGCGGAGGTGGTGGAGTCAGTCATTCGGGACATTTAAGCGACTCTTGGACAGGCACATGGACAGCAGTAAATTGAAGGGGTGTAGGTTAAGTTGATCTTAGATTAGGATAAATGGTCAGCACAACATCATGGGCAGAAGGGCCTGCACTGTGCTGTACTGTTCTATGTTCTATGTTCGAACATAAAGGGTTATGGAGATAGTGGGCGTAAAAGGCATTGAAGTGTCTGATCAGCCACGATCGCATTGTATGGTGGAGCAAGCTTGATGGGCTGAATGGCCTGCTCCTGTTCCTATGTTCCTAATAATTTTCCAATCAACCAACAGAAATAATCAAAGAACAATATTTTACGTTTTATGACTATTACTGTAACAGAGAAATAAAATCACCAAAAATCAAACATTACTTAACAGGGAGCTAATACATTGAACTAAAGAAAAGGTACTTTTGCATGAACTAACACAATCAAGATATGTCTTACAACCCTTTTTCTATGTGCAACAATTTTGGCAGAAATGTAGCATTGCTAGAACGAGTCCAATGTTACTCCTCACTCTCAAACAGGCTCACATGTCCCTTCTTCCTGCCGTGCTGGACTGAAACTTCCAGTGTCCTTCGAAAGTCGTTCCACTCAGCCTGAGTCCCCCAGATCTTTCACCAACCAGACCAACCTCAGCGACATCCTTGTTCCTTAAATCCCCCAAAAGTCCTGGTGGTTCTGACCCCTTATTTTCAAACAGGAAACCAACTTACGAAAGCATCCTGCTTCTCCATCTTTTTTGTTCCTCCGCACAACAATATCTGCTTTGACTCTCCTTCTGTATCGAAAACCCCCCCACTTGTCCCTTCACTGTGAGTCACTGTGGGACGGTGTGGAAACTGTTGCTTTATATTTCAACCGGTTTCTGTTTGAGTTTCTTCCCCATGGCGACCAGATCATATCGGCATGTCTCCTGAGCTGGGGAGATTTCAGAACTCACTGTCTCACCTTAAGTTAAAGGAGACATTTTAAAACATAGCTGTCTTGTGAAGCCCAGTGTGTGTTCCAGTGGGAACCTGCAAGTTCCCCTCTAAGTCACACAGAATCCTGATTTGGAAATATATTGCCATTCTTTCAACTGTTACTGGGTCATAATCCTAGACCTCACTTCCTAACGGCAGTATCGGTGTACCTATGCCACATGGACTGCAACAGTTCAAGCAGGGACCTCATTATCATCTTCTCAAGGGAAATTATGGAAGGATAACAAATGTGAGGAATGCTCACACCCCATGAATAAATTAAAAAGCTCTTCTGTACAGCAGTGGTTTTCAAATGATTTTGGTTTAGGGACCATTTTTATTCAAATGGATTGGTAATTATAACCACCATCTTGGTTATAATATTATGTAATAGTCGCAATATGAAAGTGCTGCATGGAAAGAATGTTCTAATTATGCTTTTGAGAAAATAGGTAATCGGCAGTTAGAATTCCTACAGTGCAGAAGGAGGGCATTCGGCCCATCAAATCTGCACCGATACTCTGAAAGAGCACTCTACCTAGACACACTCCCCCGCCCTATCCCCGTGATCCAAAACCCCACCTCACCTGATCATCTCTAGACACTTAGGGGCAATTTATCGTGGCCAATCCACCTAACCTGCACATCTTTGGACTGTGGCAGGAAACCGAAGCGCCCGGAGGAAACCCACGCACACACGGGGAGAAATTGCAAACTCCACATTCCACACAGACAATAATCCAGGTCCGGAATTGAACTTGGGTGCCTGGCGCTGTGAGGCAGCAGTGCTAACCACCGTGTCACCGTGCCGCCCACATCACCACCCTTCGGACCCGCTCGACTTGATCAGCACTTTCACATTGGGCTGTAATCTCTGGGCTCCAGGGTGTCGTATGGGGGTGTTGCGGGGAGGGGCGAGGGGGGGGGGGGGGCGGGGGGAGTACACCAAAGATGCACTGGGGAATGCCCCTCGGGAGGTCACAGTTAAGCATTTGCATGGTAATTACCCGGAAGTGCAAACGTCCCTTGGGCAATTGTCCTGAACTGGGAACATTCTGCAAATGTGATTTCAACAGCAAACTTTGGATGTTTCCGGTCGTGTGGCATCAATGGTTACCCAGAAAAGAATTAAACTTCTAACTTCTGGGTAACTATAATACAGGCCCAGACAACACCCCCTAACCCTTCTGTTTTTCCCGCAGCTCATTCTCTCGGGCTCAATTCCACTGGTCACTCCGGTAAACTGATCTGATGTGACCCGACAATCCAGGGTTCACCATTTGTATGTCAACGTCCAAATAACTCCGGAAATCATTCCAGGGAATGCTGCTTCCGGACGCCAGCTACTGATATCGGGCACACCCCCATGTGAATCCTTCTGCCAATGCAAATCTGGCAACGTTAAGGGGGGTGAGACAATGACAAAAAGCATCATGTGGTTGGCATATAATAACTGGAATGAGAAGTATACAATTTTCACAGTGAGTTGAATCAATTCCTCAGTATTCTGTTAACAATAATTAAAAAATGCAACAGAATAACTTGATAAACATGGGCTGACTGATGCGAGGTGAGTGTCTCAAAGCAAACCTGGCTCAGTTTGTTGAAACCAATGTGGCTACTTGGTACTGTTATTAGACATGGACCATTCGCTGTCAGAGACTGAAACGAGGCTAAATCCTTTGGATACTCACCATTTCCCAAATGCACCTCCCAGTGCTCAGCCAATGAGGGAGGGGCGCAACCCGTTGAGCTGTCATTCCCATTTACTGCCTTCCTCACAATAGGATGAAATATTCCAGACTGTAGAAGCGATCCTGTCTCTGTATATTAATTAACACGACAATTCCTCCATTGTGGATGATCAAGTTGTTGGCTTATGTAGCAAGACGGAAATCCTTTTGAAAAAGCTCAGACCAGCACAGGCAGAATAGGATTTGCAGCCTAAGTGGACTTAACCTGACCATCCTGGTTCAGTTGTAATCACGTCGGAGGTTAAAATGCAAACGAAATTCTCTTCGAACACCCCCTCGCCTAGTTTTAACAGGGAGGGACGCGGGACAAGAAACCGATTGACTTGCTGGAAGCACGTCGGCCAGTAAATTATTCTGATTAAAATGCCCGCTTTCGTTTTCACAGACATCATGGGAGTGATTCTCCAGCCCCGCTCGCTGGCCGGAGACTCTCGCGGGAGGACCACAATGCAATTTGCGCCAGCGAGAACACATTTTGAGATTCACCCCCCCCCCCCCCCCCCCCGCCCCCCACCCCCAACCAGCAATGTAATCTGTTTCATGCCCTCGCTCGGTGTGAAGCAGTTTAGCATATTTACATTGTAATTTAAATATGCAGAATAGACATAAAGCTGAATTCACCAGGCCCCTTCAATTCTCCCATCCACTGGCGCAACGTGAAGCCGGCGGGAATCACTACTGTCTCCAAAAATGGAGACCGGGCGTGATGACATTACGAGGGTGTGGTAGGCTATATTAGGGGTATCTCGGTACCTAGGTGGGATGTACCTTATACTGTAGTATAATTGGTAGAAACTGCCTGCTGGTTCCGCCCAGCAGGCGGAGCATAAGAGTCTGTGTTTCACCCACAGCAGTCATTCTGAGCCGGTGCAGACTCGATGGGCCGAATGGCCTCCTTCTGCACTGTAAATTCTATGATGATAATCTATGAATCTCAAAATCCGATCCCTCCGACCACCATCAGACCCCCCCTGCATGATCAGAGCCCCCCCACCCATTCCCCACTTCCCTGGATTGACCCACCCTGCTCCAACACTGTGATAATTCAGCTCCTTTTTCATTCCCCCAGATAGACTTTGCTGAGCTAGTAGAGGAACCTTGTGGAACAGGCTCTCTGCCCTAAAGGCCTCCATCTGTCATTCGGGTCGAAAGTGGGCAGGAACCCAAGAATGGAAGAATCACAGAGGATTTTCAGTTTAATTGTGGGGGGGGGACCCTTGTGAAACCTACTCCTGTATTTCTCAAACTCACCCCCCAACCCCCACAAATACACAAACGCAGAACTCATCCCAAGGCTAAAATCCAGGCCTGTGCAGCTAGGTTTTATCAGAGCGACAAGGAATAACTTACATTGATATACATAGAAACATACATAGAAAATAGAAGCAGGAGGAGGCCATTCGGCCCTTCGAGCCTGCTCTGCCATTCATTATGATCATGGCTGATCATCAAGTTCAATACCCTGATCCCACCTTCCCCCCATATCCTTTGATCCCTTACGCACCAAGAGTTATATCTAATTCCTTCTTGAAATTATGCAACGTTTTGGCCTCAACTACTTTCTGTGGTAGCAAATTCCACAGATTCACCACTCTCTGGGTGAAGAAATTACTCCTCACCTCAGTCCTAAAAGGTTGATCCCTTATCTTCAAACTATGGCCCCTAGCTCTCGACTCCCCCACCATTCTTTCTGAATCTATCCTGTCTAACCGTGTTAGAATTTTGTAAGTTTCTATGAGATCCCCTTCTCACTCTCCTGAACTCCAGTGAATATAATCCTAAACGACTTAGTCTCTCCTCATATGACAGTCCCGCCATCCCAGGAATCAGCCTGGTAAACCTTTGCTGCACTCTCTCCGTGGCGAGAACATCCTTCCTCGGATAAGGAGACCAAAACTGCTTCTTTCGCAACCACTGGATGTCATCAAAGCACTTCACGGGCAGTGAAGTATTTTAAATTATAGACAATGTTGGAAATGTTCCTGAACTTTGGAACGGGTGAGGTTAAACATTTGAAATAGATAGAATTTACAGTGCAGAAGGAGGCCATTCAGCCCATCAAGTCTGCGCCGGCTCTTGGAAAGAGCACCCTACCCAAGGTCCACACCTCCACCCTATCCCCATAACCCAGTAACCCCACCCAACACTAAGGGCAATTTTGGACACTAAGGGCAATTTAGCATGGCCAATCCACCTAACCCGCACATCTTTGGACTGTGGGAGGAAACCGGAGCACCCGGAGGAAACCCACGCACACACGGGGAGAACGTGCAGACTCCACACAGACAGTGACCCAAGTAGGGAATCGAACCTGGGAACCTGGAGCTGTGAAGCAATTGTGCTATCCACAAGGCTACCGTGCCGCCCTACGAAGAAGCTGGATAATCTCTCAGGTGTATCAACCCGACACGCGGACTAAGTGTAAGAGGAAGCATTACACGTGTGACACATGGCATCTGATCTGGAGGGAAGGGGAATGTGGCCTTAGCGGTTTGCCAGCTTTTTTGACTCTGAATGAGATTCATGCGGAATCCAGCTACGTTTCTGAATACAAACTATCGCTTATTTGCCTTGCTGCAATTCACAGAGCACGAATCGAGTGAAGATGCCCATCTGCTATAGTGCAATTATCTCAGCAGCTCCTAAATTTATTGGCAACAAAGATCGATCGATTCGGATGAATCTTTCCCACTCTCTCCCCTGACCAGCTGGAGTTCGGATGTCTCTCCAAAGGGTTTCCCCAAGTGTCTCTCTCTTTGCGACAGCTTACGTTCTGTGCGACAGAGTGAAAGCAATATCCAATAGCTCTCATCTCGCCCAAGACACAAGTAAGTGCGGAAGAGAATTACATTTCAATTATGTACACACGGGAGCAAGTAACTTGAAGAGAAGGAATCCTAAATCACATCGCGCAATTAATTACTTTTGAAATGCTGTGACTGTTATGGAAAAATAAGGAAGCACGGACATTCACACAGTCTCTCATATCCTGAGGGTGTCTCACAGTGCTTTGCAGGCAAAGATTAACTTCAGAAGCAATGCCACTGGTCTCTCGCAGGCAAATGCGGCAGCCATATTGCACAGGGCAGGGCTCCACAAACAGCAATGGGGTCTTTTTTCGTGCTGTGAGTTGAGGGATGAATAACAATAATAACCTTTATTAGTGTCACAAATAGGTTTACATTAACACTGCAATGAAGTTACTGTGAAAAGCCCCTAGTCGCCACATTCCGGCATTCGGGTACACGGAGTGAGAATCCAGAATGTCCAATTCACCTAACAGCACGTCTTACAGGACTTGTGGGAGGAAACCGGAGCACCCGGAGGAAACCCACGCAGACACGGGGAGAACGTGCAAACTCAACACAGACAGTAACCCAAGTCGGGAACCTGGGACCCTGGCGCTGTGAAGCAACAATGCTAACCATTGTGCTACTGATGCGCAATCAATTACACTCAAGACGAAGTGATTCATAACTGAAGGCTTTAATCTACTAGAACTCTTCCCCAGCAGCTTCGATATAGAAAGTGAAGGCTGCTGTGACGGCACCGTTTCTTATACTCCGCCTCTCAGGGTGGAGCTACGTACAACAGCCAATCGTAGACTCCAGGGTCTAACCAATGGTCATCCCCCTCTTAGGTACCGCAATAGCTGGTACTACCACATTCACCCCCTGTTAAAAAAGAGCCCGGCGGGGGTGGTGGCCAGCGTTAACAGTCGCCTTTCGCATGGTATGACCAGGTATGGAGGTACCGTGATATCGAGGGTATTTACAAAGTGTTCACAGTGCAGCAATCAGTTGGTCGAGTGGCCTGGTCGTCCTTCTGGAGCGTCTGGGTCTCGGCGGTGATTCTGATGGGGGTCCCGGCGGTTGCGACTCTGGGACCGTGATGTCGTCCTCCCAGGCAGCTTCGTCATCCCTAGGCGGTGCTGTTGGGGCAAAAGGCTGACAGGGGGGGAAGGTGCCTGTAGGGGGCATCAGTGTGTGGTCGGGCCTCGGCAGGAGTGGCGGGAGTACTGACCCTCCAGTTAGGTGCTGTGGGGAGGGTGGGGGTGGGGGCAATGGTTCGGGTGCGCGTGGGGTTCCGGCGGGCGCCAGGTCCCGAAGGGAGACTGTGTCTTGCCGGCCATCAGGGAACGCTACGTAGGCGTACTGGGGGTTGGCGTACAGCAGGTGGACCCTCTCGACCAACGGGTCTAACTTGTGCGCCCTCACATGTTTCCGAAGCAGGATGGGTCCGGGTGACGCTAGCCAGGTTGGGAGTGAGGTCCCGGAGGAGGACTTCCTGGGGAAAACAAGGAGACGTTTGTGAGGTGTCTGATTTGTGGTTGTACAGAGCAGCGACCGGATGGCGTGAAGGGCCACCGGGAGGACTTCTTGCCAGCGGGAGACTGTGAGATTCCTGGACCATAGGGCCAGCAGGACAGTCTTCCAGACCGTTCCGCTCTCCCTCTCTACCTACCCGTTTCCCCGGGGGTTGTAACTTGTCGTCCTGCTCGAGGCAATACCCCTGCTGAGCAGGAATTCACGCAGTTCGTCGCTCATAAAGCTATCACTGTGTATATATGCGGGGAAACCGAACAGTGTAAAGATACACTGGAGGATCTTGATGACGGTGGTTGTGGTCATGTCTGGGCAGGGGATGGCGAATGGGAACCGGGAGTATTCGTCAATCACGTTAAGGAAGTACGTGTTGCGGTCGGTGGAGGGGAGGGGGCCTTTGAAATCCATGCTGAGGCATTCAAAGGGAGGGGAAGCATTTATCAGGTGCACCCTCTCTGGCCGGTAGAAGTGCGGTTTGCACTCCGCGCAGTTTTGGCAGTCCCTGGTGACGGTCCTGACCTCCTCGATGGAGTAGGGCAGGTTGCGGATCTTGATAAAATGGAAAAAGCGAGTGACCCCCAGGTGGCAGAGGTCCTCGTGAAGGGATCAGAGGTGGTCCACTTGTGCGGTGGCACAAGTGCCGCGGGACAGGGCATCAGGAGGCTCGTTTAGCTTCCCCGGACGGTACAAGATCTCGTAATTGAAGGTGAAGAGTTCTATCCTCCACCGCAAGATCTTGACGTTCATAATCTTGCCCCGCTGTGCATTATCGAACATGAAGGCAACCGACCGTTGGTCCGTGAGGAGAGTGAATCTCCTGCCGGCCAGATAATGCTTCCAGTGTTGCACAGCTTGTACTATGGCCTGGGCCTCCTTTTCGACCGAGGAGTGGTGAATTTCGGAAGCATGGAGGGTACGTGAGAAGAAAGCCACAGGCCTGCCCGCTTGGTTGAGGGTGGCGGCCAGAGCTATGTCGGACGCATCGCTCTCAACCTGGAAGGGGAGGGACTCATCGATGGCGCGCATCGTGGCCTTTGCAATGTCTGCTTTGATGCGGCTGAAGGCCTGGCGGGCCTCCGTCGACAGGGGGAAGATTGTGGACTGGATCAGGGGTCGGGCTTTGTCTGCGTAATTGGGGACCCACTGTGCGTAATAGCTGAAGAACCCGAGGCAGCGCTTCAGGGCCTTGGGGCAGTGAGGGAGGGGGAACTCCATGAGGGGGCGCATGCGCTCAGGGTCGGGGCTTATGACTCCACTTCGCACTACGTAGCCTGGAATGGCAAGGTGACGAATGTGATATAAAATAGTTACTTTAGAGATACTAGTTAATGTAATGTAGAAATAAGCCACTTTGATTCTGGCAGATAGAGACAAAGGGATTGAGACCGCATGGAAAAAGCAGGAAGAGGTGTGTCTATGAGAGTGATGCTGCATTGATAGGGGCCAGAGAAAGGGATTGGAAGTGAGCCAATCAGAATAGATCAAACAGGTCAGGAGGGATATAGGCTGACCTATGGGCGTCGAGTATAGTCGAGTATGTGAAACTTGATACCATTTGAATTGATTTGCAGAGATCCCTATGTCGCTTTGTTCATTCGCTTTCTGGAGTGTAGGAGACTGGATATCTCTTATGTTTCTGTAAGATGAATCAAGCTTGCAAGCTAAATAAATAACTTCTTTTTACGTGCAAATCCATCTCAACTTTTATTGAGGCCAGACTGACGGAGAAAGAAATTTGGGAATCAACATTTGGTGCCGAAAACCGGGATTTCTCAGGGCGATCCTGATCCAACTGCGAAATCAGAATTAGACTGATTATGAACAGGAGGATGGGGAATAAAGGGCCCTCAATGTAGAACTGGAAAACGACCGCGCATTGATTGTTCCCCTCTTCTTATCGTCTGATTAGTCTGGTCACTCGCGGTTGGCACAGAAAGACCGCCTCGACGAAATCACAGGTCAGTCTGGGGATTAGCATTTTAATTGATGGGACTTTATTTGTGAGTTAATTCGGCTGGGGTAGGCTGTATTGTTGATGTAACATTTAAAATATGAATGGTTCAACTTTATTTGTGAGTTAATTCGGCTGGGGTAGGCTGTATTGTTGATGTAACATTTAAAATATAAATGGTTCAACTTTATTTGTGAGTTAATTCGGCTGGGGTAGGCTGCATTGTTGATGTAACATTTAAAATATAAATGGTTCAACTTTATTTGTGAGTTAATTCGGTTGGGTTACGTTATGAGAGGTAGATGTAACATTTGAAATTGAAAATGGTTCACCTCTATATGTCTGTGTGTTAAAAATATAGTTGATTAAGCTAAAATTGTCTCCTTGGACTGTATTGGCGAAAACGCAGTTCCGAGGGCTAGTTGAGATTGTGGGGAATGCTGCAGATTGGTTGAAGCAGAAGTCTCTCAAAGGGTTAACAGCAGCAGGCAAAGTCATGCCAGACAGTGCTTCTCACTCAGGCCTTGAGATAACAGCGCCAGTCGCTAGTGTAATCGGATACCTTTCCTTTGAGTCAGTGAACTCCAGCAAAGTTACGTTTTGAATTAATTAAAGGAAACCAGTGGGTTTCTCCACCTCTTTGATAAAAGTTATTATTTTCGAAAGCAATTGATTGAAATTGCCAGAATCTTAAGTTTTACTTACTTGAAATAAGGTTTATCTCATTTTATCTGGAGATTAATAGAAACTTAAAGAAGATCATGGACACCATTTTAAAAAGTGTCAATCTGGAGATGATAGTTGATTTTGCTAATACTTATGTGTATGTAAAAGAAAAAAAACTTGTTAAAAGAAAAATTGTTAAGATAAAGAAATAATTAAGTTGTAAATGTTATACAAGTTTGTGTTAAGCAAATTGTAAATTTAGTTCTGAGTTGAGATCAGAGCTAAGCTTGCAAGTTGCAGTAATTCAATTTGAATTTTCAAACATTTTTAAGTTTATAAAAAAAAAAGAGCAAATAGAGAAAAGAAGAACACAGATCTTGAATGCGTTGAATAGCACATTTCAAAGGCCCATAAATCTTTCTGTTATCTTAGACCTAAAACCTAGGAAGACTGAAGAGCCAGAGGAATTTCTGGAGCGTTTTAATGAAATCTACCGGGTGCAGTCAGGCGATTTGCTGTATCAAAATGGTCAGAATTCCCCTCAATACTGTGCTATGTTAATGCATTGCCTACCACCTTCTGTGGTTACTGCTGTGAAATGTAATAACATGAATTGGACAGAGAACGACCCTTCCCAGATGGCAAGGGCAGTCAAATTTTACTGGAAGGAGGGTGTAGGCCAAGAAGGAGGCTCAGTTACAAAGGTTAAGACTGAGTATGTAATGAAAAAGGATGATCTGCGACCCCAACAAGCGGCAGAAATGGTAGTTTACCAGCAGGAGCCCCAATATAGTGACTTTGGGTGGGTGGATCAGCGAAGAGGAGGATGAGACAACAGTGCTATATTTCTATCACCCCCCAGTGGTGGACGTTAGACGTTGAACAGTCACTGCATCACGTTACCCTGGCCTATGACAGAACTGGACGAAACAGGGAGTTGGAGGACAAATACCGGCCATTACTTGAGACCGAATGGCCAGTCAAGGTTACAGCCACAGTCACGGGAAAAGAAGGTACAGCCGATTTTGTTACAATATCACCACAATTAAGGCCACAGTCAGCTTCGGTAAGCCCTCATATTACACGTCAGGTCCATGACCAGTACCATGCCAGGGATATGGGGCGAATGGTCAGGAGGGCAGTGGATCATTCAGATCCAACAGACTACGCACTTCAAGTCATGCCGGACGGCACTACCATAAAATATTTTGAGGTCCCTGAAACGATTAACACTCGACTGCAGCATCACAGGGGACATGATGTGCTGGCTTTATGGGTCATTGAATGTGTACACTTTGCAACTCATTGTGGGGCTCGAGGGACTAGTGATTTGTTGCTGGACACTTGGTGGCACCCTAAAATGCAGGGGTTGGCCCAAAGTATCAGTAATCGGTGTTTGATTTGTCAGCAATATAACACCGGAAAAGGTATCCCTTGTGGGAAGGGGCAAACCCCGTTGCCCAGTGGTCCCTTTGAGACGCTCCAAATGGGTTACATTGAGTTGGAAAGGTGTCAATGTTACAAATATGTTTTGGTCATTGTGGATGTGTTCAGCAGATGGGTTGAGGTGTATCCGACTAGCGATAATAAAGCTGCTACTGTGGTTAAAGTCTTGATGAGGGAAATCATTCCCCGGTACGGTATACCAGCTCAGTTAAGTTCTGATAATGGGCCTCATTTTATTGGACAAATTAACAAGGAGTTTTGCTCCCAGTTGGGCATACGCCAGCAGTTACACTGTGCTTACAGACCGCAGGCGGCCGGGGTGGTTGAGAGACACATCAGACCCTCAAAACTAAATTGGCTAAATTAAGAGCAGACACGGGACTGACATGGCTTAAGTTGCTCCCCGTTGCCCTCTTCCAGCTGCGGGTTACACCTGCGGGACCGGCCCGGCTCTCTCCCACCGAGATTCTTTATGGCAGGCCTCTTAGAACTCCTTGGAGCCTGCAGGTTCCCAGAGGGGTTCAGTTTCATCAGATGACTGAAGAAATGACCACCTATGTTCTAGCCCTTACGCAAGTGCTCAAGGAACTCCATGGCCAAGTCCGCGCGGCTCACCAGCCATTGCCCCCAGTACCTAGCTCACTTTCAGTCCAGCCCGGTAGTTATGTCATGGTCAGAAATTGGACTATGAAGGGGTCGGAGCCGCGATGGGACGGGCCCTTCCAAGTTCTCCTTACCACCCCCACAGCAGTTAAAGTGGAGGGGCGAAGTGCTTGGGTCCACCTACATCACTGTAAATTGAGTCCATCTCCACTACTGTAAAAGGTCGGATACTAACCTGCCTCCCTTCTCCAGTGCTATTTTACAGGTGTGGAGCATGATGGAGTGGCTACGCATCGTCTGTCTGATATTTGGCCTCACTTCGCTTGGCGTGTTATTGGCGATGGACATGGAAAAGGGGAATATTATGTATCTGTGTAGCCCCAACCAATCTACAAGGATACATCACCTATGCAAAGGTGATGTTCTTCGCTGCCCCCATATACGAGGACATGGTATCGACTCATGGAAGGTCATCAAAGTTAAGGAGAATGCAGGAGTCATGAAGCAGTTGCACCGGTCCCGGCGATGGGAAGGGAACATTATATGGACATTGCCTTGTTTTTGGAATACATGTAAATTTGATTTTGGATGTGTTAAGAGTGGTACAATAAAGGTAACATCAGGCTGTCAGAAGAGTGTAGGAAGAGGCTATGAGAAAGAGAAAGGGACTAGAGAGAGGACGGGGCGTGTGAGAAGGGAAGTACAGCTAGAACGTAGGTTACCGGGAGATACACTTAAGTTAATTAAAGGCCAAACTGAGGAAAACCCGGGTAGTAGTCAGTGATCGGAATTATTTTATTTGCGGCCTTACCATCTTGGGAAATGAAACCTTGGGAGCCCTCGGGGCAATAACTAAGGAGTTGTCTCAGCTACGGTTGTTTGCAATGCAGAACCGGTATGCTCTTGACTATCTTCTGGCCCGTGAGGGTGGGGTATGCGCCATAGTACAGGGCAAGTGTATCATGGGAGTTCAGGACTTGACCGCTAACATTACTAAATTTATGGATCGCATACGGGATCACTTGGACGGGATGCAGGATCCTGGCTCTTGGGGTAACTGGGGATTTGGAAGATGGAAGGACTGGTTGATAAATATGTCCATGTATCTAGTGGTAGCTATCGGCTGCATCTTTGTGGGCCTGGCCATCCTTAAATGTGTGATGGGTAGAATGCGGGGTGCACTGGATCAGATCACCGCCCCAATCACCGGAAAAAAAATTTAACTGTTAAAATCCATGAGGGTGAGGCAGATGAAGGGGGGCTAAGACAGGAATTGGAAATGCACCGACGGATCTTTTTAGATGAGGAACCGTAGCTATGGATTGGGTAGTTCGGTTATCATGGAATGATAAAAGGAGGGAATGACGAATGTGATATAAAATAGTTACTTTAGAGATACTAGTTAATGTAATGTAGAAATAAGCCACTTTGATTCTGGCAGATAGAGACAAAGGGATTGAGACCGCATGGAAAAAGCAGGAAGAGGTGTGTCTATGAGAGTGATGCTGCATTGATAGGGGCCAGAGAAAGGGATTGGAAGTGAGCCAATCAGAATAGATCAAACAGGTCAGGAGGGATATAGGCTGACCTATGGGCGTCGAGTATAGTCGAGTATGTGAAACTTGATACCATTTGAATTGATTTGCAGAGATCCCTTTGTCTCTTTGTTCATTCGCTTTCTGGAGTGTAGGAGACTGGATGTCTCTTATGTTTCTGTAAGATGAATCAAGCTTGCAAGCTAAATAAATAACTTCTTTTTACGTGCAAATCCATCTCAACTTTTATTGAGGCCAGACTGACGGAGAAAGAAATTTGGGAATCAACAAAGGCGGTCGGTGCTAAACACGCATTTATCCTTACAGTATGTCAAATTAAGGATTTCCGCGGTCTGGAGAAATTTGTGGAGGTTGGTGTCGTGGTCCTGCTGGTCATGGCCGCAGATGGTGACGTTATCCAGATACGGAATGTTGCACGTAAGCCGTACCGGTCAACCATTCAGTCCATATCTCGCTGGAAGACCGAGACCCCGTTCGTGACACCAAAGGGAACCCTTAAAAAGTGTTAGAGCCGTCCATCTGCTTTGAAGGCAGTGTACTGGCGGTCACTAGTGCGGAGTGGTAGCTGGTGGTAGACGGACATGAGATCCACCGCGGAGAAAACCTTGCATTGCGCGATCCTGTTTACCAGGTCGGCTATACGGGGGAGAGGGTACGCGTCCAGCTGCGTAAACCTGTTGATGGTCTGACTGAAGTCAAGAACCATCCTATGTTTCTCCCCGGTCTTTACCACCACTACTTGAGCTCTCCAGGGACTCTGGCTCGCTTCGATGACCCCTTCCCTCAGCAGCCTTTGGACCTCTGACCTGATGAAGGTCCGGTCCTGGGCACTGTACCGTCTGCTCCTGGTGGCGACGGGTTTGTAATCCGGGGTGAGGTTCGCAAACGGGTAAGGTGGGTCGACCTTAAAGGTCGCGAGGCCGCAGACAGTAAGGGGGGTATATGGCCACCGAATCTGAAGGTCAGGCTTTGCAAGTTACATTGGAAGTCCAACCCCAGGAGTGTAGCCGCGCAGAGGTGCGGCAGGACGTACAGGCGGAAATTGTTGAATTTCCTGCCTTGGACTGTGAGGTTCGCTAGGCAGAACCCCTTTATCTCCACCGAGTGTGACCCGGAGGCCAGGGAGATCCTTTGATTTACGGGGTGGGTTACAAGAGAACAGCGCCTTACCGTGTCGGGTGAACAAAGCTTTCAGTGCTCCCAGAGTGAATCAAGCAAGACGTCTCGAGGCCGTTGATGGAGATCGTCGTAGTAGCTGTTGCAAGCGTGCGGGCTGACTTTGGTCCAGAGTCACCGAGGCCAGCTGAAGCAATTGAGAGTTCTGATCGGGCAGCGTGTAGTCGGCTGTGCTGGGGGCCTGGGGCCCCATCCAAGATGGCGTCACCCATGGGTCGCACATGGTGTCTGGGGATGAAGAAGATGGCGGCGGCGATGGACAAAATGGCGGCGCCATCCCGTCCAGCGTGGTGTCCGGGGGGCAAAATGGCCACGCCCGTGGATCGCACGTGGCCTTAGGATAGGGGGGTGGCGGTGAGCGCTGGCCGGTCGGGGCCTGAAGGGGTGGTTGCCGATAGTCGCTGGAGACTGCGGCCATGCCGCGGGCCTGGCAGACCCCCACAAAGTGGTCCTTCTTGCCGCACCCTTTGCACGTGGCGGTGCGGGCCGGGCAGCGCAGGCGGGGATGATTCGCCTGGCTGCAGAAGAAACAGCGGGCCCCGGCGGCGTTAGCGGGCCGTCTCGTAGCGCAGGCTTGCGGGGTCAGGGGGAAGGCCGCTGCGGGGTGCCACACAGCCCAGGGGGCCATCGCGCGTTTGGGCGCAAAAGACTGCGCGGTTTTGTAGGCCACGTCCATGGACCCTGCCAGGGCCCGTGCCTCAGTAAGTCCCAGAGTGTCCCTTTCAAGGAGTCTTCGGCGGATATCTGGGGAGCTTATACCTGCTACGAAAGCATCCCTGATTAAAAGTTCTGTGTGCTCGCTCCCTGAAACTTGCGGGCAGCCTCAGTTTCGGCCCAGCACCAGCAGCGCCCGGTAGAAATCTTCCAACGTTTCCTCGGGGCTTTGCCGCCTAGTCGCCAGCAGGTGACGAGCGTAGACCTGGTTCACAGGGCGGATATAATGTCCTTCTAGCAGGTCGATCGCGGTAGCATAGTTCTCCGCCTCCTCGATAAGAGGGTAGATCCCAGGGCTGACCCGTGAGCGCAGGAGATGCATCTCTTGTCCTTCCGCGGGGGTGCCGACGGCCGTGTCGAGGTAGCCCTTAAAGCACGCCAGCCAGTGTTTAAAAATTGCAGCAGAGTTGTCCGCGTGGGGGCTGAGCTGAAGGCACTCCGGTTTGATTCGGAGATCCATCCTTCCAACTTAAGTTGTAGTAGATTAAATTGATGCGCAATCAATTACACTCAAGACGAAGTGATTCATAACTGAAGGCTTTAATCTATTAGAACTCTTCCCCAGCAGCTTCGATACAGAAAGTGAAGGCTGCTGGGACGGCACCGGTTCTTATACTCCACCTCTCAGGGCGGAGCTACGTACAACAGCCAATGGTAGACTCCTGGGTCTAACCAATGGTCATCCGCCTCTTAGGTACCGCAATACCTGGTACTACCACAGCTACCATGCCACTCGATTGGCCAGGGCACCAGGGGAAATTTCCTGTTCCTTTTTTAAAAAATAAAACACTCGGGACATTTTGCGTCCACACAAACGGTTTAATAATCAACAACAGCAACTTGCATTTATATCGCGCCCTCATCATAATGAAAGGTGCCGCACTGGAATGATTATCAAACAATATTTGACACTGAGCAACGTAAAAGGATGCTGACCAAAAGCCTGGCCAACCAGCTTGTTTTACGAGCACATCTTCGACAACGAGTTCTCCCACAGTCCTGCTCCAAAAGCACAGCCCGGAACAGGGATAGGAGCTGGGTGTGCCGCAAGATTGAATTCGGGCATGTCCACTATCCAAGGCTCCTTGAACAGGATTGAATACATTGAATACACTCCGAGTATTTCATAACGAGTTATAGTAAATGTTTAATCATTTATGTACTAATAGAACTGTCATCAGCTTCAAATGGTAAAAGCAAAATCAATATTTATGCTTGATTGGGCGCAGAGGGAGCGCAAGGCTCTCTTGTTGTGAGCAATCAGCACACACCTCACTTCACTTGCCTTCGCTTTCAGTGAGAATCGTTTCAGCCACACGGACGGTGCCAGCGGAATGTGGCAACCCCCGCGTGGGCGACGGTCAACAAAATGTCTCATGGGCCGCAACAGAACCCAGATAGGTCTCATGCCCCCCCCCGACCCCTCGCCCTGGGTCGCAGGTTGCCCACCACTGGTCCAGAATACGAGGAATTTAACGGAAGTTTGGTGATGGCAATATTTACATTGTTTATCTAGGGTTTCCACCAGGGTTGTAGGGCCTCGCTGCATTTCCTGGATAATAACCTTTATTATTGTCACAAGCAGGCTTACATTGACACTGCAATGACGTTACTGTGAAAAGCCCCTAGTCGTCACATTCCAGCGCCTGTTCGAGTACACGGAGGGAGAGTTCAGAATGTCCAATTCGCCTAACAGCACGTCTCTCGGGACATGAGGGAGGAAACCGGAGCGCCCGGAGGAAACCCACGCAGAGACGGGGAGAACGTACAGACTCCACACAAACAGTGACCCAAGCTGGGAATCAAACGTGGGTCCCTGGCGCTGTGACGTAACAGTGCTAACCACTGTACTACCAGGCCGCCCTCCCCAGTGGCAGAGAGTGCAAACAACAGGAAACCCTATTGACAACGTCAGGATATTCCTGTCCTGGTTGATGGGGGGGGGCTGTCTCTGCCACCTCAAAAGATGTCCCGGGGGGGGGAGGGGGGGGGGGGGGGGGGGGGGGGGGGTTATGGCCTCTTCATTTGCTCCATGGTGGTGAAAGTGACATTCAAACATTTTCTTGCTCTGTATTGTAAATCAGAATTAAAGCTCTTTAATTGGGACCCAGTGTTTATGTGCACCATCGACCTGACAGATAAGAATGGGTTGTTTACATCTGCCTTTGTTGTGTTAGTAGACTTGGTGGGACCATGACATTTAATCAGATCAGCTAATGCTAAATTAGCTTGAGGTGCAAATGCCAACGTTAGACATATTAGCAAACCATTACATCTGTTAATGAATTGCTATTGATGTGAGTTTTTTTTCTCCCCTCTTGCTAAGATCAGTCGAATTCTTTGCTGTAGGAAAACTGGCAGAGTCCAAAAAGCTGCAGAAGCTGATTTAAGTTAAAAACATGAAGGCATCAGCATTTTAAACAAGAGAAAAGTTATTTTGGCAGCCGGGTTGGTGGTGGTTCAATACGGCGACACTTTCGGCATTAGCCATCACTTCCACTGTTTTCTCTTCCATTTCTCACACCTTGCCCTCTCTTGAAGACATACCCTGGTGTTGTGGCATTATCCATGGCCATGTGACACTGTGTGAGCTCTTCACCCAACTTGCTGCCGTTCAGTGACTAGACTGAATGTGTGGATAGTCGTCCACGCGTGGGGGTCGCAGCTGGCTAGTGGGAAAATACCTTGCATCCACTAAAGTCACACCTTGACAACTTTCCAGAGCTTTTCAATCCACACATTTCCAACCCCCCCCCCTCCCCCCACTGCCCCACGCCGTTCCCACCACATCCCTGCTTCACACCCTAGTTGTTTTTTAATTCATTTTTTATGGGATGTGGGTGTCACTGGCTAGGCCAGCAATTGTTGCCCATCCTTAATTGCCCTTGAGAAGATGGTGGTGAGCTGCCTTCTTGAACCGCTGCAGACCCTGTGGTGTAGGTAGACCTTCTCCACTACTAGGGAGGGAGTTCCCGGATTTTGACCCAACGACAATGAAGGAACGGCGATATATTTCCCAGTCAGTGGCTTGGAGGGGAGTTTCCAGGTGTTGGGGTTCCCAGGTATCTGCTGCTCTTGTCCTTCAAGATGGTAGTGGTCATGGGTTTGGAAGGTGCCGTCGAAGGAGCCTTGGTGAGTTCCTGCAGTGTACCTTGTAAATGGTGCACATGGCTGCTATTGTGCGTTGGTGGTCAGGGGTTGAATGCTTGTGGTAGGAGTGCCAATCGAGTGGACTGCGTTGTCCTGGATGGTGTCGAGCCTCTTGAGTGTTGTTGGAGCTGCACTCATCCAGGCAAGTGGAGAGTATTCCATTACACTCCTGACTTGTGCCTGTAGGTGGTGGATAGGCGTTGGGGAGTCAGGAGGTGAGTTACTCACCACAGGATTCCGAGCCTTTGACCTGCCCTGGTAGCCACAGTATTAATGTGGCTAGTCCAGTCCAGTTACTGATCAATGGTAACCCCCAGGATGTTGGTTGTAGGGATTCAATGATGGTAATGTCATCGAATGTCAAGGGGCGGTGGTTAGATCCTCTCTTGTAGGAGACAGTCATTGCCTGGCACTTGTGTGGCGTGAATGTAACTTGCCTCTTGTCAGCCCAAGCCTGGATATTGTCCAGGTCTTGCTGCATTTGCACGTGGGCTGCTTGATTATCTGAGGAGTTAGTGATAGGTGCTACCTCTCCGCGTCTATTCATCAGCTCAGCGGGAATGTCAAATCCTTTGCTTCCTTGAACAATTCGTCCATTCACCTCTATGCCCCCTTGTACATCAACTGATCTCCTCAGCATTTGTATTTCGTAGAATTCCTACAGTGCAGAAGGAGGCCATTCTGCCCATCGAGTCAGCACCGATCTTCTGAAAGAGCACCATACCTAGGCCCACTCCCCCGCAATATCCCCGTAGCCCTACCTAAGCTGCATATCTTTGAACGCTAGAGGGGCAAATTTTGCATGAACAATCCACCTAACCTGCACATCTTTGGACAGTGGGAGGAAACCGGAGCGCCCGGAGGAAACCCACGCAGACACGGGGAGAACGTGTGAACTGCAGACAGTTTCTCATCTTGATTAACTAATTACTGACCCCTATCTCTTCTTGCTCTGATTTGTTGATTGCTGTTTCTTATCAGCCACCTTTCAGATTATTCCAGCAAATGTGAATGGACCACTGTTCACGACAACATTTACATAGCGCCTATAACATAGTAAAATATTCCAAGTTTCCTTTCGAGAGCATTAGTTAACAAAATTTGACACTCAACATCATGGACAGACATGAGGACAAGTGACCCAAAGTTTGGTCAAAGATTGGGCTTTCGGGAGTCTTACAAAGGGAACCGAGAGTGTAGGGAGATGGAGAGGCTTCGGGAGGAAATTCCTGAGCCAGGAGGCTAAAGCCACGTCCACCAATAGAGGGAGGAATAAAAATGGGGGATGCACCAGCCCCCCCCCCCCCCCCCACATAATTGGAGGAATGCAGGGATCTAGGGAGGTTGTAGGGCTCGAGGAGGTTACAGCGACGGGGGAGAATAAGACCACGGAGGGATTTGAAACAAGGGTGAGAATTTGAAAGTCACTGATCCAATGTAGGTCATTGAGCAGTAAAGGATGACCAGGGGCCTGGGACGGCATTCTGTGACCCTGAGGCCAAGTGTTGACGCCGTTGGAAAGGCCGTCGCGTTTCTCGACGGCGTGACACGGCCTCAGGATCAGCAATTCTGGCCCCTACAGGGGGCCAGCACGGCACTGGAGCGGTTCATGCCGCTCCAGCTGCTGATCCCGGCGCCAACTGGGCGCCGCGGGATCGGCGCACGCGCAGTGGCTTCCTTCAACGCGCTGGCCCCGACTCAACATGGAGCAGGACTACAGGGGCCGGCGCGGACGAAAGGAGGCCCCCAGCCAGAGAGGCCCCCCACCCCGGGGTCGGACCTCTCCTCCCCCCTCACAGCCCCCCCCCCCCCCCGACCCTTCCACGCCGAGTTCCCGCCGGCTGAGAGCAGGTGTGGACGGCGCCGGCGGGACTCAGGATTTTTACGACGGCCACTCGGGCCATCCCGGGCCGAGAATTGGCGACCCCTGCCGCGTAGAGCGGAGCCCCCGACTGGCGCCGCGATTCTCCGCTCTGGGATTCTCCGGCCCGGCCCCGGGCTGAGAGAATCCCGCCCCAGGTGTGAGTAAGCCTATGCCGAGTAGGAGGTGGGAGGTCTGGAATCATCAAACCAGAGATAAAAAAAACAACATGGGCGAGGATTTCAGCAACAGACAAATTGAGGTGGGGAAGAGATGTGTGGGCATCTCTGGCAAGGACAGCATTTGTTACCCGTGCCTAATTCTCACAACTGAGTGGCTTATTTGGCCATTTCAGGGGGCATTGCTGTCAACGTGATTCACATAATAGACCAGACTGGGTAAGAATGACAGAACTCCTTCCCTGAAGATCATTAGTGAACCTGATGGTTTTTTTTATAATGACAACTGATGATAGTTTTATGCTCAGTATTACTGAGGCTAACTTTCAATTCCAGATGCATTAATTAATTGCATTTAAATTCCACCAGAGCATTGGCCGGCACTGTATAATAATAATCTTTATTATTGTCACAAGTAGGCTTACATTAACACTGCAATGAAGTTACTGTGAAAATCTCTGAGTCGCCATATTCCGGCGCCTGTTCGAGTACACTGAGGGAGAATTCAGAATGTCGCGTTCATAGAATTTACTGTCCAGAAGGAGGCCATTCGGCCCATCGAGTCTGCACCGGCCCTTACAAAGAGCACCCTACTCACGCCCACGTGTCTACCCTATCCCTGTGACCCAGTGACCCCACTTAACATTTTTTGGACACAAGGGGCAATTTAGCATGGCCAATTCACCCAACCTGCACATCGTTGGACTGTGGGAGGAAACCCGAGCACCCGGAGGAAACCCACGCAGACACGAGGAGAACATGCAGACTCCGCACAGACAGTGACCCAAACTGGGAATCGAACCTTGGACCTGGCGCTGTGAAGCAACAGTGCTAACCACTGTGCTACCGGGCCGCCCACCATAAGCAATCTCACTCAATTGGCTGGCGGGAAGGTGGTGGGTTCGGCACCCCTCATATTTTATGTAGAATCATAGAATCCCTGCACTGCAGTAGGAGGCCATTCGGCCCATCAGGTCTGCGCCGACCCTCCAAAGGAGCACCTCACCTCGGCCCTATCCCAATAATCAAGTAACCCCACCTAACCTTTGCACAGTAAGGGGCAATTGATCATGGTCAATCCACCTAACCTGCACATCTTTGGAGTGTGGAAGGAAACCGGAGCACCCGGAGGAAACCCAGGCAGACACGGGGAAAACATCCAAACTACATACGGTCAGCCACCCAAGGCTGGAATTGAACCTGGGTCACTGGCACTGTGAGGCAGCAGTGCGAACCACATGATATGTACACCCACCTCTCTGCCAGAAACAGGTCCATTGGCAGGCTCTAAAATCCAGCCTTACGACTTTATCATTGAGAGACAAGAAGATTAGCGACTGACTCAAGCTGACATTATATGAATGCGCCCTAGACTAAATGTACATTATGTAATCCTTTTGAAATGTTCAGTTTCTGAAAGCTTACGTAGATTTGTGCAAATCCCATCCGGCATTTGAAAATTAATGAAACACGTCTCGAAAAGTTAAGTTTAAGTTTGACAAAAAAGTTGCGTCAATTATTCAAAGCTGTAATTTCATGAAAATCCGGACTGATAAGGATGATGATTGCTTTTAACCAATAGCCAGCGAGCCCCATAAATTGACAGTAAAATTATAATTCCAATATTCTGAGTGTTGAGGAAAGGCAATTAAGGTTTGAGATAGATCTGATTCCGTAAGCGTGAACTGATGAGCAGCATTAATTAAACAGGATTGTGACAATGACCAGATCATCTTTTTCTTTAGTGATGGCTGGTTAAGTAATAAACATTCATTCCCTCTGCCACCAATGCCCCATGGCTGCCGTGTCTCCTGTCTACAAGATGCACGTCAGCAATTGCCAAAGGCTTCTCCAAAAGCAGCTTTCAAATCTGTCACCTCCACTAGATTCACATTGGAACACTACCACCTTCAGGTTCCCCTCCAAGTCACACACCATCCTACCTTGGAACGATATCATTGTTGCTTCAATGTGACTGCCCCAGAACCCTGGAGCAAGCTCTCTGTGTGCATCATGAGTGCACCTTTTACGGGCAGCACGGTGGTGCAGTGGAAAGCACTGGGACTACGGCCTTGAGGAACCGGGTTCGAATCCAGGCCCTGGGTGACTGTCCGTGTGGAGTTTGCACATTCTCCCCGTGTCTGCGTGGGTTTCACCCCCACAACCCAAAGATGTGCAGGTTAGGTGGATTGGCCACGCTAAATTGCCCTTTCATTGGAAAACAAAATTGGGTACTCCAAATTTAAAAAAAAAATGAGTGCACCTTATATCATAGAATTCACAGAGCCGATGGGAGCCATTCGGCCCATCGAGTCTACACCGGCCCCTGAAACAGCATCCTACCTAAGCCCACACCTCCACTCTATCCCCGTAACCCAGCAACCCCACCTAACGTTTGGACACTACGGGGCAATTTAGCATGACCAATCCACCTAACCTGCACCTAAGCATGTGGAGCGCAGAGGTTCAAGAAGGCAGCTTACCACCAACATTTCACGGGATAATAGGAATGGACATATCTCTGCCTGAAATGCCCACATCCCACGAATGAATTTTTAAAAAGTTACCTGGACACTAAGCAGCACTCCCTTGCTCTTTTCTGAAATAATGTCATTGGATCTTTTCTATTTTTTTGGAAAATTTAGAGTACCCAATTCATTTATTCCAATTAAGGGGCAATTTAGCGTGGCCAATCCACCTACCCTGCACATCTTTGGGTTGTGGGGGCGAAACGCACACAGACACGGGGAGAATGTGCAAACGCCACACGGACAGTGTCCCAGGGCCGGGATCGAACCTGGGACCTCAGCGCAGTGGGGATCTTTTCTATTGACCTAGGAAGGCAGACATGGGGCCTCAGTTGAATCTTTTCCATGAAAGTCTAAAGGTCCAACAGTGCCGCGGAGTTTCCTCAGTCCTACACAGGGCTGCCGGCTTAAATTACACGTTCATGTGTCAGCAGTAAGACTCCAACTTCTGAATCAAAGGTCAAAGAGCTACCAACAAAGCAAAGCTGCTTGGGGACTGTCCTTGAATACCTCTGAAAGGCCAGTCAGTTGCCAATCATGCCGCAATGCAGAGATAGCTCAGGCACCGCAGTACAAATAGTACTACCATCAGAAGGTGAAGTGCTTAGTAGTCAATCGTAGTGCGATCTATGCTCTGACCATTGTGGCAATTCCTTGTCTGGGAATCCCCAGGTGCTGGACTCCAAGGTGTTAAATCGCTTCTTGATTTGACTAAAGAGCTTGTTCTTCAATTTCATTCCTGTGGTATGAGCTGCCCTCTGGTCAATTATTCAGGATTTACGAAAAACAGTATTTGCAGCGACATTCTCCAAGCTCAGCTCGTGGTCTCGTATGAGTAGTTTTCTGTGTAAGACTGAAAGATCGAGACTAATTTAAAGTTTAATAAGAGAGCTGTTATCCGTGACATATCTTTTGTCGCCAAGCACACTAAAAGGTCACCTGTCCTGTCCTTGTTGTGACTGCGTATCTTTGTTCAACAGATTTGCAATGATTTGCAAAGGAAGGCAGCATTATGTTCCTGAGGACAAAGATGCAAACGGACAGGAGAGTGTGCTGAATGTTACATCTGAAGGAAAAAGAGACTTGTATTTATATGGTGCATTTCAGAACCTCAGGACATCCTTGACATTGAATGAAACACGTTTGAAGTGCAGTTGCTATTGTAATGGAGGAAACAATTTATTCACTGCAAGGCCCCATGATCAGTGCTGTGACAATGATGGTGTAACCTGTTTTAGTGATGCTGGACTGAATGGATATCCAAAGTAAAACAAAAAATCCAAACATTTCCTGTCATACATATGAACATACGTACATCCAGGTTGGGAGCAAGAGTAGGCCACTCGGCCCCTCGAACCTGCTCCACCATTCAATAAGATCATGGCTGATACGACCGTAACCTCCCGCTTAACCCCGATAACCTTCCCCCGCCCCCCCCCCCCCCACCCTTGCTGCATTCTATCTCGCTTTGCCTTGAAAACATTCTAAGACATTGGCTGAAATTTTCCAGCCCCCTCCCTCCCCTGCGTGGGTTTCCTCCAGGTGCTCCGGTTTCCTCCCACAGTCCAAAGACGTGCAAGTTATGTGGATTGGCCACGCTAAATTGCCCATAGTGACCAAAAAAAAGGTTAGGAGGTGTTCGGGTGGAAGTGAGGGCTTAAGTGGGTCGGTGCAGACTCGATGGGCCGAATGGCCTCCTTCTGCACTGTATGTTCTATATACTCTATGTAGTATGTTTTGCTGAGCTCGGCCGCCAGTGGCCGCGGCACTGGTCGACTCAAGCGGGACCGCAAGTTCCCACCGGCGGCAAGGGCCCTTCTGCTTCCACTGCTTTTTTGAGGAAAGGACTTCCAAAGACTCACTGGCCCCGAAGAAAAAACAATTCTTCTCATCCCTCTCTTAAAGGGACAACCCCTTATTTTTAAACAGGGACCCCTACTTCTGGAACGACAAAAGTAGTGGTGGTGTTGGCTAAGGAATAAATATTGGCCAGGCCGTTGGATCTCCTCTGAAAGAGGGTCCTGGAATCCATTACGCTCACTCACCTCATCTGAAAGATGGAAGTTCTGACTGAGGGAGCGCTGCACTGGAGCGCCGGCCTAGGTTTTGTGAAATGTTTCCAGGTTTATTTTAATGGCGGGAAGTGGAAGGTAGATGTCCATGCAGCTCTGAGACCAGCCACCGGGGGGGGCAAATGAGTGAACGTTTGCCATGTCTTCAACAGGTGACCTGCCCCATTCACACAATGCGCTAAATGAAGCCAAGGGCGGGGATTGTCCACGTGCCATTCGTGGGATGGTAGTGGGATTTTATCTTCCCTCCGCTTGTCAATGGGATCTCCCATTGCAACCACCCAACATCGCCGGGAAAACCGCGGGCGAGGGTGCATTGCCGACGGGAAAAGTGAATCCCGACGACCGGAGAATTCCGGCCCATATCTTTACAGGTGGGTGGGTCGAAGGTTCCATCTGCTGCACAGAATTCGCTTCCAACCTTTCCCGTGGCCTAGGCCGGCAGAAGGGAGCTGGGAATATACTTCCTACCCTTGACAACTTTGGCCAAACAACGTGGCCCCTGAGATTACACGGTTGTTGAATCACACATTAAGGAGAAGGAGGCCATGCAGCCCATCGAGCCTGTGCCAGCCCTTTGCAGGAGCTCTCCACTTCATCTAATTCTCCTGTCCTTTCACGATAGCCCGGCAAAGGTTTCTCCTTCAGGTATTTATCCAACTCCCTTTAGAAAGTGATTATTGAATCTGCTTCCGTGACCTTTCAGGCCGTGCGATCCAGTGTAACATTGCTGCGAAAACACATTTCTCCTCATTAGCCCTGTATCAATTTCTTAAAACTGCATCCTCTTTGTACCCATCTACCTGTCAACGGGAACACGAAACCCGTCATCATTTTCAACACCTTGATTAAATCTCCTCAGCCCCGAGGAGAACCATTCTACTCTCTCATTTCTCCACAAGACTGAGGCCTTTCATCCCAGGACGCATTCCAATAAATCACTTCTTCAACCTCGCCAAGGTCCTGATAGTCTTCTTAAATTCTGATGCTAAGAATTAGACACAAAGCTCCAGCTGAGGTCTAACCTAGGGGCAGCACGGTAGCACAGTGGTTAGCACTGTTGCTTCACGGCGTCAGGGTCCCAGGTTCGATTCCCGGCTTGGGTCACTGTCTGTGCGGAGTCTGCGCGTTCTCCCCGTGTCTGCGTGGGTTTCCTCCGGGTGCTCCGGTTTCCTCCCACAAGTCCCGAAAGACGTGCTGTTAGATGAATTGGACATTCTGAATTCTCCCTCTGTGTACCCGAACAGACGCCGGAATGTGGCGACTAGGGGCTTTTCACAGTAACGTCATTGCAGCGTTAATGTAAGCCTACTTGTGACAATAAAGATTATTATAACCAGTTTCTTATAAGAGTTTAGCATAGCTTCCTTGGGCCAGATTGTCCGTTGCCGAGGTGTTGACACCTGGGCAGGATTAGTGGAATTCTACGACATCAAAACTGGTGCCGCACCTTGACCGATTCACCGACCGTTAAGGGGCTGGCACTGATGCCACGTGGAACATGATCGATTCCAATGAGAAATGGATTAGCCAGGAGTGGGATTGGTACTCGAGAGGCTGACAAGCTGCAGCCGCATATTAGCACCACACTTCCCACACACACTCGTGCTAGTCAACAAGATAGCACTAGTTACGCTGGAGTGTGCCCGTTCCGTTGATGGGTCGGCTGGGGCCAGACGGTACCTAGTGGGGGTGAATTGGGGGGACACCCATATGACCCATGGCCCCAGGTTCACAGTGTGCTGTTAGCAGCGTGCGCAGATGCATGGCTGCCTTGCCGGCTGTGACAATGGTGTTCCGCGCTCTTCCACCCCGACCCAACTGCCCACTTCCTGGCCATTCCCCGGTACTCTCCCCAGCCCTGGCAGATGCCCCCAGCGAGCGGCACAACTGGCAGCAAGCTATGGCGATGTTGGACACTTTCCGTACCCCCCCCCCCCCCCCCCCACCCTCTCTCCCCCTCAGCAGACACGGCGCCTGTTTCACGCTTTTTAAAAGAACAAGTGAACCTCTCCTTCGGGACAACAGCGAATTGCGATTTGGTGTGGAAACCGGTGCCCGCCACGAGATCGCCATCAAAATCGATTCTCCGTCTAATCGCGTTCCCGGCGTCGGCCGCGGAGAATCCCGCCCCTTGTTTTTGTACTTGAATTCCTTGCCCTGGAACTTAGCTGCCTTACTTTTGAATTCTAATGTGTCGATCTGAAATTTGTCTTCACGATTTTACAGAAAATGTAAACGGGTCAATGTCTGTGGGATGAAGTTTCACATGAACGCATGAATATCGTCCTGTGCAATTGAGGGGATAAAAGTTTCCTTTCCCATCTCAGACCCCATGTATTGTCTGTGCCACGAGACACTCTGATTGAGTTGACAGTGCATGGGTTGGATCAGGAACAAGTATTGATTGAGTTCTGATTAAATCTGTTAATTTCCCCTTCAGACGGTTGAAGTTTCAACTTTGATTCAGTGTGAATATCCCACCTCTGAGTCGCAAAGCTGTGGATTTACGTCCCACTCCAGGTACCTGAGCATCAAACCTGAGCAGACATTCCAGTGCTGAGGGAGTGCTGCACTGCGGAGGTGCCCTGCGGGATTCAGACCAGATAAACTCAGGCCCCATCTGCCTCTCAGCTGGATGTTTAAATCTCATTTGTTCATGCGTTGTCTGGCCAGCATTTGTTGCCCATCCCTAATTGTCCTTGACAGGGTGGTGGTGAGCTACTTCCTTGAACCACTGATATCCATCTGGTGTAGGTACACCCATGGTGCGGTTAGGGAGAGAGTTTACAAGGATGAGAGGGGATCTGATCAAGATGTATAAAATACTAAATGGAATTGATAAAGTAAATGTACCCCAAATATTCCACCTTGAAGGGAAATCTAGAATGAGAGGTCACGGATACAGGTTTAGAGGCGGTAGATTTAGAACTGAGATGAGGAGGAACTACTTCTCGCAGCGGGTGATGAATTATTGGAACTCGCTCCCCATAGTGCGGTGGAATCTGAGCCATTAAATGGTTTCAAGAAGGAGATAGATATATTTAAAGGGTTAAAGGGATATGGGCAACGGGTGGGAAGGTGGATTTGAGACCAGGAAGAGATCAGCCATGATCTGATTGAATGGCGGAGCGGGCTCGAAGGGCTGAATTGCCCACTTCTGCTTCTAGTTCCGATGTTCCTATGTTCCGGGATTTTGACCCAGCGACAGTGCAGGAATGGATGGTATATTTCCAAATCGTATGGGCGGGAAGATGGCACAGTGCTAAGCACTGCTGCCACACGGCGCCAAGGACCCGGGTTCAATCCTGGCCCCGGGTAACTGTCCGTGTGGAGTTTGCACATTCACCCCCTGCGTGGGTCTCACCCCCACAACTCAAAGATGTGCACGGTAGGTGAATTGACCACGCTAAATTGCCCCTTAATTGGAAAAAAATGAATTGGGCACTCTAAATTTAATAAATTTTAAAAAATTAAAATAAATAAATAAAATAAAAAACATTTCCCAGTCAGAATGGAGTGTGACTTGGAGGGGGACTTGCAGACAGAGGTGTTCCCTTGCATTTACTGTCCTTGTCGTTCTATGTGGTGGAAGTCTCAGATTTGGAAGATGCTGTTGAAGGAACCTGGGTGAATTTTGGTAGTACATCTTGTGGCACACTGTAGTGGCACACTGCTGTCACTGTGTGTCGGTGGTGGCGGGAGTTACTGCAGTGCATCTTGTAGATGGTGCACACTGCTTCCACTGTGTGTCGGTGGTGGAGGGAGTTACTGCAGTGCATCTTGTCTACACTTGTATTATGGGCCTGCGCAAACAATTTAAATCTTTACTACTTACCCAGCAGTCGCTCTGTCCTTACTCCGAGTGGATTCAGCTGGAAACTCCCTACAGTAAGTTTTAAAAAAATTTTCTCCCCTTCTCAGCAAGCACTCACTCAGCAACCACTGTGCCTGCACGATAACACCTCAGGGAAAAGAAAAACTACTTTCCAGTTATCAGTCAATCACTTACCTGCAGGCTGTGACGTCACGGTTCAACTTCTTTCTACTTCTACCTGCCCTCGAGCCTTCCTCTCGGCTGGGATCCTTACAGCGGTTGGGGTTTTTTTGGGTTAGAGGAGGGGGTAGGGAGGGTAACACTGAAGAAGTGTTTCGGGTTTAAGTGTCACTTGACAACAGCTCCTCCACAAACAGCCAATCAGCAGCTCCTCTCTACTGCCCTCTGCTGGATGCTTGTCTTCACTTGAACAGCTAGGGTCTCTTGCACAGGTACACCTTCAAGTTACGGTGACCACAATGCATGTATGCAAATTTACCCCGCTACAGCCAATCAGCAGCTCCGCTCTACTGCCCTCTGCTGGATCATTAAGGACGCACAATTTCTTCCCCGAAGGACAAGAATGAACCAAATGGGTTTTTATGACAATTCAGTCGTTTCATAGTTACCATTACTGAGACTAGCTTTTTATTCCAGATTTATCAACTCATTGAATTCAAATTCCACCAGCTGCTACACTGGGATTTGAACTCATGGCCAGGATTGTACAGAATTACCGCAGCTCGCATGCCCTCCCCCCCGGCCCCACCCCGTAGATGCAGCAGGCCATTTAAATTCCCGTTCAGATTTGTGGAAATATAATATCCCGCCAGGCAGGAGCGGCTATAAAATCCTGGCCCATGTCTCCAGACCATTACCTCAGGCCTCTGAATCATCAGCCTCTTAGCGTTATCACTGTGCTACCATTTCCCTTTTGATCGAGAATCCCAGAGAATCCCACCGCCAGCCAACGGCGGAGAATTCCAGCCATTAACGTGGCTCCGTGGTGACGTTACTGAAAAAAATGGCTTCTAATATCAAGACGGGGCGATCTTGTGACAGAATGGGTAGTGTCCCGCCAGAAGCTTCGGTTTGAGTCCCAACCCAGGACTTGGTGGCCAAGGAATCGGCCACCCCGAACCTCCCCAACAGGCGTACCCCTCCCAGTATTGGTTGCTGGCAGGTTCCGGTCCGGGGGAAAAGATTGGGCCTTAACGCAGCCGACAGATTGAGTATCAACCTGCAAAATCCTTCCAATATGCCAATGGCTTGAGGTAAGAGCGAGAGAGATACCTGGTCAGCCACGTTTGATGTGGAATGGTTTCCCTCAAGCTATAAGTCTCTGGCGACAACCGAGCGACCTGGGAACGGACAAAAGCCTGCCTTGTGTACCCCTAGGTGCGACGAGAGAAACAACAACAGTATGAAGAAGGAGACATTTATGAAATGCTGATTAGGTATCGGCTGAAGCATACTAAACTTAATATTGAGCACCGCACTTTAGGAAGGTTTTAGAGATTTATTTGAATGATTGGGGTAATGGGGACAGCCAGGGCTCGGGAATCAGTACGGCAAAGACCCCTGGGGAAGTGAGGGGTATTTTTCTTTGGGCAGTGAATTTTAAGAGGAGATGTGATAGAGGTGTTTAAAGTTATGAATGGTTTTGATAGAGTAAATAAAGGCAAAATTTTTCCAGTGGCAGGGGATTCCTGTCGACATAAATTTAAGGTGATTGGCAAACGAACCAGTGGTGGTTTGATGTAACTTTGTTTTAACATATAAAGTTGATACAGTCTGGAACACACGGCTTGATGGGGTGATGGTAGAGATTCATTGGTCACATTTAGAAGAGAATTAGATCAACACATTTCCAGGATTATGGGAGTGGGATTTGTCATGATATTCAAACACACACATCATGATAGACACACCAACAGACAAATCAGAACACACAACACCACAACCAATGACAGAAAGATATAAAAGCACAGACACGACCCCCGGTGGTCAGTATTAGCTGCAGAGGAGAACCAGGACACATCTATTGCCAAACACACTCAGGGAGACAGCACGTGCAGAGTATCCAGAACGAACTGTATTATAAGAGTTATAAGAAAATAGAGTTGTACCACATACAACTGTGTTGGCTCATCTGTGCACCAGAGCACCCAACACCACATGGTACAGGAGTGGATCGATACCTGCCGGCATACCTCAGTGTACACAGACAACCAGCAGTGCCCAGGCATGATGTACGAGCTCCCGGTTCCGCAGGCGCTCCAGTGCCACGGCGACCTCCGCGAAAACTGGCGGCGATTCCGGCAAATGTTCGAATTGTTCCTGGTGGTAGCTGAACTCAAAGACCTGGATGATAGGGAAAAAATTGAATTTCTCCTCACCATCGCCGGTGCAAGGGCAAGAGAAATATTCACAAGGTTCAGGTTCTTCAGGAGGCAGCAAAGGTACGATTACCAGGCAGTCCTGGGCAAATTCTCCAAGTACTGTGAAGAAAACGCAATCCAATCGGCACATAAAGGTAAGAAAAGCTGCAGTACTCACCTCGTGGCTGGGATCCCGGAGCCCGAATTCCCAGAGGCCGAAATCCCGGGCCTGAGAGAAGGCTGGGTCGAGGTCGGCGGCCATCTTGCTAAAGGTATAACGCTAGCACAGTTGCGCGAGAAGTGCGCAGAACCGGAAGTTTCGTTTGCGCATGCGCGAGATGCTGCGCATGCACAGTCAAGAAAACGGCCATCGGTAAAGGAACAGCGATCTGAGCATGCGCAGTCGCTTCCTACGTGCTACATACCGAGCGTCAGGATGTCAGAGGCCCCAGACTGCACCAATTTAAAAGGGAAATGTCCCAAATCCAATTTAAAAGGGAAACGTCCCAAATCAAAAAAACAAAAATCTGTTAAAGCTGTAAAACAACCTTCCCTCACCTGGAATGACAGCACAGTGCCGCAAATTGACCCAGGAGATGAATTTGACCTCCGAAGAACCCTCCGACAAGCAGTTACCTACGCACAAGCCGATGATTCCGACCTTGAATACTTCGATGACGATCTTTACAGTGTTTCCGGACCTCGCGAGCCCAATGATAGCTCCGTGGTCCTATATGACTATGACTCGGACGAACCTTTCGTGTTGCACATTGGCGGCCCCCACATTGAATCCGACGCAGATGCGGATTCATTTTTCGGATTTGAGGATCTTCAATCCAGCAGATATGACGTTCCAACTTATCAGTACCGGATGATGCTGCAGCCTGACATTAACAGACAGGGAGCGGTGCAAGCACACGGAGAGTGCCCTGCTGCCACACAGAGCGTGGTCCACGTCCCGCTCAACGTTCCCGACTCTATGAAAGAAGACATGCAAGACTCCAGAGTGCAGTCCTCGCATGAACCAGAAGTGACTCCAGTGTCACAAGCTTCCACAGCAAGCTCGTGGACAGACTCCACAATTGCAGAAATGCAAGACTCCAGAGCGCAGTCCTTGCACGAACAAGAAGTGACTCCAGTGTCACAAGCCTCCACAGAGAGCTCGTGGACAGCCTCCACGATAGAAGCAACGCAAGACTCCAGAGCGCAGTCCTTGCACGAACAAGAAGTGACTCCAGTGTCACAAGCCTCCACAGAGAGCTCGTGGACAGCCTCCACGATAGAAGCAACGCAAGACTCCAGAGCGCAGTCCTTGCACGAACAAGAAGTGACTCCAGTGTCACAAGCCTCCACAGAGAGCTCGTGGACGGACTCCACGATGGAAGGAACGCAAGACTCCAGAGCGCAGTCCTTGCAGGAACAAGACCATGAGGGTCTAGCAACCTCTCCTGACCAACCAGCGGCAGACGATGCAAGTCTGCCATGCTCACGTGAACAGCAAGAAGGCTATAACAGCCTACCATGCTCCACTACACAGCAGCATGAACATGACGGTCTCTCATGCTACAATGAAGGGCACAGCGCTGAAGACTGTTCAAGCCCAACTGAAGACAAGCCAAAGGAATCGCCTCGTCCAAGCCCGAAGAAAAAAGGTTTATGCGCTGACCTTCAGGATCATTATAGCCGAACAGAGATTAATAATGCTGCACGGCCACAGAAGGATGCTGAGGATTTGCTAACGAAATTAATTGAATGTTTAACTTGCAAGGAGCAGACTGAGAATTGCCAGTGTTTTAGTACAGATCGAAAAAATGGACAAGACATTGATCCTCAGGTAATGGAAATAACACAACCTGAATCATATCTACAGCAGGGACAAATGTCTCCCTTCAACACAACACCGCAAAATCCCAACTTCGGAGACCAGCAGTTAGTCAGTAATGACTCTTCAAACCTTGAGGGGAACATTAATTGCATTGAACCTATACACGCTCCACTGATTATTGAGCAGAACATTGGAGCAAGAATCCTGAGGACGCCGACATCGAGTAGCCAGATAACGAATTTAAAACCCACAGCAGTGTCAAGTGAACCAAGTGTGCTTTCCACTAATGGTGAAGATGCAGATAAGGTCGACCCGATTATCCATTGTACCACACTAACCCCAGTGATTAAGCAGTTATGTATGGGGAGTATAAGGTGGGCAATTGAGAACAGTAAAAGAGAGTCTGTGACCATGCCAGTCCCAGCAAAATCAGACCCAGAGACCATGAAGGCATGTACATTAGACAAAGATACACATGAGGCACCTGAGAAGAAAAGTGAAACGGAATGTTCTTTGGAAAATAGTACAATGTCGATAGAAACATTGGATCCTATATTCGAGACCATACCTATGGGAGAATTTGGGGGTAATAAACAAGGTTCTGCAATGTCTGGGGGAAGATTTAAAATTCCAAAGAAGAAAAGCCCAAATGAAGGACAACGGCAAGACAATGACAGTCCACCGACATGGTGTGCACCACCAGATGAAAACTCTGACAATTTACCCAACCCTAGTGAACAGCAAGCTGCTAATGAGGATCTATCCACGGGATGTGAGACGAGTGACGACAGCATCCCACTTCCCATGCAAAAGGTGCAAGGTGACAGACCTCGCCTAGTGCGTACCGAGGCACTCGACGATCACGGTGGGACCACTGACGACTGCGGTGGCAGCGCACCGCTTCCACCCTCGATGGCTCGACCCTCTCCACTGGTTGGTGCATTCCTGCATGTTCCGACTCCAGAAGTGCAGCTTCAGGGAATCTCGGCTGCCTCCAGTGAACCTGTTGGGACTCCGGACGGGGGGCATCGACGGAAGGCAGACCGGACTCCAGATGGGGAGCAGCCAAGCGCCGACTCTGATTCGCGCACGCCAGACCTTGCTCCGGACGGGCGGTGTCGCGGCCTCGGTGATGGCACGCTCAGGGTGACGGCGGATGCCACGGCGACAGGGAATGGATCGCGTGGCAGTCCCACTGGGTCGGCAGTGGCAACCAGCACCGGCGGTCCAAGATGGACACACCAATTCGCGCCATCGCCAGACGTTGATGCGAGCAACAATTCTCTCTCCAAGGCGACATGCTTCGACGTTTCTCTGCGGAGTCGCCCTTCCGGCACAGCAGGTGGCCGGAACCAGCGTACACGGTCTCGGCCAACTTCCACATCTGGCACAGTCATCGCCTTGCATGATATTAGTGATGGTGCTACTTCGATGGCAACGACCCATCGGCTACAAGATGCCGTCCACCACAAACATAAAAAGAAAAAGACTCCACCTTGTTCCTGGCATGCAGGGCGGATGGATTGGTGCGTAGGCGCAATCAGCGAGCTTTGCGCCGCCTTCCACGCTCGCAACTGAACCGTACGCACACGCCGGATCCTCCACTGGTTCCCAAGGATGACTTCGTGGAGATGCCACGGATCATGCCCCTTCCATCGCCACCAGAACCAAATCTCCACAGCTGAACCGGCTTGAGGACCAGCCCATTCTTGAGGCGGTCACCCATTAGACTGGACTTATAACGCTGTTCATACGTTCAAAAAGTCAAACACTTCTGTATTATAACCTGTTGTTGTTTATTGTTCCAGATATCGTCTGACCAGACCAATGTTCAAGTTTTTTTTTTCTCTCGCATCCAAGTTTTGTTATGGTACAACCTTGTTAGTGTGACGCACCCGACATCGCCCCATGTAAATAGTTACGTCATATACACACGCTGTACATAACACACACACACACTCTTCGATGCACTCACGACACAATTATATTTATAACCACGTAGGCACATATCTTTGTAAAAAGGGGGGATGTCATGATATTCAAACACACACATCATGATAGACACACCAACAGACAAATCAGAACACACAACACCACAACCAATGACAGAAAGATATAAAAGCACAGACACGACCCCCGGTGGTCAGTATTAGCTGCAGAGGAGAACCAGGACACATCTATTGCCAAACACACTCAGGGAGACAGCACGTGCAGAGTATCCAGAACGAACTGTATTATAAGAGTTATAAGAAAATAGAGTTGTACCACATACAACTGTGTTGGCTCATCTGTGCACCAGAGCACCCAACACCACAGGATTGATGGGGTGGCTGTATGGTACATAAGAACATAAGAACTTGGAGCTGGAGTTGACAATTCAGCCTCTGGAGCCTGCTCCGCCATTCAATACACTCACAGAACCAGCAAAGGCAGAATGAGGTGGATAACTTCCTTCTGATCTGTCAAGGCTCCAGTCACACGCAGAGAGCTGCCAGCTCTGCAACCTTTGCCACCCCACCAGGTGAAGTGGTCACTGCTGAGGCAGGTTGGAGACCTTGAGAGAGAGAGAGAGCTCAAAATGGTAGTGCCCTCAGAAGTGTAAAATTAAATTGTTAAGTTGAAGGTTGGCAGGCTCCTTGGCGAGGTGAGGTAATCATTAAGTTTGATAGTTGAGACCGTATGGGACTGCGTTTCCTGGCCACAGCCTCCTTCGTGAAGGATGGACTTCAATGATCTCCTCCACTGTCACACGCTTACTGCCCTCTGGTGGCCTCCACATGCAGTGGGGTGCTGTTCTACCAGTGGCGAAATTCAACTGAGCCCTCTGAATCAACCCTAATTCATAAAATACTGCGGGTTAAGAGAGTTTAACAATACATCTTGGCATCGATTCCGCCTCGTCTGTGGGGAGTTTATACGTTCCCTCCGTGTTCATCTGGGTTTCCTCCCGGTGCTCAGGTTTCCTTCCACAGTCCAAAGGTTAGGTGGGTTTAGGTGGGAACTAAATTGTTCCTTAGTGTCCAAAAGATTAGGTGGGGTCACGGGGATAGGGTGGGGGAGTGGGCCTGGGTTGGGTGCCCCTTTGGAGGGTCGGTGCAAACTCAATGGGCCGAATGGGCACTAGAACAAAGAACAAAGAACAATGAAAAGTACAGCACAGGAGCAGGCCCTTCGGCCCTCCAAGCCTGCGCCGACCATGCTTCCCGTCTAAACTAAAATCTTCTACACTTTCTGAGTCCATATCCCTCTATTCCCATCCTATTCATGTATTTGTCAAGATGCCCCTTAAATGTCACTATGGGATTCTATGAATATTTTACAGAACCCCAGAAATTATTGTGACAATATGTATAAATGAAATGTTAAATTGAGGCCTCCGTCAGCTCTGCATTTCAAAAAGTATTGGGGGTCTTAACTGTCGGTTGCCTGCCTCCCTGGGGCGGACAGTCGATCCTGGTTCTTGCTCGTCCATGGGGAAGTTCCCCAGTGGCGGACTTGATTCAGATAGCCACCCCGATGGGCCATCGTCACTTCTTCCCTGCACCACCGCTTAGGGGACCCAGAATAACTCAGCCCAGTGCTCCTGTGAAGCAGCTCGCAATGCTGTGCAGGGTTAGATTTGATGTATCATTGCCAGTTGCTGCTATTGTCGGTGCCGACAGAGCTGACCTTCTTCCCGCTGAGGCGAAGACGGTTAAGAGGAGATAGGCTGCATGATCCGTGTTGTTAAATTGCTGAAACGAATAGGTGTTAGTGAACTGGAACTGAAGGCAGAACTGGAGGACACGGGTATTAAAGTTACAAAGTGAAATGTGAGATTGGAAAGCAAGCACAATATCCCCATCGTAATTGAGAGCTTTACAATCTGGAATGATGGAGGTTGCCCTTCTCTGAACCCTCTCCAACATGCCAAACACACTCTCCATTGTATGTTTTTCAGTTACAGAGAGTGAGAGAGAGAACACTGAGTGAGTGGGATCATATTGAGTCAAGATAGAACACTGTAAAAAGTTTCAATTACCTGCTCAAAGTAGTCTATTTAACTGGGAAGTTGAAATCTTTATATATATATATATATCTGGTTTGTTACATCTTACACAGTGTTCTATCTTGACTCAATATGATCCCACTCACTCAGTGTTCTTTCTCTCTCTCTCTCAGTTTGGGTCCTGTATCTAAGGTAAGATGTACTGGCCTTGGAAAGGGTTCACAAGAATGATCCCCTGGAATGAAGAGCTTGCCATATTAGGAGCGGTTGAGGACTCTGGGTCTGTGCTCGTTGGAGTTTACAAGGATGAGGGGGGACCTCATTGAAACTTACAGGATACTGTGAGGCCATGTTAAAGTGATTGTGGAGAGGGTGTTCCCAGTGGTAGGAGAGACTAGAACCTGAGGCCACAGCCTCAGACTGATGGGACGGTCCTTTAAAACTGAGATGAGGAATTTCTTCAGGTGAATCTGTGGAACTCTTTGCCGCAGTAGGCTGTGGAGGCCAAATCACTGAGTGTCTTTAAGACAGAGATAGATGGGTTCTTGATTAATAAGGGGATCAGGAGTTATAGGGAGAAGGCAGGAGAATGGGGATGAGAAACATATCATAGAACATAGAACATTACAGCGCAGTACAGGCCCTTCGGCCCTCGATGTTGCGCCGACCTGTGAAACCACTCTAAAGCCCATCTACACTATTCCCTTATTGTCCATATGTCTATCCAATGACCATTTGAATGTCCTTAGTGTTGGCGAGTCCACTACTGTTGCATGATTGAATGGCGGCGCAGACGTGATGGGCCAAATGGCCCGATCCTGCTCCTATGTCTTATGGTCTTATGGTCTTATAGTGCCCTGGAATCTTTTACATCCATTTGAGCATGAGGCAGGTGGGCTCAGTTTAACATCGCAATGGAACTTCAATTAACCTGGTGACGTTTGCTACCTGGGTTCACATGGAAAGACTGAAGACTTGGGAAGGGATTGGTGCTGCAGGTCTACGTGTAAACAAACTGGAGTCAATCAACTTTCACTGACACGATCGCAAAATCACAAAATACAGATTGAAGATAACTTGGACAAAAGCCATTCAAACGAGGAAATCGCAAGTCCAAAGCCCGGCTTTGTTACGACCAGACATCAGGGACATAATGAAGCTGCAGGTAAAGCCATTTAACTCTGGTTAAACGGTTTATCCACAAATGCTTTTCGCAACTCCACACCCGATTTCCAGAATATCAAATTCACATGGCATTGTGTGAGGATTGACGCTGCGGCAATTCTTATATCTCTGTGGCACAGGAGCTGGCTGAAGAAAGGAACTCTGTGTGTGGACAGTGCTGGCTTTAACCCTGAGCCTGGCCTCTCTAAAAAGGGAATAAAGCACTTAATCTTCAAATGAATACCTATGTTTTGCTTCATTACATTTCAGTAATCATCTCAGCCAGCATGCCAAAGGTTAGAAAGTGTCCCCTTTCCGTTCTAGATTTCGCAACTTCAAATTCCCTGCTCTTTATTAACCTTTTAATACTGTAGTTCTCGGAAAAGCAGGCGCCGGAATGTGACGACTAGGGGCTTTTCACAGTAACTTCATTTGAAGCCTACTTGTGACAATAAGCGATTTTCATTTCATCGTCAAAAAGTCGAGCAATTAATGGTTTGCATCTCGGGTTATTTTCTAACTGTACAAGGGCGACATGGTGGCGCAATGGTTAGCACTGCTGCCTCACGACGCCGAGGATCCAGGTTCGATCCCGGCTCTGGGTCACTGTCCGTGTGGAGTTTGCATATTCTCCCCGTGTTTGCATGGGTCTCAACCCCACAACTCAAAGATGTGCAGGGTAGGTGGATTGGCCACGCTAAATTGCCCCTTAATTGGAAAAAATGAATTGGGTACCCTAAATCTATTTTTTTAAAAAGCAAAAATTCTAACTGTGCGTCTGGTGGTCCCTCCCCACCCCCAGCTCCAGCTGTTATCTCCTTTCCAATTCCTGGCTCCAGCCAGGGATCCAGCTTCCCAATGAACTCCTGGCACAGTCTTGCTTCTGGCTTCTGTGTGTGGCAGACCCAGCACCAGCTGAACTCTGCTCCCTGACTCGACGGAACAATGATGGCGGACTGCATTTATACCCCATGAGAAAACTTTGCTCTTAACACTGAACGTCAAAGCCTGCACCCTCCATTCACAAACCGTTCGATCATGGTAAATGGATGCTGTGATCCATTTGTTAATGTGTCCCCGTCCTCGAGCTCGTGCAGGCAACCGCCCCGATCCAGGACAGTAAGCGGCCCAAAGGCCGAGGAATGCGTAACTGCAGGCCGTGTCATGGATGTTAACACGGCACTTCAGGAAGTGCTTAAAACTGCATCTATCCACGATGGCTTGTGTTGTGGTCTCCGGGAAGCTGTCAAGGTGCTGGACAAACGACACTTGTGTGACCTGGCAGGCAATTGTGATGAGACACAGTATGTTAAGTTGGTAGAGGCTGTGCAGAGTATCGGATCAACCTGATTAAGGTTGATGACAACAAAAAACTTGGTGAATGGGTAGGTAGGCCTGTGCAAAATAGATGGAGAAGGAAAATCTCGCAAGGTTGTGTTGTTGTCAAGGATAATGGCAAAGTCTCACAAGCCAAGGATGTCATTGACAACTATTTCAGAGGAAAGTGTGTTTCATAAATAAAAACAGAAATTAAACTAGTTAATGTGTCCCCTATTTAAATAGAGTAACACTGTACATGCGTTATGGCATGTTTACCTAGATATAAAAATCGCAATGATTCATTGTACAATGGTAAGAGAAAAGGCAAAAAATAACATTTACATAGTGCCCTTCACAACCTCATAAAGAACTTCACAGTCAATGAAATATTAATGATTAATGAGTACACCGTGCCCTTCCATAAGACCATAAACCATAGGAGCAGATTTAGGCCATTCGGCCCATTGACTCTGCTCCACCATTCAATCATGGCTCATATGTTTCTCATCCCCATTCTCCTGCCTTCTCCCCATAACCCCCGATCCACTTATTAATCAAGAACCTATCTATCTCTATCTTAAAGACACTCAGTGACTTCAAACAACACCTTGCCCTATAACTTACAACAGTGTAATTTTAATGTCCATGGTTGACAGCTTATTTGCAATTTTGAATGCCTTTTTATTGTCCGCCATTATATTTAGAGGTGTAAATTCTGTGACTGACTAATTTTAAAATTATATATTCTGATTTAAATTGTCAGCAACCGGGTTTGAGATTTTAAATATATATATTTCTTTCCAGTTATGGGGCAGTTTAGCGTGGCCAATCCACCTACTCTGTACATCTTTGGGTTGTGGTGGTGAGACCCACGCAGACACGGAGAGAATGTGGAAACTCCACACGGACAGTGACCCGGATCACACCCAGGTCCTCATGCCGCCTAATGGTTTGAGATTTTTTAAATATACATTTATAGCAGATAAGGAGACTATACAGCTCATCGTATGCATGTGGATTATGTTGAATAATAATAATCTTTATTGTCACAAGGAGGCTTACATTAACACTGCAATGAAGTTACTGTGAACATCCCCTCGTTTTACACCCAGTGCCTCTAAAGTGTCCAACATGTGTGCAACTGATGAATTGTGCAAATGAATAAATCAAATTGTGTAGACAATACTGATAATGATCCATCGTGTTCATTACATTGAAATAAGAAGCGTGATACAACCCCCAAAAAACTGTCTGTTCTGGGGGGCATTAGGGGTCGGCCCCGCTGTCTAATGACACTTTTTATTCAGGCCTCAACAGGGGACGCCCTGCCTAGAATTTACAATGCAGAAGGAGGCCATTCGGCCCATCAAGTCTGCACTGGCTCTTGGAAAGAGCACCCTCGTTACCTTAGGGCAATTTAGCATTGCCAATCCTCCTGACCTGCACATCTTTGGACTGTGGGAGGAAACCGGAGCACCCGGAGGAAACCCACGCAGACACGGAGAGAATGTGCAGACTCCGCACAGACAGTGATCCAAGCGGGAATCGAACCTGGGACCCTGGCGCTGTGAAGCCATCGTGCTAACCACTATGCTACCGTGCCGCCCACAGTCGCATACCCCTGCCATCAGTCGCATATCCTGCATGGAGGAGTACTGTAGTCATTCTGATAATGGTGCTGGTCGTGGACTGGGAACTGGGAGGTTGTTAGTTCAAATCCCACCATGGCTAATTAGAAAATTGAAAGCATTTAATTTGTGATGCGATGCCGGGGGGTGACTATAAAACTTGCTGGATTGTCGTAAAAACTCAACTGGTTCACAAAATTCTTAGGGGCAGCACGGTAGCATTGTGGGTAGCACAATTGCTTCACAGCTCCACGGTCCCAGGTTCGATTCCGGCTTGGGTCACTGTCTGTGCAGAGTCTGTACATCCTCCCCGTGTGTGGTCCGGTTTCCTCCCACAGTCCGGTTTCCTCCCACAGTCCAAAGATGTGCAGGTTAGGTGGATTGGCCATGATAAATTGCCCTTAGTGTCCAAAATTGCCCTTAGTGTTGGGTGGGGTTGCTGGGTTGTGGGGATGGGGTGGAGGTGTTGACCTTGGGTAGGGTGCTCTTTCCAAGAGCCGGTGCAGACACAATGGGCTGAATGGCCTCCTTCTGCACTGTAAATTCTATAAGAGATCGGGCCGCCATTTCAAAATAACGTCCTGATCTCTTGACCCCCCACCCCGACGCGACCCCCAGACTCACCTGTTGGGGTGTTCTCAAGCCCCCGCACCCCACCTCAGGCGGGTAGGGCACTCTGGTCCCGATCCCCGGCGTGGGCAAAATGCCACCTTGGCACCATGGCACTGCCAGCCTGGCACCCTGGCTGTTCCCCCTGCCAGCCTGGAAATGCCACTTGGACACCCTGGTGGTACCAGGCTGGCAGCTGAGTTGCACTGCCAGGGTGCCCAGGCAGACTTCCAGGGTGCCAAGCTGGCAATGCCAAGGTACCTGGCTGACATCAGCAGTGTCAGGGTGCCAGCCTTCCCAGGTACCAACCACCTGTGGGCCTCCAATCACCTGGGAGCCCCCCACCCCACCAAGTGCCGTTTCGCCTAGGCCCCCATTTGTGCTGGGGTCTCCTCGGTGAGGCCGGTGGATGGTTTGACCATTGTGGGCGGGTTCCAGATTGCGGCATCACACGAGATCCCATGAGGAATAACCGTCGGGAATGCCGGAAGAGGCATCTTGCAGGATCTGCCGGTCGTGACCCATCCGGCGGGAAGCGGTTGGTGGAGCGCGCCTGAGGAATCTGTTCACTAATTCCAATTCTTCGACACAGGTTTTCAATCCTGGCACTGCCCTGCTGGCGATGCCATTTTCCACATGGAACATTAGAGCGACGTATCAGCTGCCCTTGCAGACGGAAGCAAAATATTTTGTGCACTCTTTTGTAGAGGAGCGGGGAAGTTCCATCCAATATTTGTACGTCACTCAACGTCAGTGTGGCTTCAGACCCACAGCAATGTGATTGACTCTTAACTGCCCTCGAACATGGCCCAGCAAGTCTTTCAGTCCAAGAGCAATTAAGAATGGGCAACAGACACTGGCCCAGCCAACGACATCCACACCTCATGAAAGAATAAAGGGAAAAAAAATAAAGAGTTACCTTTATTCTGTTGGATAAAGTGAGTACCTATTGGGGATATTGAATTCCTGCCAAATGGGGATCAGTCATTCTGCTTGAACCAAGTCCATTAGTCCACAAACAAGCAACAAGTAAGTGGCTTCCAGTAAATAACTTGTTTCTTTTAAATTACTTAGACTGTGCTGCAAAGGTACAGGAAGCAATCACGTGTTTGACCCAAAGGTGCCCGGCTTTCGATATGTAATGTCACCCCGTGCAAATATAATAGTTCTTTGTAGGACAATGCTTTTGCTTATGGCTGGCTTTGTGGCTCACTACTGAGATGGTTGTCCAGCATGCAGTGAAGACAGATGGAGTCGTCACAAATAATTTTGGGGATTACCTTTAGAAAATGTTGAACTTTTGGGCGGCATGGTGGCGCAGTGGTTCGCACTGCTGCCTCACGCCGCCGAGGACCCGGGTTCGATCCCGGCCCTCGGGTCACTGTCCGTGTGGAGTTTGCACATTCTGCCGTGTCTGCGTGGGTCTCCCCCCCCCCCCCGCCCCCCCACCAACCCACAGATGTGCAGGGTAGGTGGATTGGCCACGCTAAATTGCCCCTTAATTGGAAAAGAAATGAATTGGGTACTCTAAATTTATTTTTTTTGAATGCTGAAAGCTTGGACCAGTGGGGAATCTCTGTGCCTCCGATAAGTATCGGGAAGTTCAGGAGAAATACCCAAATATGTAATCCATTGTAAGCACCCTGGAATCGACCATTTGCAGGATGTTAATGGTGTTTTGTAAGATGATCAGGGACTGGAGAGATTTTTTGGAACTGGTCTATTCTCTGAAAGTAAACTGCTTGAGAGTGTAGTTTGTTAAAACTATTACTCTTTATTTACATCTACTATGTACATACTAGGAACTTTGCACAAAGTCGGAACTTCTCCTTCAACCAGACATCATGTGATGTCACATCACTGTTACATCAGCATCATGTGCTTCTGACGTTAACCCTTTATTCTACATCTCCCCCAAGTCTTTACCCCTATCATATTTACATCCTCCTCCATTTCCCCTGCAAAGCCTCAGACTTCACAGGGTTAGACTTGACCAAAGTCACTGATCTTGATCTGGTCTCCTTTTGAGGATGATGATATTGGGCTCGATTCTCCGCTGCTCGGCTCCATAACGGAGTTCCCGATGCCGCGGAGGATCCAGCGACGGGCAAAAAACAGAATGGGATGCCCAGACACCATGAGCATCATTCTCCGACCCCCCAGCGGGTCGGAGAATGGCCGTTGGCCGCCGTGAATCCCGCCCCCGCCGGTTGCCGAAGTCTCCGAAGGGAGAAAAGTCGGCGGGGGGTTAATGGCGCCGCTGGCGTCGGAGAATGGCACGGGTCTGGGCAAGGCAGCCGATTTTCGGCCTGCCGATATTCTCCCTTCCGGATGGGCCGAAGTCCCGTCAACGTGATGACCGTTCACGTCGATCTAAATCAAACCACCTTTTCATCGGCGTGACCCTGTGCTCCAGGTTCACGCCGACCAGCGTGGAGGTAAGTGACGGCCTGGGGGGTTGGCCGCTGGGCAGGCGATGGCGTGGCCGCAGTCTGAATGTGTGGGGAGAGGTGTGTCTCGGGTTGTGTGTGTGTGTGCGCGGCGGGGGGGGGGTTAGAGTGGGATGGGCTCCAGGGGAGTGCAGGGAGGGGGGTCCGTGCCGGGGAGGAGGATGGGGGGTCCGTGCCGGGGAGGAGGTTGGGGTCCGTGCCGGGGAGGGGGATGGGGGGGTCCGTGCCGGGGAGGGGGATGGGGGGGTCCGTGCCGGGGAGGAGGATGGGGGGTCCGTGCCGGGGAGGGGGATGGGGGGGTCCGTGCCGGGGAGGGGGATGGGGGGGTCCGTGCGGTGGAGGAGGATGGGGGGTCCGTGCCGGGGAGGGGGATGGGGGAGTCCGTGCCGGGGAGGGGGATGGGGGGGTCCGTGCCGGGGAGGAGGATGGGGGGTCCGTGCCGGGGAGGGGGATGGGGTGTCCGTGCCGGGGATGGGGGGTCTGCGCCGGGGAGGAGGATGGGGGGTCCGTGCCGGGGAGGGGGAGGGGGGGTCCGTTGCCTGGGAGGGGGATGGGGGGGACCGTGCCGGGGAGGGGGATGGGGGGATCCGTGCCAGGGAGGGGGATGGGGGGGTCTGTGCCGGGGAGGGTGATGGGGGGGTCCGTGCCGGGGAGGAGGATGGGGGGTCCGTACCGGGGAGGGGTATGGGGGGTCCGTGCCGGGGAGGGGGATGGGGGGGTCCGTGCCGGGGAGGGGGATGGGGGGGTTCGTGCTGGGGAGGGGGATGGGGGGTCCGTGCCGGGGAGGGGGATGGGGGGGGTCCGTGCCGGGGAGGGGGATGGCGGGTCCGTGCCGGGGAGGGGGAGGGGGGGGGGGGTCCGTGCCGGGGAGGGGGGGGTGCGAGGGCAAGTGTGTTGGTCTACCTTGCCAGGTGCCAGCCTCCAACAGTTGGACCCATGAGGTCCATGCCACCTGGCTGGGGGGAAGGAGGGGATATGGGCAATGATGACATGTTGTCGTTCCCCCCCCCCCAACCAGGCCGTCATGTTTTCCGATCATCCAGCGATGTTGGCCGCCGTGGCGGCAGCTGCTAATGTCCATGTTGCCCTGGATGAGGGGGAGGAGGAGGAGCACGCCAGAGAGGCGGCGCAGGCTGCCGCAGAGGGGCAGGCGGCAGCCGCCCAGGCTGGAGGGACATCTGACCGACAGGACGAGGAGGGGAGGAGGACGTCGCGGCCCCACGGCAACGGAGGCACCCGAGGGCGCCCCGTGTGTACCGGCCCCGGCAGTCATACCAGGACTTCACGGACCGGGAATGCAGGAGGAGACTCCGGATGAGGCGGGAAACCGTGGCAGACATCTGCCGCCTGCTGGCACACCTGTCACCGCGTGGCACTGGCGGGGGACACCCTCTCCCCATGTCCGTCAAGGTTAGGTGGCCCTGAACTTTTATGCAACGGGGTCATTCCAGGCACCAAGTGGGGACCTGTCCGGCATATCGCAGACATCGGTGCATCGGTGCATCCGGGCAGTGACAGATGCCCTATATGCCATGGCGCACCGCTACATCCGCTTCCCTGTGGACCGGGCCAGCCAAGATGCCCGGGCCGTGGGCTTCTCTGCCGTGGCCGGGTTCCCCATGGTCCAGGGCGCGATCGATGGGATGCACGTCGCCGTGCGGCCACCTGCAGATAACAGGGCCGTGTTCACCAATAGGAAGGGGACCTATTCGATGAACGACAGGTGGTCAGCGACCACCGCATGATGATCCTGCAAGTCTGCGCCCGTTACCCAGGCAGTGTACACGACTCATACGTGTTGTCGTGGTCATCCATCCCCAGCATGTACGAGGGACGCCATCCCCGGCTGAGGGGCTGGTTGCTGGGCGACAGGGGCTACCCATTGCGATCGTGGCCGATGACGCCTATACGGAGGCCACGCAATGAGGCGGAGAACCGCTACAATGATGCCCATGTAGCGACAAGGGGAGTGATAGAGAGGTGCTTTGGCGTGCTGAAGATGCGTTTCAGGTGCCTGGACCTCTCTGGGGGCGCCCTCCAGTATCGGTCAGATAGGGTCGGCCGCATCATTGTGGTGTGCTGCGTCCTGCAGAGGGGCGATGTGCCGTAGGCAGAGGAGGGCAGAGTGGAGGAGCAGCAGGAAGAGGCGCAGTCCTCCCCAGGTGAGGGGGATGGGGGCAATGGTCAGGGCAGACGGGGTAGACACAGGCGGGTGGCTGTCCACCGTTACAGGCTGGCCCAGCGGGCACGGGACAGACTGATTGCTGCCCGCTTCACTGACTAGATGGGCGTGGGAATCGGGTAGTATGGCCACAGACCGCACACCATGGCAACAGCCGACCACCCACACCCCCCACCCATCCACCCACCCAGCACCCTCACCCCCCTCCCCAACCCCACCCACCCCACCCGCATGCACACCACCCCCCCCCATTGCCGATCCACCTGCGGCACAACGGCCGGGCTTACACAGTTGCGGGTGGACGCGTGCCTATTGCAGGCCATGGAGGATGATGACAACCCGCCCTGCGGTGAGCTCCTGGCTCCAAATCATTGGACTATGTCTGACCCATGGCCACAGTACCACCATCCACCCGGACCATCCCTGCATGCGGCTGTGACACTGCAGCGCACGGTCCCGTCCTCTGCCCGGGGGGATGTTGATGGCGGCCCAGGGGGAACGGGGCAGACTCACCTGGGGCTGAGGTAAGACCACCCCTCACACACACATTTGCGCTCAACGTACATGACACCCCCGCACGCTTTGGACAGAGCACAAAGGCAGCTTCTGTAGGTGTAACATTGACTTTAATAACCAAACGCGTTCATGCACGTGCCCTAGCCCCTGAAACTCATCTGTGCCCTGCACCCGTGCCAACTTACTCAGTGTCTACTTGTTTGGCCTTACGGGCCCTTTGACTACGTCTACGTGGTTCCCCAGACGGTACAGCAGAACTGGAGGTGGACTCCTGTGATTCCTGCCCTCTGACACTGGATCCCTTTAGCGGCCGTTTCCTGGGGCGCCCTGGCCTAGATGGGCCAGGATGCGGCCCGGGCGACTGGGATGGCGAGCTGCCAGCCTGTCCTGCCCGTTGCCCACCCGATGCACCTGGGACGGAAGGGGGGGAGTCCGAGGTGTCGCGGTGTTCCGGGACCTCCCCTACAGGGGGAGCCGGGACGGACCACACCACCTCCTCCTCCCTCGGGGTGCCCAATGGCCCCCAGGCCTCTACATGGGTGGGGGATGCGAACGGACTGGCCATCCGACGCCCCCCCGACATCTGGCGCTGCCAGTCCTGGAGGCCCATGCTGGTATCGACAGGGGTCTGCAGGTTTGCAGCCATGGAGCCCAGGGGGTTGGCAAACCCTGTCTGTGACAGTGCGACGCCGGCTCGCACATGGCCACTGGCGCCGATGCCCTCAGCGATGGCCTGCAGAGACTGGGCCATGGCCTGCTGAGACTGGGCCATGGCCTGCTGAGACTGGGCTATGGTGTTGAGCGCCTCTGCCATCTGGCGCTGGCACTGGCTCATGGCCTCCTGTGAGAGGGCAGCCATGTCCTGGGCCACAGACGCCGCCTGCACGGAAAGCCCCAGGCCTCCAAACCGTTCCCCATGTCTGACACCGTCGCACCCATTGCCTCCACCGCGGACGCCACCCGTGCGGTGTCGGCCTGGGTGGCACGCATGACCGGCACCACTTCCAGCTCCTGGACGCGGGTGGACTCCTCCACCTGCGACTGCAGCCGCCGCAAGCCAGCCGTCACCCTCTTCGCTCGTCTCCGGGTCGGTGGTTGCATCGTATCTATGTGTGGGTGTGGAAACTCCAGGAACCCAGGATCCATCTGGGCGGCAGATGTTCGCTTGGGCTGGGCTGCCCTCCGACCGCCCGGCCCCTCTGCTGCTCCTACCTCCACCTGCTGTACCGGGACGGCTGTGTTGTGCGCACCAGTGAGTGTACCAGACGCCTCATCACTAAAGTGCCCAACCGAGGTGAGTGTTTCTGCGATGGTGGAGGGTGTTGGTGACAGCAGTGGCGTTGTGTCGTGCTCTTCGTCCCACTCTGAGTCCATGGCACTTTGGGATGGGGGTTCGTCTCCACCCATCCACTCTGAGTCACTGTCCGGTATTTCGTCTTCCTGGGTAGTGCTGTCCCGGGTAGTGGTGTCCTGGGTAGTGGTGTCCTGGGTAGTGGTGTCCTGGGTAGTGGTGTCCTGGCTCGGATGTGACGGGGGCCTGTGGCTGCCCCCCTCGTCGCTGGGTGGTCGCTCCCGCACATGACGGGGGTGTCGTATCCCTGTTGCTCCAGGTCTCTCCGTCTCCCATGGTGTGCGAGGGGCATCCTGCGGGCGTCGCATGCTGGAGGGTCCGGGTCTCTCCGTCTCCCGTGGCCTCCGAGGGGCATCCTGCGGGCGGTCTGCATCTGCGGGGATGGGTGCCTGGACGTTTGGTCCTGCGATACACAATGAAGCATGCATGGTTAGACACGCAGGCAGTGATCAGGTGATATGGGGGAGGGGGATATAGGGGAGGGGGGATATGGGGACGGGCTGTCGGTGGCTCACTTGCTAGTATGCCCCCGACCTCTGCATCAGCAACCTCCCGGTCCTCAGGTCCGCCAGCCAGTTCCAGGGCCCTTTCCTCGTGTTCGGTCAGTGGCCTCTCATCAGCGGGGTCTCCTCCAGTCCTCACATGCTCTCTATTGTTGCGTGCGCGCTTCTCTTGGGGGGGGGGGGGGTGGGGCTGGCAGGGGTAAAAGGCAACACTGTTAGGCAGGTATATGAATGCACGCCATCGGTTGCACGTGCATTGCAGAGGTTAAGGTTAGGGCTGGATTCACTTGGGGATATGGGGGATATGGAGGATATGGGGGAGGGCGGATATGGGGGAGGGGGATATGGGGGATATGGGGGAGGGGGGATATGGGGGAGGGGGGATATGGGGGATATGGGGGAGGGGGGATATGGGGGATATGGGGGAGGGGGGGATATGGGGGAGGGGGGATATGGGGGAGGGGGGATATGGGGGAGGGGGGATGTGGGGGGGATATGGGGGAGGGGGGATATGGGGGAGGGGGGATATGGGGAGGGGGGATATGGGGGAGGGGGGATATGGGGGATATGGGGGAGGGGGGATATGGGGGAGGGGGGATATGGGGGAGGGGGGGATATGGGGGAGGGGGGATATGGGGGGGATATGGGGGAGGGGGGATATGGGGGAGGGGGGGATATGGGGGAGGGGGGATATGGGGGAGGCTCACCCTGCCTGCTCTGACGAGGTCGTTCACCTTCTTGTGGCACTGGGTGCCTGTCCGTGGTGTCAGGGTCACAGCGGTGACGGCCTCTGCCACCTCCCTCCACAGACGCCGGCTGTGGCGTGGGGCAACTCTGCGGCTGTGCCCGGGATACAGGGCGTCCCTCCACTGCTCTACCGCGTCCAGGACCGCCTCCACATTGCGTGACTCGAACCTCGGGGCTGAGCGGCGGCCAGCCATCCAGTCGGGTGTTCCGGTCGGGTGTTCCGGTCGGGTGGGGGGGAGCAGCGCGGCCTTATGAGCCGTCACGCCGTGCAGCGCGTATGACGCTGCACGGCGTGAACCACGTGCGCAAGCGCGGATCCCGTTACGTCGCTGCATGCTCATTTCGGGCCGGAGACTTTCGACCCATTTTTCCGACGTGACGCAAGTCGGATTTGCGCCGTTTTCTGCGCCGATCGGCGGACTTTGCGCCGATAACGGAGAATTTCGCCCCATATTCTCCGTGCCCGTGTCATTCTCCGGTCCTCCAGGCCAGAAATTACGTGGGCAAGAATTGGTGCCGGTCTTGACAAACATGGACCTGACGCAGTGGACCTCGTGGTGGGCCAAGGGGGTAACTCTTTAAGGGAGTTGTCCCCAAAATCCATCGGAGAGCCACTCTCCCCCCATAACGGTGGCAGTTAAATGCTCTCATTTCCTCTTTTTCTTTGCAGAAAACACTTAACTGTGTTCGATGTGGTCCAGGATCTGTCAGTCATTGCGAGATGTTTACAAACTGGTTAGTTTCACAGCTGGGTATTTCAAAGCCACTGAAGAGTGAAAGGTGATGAATGAAACAATGCAGACAGCTGACTGTGTGTGGACGCTGTCAATCTCAGCCAAGTGAAAGCAATTTCACTGCGCCACCGTGCTGCCCTCAAATTTTTAATGGTTCAAACACTTCTCTCAGCTACCGCATTTGTTCGAGAATAATAAGATGAATAATTAATCTGTATTCCTTTTCAAAATTTTGAAATAATTCATTGGCAAGTTGCAGTCCATTGTCTGACACCACAATGTGTCACAGCACAGTATGGTGGGATGGTCAGGCGGCACGGCAGCACAGCGGTTAGCACTGCTGCCTCACAGCACCAGGGACCCGGGTTCAATTCCAGCATTGGGTGATCGTGTGGAGTTTGTAAATTCTCTTTGTGAGTTCCCTCCGGGTGCTCCTGTTTCCTCCCACAGTCCAAAGATGTGCTGGTTAGGCGGATTGGCCATGCTAAAATTATCCCTTGGTGTCCAAAAGGTTAGGTGGGGTTACCGGGTTACGGGGATAGTGTAAGAACTTGGGCCGAGGTCGGGTGCTCTCTTAGAGGGTCGGTGCAGACTCAGTGGGCTGAATGACCTCCTTCTGCACTGCAGGGATTCCACAATTCTATGAATGTCTTGAATTCTATGTGTTGCACAAATTCTCTTCAGTGATTGAATGATCACTTCTGCTGTAATGCGACGTAATCTCTTTGCTTCAATCCATCTTTTAAAAAAAATTTAGCGTACCCAATTCATTTTTCCCCCAATTAAGGGGCAATTTAGCGTGACTAAATGCACCTAACCAGCACATCTTTGGGTTGTGGGGGCGAAACCCACGCAAACACGGGGAGAATGTGCAAACTCCACACGGATAGTGACTCAGAGCCGGGATCGAACCTGGGACCTCGGCGCCGTGAGGCAGCAGTGCTATCCACTGCGCCACAGTGCTGCCCCTACTTCAATCCATCTTAAGCAATAATCAATGACAATAATGAACCTGTTTCCCTTAAAATAAAATAAGTCCATTCCCTGGCGCTTGCACAGTCCATGGAAACGTAGACGGTAATAGTGGTTCTTTTTGCTCATGGCTGTTTACTGCACATGTCAGACAATTAGACATAATGTTTGGCCACCAACCAGACTTTCACTTCAGGATAGTCATGCGAGAGCCCACCAAGGCTTCAAAGACTATCAAGCTGAAGTGAGATGCTTGCACCGTTCAAAGTATTGGCATATTCCTGGATTACTGGGGATTTACTCCGGTCATCCTTCCAGATGATATTCCCTTATCTCAGGGCACTCAACATTTAGCTGCTCTGCTTGTTTTATTTCCTGCAACTTTTATTTCCTGCAATCTTTCTACGGTAGCTGGTAAATGTTGAGTAATTGGGGATGTAAATGCTTCCACTTCCATGATGAAGTATAAATCCTCTTGGCTGGTTCCTTCTGATGGTATTCTTGACATCATGTCTGCTGTCATTTGATACTTCTCTTGAACATACTCTGTTATGGAGTCATATCTCATTAATCTTAATCTGAACCATTGGACTCTAGTCAGAATCTTTGCAATGCCTTTCATGGTCAGAAGATTGACTAGTGACTTCTGGTCTGTTTCAATTTTGAACTGCTATTCTATCACAAAGGCTGAGGATGTTTCACCTCTGCATGTTGCTGACAACATTTCTTTATTGGCAGCACGGTAGCACAAGTGGCTAGCACTGTGGCTTCACAGCTCCAGGGTCCCAGGTTCGATTCCCGGCTTGGGTCACTGTCTGTGCGAAGTCTGCACATTTTCCCCGTGTCTGCGTGGTTTTCCTCTGGGTGCTCCGGTTTCCTCCTACAAGTCCCAAAAGATATACAGCAGGACTCTCCCTTCTGGGGACTAGGTCCCCACGCCGGTGGGAGAACCGGCGCCAAACATTCTGGTGTCAGCCACTCCGGCGTCAACCACTCCGGCGTCAACAGCACCCGAAAATATGGAATTCTCCGCACTTTTGGGGGCTAGGTGGACGCCGGAGGGTTTGGCGCCGCTCCAGACAGCACCGAAGGGACGGCGGAATTCGCGCTTGCGCCGAAGGGCCAGCGTGGCTCCGCGCATGCGCAGACCAGCCGGCGTATTTTGGCACATGCGCGGGGGGTTCTCTTCTCCGCGCCAGCCCCTGGAGGGCTCCGCCATGGCCGGCGCGGAAGGAAGAAGTGCCGCCGCGGAACAGGCTCGCCCGCAGATCAGTGGGCCCCCATCGCGGGCCAGGCCACCGTGGCCCCCCCCCCCGGGGTCGGATCCCCCCGCGCACCCCCGACTGCCCCCGCCGGCTTACCTGCTATGTGGGACCATGCGTAACCCACGCCGGCGGGACTGGCCAAAAGTGGACGGCCGCTTGGCCTATCGGGGCCCGGAGAATTGCCGGGGGGGCCGCTGCCAACAGGCCCCAACCGGCGTGGTGTGAGTCCCGCCCCTGCCCGAAAAACGGCACCGGAGAATAAGGCAGCCAGCGTCAGGGCGGGATTCACGCCGCCCCCCAGGGATTCTCCGACCCGGCGGGGGGTCGGAGAATCCCGCCCATGCTGTCGGTGAATTGGACATTCTGAATTTTCCCTCAGTGTACCCGAACAGGTGCCGGAATGTGGCGACGTGGGGATTTTTGCAGTAACTTCATTGCAGTGTTAATGTAAGCCTACTTGTGACAATAATAAAGATTATTAAAAAAGGCTCATTGACCTGTCAAATTTGGTCGGAACGTCTCTATTTGGTTGACCGTTCTGACGAATCTCTGAAACTCAGTAACGTTCCTGGGTTGTGGACGCTCTCTGATGACTTTGTTTGTTGGGAATTAATTGTGATTCCAGTGGCTTGTACTATGTGACCTCGAAATCTAATCCTAGGTTTGGCCAAAGCACGGTTTTCATTCCGTATTGCATCCTGTAAGATTCTCATTGCTCTGACTCTGCGATCATGCATTCCTCTCGCGAAGCCATGTATAAGAGTGTCATCCATATGGCATATTACTCCTTCTATGCCTTTTAGACTTTGAGACATTGGGCAAAATTGTCCTACCCGCCCCGCCACATTTCTGCGCCGACCGGCCGGCGGGAGTCTCCGTAACACCGGCCGGTCAATGGGGTTTCCCATTGTGGGGCAGCCCCACGCCGTCGGGAAACCCCCGGGCGCCGGCAAAACGGAGACTCCCGCCGCCGGAGAATGACGCCCATTGTTCCTTGGACAACTTCGGGATTGGACGTAATTTAAAATGGCAATCTGTTGAAATTATACTGACACGATGGCATTATAAATGTGGCCATCAACTGGGTTCTTTGTCTCGAGGCAACTGCCGAGGTCTGCTGTTTGCATTCAAATTGGCGAATAGAGTATTCTTTCTTGGTTGACAAGTCTCTCGTCCACTGAGGCCATTGACTGGATCCTATGTTCCACCAATTTGTTTGGTTGATCTAAATCCTTTCAGACCCTTCTGGAGCCGGTTGGTTTTGGGCCCGTGCCCATTCCGGAACACCATTTTGTTGTCATGGTCACGGATGGGAGGGTGTAGCATGTTCTCAATTTCACCCTTAATTTTGCCCAAGAGTGGGTGGGGAATTTTCCTCCGTCTATAGGGACAAATTGGTTTAGCATCAGCTCGGAGGGCGGTATGGTACTCGTTCCCTGGTTTCCCATGGCCCTCCTTCTGCGCCGCAACAATTCTATGATTCAAACAATTTCATAATCCATCAGGGCTCTCCTCATCTTCTCTTTGCTGGTGAAATGTGCCTCAGCCTGTTTGATCGAATGAATGAGTGTCATCCGTGTATAGTTATATCCATGGAGCGCCTCATTCGTTTGGCCATGCAGATTCACAGTCGACAGATATTCTTAAGGCAAGTGCAGAGGCATTTTTGTCCTCACCCAGCTGAGGATTGTGGTGTTGGGTGCTCTGGTGCACAGATGAGCCAACACAGTTGTATGTGGTACAACTCTATTTTATTTTAACTCTTATAATACAGTTCGTTCTGGATACTCTGCACGTGCTGTCTCCCTGAGTGTGTCGTGTAGCAGGTCTGTCCTGGTACTCCTCTCCAGCTAATACTGACCACCAGGTGTCGTGTTTGTGCTTTTATATCTTTCTGTGATTGGTTGTGGTGGTGTGTGTTCTGATTTGTCGGTTGGTGTGTCTATCATGATGTGTGTGTTTGAATATCATGACATCCCCCTTTTTACAAAGATATGTGCCTACGTGGTTATAAATATAATCGTGTCGTGAGTGCATCTAAGAGTGTGTGCGTGTGTTGTGTACAGCGTGTGTATATGACGTAACTATTTACATGTGGCGATGTCGGGTGCGTCACACTAACAAGGTTGTACCATAACAAAACATGAATGCGAGAAAAAAAAAAACTTGAACAGTGGTCCGGTCAGACGATATCTGGAACGATAAACAACAACAGGTTATAATACAGAAGTGTTTGACTTTTTGAACGTATGAACAGCGTTATAAGTCCAGTCTAATGGGTGACTGCCTCAAGAATAGTCTGGTCCTCAAGCCGGTTCAGCTGTGGAGATTTGGGGTCACACTGGTTCACCTTGGGCTGTTGGAGGTGATGCTGTTGCCGAAGTCTCTACTTTTCCATTTGTTGTACTTCGTGCGGTGCTTGGTTTTTCATTCGTGCAAATATAACATTCAACATCTTTGTTAGTGTTGCCTTGGCTGTGGTTTGGTTCTGGTGGCGATGGGAGGGGCATGATCCGTGGCATCTCCACGAAGTCATCCTTGGGAACCAGTGGAGGATCCGGCGTGTGCGTACGGTTCAGTTGCGAGCGTGGAAGGCGGCGCAAAGCTCGCTGATTGCGCCTACGCACCAATCCATCCGCCCTGCATTCCAGGAACAAGGTGGAGTCTTTTTTTCTTTTTATGTTTGTGGTGGACGGCATCTTGTAGCCGATGGGTCGTTGCCATCGAAGTAGCACCATCACTAATATCATGCAAGGCGATGACTGTGCCAGATGTGGAAGTTGGCCGAGACCGTGCACGCTGGTTCCGGCCACCTGCTGTGCCGGAAGGGCGACTCCTCAGAGAAACGTCGAAGCATGTCGCCTTGGAGAGAGAATTGTTGCTCGCATCAACGTCTGGCGATGGCGCGAATTGGTGTGTCCGTCTTGGACCGCCGGTGCTGGTCGCCACTGCCGACCCAGTGGGACTGCCACGCGATCTATTCCCTGTCGCCGTGGCATCCGCCGTCACCCTGAGCGTGCCATCACCGAGGCCGCGACACCGCCCGTCCGGAGCAAGGTCTGGCATGCGCGAATCAGAGTCGGCGCTTGGCTGCTCCCCATCTGGAGTCCGGTCTGCCTTCCGTCGATGCTCCCCGTCCGGAGTCCCAACAGGTTCACTGGAGGCAGCCGAGATTCCCTGAAGCTGCACTTCTGGAGTCGGAACATGCAGGAATGCACCAACCAGTGGAGAGGGTCGAGCCATCGAGGGTGGAAGCGGTGCGCCGCCACCGCAGTCGTCAGTGGTCCCACCGTGATCGTCGAGTGCCTCGGTACGCACTAGGCGAGGTCTGTCACCTTGCACCTTTTGCATGGGAAGTGGGATGCTGTCGTCACTCGTCTCACATCCCGTGGATAGATCCTCATTAGCAGCTTGCTGTTCACTAGGGTTGGGTAAATTGTCAGAGTTTTCATCTGGTGGTGCACACCATGTCGGTGGACTGTCATTGTCTTGCCGTTGTCCTTCATTTGGGCTTTTCTTCTTTGGAATTTTAAATCTTCCCCCAGACATTGCAGAACCTTGTTTATTACCCCCAAATTCTCCCATATGTATGGTCTCGAATATAGGATCCAATGTTTCTATCGACATTGTACTATTTTCCAAAGAACATTCCGTTTCACTTTTCTTCTCAGGTACCTCATATGTATCTTTGTCTAATGTACATGCCTTCATGGTCTCTGGGTCTGATTTTGCTGGGACTGGCATGGTCACAGTCTCTCTTTTACTGTTCTCAATTGCCCACATTATACTCCCCATACATAACTGCTTAATCACTGGGGTTAGTGTGATACAATGGATAATCGGGTCGACCTTATCTGCATCTTCACCATTAGTGGAAAGCACACTTGGTTCACTTGAAACTGCTGCGGGTTTTAAATTCGTTATCTGGCTACTCGATGTCGGTGTCCTCAGGATTCTTGCTCCAATGTTCTGCTCATTTATCAGTGGAGTGTGTATAGGTTCAATGCAATTAATGTTCCCCTCAAGGTTTGAAGAGTCATTACTGACTAACTGCTGGTCTCCGAAGTTGGGACTTTGCGGCGTTGTGTTGAAGGGAGACATTTGTCCCTGCTGTAGATATGATTCAGGTTGTGTTATTTCCATTACCTGAGGATCAATGTCTTGTCCATTTTTTCGATCCGTACTAAAACACTGGCAATTCTCAGTCTGCTCCTTGCAAGTTAAACATTCAATTAATTTCTTTAGCAAATCCTCAGCATCCTTCTGTGACCGTGCAGCATTATTAATCTCTGTTCGGCTATAATGATCCTGAAGGTCAGCGCATAAACCTTTTTTCTTCGGGCTTGGAAGAGGCGATTCCTTTGGCTTGTCTTCAGTTGGGCTTGAACAGTCTTCAGCGCTGTGCCCTTCATTCTAGCATGAGAGACCGTCATGGTCATGCTGCTGTGTAGTGGAGCATGGTAGGCTGTTATAGCCTTCTTGCTGTTCACGTGAGCATGGCAGACTTGCATCGTCTGCCGCTGGTTGGTCAGGAGAGGTTGCTAGACCCTCATGGTCTTGTTCCTGCAAGGACCGCACATTGGAGTCTTGCGTTGCTTCTATCGTGGAGGCTGTCCACGAGCTCTCTGTGGAGGCTTGTGACACTGGAGTCACTTCTTGTTCGTGCAAGGACTGCGCTCTGGAGTCTTGCGTTGCTTCTATCGTGGAGGCTGTCCACGAGCTCCCTGTGGAGGCTTGTGACTCTGGAGTCACTTCTTGTTCATGCAAGGACTGCGCTCTGGAGTCTTGCGTTTCTGCAATTGTGGAGTCTGTCCACGAGCTTGCTGTGGAGGCTTGTGACACTGGAGTCACTTCTGGTTCATGCGAGGACTGCGCTCTGGAGTCTTGCATGTCTTCTTTCATAGAGTCGGGAACGCTGAGCGGGACGTGGACCACGCTCTGTGTGGCAGCAGGGCGCTCTCCGTGTGCTTGCACCGCTTCCTGTCTGTTAATGTCAGGCTGCAGCATCATCCGGTACTGATAAGTTGGGACGTCATATCTGCTGGATTGAAGATCCTCAAATCCGAAAAATGAATCCGCATCTGCGTCGGATTCAATGTGGGGGCCGCCAATGTGTAACACGAAAGGTTCGTCCGAGTCATAGTCGTATAGGACCACGGAGCTATCATTGGGCTCGCGAGGTCCGGAAACACTGTAAAGATCGTCATCGAAGTATTCAAGGTCGGAATCATCGGCTTGTGCGTAGGTAACTGCTTGTCGGAGGGTTCTTCGGAGGTCAAATTAATCTCCTGGGTCAATTTGCGGCAATGTGCTGTCATTCCAGGTGAGGGAAGGTTGTTTTACAGCTTTAACAGATTTTTGTTTTTTTTGATTTGGGACGTTTCCCTTTTAAATTGGATTTGGGACGTTTCCCCTTTAAATTGGTGCGGTCTGGGGCCTCTGACATCCTGACGCTCGGTATGTAGCACGTAGGAAGCGACTGCGCATGCTCAGATCGCTGTTCCTTTACCGATGGCCGTTTTCTTGACTGCGCATGCGCAGCATCTCGCGCATGCGCAAACGAAACTTCCGGTTCTGCGCACTGCTCGCGCAACTGTGCTAGCGTGATACCTTTAGCAAGATGGCCGCCGACCTCGACCCAGCCCTCTCTCAGGCCCGGGATTTCGGCCTCTGGGAATTCGGGCTCCGGGATCCCAGCCACGAGGTGAGTACTGCCGCTTTTCTTACCTTTACTTGCCGATTGGATTGCGTTTTCTTCACAGTACTTGGAGAATTTGTCCAGGACTGCCTGGTAACCGTACCTTTGCTGCCTCCTGAAGAACCTGAACCTTGTGAATATTTCTCTTGCCCTTGCACCGGCGATGGTGAGGAGAAATTCAATTTTTTCGCTATCATCCAGGTCTTGGAGTTCAGCTGCCACCAGGAACAATTCGAACACTTGCCGGAATCGCCGCCAGTTTTCGCGGAGATCGCCGTAGCACTGGAGCGGCTGCGGAACCGGGAGCTCTATCATTTTGCCTGGGCACTGCTGGTTGTCTGTGTACACTGAGGTATGCCGGCAGGTATCGATCCACTCCTGTACCATGTGGTGTTGGGTGCTCTGGTGCACAGATGAGCCAACACAGTTGTATGTGGTACAACTCTATTTTATTTTAACTCTTATAATACAGTTCGTTCTGGATACTCTGCACGTGCTGTCTCCCTGAGTGTGTCGTGTAGCAGGTCTGTCCTGGTCCTCCTCTCCAGCTAATACTGACCACCGGGTGTCGTGTTTGTGCTTTTATATCTTTCTGTGATTGGTTGTGGTGGTGTGTGTTCTGATTTGTCTGTTGGTGTGTCTATCATGATGTGTGTGTTTGAATATCATGACAAGGATGACAGCTATAGGAGAATGGAATCCTTCTCTACTTTCCAGCCTATGCTCCACTCCATCAGGCACTTGCAGGTCAGAGAGAGCATGGCGTAAATGCAAGATATACATCCCCTTATAGAGCACCTGATGACTGCACCAAAGTGGCATTTCCATTCTTCTGCCAGCTACCTCTCCAGCCCCTCTGAATTACATTATTAATCCAGTGTCAAATTCTGCTGTGAATTATGAAGTTTTTGTGCATTATGGCTCCACTTGCTTGGAATTGGGTTGAAACGGGGTCAAACTCATTTCACTGGGGACCCACAGTTGTCAGGGGAGAGGAAGCTATCATACTAGATTCAACCTCAGGTCGCAGAAATGACACCAAAATAGCATTCTGCCCTGTCTGCACCTGAAAATCACAGTTTAAAATGCTAATAGTGAGTTAACCACATACAGTCAATTTCCACTGTCCACAAAGAGTGCTTGCTACTGTAGTTTCACCCCAGGTGAAGATTCCAGGCTTAAACTTTCGGTACTGGAGATGTGTTCTTGTGCAAAAACAATACTATGGAGCAAGTTACATCCTATTTACATTGATGGAGAAACATTTTCCAAAGTGTATGCACAGAAGACATTTTTAGTTCCTGAAAGCATCCACCATTTTGTAGCCTGATCAAGTTAAAGATCACATTGAACTAATTAATTTTGAAAATAAATTTAGAGTATCCTATTCTTTTTTTTTCCAATGACGGGGCTATTTAGTATGCCCAATTCATCTCCACTGCACATCTTTTTGGCTTGTGGGGGTCAGGCCCACGCAGACAACGTGCAAACTCCATACGGATAGTGACCCGGGGCCGGGATCGAACCCAAGGTCCTCAGCAGCGTGAGGCAGCAGTGCTAACCACTGCGCCACAGTGCTGCCTCGACATTGATCTAACTTCAATAACTAAGCGAGCCCATCAATCCTTATCCATGCATGCATTTATAGGGAAAAATAAATGGGCAAAATGCTATGGGTTTGAACATAGAACATAGAACAGTACAGCACAGAACAGGCCCTTCGGCCCTCGATGTTGTGCCGAGCTTTGTCCGAAACCAAGATCAAGCTATCCCACTCGCTGTCATTATAGAACAAAGGAAGTCATCTTTGGGCGATAGGTTTGCTGTAAGTTTATTTACTTCTCCCATTAGAGGCATTTCTGCTGAAAATTAATAGTATGTTCATGAAGTTTTGTTGATATGCATATCATTGCATGGTGAACACCGCCTAACATAATTGAGGGAAACAGAATGTCTAAATTATAAATATCGGGCGCGATCTAAATAAAAAAAGTCTGTTCTGGACGGGATTAGCGGGTTTGTTCCCATTGCTGGTGCTCTTTTTATGGTGGCCCAGCGGGGAACCCCCCCCCCACCCACCACCCACCACCACCACCACCCAAAGGCCGCACTTTGTGTAATTTCCTGCACTGAGGAGCTACGGCGAGCAGCAGGAAGCAAGAAGAGATCGGGACAGCAATGTTGAATTCCGCCCTGAACTCTCGACCGCCCGAAGTGAGCCCCCCTAATGCCCCAATGCACCCATCAGGGGGTCCTCGGGGCCCCCTGCACCCCATTTCATATGGGTAGGGCACCCCGGGCCTGATCCCAGCATGGGCAGAATGGCACTGCCATCCTGGTGGGGACTGGTATTGAACAACGTCCAGCTGGGGTCTCCTCAGTGAGGCCAGTAGATGCCGAGTGGCCATTCGATCTGACGGTGAGGATTCTTTTGCAGCCAGTCCGGATGAAATGATCAGTCGAACACCTCGTTACTTTAACATGTTTATTTCTCGGCCGGGGCTAAAACCACTGTATCTCTTGAGAGTTACACCAGCAAGCCAAAGTCAATACATCTAACAGCAGTTCTTAGACAGTTTCTGGCTCATTTCTGAGGGCAGCTCCCTCGCATTCAATATGTGCCTTTTAGCTAATTTATGATTATTTTCAAGCCTAGCGCAACCCTTCCCAAGGCCGTCTGCAATTTGTCTGGTACTAAAACAACCTTGTTATCAGAAGCCTTTGAAAGGCTGTCTTGACATTTCTCAGCTTGCCATCAGAAGCCTGTGACAGCCTGTCTTGACATTTCCTCACACAAAGCTTTACCGAACATTTTGTTTTTCCCATAAAGTTCCAATCCCATCTTGAACCAAACTCTCAAAAACTCTCAACGGCAGCGCGGCTAAGTGGATTCTTGAACTCGCTTAGCTATGTGAGACTGGGCTTCCGACACAAGACAATATTGCGTGAGATCTGGTTAGATGACTCGAGGCGTAACGGCCATCGGGAATCCTGGGGTGGGGGGGCCTCTCTTGGGATCTACGGGCCAGGGCATGCCTCGGTTCCGGTGGGACGTGGCCGGTAGGTCGTGCCCATCGTTTTCTTTTTAATTTTTCCAATTAAGGGGCAATTTAGAGAATCCACCAACCCTGCACATCTTTGGGTTGTTGGGGTGATACCCACTGTCCACATGGACAGTGACCCGGGTCTGATCCCGGGCCGGGGTCCTCGGCGCCTTGAGGCAGCAGTGCTAACCGCTGTGCCACCGTGCCATTGTTGTTTCATAGGGATGAAGGAAAAATCTTGAGCAGAATCTTTCGGTTCCACCTGCGGGGGGGAAGCTTGGCTGGCAGGGGAACCTAATTTAACATGAGGCTAAACATCTGTTTCCGGGCAGTGGGATGAACTTTCGCACTTATGTTCTTGGCTCTTTAAAGGTGGGTTGAGCTTCCCGACGGACTACGTTGGGAATCCCTTTCGCGTGCATTAAAGCCAGTTACACATGTTCACTAAAAGGTCAGATCATCAGAATGAAGCTCACCCCTCCAAATACGTTCCCTGCAGGGGAGAAATTGGAACGTTCACATTTACAACTGCATACAATTGGCAGGCTTCTTCCCGCATCGAGATCTCCATCAGTTCACACTGGCGGGATCACCAGGGTCCCGCTGACAGCGGACCCCCGCCACGGGTTTCTGGCAGTGTCGGGTGGATTAAATGGGATCCCATTTACAGCGACGGGACTAGAATATCCTGTGCTACCGGGCCAATCGTTGGCCGCTGCCTAGCGCCGCCAAGAAACACTACAAAGAGAATCCCGTCCATCTATTTGAAGTGAGCAGACACTGCCTTGGTCTTCTTAAGGACCGTTCACAAACGTCAGCTCTTAATCGAGATCGGGTGCTGGTCGACCAAGCTGCACAAAGGCTGGACACGGGAGGCACTGTCAGGGAGGAAGGGCAGGATGGTGTGGTGGAGGGAAGCTCAGGGCTGGAAGACTCGCTGGGGAACAAGACGCACGGTAGCACAGTGGTTAGCACTGTTGCTTCACAGTGCCAGGGATCCAGGTTCGATTCCCAGCTTGGGTCACTGTCTGTGCGGAGTCTGCACGTTCTCCCCGTGTCTGCGCGGGTTTCCTCCGGATGCTCCGGTTTCTTCTCACAAGTCCCGAAAGACGTGCTGTTAGGTGAATTGGCCATTCTGAATTCTCCCTCCGTGTACTCGAATAGGCGCCGGAGTGTGGCGACTAGGGGCTTTTCACAGTAACTTCATTGCAGTGTTAATGTCAGCCTAATTTTGAGATGAGTAAAGATTGTTATTATTATATACTGTTTGGAGCAGAGAAGGAGCCAGCAAGGAAATGCGACGCTGCTTGGTAGGCCCCAGTTCCTTTTTGATCCCAGATTTTGCTCTAACGTTCCATGATTTATGATAGTTGAATTAAATTACACTACTTAACCTTCACCCTGTTGGTGGTTTGACCCTTTGCATGAGCTAAAGTGTGCAGATATATAGGACCCTGGCACTAACTGCATGCATTAGAACCTGCAAGCACGCAGTTCCCTTGCGACCGTGGGCACCTGGAAGTAGAAATGAGATTTATCTCATTCTCTCACAAAATCTGTGTGTCTGGCAACTTGGAAACAATGTGAAATCTTACCTTAGCAGAGACCCACTCATGTCACCCTCACACTTGCTCCTGTTGGTGGGAATACCTTGCAGAGACCTCTATCTGGCAGAACGAGATACATGGGTGCACAGGGAGGAGCAACATGCGAACAATCCATCCTGCCAGCCCCTTTTCCGGAACAGCGCAGCCCCGCCGGCAGCGGGATCCTCCATTCTGGCAGCCGGCCAATGAGGTTTCCCATGGTGGCCATTCCATGCCTTCGGGAAACCTGCGGCTGTGGGTGCGCTGCCGGTAAAGCGGAGGATCCTGCCGACGGAGAATCCCGCAGAATGTTTGGCCCCATGTCATTGGTTCCCCATGCAGATTGATCAAGGAAGATCATGCTCCCCGATCGTCACTCACTGAGAGCAAACCCATATCTCTTGACATCTTTATCATGATGAAACCTTTCGAGGTTACTGTGGTTTCCATTTACTGAGAGTGCCTCACTCTGGGTTTTTGAGAAACAGGCACCCCAAATCCCCTAGTTACAGAGACTCCTATCAGTCTCAGTCCTAAATAACTTTTATATTAGTGTGAGACTGTGCTCCATCTTTCTGAACACTCAAGCACAGGCAAACATCAGCACGGGATAGCACACAGGCCCATCTACTCTCTCTCACCTCATGGACTCATACCTTGAATGAAGTCCAGTGCACTTTGGTTGCAAATCCTTCATGCAAAGTCTATTTGTAAAGGAGACCAGCATTAGGCCCAACTAATCTCCACAGAAGATCTCACAAAGGTTTCAATCAACTATACTCACACCTCTTTAGTCCTGTTGTTATGACATCCTGGGTGAGTGTGCATGGGTAATTCTAGCCCCAGCCACCCCGGAGTCCCAATATAATTACCCAATAATCTGTGTATTTACCTGTGATCTTCAACCCTTGACTGTTCCAATGAGTTACAGGCAGCAGATTTATAAGTGAAATATTTTTTTAAAAGCTGTTTATTTATAACAAGAGTAGAAGATGAACATTTAATGGAAATAATGGAACAACGGAACTATGCCCCAAACCCTGTCCCATCCTTAAATGTCTCCAGCCTGGTCGGTGCCAGATTGGAGGATCCCGCTGCCGGTGGGGGTGCACTGCTTCGGAAAACGGGGTTGGTGGGATGGAGAACCCCGCCTATTGTTCTCACGTTGCTCCTCCCTGTGCACCCATATATCTGATTCTGCCTGATAGAGCTCTCTGTAAAGGATGTCCCATCCTCCATCCAGACACACACAGGGCAGACATATGGTGGAAAGGTGCGGGGGGTAGGGGGGGGGGGGGGGGGGGAGGGTGGAAAGGGTAGAAAATAACAGGGAAAGTCACTTTCACTTTTAACAATTGGGGTCTTCACGCTGAAAATTCCCCCTCTGAGGTCTGTGAGACTCCAGCCTGTGTCCATCAGATAGACAATCAGCCTCATTTAGTTAAAACGACAGTTCTCAGCATGAAGGATTTAAACAGCCCCTCTCCTTGTTCTGAACCCTCAGGAAGAGTCCAACAGGGGAGGATGTGGAGCTCTGGCTTCACAGTTCTTAATCAGGACAGAAATGTCTATTGGCCACAGATCCTCTCATGGGTCACTTTCACAGGCTAGCTGGAGGCATTTAAATCACCAGACCTTCTAAATAGAGTTTTTACACTTTCACTGGCCTGGCTATAGACATTTAAGGCAGGGGTTACTTCCCCAGGCTGGCTATATACTGCTTCTTAGGATTTCACAGAACTGAGAACAAAATGGAGCTGGCCTGGATTTTCCAGAACCTTCCAGCAACTCGCTGACTAGTTTGTCCAATCCCAAATGTGAACAGAAGATGTCCCATAGTCCCATAGTCTTGGAGGCACTTGCCGAGCCCATCAAAGTGACTGGGGCTGGTTTAGCACAGTGGGCTAGATAGCTGGCTTGCAATGCAGAACAATGCCAGCAGCGCGGGTTCAATTCCCGTACCGGCCTCCCCGAACAGGCGCCGGAATGTGGCGACTAGGGGCTTTTCACAGTAATTTCATTGAAGTCTACTTGAGACAATAAGTGATTATAATTATTATTACATTAAGGGAAATGCCACCAAGCAACAAGGGGAGACCTGGGCCACTACATTAGACCAGGGCTGTTTTCAGTTTGTTCAGAGTTTGCAGATTTTAAAGCAAACTGCAATGTTGCAGGGACCCAGGGGTTAAAAAGAGAAACATGAAACAGCAAGGAATGAACAATTCCTTATATACCCCCCTCCCTAAAAGAATGATATGGCAGGACACTGATATTTCATTATGAGGTACGCAAGACACACAACACCCGCACACACCTGACTAAGCTAGCCCCATTAAACTGCCTCACGGGTTTAATTCTGCGCTGAATTTAACTACCTGGCCATATCAGCAAACGTAAGACCAGGAGAATATGAATGGGCCACCCTGCTATATACCGTCATTTATTAGATCATGGCTGATCTTCACCTTGCCTTGGTTCCATAATCCCCAAATACTCTTGTTCAACAGACCTTAATTTTGAAATTTTTAATGCAGAATAGATGTCCCATAGTCTCGGAGGCACCCAACTTCAACAACCTTTTGGGTGAACGAGTTTCTGATTTTTCCTTTGTGTGAAGAGTTCCTTCTTGTCATCACCCCACAAATGGCCTAGCTCTGATTACGAGGTGATGTCCCTCATGTTCTAGATTTTCCAAACCTGCAGCGTGGGAGCCGTGTAGAATCTGCTCTGAGTGAATAAACACGTGGAACGGGAAGCTGGACTCAACAATACAGCTTTATTCTCTATACACAATAACTCTCCATTTCCCGGAGGGTGCAGGTCAGGGTTTTTTATACTATGAGGCCTCTGCTCGTTAAAGGGGAAGTTCGTATTCCGTGCAGGTCATGGGGAACTGAATTATCCACACCATGTGATCTCCCTGGGGGTTGTAACAGGTAGGTAGGCAGAAATGATTACAAGGTTAAAATATATGTTAAAAAATAAAGAATACAAGTTACATTAAAAAGTTAGGACATGGAGAAAGATAGAAAACATAAAGGGAAAAAGAAAACAGGAAAAGTATGGCACGGGGAGGTGGTGGGGTAGCGGTATTGTCACTGGACTAGTAAACCAGAAACCCAGGGTAATGCTCTGGGGACACGGGTTTGAATCCCGCCACTGCAGATGGTGAAATGGTTCAGCCTGGTATGGCAACTGCTCGGCCCCAGACCGCAAGAAACTCACTCTTCCAACTTCTTCCATTGGGCAGGAGATACAAAAGTCTGAGAACACGCATGAACAGACTCAAAAACAGCCACCTGGTGTCCCCATCCATGGCACCTCACGTCAAAGTCAGTCACCCCCTTTATAACCACTTGGAGCTGTCAATCAAACTGTGGGTTTACAGCCCCTCCCCCCAACCCATTCTGATAATGACAGGTTGTGAAAGCAGACAAGCAGCACTATTACTATAATGATATCTTTAGGGATTATATCAACAAACATCTATTAAAATTGCAAGCTCTGTATATTCAACTGAGAGACACAGCAGGCTTGTTTGTTAATTGAAAGAGCAAGGGATTTAAATGACTTGAGAGATTGACGGTTCCACAGACCTTGTCCACATTTTATGCACATTCATTTCTACTCTTAAGAACCCCAAATGGGCACCTGCCTTCTCCAAAGAGCACGGGTACATAGAATCATAGAATTTACTGTGCAGAAGGAGGCCATTCAGCCCATCAAGTCTATACCAGCCCTTGAAAGAGCATCTACTTAAGCCCACACCTCCACCCCATCCCCGTAACCCAGTAATCCCACCTAACCGTTGGACACTAAAGGGCAATTTAGCTTGGCCAATCCACCTGACCTGCATATCTTTGGACTGCAGGAGGAAACCGGAGCACCCGGAGGAAACACACGCCGACACGGGGAGAAAGTGCAAACTCCACACAGACAGTCACCCGAGTCTGGAATTGAACCTGGGTCCCTGGCACTATGAGGCAGCGGTGCTAACCATTGTGCCACCATGTGTGTACGTTTAGATCTTCTGCTCAAATCTCTGAAGCTCACGAGGCGTGTTCACCCGGATGACCAAAATGCCTTCTGCTTGAAGGAAGCTGCACTCTAAAACTTGCCACTGCCTCCATGAATCGCAGATGTGTGAAATACATCCCAGCCCCTGTTCCCCTGGTGGGTGCCGGCTACGGGAGTGGAATTTGGGGCACAGGCTCCACTGTGACGAAGGTCTTTTCGTCTCCATTAAGATTTGAGCCTACATGTGAAATCTTAATCATGTTGGCACGCAAAAATGGTGTGCTTCCTCTAGTCCATGATTGGGGGCTGAATCTTCAAGCATCTCTCTCTCATCCTCTGAAAGCTCACCCATGCTGTATTTAAATTCCTTCTTTCATGCCTGCAAAAGCCTTCTTTGGACGTGTTTCTAAATCCTTACCTTAGATACCATCCTCTGACTGGGTGGCACTCAGATGCTCTTCTGAACTTGAAGAGCGCGGTTGAAATGTGAGTTGTTATTGAAGTATTTACAAATTAAGCAGGTGTCTTATTAGAAAAACTGACAAATGACAGTGATTTGTCTGTGATTAGTGGTTATTCACTCAAAGTATCTGCGTTATATGATGCTGTTAATAACAAGGCTAACGGATAGTACTCAAAGGCATTTGATGATTCCAAACATGTAATTTTGAGCTACAGTTCTCATCAACAAAGTGTCACGACACCCTGGGCTAGTGCGCGGTCAATCCCATCCCCACTTGACCCAGAGTCACAATACCTCTGAATTAACTAATAATTCTAAGAAAATACGTGGAGCCTTTGGTCCTTGGCTGCCCAATAATTACAGTCACCAGGTTTGTAAACACGATTACTTAAAAAAATGTTTTATACTATTATTTTACTTTTTTCCTATTATTATAATATACCGCAGGGCAAGAGTTATATCTGGGGGAAAGGCAATTATGATGTAATGAGGCAAAACTTCGGATGCATCGGATGGAGAGTAAAACTGCAGGGGATGGGCACAATGGAAATGTGGAGCTTGTTCAAGGAACAGCTACTGCGTGTCCTTGATAAGCATGTACCTGTCAGGCAGGGAGGAAGTGGTCGAGCAAGGGAACCGTGGTTTACTAAAGCAGTCGAAACACTTGTCAAGAGGAAGAAGGAGGCTTACGTAAAGATGAGACATGAAGGTTCGGTTAGGGCGCTCAAGAGTTACAAGTTAGCTAGGAAGGACCTAAAGGATCTAAAGAGCTAAGAAGAGCCAGGAGGGAACATGAGAAGTTTTTGGCAGGTAGGATCAAGGATAAACCTAAAGCGTTCTATAAATATGTCAGGAATAAACGAATGACTAGGGTAAGTGTAGGGCCAGTCAAGGATAGTAGTGGGAAGTTGTGCTTGGAGTCCGAGGAGATAGGAGTGGTGCTAAATGAATATTTTTCGTCAGTATTCACACAGGAAAAAGACAATGTTGTTGAGGAGAATACTGAGATTCAGGCTACTAGACTAGAAGTGCTTGAGGTTCATAAGGAGGAGGTATTAGCAATTCTGGAAAGTGTGAAAATAGATAAGTCCCCTGGGCCGGATGGGATATATCCTAGGATTCTCTGGGAAGCTAGGGAGGAGATTGCTGAGCCTTTGGCTTTGATCTTTAAGTCATCTTTGTCTACAGGAATAGTGCCAGAAGACTGGAGGATATCAAATGTTGTCCCCTTGTTAAAGAAGGGGAGTAGAGACAACCCAGGTAACTATAGACCAGTGAGCCTTACTTCTGTTGTGGGCAAAATTTTGGAAAGGTTTATAAGAGATAGGATGTATAATCATCTGGAAAGGAATAATCTGATTAGAGATAGTCAACACGGTTTTGTGAAGGGTCGGTCGTGCCTCACAAACCTTATTGAGTTCTATGATAAGGTGAACAAACTGGTGGATGAGGGTAAAGCAGTTGATGTGTTGTATATGAATTTCAGTAAAGCGTTTGATTAAGTTCCCCACGGTAGGCTACTACAGAAAATAAGGAGGCATGGGATTCAGGGTGATTTGGCAGTTTGGATCAGAAATTGGCTAGCTGGAAGAAGACAAAGGGTGGTGGTTGATGGGAAATGTTCAGACTGGAGTCCAGTTACTGGTGGTGTACCACAAGGATCTGTTTTGGGGCCATTGCTGTTTGTCATTTTTATAAATGACCTGGAGGAGGGCGTAGAATGATGGGTGAGTAAATTTGCAGATGACACTAAAGTCGGTGGAGTTGTGGACAGTGCGGAAGGATGTTACAAGTTACAGAGGGACATAGATAAGCTGCAGCGCTGGGCTGAGAGGTGGCAAATGGAGTTTAATGCAGAAAAGTGTGAGGTGATTCATTTTGGAAGGAATAACAGGAAGACAGAGTACTGCGCTAATGGGAAGATTCTTGGCAGTGTGGATGAGCAGAGAGATCTCGGTGTCCATGTACATAGATCCCTGAAAGTTGCCACCCAGGTTGAGGGGGTTGTTAAGAAGGCGTACGGTGTGTTAGCTTTTATTGGTAGATGGATTGTGTTTCGGAGCCAAGAGGTCATGTTGCAGCTGTACAAAACTCTGGTGCGGCTGCATTTGGAATATTGCGTGAAATTCTGGTTGCCGCATTATAGGAAAGATGTGGAAGCATTGGAAAGGGTGCAGAGGAGATTTACCAGAATGTTGCCTGGTATGGAGGGAAGATCTTATGAGGAAAGGCTGAGGGACTTGAGGCTGTTTTCGTTGGAGAGAAGAAGGTTAAGAGGTGATTTAATTGAGGCATACAAGATGATCAGTGGATTGGATAGGGTGGACAGTGAGAGCCTTTTTCCTCGGATGGTGATGTCTAGCACGAGGGGACATAGCTTTAAATTGAGGGGAGATAGATAGGTTCTTTACTCAGAGAGTAATAAGGGCGTGGAATGCCCTGCCTGCAAGAGTAGTGGACTCGCCAACACTAAAGGCATTCAAATGGTCATTGGATAGACATATGGACGATAAGGGAATAGTGTAGATGGGCTTTAGAATGGTTTCACATGTCGGCGCAACATCGAGGGCCGAAGGGCCTGTACTACGCTGTAATGTGTTCTATGTTCTATTATTATTATTTTATGCATCACAAGAACTATAATTAAATATGCAGCAAATACAACTGGCTAATTATTATCTAATTCCTAGTTCCACAATTTAACATCCCCCCCCCCCCCCCCCCCGGCCACCCTCTACACGCATGCACACACAAGACAGACAAACACAGAGCGGAAGAAGGGGGTAAAAAAAAAAAATCGGATGAACTTAGAGCTTGGATTAGTACTTTGAACTATGATGTTGTTGCCATTACAGAGACGTGGTTGAGGGAAGGGCAGGATTGGCAGCTAAACGTTCCAGGATTTAGATGTTTCAGGCGGGATAGAGGGGGATGTAAAAGGGGTGGCGGAGTTGCGCTACTGGTTAGGGAGAATATCACAGCTGTACTACGGGAGGACACCTCAAAGGGCAGTGAGGCTATATGGGTAGAGATCAGGAATAAGAAGGGTGCAGTCACAATGTTGGGGGTTTACTACAGGCCTCCCAACAGCCAGCGGGAGATAGAGGAGCAGATAGGTAGACAGATTTTGGAAAAGAGTAAAAACAACAGGGTTATGGGAGACTTCAACTTCCCCAATATTGACTGGGACTCACTTAGTGCCAGGGGCTTAGACGGGGCAGAGTTTGTAAGGAGCATCCAGGAGGGCTTCTTAAAACAATAAGTACACAGTCCAACGAGGGAAGGGGCGGCACTGGAACTGGTATTGGGGAAAGCAAGAGGGTAGCCAGGGAAAGGGTTGGCCCCCTGAAGGATTGGCAAGGGAATCTATGTGTGGAGCCAGAGGAAATGGGTGAGGTACTAAATGAAATGAATGAAATGAAAATTGCTTATTGTCATGAGTAGGCTTCAATGAAATTACTGTGAAAAGCCCCTAGTCGCCACATTCCGGCACCTGTTCAGGGAGGCTGGTACGGGAATTGAACCGTGCTGCTGGCCTGCCTTGGTCTGCTTTAAAAGCCAGCAATTTAGCCCAGTGAGCTAAACCAGCCCCAAATGAATACTTTGCATCAGTATTCACCAAAGAGAAGGAATTGGTAGATGTTGAGTCTGGAGAAGGGTGTGTAGATAGCCTGGGTCACATTGAGATCCAAAAAGACGAGGTGTTGGGTCTCTTAAAAAATATTAATGTAGATAAATCCCCAGGTCCTGATGGGATCTACCCCTGAATACTGAAGGAGGCTGGAGAGGAAATTGCTGAGGCCTTGACAGAAATCTTTGGATCCTCACTGACTTCAGGTGATGTCCCAGAGGACTGGAGAATAGCCAATGTTGTTCCTCTGTTTAAGAAGGGTAGCAAGGATAATCCAGGAAACTACAGGCCGGTGTGCCTTACTTCAGTGGTAGGGAAATTACTGGAGAGAATTCTTCGAGACAGGATCTACTCCCATTTGGAAGCAAATGGACGTATTAGTGAGAGGCAGCATGGTTTTGTGAAGGGGAGGTCGTGTCTCACTAACTTGATAGAGTTTTTTGAGGAGGTCACAAAGATGATTGATGCAGGTAGGGCAGTGGATGTTGTCTATATGGACTTCATTAAGGCCTTTGACATGGTCCCTCATGGTAGTCCAGTACAAAAGGTGAAGTCACACAGGATCAGGAGTGAGCTGGCAAGGTGGATACAGAACTGGCTAGGTCATAGAAGGCAGAGAGTAGCAATGGAAGGATGCTTTTCTAATTGGAGGGCTGTGACCAGTGATGTTCCACAGGGATCAGTGATGGGACCTTTGCTGTTTGCAGTACATATAAATGATTTGGAGGAAAATGTAACTGGTCTGATTAGTAGGTTTGCAGATGACACAAAGGTTGGTGGAATTGTGGATCGCGATGAGGACTGTCAGAGGATACAGCAGGATTTAGATTGTTTGGAGACTTGGGCGGAGAGATGGCAGATGGAGTTTAATCCGGACAAATGTGAGGTAATGCATTTTGGAAGGTCTAATGCAGGTAGGGAATATACAGTGAATGGTAGAACCCTCAAGAGTATTGAAAGTCAGAGAGATCTAGGAGTACAGGTCCACAGGTCACTGAAAGGGGCAACACAGGTGGAGAAGGTAGTCAAGAAGGCATACAGCATGCTTGCCTTCATTGGCCGGGGCATTGAGTATAAGAATTGGCAAGTCATGTTGCAGCTGTATAGAACCTTAGTTAGGCCAAACTTGGAGTATAGTGTTCAATTCTGGTCGCCACACTACCAGAAGGATGGGGAGGCTTTAGAGAGGGTGCAGAAGAGATTTACCAGAATGTTGCCTGGTATGGAGGGCATTAGCTATGAGGAGAGGTTGAATAAACTTGGTTTGTTCTCACTGGAACGAAGGAGGTTGAGGGGCGACCTGATAGAGGTCTACAAAATTATGAAGGGCATAGACAGAGTGGATAGACAGAGTGGATAGTCAGAGGCTTTTCCCCGGGGTAGAGGGGTCAATTACTAGGGGGCATAGGTTTAAGGTGAGAGGGGCAAGGTTTAGAGTAGATGTACGAGGCAAGTTTTTTACACAGAGGGTAGTGGGTGCCTGGAACTCGCTACCAGAAGAGGTGGTGGAAGCAGGGACGATAGTGACATTTAAGGGGCATCTTGACAAATACATGAATAGAATGGAATAGAGGGATACGGACCCAGGAAGTGTAGAAGATTGTAGTTTAGTCGGGCAGCCGAAGGGCCTGTTCCTGTGCTGTACATTTCTTTGTTCTTTGTTCTTTGTTCTAAAAGGAAAAACGAGTCTTTTTTTCAGATGTTGGTTGTTTTAGAACCTTGCTCCTCTTCAAACTTTGCTTTCAGTCAATGGTTTTACTGTAGATTCATTCAGGTATCGATAGTTTCAGCAATGCAGCACTCACAGCCTTTCTGGAGAGAGAGAGCAGGTCCAGGTCTTTGTTTGTGGCCTGTAATGGTTTTCCTGTAAATTCATTCATTCAGGCTCTCTGCAGCTTCAGAAATACAGCACTCATAGCCTTTCCAGGGAGGGAGAGAAAAGCAGGTCCTTGTCTTTCTGTGTCTAGGACTCAAACTGAGCTCCTGTTCAAACTAGCAGAGGGTTCTCTCCTGTAACCTCTGAATTCCTCATTCTCTCTGCTGCTTGACTTAAAGACACGTGTCCATTAATCACCCATGGATCAAAAATGAGAACGGCAAAATAAATGAAAGGGTAAATAAGGGAATAAGAAGGAAGGACCCTCACAAAAGACACAGTTGGAAAATTATATGCAATTTTGGGCTTCCTTCCTTCAAAGGAACACAGGAAAGTGTTCAATAAAGTCCAACAAGAGTGATACTGAAATTTAAGAATCTAAATTACCAATAGCAGAGATTCACAGGACTGCTACTTGGAGGGGAAAGAAGATTAAACAAAGCCAGTGATGCAGGCCTTTAAAATGGTGAGAGGCATGAATAATGTAGACTTAAGGGGGTTATTCAACAGACTAAGACCACAGGCCTGCAGGAGATGAGTGCACCGATTCACATATCTCCATATGGAGAGTAGGTGCAGACATGACGGACCAGGACGTCCTTACTGTCCGGAGTGTGGCGACTAGGGGTTTTACACAGTGACTTCATTGACGTGTTAGTGTAAGCCTACTTGTGACAATAAAGATTATTATTATTAAATGGCCTCCCTCTGCACCATACCAGTTCTGTGATTCTTTGATTCTGTGAGCTGGTTCCCCGTACCATCTGAGGTTATTCAGGAAGGCCCCCCGCCTTCTCAACCTTGCCCCTCGCCTGAGGTGTGTCTAGCACAATCAATCACTCACGAGGCGAGATGAGATGAAGTCAATCGATGGCTTTATTACGCAGACTTGTTCCCCAGCAGCTCGGTTACAGAATGGGGCTGCTGGGAGAACCCGGGTTCTTATACTCCGCCTTACTGGGTGGAGCCAGTAGGCGGCAGATCCAATCAGGACCCAGTGTCTGTCCACCAATAGCCTCTCGGCATCACTGGGTACCGTAATACCCCTAATACATACCACCACAGTGTGGTGATCCTCAGGTTAAATCACCACCAGTCAGCTACCCCCCAGCCTATGGTCATCTGGGACTATGGCGACTAGGTTCAGCAATGTAGGAGACACTTTATAAATGATACATTATTTTAATTCAGCAAATGCCCCTGTTTAATGAGAAAGGCACATTACGTTACTTTGACAGACACTGCAAGAAACCATCCATAATGAGCAATATGCTGTGTACTCTCTCTGAAATTAATAGCTGAGGAGTGACCAGCGACTGAATAATATTGGTGCTAAACCAGTCTCTAAATTAAGGGTTGCAAAGCAAAGACACTGAGTGAGCTATGTTGGGAAACAAACATTTTTTTTCTGCCAATGTCAGTATCAAGCTCTCTCAGATCAGCTCCAAAAAGGGGTCGAGTTATGAGCCCATCTGCTCCCCCCCACGGTAATAATAAGAACAATTAATCATTAATTAATAATATGCGTTATCGTCAACCTCGCCACCTTTATTGCACCAATGCAACAGCTGCTCCTCACCCCAGACAACCTTGTGGCTCTTCTGATTAAGCTTACCAAGTTAGTGCTAGTCAGTGGTGAGTGATATCGACCAGTCAAACATCGCTAAAGTGTAATTACCAAGCTTACTTTGAACCTGCATGTTGAGCAATTACGCGGTGTGAACTGCATGAACTTACTGTCTACCCATAAAGACTGTGTGTTCGAAACCGCAGCAATGACTGCGACATCACAGTGAGATGTTGACAATTGGCCAAGGGGTCAAGTGATTCCCAATGATTTGAAAATGGGCTTGAAGTAGTTGACATCTGCTGATGAATGTGGCATCGTACCCTGGTGGCAACAAAGCCAGAAAATGGTGATCTTAGCAAAATTCCAAGGTGACTCTTTCTGAAGGTGAATATTACACTTGTGAGATAATTAATAAAATATACTTACTGCAGCACACAGATGACATTACTAGTCACAGGGGACGCTTGGGTTTGGACGATGATGGCAATGTAAGTGATAATGTCAATTTCCACTGAAATAGCCCATAGTGTGACTAAACCTTTCACACTGGGAAGAGCTAAACCAAGCAATATTTCTGTAATTTTGACACTATTTTAGATTGTCACAGATAATCTGATTATCTTATTTTGAGGCTTAAGGGGAAGTAGATTTAGGACTGACCTTAGGAGGAACTTCTTCACCCAAAGGTTTGTGAATCTATGGAATTCCTTGCCCAGTGATGCAGTTGAGGCTCCTTCATTAAATGTTTTTAAGATAAAGATAGATAGTTTTTTGAAGAATAAAGGGATTAAGGGTTATGGTGTTCGGGCCAGAAGGTGGAGCTGAGTCCACAAAAGATCAGCCATGATCTCATTGAATGGCGGAGCAGGCTCGAGAGGCCAGATGGCCTACTCCTGCTCCTAGTTCTTATATTCTTATAACCTATTCAGTTCCCTTTGATCAATGCTAGTTTTCTTCAAATTAAGTATCTTTTGTTCTTTAAGAAGTTGTTTTTGCCTCCACTGTTGTATCGGATGGACAATTCCTGAAATCTATCCTGGCTTGAACCTATGTTTCCTCCCACACCATCCTGCCATTCTTCCATTTCCGGACACAGTGCTTCAGATTTGCCATCTTTGCGCCCATTGTGGTGAGGACTGTTAGTGTCTCTGTCCAGCGGTTATGGACACGCACAGTGAGATGCAGAGTCAATTTCCCTGCCCTAGATATACTCCCCTGCCCCCAAACTTACAAGAATCTACCTTTTAACCCCAAGCCTGTCTAAGTGACGTCGCAAATTTGTGTCAAATTAGGGGCAGTTTTGCACTGTGAGCATGCACACTAGGAACTAGACTAAGGCTGCCCAAACTCATTCCAAATCAAGTGTTGCAGGCAAAACACTTGCTTCATATTTATTGCGATCCATACCTTTCAACTTTGAAGCTCTTTTTGTACCATACTTTCAATGCATCAATTAGCAATGGATTTGAACCCAGAGGTGAACATTAAGGCTCAAACATCGATGCGAGTCAGAACTCTTGGTGGGGCAGGAATGTGCCCACTTTCCTGCCTCAGATATTTCTGGCCAATCTTCCAATGGAGGATCCTGCAGAACTCAGTCATTGCAGGAAACCTAGGGGACATCAGCAAGGGAATAGGCGCAAAGGCCACACCCTCTTTTTACTAGCTGCCATATTCCAGTAATGATGTGGAGATGCCGGCGTTGGACTGGGGTGAGCACAGTACGAAGTCTTACAATACCAGATTAAAGTCCAACAGGTTTGTTTCGATGTCGAAAGCTAGTCACATCGAAACAAACCTGTTGGACTTTAACCTGGTGTTGTAAGACTTCGGACCATATTCCAGTAAGTAAGTGTTGAACTGCCACAAAGCATCTTTGAAAAGTTCCAGGGGGAAGGTAAGTGAGTAAGAGGGCAAGATCGGTGCAGGATAGGCTGGCAGGTGGTAGGTGGCAGTTGTTATAGATTATTGGGTACAGTTCAGCAGATCTGAACACGTTTTCATACTCATATACCAGGTAACTGTACGTCTTCAGTTTTTTTATTCCTTTACAGAATGTGGGCATTGCTGGCTAAGTCTGTCCATCACTAACTCCTAGAACTATTTACAAAGATATAGTAAAGGGTACAAGCTTGTATTCGCGAGAGGAAGCACAGTTTTGTGAAGGGGAGATTGTGTCTCACTAACTTGATAAGAGTTTTTCGAGGAGGTCACAAAAGATGGTTGATGCAGGTAGGGCAGTGAATGTTGTCTATATGGACTTCAGTAAGGCCTTTGACAAGGTCCCTCATGGCAGACTGGTACAAAAGGTGACGTCACACGGGATCAGGGGTGAGCTGGCAAGATGGATACAGAACCAGCTAGGTCATAGAAGGCAGAGAGTAGCAATGGGAGGGTGCTTTTCTGATTGGAGGGCTGTGGCTAGTGGTGTTCCACAGGGATCAGTGCTGGGACCGTTGCTGTTTGTAGTATATATAAATGATTTGGAGGAAAATGTAACTGGTCTCATTAGTAAGTTTGCGGACGACACAAAGGTTGGTGGAATTGCGGATAGCGATGAGGACTGTCAGAGGATACAGCAGGATTTCGATCGTTTGGAGACTTGGGGGGAGAGATGGCAGATGGAGTTTAATCCGGACAAATGTGAGGTAATGCATTTTGGAAGGTCTAATACAGGTAGGGAATATACAGTGAATGGTAGAAACCTCAAGAGTATTGACAGTCAGAGAGATCTAGGTGTACAGGTCCACAGGTCACTGAAGGGGGCAACACAGGTGGAGAAGGTAGTCAAGAAGGCATACGGCATGCTTGCCTTCATTGGCCGGGGCATTGAGTATGAAAATTGACAAGTCATGTTGCAGCTGTATAGAACCTTAGTTAGGCCACACTTGGAGTATAGTGTTCAATTCTGCTTGCCGCACTACCAGTGGGATGTGGAGGCTTTAGAGAGGGTGCAGAAGAGATTTACCAGGATGTTGCCTGGTATGGAGGGCATTAGCTATGAGGAGAGGTTGAATAAACTCAGTTTGTTCTCACTGGAACGAAGGAAGTTGAGGGGCGACCTGATAGAGGTCTACAAAATTATGAGGGGCATAGACAGAGTGGATAGTCAGAGATTTTTTCCCAGGGCAGAGGGGTCAATTGCTAGGGGTCATAGGTTTAAGGTGCAAGGGGCAAGGTTGAGAGGAGATGTACGAGGCAATTTTTTTACACAGAGGGTAGTGGGTGCCTGGAACTCGCTACCGGAGGAGGTGGTAGAAACAGGGACGATAGTGATGTTTAAGGGGCATCTTGACAAATGTATGAATAGGATGGGAATAGAGGGATACGGACCCCGGAACTGTAGAAGATTTTAGTTTGGACGGGCAGTATGGTCGGCACAGGCTTGGAGGGCTGAAGGGCCTCTTCCTGTGTCTTACTTTCCTTTGTTTGTTCTAGGAGCTGCCCCACATCTGGGTCTGCATACGGCTCTACCAATACCACACTGACCCAGGGTTTAGATCATGTGGTCTCTTACAACATTGCGTGGGCAGAACTATACTTAGTCACACGTTAACTCTACATGTACCAGATCCTTATACCATACCTCCCCCAAGTCTTTGTCCAATGTATTTATTCTTATACTAGTTTACGTTATGTCTTATATTGTTATTACTACATTCTCAGTATAGCTACATTATCATCACCCCAACTTTCCACCTTCAGGTCCTAGACTATCCACTCTGTGGGCAGCACGGTAGCGCAGTGGTTAGCACAGTTGCTTCACAGCTCCAGGGTCCCAGGTTCGATTCCCGGCTTGGGTCACTGTCTGTGCGGAGTCTGCACATTCTCCCCGTGTGTGCGTGGGTTTCCTCCGGGTGCTCCGGTTTCCTCCCACAGTCCAAAGATGTGCAGGTTAGGTGAATTGGCCATGCTAAATTGCCCTCAGTGATCAAAAAGGTGAGGTGGGGTTACTGGGTTAAGGGGATAGGGTGGAGGTGGGGGCTTGGGTAGGGTGCTCTTTCCAAGAGCCAGTGCAGACTCGATGGGCTGAATGGCCTCCTTCTGCACTGTAAATTCTATGATTCTGTGAACATAAAGGCCTCTTCACCCATTCCTTCATGTTGAACCGCACTTGGTCGACTTGGCTTTTGCATTGATCAGCGGTTGCTGCTCATTTCTTGCAAGGTGTATGAACATGGTGCTCACCTCCGTGTCACTTTCTTTGATTTTCCATCTCGTGGGCAATCTTGATGTCTTCTGTGGTAGAGGAAGAAGGTTCTTGTGACGGAAGTGAGGTTTAGTGATATACCCACCACTACGTTTCGCTGTCAGCTCTCTGGCTCCGCCAAGTCTTTAGGCTTTGGCATGCTGGCTGGGCGTTGCATCTGAACAAATGAATGGGCCTTCATTAAATGGATCCTCAACATCCTGCTCTGTGGTGGCCGGTGGACTGGGGTCTATGTTAGCCCTGGTGGTCGGTCTGGGCCTGTTGGTGGCTGCAAGAGAAAGAAGTTAGAATTAGTTCATGAGCAGTGTTGTGTATTGCAGGATAAAAGAATGGAAATGCTGAAGCACGTGGGTTGAATGCAATAATGAACAGAGGTTGATTAAATGGTTGTGAACTGTACGAAGACTTAGTCTTGACTGACCTGATACCGGGAAGTAGCCGCTAACGTCACGGATTAGCACGTCACTAAACTCTTAAAATGACCACGCAACAGCACAACAACAATCTACACATATAACATCCCTCTAAGGTCCAACACAACAAATATCTGCAATATTTTTACATAGTCATCAAATCATACATACAAGAGCAGGCATTAAATTATTGCACGGTGGTAATACAGACAATAGGAAAGACGATCTTGTGGGCATTTATTCCACACTGGTGCAAGCGGGATCTTGACCACAGATGTATTCGCAGGTTCTTCTGTGGATGTCTCTATCCTGGAAGGAGTTACAGCCTCTCTTGCAGAAGGAAGACTGGTGGTGGCTGGGGATTCATTGGCAATCTCTGCTTCAGCGGATTGACCAGAAGTCGCAGTCAGGTGATCTAGTTGTATGGTGGGTGTTTCCTCTTGAGGTAGTTCAGGCGGACATGGTACCGGCACATCGATATGTGTAGATAACAACTGATCTGAATGTCATCTCCACACTAACTCATCTTCAGCTTGTACTGTAGAGCAGACAGGGCAAGGTTGAGCCAAGACAGTTGCAGGAGTCCACTTCTCATTCGTGGTATAGTTCTGTGCCAAGACTTGCTCTCCTTGTTTAAACAAGCGTCTTCTCTTCTCATGATCTGTGAGTGCTGAATGTGCTCTACGAACATGGATGTCTCCTGCGGTAAAATTAAATCAAATGTAGTTCTCAGCTTCCTCTTCATTAGTAGTAAAGCTGGGGAACTCTGTGTAATTGCATGTGTGGCATTGCGATACGTTGCCAAGAAATTGTTTAAGCAATGATGTAATTAATGTTGACCCTGGGAAGCCTTCAGTGCATGCTTCAAGGACTGGACAAACCTTTCGGCTAAATCATTCGTGGATGGGTGATTTTATGTATTGGATACCACTCATCTTTAAACAGTCAGAGAGAGAGAGAGATATTCCTGCAAAAATAGCTATTTTTGCAGATATACTGTGTGTATCTGCTGGATTTTCTTCTGTTCACCTTGCAGCACTTGCCTCACAGAATACACACACATGCTAGGGCAGTTTTGCAGCTGGCTTTTAACCCTCATTCTTTGCATATTCCACATGGGAAGGTGAATCCACAATTCTTGAGACGTGATTACTTTCTTGAGACGTGATGGCCAGTATGCACCAGAAATGGTCATTGTCATAATATACACCAGTATATCATGGTGCCAACACACACACTGATGGACACACAGTGGGACCAATCAACACACACGACACCACAGCCAATCACCAGTTAGAGCACACACACTATAAAGACAGGGGGCATCAGAGTTCCCGCTCATTCGAATTGCAGCTAGCTAGGAGGACAGAGCTCACAGCCTGCAGCACAGACATTCACCATGTGCTGAGTGCATCGACTGGTTAGGACAAGGCAAAGGTCTTTAGTTAAAGCTAGTATCGTGTTAACCCACAGTCTGAGTATGTTAAACAGTTAATGATTCAATAAAATAGTGTTGCACTATTTCAAGTGTTTGTGACCTGTATGTGTTCCACGGACCCAGAACACCCAACACATCATGATACCAGGAGTTGAGGGGTATTAGCACTTCTTAGGCCTACCTGCAAGTGATCTGTCTTCCGCCAGCATTCCGTCATCCTGCAACATGGACAACATCTGCCCGCCGCCTCCGCTACGCATCGCCGGCAACCTCGGGGCCAATTGGAAGATATTCAAACAGTGCTTCCAGCTCTTCCTTGAGGCCACAGACAGGGAGGACGCCTCGGATACCAGGAAGATTACTCTCCTCCTATCCACGGCCGGGGACCATGCCATCCACATTTTCAATTCTCTCATCTTTGCGGATGATGAAGATAAAACAAAGTTCAAGACGGTCCTCCTCAAGTTTGACACTCACTGCGGCATAGAGGTGAATGAAAGTTTCGAGCGATACATGTTCCAACAGCGTTTGCAGGGTAAGGATGAACCTTTCCAATTCTTTCTCGCTCACCTCCGCATCCTTGCGCAGTCTTGCAGCTACGGGCCCACCTCCGACTCCATGATACGCGACCAGATCGTTTCCGGTGTTCAGTCAGAACCCCTACGACAGCAGCTCCTCAAAGTAAAGCAACTCACCCTAGCGACCGCCATCGAGACCTGTGTCCTACACGAAAACGCCACAAGTCGGTATTCCCACATCCAAGCGGCTGAAACGGCACGACAAGGTCCCCACGAGGCGGAACGGGTCTTAGTGATTGAGCAACTCCAGGGCCTCAGCCTGGATGAGGGCGGCCATTTCGCGCGCTTTTCGCGGATTCCCGCGCTTGTGCGCACCAAACGAGGGGACGGCGTCGTTGAGGAACGTAATGCGCAGGCGCGCACCACGCACGACCGCACCGTGCATGCACGGTGGCGCAGCGATCGTGCTGACACTACGACGTGCGGCAACTGTGGCTCCGCCCATTTAAAACGGCAATGCCCTGCCAAATCTCGACAATGCCTAAGATGTGGCAGACTTGGCCACTATGCTGCCTTCTGCCGAGCAGCTCAGCCTTCCAATTCATATCGCTTCAGCCAACCTCGCAGGAATGTCCGGGCAATTCAACCCACGGTCACCGAGTCCGATGCGGACCTCCCACACAGCAGTGACACCGAGGACCCGAAGGCGCCTTTTCGAGTCAGTATCGTGACAAAAAACAGGGTGTCCCCGAAGCAAAGACACCAGCCGCTGTCGGTATCCAGCATCGATCCAGACGATGAGTGGTGTGCCACCTTGACGGTCAAACGGTCCCAAATATGATTCTGCCTGGACGCTGGTGCCTCCGCCAATCTTATTGCGCGGTCTGACTTCCAAAGCCTTCGTGTCAAACCAGCCATCCTTCCATCAGCCTGCCAGCTATTGGATTACAACGGCAATGCCATTGCTGCCAGCGGCTCGTGCCAAGTTGAAGTGACGCACAGGTCACGCAAAGTCATCCTTCCTTTTGAAATGGTGGGCTCCCTGCTTGGCGCGCAGGCGTGCAAGCTGTTGAACCTAGTTCAGAGATTTCACTCTCTCGCTCCTGATGACAGGTCTGCCTTTCAGGTCACCGATGCCATCATCAACAAGTACCACAACGTCTTCGAAGACATGGGCACGCTCCCATATACCTACACGATCTTATTGAAACAGAACGCCATGCCTGTGGTGCACGCACCTCGCAGGGTCCCAGCACCCCTTAAGGACCGCCTCAAGCAGCAGCTGCAGGACCTCCAGGAGCAAGGAATGATTTCCAGAGTCACGGAACCAACCGACTGGGTTAGTTCCATGGTATGCGTAAAAAATCCTTCCGGCGAATTGAGAATTTGACCCAAGGATCTAAATTGCAATATCATGAGGGAGCATTATCCAATTCCCAAGCGCGAAGAGCTCACATGTGAGATGGCTCGCGCCAAGCTCTTCACCAAACCCGACGCCTCAAAAGGATTCTGGCAAATCCAGCTCGACAAATCCAGCAGGAAACTGTGTACATTTACTACCCCCTTTGGCAATATGAGCCGGACGTGACGTATCGTGGGAACCGGATGTGATGTAATGTGGGAATTGTACATTGGACCGGATATGATGTCTCGTCAACACCGGATATGACGCTTAGTCAGGCCTTCCTCAATAATTGACAGGGTGGTGGTGGTGAGAGATAGGTCCTGGTCTTCCCTAAGTCCAAAATTGAAATTTTTAGTATTTAAAGCCTTTTATTGTTTCATTTTGGCAGTATGACATTTTTAATGACATTACAATTACAATTGAACTATCTGGATTCTTTTTTCATCTGAGGATACAGTTTAGGTTCTCCTGAAGTACTTGCTTCGCAAGTATGTGTTGGAGCTTGTCCGCTTGATCCAGCAGCTTGGACCGCATTATCATCTCACCTAGCATGCGCCAGCTTGTCCTGGAACACCTACACAAGGGCCATCTTGCCGTGGAAAAATGCTGCCGACGGGCCCGAGAGGCAGTGTACTGGCACAGCATTAATGAAGACATAGACAACACAGTGCTCAACTGCCCCACTTGTCAGCGCTTCCAGCCGGCCCAACTAAGTGAGACCCTGCAGCCCCATGAGTTAGTCACGTCACCTTGGACCAAGGTGGGCATCGACCTGTTCCACGCACTGGGTAGAGACTATGTCCTGATCGTGGACTATTTTTCAAATTACCCGGAGGTGATACGGTTGCACAATATCACATCGTCTGCAGTCATCCGTGCCTGTAAGGACACCTTTGTTCGACACGGCATCCCACTCACGGTGAGGTCGGACAATGGCCCCTGCGTCGCAAGCCAGGAATGGTCGAACTTTGCCAGGCGGTACAATTTTGCCCATGTGATATCCAGTCCCCTGTACCCCCAATCCAATGGCAAAGCGGAGAAGAGAGTCCATATAGTCAAACGACTCCTCTGCAAGGCTGCCGATGCTGGGTCCGATTTCTACCTCGCCCTGCTGGCCTATCGCTCCGCCCCACTGTCCACTGGCCTGTCGCCAGCCCAGTTGCTCATGGGTCGTACCCTGAGGATGACAGTGCCGTCCATTCATGTCCCAGACCTCGACCACGTTCCGGTCCTCGCCGGATGCAGCTGTCTCGTGCACAGCACAAGGCGGCTCATGACTCCCGTGCAACTTGTCTCCCTGCTCTGGCTCCAGATGACAACGTCGCATCCATCTTCCGGATGGTGGCTGGTCTGCAGCCACTGTTGTCCTTCGGCAGGTGGCCCCCCGCTCGTTCCTGGTTCTTCTACCGGATGGCTCCATTCTGCGCCGCAATCGATGTGCCCTTCGTCTCGTTCCACATTCGCTACGTGATCCTCACTGTCGGCTCGCCCTCCTGCTGACCCTGACCTGGACTATGCAGAGATCCCTGTCACTCTGCATCCTCCTCACTCTGACGCAGTCCAGCCCACTCCTCAGCCAGCGGGTCCCGACCCACCCTTGAGGCGGTCAACCAGAATTCATCATCCACCTCAGAGACTTAATTTGTGAACTTTGCGGACTTATAGACTTTCTGAATTGTTCTGTTCTTCCGTTTGATCGTTTACGTGGTTTGTATATAGTGTTCATCTCGTTATTCTTGTTGCATGTTGTTTTTCTGCACCAGGCACCTTCCCATGTAAATAGCTTAGTTCTCATGTACATAGTCCTGTAAATATATCTTTCGCACACACCTAGTCAGGGACATTCTCACCATACACTATTTATTGCCACACATGTACATTCTTTTATAAAAGGGGGGATGTCATAATATACACCAGTATATCATGGTGCAGACACACACACTGATGGACACACAGTGGGACCAATCAAAACACACAACACCGCAGCCAATCACCAGTGAGAGCACACTCACTATAAAGACAGGGGGCATCAGAGTTCCTGCTCATTCGAGCTGCAGCTTCCTAGTAGGACAGAGCTAACAGCCTGCAGCATAGACATTCACCATGTGCTGAGTGCACGTTCTCCCCGTTTCTGCGTGGGTTTCCTCTGGGTGCTCCGGTTTCCTCCCACTGTCCAAAGATGTACAGATTAGGTGGATTGGCCATGCTAAATTGCCCCGTAGTGTCCAAAGATTTGCAGGTTAGGTGGGGTTACAGGGATAGGGCAGGATGCTCTTTCAGAGGGTCAGTGCAGACTTGATGGGCTGAATGTCGTCCTCCTGCACAGTAGGGATTCTATGGATTGAATGGAATCATCCTGCAGCAACGTAGCTATTGTGTTCTGTGGCTCCCTTGATCATGAAGACACGCGCAGAACGTATACGTGTTCAACCACAACAATTATTTATTTTTTAAATAATTTTTTATTGAGGTATTTGAAAATTTTTATAACAGTGACATAAACAATGACATCAACATGGTAAAATAAACATTTCTCCCCCCAGCCCAATCTTCACACACCCCAACAATGAAACAACAATCCGGCCCCCTCCCCGCCCTTGGAATACTGCATCTGCTGACATTTTAATTTTCCCCGAGAAAGTTGACGAACGGCTGCCCCCTCCGGGGGAACCCCAACATTGACCCTCTTCAGGCGAACTTTATCTTCTCGAGACTGAGAAACCCAGCCATGTCACTAACCCCGGTCTCTACACTCGGGGGCTTCGAGTCCCTCCACATTAACAAGATCCGTCTCCGGGCTACCAGGGAGGCAAAGGCCAAGATGTCGGCCTCTTTTGCCCTCTGCACTCCCGGCTCTTCCGGCACTCCAAAGATCGCCACCTCCGGACTGGGCACCACCCGTGTCTTTCGTGGACATTGGCTCAGCAAAATCCTGCCAAAACCCTCTAAGCTTCGGGCATGCCCAAAACATGTGGACATGATTTGCTGGGCTTCCCGCGCACCTCGCACACCTATCCTCTACCCCGAAAAACTTGCTCATCCGGGCCACCGACATGTGTGCCCGGTGGACTACCTCAATTTGTATCAGGCTAAGCCTGGCACATGATGAGGAGGTATTAACCCTGCTTAGGGCATCCGCCCACAGACCCGCCTCTATCTCTCCTCCTAGCTCGTCCTCCCACTTAGAACATAGAACATAGAACAATACAGCGCAGTACAGGCCCTTCGGCCCACGATGTTGCACCGAAACAAAAGCCATCTAACCTACACTATGCCATTATCATCCATATGTTTATCCAATAAACTTTTAAATGCCCTCAATGCTGGCGAGTTCACTACTGTAGCAGGTAGGGCATTCCACGGCCTCACTACTCTTTGCGTAAAGAACCTACCTCTGACCTCTGTCCTATATCTATTACCCCTCAGTTTAAAGTTATGTCCCCTCGTGCCAGCCATATCCATCCGCGGGAGAAGGCTCTCACTGTCCACCCTATCCAACCCCCTGATCATTTTGCCCTTAAGTTCCTCCACTGGAGTTTCCTCCACCTCCGAAAGCTCCTGGTAAATTGCCGATACCTTCCCCTCTCCTGCCCGGGTATTGGAGACTACTCTGTCCTGTATCCCCCGTGGCGGCAGCAGCGGGAAGGCCGGAACCTGCTTTCTCAGGAAGTCTCGCACCTGCAAATACCTAAACCGTTCCCTACTGGCAATTTAAATTTATCCTCCAAGGCTTTCAAGCTGGGGAAGCTCCCGTCTATAAATAGATCCCCCATCCTCCTAATTCCTGCCCTCTGCCAACTCCGGAACCCGCCATCAAGCCTACCCGGTACAAACCTGTGGTTGTTATAAATCGGGGTCCAAATCGTTGCTCCCTCCCCTCTCTTATATCTCCTGCATTACCCCCAGATCCTCAGAGCCGCCACTACCACCGGACTTGTGGAGTATCGGGCCGGTGAGAACGGCAGAGGTGCCGTTACCAGTGTTCCCAAACTGGTGTCTTTGCATGACGTCTCCATCCGCTCCCATGTCGATCCCTCCCCCACTACCCACTTCCTAATCATGGCTATATTAGCCGCCCAGTAGTTGTCGTGTTGGGTGTTCCGTTACACAAATGAACCAACACGGTTGTAGATGGTACAACTCTGTTTTATTGTTCTGTACAATGAATGAAATGAATGAAAATCGCTTATTGTCACAAGTAGGCTTCAAATGAAGTTACTGTGAAAAGCCCCTAGTCGCCACATTCCGGCGCCTGTTCGGGGAGGCTGTTGCGGGAATCGAACCTTGCTGCTGTCCTGCCTTGGTCTGCTTTCAAAGCCAGCGATTTAGCCCTGTGCTAAACAGCCCCTATAATAACTAATAACTGCTGGCTGAGGTTCGTTCTTCACCAGCTAACCTGTGGACCCAGCCCTAGCACTATCTTGGTGAGGCACTCAGAACATGGTGTATGTCTGAATGGCATGCTGTGAGCTCTGTGCTCTGAGCTATCTCCTGGTAGAATGAGCGGAAACTGTGGTGTTCCTGTTTTATAGTGCGTGTGCTCTCACTGGTGATTGGCTGCGATGTTGTGTGTGTGTTGGTTGGTCCAACTACCCGTCCGTCAGTGTGTGTGTGATTGCACCATAATATGCTAATGTGGATATCATGACATCCCCTCTTTTCACAAGGATATGTGCCTACATGATAATAAATAGAAATGTGTACTGAGTGCATCTAAGTATGTGTGTGCAATATTTACAACATGTACATGAGGCTAAACTATATACAGAGGAAGGTGTCAGGTGCAACAGAGCAACGAGGTTGTACCAATAACAGAACAAATGCAATCAGCAAACAACGAGAGAGAACTTCTGGAACGACAAGAAAAAAACACGTTAACAGTCCTGTAAAACAATTCAGTGAGTCCAATGTGCTAACAGGCCCATAAGTAACGTCTATCAGGTGGGCAACGAATTCGGGTTGACCGTTAGGGTGGTACACCACTCATCGCCCGGATCAATGCTGTGCACTGGCATCGGCTGGTGGTTCCGACTTGGGGACTTCCAGTTCTTGTTTATTACCGCAACGTGGAAGGGTTCCCGGTCATCGGTATCACAGGTCTGCATGTTGTCAGGGTATGACTCAGTGTATGGGGGCTGAATCGCCCGCACGTCCTTGCGAGGCTGGCGGAATTGCGGAGAGTTGGCAGGTTGAGCTGCTCGACAGCAGGCAGGCTGAAGTGTTCCTCAAACTTTAGAAGGACCGTCTTGTATTTTGCCTTGTCCTCGCCTTCCGCGAAAGCCAGGGAGTTGTAGATGTGGATGGTGTGTTGCCTCGCCATGGAGAGGAGGAGTTCGTTCTTCACCAGCCAACCTGTGGACCCAGCCCTTTCGCTATCTTGGTGAGGCACTCAGCACATGGTCTATGTCTGAGTGGCACGCTGTGAGCTCTGTGCTCTGAGCTATCTCCTGGTAGAATGAGTGGGAACTGTGGTGTTCCCTGTTTTATAGTGCGTGTGCTCTCACTGGTGATTGGCTGTGATGTTGTGTGTGTGTTAGTTGGTCCAACTACCCGTCCATCAGTGTGTGTGTGTGATTGCACGATGATATGCTAATGTGGATATCATGACAGTAGTAATTGCAGAAGTTCAGCAGCACCAACCCACCCTCCCCCCGACTGCGCTCCAGCAATACTTTCTTCACTCGCGGGGTTTTACCCACCCACATAAAGCCCAAAATAACCTTATTCACCCGCTTGAAAAAGGGCCTCGGGATGAAGATGGGGAGGCACTGAAAGACAAACAGAAATCTGGGGAGGACCGTCATTTTCACGGTCTGTACCCTCCCCGCCAGTGATAGCGGGAGCATGTCTCATCTCTTAAAGTCCCCTTCGATTTGTTCTACCAGCTGGGATAGGTTTAACTTGTGCAGTGCCTCCCATTCCTGGGCTACGTGGATTCCCAGATACCGAAAGCTCTTCCCTACCATTCTAAACGGCAGCTCTCCCAGTCTCTTCTCCTGTCCTCTTGCCTGGATCGCGAACATCTCGCTTTTCCCCATGTTCAATTTATACCCCAAAAAATTGCCAAATTCCCCCAAGATTCGCATTACTTCCCCCAACCCCTCCAACGGGTCCGAAATGTACAAGAGCAGGTCATCTTCATAGAGCGAGACCCGGTGCTCCAACCACCCCCCCCCCCCCGCCCCCCCCCCCCCCCCCCCCCCCCCCCCCCCCCCCGAACCAGCCCTTTCCAGTTCCTAGTGGCTCTTAACGCCATGGCCAATGGCTCTATGGCCAGAGCAAACAGTAACGGGGAGAGGGGGCACCCTTGCCTCGTCCCTCGGTGTAGTTTAAAATACGCCGAACTCAGCTGGTTCATACGCACACTCGCGACTGGTGCCTGATAGAGCAACCTCACCCAGTCAATAAAGCCCTCTCTTAACCTTCCCAGCGCCTCCCACAGGTAATTCCACTCCACCCGATCAAAAGCCTTCTCCGCATCCATCGCTACCACCACCTCCACCTCCTCTCCTTCTGAGGGCATCAAAATAACATTTAGAAGCCTTCGAACATTGGCCTTGAGTTGCCTGCCCTTAACAAATCCCGTCTGGTCTTTCCCTATCACCCCCGGGACACAGTCCTCTATCCTTATGGCCAGTATCTTAGCCAGCACTTTGGCATCCACATTCAGTAGAGAATCGGCCTGTATGACCCGCATTGCTCCGGATCCTTCCCCCGTTTCAGGATCAATGAAAGCGAGGCCAGCGACATTGTTGGGGGGAGAACTCCCTTCTCTCTTGCTTCATTAAATGTCCTCACCAGCAGTGGGCTCAATATCTCTGAAAACTTCTTGTAGAATCCCACCGGGTAGCCGTCAGGCCCCGGGGCCTTGCCCGACTGCATGCCCTCCAGCCCCTTGATGATTTCCTCAATCTCAATTGGGGCTCCCAGCCCCTCCACCAGATCCTCATCTACCCTCGGGAACCTCAACTGATCTAAAAACTGCCGCATCCCCTCCACCCCAGCCGGGGGGCTCTGACTCATATAATTGACTATAAAAGTCCAAACACCTCGTTCACCCCCGCTTGGTCCAGGGCAGCATTACCGTCTCTACTCTTTACTTTACCTATTTCCCTGGCCGCCTCTCTTTTCCTGAGCTGGTGCACCAACATTCTGCTTGCCTTTTCCTCGTACTCATAGATCGCCCCCCTTGCCTTCCTCAACTGTTCCACCGCTTTCCCTGTGGTCAACAGCCCAAACTCCACCTGTAACCTCCGCCGCTCCCTCAGTAGCCCCGCGTCCGGGGCCTCCGAGTATCTCCTGTCCACCATCTCCTCAACGAACCCATCCCTCTCAGCCCGTTCCACCTTTTCTCTGTGGGCCCGTATCGAGATGAATTCCCCTCTGACCACTGCCTTCAAAGCTTCCCAGACCGTCGCTGCAGAGACCTCCCCCGTATCATTTGTTTCCAGGTAGTTCTGGATGGACTTGTTAACCCGCCCACAGATTGCTTTGTCCGCTAGCAACCCCACATCCAGTCTCCACAGCGGGCATTGCCCTCGCTCCACACTAACCCGTAGGTCCACTTAATGCGGGGCATGGTCCGACACTGCGATTGCCGAGTACTCAGTATCCACCACCTTCGGTATTAGCACCCTGTTCAGAGCAAAAAAGTCAATGCGAGAGTATAACTTGTGGACAAGTTTGGCTGCATGAGCTGGAGCTCGACTGTGCCGCGGCGAAGTGGATGAGATCGTTCAGCCCTTCCAGCACTGGACGGCGCTGCAGGCACAGCTAGCAGCCGTGCTGACCTTCTCTGCGACAGCCTCCCAGGCCGGCGCCATAAGGTTTGTGTGGCTCCTGGAGCCATCCCCAGGATACTGGAAACGCCTGTGCTGCCGCGTCCCTTTGGTCAGGGCCTCCAGGGCCCGCTGGGTGAAGCGGAGCGCACGCCAGTATCTTCTGCTTGCCAGGCACCTGCGGCGGTTTCCTGAAGACAGGTGGGTGGGAGAAAGTCACGTGTTTGCACAGGATTGGTGTTTAAAATGGCGCCCGGCCATTTGAACTCGCCAGCTGACGACAGGAAGTCGAATCAGCTCCGGACACACCAGCCCCTTGGACCCGATACTCGCCTGTGCATAATTAATGAGCTTCCAAGCACTGAATCGGACGCGGGTTCCCTGCTATTCCAACCAGAAGGTTGGACGCTGCTGAAACCGCCCGACCCTGCATTTAGTCTCAGAAATGGAGAATTCCGCCCAATGAGGTGGAAAATGGGAGACAGAAAATATACCCAACTAAACTGAGCCCCCAAAAAACGCTAAGTATGACTTCATCCCGGGAACGAAGCTGTTCTCAAAAGTCAGTGCTCCATTTCAATGGTTTTATTCCCAGGCTCCGCTCCGGCTCGCGTTTGTGGCCTTTCACACTTCCTGCTGATTTCCAGGTGGGGAGACGGAGAAAATATTTCCATGCACTAAGCCGGCATTTACCTCGAAGCTTGCTCTGTGTGATGGCGTCGGCAGAGAAACAACATTAAAGTGAGCATTCAGGAATTCAGAGCGACACCACGGATCTGCTGAATGCCACCAGCAGCAATAGGCTAATCACCTTCCTGTCTGGAGAATTTGCAAAACAAATTAGGTGTCAGCCAAGGTGTACATGTAAACACATGTTTATTCTTAGGTTCCTGAAGCGACTAATCTTCCCGAACCTGTGCATTCCAGCCTTGAAATCTCTGTTCAACAAGCCTCTATATTCAGCCCCTCCATCCTGCTCAAATATAGATGTGAATAGAAAGCATTGAGCTCGCAGATTATTGATAGTACAACGTGCCACGTACTTGTTTACGAGCAATGGAAAAGAAGAAGGCCTTTCTGCCCCTCGAACCTGTTCTGCATACATTTGGATCATGCCTGATCTGAACATCAATTGGGCCTGCCTATCATAGCTCCATGACCCAAGATACGGTTGGCCCACAAACCTCTAGCGACCTCACACTTGAAGGATCCAATATTCCCCCAACATGCGGAGCTTTTTGGGAAAAGAATTACAGATTTGTACCAGCTTTTATGTGGATAGCTGTTGCAGAAAGTACTGGGTTGCAATGACTGGCAATTAGGGATTTATTGGGGTGGCACGGTAGCACAATGGTTAGCAATGTTGCTTCACAGCTCCAGGATCCCAGGTTCGATTCCCGGCTTGGGTCACTCTCTGTGTGGAATCTGCACATTCTCCCCGTGTCTGCGTGGGTTTCCTCCGGGGGCTCCGGTTTCCTCCCACAAGTTAGATGAATTGGACATTCTGAATTCTTCCTCTGTGTACCCGAACAGGGGCTGGAGTGTGGCGACCAGGGGATTTTCACAATTACTTCAGTGCAGTGTTAATGCAAGCCTACATTAGTGTGACAATAATAAAGATTATTATTACAAGGATAAAGGAACATTGAGCAGCTCTTCCGTGCTGTGTGTCTGACCGCACTCCGGGGAGAACACTCGCGCTCCTGACACGGAGGGGTCAGGGGGTGAGTTACTCGCTGTAGGATTCCTAGCCTTTGACCTGTCCTGGTAGCTACAGTATTAATATGGTTAGTCCAGTTCAGTTTTTGATCAATGGTATCCCCCAGTACGTTGATTGTGGGGCATTCAGCGATCGCAATGCCATTGAATGCCAAAGGTTAATGTTTAGACCCTCTCTTGTAGGAGATGGTCATTGCCTGGCACTTGTGTGGCGCGAATGCAACTTGCCCCTTGTCAGCCCAGGCCTGGATATTGCCCAGGTCTTGCTGCATTTGGACATGGACTGCTTCTGCATCTGAGATCAAAAGAGAAAATGCTGGAAAATGTCAGCAGGTCTGGCAGCATCTGTAGGGAGGGAAAAGAGCTAGCTGCAGCTTTGACAAAGGGTCACCTGGACTCAAAAACGTTAGTTTATCCTGTGAAGCAGCAAATGTACGGTTGACATCTGGAACTCTGAGCTCAGCAAAAGGCAGCGGCTGCGGAGGGAAGGCCAGAAGGAGACATTGCCAGTTTAATGAGAAACATGGTGTAATTATTAAATAGTCTGAATTGTCTGGCCCCTTTAATAGCACTGCTACCTTATTCCCAAACCACCTACCTCCACAGGTTGCTATAGACAACGCAGTGTTACTATTACAAGATGAAACATTCTATTTTGGATAGGTAGCACACAATAACAATAACAGTTGCCATGGGGGTGAATGCGCTTAGTGTAAATCTGGCTCCCCAATGATAAATGCCTTAATTGCACCTCAGCATATTTCACTGCTCTTAAACATCATTATCTTTGCACAGACGCCCTGCGGTGACTATTATTGTTTCAACAACCTTGCTTCAGGGTACTTTGAATTTTGTTATTTTCATAAATTACTTATGAAAAGTTTCATTAGCAATGTCATTTGTAAACTAACCTTTTCTTTCGTCAAGGGCATACAAGAAACATGAAAGCATAGAAATTCGGAAGCTGAAGTTAGGTCTTTGGCTGATTTTCCACATAATGTTCATCTTCCCACACCAACCCCACGTCACTTAAATCCCCAAATGTCCAGAAAACTTTCAAGCTCTGCCTCGAATGTCCTCAATGACTGAGCTAAATTACCTCAATGACAGGGCTAAACTGCTGGCTTTGAAAGCAGACCAAGGCAGGCTAGCAGCACGGTTCAATTCCCGTACCAGCCTCCCCGAACAGGCGCCGGAATGTGGCGACTAGGGGCTTTTCACAATAACTTCATTTGAAACCTACTTGTGACAATAAGCGTTTTTCATTTCATTTAATTTCAATCACAGTCCTCTGGGAAAGATTTCTCCTCCTCTCAGTCCTGAACGACTGATTCCTTATTCAGACACTGTGGGTGGGATTCACCATTGCCCGATGCCGATATTGTAATCGGTGATCGGGCGGAGAATCCCTTCCGGCGGCCAAATTATGGGTGACGCCGGTTTGACGCCGGATTTCTATCCTCCACCCGCTCTGAAATGGCATCATTGCGACGCGCACCGCACGCCGTTGGAATGCAGTTGGCGCGTCACCTGAAGGGCCTCCCCTGATGCTCCGCCCCCAATGGGCCAAGTTCGCGACGGCGCGGTTGACGTGCACCGCCACAGTCGACCGGGAGCCGTGCTGCTTGCCGGGGGGCGGGGGGGGGGGGGGTAGCGTGAGGGCTGGGAGAACTGGTGGGGGGTGGCCAGGGGGTGGCCAGGGGGACAGTATGTGGCAGGTCGGGTCCACTCACGGCTGGCGCCATGTTTTACGGCGCGACTACTGCAAGTCATCGCCATGCGCATGCACGGCCACGGACCCAGCCATTCTCCAGTTGTTTTTGTCAAGGGAGCCGGGAGTATTACCCGGCGTGGCTGTTAGCTCCTCACCGGTTTCAGGATCGGTGAGGGTTTTGCGCCGATTTTGGCTGGTTTAGCACACTGGGCTAAATCGCTGGCTTTTCATGATAGAATTTACAGTGCAGAAGGAGGCCATTCGGCCCATCGAGTCTGCACCGGCTCTTGGAAAGAGCACCCTACCCAAGGTCAACACCGCCACCCTATCCCCATAACCCAGTAACCCCACCCAACACTAAGGGCAATTTTGGACACTAAGGGCAATTTATCATGGCCAATCCACCTAACCTGCACATCTTTGGACTGTGGGAGCACCCGGAGGAAACCCACGCACACACGGGGAGGATGTGCAGACTCCGCACAGACAGTGTTAAAGCAGGCCAGCAGCACGGTTCAATTCCCGTACCAGCCTCCCTGAACAGGCGCCGGAATGTGGCGACTAGGGGCTTTTCACAGTAATTTCATTTGAAGCCTACTTGTGACAATAAGCGATTTTCATTTCATTTCATTCACAGTTCCCATGCCAGCATCGGCCCGTAGCCTCCAAATCGGTGAACCCAGCCCTGTGACTCCCATAGTCTCGATTCTCCAGCTCGAGGAACGATTTCATCAGCATCACCCCTCTCAAGGCCCCTTTAAGGATTTTACATCTTTCAATTAGTTCAATTCTCATTTATTCAAACGCCAGAGAATATTGTCCTCATGGGGCAATCTCCTAATCACAAGAACCAACCTATTGGATCTTCATTGTCTTCCTTTTAGACACAGGCCCTCATATACAGGTCCCAAAACGAAAATAATGCTTATTGTTTCTTTCCAACATTCTCCCTTTTCTCCCCAGCTATCAGGAAGATGTTGTCGTCACAGGTACCTGTGGCTCCGCAGTATGTACTCAAACAGTCAGTCGCTCGGGCTCTGAGTACGTGCAAGCCTGGTCCCGTTCCTCCACAAAACCTGCACTGGTGGACATTCGAAAGAGGCCGCAGTTCAGGAGATGAAGCATCTGCCGACCTTTATCCCCCTGTTGCCCAGGAATGCTGCCCCGGCTTAGGTCAGGTTTTCACAATTCAACGCAGCCCTAGATTTGAACCTCGGCCTTTCGAGGTTTGTCTGACTTAGGGCTGTGCTGCTGCCAAGTACCTGGACCATAATTCATTTATGGTCCTGTGAGGAAGGTTTCCAATGATGTGACACCCATATTGTGGAGGATAGGCTTCGATATGACAAATGGCCTTTTCCCATTCCAGCACTCATGCGTAACCATTCTAATGGACAGGATGTTGAATGTGATTTATTTGGACTGATTTTCCAACGATTGTGGGATTCTAAAAATAAATGTAAGTTATCATAAACTTATTAATGATTAAAATAAATAATGATAGGCAAATTTTTATTATTCATTTACTGGATGTGAGTGTCCTTAGTAAGGTCAACATTTATTGCCCATCCCTAACTGCCCTTGAGAAGCCACCCTCTTGAACTGCTGCAGTCCTTGCACTGTAGGTACACTCATAGTGCTCTTAGGGAGGGTGTTCCAGGACTTTGAGCCAGCGACAGTGATGGAACACCGGTATATTCCCAATTCAGTGTGTTGTGTGATCAAGAGGGGAACTTTAGAGATGGTGCTGCTCCATTGTGCCTGTGCCCTTGTTCTTCAGGGTGGCAGAGGTTGTGGGTTTGGAAGGGGCTGTTGAAGGAGTCTTGGTAATTTTAATTGAACACGTCAGGCGGGACACTGTTACAACCCACACAGGGTAGTCAGAATGATCCACTACCCCATGGAGCTTGCAGAATACGAATTCCCCCGATAAGGGAGCGGGGGGACACTTAACTAAGGCAATGTATCATTGTATAAGTAGAGTTGGCCAGTCAGGCAACGATTCGAGAAGACCCAGTCAGGAACTACTGCAGCTGTGTATATAGTTAACGTGTTAAATAAAAATAAGGGGCTGGATTCTCCGCAGCCCCGCGCCAAAATCGCGGCCAGCACGGGGGGGGGGGGGGGGAGAGAATCCACTTTCACGCTGTAATCGGGCCCGGCGCCGGTTCGGCGATTCTCCGGGACCCCAAAATCGGCGTGCCCGTGGAGCACGCCGCGTGGCTGAGGGCCCATTGACAGAGGGCTGCCCAGCAAACCTCCACTCCTGACAGGGCGAGTTCCCGATGGCGTGGAACTAACCACCGATTGCTGGTCGGGATGCTGGCGTAGTGGCTGCGGACTCAGCCCGCGGCCGTCCTGGTCGGGGGCGGGGGGATCGGACACCTGGGGGGGGGGGGGGGCCTTATAGGCGGCTGGGGGGAGGGCCTTATAGGTGGCTGGGGGTTAGATCCGCGCGGTTTGATGCTCGGGCGTGCGGCCGATTGGCGAGGGGTCTCCTTTCTGTGTGTGACTCCGTGGCCCGAGTCCGCCATGGCGTTCGGCGTGGCCGCTGGAGGCCAACGCCCTGCGCATGCGCCGGCTCCAGACCGGAAATGGAGGGGCCTGTATACGCAGCTAAAGCTGCGAGATTTACTCTCGGCCCCTGCTATCCCCTTGCAGGGCATTTATTTAGCTCAACTTGCTCCCCGGAATTTCTGGAGTTTTTCCGCCGGCGTGGGGACATAGTCCCATTTTGGGAGAATCCAGCCCATGTTGATTTTCTCTACAATTCGTTGTGGTCCTTTTGTTGCCCCTTACAGATGACTCCTACTGTGTTGGGCGCAAGCCCAGTATTACACCACAGCCAAGATTAATCTCTTTGATTTCAATCAAGAGTTAAATAGTAGACCATAAGACCATAAGACATAGGAGCAGCTGTGTATATAGTAAGGCCATTATATAGCTGTGTATATAGTAAGGAAGTATGGCCATTCGGCCCATCGAGTTCACTCCACCATTCAATCATGGCTGATTTCAACTCCATTTACCCGCTCTCTCTCCATAGCCTTTAATTCCTCGAGAAATCAAGAATTTATCAACTTCTGTCTTAAAGACACTCAACGTCCCGGCCTCCACCGCCCTCTGTGGCAATGAATTCCACAGACCCACCACTCTCTGGCTGAAGAAATTTCTCCTCATCTCTGTTCTAAAGTGACTCCCTTTTATTCTAAGGCTGTGCCCCCGGGTCCTAGTCTCCCCTGCTAATGGAAACAACTTCCCTACACCCACCCTATCTAAGCCATTCATTATCTTGTAAGTTTCTATTAGATCTCCCCTCAACCTCCTAAACTCCAATGAATATAATCCCAGGATCCTCAGACGTTCATCGTTTGTTAGGCCTACCATTCCTGGGATCATCCGTAGAGGGTGTAAAACCAACATTTCCCCAAGTTTTCTGGTTCTCCAATGGGCAGTCCTGGGGCGGGATTCTCCGACCCCCCCGCCGGGATGATTCCTCAACTTTTGGGTGGCCTGTCGCCGGAGTGGTTCACGCCACTCCTCGGCGCCGGGACCCCCGCCACACCGGGTAGGGGAGAACCTCGCCCCAGGTTAAAGCTCTCCCTATAATAAGACCCGCTTTGACAATTCCATGAACCAAGGTGTTACGCTTGTTGATAAAACAGGATCGTGCAGCACGTGTGGGCAGCATGGTAGCACAGTGCCAGGGTCCCAGGTTCGATTCGCCGCTGGGTCACTGTCTGTGCGGAGTCTGCACGTTCTCCCTGTGTCTGCGTGGGTTTCCTCCGGGTGTTCCAGTTTCCTCCCACAGTCCAAAGACGTGCAGGTTAGGTGGATTGGCCATGATAAATAGCCTTTGTGGCCAAAAAGGTTAGGAGGGGTTATTGGGTTACGGGGGTAGGGTGGAAGTGAGGGCTTAAGTGGGTCGGTGCAGAATCGATGGGCCGAATGGCCTCCTTCTACACTATATGCTCTATGTGCTTTTTATTCATGTTTTCACAGTAAGTAAAAAATTGGCTGTGTTTTTACAAAGGACGGGTGATCCACTGGGCCATGTTACTGTCTGGCCTGTAAAGCATAAAATGGCCCCCTTTTGTGCCGTACCTTTAATCAGAATTCTTATTTTGCACCGAGAACCATGGACAGAATGCAGCTGGTTAAATGAGAGGCCATTTCACCTTGATGGATTGCAGCAGACACAAGACAGTTCCCCTGTTCAGCACCCACTGAAATATACCTAACCTCCAGAGATCGGACATCATCGGAGATCTGTACTTGAGTGTCTGCAGCCAAATGTGAGGTGCCTCTTTAACCATGGAACTCGCTGGAACCTAGCATTGATTTGCAACATGACAGGAAGAAAATTAAACAGGGCAGAGAGGGACACAGAAGTGGTAAATCTGTGCATAGTATCATAGAATTTACAGTGCAGGAGGAGACCATTCAGCCCATTGACTGTGTACAGGCCTTGGAAAGAGCACCCTACCTAAGCCCACACCTCCACCCTATCCCTATATCCCAGCAACCCCACCTAACCTTTTTTTGGACATGAAAGCCCAATTTAGCACGGCCAAACCACTTAACCTGCACATCTTTGGACTGTGGGAGGAAACCGGAGCACCCGGAGGAAACCCACGCAGACAGGGGGGGAACCTGCAGTCTCCGGACAGACAGTGACCCAAGCTGGGAATTGAACTTGGGACCCTGGAGCTGTGAAGCAACTGTGCTAACCACGGTGCTACTGTGCCGCCCTTTCCTTAGATGATGCAATTTGTAAAGCATGGGGTGTGAGTGTGTGGAGCTTGAACAATTAAACTTCTCCCCGATAGATTAGTTATTAAATCCAATGGCCACTGAGAATGGGGAGCCATTTAAAAATGGTGCCTCGATCTCTTCCTGCACTGGTGAGCGGAGTTCCTTCATGCAGGAAATGGGACTGAGGGCAGGCTCGGAGGGGCGTTCCTCACCGAGGTCCCGGAATGAAGAAGAGTCCCGATTTAGAGCGGGGTTTCCCTCGACGCTGCAAGCGCTGGGAAACACCTGACTAACTAAACGCGCTCGACACAGGACTCTGTTTCATTTCCATCAAATCACGCCTTCAGTCACCTTTCCGCCCTCACCCATGAAGAAAATGGTGAGTTTAGAGGGCCGACACCTCAAGATGAGGAGGATGGAGGGTAGAAACTTTGCCACCTCTCCGCCTCCGCATAACTAAATCAGCAGCAGGAATCCTGTGGGCAGCCTGCCCGTTCTGCCACCAATATGGGCATTGAAATGGGCAATAAGTGCCCACTTAAAGGCCTCAACTCATCATTCCCGTAACAGCCTCCCCGAACAGGCGCCGGAATGTGGCGACCAGGGGCTTTTCACAGTAACTTCATTTGAAGCCTACTTGTGATAATAAGCGATTTTCATTTCATTCATTTTCATCTCTGGTGTCCATCCATGGCCAACAGCAGGCTGCCATACGGGAAGCCCGAAAAGCAAATCCTCTCAGGGCTGTTGCTGGGTTTCTGGGTGACCCTCATTCAGAACACTCAGTGCCTGATTGTAGGACCTGATATCGGGAAGGGGAGGGCTGGGGGGGGGGGTTGCTGGATTCTGGCGGCTATCTACTGAAACAAACTCCTGTCCTTGCTCCCTCCCCTGTGGCTCGGACCCTGCGATCCCCCTCCCGCTATCATTCGACTGTGGTCTGGATCCTTGATGATCCTGGTTCTCCGGTGGGTGCATTATCTCTGCTTGGCCGGAGCCCTCAGTCAGCAGGACCCCCCTCCCACTCTGAGGCTCCTTGATCATGTTGAAGTCCCGCCAATGCCCAGTTCCAACAGGTTTTCCTGAAAGTAGGTGATGAGGAGGTCTCGCCAACTCTCCAGCCAATGGGCAAGAACCACATGGCTTCAATTAGATACCGACCCACAAGTGGAGAGGAGGGAAACAGGACAAATGACATCTGCAAAAGTTTGCATAAGTTACTGTGCATTTGGCAACATCTAAGGCAAGCTTCTTATCATATCAGGGCTTCATGTGTCTTTGTCATCATTACACTGCAACAAAGGATTTATAACATCTTAATTCCTAGCCTTAGTGTTTGGATCATTAGAAGAATTTTGACAATTTTTGGCAGATAAGGGAGGCAATGTGGGACATATAGAAAAGTGGGGTTGACATTGCAATCAGATCAGCCGTGCTTTTAATGAATGGTTGAGTAGGCCAAGGAGCCAAATGGCCTCCTTCTTATGCTCCGATGTTACGTAAGGCCATAAGATGTAGGAGCAGAAACAGACCATTCAGCCCATCGAGTCTGTTCCACTATTGAATGAAATCACGACTGATCTGATGAGATAATCCTCAACTCCACTTTCCCGCCTTATCCCCATAACCCTCGATTCCCTCACTGATTAAAAATATGTCTATCTTACCCTTGAACATAGTTAACGGCCCAGTCTCGACAGCTCTCTGCGTAAAGAATTCCACAGATTCACTACACTCTGAGAGAAGAAATTCCTCCTCATCTCTGTCTTAAATGGGTGGACTACCTTACTCTGAGATTGTGTCCTCTGGTCCCAGACTCTCCCACAAGGAGAACCATCCTCTCAGCATCGACCCTGTCAAACCCCCTGAGAATCCTATAATGTCTCAATAAGGTCGCCTCTCATTATTCTAAACTCTAATGAGGAACAGTGGGCGGGATTCTCCCATCGGGCGGCTAAGTGCCGAAGCCGGAGTAAAAAGGGGAGTGTTTTACTCCGGCGTCGCCGCCCGTTCCGGGGCCCCATTCTGCGGTCCACAGGGGGCTAGGATGGCGCTCCAGCTGCCAATCCCGGCCTGAACCCGGCGCCGCGGGGTCTGCGCATGCGCAGTTGGGCCGGCGGCAACTAGCGCATGTGAAGTGGCCTTCCACCTCGTGCCGGCCCCAACGCCAAATGGCGCGGGGCTACAGGAGCCGGCGCGGAGGAAAGGAGGCCCCCCCGACAGAGAGGCCGGCCCGCCGATTGGTGGGCCCCGATCACGGGCCAGGCCACTATGGGGGCCCGCCCTGGGCACACCCCCCCCACAGGCCGCCCTCGGACCCTTCAACGCCGAGGTCCCGCTGGCTCAGAGGATGTTAGAACGGTGCCAGCGGGTCAGAGAATTCCACCCAGTGACTACCCACTTCAAAAATATTTTATTAGCTGCAATCCTGTTTAGTACCTGTTTATTGATAGAACAAAGAACAATACAGCACAGGAACAAGCCTTTCGGCCCTCCAAGCCTGTACTGGTCATGATATCATACTTTGCCAAAACCCTCAGCACTTCCTGGTGCCCTATCCCTCTGTACCCTCTATAGTAGATACATTACTCAGACCAAAGCCAGATGCCACTGTTTCTGAAAGTGGACAGTGGGGAGGTGGAGTGGGGAGAAGGGGATAGGTTCTGGTGCCTTCTTTACTCTCAGTGAAACCAATTCTTATGCGTTTCATAAGAATGATTCCTGAAGACAGAAGCAAAAAAAAATCAGGGGCGGGATTCCCCCCTACCCGGCAGGGCGGGTTGTACCGGTGCCGAGGAGTGGCGTGAACCACTCCGGCGTCAGGCTGCCCAGAAGGTACGGAATCCTCTGCACCTTCAGGGGCTAGGCCGGCGCCGGCGGGGTTGGCACCGCGGCAGCTGGCGCGGAAGGGCTTCGCACCGCGTCAACCGGTGCCGAAGGGCCTCCGCTGGCCGGCGCGAGTTGGTGCATGCGCGGGAGCGCCAGCATGTGCTGGCGTCATCCCAGCGCATGTGCAAGGGGGTTCTTCTCCGCGCCGGCCATGGCGGAAGTTGACAGCAGCTGGCGCAGAGGGAAAGAGTGCCCCCACGCCACATCCCCGCCCACGGATCGGTGGGCCCCGATCGCGGGCCAGGCCACCGTGGGGGCACCCCCCGGGGCCAGATCCCCCCGCGCCCTCCCGAGGACTGTGCAGGCCGCCCGCAGGCCAGGTCCCGCCGGTATGGAGCTGGCTTGATTTGCGCCGGCGGGCCCGGCCAAAAGCGGGCGGCCGCTCGGCCCATCGCGGGGCAGGAGAATCGCCGGGGGTGGGGGCACTGCCAATGGCCCCCGACCGGCGCGGCGCGATTCCCGCTCTCGCCGAAAAACCGGCACCGGAGAATTCAGCAGCCGGCGTTGGAGCGGCGCGTGGGATTAACGCCATCCCCCGGCAATTCTTGACCCAGTGGGGGGGGTTCGAGAATCCCGCCCTATGTTGCCGAGATTTCTGTTCAAAAACACAGATTGTTCTATCTAAAATCGGTGGCAATTCTGTGATCAATTTAACGACAGACTTCGTGACAAACTATTATTTTATTGCTTCAATCAAAAGAAGGAACACGGTGTACTTATATATTCTATATTATCATATCTCCAAGCACGAATTGAAAAATAAAACCTCAATTTCCTCCCAAATGCTGGCGCCCACCCCTGAGATTGTTCCTCTTCTTCAGAGGCTCGTTAATATTCATTGACATAGGGCGACTCTATAAAACCAGTGAAATTCACATCCCCATGGTTACAGCGAGCTCTCTGCTTTTGCACATCAACCCTCCGGGGTGTGAGTGACATGCATTTTGTCAGCTAGTCATGCACTAGCCTCTTCAGAAGCAGAATAACCAGCAGGGCCTCTTACAAAGCCTGGAGCTAAATTACTTTGAACTCCAGCAGGCCATGAACTCCCGGGTTCTCTGTTTACAAGCTCCTTATTTACATTGATTGTGTGGCAGGTTAGGTTCCTGGAGGGCCAATGCTAGCAACTGACAGTGGCCACAGAGTAGACTTTACTGGTTAAGCAATGGATTACCCCTCTAAATATCCCGGCTCGGGATAATAATAATAATCTTTATTAGTGTCACGAGTAGATTTAGATTAACGCTGCAATGAGTTACTGTGAAAATCCCCTAGTCGCCACACTCCGCGTCTGTTTGGGTACACTGAGGGAGAAGAAGCATGTCTTTCGGGACTTGTGGGAGGAAACCGGAGCACCCGGAGGAAACCCGCACAGACAAGGGGGAACGTGCAGACGCCGCACAGACTGCGCCGGGAATCCCATGAGGCGAAACATTGTCTCAGCATGTCAAGTCCTTCCAAAATCTTCTACGTTTCAATAAGATTAGCAGTAAGTGAAGAAGGCCAGCAGCGCAGGTTCAATTCCCGTACCAGCTGAGAATTCTGAATTCTCCCTCTGTGTGTCCGAACGGGCGCCGGAATGTGGCGACTCGGGGCTTTTCACAGTAACTTCATTGCAGTGTTAATGTAAGCCGACTTGTGACAATAAAGATTATCAAGGGGCTGGTTTAGCTCAGTGGGCTAGACAGCTGGCTTGTGTTGCAGATTACCTCTGTGCTTTTCTAAACTCCAAAGCGTATAGGCCGAACCTTCATCCCAGGATCAGAAAAATGGACATTCTCTGACCTGCTTCAGTTGTAAGCATATCCCTCCTTAAGTAAGGAGACTAAAACTGTACTTTAGCACAGTCTCACCAATGCCCTTCACAGTTGTAACACAACTTCTCTACACTCCCCTTGCAATTACAACATTCCATTTGTCCTCCTGGACCTGCATGCTAACTTTTTGTAATTCATACACAATAGCACCCAGATCCCTGTCTGCAGCAGTATTCTTCAGTCCCTCTCATTTGAAGAATGCTCTGCTTTTCTATTCATCCTGCAAAAGTGAACAAACTCATATTTTTCAATAGTCTATTTTCAAACCCACATTTCTCACCCTCAAACTTAAGGTGAAACTCTATTATGTTATGATCACTCTTGCCTATAGAATCCTTTACTGATGCCATTAGGGGCTGGTTTAGCACAGTGGTCTAAACAGCTGGCTTGTAATGCAGAATAAGTCCAGCAGCGCGGGTTCAATTCCTGAACAGGTGCCGGAATGTGGCGACTAGGGGCTTTTCACAGTAACTTCATTGAAGCCTACTTGTGACAATAAGCTATTATCATTAATTAATTCAGACTCATTGTACATTACCACATCTAAAATAGCCTGTTTCATCTTTCCAGAATGGATTGTTCTAAGAAATTCTTCCAAATACACTATCAACTCATCCTCACGTCCCTTTGCCAATTTGAGTCATTCAATCCAAATGAAGATTAAACTCTCCCATGAATATTGCAATATATTTCTCACACATTCTCATTATACCTTGATTTATACTGTGCCTTACAGCGTGGCGTCTGCCACTGAGGCTTCTTTCCTTTGCCAATTCTTATCTCCACCAAAACTGATTCCACATCTTGGTCCTCTGAACCAAGATCATTTCTCACTATTGTACGGCTCTCATTCTTTATTCCCAAAGTTACTCCATATCCTTTCCCTTTCTTTCTGTACCTCCAAAATGGCAAATACTCTTGAACTTACAGCCCGCAGCCGTGGTCACTTTGTAATATGACGGGATCTTCTCGTTCCACCGAAGGCAATGGGCTTTGGGCTGGCTCGCCTGCAGTACCGCACAAGGGGGCCAGAAAGCCCTAACCCATGTTTCTGTAATGGCGACCATATCATAATAATTTATTTATGTTTGCGCTCTCAATCCATCCATCTTGTTATGAATGCTGTGTGCATTCAGATAGAGGTTGTCCCTGTGTCCATTCAGATAGAGGTTGTCCCTGTGTCCATTCAGATAGAGGTTGTCCCTGCTCTGACCTGACTTGCTGGTGCCCTCTCCTATCTGTTCACGCTGTCCCTTTCTGTCACACTCCAGTTATCATTGATCGTATCACTACCCAGCAGTATTGGTCTCCATAACACCATAAGACATAGGAGCAGAATTAGGCCACTCGGCCCATCGAGTCTGCTCCGCCATTCAATCATGCCTGATATTTTCTCACCCCCATACTCCTGCCTTCTCTCCTTAACTTTCCAAATCTCCCCTCACCTGAACATCCCCCACCACTGTTAAGTTTAAAGCCCTTACTACGGCCTGGATTACACCATTCGGCAGGAGACTGGACCTCGTGTGGTTCAGATGAAGGCAGCACTGATGGCACATTTTTCTCTTTCCATATACAGTGCCCCATGAATCTTCCACGTCAATCTCTCTGGTTTTAGTTGCCCTATGCCAATTTGCTCCTGGTAGTGACCCAGGCCACAATTACCTTTATGGCTCTGCTTTAGCAGTTCAGCCGCTTGCTGCTCATAAATCCTCAGCAGAACCTCTTTGTTAATCCTATCTATGTTGTGTTGTTCATGTGGACCCTGGTAGATGGATTGTTTTCCTCCCACTCCAAGTTCCTCTCCGGACATGAGAATATGTCCTTAACCCTGGCACTGGGCCAGCAACACAGCCTTTGAGAAGTAGAAGATCCCATGGCACTGTTTTGAAGAAGACTCAGGGAGTTCTGGCCAATGTGCATTCCTCATCCAATATCACTATGAAGAGTTTAGCTGGTCATTATCACTTTTGCTGTTTGTGGGATATCAGTGTGTGAAAATCAGCCACTGAATTTTTTTCTTTATAATAATGATAATCTTTATTGTCACAAGTAGGCTTACATTAACACTGCAATGAGGTTATTGTGGAAAGCCCTTAGTCGCCGCATTCCGGCACCTGTTCGAGTACATGGAGGGCGAATTTAGAATGTTAGAATGTGCAAATTACCGAATTGGTGCCCAGGGATGCGTGGGTTAGGTGGAGTTATGGGGTTGCAGGGATAGGGCGGGAGCCTGGTTAGGGTGCTCTTTCAGAGGGTCTTTCGGGGCTTGTGGGAGGAAACCGGAGCAGCCGGAGGAAACACGCAGACACGTGGAGAACATGCAGACTCCGCACAGACAGTGACCCAAGCCGGCAATCGAACCTGGGACCCTGGCGCTGTGAAGCCACAGCGCTAACCACTCTGCTACGTCGCCGCCAATAGTAACTGTGGGCAAGATCGTCCGGCTGTTCATGCAAGCGGGATCTTCTGGTCCCACCCCCGGCATGGGTTTCCCAGCATGGGGTCGATTCAATGGGAAAATCGCATTGGCAGCAGGGCGACCAGATGATCCGGCCCATGGCTGCCCGCCTCCAGAGAAACACGCCGCGGGAAGGTCAGAGAATCTTGCCCTCTGTTTTGAGACTTCTTCTAGGTGTTGTAGAAATACCAATGTTCCTCCCTTTAAAAAGCACTCATGGTGAATTACTGTCACTGCTCTCCAGGCCGCCACCATCACAAATATACTGAAATCTTGAGATTCAAATCAACATCTTCCTTGTGGCTTGTTAAAGTTTCTAATTTAGTCATAACTCACTTATCATTAGTTTAATGATCACAAATTATGGTGAATTCGTTTTTCATTGCTGTATATAATTGCTGTAATTTACAGGCTCGATGGTGTGTCGTGATATGGTAACAAACTGGATCTATCTCAATTATCTTCGAAACACAATGTGTGATCACAGCTCTCGACGTTTTCTTCCGTCTGTCTCCTATTCATATTCTAAACCTAACACCCAGGAGGGGAGTGTAGACGTATATAAAAAAAAAATGACGATTTGAGCTCATGCTAATGTTCCAAAACATGTTGGCCTATTGTGGAGCTCACTTCCTCGATTATTTCAAAAGGCTAAATTCAGTTCTCTCCAACCTTCCCCTCAGAACCAGAAAATAAATTATTTTACCAAGGCAACAAAATGTCGTGCTGCCGGAAGATCTGAAAAAAGAAGGTGCTAGGACCATTCAGTATGTCAGGCAGCATCTGTGGCGTGAGAAACAGAGTTAACAGTTCCCGTAACAGCCACCCCGAACAGGTGCCGGAATGTGGTGACTAGGGGCGTTTCACAGTAACTTCATTTGAAGCCTACCTGTGACAATAAGCGATTTTCATTTCATTTCATTTTCAGTTCATGTCAGCGACCTGGTGTCATAGCCAATGGGTTGGATTTGATGCCCCCCCCCCCCCCCCCATGAAGTGTGTTTGAAGGCTTCATAGTCTTTAGCAGGTTAATAGAAGACTTTATTAAGTGTTAGAACTATTTACAAATATAAAGTAAAGTGTATATGTTGAGAGCTGGCTCCATGCTTGGGCAGCACGGTAGCACAGTGGGCAGCACGGTAGCACAAGTGGATAGCACTGTGGCTTCACAGCGCCAGGATACCAGGTTCGATTCCCCACTGGGTCACTGTCTGTGCGGAGTCTGCACGTTCTCCCCATGTCTGCGTGGGCTTCCTCCAGGTGCTCCGGTTTCCTCCCACAGTCCAAAGATGTGCAGGTTAGGTGGATTGGCCATGATAAATTGCCCTTAGTGACCAAAAAGGTAAGGAGGGGCTATTGGGTTTCGGGGATAGGGTGGAAGTGGGGGCTTAAGTGGGGCGGTGCAGACTCAATGGGCCGAATGGCCTCCTTCTGCACTGTATGTTCTATGTCAATGTCTATGTATGCTTGCTGGTACACACGGCTCTGTCCGATACCACACTGCCCCCTAGCTGTAGACCATGTACTCTTACGTCACTGTATGGGCTGGGCTACACTCAATTGCATATTACCCCAATACATGCCAGGGGCGGGATTCTCCGACCCCCCGCCGGGTCGGAGAATCGCCGGGAAGCGCGTGAATCCCGCCCCCGCCGGCCGCCAAATTCTCTGGCACCGAAAATTCGGCTTGGGCGGGAATCGCACCACGCCGGTCGGCGGCCCCCCCCCCCCCCCCCCCCCGGCGATTCTCCAGCCTGCGATGGGCCGAAGTCTCGCTGCTATAATGCCGGTCCCGCCGGCGTGAATCAAACCACAGTACCGGCGGGACTGGCGGCGCGGGCGGGCTCCGGGGTCCTGGGGGGTGGGGGGGGGGGCGCGGGCGCGGGGCGATCTGGCCCCTGGGGGTGCCCCCAAGGTGGCCTGGCCCGCGATCGGGGCCCACCGATCCGCGGGCGGGCCTGTGCCGTGGGGGGGCACTCCTTTCCTTCCACCACGACCATAGCCTCCGTGATGGCCGACGCGGAAATGACGCTCCCGTGCATGCGCGGTCTTCCGCCGGCCGGCAAAGTCCCTTCGGCCCCGGCTGGCGTGGAGCCAAGGGCCTTTCCCGCCGGCCGGCGGCGCGCCAAACACTCTGGCGCGGGTCTAGCCCCTCAAGGTGAGGGCTTGGCCCCTAAAGGTGTGGAGAAATCCGCACCATTGGGGCGGCCCGACGCCGGAGTGGTTCCCGCCACTCCATCCCACCGGGACCCCCCGCCCCGCCGTGTAGGGGAGAATCCCGGCCCAGATACTACACTTACCCCAAGTTTTCATCCAATGCCTTGTACTAGTTTTCTTCATGTCCTACATTATTATTACTACATTATCAGTATTGCTACATTATCACCACCACATCTCTCCTCGTCAAGTCCCTGAATTCAAAGGGTCCGGCAGCCTGGAGGCTTTACAACACATCCATATCTCATTGCACTACGTCGACGGAGTCACAGACTCAGTCGTCGCTGGTCCTTTCTGTTTGTATGGGGGTTGAGCTAGCACCTGGGTCCCTTTTCTGCCTTTTCTCCCATTCCCATATGTCAAACTGCACTTGCTCGGTTGGCCTATTTTGTTGATCAGTGGTTGCTGCTCTAAGTCTACTCTTGCGGGATGGACGAACATTCTATCTGTCTCCTTGTCATTTCTTTCACTTCTCCCATCACCGCGTGGGTCAGGGCGGTGTCCTCTGTGGCGGAGGATGAAGACGTCTGTGACTCAAATGAAGCTTAGTGATATGCTGGTCTCTGCATGTCACTGATGCAATGGATGCTGACTGGGTCCAGCAACATTTGTGGCTTTGGCATGTTGGTTGGGAGCTGTCACCATGATTGCAGTGTTGACCTGCTGCATGGAGGAGCTGAGGTCGAAACTCATTGGACCTCTGGTCGCTCTCTTTTCCTCCCACCACTGGAAGCTTTGCAGTTACTTCCTGGGCTGTTGGCTGGTCTGACCATTGAAGGTTTTCCTGCACCTGTAACAAGAATGGACAAACCTCCTCCACAAAGAGAAAAGACAGTTTGGAGCTGTATCCCCATCAGGATGCTCTTTTGTTTTTCTTTGAGTACTCAGGTACTTGCTGTTCTGTATGATTAATGACAATGGTTGCTTGTAGATCTTCTGCCACTTTTAGAAAATACAGGGCTACACCGGTATTTCTGCTCAACAGAGAGAAAGACTCGTTAAGGACGACACATTAGCTCAAAGATTCGTTTGCCGCCGCACCTTAGTGGTTCCAGAATCACGATTGGAATTTGGATTCCTCTTGGACTATGGAATTGTGTGTCTGTTGTTCAAAGCCAGAGGTCGTTTAGTTATGGTTCCTTGCCTAGCAGGTCTGTTATGCTCGCTTCTGTGTCTAATTTAAAATGTGTTCAATCCCTATTGACTGAAGTGTCCACATTCCAGAATGAGAAACTAAGATCTTTAACCTCACCCCAAAAAGATGTGTGGATGATTTTTGGGTCTTCTGTGCATGACAGAGTTTTTGCACCGCACAGTTTGCGATAGTATCCAATCCTGTTGTAGCACTTTGGGATGTGGTGAAAGGTACTTTATAAATGTAAGCTTGTCCCCCCCTTTTAAACTACTGTCTGAGCCACCGGCTGTGCTGCATTCTGATTTAGTCGCTTGCCGACAGATGTATCAAGCATGAAATAGAGGCTTTGTTTGCAAGAGCAACATAAGTTGCTCACTAGAAGAAGGGTTGATGGCTTTCAGTAATTGCACAGGCCTTTAATCTTAGCTGCAGAATCTATGCAGGCAAAGAGCTTTATCCTCTCAGGGGTGGCACGGTGGCACAGTGGTTAGCACTGCTGCCTCACAGCGCCAGGGACCCGGGTTTGTTTCTGGCCTCGGGTGACTGTGTGGAGTTTGCACATTCTCCCGGCGTCTGCATGGGTTCCCTCCGGGTGCTCCGGTTTCCTCCCACAGTACAAAGATGTGCCGGTTAGATGGGTTGGCCACGCTAAATTGCCCTTAGTGCCCAGGGATGCGTGGGTTAGGTGGGGTTATGGGGTTGCAGGGATAGGGTGGGAGCCTGGTTAGGGTGCTCTTTCAGAGGGTCGGTGCAGACTCGATGGGCCGAATTGCTTCCTTCTGCACTGTAGTGTTTCTATGGTTCCATGGAAGTGATAGCCATCGTTGTTGAGAGATGGACTGATCGATCAGGTGCCCACAGCCTCCATTTTATTCTCCAGCATTGATTTTCCTTTCCCTTTCATTTTTCCCTAGTGTGCATTGCAACATTCCCAGTTTTGGTAAATTCCGGCAAATAATGGCAATTCATTTTGAAGCTTCAGAAAGCCACGTTTATTTTTAAGCATCCATTTCTCTTTCAATATGAGCTGCCAGGTGAATGTTTGCACATTCCTCAATTGAACTCATTGCTGGCACAAGGTCAAAGCTCTGACGGGAGGTTGGGTTCGTTATTCAAAGAATTTGACCCCTCAAAAGACACCTCTGTCACCTCCAGGTTCACTTCACTACAGTAGTTGAACCACAAGTTGTGTTCAGTTTTGACGGTTGCAATGAATAAAGATACTACTGTGTTGGAAAGGATGGAGAAAAAAAGAAATCGATCGATAATTTTCACTCCCGCTGCTCAAAACCAGTAAGGTACGAACATCAAGCTGGCTCTATAACAAGTCGGCTCTGCCTGTCTACTGACCGAGTGGTGAAGTTAAAGATTCACCCAACTGCTTCAGCTGTGCTCAGTTCATAGCACGCTGGTACCTGGGTCACAAGGTTCCAAGTTCCAGGTGAGTAAAGTTAATACTCCAAGTGTAAGCCTGAAGTGGTGCTGCACTGTTGGGAGGTGCTGTCTTTTGCATGTGACGTTGACCTGAGGCACTGTGTGTCCTGGCAGGTGGATGTGAAAGATTCCCTGGCACCATTTTGAAGATTAGCAGGGGAGTTCCGCAAGCTGTCCTGGCCAATGTTTAGCTTTCAATCAAAAACAGATAATCTGGTCACTGTCGCACGGCAGTTTATGGGAGCTTGGTGTTCGGAGATTGGCTGTCGCGGTTCCTGCATTACAACAATGATCCTTTGAGATGTCTGGTGCCCGGGAAAGGTGCTACATAAATGTACATCATTCTCTCTTTTCTTCACAAGACTTGAAATGCAGAACAAGGCAGCAGCACAGGTTCAATTCCCGTACCAGCCTCCCAGAACAGGCGCCGGAATGTGGCGACTAGGGTCTTTTCACAGTAACTTCATTGAAGCCTACTTGTGGCAATAAGCGATTATTATAATAATAATAATCTTTATTATTGTCAGAAGTAGGCTTACATTAACACTGCAATGAAGTTACTGTGAAAATCCCCTAGTCGCCGCATTCCGGCGCCTGTTCGGGTACACAGAGGGAGGATTCAGAATGCCCAATTCACCTAACAAGCACGTGTTTCGGGACTTGTGGGAGGGAACCGGAACACTCGGAGGAAACACACGCAGACACAGGGAGAACGTGCAGACTCCGCACAGACAGTGACCCAAGCCGGGAATCAAACCTGGGACCCTGGCGCTGTGAAGCAACAGTGCTAAACACTGTGCTACCTAAAACAAATACACAACGAGCCAGTTATGCAAAACCTTTGCAAATCCCTGGTTAGCATTGTAGTGAGTGAAGAGGAGGTTTGTCAGGATGATACCACGGATACGGGACTTCAGTTATTTGGAGAGACTGAAGAAGGTCGGATTGTTTCTTCTCAGAGCAGAAGCTACGCCTAAGATTTCTTGGAGTCCTTCCAAATTTTAATGGGTCTGGTCATGCCAGTAAATGCATGTCACATTCACACCTTTACACATGGACTGAGCTCATATACAAGTTTATGCAACTGTTCTTGATTTATTGAAAATGGACAAATGATGAACTATCAAGATGGCTGCCAAGTGGACCTTCGCATGTTTAATACAGACCATCAAACTTCGGCAAAGTTGTGAATTTAATAAGCATGGGCTACTCCCCTTCAATAGACATACCAAGACAAATGTTGTCTTTGGAATTCATGTCTGCCATTGTCCAAAGCTTACTCAAAATATAGGGTGCGCTTCAGCGGACTTAAGTTAAAGTCCGCCTAATTGCGCATTTAGCGGAGTGTTTCTCGGTGTCTGCCACTTTCCAGCGGGGGCCCACTAATTCTATTAAAATGTATTCAAATTGATTTCCTGGCATTACACAGTAGGAAACCATTTTGTTACCTGTGGAGAGATGGGGGATACTCGAGCGCAGAAATCCCGCTGACGTAAAAGCTTCGTTGGGCCTCCTCCTTGATTCTCCACCCCCTCTGCCATTCGTGTCTTCTGAAAATGGGGGCAGACATTCACCCCCCCCCCTCCACCCCCCCCCCCCCCCCCCCCCACCCCCAATAGACACTATGGGCTCTATTGTCTGACCCTTCCCACTGGCGGAATATTAAAATGCCATGAAAATCAGTAACAATTTGCATGATGGTCCAGACCGCTGCCAGGTTGCCCATCAAAGGGGATCAACTTTGACGGGACTGGTGGATCCCGCCACAGGAAATGCCAGAAAATCCCTCCTATATAATTTATGTCTCCAGGACTGCAATTCAACAAAAGAATACTGAAGATACCAGTTACCCACAAGTTCAGTGTAAATGACTTCCATTTATTTCCTGCCACTGAATGTAAGTGGCCTTGTAGCTTTAAACCATTCTGGTTAGACAATAGCCTTGAATCATGTGACTGAAACTAGCTTCTAATATTGAAATCCTTTATTATCTCAGAACGAGAAGAGGCCTGATTAGACTGCAATAGAACACCAAAAAGGCAACAACTCCATTAATCGCCAGGCAACCTTCTTTGATGTTAAAATACACCGTCTGTAGCTTAGAAAAAAAGGCCATCCATTTTTCTTCTTCAATGGACAAAATGGTTTATTTCCAAGGGATTGTTTCATTGACTGGGGCTATTATGGGTGCCTGGCTGAATTTCAAAAGTACCAGAACCACTTATCTCAGGAGGGGGATGTGTTCGTAGTTTGTTTGATCAGTTAAAGAGGTTATTAAAGGATTAGTTATCTTTGATGTCATAAATGAATAAATGTTAGTTTTTTTTCACAACAGATTTTTTTCCCCATGGGGTGAAATCTCACCCTTGACGTGGAAGCAACCTCGAATCCCTGTCCCGCCTGAATCCAATTGAAACTCCGTATATTATGCTGGCTTCCGCAGTGAATTGGTCAAGCGGGGCTGGTAGGGGTGGGCGGGCAGCAGGCGCTGTGCCCACTGTGAACTTCAAAAGTGGCCTCCGCAGGTCGCAGAAGGATGGCTGTATGAGCAGTGACAGCAGCAGAACGTAACAGCAGATGGGAGAGGAGTTGGGGGCAGCCAGCAAGCGGTCCGTTTCCCGGACGACTGTCTCCAAGCTCTGGTGGAGGTTGTCATGCAAAGGAGGGATGTGCTGACGCCGAGGGGTGGTAGGAGGAGGCCAAAGCACGTTACAAAGAAGGCATGGACCGAGGTGGCAGCGGAGATCAATGGGCATGACCTTGTCCGGAGAACCTGGATCCAGTGCTGGGTAAGGGTCAGTGACACTCACTGCTTGGCAGGGACAACAACTGAATGGGTGTTTGCTGAATGGGGTACTGAGGAAGGTGGACACTATGGCTACAAACAAGTATGTGGTTGTTACATTGCGAGAGTGGTGAATGTAATGGAGAGACAGCCCCAGGGGCACAATGGCGCATTGAGGTTGCACTCGGATCTGCAAGCCCTCACACAGGCACTGACCTCAGGCGGTCAATGGGAGAAAGAGGCGCCAACCAGTGTCACCCAAGGTTGCCCATCCTTCGTTGGTGAGCAGTAAAGTGAAGACTCACCTTAAAATGGTGGACGAGGCAGCTGTCATCTATGTGGACTCTTCTCACGGAGCCCCAGATGAGGGCTCCAGCTCCTCCATCCCCCTCCCAGTCACTGCTTAATCCCACACTGGGTGCTATTGATTAATTGAAAATTTTGTTTATGACCCGGGTGGATCTACCTTTTTTTTTAGTATATCTCCAAATTTTTCACTTTAAATATCCTTGGCTCAATCTAGATGTGTCCTGTGTGCTGCGTTTATTACAGTACCAGATCAGACCCCAATAGAGGCTGGAATACTGTAACCTCAATATTTTAGTTTATTTGTAATACTGCGTGGAAACAATAATTCGCTCCAGGAGTGAATGCGTGAAGAAATAGGGCTTGGTTATTATAAAAACAAAACTTTATTATGAATACAATAAGAAACTTTTTAAATTCACACCTGGAAAAAACAGCTTACAGTTTACACCTTAAACACTACTACTCAATTTCCCATTAACCAATAAGAAAGGAAACAAACAGCTCTCAGTCTATCTTACTGAGGGAGATTTGTGGACTCAGTGTCAGGCAGATCAGAATTCAACTCCTCTCTCCAAGGCGTGCTCCAAAAACTGCCTCCCAAAAACTTTTCAAAATGTCTCTCGGCATTCCTTGGTTCCACCCAGCGATGACCTCATCTCCCCAAGCTGTAAGTCAAATTATCTCTGCAGGCTGCAAAGCAGATTAACTCCCCAGGGACTTTCCCAATTAAGCCATAGTCCAATAGCCCAGAATGAAAAACAATTTCACCTTCTGGCTGCTAAAAGACCCAAGCCCTGCAAAATAGAATTTTAAAAAAACATGACCACTGCAGTCAAACACACTCTAACCCCCGGCTTTTAAGCCTGAAATTCTGCAATACTTACAACTCAATATTCTTAATGTCTTCCAGTTGTTATACATCGGTGTCAGGCTAATCATTGCCTGATCAGAGTTTCAAACTTTATTTGGTGGGATTGGCCTCATGGAATGGATGGGTGACATATGTCTGGGATGATGGTATTTCCCACTGGCGGCATGGGAAGGCATGGCATGCCAACTGATCTGAAGAACCGCTGAATCAGTGCGTCCCTGGAATCCATAAACCCCTGGAGGATCTACATTGCAGCCTCGCCGTCCTCGTGCTCTGGCTGCCCAGCATCAGCATTTGAGACTCAGTCAGTGTCCAAGCCTGAAGCAGGTAGCACAGCATCATCTTCCTCCTGTTGAAGAGGTCCCCCCATGGAGAGCGCGAGATCGTGGCGAGCGCAGCAGGCAGCCCCAATGAGCGATGCTCAATCAGGCATCTACTGGAGGGTGCCTCCCTGGATCAGTCGAGGTACCTGAACTTTATCTTCAGCAGCCCAGTAGTCCTCTTCTGGCGGTGGTTGTATCTTTCCTCAGCATCTGTCCTTGGTCTCCAGAAATGCGACAAAGCCATCTTTTCAGCGGGGAACCCCTGCCGCCAATCAATCGCCCATCTAGATGAGCTGGAGCAGCGGACACCCTGGAGAACTGTGGATGGAGAAGTATATACTCATCATGCGAGGTGCCCAGGTACCTCGCATACACCTGCCCAGGTACCTTGCACACACCAGGTCTTGTGGTCACACGTAGTCCAAAACGTTCATCGAGCAAAAACCCTTCACAATCAATGGCACCCTGAATGCAGGGGAACTCTGCGATGGCTGCAAACCCTCTCGCCTGCATGACCTGACTGACCTGGCCGGTCCTGAGTCTGCTCACATGCCTGAACAGGGCGTCAGTGACCAGCTTGGCACAGCTGTGGGCAGCTGACTGTGAGGCCCTACAAAGATCACCCACAGCACCCTGGAAGGTATAAACATTTAGTGCCGCCGCCACCTTCAGAGCCACAGGCACTGGGTGTCCCAGAGGATAGGAAACATCTGGCACATGCTTGTCATGGCTCCACTTGAAACCACAGCCTCTTGCAACATTGGACATCGGCCATGTCAAGGCAGTTTGACTGCTGCCTGTACACCTGGTAGCGGGCAGAGGTGTCTGCCCTGGGGCAGTTTCCTTGCCTTCTCTGCTGGCCCTGATCATCCGGCGCCTGGGCCTCTGCCCAAGAGGGATGCCTGCGCCCACCTTTGCAATATTTGTTCCCTCTCCTCCTCAGAGGCAGTGCACCCTGCTGAGTTGGCAGTACCCATCAGCAGGCTGCCTGTTGAGACTCACCCGGGCACAAAGGGGGATAGAGAGACCCAGACCTCCGGCGCCAGAAAACAGAAACCTCGTTAGAGCTCCACACTCTGATGTACCCAACATAGAAAGTCCTCCATCAACACTCCAGAACACCAACTCACCTCACCCCTACAAACACCTAACTCCTCCTCCAGTCTTTTCTCCCGCCCTTGAAGGAGAAAAGACTGAATTCGGATGCCCTGTCTGCTCACGTTGCCTGTGGTAAAACCACGCGGCCAGCGTGAAATTCCGGTCAATTGGTGTTTCAATCGACTCAATTACATTTTTATTGTCAGCGGGTAGATGTCCCTCCCTCGCCTGGGACTTAATATTGAAATATTGTGCGAGTGCACAATGGCGGCGAATGCATGCCCGCGTCTTCTTAACATCTTCCAGTCTGGAGTGCCCGCCTGGCTACCATAAAACTCTACCCATGGCGCCTTATGTTTGTCCATGGTGGATGCTGAGTGAGTGGCTTTGGAGACTACATGGAGGTGGGGGGGGGGGCACAGAGAGAGCATGGAGGGGACTTGGGGAGTATGAGGTGGCATGGAGTGGACATAGGGTAGATAGCGGGTAAGAGGGAGGGTGAGAGTTGAATTCTATGAGGCACAAGTGCAATGTTGGAAGCTGGGATTCTTTCCCCGAGAACAGGCCTTTCCTTCTTACCAGTTCACCCCCCCGCACCCACACTCTCCCCGCACTGCATCAAGGCCCATAATACCCGACCCCCTTCCCATTCCCATCTCTCAGTGGCGGAAGGTAGGGCGGGAATGGGGTTCGGTGGGCTCTCGGGTTTTGGAAGTCAGGAATGGGCCCAGCTTGATCTTCCCAAACCCGAGACGAAAATCCGGGCCAATGATTCGCCTGCCTTTTGACCTCAAATGTGTTTATCTGAAATCCTAAGATTCTAGGCTGAGGTTTTATAATCCGGTGGTTAAGGGGGAATCTCACTGAAGTCTATAAAATATTGCATTGCATAGATAAACCCACATTAATAGAAAAAAATACCAAGAAGTAAGACTAGAGGATTAAATGGAAATGAGTTCGAAGAAAATTTTAAAATAGATACTGGGACAATGTTCTTCACAATATGTTTCAAATAATCTACCAAGTTATTCAGAATACAATTAGATGCCACAATGGGAGAATGAATGCACCAGATGGATAACATTCGATGGGCTGAGGAGATCTTTCTCATCTTTTCTTCTTCTGACATTGAAATGATTGGAATTGCAAAGTCATAGCAGTAGACACTCCGTGCACAGTAATCTCCTGCTGATTGCACGTGGATTCTGGCGAGTCCGCGTGACATCACTTTGTCAGAACTTTCTTCAGTATTAATTAATAAACGAGGTGCAAACATTGTTTCACTGCAAGAAATAGTTGCGGATGGGGCAGCAAGGTGGCGCAGTGGGTTAGCCCTGCAGCCTCACGGCGCCGAGGTCCCAGGTTCAATCCCGGCTCTGGGTCACTGTCTGTGTGGAGTTTGCACATTCTCCCCGTGTCTGCGTGGGTTTCGCCCCCACAACCCAAAGATGTGCAGGGGACGTGGAATGGCCTCGCTAAATTGCCCCTTAATTTAAAAAAAAAAGGATAGTTGCGGACAAGAGGATGAGGGTGCTGGCTGAACGAGAGAAAGCTGTTTCTTCCAGAAGTATCAATTAACATATCAATGGTTACTTTACAAACTAGTTCCCTCAACACGAGAACGCTACAACTGAGAAATGAAACGGCTTGGGTAATCAATCCTCAATTTGAGCTAGGGCAGCACAGTGGCGCAGTGGTTAGCACTGCTGCCTCACGGCGCCGAGGTCCCAGGTTCGATCCCGGCTCTGGATCACTGTCCGTGTGGAGTTTGCACATTCTCCCCGTGTTTGTGTGGGTTTTGCCCCCACAACCCAAAGATGTGCAGGGTAGGTGGATTGGCCACGCTAAATTAACCCTTAATTGGAAAAAATGAATTAGGTGCGCTAAATTTTTATATTAAAAAAAATCCTCAATTTGAGCCAATTTGTGCATCATTCATAAGATATAGGAGCAGAATTAGGCCATTCGGCCCATCAGGTCTACTCCGCCATTCTATCATGGCTGGTATGTTCCTCATGTACAATGTTACAGACAAAGAGCGGGGTTGCAAAATCAGCCCGAGCATCTCCTCCCTAGAACACATGACTTCGGAGCGGGAGTGGGCCAGCACTCCGCTGATTTTACATGAAACCTTGAAGATGTCTTCAACCTGGCGATCTCGGCTGAAATCGACCATTGTCCCTGAGTTGAATGACCATTGTTATGGCACTGTGCACCACCCAAATTCCTGCAGCAATTATTTATGTGCCCCTACTTGGTCAACATAACAAATTAGAAGCCATCCCAACATACAAATTTCACCCAAGTACCCGCTGGCAAATTCGATGGCGGGTGTGAGGGGAGAATAGGGCGGGAGGCCCAGAAATCGGTTTCAGCACCGTGTGAATTTCCCGTGGAATCTTCCACTGGTGCCCTCCATGGTGGGTTGGAAGTGCTCCCAGAGGCTGATGTGAACCTCATTTAGGTGGAAATGAAAGCCCAAAGCCCCAAGGTGGATTCCCCGTGGTGCCGGCAGGGAAACACGCCGGTGTGAAATACATTCGGAACGGCGTGGTGTGCAGATGTCGGGATCCATCTGAACAATGCTTGGGGCTGCCTCCAGAGTTCAGGATGGAGGGCAACATAGCACTTGACCCTGGAACACCACAGCAGTGGGTCGGGGGGGGTGGGGTGGGGGGTGCACATGCAGGTGAACGTTCCAAGTTATATGTCCTGGGGCCCGTGTCCAGGCCTCAGAATGTTCCTGGAGATCCATCTACATTTCATAGATTATCATCGGATTTACAGTGCAGAAGGAGGACATTCGGCCCATCGAGTCTGCACCGACTCTTGGAAAGAGCACCCTACCCAAGGTCCACACCTCCACCCTATCCCCATAACCCAGTGACCCCACCCAGCACTAAGGGCAATTTTAGACACTAAGGGCAATTTATCATGGTCAATCCACCTAACCTGCACATCTTTGGATTGTGGGAGGAAACCGGAGCACCCGGAGGAAACCCACGCACACACGGGGAGGATGTGCAGACTCCGCACAGACAGTGACCCAAGCCGGAATCGAACCTGGGACCCTGGAGCTGTGAAGCAATTGTGCTATCCACAATGCTACCGTGCTGCCCCCCATTTTAAGGGTAAGATTTACCAGCCTTGTCGTTCCTGACTTGGTGATGGCACGACGCCGTTGAATCTCGCGAGAGGCCTCTCACGACGCTTTAGACGTCTCATGAGATTTAACCGAACCTCGCGAGACTTCAACCAAGCTTTTTAATGATCCATTCGGCTCATTGAAATATGTGCTCGCCATATTCTCCCGACGCCGGGAACTAACGGCCTCCCCAGCGAGGCCTTGACCAGGCGCCATTTAGCACTGGCCCATACAAATGTGGATCAGCCATAATGGCACTTGGAGGAGGGGTCTCCAAGGTCATTGCCCCCCCCCGGGTGGTCAGGTGATAGGGCATGGGGCACCCTGACGCTCCTACTGTGCACCCAGGCACCTTGGCACTGCCAGCCTAGCACCTTGGCACTGCCATCCTGACACCCTGGCAGGACCCCCCTGACGCTGCCAGGGTCCCCAGGTGGTACTGCTAGGCTGGCAGGAGCACTGACCAGGTGTTAGGCAGCAGTGCCAAGGTACCCATGTGCCAGATCGCACATGCCAGGGGTTGGGCCCAGGGTGCCTTTTCCTTAAAAGGTGGGCTGAAGGACCACGGAAGAGGTACATTGGGTGAAGTGGGGAATCTGGAGGCCGTGGTGGGGTCGCGAAGGAGGAGGTTGAAAGATCAGGGGTGTCTTTAAAAAGGCCGCCCCGATCCGCAAGTAGTCTTCCTGCACTGCCGAGCTGAGCTCGTCAGTGATGTAAGTGCGGCCTCGATGGGGCATTCCTCGTTGAGGCCAAATAAACAGTAAAGTGCCGTTGATCAGCGGGTGTTTCTCGGCACTGCAGTCGCTGAAAACCACCCCACTAAATACGCCCCCAAATTGACGCCCAATATTCCTATACCCCAATTTATTCTTTAAACTGTGCTGTAGGCTCAGTGCAACTGTTTTATCTGTGTACACATTCTATTATAAATATGTAACAGCATGTAATAAGCACAAAGAGTCACACAGCACAGGAGGAGGTTATTCAGCCCATCACACTTGTGCTAGCCCTTCTGAAGAGCGATGTAATTAGTCCTGCAGCCCTGCTCTTTCACCATAACTCTGCAATGTTTTTCTTTTCAAATATATATGCAATTTTCTATTGGATCTGTTTCTATTCCCCTGTCGTGCGATGTGTTCCAGGCCAAAACAATGATTCAGAGACATAAAAAAACAATATCAAGATTAATTCCATTCGCCGTCGTGACTGAAGGGTTAGTCCGCTTGGAAAATGGTCGGTCGGGGTTTCCTGTTTCACTGCTGGCCAGCCCATTATTTTTCATCCATCAAAATGAGTTGACAGGAGAATTACAGGCCACGAGGTACAAAGTCAAGGACCCTCCAATCGTTATCATCAAAGACCTTGCCAGCCAGTGGAGTCCAATGCTTGATGCAGAACAGATAATTTGGGGCTGAAATATATGTAACTCTGCTGCAGGGTCATAGAGAACCATGGTATGTAACACCAATTAGTGTCAACTTATTCCGAGCAGTAGCTCTTTTGCCTTTGGGAAGAAGGTCAAGGCTTTGTGCCCCACTGCCAGGACTTGTACACATAATGCAGGCTGGCACTTTCAGCATTGATAAAGAGTCAAAACGTCAGCTCCCTTCTACCTCCGCAGATGCTGTCAGACTTGCTGAGATTGTCCAGCATTTTCCGTTTTTTGTTTCAGATTCCAGCGTCCGCAGTTTGACACATTTCAGTGCTGACATTCCAGAACAGAAGTTAAGCTGACTCCCTGTTTGCCTGTTCGGATAACCGTGGGAATTCCATGGCACAATTCAAAGAGGAGCAAGAAACTTATCCTCGTGTCCTGCTCAACATTTATTCCTCAATGAGTCTCACCCAAAGCGGGTGAACTGATCGATCATCTCATTGTTGGTGGGACCTTGCTCGCAGGGAGTTAGCTTCTGAATTTGCCTGTACACTTCAAAATGACCGAAGGTGGAACTGTATGGTCCCTCCCACTGGTGGTATCTTCCTCTCCCGCTTGTGTGTTCTTTGTGTTGCTAAATTCAGGATGGTTGGCGCAGTGTCCACAGAGACCACAAAATAGCTTCAATTTGAACAAAGCTATACATTTATTAATATTACTAATTTGGATTCAACACGTACTCCTAAATAATACACAGTTGATAATTACCAGATAATCTACACTCACCTACAACTAATCTCTACACTGTAATAAACTATGATCTGCTCTCACTCTTACTTGTAGTTCTTTGAAGAGATAACAAATAGGTGAGACCAAGGAGAGCCAATGGATGTTATCTATCTTGACTTCCAAAAGGCCTTTGATAAGGTGCCTCACGGGAGACTGCTGAGTAAAATAAGTATTGGTATTCGAGGCAAGGTACTAACATGGATTGACGATTGGCTGTCAGGCAGAAGGCAGAGAGTTGGGATAAAAGGTTCTTTTTCGGAATGGCAACCGGTGACGAGTGGTGTCCCGCAGGGTTCAGTGTTGGGGCCACAGCTGTTCTCTTTATATATTAACGATCTAGATGACGGGACTGGGGGCATTCTGGCTAAGTTTGCCGATGATACAAAGATAGGTGGAGGGGCAGGTAGTATGGAGGAGGTGGGGAGGCTGCAGAAAGATTTAGACAGTTTGGGAGAGTGGTCCAAGAAATGGCTGATGAAATTCAACGTGGGCAAGTGCGAGGTCTTGCACTTTGGAAAAAAGAATAGAGGCATGGACTATTTTCTAAACGGTGACAAAATTCATAATGCTGAAGTGCAAAGGGACTTGGGAGTCCTAGTCCAGGATTCTCTAAAGGTAAACTTGCAGGTTGAGTCCGTAATTAAGAAAGCAAATGCAATGTTGTCATTCATCTCAAGAGGCTTGGAATATAAAAGCAGGGATGTACTTCTGAAGCCTTATAAAGCATTAGTTAGGCCCCATTTAGAATACTGTGAGCAATTTTGGGCCCCACACCTCAGGAAGGACATACTGGCGCTGGAGCGGGTCCAGCGGAGATTCACACGGATGATCCCAGGAATGGTAGGCCTAACATACAATGAACATCTGAGGATCCTGGGATTATATTCATTGGAGTTTAGGAGGTTGAGGGGAGATCTAATAGAAACTTACAAGATAATGAATGGCTTAGATAGGGTGGATGTAGGGAAGTTGTTTCCATTAGCAGGGGAGACTAGGACCCGGGGGCACAGCCTTAGAATAAAAGGGAGTCACTTTAGAACAGAGATGAGGAGAAATTTCTTCAGCCAGAGAGTGGTGGGTCTGTGGAATTCATTGCCACAGAGGGCGGTGGAGGCCGGGACGTTGAGTGTCTTTAAGACAGAAGTTGATAAATTCTTGATTTCTCGAGGAATTAAGGGCTATGGAGAGAGAGCGGGTAAATGGAGTTGAAATCAGCCATGATTGAATGGTGGAGTGGACTCGATGGGCCAAATGGCCTTACTTCCGCTCCTATGTCTTATGGTCTTATGGTCTTACTCACACTATTAGCTCTACCCCACCTTGACCCATTTGTTTCATCCCATTTTATTTTAATTGTCTTTTACCATTTCTTTCTTTCTTGTCTTTCTCAATATATATTTAAACACCGCCCCCCCCCCATCTTATCCGCCTTTCCGTACCCTTTCTCCTCTTTGCTTCCCCCTCCCCCCACATCTACAGTTCATCCTCTGCTGTTAGTTTCTCTGCTGTTTGGCCTTTCACATCTTTTGTTCTCTCTGGGGACTGCCAATTGCACTCTTTCCCCTTGGTTTCTGTGGCCATTAGCACCCGGTTTCCCTGGGTTTCTGTGGCTATGACTCATCTTTCATTCTCACTCCACAGTATAAATATTTCCCACTTTCTCTGTCTGTTAGCTTTGACAAAGAGTCATCGGACTTGAAGCGTTCGCTCTTTTCTCTCCCCACAGATGCTGACAGACCTGCTGAGATTTTCCAGCATTTTCTTTTCCCTTACTCACACTATCTTTCCTTCAGTCTATGCTCTAGCTAACTCCCCACAAGGCTTAGCATCAATGTCTTATATACTTGTAACATTTATTATGGGCCAGGGTTTAGAGAACACCAAAGTATATCATGGAGTTCATCTGACCCACAATTTTTAATAGATTTTGATTATGGGGAGCACAAGGGCCCACTTTATAGGTGTGATGCAACAGAGATCTAAAATATTTTAAAACAAAAACTATGTTTATTCTATGAATCCAGTTAACATTTTATAAACACACAGTAAACACCTTATCAACTATCAGCACAAATACAGTATCTACAGGTAAACCTTAGTAACTTTCCTAACAACATGGAGTGGAGTGGTGTAGCGACAACAATCTCTCCCTCAATGCCAGAAAAACTAAAGAGCTGGTAATTGACTTCAGGAAGCAAAGTACTGTACACACCCCTGTCAGCATCAACGGGGCCGAGGTGGAGATGGTTAGCAGTTTCAAATTCCTAGGGGGCACATCTCCAAAAATCTGTCCTGGTCCACCCACGTCGACGCTACCACCAAGAAAGCACAACAGCGCCTATACTTCCTCAGGAAACTAAGGAAATTCGGCATGTCCACATTGACTCTTACCAACTTTTACAGATGCACCATAGAAAGCATCATATCAGGCTGCATCACAGCCTGGTATGGCAGCTGCTCGGCCCAGGACCGCAAGAAACTTCATAGAGTCGTGAACACCGCCCAGTCCATCACACAAACCTGCCTCCCATCCATTGACTCCATCTACACCTCCCGTTGCCTGGGGAAAGCGGGCAGTTTAATCAAAGATCCCTCCCACCCGGCTTACTCACTCTTCCAGCTTCTTCCATCGGGCAGGAGATACAGAAGTCTGAAAACACGCACGAACAGACTCAAAAACAGCTTCTTCCCCACTGTTACCAGACTCCTAAATGACCCTCTTATGGACTGACCTCATTAACACTACACCCTGTATGCTTCATCCGATGCCAGTGCTTATGTAGTTACATTGTATATGTTGTGTTGCCCTATTATGTATTTTCTTTTATTCCCTTTTCTTCTCATGTACTTAATGATCTGTTGAACTGCTCGCAGAAAAATACTTTTCACCGTACCTCGGTACACGTGACAATAAACAAATCCAATCCAGTCCAAAACAAATCCAACATCCATAAGTCAAAAACCCTTTTTAACAAAGACAGTAAGCTTTCATTCCTTACAGAAACAGGTATTACTTTGAAATCATCAAGTGAGCTGGAGACATTCTTTCGAGAGAGAGAGATTTTTTTTTTTTTAAATTTAGAGTACCCAAGTCATTTTTTCAAATGCACACCTTTGGGTTGTGGGGGGGAGACCCACGCAAACACGGGGAGAATGTGTAAACTCCACACGGACAGTGACCCAGAGCCGAGATCGAACCTGGGACCTCGGCGCCGTGAGACTGCAGGGGTAATCCATTGCACCACTGTACTGCCCTGAGAGAGAGAGATATACACCTTCTTGATTGAATGCAGCTCTCCAACTGAAAGCAAAACTAAAACACAGAGCCAAAAAGAGCTTCCAGCTCAAAACGAAAGTAAAAAGCAGACTCACATTCCAGCTCCCCCAACACAAAGACATCACTGCAGCCATTTGATAAAACACACTTTCCTTAAAGGGATTCCCACATGACACTCCAGATCTCTCAAGTGGCACTAACCCTGACAGTTCTCACATTTATGAATATACCACACTGCTGAAGTCAATAAACAGGCCGCAGCAATTTCCGGCCCCCAGCCCCGTTGCGACCGGGACATAAAACACGAAAAGCACTCCACATCCCAAAATGTGGGCAGCACGGTAGCATAGTGGTTAGCACAATTGCTTCACAGCTCCAGGGTCCCAGGTTCGATTCCCGGCTTGGGTCACTGTCTGTGCGGAGTCTGCACGTCCTCCCCGTGTGTGCGTGGGTTTCCTCCGGGTGCTCCGTTTCCCTCCCACAGTCCAAAGATGTGCAGGTTAAGTGGATTGGCCATGATAAATTGCCCTTAGTGTCCAAAATTGTTTTTAGTGTTGGGTGGGGTTACTGGGTTATGGGGATAGGGTGGGGGGGGGGGGGGCTTGGGTAGGGTGCTCTTTCCAAAAGCCGGTGCAGACTCGATTGGCCGAATGGCCTCCTTCTGCACTGTAAATTCTATGATTCTATGAAAATGGAATTGTTAGAATTTTGTTAGTTAAGTGCATTAAAACAACCAATATAGGTGTACGGAGTTATGATACAAATCTATTTGAATAGGAGGGCAGGTTGAATGGCCTACCACTGCTCCTAAGTCCACATAGGTTATTTCTTTCACCTGGTTTTTGAATATTTTAATGCCCACAGCAGCAAAATCAGCAATTTATTTATTCATTGTCACGACTCATCAGGACCTTCCTGGCCTGTTCTTACTCATTGGGATAACTTTGCAATTCAAAATCAATACAAATGAGGACTGGATGGTCATTATGATAGGCAGTCAATCCATAACGTGGCTTTAGACTCTGACAGTGAGTGGAAAGCCGACCGCCTTGTTTCACAGGACATCAGAACCGGAGACTTTTAAACCTCCCTCAATGTTCCCTTCTCTCGATGGTCTCGGAGACCTTAAACAAAAAACATATCTTGGTATCGCCTCACTGTTGCTTCATGAGTAATCTTCCATAGAATCCATAGAATCCCTGGAGTGCAGAAGGAGGCCATTCGGCCAATCGAGTCTGCACCGACCCTCTGAAAAAGCACCCCACACAGAACCGCCCTATCCGCACAACCCTACCTTGGGACAATTTAGCATAGCCAATCCATCTAACCTGCACTGAGAGAGGAAACCGGAGCACCCGGAGGAAACCCACGCAGACACGGGAAGAACGTGCGAACTTCACACAGTCACCCGAGGTTGTAATCAACCTGGGTCCCCGGCGCTGTGGACAGCAGTGCCAACCACTATGCTGCCATGCCGCTCCGCTTATCAATCTTGTATCCGGAACTATATTACATGAGCCAATTGGGCCATTAGCTGCAGGCTTTGCAAAACAGAAAGTTTGAAAAGTAACCCCACTATTTATTTTTAAAGTTTTGTATGTTCAAGACTGGAATCAATAGATTTCAACATATTAAAAACATCGAAATGTGGGGAGAGTGCAGGAAAATGGCGTTGAAATAACAGATCAGCCGTCGCCTCACTGAATTGCAGAGTGGGCTTGATGGCTGAATGGACTACTCATGTTCCTATTGTTTTTACCTTCTTAGGCTCTTTGAGTTTAGTTTAGTTATGTGAGCAAGTTGACAGGGCAGGCGGGAGAAAGTCATTGTAAAAGGAAGAAAGGCTTGCATTTATATAGCAGCGTTCGCACCCTCAGGATGTTCCAAAGAATATTACAGCCAATGGAAGTACTTTAACATCTTTCACGTCCACCCGAGGGGGTAGAGAGGGCCTCGATTTAATGTCCCATCCATAACATGGCACTGTCAACAGTGCAGCTCTCTCTCTCTCAGTACTGCGTTGGAGTGTCAAACTCGGTTTCAGTGCTCAAGTCTCTCGAGTAGGACTCAGAACCCACAAACCTCTGACTGCGAGGCAAGAGTGACACCCGCTGGGCCTCGGCTCTCACCTAAATTGTGATTGTGTTGTAATTGAGGAGGGGGTGTAGCCTCAGGATGAAGAGCAAAGGAGCTGAGAGAGTTATTGGAACATAGAATTCTCTTCCACAAATGACGATTGAAGCAGAGAGAGTAACGTCATGAAAAAGCAAATTGGAGAAGTATTTGAAAAATGCAGAACATCGAAGACTTTGAGGATTAGACGTGGATAAGGAATTAAGGCAGAGGGCTCCAGGTGAACTTAATCCTGGCATCCAACTTGCCTCTGACGGAGTGATTCCATTTTAAGTATCGAGACTGATAGAGCCCCCTCCGTGCTTCGGTTACAGTGAGTTGGTTGGATTAAGAATGACAAATCGAAGATAAATCTCTCCCTCCCATCCCACAGCCGCCCTGGAACCCCAACCTCAGCGAGAATATCGTTTGAACAACAGGGATCTGCAGAAACCCTGCAGCAAGGTTACAATAAATAATTAAGGTTGGACACTGTGTTATGCGGCATTCTATGGTGAGACAATTGCTTGGCAATTTTGTTCGCATATTTGTGCCAGCTTTGATGCTCGCAGTCAACGTAGCTTCTGATCACATGCAGGGAGGTTGAATCCATAAAGAGCTGCTCGCTGCTGGATTGCGATGAACTCCTTTATTCTGCTTATGATGTTGTACTGGAGTGATTAAACTGATGCAGTACAAATCAAAAGCAAGCTTAGTTGCTGCAATGTTTTGATCCCAACAATGTTATCATTTTGTTTCCTCCCGTGGGTTTCTGCCCATGAGTGCGATCGAATGACCTCGTCGCACCTGACTCATTCACATGACGAGGCTGTTAAATCCCTCTCGCCAGATTTGCAACGCTTGGAGCGACTCACTTAATTATGCTGGGACCTGATTTTCCCCAGGCCTGGGAACGAATGCACACACCCGGGAGGCCTAGCCAGGGCGGCATTTACATTGGTCTACACAAATGTGGACCAGGCATAATGGCAGCTGAGGGGGTCTCCATAACCATTGGAGGCCCCCGGGTGGTTGGGCTCTGTGCAGGATGGTACCCTGGCATTCTAACTGCCACTGGGCACCTTGACACTGCCACCTGGACACTGGCAGTGCTACCCTGGCAATGCCAGGCTCCAGATGGCACTGACAGGATGGTAGGGGCACTGCCAGAGTGCCAGGTTGGCAGTGCAAAGATCTGGGTGCCAGGTTGCCCATGCCAGGGATCGCCCAGGGTTGCCTTGCCCTTATGAGGTGGGTGAGGAGGGACCCAAGGACCCCGTAACAGGTATGTTGGGGCATTGGGGGGACCTGAGGCGGAGGTGGGTGTGGTGATGTACATCACTGTAAGTACACAAAGGGTTAATGTACATACACTACACCTAGCTGGACACTAGAGGGAACACCAGAGACATGACACAGAGGCAGTCAACCAATAGGTCAATAAGATAGGACATGACCAATGGGCAGTCATGATACACACAGAGGTGACTAGCACAGGAGGGCATTACATCAACCCATATAAAAGGACACATCACACATGCTCAGTCTCTTTCCAGTGGAGACTCTCAGTGAGTACAGACACAGGGTTGATTGAGCATCACTCCCACCACATGGATTGTAGCAGACTGGTTCGTCAGTCTGAGTAGCTACAGCAGGATTAACAGTAGAGTCGAATCCAAGTAGGAGAATTGTTAATTGTTCAATAAACGTGTTGAACCAATCTCCAAGTCTGAACCTTCCTTTGTCAGAGTGCACATCAAGGAAGCAGCTTATGCCACGACAAGAGCATAACAAAACATGGTTCCAGAAGTGGACTGTTAAATCCATATAGTTTCAACTCAGCGAACAGTGCCAACCAGCAACAACAGCCAGGCAAGACGTTCGGGTTTCCGGTTCCACAGCAGCTCACGTACCAAGGCAATCTCAGTGAAAACTGGCGTTGGTTCAGGCAGAGATTCGAGATCTACCTGGTAGCGTCCAACCTAGATGGCGTGGCGGATGCAGAGAAAATAAAGCTTCTACTTACCATCGTGGGTCCAGAAGCAGCTGAAATCTTCCAGACCTTCAAATACTCAAAGGGGCAAAACAAGAGCAACTTCCAGGCAGTCCTGGACAAATTCCAAGAATTCTGCGAGGAACATACAAGAAGAAAAGGAAAAAGAGGCGCCAAAACTCACCGCGAGGTAGGCAGCAACGAACGGCAGTTTTGAATTGCAGCCATCTTGGAAAAGGTGCTGCACATGCACAGTTGCGCGAAGAGCGGACAGAACGGGAAGATCCGTTTGCGCATGCGCGAGAAGCCGTGCATGCGCAATTGAGAACAAGGCCCCAAGTAAAGGAACAGCGATCTGCGCATGCGCAATCGCTTCCTACAACCTACGTCACAAGCGTCATGATGTCAGAGGCCCCGGACCATGCCCACTTAAAGGGGAAATGTCCCAAAACACGAAAAAAAAAATCTAAAGCCTCAAAACCTGATTCTTTCACCTGGAGCGACAGCACAATGCCTGAAATTCGACCAGTAGCTGAAAATAACACCCGCAGAACCCTGCAACAAGCAGTTAGCACCGCCCAAAGAGATGATACAGTCCTTGAAGACTATGACGCAGGCCTTGAATTCTTCTTTGGACATCGCGAGCCCAATGCCAGCTCCAACACAAAACGTGATGATATGGTCTTGGAAGACAACGACTAAGACGAAGCTGTCACCTTGGGAGGCTACCCCGTACCAAATCCGATCCGCAACTAGACGTGTTGCACATTGGCGACCCCGACGACGGGTTCTTCGGATCTGAGGATCTTCAGCCCAGCATATACGACATCCCGAATCGTGAGTGCAGGATGATGCTGCGGCCTGACACCAAGAGACAGAGAGCGGTACAAGCCCACAGAGAGCGGCCTGCTGCCACACAGAGAGTGGTCCACGCACCGCGAAGGGTCCCCGACTCCATACAGAAAGTGGTCACCTCAAAGGGTCACTCACAGCCTCTACACAGAAAGCGATGAAATACTCCACAGCGAGACAACTGCACGTCTCCACACAAGAAGTGACTCCAGTGACACAAGCCTCCACAGTGAGCTCGTGGACAGACTCCACGATAGAAGCAACGCAAGACTCCAGAGAACAGTCCTTGCATAAACAAGAAGTGACTCGAGTGACACAAGCCTCCACAGCGAGCTCATGGACAGTGATGACAGTTTCCACAGAGAGACCAATGCACGATTCCACACAAGGAACACTGCAAGACTCCACAGAGGGAGTGACACAAGCTTCCACAGCGATCTCGTGGACAGCCTCCACAACAGAAGAAATGCAAGACTCCAAAGCGCAGTCCTTGCATGAACAAGACCATGAGGGTCTAGCAACCTCCTCTGAGCAACCAGCAGCAGACGATGCAAGCCTGCCACGCTCAAGTGAACAACAGAAAGACTATGACAGTGTACCACACTCAAGTGTACAGCAAGCAGACTATGACAGTCCACCCAGATTATTTGAGCCACCAGAAGAAGACTCTGACGGTCTACCCAGCTCACATGAACGACAAGAAGACACTGAGGCTCTACCACTGTATGTGCGACAAGTGACGACGGCATCCCACTTCCCATACCAGATGTGCAACGTGACAGACCTCAGCTGGTGTGTACAGAGGCACTCGACAATCACAGTGAGACTACTGGTGACTCTGGTGACACCACGTTAATTCAAACCTCATTCGCCCGAGCCTCTCCACAAGCAAATGCATTCCTGAATGCTTTGACTCCGGACGGGGAGCATCAAGAAACCTCGGCTGATTCAAGTGAACCTGAAATGACTCCGGACGGGAAGTGTCAAGGAACCAAAGCTGATTCAGGTGAACCAGAAAAGGCTCCAGACGGGGAGCATCGACAAGCCAAAGATGATTCAAGTAAGCCGGACATGACTCCAGATGGGCAGCGCCGCAAACTCAGTGACGGCACACTCAAGGAGACAGCAGATGCCACAAAGGACGCTAACACGAGTAACTGTGTGAACGACTCGTATTATCCACAGAGGGTGGTCCTTGAGCGCAGCAAACACGACAACAAAACCAACCACCACAACAATAACATCAAAGACAATAGCAAGAAGCGTACCAGAGGCAACAACGTTGACAACAAGCACGACAAAACAACGCCAATTGAACTACGACTGGTACGACATGGTACAACTCTGCCCATGAGGGACACTGTTACTGCTCAGCTCAGTACAGTGGCATACCATGGCAGGACGATGCATCTTACCAATTCACGTTTGCTACATTACCAACAGGCAACCTGGCTTTCAGGACAGATGCCATCAAGAATTATCACCACAAGCATCGAAAAAAAAAAAGAGTCCAAATCCGACAACGAAGTGATTTGACCACTTCTTGGTTCCTTCAGCACAGGGCACTGATGGGGTTTACAATGCAATGCCACCATCAACATCACCAACTCACCAACCAAACACGAAAGCCACTCAATCATAATAATTCATGAACTTTTGACTCATGCATATGATTTGGACTTATTGTTTAATGATCGCTGTTATCATAACTTGTACAGAGTATCACTCATTTACCTAGTTTGTTCAATTTTTTTTAACACTGTTCAGAAAATATGTAACATGAAAAAAGGGGGGATGTGGTGATATACATCACTGTAAGTACACAAAGGGTTAATGTACATACACTACACCTAGCTAGACACTAGAGGGAACACCAGAGACATGACACACAGACAGTCAACCAATAGGTCAGTAAGATAGGACACAACCAATTGGCAGTCACGATACACACAGAGGTGACACTACCACAGGAGGGCATTACACCAACCCATATAAAAGGACACATCACACATGATCTTCTTCTTTCCAGTGGAGACTCTCAGTGAGCACAGACACAGGGTTGATTGAAACACATCACTCCCACCACATGGATTGTAGCAGACTGGTTAGTCAGTCTGAGTAGCTATTGAAGGATTAACAGTAGCGTCGAATCCAAGTAGGAGAATTGTTAATAGTTCAATAAATGTGTTAAAGCTACCTCCAAGTCTGAACCTTCCTTTGTCAGAGTTCGCATCAAGGAAGCAGCTTATGCCACGACAAGAGCATAACAAACAGTGGGGTGTCAAGGCGAGGGGGGGGGGGGTGTCAAGAGATCAAAGGGGCATTTAAAAATGGGGCCCCAATCTCTTCCTGCATTGGCATGGCGTTTTTCACCGAGACCAAAAAAGAACAGAGGCCCATTTGACAGTGGGTTGTTCTGTGCGCTGCAGGCAGAAAGTCCACATGTTCTGAGTGTTAATAAATTCTCCAAACAATCACCATCTCACTGGGATTCATTAAACATTGAAAGGTTAGATCTTCACAGATGATTCAGCTCTACACAATAGAAAAAAACCCGAATGCCTCAGCCCAGGAACCCAGGAAATTGCCCATGTCAAGGTGCCCAGACATGTCCTGGAACCACCTGCAGCTCGAGGATCCACCCATCCACTGCAGCACGTCATCTTCCAGGTCCAAGGTCGCTGGAGGCATCCATCTCTTCCAATCTCCGGAAGCTGCCCCAGATTTCCATCCAGTTAACCCTGACATAGGCACTGGTCTGGCCATGCCCTGGACTGGTGTGAAATTGCGCGGGTGGAGTGGGAAAAGGGACGATGGCCGGTGGGGGACAATTGTAGTCGAGGGGTCATTTGCACCCTGACATTAATATGCAAAAGGTCTTCCTGATGGTCCCTGGCAGTAATGGTGACCTGTAATTATCCCGCATGGTTGTCGGGACCACAATGTTGCAGCCGTCCTTTCCCGCTGTCGGGAAACTGATTTTACAGTTCCTGCAGGATTGCCCCCCCCCCACATCTGACCCCGCCCACCCCCCACCGCGATTTCCACCAGTGGCATGGGGAGTGTGAGACAATTCATAATCTTAAAGGCCTCTATCAGATCGCCCCTCACTCTTCCTTTTTCATACTGCAGCGACCCTCAAATAGATGTTCATTGCTTTCCTTAACAGGTCCCCCTTAAGTTTGCTATCTGACTCCACTCCAGCTCTCACCACCACCCGCCATCGCTACCCCAGCAAGCATCAGCTTCCATGCAAAATAACTTAAACTATCCTTTAACCTCCTTTAGCCTGAGGCCCTGCTCCTCGTTGCATTTGTGTTCACATTGGGAATTTTACCTCTGAATTAACAACACCAAATGTGCAAGTTAAATGTGCTCCAAACTTCAGCCAACAGAGCTGAATGGGTACTCCATCTCAGAATGGGTACTCCATCTCGGAATGGATACTCCATCTCAGAATGGGTACTCCACCTCAGAATGGGTACTCCATCTCAGAATGGATACGCCATCTCAGAATGGGTACTCCATCTCAGAATGGGTACTCCATCTCAGAATGGGTACTCCATCTCAGATGGTTCTGGAGGTCTCCAGCATCACAGATGTCAGTTTGCAGCCAATACGTCTCACTCCACGCGATGTCAAGAAACAGCTGAAGGCACTGGATACTGCAAAGGCTATGGGCCCTGACAATATCCCGGCAATAGTACTGAATGCTTGTGCTCCGGAATCTGTCGCCCCCTCGCCAAGCTGTTCCAGTACAGCTACAACACTGCCATCTACCCAGCAAAGTGGAAAATTGCCCAGGACTGCCCTGTATACGAGAAACAAGATAAATCCAATCCAGTCAATCACCTCCCCCAGCTTGATCATCAGTAAAGTGGTGGAAGGGGGTCATCAACAGTGCTATCAAATGGCATTTAACTCAGCAATAATCTGCTCACTGACGCTCAGAATGGGTTACAGGGTCACCCAGCTCTTCAGCTCATTACAGCCTTGGTTCAACTATGAACAAAAGAGCTGTAATCCAGAGGTGAGGCGAGAGGTTAGATGGCATGGTTAACATTGCTGCCTCAAAGCTCCGGGGACCCGGGTTTGATACTGACCTCTGGTGCCTGTCTGTGTGGAGTTTACACTTTCTTCCCGTGTGTGCGTGGGTTTCCTCCGGGTGCTCTGGTTTCCTCGCATGGTCCAAAGATGTGCAGGTTAGATGGATTGGCCAAGCTAAATGATCCCTTAGTGTCCAAAGGTTAGATGGGGTTACAGGGATAGAACGGGAAATTGGGGCTAGGTGGCGTGCTCTTTCGAAGAGTCATGCAGACTCGATGGGTCGAATGGCCTCCTTCGCACCGTAAGGTTCTGTGGGTTCTATGAGAGTGACTGCCCTTGGCATCAAGTATCGATCGAGTATGGCATCAAGGATTCCCAGCAAATCTGGATCAAATGGGACTCAGGGGGAAAAGCCTCCTCTAATTGGAGTTGTACGTGGCACAAAGGTAGATGGCTGTGTTTTTTAAAATAATCATAATCTTTATTATTGTCACAAGTAGGCGTACGTTAACACTGCAATTAAGTTATTGTGAAAAGCCCCTAGTCACCACATTCCGTCGCCTGTTCGGTACACAGAGGGAGAATTCAAAATGTCCAAATTACGATCACGGCAGGGCTTCCTCAACCATCTTCAGCTGTTTCATCAATGACCTTCCTTCCATCGTGTTTGATGATGATTGCATAATATTCAGCACTATCTGTGACTCTTCAGATACTGAAACAGTCCGTATCCAAATGCAGCAAGACCTGGACAATATCCAAGCTCGGGCTGACAAGTGGCAAGTAATGTTCGAGCCACACAAGTGCCAGGTAATGACCATCTCCAACAAGAGAGAATCAAATCATCACCTCTTGACATTCAACGGCACTACCATCACTGAATCCCTCCATTATCTACATCCTGGGGGTTACCATTGACCAGAAACTGAACTAACCTAGCCATATAAATACTGTGGCTACGAGAGCAAGTCAGCAGCTGGGAATCCTTCAGCAGGTAAGTCACCACCTGACTCCCCAACGCCTGTCCACAATTTGCAAGGAACAAGTCAGGGGGGTGAAGGAATATTCTCCACTTGCCTGGATGAGCGCAGCTCCCAAAATACCACTGAAGAAGCTCAACACCATCCAGGACAAAGCAGCCTGTTTGATTGGCACTTGAACTATAAACATTCATTCCCTCCACCACTGACCCACAGTAGCAGCAGTGTGTACCATCGACAAGATGCACTGCAGAACCTTACCTAGGCTCCTTTGACAGCACCTCACAAACCCATTTAAAAGGACAAGGGTAGCAGATGCATGGGAACACCAGCACCTGTGAATTCCCCTGCAAACCACTCACCATCCTGACTTGGAAATATGTCGCCGTTCCTTCACTGTCATTGTGGGTGTCCCTCCCTAACAGCACAGTGGATGTGCCTGCACCTCAGGGACTGTAGCGGTTCTGGTAGACACCACTGTTGTATTATATTGTGTATACGGCACTGCATACGAGGATATTACGGTATGGCCCCTGTACTACAGGTACGGGGGTAGATTGCTGCCTGCTGGTTCCGCCCAGTAGGCGGAGTATAAATGTGTGTGCTCTCCGAACTGCAGCCATTTCGGCAGCAGTTGTAGGAGGCCACACATCTCTGTGTAATAAAGCCACGATTACTCTCTACTCTTGTCTCATCGTAATTGATAGTGCATCAATTTATTACACAGAGATGTGTGGTCTCCTACAGCTGCTGCCGAAATTCGACACTCCTCCGTCGAAAAGGAGGCCCAAGGTATCGTTGAAGCTGTACGGCACTGGAGGCATTACCTAGACGGCAGGAGATTCACTCTCCTCACAGACCAACGGTCGGTTGCCTTCATGTTTAACAACACACAGCAGGGTAAGATCAAAAATGATACGATCTTGCGGTAGAGGATTGAGCTCTCCACCTTTAATTACGAGATTTTGTATCGCCCCGGAAAGCTCAACGAGCCCCCCGATGCCCTGTCTCGAGGTACATGTGCCAGCGCACAAGTGGACCGACTCCGGACCCTGCACGACGATCTCTGTCATCCAGGGGTCACCCGCTTTTATCACTTCATTAAGGCCCGCACCCTACTCCATCGAGGAATTCAGGGCTGTCACCAGAGACTGCCAGGCCTGCGCGGAGTGTAAACTGCACTTCTGCCGGCCAGACCATGTGCGCTTGGTGAAGGCCTCCCGCCCCTTTGAACGCCTCAGCGTGGACTTCAAAGGGCCCCTCCCCTCCACCGACCGCAACACGTATTTTCTCAATGTGGTCGACGAATATTCCAGATTCCCCTTCGCCATCCCATGCTCCGATATGACGTCTGCCACCGCCATCAAAGCCCTCAACACCATCTTCGCTCTGTTCGGTTTCCCCGCCTACGTCCACAGCGACCGGGGATCCTCATTTATGAGCGATGAGCTGCGCCAGTACCTGCTCAACAGGGGCATTGCCTCCAGCAGGGCGACCAGCTACAACCCCCGGGGAAACGGGCTGGTGGAGCGGGAGAATGGGATGGTCTGGAGGGCTATCCAGCTGGTCCTACGGTCCAGAAATCTCCCGGCCTCCCGCTGGCAGGAGGTTCTCCCCGACGCACTTCACTCCATTCGGTCACTCCTGTGCACGGCGACTAACGAAACCCCCCATGAACGTCTCTATGCCTTCCCCAGGAAGTCCACCTCCGGGGTTTCACTCCCAATGTGGCTGGCAGCTCCAGGACCCTTTCTCCTCTGCAAGCACATGCGGCTCCACAAGGCGGACCCATTGGTTGAGAGGGTACAGCTACTCCACGCAAACCCACAGTACGCCTACGTAGCGTACCTCAACGGCCGCCAAGACACAGTCTCCCTCAGGGACTTGGCACTAGCTGGGTCCCCACACCCACCCCCCCTCTGCCCCAGCGCCACCCTCCCTTCCCCCAGCGCACCCCACCACAGCCCCCGCTCCAGGACAATCCGTCCTCCCCTTGGTCCCACCCGGGGATGAAGAGGATGTCGACACGCTCCCGGAGTCACGACGACTGAGCCGACGCCTGACTCGCCACCAGCACTGCGGCGCTCTCAACGACGGATCAGGGCGCCCTACTGTCTAAATTTGCAACCTTCTCTGAAATTTTAATGACAACCTGTATGTAAATAGTTTTCCACCATCCCCGCTGGACTCATTTTTAACAGGGGGTGAATGTGGTAGTCACCACTGTTGTATTATATTGTATATGCTGCACTGCATACAAGGGTATTACGGTAAGGCCCCTGTACTACAGGTACGGGGGTAGATCCCTGCCTGCTGGCTCCGCCCAGTAGGCGGAGTATAAATGCGTGTGCTCTCCGAACCGCAGCCATTTCGGCAGCAGCTGTAGGAGGCCACACATCTCTGTGTAATAAAGCCTCGATTACGCTCTACTCTCGTCTCATCGTAATTGATAGTGCATCAGCGGTTCAAGGAGGTCAGCTCACCACCACCTTCACAGGGGCAATTAGGGATGTGAATAAATGCTGGCCTAGCCAACGATACCCACATCCCATGAATGAATAGAAATATGGTATTGAGGGGTCAGCTCAATAATGAGCAATAAATTCACGCCGACAGGAATTTCTACTGCAGGTTAACAAGAGTGCTATAAATATCACCCAGTAAGTGAAACCCCTCAAAATAAACAAAATTAGTAAGCACATTTCTGAAGCCAACCTCACAATAACCCACACTTCCAATTGGATTCCTGGTGTGTTGATTTACAATTTCACACATATGCATTTGGATCACGTTTCCCTGAAGTTCAGCATTTATTGAGGCAACATAAAGTCAGGTTAATTATACATGTAGCACATGCTGCACTTGGTATCAATAGATGAAAAATCATGTTGATTCGCCTGCAAATATGCATCTTACCTTTCTGTGCAACAACAAGAAGAAAAAAAATAACAAACGCAGGTGCATAAAATTGGAAAAAGAAAGCAGGCAGTGCTGATAAATTAACTAATGGGATGATCAGAGAATGAGCTTGTGAAACTTTCGACAACTATAAATCACGAACACCACTCCCACCTTCTCAAATTTCGGGTAAGGGTAATGTTTCTGCTTTTACCATTCATTCGTCCTCTGGATTCCGCTTTTATTGTTGTTTACGGGCTTCAGAAAGTTCCGTTTTGCCTTGCATCTCTTTCGTCATTTAACAAAACCTACCCTCCAACTCACTCATTACCGACCTTCCCATTCCTTCATCTCTCCTCCATCACCCGGCATCGTCAATGTATTCATTGCCTTGCACTTCTAATCTGATAAGTACCTAACTTCTTCCAGTTTTGACGAAAGGTCATCAACCTGAAGTATTAACTCTCATTTCTCTATGGAATGGGTGAGATTACAGAAGACCGCCACCACTGCATTGGCCCCTCCAATGTTTGAGCTTGATATATCTATAAACTTGAGCGTCATTTCACTTTTGAAGGGGACTCATCAACCATGAACAGTTCCATCAGTCATGGAGCTCCGTCTTTCTGTGGTATTAATTGTGCGAGTGTGCAACATCATTCGTTACATTACAATAACTGCCACTCTGTTCCAATAACCAGTTGTCCTCATGCGATGAAGCTTAAGTTTGTCACTTTGAAGTAATGTGCAATATACACGTATTCACTAATTCCAGAGTCAATTTATGCTCTGTAATGATGTGTCATCTCATTTTTCCTATCACTACTCAATCAGCCTTTACTTCAGTATTGAGCGAACCATTGGCACAAAATTACAGTTCAGAAGGAGGCCATTCGACTTATCGATGGCTCTTTGAGAAACTGGAGATGATTACGCCCACATGCCCCATTATTGTTCTTAATCCTGTAAATTCCTAATTCTCAAGTACCCCTCATCCTCCACCATTAACTTATTCACGCAGTCAGCTTCCGCCAACTGTTCAGTAGAATGTTCCAGCACCCGAGAACACTCTGAACAAACTTTCCCTCATCGTCTCTCTGGATCACTTCTCAACAATTTTGAAACTATGACCACGAGCTATTGAGCCATCTCCAAAGGGAATCATTTGTTACCCGTCTCCTCCATCAAACCCTCGGACCATCTTGAATATCTCAACTAGGGGTGGACTCTCAGGCCTCCGAGCCACGTGTTTCTTGGCAGTGGGACGCGGCGCGTCGTTCGCTGGCGGTGAGATTCCCTGCTCCCGTCGCTGTCAATGGGAATTCCCATTGAAGCCACCCCACGTCGCAAGGAAACTCCCGCGGCCGGAGTTTTCTGGCCTAGGTCACCTCTTAGCATTCTCTGCACCAAGGAGAACAGTCCTAGCAATTCCAATCTCCCCTCGGAACTGAAGTCCCTCATCCCTGCCAACATCCTCGTAAATCAGCTCTGCATCTTTTCTAAGTCTAAATAAGGATACCTATTTTGCTGAAAGAATATTTAGAGACTGAAGGGGATAATTAGATTCAGCAAAATCATTCCTTTGTGGTACCTTGATCTTCAAACATGGATCATACGCATGAATGGTCAGCTTAAGTAGCTTGGCAGAATTTTGTACTTAATGAGAGTTGAGGAACAAAACGCATTCCTGTTATCAAGGTTAAACATTAAATTGAATTATATAGATCTACAGCACAAAAACAAGCCTGAACAGGCAATGTGTTTATGTTCCACCTGATCATGTTCCTGCGAGTCCCTCTTCAACTCGTCCCTTTGGTATCCTTCTATTACTTTCTCCCGCATGTGTGTATCCAGTTTCCAGTAAATAAATCCATGTTATTTGTCACAACTACTTCTTTGGATAGTGACTTCCACAATTTCACCACTCCCTGTGCAAAGGTTTCTTGCCCATTGGGTCAATTTGAATAAATTTGTGATTGTCTTTTATTTATGGCTCCTAGTTTTTTAACCCCTTACAAGTGGAAACATATTGGGTGGGATTCTCCATTGCCCAACGCCGATATCGTAATCGCCGATCGGGTGGAGAATCCACTCCGACCCCCAAATCGGGCCCGGCGCCGGTTTGAAGCCAGTCGGCCATGCTCTATCCCCTTGGAAGTGGCGTAATCGTGTCGAGCGCCGCACGGCGTTGCAACGGTGTTGGCACGCCATCGGCAGGCCCTCCCGAGATGCTCCGCCCCCGATGGGCCAGGTTCCCGACCGCGCGGGGGACGTGTGGTCTGGGCGGTCGTGAACCCTGCTGTCCAGCGGCGCCACATTCGGCTGGGACCTGTGTCGCTGAGGGGGGGGGGGGGGGCTTCCACGAGGGCTGGGGGGACTGGTGGGGGATGGCCAGGGGGCTGCACATGCACGGCCAGGGACCCGCCCATTCTCCGGCCGTTTGTGGTGTGGGAGCCGGGAGTTTAACTCGGCTCCGCTGCTAGCCCCTCACCGGTCCCGGAATCGGTGAGGGCTTTGTGCTGATTTTCAGATCGGAAAACGCCCACGAATTCTCCGTTTGAGCCGCCACTTAGCCGCTGAGACGGAGAATCAAGCCCAACCGTTTTGTCTATTAAAATTCCTTAATGATTTCAAAAAACCATTATCAACCTTCTCCTTGCTAATGCAAAGATTTCCAGCGTTTTCAGTCTTTCCTGGTTAAATTGAAGCCTCAGCTAGGCATTATTCTTGTACATCTTTCTTGCACCTGTATTCATATAGTTTTTTTATAACGTGGAGACCAGGACTGGGCACAGTACTCATAATACTCCAAGATCTAACCAAGGTTTTATACCCTGCTTTCCAATCACATCCTTCTCAAAATAAACCCAATGCTTGGTTTCGTTTTTCAGTGGCATTATTAGCCCCCGCCACTACTTCTAATGACATATGTATCTGTACCCCAGATTCTTTTTCTTTTGTGTACCCCAGTCACATCTCTATTGTCAAAGCAGTGTTGCTGGCTCCTTATTCTTCCAGCCAAAATCGCCGTCAGAGACCCAGTTATTCTCAAATTAAACAGCCATTCCGAAAATGTATTTAATGCCTTTTTATATTTTGTCATCACCCATAACCGTGACGGTAGCTCGGTGATTAGCATTGCTGCCTCACAGTGCCAGGGATCCGTATTCAATTCTGGTCTTGGGTGACTGTCTGTGTTTCCCCAATGGTGTGCAGCCTGACTATTGAGGCCACTGTGCCAGTCATTAAATTAGAGGGGCAGTGTGGCTTCTCTGGCAGAGCCTTCAGCATTTACTCAGCAAAGCGAATTCTCCGCTTCCCCAGCCGCGTGTTTCTGGGCAGCACGCCGTTCGCTGGCAGCGGGATTCGATCTTCCCGCCCGGTTGGCAGTGGGATTTCCCATTTTAACCACCCGATGCCCCAGGGGAATCCCGCTGCCGGCCGGAAAAGTGAATCGCAGCAACTGGAGGATTCCGGCCTGTGAACTGCAGTAGTAGCAAAATGCAGTGAGGAGACGATCATGCGAAACATCCGTACCTGTGAGCAGGCAACCATGTGTCTCGGGGGCTACCTTTGAAGCTCCTCGCCCATGACTGCTCCAGTACTGATTTCCACAGCAACCACCCTGAGGCCCTTGTGAGCAACATTGTCAGCTTTCAGCTCATTCGTGTCAAGTCAGTTTAGTGTGCCGTCCCAGCAGCAGAGGAAGTCATGAGGTCAGGTGTTCTCACCTGTGATGCGAACATGGATAAAGATGCCGGTCGCGATCTTCTGGCCACCTTGCACCTGCCAATAGAAGCCAGGAGACCCTAACCCCAGAGTCTTCCCAGCTTGCAACGCCTCGCGAGATCTAACGCAATCTCGTGAGACGTTGTGATGTCAATTCCGCCCATTGTTGTCGGGATCACTTTTTGGCAAATCTGCATATGAGAGCGAGACAGCTAGTCTCACTGAAATATGAAGTTTCCCAAGGCACCCGAGACTTTCGGATCTACCCGCTTCACCTCAGAGACCTCGGGTGTGCCCTGTTCAGGACTGGTCTCCACAAACGTGGACCAGACGGTCACTCATGGTGGTCTCGCAGGGGATTGGAGGCCCCTATGTGCTTACCCTCTGGGCTGGGTGGTACCCTGTGTGGTGAATGTATAATTACTGATAATTCACCAGTGCACTGTGTTATGTTATTAACCCTGAGGGCTCTACCTTATGGGCCATTGTGTGGCTTCACCCACAGGGGATATGTTGGGGCATGTACGGCTCCGCCTATGGCTCCACCCCCTTTACAGGAAGTATAAAAGCTGCTGACCTGTGGGGCCGCCTTCAGTGTTGTACCAGTCACAGGCAGGCTCAGTTCTAAGCTGATTAAAACCACGGTTTACTTCTCCACGTGTCTTCGAGTGAATCGATGGTCGCATCAATTTAATCAGCTTAAAATACGACCATGGAATCAGCCCTCAAACCTGACAGACTGGAACTCAATCCACAGGCCGTGGAGGCGGCTTATCTCACCGCGTCGTCTACGCCCTCCGTCACTGACGAACAGAAGCTGAGCCTCCTCCACGCACGGGTGAGCCATCGCATTTCTATCCAGCTCGACGAAGCCGCTTCCTATACAGAGGCGCTCGCGCTACTCGAACGCCTCTATGTGCGGCGTGTGAACGAGGTATATGCGTGACACGTCTTCACCACTCGCCACCAGCGCCTCGGGAAGTCGCTAGATGACTAGCTACGCAACCTCAAAGCCCTCGTGCGTAACTGTAACTAGCATCACAGCCAGCAGGTAAGTGATTGGCTTGTAACTGATAAGTGATTTCTCTCTCTCTTTGACTTTCTCTTAGCTGTGTAGTGTAGTTCAAATTTAACTTCAGGTTTAAGTCATGGCAGGAGAGCTCAGACCCGTGTCATGCTCCTCTTGTGAGATGTGGCAAGTCAGGGACCCTTCTGGTGTCCCTGACTCCTTCATATGCAAGAAGTGTGTCCAACTGCAGCTCCTGTTAGACCGCTTGACGGCTCTGGAGCTGCGGATGGACTCACTTTGGAGCATCCGCGATGCTGAGGAAGTTGTGGAAAGCACATTCAGTGAGTTGGTCACACCGCAGATTAAAGTTACTGAGGCAGATAGGGAAAGGGTGACCAACAGACAGAGGAAGAGTAGGAAGGCAGTGCAGGGATCCCCTGCGGTCATCTCCCTCCAAAACAGATTTACCGTTTTGGAAACTGTTGGGGGAGATGGCTCACCAGGAGAAGGTGGCAGCAGCCAGGCTCATGGCACCGTGGCTGGCTCTGCTGCACAGAAGGGCGGGAAAAAGAGTGGCAGAGCTATAGTGATAGGGGATTCAATTGTAAGGGGAATAGACAGGCGTTTCTGCGGACGCAAACGAGAATCCAGGTTGGTATGTTGCCTCCCTGGTGCAAGGGTCAAGGATGTCTCGGAGCGGCTGCAGGGCATTCTGGAGGGGGAGGGTGAACAGCCAGCTGTCGTGGTGCATATAGGCACCAACGATATAGGTAAAAAACGGGATGAGGTCCTACAAGCTGAATTTATGGAGTTAGGAGTTAAACTAAAAAGTAGGACCTCAAAGGTAGTAATCTCAGGATTGCTACCAGTGCCACGTGATAGTCAGAGTAGGAATGACAGGATAGCTAGGATGAATACGTGGCTTGAGAGATGGTGCAAGAGGGAGGGTTTCAAATTCCTGGGACATTGGGACCGATTCTGGGGGAGGTGGGACCTGTACAAATCGGACGGTCTGCATCTGGGTGGGACCGGAACCAATGTTCTCGGGGGGGTGTTTGCTAGTGCAGTTGGGGAGGGTTTAAACTAATGTGCCAGGGGGATGGGAACCGATGTAGGAAGTCAGTGGGGACAGAAACAAAAGGCAGGAAGGGAGAGTGTGTAAAGCATGACCAGAGAAAGCAGGGAAGAGAGCACGGAAGGTCTACATTAAACTGCATTTATTTCAATGCAAGGGGCCTGACGGGCAAAGCGGATGAACTCAGGGCATGGACGGGCACATGGGACTGGGATATTATAGCTATGACTGAAACATGGCTAAGGGAGGGGCAGGACTGGCAGCTCAATGTTCCGGGGTACAGATGCTATAGAAAGGATAGAACAGGAGGTAAGAGAGGAGGGGGAGTGGCGTTTTTGATTAGCGAGAACATCACGGCAGTACTTAGAGGGGATATATCCGAGGGTTCGCCCACTGAGTCTATATGGGTGGAACTGAAAAATAAGAAGGGAGAGATCACCTTGGTAGGACTGTACTACAGGCCCCCAAATAGTCAGCGGGAAATTGAGGAGCAAATATGTAAGGAGATTACAGATAGCTGCAAGTATAATAGGGTGGTAGTAGTAGGGGACTTTAACTTTCCCAACATTGACTGGGACAGCCATAGCATTAGGGGCTTGGATGGAGGGAAATTTGTTGAGTGTATTCAGGAGGAATTTCTCATTCAGTATGTGGATGGACCGACTAGAGAGGGGGCAAAACTTGACCTCGTCTTGGGAAATAAGGAAGGGCAAGTGATAGAAGTGCTAGTGAGGGATCACTTTGGGACAAGTGACCATAATTCCATTAGTTTTAAGATAGCTATGGAGAATGATAGGTCTGGCCCAAGAGTTAAAATTCTTAATTGGGGCAAGGCCAATTTTGATGGTATCAGACAGGAACTTGCAGAGGTAGATTGGGGGAGACTATTGGCAGACAAAGGGACGGCTGGTAAATGGGAGGCTTTTAAAAATGTGTTAACCAGGGTGCAGGGTAAGCACATTCCCTTTAGAGTGAAGGGCAAGGCTGGTAGAAGCAGGGAACCCTGGATGACTCGAGATATTGAGACTCTGGTCAAAAAGAAGAAGGAGGCATATGACGTACATAAGCAACTGGGATCAAGTAGATCCCTTGAAGAGTATAGAGATTGTCGAAATAGAGTTAAGAGGGAAATCAGGAGGGCAAAAAGGGGACATGAAATTGCTTTGGCAAATAATGCAAGGGAGAATCCAAAGAGATTCTACAGATACATAAAGGGGAAAAGAGTAACTAGGGACAGAGTAGGGCCTCTTAAGGATCAACAAGGGCATCTATGTGCAGAGCCACAAGAGTTGGGTGAGATCCTGAATGAATATTTCTCATCGGTATTCACGGTGGAGAAAGGCATGGAGGTTAGGAAACTAAGGGAAATAAATAGTGATGTCTTGAGAAGTGTGCATATTACAGAGGAGGAGGTGCTGGAAGTCTTAAAGCGCATCAAGGTAGATAAATCCCCGGGACCTGATGAAATGTATCCCAGGATGTTGTGGGAGGCTAGGGAGGAAATTGCGGGTCCCCTAACCGAGATATTTGAATCATCGGCAGCCACAGGTGAGGTGCCTGAAGATTGGAGAGTGGCGAATGTTGTGCCCTTGTTTAAGAAGGGCAGCAGGGAAAAGCCTGGGAGCTACAGACCGGTGAGCCTAACGTCTGTAGTAGGTAAGTTGCTAGAAGGTATTCTGAGAGACAGGATCTACAAGCATTTAGAGAGGCAAGGACTGATTCGGGGCAGTCAGCATGGCTTTGTGCGTGGAAAATCATGTCTCACAAATTTGATTGAGTTTTTTGAGGGGGTGACCAAGAAGGTAGATGAGGGCAGTGCAGTAGACGTTGTCTACATGGACTTTAGCAAAGCCTTTGACAAGGTACCGCATGGTAGGTTGTTGCAGAAGGTTAAAGCTCACGGGATCCAGGGTGAGGTTGCCAATTGGATTCAAAATTGGCTGGACAACAGAAGGCAGAGGGTGGTTTTAGAGGGTTGTTTTTCAAACTGGAGGCCTGTGACCAGTGGTGTGCCTCAGGGATCGGTGCTGGGTCCACTGTTATTTGTGATTTATATTAATGATTTGGATGAGAATTTAGGAGGCATGGTTAGTAAGTTTGCAGATGACACCAAGATTGGTGGCACAGTGGATAGTGAAGAAGGTTATCTAGGATTGCAACGGGATCTTGATCAATTAGGCCAGTGGGCCGACGAATGGCAGATGGAGTTTAATTTAGATAAATGTGAGGTGATGCATTTTGGCAGATCGAATCAGGCCAGGACCTACTCAGTTAATGGTATGGCGTTGGGGAGAGTTATAGAACAAAGAGATCTAGGAGTACAGGTTCATAGCTCCTTGAAGGTGGAGTCGCAGGTGGACAGGGTGGTGAAGAAGGCATTCGGCATGCTTGGTTTCATTGGTCAGAACATTGAATATAGGAGTTGGGACGTCTTGTTGAAGTTGTACAAGACATTGGTACGGCCACACTTGGAATACTGTGTGCAGTTCTGGTCACCCTATTATAGAAAGGATATTATTAAACTAGAAAGAGTGCAGAAAAGATTTACTAGGATGTTGCCGGGACTTGATGGTTTGAGTTATAAGGAGAGGCTGGATAGACTGGGACTTTTTTCCCTGGAGCGTAGGAGGCTTAGGGGTGATCTTATAGAGGTCTATAAAATAATGAGGGGCATAGATAAGGTAGATAGTCAACATCTTTTCCCAAAGGTAGGGGAGTCTAAAACTAGAGGGCATAGGTTTAAGGTGAGAGGGGAGAGATTCAGAAGGGCCCAGAGGGGCAATTTCTTCACTCAGAGGGTAGTGAGTGTCTGGAATGGGCTGCCAGAGGTAGTAGTAGAAGCGGGTACAATTGTGTCTTTCAAAAAGCATTTAGATGGTTACATGGGTAAGATGGGTATAGAGGGTTATGGGCCAAGTGCGGGCAACTGGGACTAGCTTAATGGTAAAAACTGGGCGGCATGGACTGGTTGGGCCGAAGGGCCTGTTTCCATGCTGTAAACTTCTATGATTCTATGACCAGGCCGTTACGGCCACACAGCAAATGCAGCTTGCCGTCCGAGACGTTTACGTGGCGGAGGTCCGATCGAACTATGTGAGACAGCGAAAAAGGGTCCCAGGACCTGGACGACACGGCAAAACTGGCTACCTCTCTGGAGGCCGCTTTTCAGAGCCTTGCTGCGTTCTCGGCTGACCACGCGACCCCCTCGTGGGCCCCCGACCAGAGACAACCCAGGCCTGTGCCACGCGGCCACCCGCCCATCATGGGAGGCTACCCTGCTACTTTTGCGGCCAGTCCCAACACCCCCGACAGCACTGCCCGGCCCGCAACGCGAACTGCAGCAGCTGCGGGCGAAAAGGACATTTCGCCAAGGTCTGCCTGGCCAGGTCTAAGAACTCGAACTCACAGACCCAAGCCTCAGACTCACAGGCCCGCAGACCCCACAGTGTGGTAGCGTGTCTGCCGACTCCACCTCCGCACAACACGTGCGACTCATGGGGGCCGCCATCTTGGCCATCCTCCCCCACGCGGCCGGCCACGTGCGATCCATGGGAGCCGCCATCTTGGGCGCCATCTTCCTCACCGCCCGCCACGCTCGACCAACGGGGGCCGCCATCTGCTACGCCGCTCGACGCGTACAACCTACACGGACAGCCATCGCGGGGCCGCCCCAGCACCTCCGATCACGCCGCCGGCTACCCACACCTCAGCGCGGTCACCCTGGACCAGTCGCGACCTAAGCATCTCCGGAGCTCCATGATGGCCGTCGGGTTAACGGGTATGAGACACCTTGCCTTTTCGACTCCGGGAGCACAGAGAGCTTCATTCGCCCGGACATGGTATAAGACGCTGCTCGCTCCCAATATTCCCGACGCAACAAACCATATCCCTCGCCTCTGGGTCACACTCGGTGCAAATCCAAGGGTGCACTACTGCAACCCTAGCGATACAGGGCGCTGAGTACGCTAATTTTCAACTATATGTGCTCCCAGACCTCTGCGCTCTTCTCCATTGGGGACTCGACTTCCAGAGCAACCTCAGGAGCCTAACTCTTAAGTTCGGGGGGCCCCTGCCCCTGCTCACCATATGCAGACTTGCGACCCTAAAAATCGACCCCCCCCCCACCCCCCTTTTGCAAACCTCACCGCCGATCGCAAGCCAGTAGCCACCAGAAGCAGGCGGTATAGCATGCAGGACAGGACGTTCATTAGGTCCGAGGTCCAGCGTCTCTTGCGGGAGGGGGTCATAGAGGCCAGCAATAGCCCCTGGAGAGCTCAGGTGGTGGTCGTCAAGACTGGGGAGAAGCTCCGGATGGTGGTTGATTGCAGCCAGACCATTAACCGGTTTACGCAACTCAAATGTGTACCCCCTTCCCCGGATTGCAGACATGGTAAATCAGATCGCGCACTACCGCGTGTTCTCCACGGTGGATCTGAAGTCTGCATACCACCAGCTCCCAATCCGCCCGGAGGATCGCCACTACACGGCGTTTGAGGCAGACGGCTGCCTTTTCCATTTCCTCCGGGTCCCCTTTGGCGTCACGATCGGGGTTTCGGTGTTCCAACGGGCGATGGACCGAATGGTGGACCAGTACAGGCTGCGGGCCACGTTTCCGTACTTGGACAATGTCACCATCTGCGGCCATGATCAACAGGACCATGACGCCAACCTCCACCGATTTCTCAAACCGCCCAAAACCTCACCTACAACAAGGAGAAATGCGTTTTCCGCACAACCAGACTAGCCATCCTCGGCTACGTTGTGGAAAACGGGGTCCGAGGGCCCGACCCTGACTGTATGCGCCCCCTCCTACAACTCCCCCTCCCTCACTGCCCCAAGGCCCTGAAGACGTGCCTTGTATTTTTCTCCTATTACGCCCAGTGGGTCCCCCAGTATGCGGACAAAGCCCGCCCACTATTTAAGGCCACCCTCTTTTCACTGGCAGCCGAGGCTCGCCAGGGTTTCAACTGCATTAAGGCGGACATCGCCAAAGCTGCGATGCGCGCGGTGGACGAGTCCGTCCCCTTCCAGGTGGAGAGCGACGCCTCAGAGGTCGCTCTTGCCGCCACCCTCAACCAAGCAGGCAGACCGGTAGCGTTTTTTTCACGCACCCTCACCACCTCCGAAATTCGACACTCCTCTGTCGAAAAAGAAGCCCAAGCCATCGTGGAAGCCGTGCGGCACTGGAGGCACTACCTCGCTGGTAGGAGGTTTACCCTCGTCACCGACCAACGATCGGCTGCCTTCATGTTTGACAATACGCAGCGGGGCAAAATCAAGAATGATAAGATCTTGAGGTGGAGAATCGAACTCTCCACCTATAACTACGATATAGTGTATCTTCCTGAGAAGCTCAACGAGCCCCCAGATACAAAGATACAGTGCAGAAGGAGACCATTCGGCCCATCGAGTCTGCACCGACCCACTTAAGCCCTCACTTCCACCCTATCCCCGTATCCCAATAACCCTTCCTAACCTTTTTGGTTACTCAGGCCAATTTATCATGGGCAATCCACCTAACCTGCACGTCTTTGGACTGTGGGAGGAAACCGGAGCACCCGGAGGAAACCCACGCAGACACGGGGAGAACGTGCAGACTCCGCACAGACAGTGACCCAGAGGGGAATTGAACCTGGGACCCTGGCGCTGTGAAGCCACAGTGCTATCCACTTGTGCTACACTGCTGCCCGTGTGCTACCGTGCTGTCCCGCGGCACATGCGCCAGGGCGCAAGATGACCGACTACGGGCTATCCACGATGACCTCTGCCACCCGGGGGTCACCCCGCTCGCCCATTACATCAAGGCCCGCAACCTGCCCTACTCCACCGAGGAGGTCGGAGCTATAACCAGAGACTGCCAAATCTGTGCGCAGTGTAAACCGCACTTCTATCGACCGGATAAGGCCCACCTGGTAAAGGCATCCCGGCCCTTTGAGCACCTCAGTATCGATTTCAGAGGGCCTCTCCCCTCCAATAACCGCAACACGTACTTCCTTAACATCATAGATGAGTTCTCCCACTTCCCATTTGCCATTCTCTGCCCCGATATGACCACTCCCACTGTCATTAGATCCCTGCACAGTGTCTTCACCCTGTTCGGTTTCCCCAGCTATGTCCACAGCGACAGGGGCTCATCGTTCATGAGCAACGAACTGCGTCTGTACCTGCTCAGTAAGGGCATCGCCTCGAGCAGGACTACCAGTTATAACCCCAGGGGAAACGGACAGGTGGAGAGGGAGAATGCGACGGTCTGGAAGACCGTCCTACTGACCCTACGGTCCAGGAATATCCCGGCTTCTCACGGGCAGGAGGTCCTCCCCGCTGCGCTCCACTCTATTAGGTCCCTCCTTTGCACGGCCACAAACCAGACCAATCATGACCGCTTGTTTGTTTTCCCCAAGGGAGCTACCTCAGGGGCCTCGCTTCTGCCCTGGCTGATGACACTGGGTCCAGTCCTCCTCCGAAAACATGTTCGGAGCCATAAGACCGACCTCCTGGCAGAGAGGGTCCAGCTCCTGCACTCCAATCCACACTATGCGTACGTCAAACACCCCGATGGCTGGCAAGATACCGTCTCCCTCCGGGACTTGGCGCCCGCAGGCTCCAACACCACTCCCACTACTGCATCCCCCACACTATGTCCCATCCAACCTCCCATGTTCAGCGCCCCCACCCCTATATGGTTCCTGTGCTCCCTCCCACCCGCCGCACCGGTCCACAGGAATGAAGCTCCGGAAGAGCCGCTCCCGGAGTCCTCGCCCGTGCCTGTTCCGGACCCACTTCCACAGCCACCCGAAGCGGCTGCAACACCAGTGCTTTGGCAGTCGCAACGTACGATCCGGGCACCGGAACGACTGAATCTATGAGCCTGTCACCCCCGCTGGACTTCATTTTTAAACAGGGGGTGAATGTGGTGAATGTATAATTACTGATAATTCACCAGTGCACTGTGTTATGTTATTAACCCTGTGGGCTCTAACTTTGGGCCATTGTGTGGCTTCACCCACAGGGGATATGTTGGGGCATGTACGGGCTCCGCCCATGGCTCCACCCCCTTTACAGGAAGTATAAGAGCTACTGACCTGCGGAGCCGCCTTCAGTGTTGTACCAGTCACAGGCAGGCTCAGTTCTAAGCTGATTAAAACCACGGTTTACTTCTCCACGTGTCTTCGAGTGAATTGATGGTCGCATCACCCTGGCACTGCTGGTGTCACCTGAGCACCCTGGCAGTGCCACCTGTGTGCCAGCCAGGCACTGCCAAGGTGCCCAGGTTGGCACCGCCAGGATGCCAATCTGGCATTATTTGTGCAGCGGCGATCGGGCAGGGGTCCTAAGGGGGAGTTGGGGGTCGCAGGGGGGCCCAGAGACCCCCTCTGGCGAGCGCACTTCCTCAGTGCAGAAAACAGGACTCTGTGCGGTGTCGGCCACGCTTTCCCCGCTGAGACCCCCAATCTAACCGAGGGCGCATTACATAGCATTGTGTTTCTCAGCGCTGTGAGTGCCGGGGTCACGTGGCTGAATGCTCTCACTCCGGGACTTTGTTCCCGTTTAGTTAAATCGCTCCCGCTTTGTATTTCCAATATTTTCTGTTTTGATGAAAGCTTTTACTTTTCTCTCCATTTAATTCTCATGAAGTTGAGATGGTTCCATCTCATTTTGCAAAGTATCCTTAAAGAAACAGCACATTTTCCATCTCATCAGTATACAGTAGGGGCAGTTCTTTGTCGTGCCGTGCAACTGAGCAAACCAGCCGGGTTCTGCCGTCTTTCTTGTATTTCTGCTGGAATACAGAGCCTGTCAGCTGTGGTTTAGTGGGCAACACTTCTGCTTCTGAGTCAGGAGGTCCCAGAACCGGAGCATGGCATCATAGAATCATAGAATCATAGAATTTACAGTGCAGAAGGAGGCCATTCGGCCCATCGAGTCGGCACCAGCTCTTGGAAAGAGCACCCCACCCAACTGCACACCTCCATCCTATCCCCATAACCCAGTAACCCTACCCAACACCAAGGGCAATTGTGGACACTAACGGGCAATTTAGCTTGGCCAATCCACCTAACCTGCATCTTTGGGCTGTGGGAGGAAACCGGAGCACCCGGAGGAAACCCACGAACACACGGGGAGAAAGGGCATACTCCGCACAGACAGTGACCCAAGCCGGGAATCGAACCTGGGACCCTGGAGCTGTGAAGCAATTGTGCGGACCACCATGCTACCGTGCTGCCCCGAACATGTCTTTTGTTTCCTCCCCTGCGGAGAATGAATGTTGGAGTACAGCCAGGAATGCTCATTATCTATCTGGCCGCCATTGCATGGAGGCTGGCGACACCGGGCCTACTCGGGGAAGATCCTGCACAAGAGGAGCCTGCCCCAGAAAAGAAGGAGCCAGCCCCAGAAAAGAGGGAGCCAGCTGGTGAGGCTCGGGTGCCTGCCGTCCAACAGGCCGAGGAGGTAAAAAGGAGGCACCACGTCTGGCATCGATGCCTGACCTCCAAGGAGCTGCCGAACTGTCTGACCAGTGCAGGCCTGATGGACTGAAGGGCATTTTCTGCGCTGTACGATTCTATGACTCTATGTGCTGCCCCCGACTTTGGTTAAACAGGGAAACCATGCACCATTTGTGCCAAATGGTGGCACACCTGGCACCGCGTGGGCCTGCAGGATTACACTGCTCCTGGTGGGTGTCAAGGAGACGGTTGCCTTGAATATTTATGCCTCTGGATGTTTCGTATCTGGGGTCTCGCAGACTTCCAAACAGAGGTGCATCTGTGCTGGTATGGATCCCCTCTGCACCCGGGCAGTGTATAAACTTCATTCTGCACTAAGCACACCAGAATGCCCAGCTAGCAGGATTTGCTGCCATCGCTGGCATGCCCTACGTCCAAGACATGGTTGATGGCACCCATGTCCTCCTACGAGCACTGGCTCATCAGGCGGTGCCCTTCATTAATAGCAAGAGCTTCCACTCCCTGAATGTGCAGTCGGTGCGTGACCACCAGCTGCACATCAGGCACATCTGCGCCCAATATCTAGGCAGCGCACAGGAACTTACATCCTGACGCACTCTGATGTTCCCGGCACCTTTGAGGCGCTCCCTCTTGTGAGGGTTTGGTTCTTGGGTGAAAAAAGGCCTGTCCGGAGGCCTCAGACCGAAGTGGAGACTTGTGTAATGACGCCCATGCAGCAACCGGGAGCCTCATTGAGCCGAGCTTCGCAGTCCTCATGATGCCCTTCAAATGCCTGGACCGTTCTGGTGGGGCTCTCCAATATAGCCCCAGGAGGGCCTCTAACATCGTGCTGCCTGCTGCGTCCTGCACAGCAGCGCGCAGCAGAAAGGGGACCCATTGAAGGAAGAAGAAGAACGGCAGGCCTCAACTGGCAATGAGGATGAAGAGGATGTCTAGGAACAACCTGGCGCAGAGCTTGGGCTGGCAGGGCAGGCTGCCCAATGTGTGCTTCAAGGCTGCCACATGCGAGACATCCTCATCAACTCACGATTTGCCAACTAACAGGCCTGGCCATTGGTAGCTCCGCTGCCCTGTCCCACCTCTCCATACCACCCCCCCCCACCAAGTATTACCCCCTTCCCCATCGCTCACAACCTCCCCGTTCCTCCACCCTTCACTGCACCTTCCCTGTCCCTCCTCCCGCTATGATCCTCTCATGACATTTCGAGGTCACGAGGGGATTTGCACCCATGGCGAAGTGACCTGAAAAATCATCCCCTTTATTTATTTTCCAATCTATGCCTTGCAGACGTGCGTGATTATGATTCTGTGCCATCATTCACACTCTCCGTCAAGAAACAGAGTATCAGATTACTTTCCTCTTGTTAAACCTGATGATTAATTAAGCACAACGACAGGTTTTCGACCCGTTGGAATTGGCTCCGGCTCACACTCCCCTGTGGCTGACAGCACTCGGAGACGTGACAAAGGCGATCTCGTCACTGTCGGAGTGTGCAGCAAAATGCTTGGTTCTAAAATTCCTCACTGGCAGAAGACTGCTCACTTCTGATTCCTTTCAAAGAGGATGTTTTGCCTATTCCTCTTCGCCTTGATGAAATGTGTTGCAAATTGATTCATGCGAATAGATGGTAAACTAATGGCTGCACGATGACCATGCTGGTGTAGTTGGTGAGGGAGCTATTCTAAGACAGTTGTGCTGTTGAAGAATTCAAACAATACCACGCGTCAGAGGAGCAAACCCTAAACGGTTTAAAACATCACGAGAGTGTCCGCAACGGGTAAACTCACCCATAATGTGATATTGAGTTATATAGAATCAAGAATCATAGAATTTACAGTGCAGAAGAAGGCCATTCGGCCCATCAAGTCTGCGCCGGCTCTTGGAAAGAGCACCCTACCCAAGGTCAACACCTCCACCCTATCCCCACAACCCAGCAACCCCACCCAACACTAAGGCCAATTTTGGACACTAAGGGCAATTTATCATGGCCAATCCACCTAACCTGCACATCTTTGGACTGTGGGAAGAAACCGGAGCACCCGGAGGAAACCCACGTACACACGGGAAGGATATGCAGACTCCGCACAGACAGTGACCCAAGCCGGAATCGAACCTGGGACCCTGGAGCTGTGAAGCAATTGTGCTATCCACAATGCTACCGTGCTGCCCGTAGAGTATGGAGGGAGTCCAAGTTTGGACCTTTGCTCTGGATTGTGTTAACAGAATCAAGCTGCCTTAACAGTGGAGATTAGATCAGTGGCCTCAATGTCCCCAAAACAGGAAAGAGAAAATATCTTCTGCTTTTGATCCAGGGCGTCAAGTCTAATTGAATCATCCTTTCACTGAGGCAGCGCAGACTTGTTGGGCCAAATGGCCTGCTCCTGCCTTGGATCAATCTACATTTTGATGATCCAATGAAAAATGTGCAGCAATGATCAGGCTGTTACTCAAACATTCATCTCCAGTGTGGCCAGTTTTCTCTCTGTCATTCTGCCTCTCGCTGATCTGGTCAGAGAGGAATTTCCCAGATTATCTTTGCCTTTTATTGGTCCCGGGTTTTTCCTGGGGTCTTTTACCTTTCCCAGGAAGTTACTTGGCTGTGGGTGTCGGGATGATGTGAGGGTGGAGAGGTAGGGGTGATCAGAGTGGGGGAGAGAGGGGAGGGAGTGCATCTAATCTTGATAATCCAGCCATTGTGGTATTGGGGTATGTAGATGGTTGATCCTGCCCATCAAGTTCATATGTTAGAATCTTATTTGACCTTAATTAACTAACTCAGGATCAAGGAAATAAAGTGGAAAGAAAATTGATCAGCTTGAACGCCCTTTAACCTGATCCTCGATCTCTAATGTCGGCTTGCTCAGCATTAACTATTTCCATTGCTGCTCCATCAATGGCACAGCCTTCGACCTCGAGGCTTGGTCGGGATCAAATTTTTGATGGGAACCCAACGACTGGGTTAATTCCGGATCTTAACCCTGCACCGCAACAGCATCACACTTACGATGCAATTCCCAAATGTAAGTGACCTATTGACCTGGAGGTGACCACAATGTCCATTTCGAGGCACCAAGCACCTCAAGGAGGCAGGAGCTGCCTGCCTGGGACCAGTGACAAAGGCAGACGGCAGCCATGTTTGGGAGAGCTGGTGCCTTGCTGAGTTGGGCAGGCAGTTCCTCAGAAGGCCGTAAGGATAAAGGATTGTTCTGGAAGGTGACCGGGCTAAACCAGTGCATGACTGACATTCCTGCACTGATGGCCTGAGGGCCAGATAACCTTCTCTGACACAAGATGCATTTTCTTGTGGTCCCTCGGTGAGCCCAATGGCTGTGCATCAGACTGTACGGTTCACCAAAATAAACACTAAAAATTTCATTCCTGATCACACAGGGCCCTCGGAAAACTCCTAAAGGAGCAGAGAGGTCAGAAGCACGGTAACATAGTGGTTAGCACTGTGGCTTCACAGCTCCAGGGTCCCATGTTCGATTCCCCGCTGGGTCACTGTCTGTGCGGAGTCTGCATGTTCTCCCCGTGTGTGCGTGGGTTTCCTCCGGGTGCTCCAGTTTCCTCCCACAGTCCAAAGACGCGCAGGTTAGGCGGATTGGCCAGGCTAAATTGCCCTTAGTGTCCAAAAAGGTTAGGAGCGGTTATTGGGTTAAGGGGATAGGGTTGAAGTGAGGGCTTAAGTGGGTTGGTGCAGACTCGATGCGCCGAATGGCCTCCTTCTGCACTGTATGTTCTATGTTCTCTGTTCTAAGTGGGGATCATTGCTGATGACTACCCAATATGCAGCAGGACCTGGACAATATCCAGGCTTGGGCTGACAAGTGACAAGTTACATTCGTGCTACACAGGTTCCAGGCAATGACATCTCCTACATGAGATTCCAACCCTCACCCCTTGACATTCAATGGCATTACCATCGCTGAGTCCCCCACAATCCATATCCTGGGGGTTACCATTGATCAGAAACTAGTCATACAAATACTGCAGCTGTTAAAGTGTGTCAGAGGCTGGGAATCCTGTGGCAAATATCTCAACTCTTGACTCTCCACAGCCTGTCCACCATCTATAAGACACAGGTCAGGAGTGTGATGGCGTATGCTCCACTTGCCTGGATGAGTGCAGCTCCAAAAACACTCAAGAAGCTCAACACCGTCCAACCCGCTTGATTGGCATCCCTTCCACAAACATTCACTCCCTCCACCAATGGCGACCTCTGGCAGCCGCGTGCACCATCTACAAGACGCACTGCAGGAACTCACCAAGGCTCCTGAGGCTGCACCTTCCAAACCCATGACCACTACCATCTAGAAGGACAAGGGCAGCAGACACCTGGGGAACACCACCACCTGGAGGTTCCCCTCCAAGTCGCTCATCATCCTGGTTTGGAAATATATTGCCATTCCGACAGTGTGGCTGTGTCAGAATAATGGAACTCCCTTCCCAACAGCACTGTGCGTGTACAGGTTCTGTGGGGTTCAAGATGGCAACCCAGATGGCTACGGACCCCAGAAGTGTAGAAGATTTTAGTTTAGATGGGCAGCATGGTTGGCGCAGGCTTGGAGGGCCGAAGGGCCTGTTCCTGCGCTGTACTTTTCTTTGTTCTCATCGCCACCTTTATAAGGGCAACTAGCGATGAATAATAAATTCAGGCCTGGCAAGCAACGCCCACATTAGAGGCTGTTTAGCACACTGGGCTAAATCGCTGGCTTTGAAAGCAGACCAGCAGCACGGTTCAATTCCCGTAACAGCCTCCCCGAACAGGCGCCGGAATGTGGCGACTAGGAGGCTTTTCACAGGAACTTCATTGAAGCCTACTTGTGACAATAAGCGATTTTCATTTCATTTCATCACGTAAATGAATTTTAGAAAACATTGGCGGTACATTTTCACTTCTTATCCCCAGCTTATCGTATGAACATTTCAAACTGTCCCAGGGGTATTGGAACCCTGGGACAACCTCATGGACAGTGCTCTTCAAACCGTATCCGTGCCCAGGTCCCAACCCCCCCCCCCCCCCCTCCTGGGCATTTAAAAACCTGGGGTTCCTGGATCTCTCCCCCTTGCCTTGTGTCCTCTCTCCCCAAAACGTATTTCCCAGCACTTTTATTACAGTTCAGCATCTTTGCTCTCCTGTGCGAAGCAGTTTGGAGCATTTTATTTTGTAAAGGCACCGTGAAAATGATTCTTTGCCATGAGAATTGCGTAAAGTGAGCAATGGCTTCCACACAAAATCATATCAAATGTTAGTTTGGTCATGAATTATATATCAAAACAATTATCCGTCTACTTGAAGGCTCAAGTTATTGAGTTGAGTTGCAACATAATTGAATATGATGTAGGAGCCTCAGTGATAGAAGTAAGTATACAACACTGACAATGTGGCCAATAGAAAACCATTACAATAACATACGCTCACTGAGCAAGACATGTTCACAGTGTTTAGATGCAATTAAACAAGCTGGATATTTATTTTGTTACAACACCCTGGGCGAGTGTGCAGTCAGTTCCAGTCCCACAGACCCCAGAGTCCAACTGATCACACAGTTCAATTCATGTATTCATTCAACAATTCATGTATTTTCCTGAGATCTTTGACCCTTTACTGCTCCAATATGTTCCCAGCATCAGATTTGTAAGTAAACTATTTTAAAACTGGTTATTTATAACAAGCATTAAAGATGAGCATTTAATGAAAATACTGGAACAATGTACTTCTCGTCGAACTGTTCTCCAAACACCATCCCACCCTCCACTCACATGCCCACAATCCAGACACATAGGGGAAAGGGGCAGGGTCCAAATAATGGGGTTTCAACTGGATGTGAGATATTTGAGGATCTTCGCTGCTGGGGTTGAGGTCTTTGTAGGCGGTAATCTCTCCAGACTGCGTGGTGTTGAACCGTCAGTGGGTTAGGATCTTCAGGCTGGGCCAATCAGGCTGGATTCTCAAACTGTGGGATCCCCTGTTGGTATACGTTCCAACTTGTGTTGAGCTGGGTCTTACCCTTGGAGGATGACCTTCAGGTCTGCTCGGTTTCTGATATGTGGTCAGCTTCAGCAGACTCACCAACAGCTTGTCTCAGTTCAACAGAATATCAGAGCAGCAGTTTTCACAAGGCCTTGGACTGATCTGGTGCCTTTAATGGGAGAGGACTCCGGAAAGAACCCCCTCCCCCAGCTCTATCTTCAGGCTTTGAATGCTCACTAACTACTCTGTTCAGCTGAAGGGAGTTCCAGCTAAGATTTGAGAGAGAATTCAAGCGTTTCAGCTCAGCTGAGGAGAAAACATAGCCCCCAACTGGGGTTTTTGAGAGCGATCCACTCCCTTCTGGGAGAGAGAACTTAAAGCCTTCTTTAGCTCTGCCCCCCAAAAAATGAAACTGAGACCAAACACACAGAGAGTCACCCAGCAGAATAAACCGCACCAATCCGCATCCAGGATCTGCTTAACCTGGGATTGCAATGGAGTTGATTGGTTGCTAGCCAAGTCCATCAAAATGACATCACGGGCAATAAGAACATAAGAACATAAGAACTAGGAGCAGAAGCAGGCCATCTGGCCCCTCGAGCCTGCTCCGCCATTCAATGAGACCATGGCTGATCTTTTGTGGACTCAGCTCCACTTTCCGGCCCGAACACCAGAACCCTTAATCTCTTTATTCTTCAAAAAACTATCTATCTTTATCTTAAAAACATTTAATGAAGGAGCCTCTACTGTTTCACTGGGCAAGGAATTCCTTGGATTCACAACCCTTTGGGTGAAGAAGTTCCTCCTAAACTCAGTCCTAAATCTACTTCCCCTTATTTTGAGGCTATGCCCCCTAGTTCTGCTTTCACCCGCCAGTGGAAACATCCTGCCCGCATCTATCCTATCTATTCCCTTCATAATTTTATATGTTTCTATAAGATCCCCCCTCATCCTTCTAAATTCCAGTCCCTGTCTACTCAACCTCTCCTCGTAATCCAACCCCTTCAGCTCTGGGATTAACCTAGTGAATCTCCTCTGCACACCCTCCAGTGCCAACACGTCCTTTCTCAAGTAAGGAGACCAAAACTGAACACAATACTCCAGGTGTGGCCTCACTAACACCTTATACAATTGCAGCATAACCTCCCTAGTCTTAAACTCCATCCCTTTAGCAATGAAGGACAAAATTCCATTTGCCTTCTTAATCACCTGTTGCACCTGTAAACCAACTTTTTGCGACTCATGCACTAGCACACCCAGGTCTCTCTGCACAGCAGCATGTTTTAATATTTTATAATTTAAATAATAATCCCTTTTGCTGTTATTCATACCAAAATGGATAACCTCACATTTGTCAACATTGTATTCCATCTGCCAGACCTTAGCCCATTCACTTAACCTATCCAAATCCCTCTGCAAACTTCCAGTATCCTCTGCACTTTTTGCTTTACCACTCATCTTAGTGTCATCTGCAAACTTGGACACATTGCCCTTGGTCCCCACCTCCAAATCATCTGTGTAAATTGTGAACAGTTGTGGGCCCAACACTGATCCCTGAGGGACACCACTAGCTACTGATTGCCAACCAGAGAAACACCCATTAATCCCCACTCTTTGCTTTCTATTAATTAACCAATCCTCTATCCATGCTACTACTTTCCCCTTAATGCCATGCATCTTTATCTTATGCAGCAATCTTTTGTGTGGCACTTGTCAAAGGCTTTCTGGAAATCCAGAAAGACCACATCCATCGGCTCCCCGTTATCTACCGCACTGGTAATGTCCTCAAAAATTCCACTAAATTAGTTAGGCACGACCTGCCCTTTATGAACCCAAGCTGCGTCTGCCCAATGGGACAATTTCTATCCAGATGCCTCGCTATTTCTTCCTTGATGATGGATTCCAGCATCTTCCCTACTACCGAAGTTAAGCTCACTGGCCTATAATTACCCGCTTTCTGCCTACCTTCTTTTTTAAACAATGGTGTCATGTTTGCTAATTTCCAATCCGCCGGGACCACCCCAGAGTCTAGTGAATTTTGGTAAATTATCACTAGTGCATTTGTAATTTCCCTAGCCATCTCTTTTAGCACTCTGGGATGCATTCCATCAGGGCCAGGAGACTTGTCTACCTTTAGCCCCATTAGCTTGCCCATCACTACCTCCTTAGTGATAACAATCCTCTCAAGGTCCTCACCTGTCATAGCCTCATTTCCATCAGTCACTGGCATGTTATTTGTATCTTCCACTGTGGTGACCGACCCAAAAAACCTGTTCAGTTCCTCAGCCATTTCCTCATCTCCCATTATTAAATCTCCCTTCTCATCCTCTAGAGGACCAATATTTACCTTAGCCACTCTTTTTTGTTTTATATATTTGTAGAAACTTTTACTATCTGTTGCCGCAGATCTGCTACTCCCTGTGCCGCAACTCCAACAAATTCAACACCATCCAGGACAAAGCAGCCCGTTTGATTAGCACCCCATCCACCACCTTAAACATTCGCTCCATCCACCATTGACGGACCAAAGTGGGGGAGGGGAGTCAACTCTTTGCTGTCTCACTCTGGCTCACTGGGAGAACTCACTGGGAGTGAGTTACAAGTTGCTCTTTTTAAATTGGCCTGAGTTGACTCCCCTACCCACCTGCTTTTAGATCAAGGTAGATTTAAAGTGACTGCCAACTCAGTGAATTGGCCTCCACAACCTTCTGCGGCAAAGAGTTCCACAGATTCTCCATCCTCTGGCTGAAGAAATTCCTCCTCATCTCTGTTTTAAAGGATCCTCCCTTCAGTCTGAGATTGTGTCCTCTGGTTCTAGTTTTTCCCACAAGTGGAAACATCCTCTCCACGTCCACTCTATCCAGCCTCGCAGTATCCTGTAAGTTTCAACAAGATCCCCCCTCATCCTTCTAAACTCCAACAAGTTCAGACCCAGAGTCCTCAATCGTTCCTCATACGACACGCTCTTCATTCCAAGGATCGTTCTTGTGAACCTCCTCTGGACCCTTTCCAAGGCCAGCACATCCTTCCTTAGATACGGGGCTCAAAACTGCTCACAATACTCCAAATGGGGTCTGACCAGAACCTTATACAGCCTCAGAAGTATATCCCTGGTCTTGTATTCTAGCCCTCTTGACATGAACGCTAACATTACAGTGATGGTTAGATTCTCTCTTATTAGTGATACTCATTGCCTGGCACTTGTGTCGCGTGAACATTACTTGCCATTTAGCAGCCGAACCTGAATGCTGTCCACCTCTTGTGGCATGTGTACACCGCCGACTACACCATTACCTGAGGATTCGAAAATGAAACAGTACACTGAGCAATAATCAGTGAACATCTCCACTCCTGACCTTATGATGGGGGGAAGATCATTGATAAAGCAGCAGGGAGTCTCCCTCCTGGTGCTGAGATGATTATCCTCCACAACCGCCTATTTAATAACAATAATAAGAATTTTTATTAGTGTCACAAGTCGGCTTACATTAATACTCCAATGATGTTACTGTGAAAAGCCCCTAGTCGCCACACTCTGACACCTGTTCGGGTACACTGAGTCAGAATTCAGAATGTCCAATACACCTAACAGCACGTCTTTCGGGACTTGTGGGAGGAAACCGGAGCACCCGGAGGAAACCCACGCAGATAATGTACAGAAAGTGACCCCAAGCCGGGAATCGAACCTGGGACCCTGCCACTGTGCTAACCACTGTGCTACCATGCCGTCCATACTTTTGTGCTAGATATGACTCAAACCAATGGAGCACATTCTCATTGATTCCCATTGACTTCCGTTGTTACCATGCTCTTGGATGCCACATTAGGTTAACTTGCCTTGATGTCAGGGGCAGTCACTCGCACCCTACCTCTGGAATTCAGTTTTTTTTGTATATGTTTGGATCAAGGCTGTAGTGAAACCTGGAGCAGAGTGGTCTTGACAGAAATGAGCATCAGTGAATTGTTGGTCAGTAACCGTTGACGACATCCCCCATCACTTTCCAAATGATTAAGAGTAGACTGATGGCAATTTTAATTCTCAGATTGCATTTGTCCTGGTATTTTCTGTAGTTGGGCAGGACATGCCCGAGCGACGTTTCACATTGTTGAGTAGATGCCAGTGTTGCAGCTGTACTAGCTGATGTTGTTCTGGAACACAAATCATCAGCTTTGTAGTTGGGATGTTATTGGGTCTAAAAGTCTTTCCTGTGTCCCGTACACTCAGGTGTTTCTTGATAATCCACGGGGTGAATTGATTTGGCTGAAAACCAGCGAAAACCTGAGACCTTCAGGAGGAGGCCGAGATGGATCATCCACATGACATTTCTCGCTGAAGGTGGTCACAAATGCTTCGACCGTGCCTTTTGCACCTATTTTCTGAGCTCCCCCGTCATTGAGGATGGGGATGTTTGTGTGGCCTCTTCCTCCCTTTAGTTGTTTCATCATTCGCCACCATTCATGACTGGGTGCGGCAGTACCGCAGAGTTTTGATCTGATCCATTAGTTGTGGGGTCACTTACCTCAATGTATTGTGTGCTGCATCCGCTGTTTAACATACATGTAGCCCTGTGTTGTGGCTTTGTCAGGTTGACGTGTGCCTGGTGCTGCTCATGGCAGTGTCCTGCATTCTTCATTGAACCAAGGTTGATCCTTTGACTTGACGCTAATACTGGAGTGAGGCAAATGCCAGTCCTTGATATTACGAGACTGTAGTGTACCATAACGCTCATTACTGATAGCCTTACAGAGCCTCATTACTGCCAAGTTTTGGTTTGCCAGACTTGTTGCAAATCTGTCCATGTGGCGCAGTGATAATGCCCACAACACGATGGAGGGTATGGACAGTCTGAAGGAAGTGAAGACTTCCTCTCCACAAGAACTGGGCAGCGCTCACTCCCACCAATACTGTCACAGGTTAATGCATCAGCCACATGTAGGTTGGTGAGGGGGAGGTCAAATAGGTTTATTCCTCTTGTTTTACGGTGGACACGTGACACAGAAGCAGGCCATTCAGCCCATCTATGCCAATGTTGGTTCTCTCACCACCTGCCACAGTCCTGGACTGTCCTTCAGGGCGTGAGCAGTTCGGTCAGTCGTGGTGATCCACTGTAGGTGATGAATTTTGAATTTCCCAAGCTGGGGTAGAATGAGAACAATGAAGAGTGCATCCAAAGTATGGAATGCTTTGTACTCCGATTTTCTCTTCCCACCTGAGATACTCTACCTCTCCTGTCCCCATAGGTATACCTGTGTGGTGAATAAAAAGAGGTCACAAAAGAATTGACAAGCAGGCAACTACATCGTCTCTCTGTGTCCTACCATTCTTGGTCACGATGAATGTCTGCACACAGGCGCTGATTCCTATATATTATTACAATGTGAACAGCTGGATTGAAATGCGGGCTGAGATTTTATTACTCAAATGAGTGATGGTTCTCCATATGATAGCTTTGACAGGCAGCTTGCAGAGGCTAACAAAAAAGAACATTGTCTCCTCAACATAGTTTCTGTCACCTCTCCGAGGATTAGCACTGCTTGGCGGAGGATCAGCTTTGGCACATGTCAGCATGTGTTCTGTGCTTCTCTTTTGAAGACTCTCAGCTCAGGTTGCTGCTATTTGGTACTACGAAAGGGAAATTCTTCCCTTTGGGCAGTTCCTACATAACTGGCATGGGGGGGGGGTCGGTCCTGTGAAGCAGCTTGGGGCATTTTACATTGTTAGAGGGGCGATATATCGGGGTCATTGTTGTGTCAAAGGGGAAACAAAATGGAAGCATGCCCATTTATATGTTAAAGGACATACCAGGTCACTGATTGGTCGTGGGTGGACGATGCCAGGGCCAAGTGAATGCAACTACATGGGGTGCTAGGGGGGGTGGAGGGGGGATGGGGGGATGGGGGAGGAGCGGTGCATGTTAGGAATTGGATTGAATGGGACGGGGCAGAACATTTGCAGTTGGGACAAAGCAACATATGCCAACTTCTCTCCAGGGATTTGGTGAGGAATTCCATCTTTTTACTTGGTGCTGGTAGCCAGTTGTCCTGTTGTCAAAGTGACGCCATATTGGTCACCTTGCCCAACTGACCAATCGTCCAAAGATGTGCAGGTTAGGTGGATTGCCCATGCTGAATTGCCCTTAGTGTCCAAAAGATTACTGGGTTATGGGGATAGGGTGGAGGCATGGGCTTGGGTAGGGTGCTCTTTCCAAGGGCCGGTGCAGACTCGATGGGCTGAATGGCCTCCTTCTGCGCTGTAAATTCTATGAGTACAGAAGATCTCCAGTTTCCATTTTTGTTCCGACCTGGGGCCCTGCCTGCAGCAGCTGGAGGGGCCTCAAAGGGGACATTTTCCATTTATTTTTTGAGGGGGCCAGCAGGAGACGGATTTCTCCACAGAAGTGTGGCTTGGGCTCCCGGCCCTCCGCCATGCAGACATCAGCACATCCAGCCAGCGGGTTCACCCTGTCACACCCACCCAGCGCGGTCCACCCTGCCATGAATGAAAGCAACCTGTCCACACACTCTGATCTCCAACTGCAGTGTTTGTCATTCCACATACACTGAGGTGCCGCCTTCAAACATTTGTGAAGGGTGATATTTCCAAAGAAGTTATGCAACACAAAAGATCTTTTAATGCTACACAGCTTGAATCATTAGGTGTCAGACATGACTCAGTTGTTCGCACGCCTGGCTCTAAGCCAAAGGTTTGGGGATTTAACGGCATTTGAGGATATAATCAAGGCTGACACACCAGTGCAGTATGAGAGAGTGGCTGTACCATCAATGTCTTTTGCATGAGAGCTTAAATTGCATGATGTAAAGATGCCATTAACTATTTTTAAGAAGGGGAGTTATCCCACATGTCCTGGCCAATATTTCAATCTCAATCAACATCAGAACAATAGATTATCAAGTCGTTATTACGCTGGTGTTATGTTGAAGCTTGCTCTGAGCAAATTGGATCCTGCAGTTAATAATATCTAAACTTAGATGAGAAAGAGAAACAATGGGAGTGGCTCAGCGGACTTCAGACTAAATCCATTCCTGGTTGTAATGCACTTTGAGACATCCGGAGATTATGAAAGGTGCCATGTAAAGGCAAATCTCTCTCTTTCTTTCTTAAACCCTTTGCTCTTTTGTACCGAGGGAAACAGCGTGCATTGAACCAGAGAAGTCGCAGCCAAACTTTCAATCCACTCGTTGAAACATGGACTATCCTTTTAAAAAAAAAAAAAATTTAGAGTATCCAATTCAGTTTTTCCAATTTAGGAGCAATTTAGCGTGGCCAATCCACCTGCGCTGCGCATCTTTGGGGTTGTGGGGACGAAACCCACGCAAACCCACGGCGGGGGGTCGGAGAATGACGCCCCAGAATTCAATTTGGGAGAATAAGGGGGCGCACTATCCAGTTTTTCAGTTCAAAGGTCACTTGCAGGATACCCCCTGACCATGTGAAAAATGAAACAAAATGAAAATCGCTTATTGTCACAAGTAGATACCATTTTGTTCTTCTTCTCCATCTGCTGAGGGGCTGGTTTAGCACAGTGGGCCAAACAGCTGGCTTGTAATGCAGAACAAGAACAGCAGCGCAGGTTAAATTCCCTTACCGGCCTCCCTGAACAGGCTTCGGAATGTGGCAACTGGGGGCTTTTCACAGTAACAATAAGTGATTATTATTATTCCAACTGATGAAGAAGGGATTTGCTTGTTATATTTTAAACAATGACTTATCTAAAATATATATATTACTCTTGAATCCACCAGGATGATAAAATGACCAATCTTCTTGTTGAAAGGTGAACTATCTAATGAGGAATAAAATAATAAACTGCGAGTCCTTTAACTCAATACTAAACTAACAATAAAGAATTAAAGTACAATACAGATAACTATATATTCTAATAACAAAGTAGCTCTAACTTCTCTCACTCTAGCTATCCTATGACTTGCTTGTTCGCTGCTCTGAATCACATCATCATGTCATCTGTATCATAATACACATCTATGTATATAATGGAGTGCAGACAGGCAGTGATTGACACAGAGGATGACAGTCAGCACACAGAACAGAGCAGCCAATCACCAGACAGAACACGACCACTATAAAGCCAGAGGGCACCAGTTTTCCCGCTCTCTCGGGACCCAGCCTCTGAGACAGTCAGAGTTCATGAGCTGGCCAGTGCAAACACCATGTGGTAGCTAGTAAGTCTGGTTAGGCTAGTATCAGGTCTCCAGTCAAATCAGCATAGTGTCAACCCACAGTTGAACATGTATAATAGTTTAGATGTTAAATAAAATCGTGTTGCATCTTATCAAGTGTTGGAGGTCTGCCTCTCGCTACACTGCATCAAGTGCAGTCCACATCGACCCAGCCTACCCAACACATCAATCTGACTTAGAAAAGTCGGGAAATCAGGGCCGGGATTCTCCCGCAATCAGCGGGGTGTGCCGTACCGGCGACAAAGAGTGGCGTGAACCACTCCGGCATCGGGCCACCCGGAATGTGCGGAATCCTCCTCACTTCCGGGGGCTAGGCCTGTGCTGGAGTGGTCGGCGCCGTGCCAACAAGCGGCAAAGGGCCTCCGCCGGCCAGCGCGAGTTGGCGAATGCGCAGGAGCGCCAGTGTGTTCTGGCGCATGTGCAGAACGGTCGGCGTGATTCCTGCACATGCGCAGGGGGGTTTCTTCTCCGCGCCGGCCATCGCGGAGCCTCACACAGGCTGGTGCGGAGGGATAGAGTGCCCCCACGGCACAGGCCCACCCGCAGATCGGTGGGCCCAGATCGCGGGCCAGGCCACCATGCCCCCCCCCCCCGGGCCGGATCCCCCCCGCGCCCCCCCGAGGACACGGCAGGCCGCCCCCAAAGCCAGGTCCCGCCTGTATGGACCTTGTCCATTTCACGCCGGCAGGACTGGCCGAAAGCGGGCGGCTGCTCAGCCCATCGGCGCCCGGAAAAACGTGGGGTGGGGCCACTGCCAACGGCCCCCGACTGACGCGGCGTGATTCCCGCCCCCGCCTAAAAACCGGCGGCGGAGAATTCGGTAACCGGCGGGGGGGGGGTCGGAGAATCCCGCCCCAGTTCTTATAGTATCTGACCGTGAGCCATCTAGTGTTGAAACGACTACTACATTTACATACATTGATCATGTATATTGATATCTGAATATTACTACACTGCTTTCATCTCCCTCAGAGAGAATTTGCAGGTTCTCCTGGTGTGGATGAGGCCTCACAAGCCGCTGCCATTGAAATAGTTGTCTGGTCTGTGGTGTTGGGTGCTCTGGTGCACAGATGAGCCAACACAGTTGTATGTGGTACAACTCTATTTTATTATAACTCTTATAATACAGTTCGTTCTGGATACTCTGCACGTGCTGTCTCCCTAAGTGTGTTTGGCAACAGATGTGTCCTGGTTCTCCTCTGCAGCTAATACTGACCACCGGGGGTCGTGTCTGTGCTTTTATATCTTTCTGTCATTGGTTGTGGTGTTGTGTGTTCTGATTTGTCTGTTGGTGTGTCTATCATGATGTGTGTGTTTGAATATCATGACATGGTCAAGAAAATATGTTTGACGCCGATGCAAGTGGACCAGGAAACTGAGGGCTCCCAGTTTCACAGCCCTCCCGAGGGTCTTCGATGATGTCCCTCTCTCCTGGTTTCATTTCCCCCTGCCACATCAGGGCCAATGTCAACGGGAGAAATGGCTCAGGACGGTTGGAGGGGTAATGGATGGATCGCTTCTGGAGGTTGAGGCTCGCACATAGACAGAGTAACAGTACGGAAGCTGACCCACTCAACCCAGCTGATCCATGTTTATTGTGCACACATGCCTGCTCCCAACCTTCTTCCCCTCACTCCTCAGCTATATCCTCCATTCTGTGGTAGCAGGAGCTCTTTTTAGGGGGGGTGGGGTTTCGGGATCAAATGGGCCAATTTGGGCCCTGAAGCACGGATGCCCGGGCTTTCCCGGGCGGAATCAGTCCTGGAGCTGCAGACGTCGGTCGCACTTCCCAGAACTCTGTGTATAGCCATCGTCATTCCAATTAAAAGCTTGTCGTTCAAACCTGGTGGTCGGCAATCACTCGGATACCACACATTCCCTTCTCCTTCTGCTGCATTTATCTGGCTCCCTGCAAACAAATGATTTGCATTCCAATTGTCCCTCTTGAAGTGAGTTCGGGCCGTTTAATCTTCCCGCAGAATTTTCCTGTTGGTCCTGCCATGACTCATGGCCCAGCTTGTTTTTGTATATTCGGTTGTCTGGCTGCAGACATGGGCTGGGATTCTCCGAGCCCGCGCCGGGTCGGAGAACCGGCGTTGGTGCGAAAATTCCCGCCACGCCGCTCCGACGCCGGAACGCGATTCTCCGGCGACCGAAGAATCGGCGGCAGTCGCATGCGTGTGGTTGACGCGCCGGTCAGGGGCCGTTGAAAGAGGCCCCCGCGGCGATTCTCTCCGAGTTCCCGCCGAGTTCTGCCGCCGTGGTTCACATGCGGTACCACCCAGCGAGAGCTCGGACCCGCGGCTGCGGTGGCCGTCCTGTTGGGAGGGTGGGGGGGATCAGACTTTGGGGGGGGGGCCTTCACGATGGCCAGGCCTGTGATCGGAGGCTACCGATCGGCGGGCGAGCGCGATCTGGGGGGGGGGGGGGGGGAGGCCTACCTTCTCTTCTTCCGCACGGGCCCGCTGTGTCACTACGCTATGTTGCGCGCAGAACCGGCCACCACGCACATAGAATCATAGAATTTACAGTGCAGAAGGAGGCCATTCGGCCCATCGAGTCTGCACCGGCTCTTGGAAAGAGCACCCTACCCAAGGTCAACACCTCCACTCTATCCCCATAACCCAGTAACCCCACCCAACACTAAGGGCAATTTTGGACACTATGGGCAATTTAGCATGGCCAATCCACCTAACCTGCACATCTTTGGACTGTGGGAGGAAACCGGAGCACCCGGAGGAAACCCACGCAGACACGGGGAGAACGTGCAGACTCCGCACAGACAGTGACCCAAGCTGGGAATCAAACCTGGGACCCTGGAGCTGTGAAACAATTGTGCTAACCACTGTGCTACCGTGCTGCACGGAACCGGCCACCACGCACATGCGCCAGGGCGGAACCGGCCACCACGCACATGCGCCGGTGCGGAGACAAATTGGGCCCTATTCCCCCTACCACACCCAAGGGAAGACAGACCGACTGCTGCCCTGCATTACCGGAGTCACGGCGGGCCCCACGATGTTAAAAGGCTTGCCAGTATGAGCCTCCAACCTCACTGTGGTGTCGCGAAATGTCAGCGGCATGTTCTCGGCGCAGAGTCGCCAAAACGTGCGGTGGTCCAGGATAGAGACGGCAGCTCCAGTTTCCATTTCCATCACCACGGGGTGACCACTGACTTTTAACTTGACCCGGATTGGTGCTACCTTCGGGGCCGTGATGCAGTTCACCTACATGAAACTGTCCTCCTCATCATGTGGAAGATTTCGGTTTGTGGTGATCTATGTGCTTGCTGTGGACGGCCTTCCTGCGCTGAAGTTGGTGGCTCTGGCCATCACTTTGCCTCCGACCCCCCACACATTTAGCAGTGTGTCTGGCTCTCCCCTTTGCCATCGGGGGAGGTATCCCACTGGTCAGTGGTAGCTGACCTGAACCGGCTGTGGATTTGTCTCTGGGCATATTGGTCCCAATCGTCCAGGCCCACATTGAAGGCTTCCAGCTTCCTGAACATTGGCATCCTGAACTTTTATGTCCACATGTTCCGGGATAGCAATTGGCCAGGCTGCTAGGCCGTTGCACCGGCGAGTCTGGAGTTTCCTTTTGTCCTCATCGGCAGTTTAGTAACTTGAGGAAGCCAGCGGTAGTTGAACAGAGAATTATTTAACTATTTACAATATCCTGCTCATGGCAGTAACTCGCTCCCACTCCGGTCCTTGCTGGGAGAACTAACTACACCAGGCCCTGCTTTGGGCCGGCTTTTATGTATGTTTGTAATGAGCTCCAGCTAGGTGGCCTCCACCTTATATCTGGGGAGCTCATACTCCACAGGATCTATGGGGAGATCACCAACGGTTTCCTCATGGTCCTCGTGGGAGTTAAAACAAAAAGATGAACTGGCACTGGAGGCATTCTGGAGAAGGTTCACTCGGTTCATCGCGGGTATGGAGGGACTTACTTATGAGAATCCAGAATGGAATGGAATCCACATGATAGGCGCGATGTGATAGCACTGGAAAGGGTGCAGAGGAGATTTACCAGGGTGTTTCCCGGGCTGGAACGAGTTACAGTTATGAAGAGGGATTGGATAGACTTGGATTGTTTTCCTTGGAGCATAGGAGACTGAGGGCGGGCATGATTGAGATGTATAAGATTATGAGGGGCATAGATAGAGTAGGCAGGAAGAAACTTGGCGTAGGGATCAATGACCAAGGTTAAGGTTGTGCTGTATGACTCTAAGACATTGAGTAGGTTAGGCATGTACGCATTGGCATTTAGAAGGATGAGACGTCACCTTATTGAGACATATGGGGACTTGGCAGCGTAGATGTTGAGAGGGAGATCTTGTGGGAGAGTCTAGGAGCAGTGGGCATAATCATAGAGTTCTATGAGGAGAGGTTGTGAATAAAGGCAGGAAAGTGGGGTTGAGGATTATCAGATCAGTCATAATCTCATTGATCGGCAGAACAGACTTGATGGGTTAAATGGCTTGCTTCTGCTCCTATATCTTGTGGTCACTCTTACATCCACCCCTGCCATCTTCAGTGGCTTATGCACATAAACACTCATGTTCCTCTTCTCCTGCAACCCTTTAAATGTGTACCCTTTATTTTATGTTGCCTGCGCTCTTCCGACCAAAATGAATCACTTCACATTTTGCTGTTTTGAACTTCATCTGCCACCTGTCTGCCCATTCCACCAACCTGCCTATGCCCTATTGACGTTCTACATTATCCCCCTTACAGTTCACAATCCTTCCAAGTTTCTATCATCCACAAACTTTGCAATTGTGCCCTGGCTACCAAGGTCCAAGTCATTCATGGATATCAGGTAAAGCAAGGAGCCTAACGCTGACCCCTGGGGAACTCTAGCCTGAAAAACATCCGTGAACCATTCATTACTCTCTGTTTCCTGTCACTCAGCCAATTCTGGGCACGATTTACTCTGATAAAAATCTAGGTCCTGTCTTGGGCGCGTTTCGTGGGGTGTTTCTCGGTGGCTGCAGTGCCGAGGAATGCCCCACTGATCAACGGTCATTTGCCGTTTCTTTTGGCCTCGGGGAGTTCCTCTCCACAAGGTCGCAATTCGAGTCATTTCCTCCTGGTGATCACAGCAGGAAAGGCTCCGTGCAGATCAGGATGCCATATTGTCAGGCTGCCACCCCCCTGCTTCTGACCCCTCCTCCTCCCTCTCATCCACCCCCCCCCGCTACATCATAAGGCTCCGCTGGGCCTGATCATGGTCAGTGCCAGCCTAGCACCTGGGCACCCTGGCACTGCCACCCTTGTACGCTGGCAGTTCCTCTACCAGTGGGCAGTGTCACCCTGACAGTGCCAGGTATCATAACAACTGGCCCATATTTGTGGAAACCAGTTGCTAAGGTCTCACAGGCGTGCTGTTAGATCTCCGTGAGAATCCTGCAAAAGCATATTTAAATTGGCCGAATGGCTCACATAAATCTGCTGATTTGGATCGTGCCCAGTGAGGGCGAGATCCAGATCACGGGATTCCGTTAAATCTCACCAGGCGTTTAGAGCGTTGCAAAACGGCCTCGCCGCGACACCAAGTCGGGAGCAATGAGACCGTTAATTCGCGCCCTCTGCCTCAGTCTCATAAAAGCAAAATACTGCAGAAGCTGGAAATCGGAAACAAAAACAGAAAATGCTGGAAAAACTCAGCAGGTCTGGCAGCATCCGTGGAGAGAGAGAGTTAATATTTCGAGTCCATCCGACTCTGCTTCAGAACTAAAGAGAGTGAGAAATGAGATGGATAATATACTGTATAAGAGGGGAATGGAGCGTCGGAAGCACAGTGGATAGGTAGGAGCTGGGAGAGTTTCCAACAAAGATGTCCAGGACACGAGACAGAGGAAGTGTTCATGGCAGCGTGAAGGGCTGAAGTAGGTGCTAGTAGTGGCATAACGGTAAGGCAGTAGAACGTGTAAATGGTAGAACAGAGGTCAAAACATCCAAACCACCTCCCCTTCCACCGCAACCCCCCCCCCCCCACCCCCCAACCTCCCTGCCATCCCCTGCCCACTGGACTATGGGCCATTTGTTTTTTAGTTTTGGTTTCACTTAGCACCACCCCGCTCCATTCACCCTCTCGGCAAAAATGGTCAGAAAGGGGAATGGGACTCCCGATTCCAAAAGACCATGGACGGGAATCTCTGCCTCCCCGCTAGGTCGGAGAATCGCCGGGGGGGCAGCGTGAATCCCGCCCCCGCCAGCTGATGAATTCTCCGGAGCCGGGGTTTGCGCGGGGGTAGGAATCGCAGTGCGCCGGTCAGCGGCTGCTGGCAGCGGTCCCCCCGGTGATTCTCCGGCCCGCGATGGGCCGAGTGGCCGCCCGTTTTTGGCCGGTCCTGCCGGCGTAAATCACAACAGGTCCTTACCGGCGGGACCTGGCTCCACGGGCGGCCTGCAGAGTCCTCGGGAGGGCGGCAGGGGGATCTGGACCCAGGGGGTGCCCCCACGGTGGCCTGGCCCGCGATCAGGGCCTGTGCCATGGGGGCACTCTTTCCCTCCGCACCGGCCGTTGTCAACCTCCGCCATGGCCGGTGCGGAGAAGATCCCCCTGCGCATGCGCTGGGATGACGCCAGCACACGTTGGCGCTCCCGCACATGCGCCAACTCGGGCTGGCCGGCGGAGGCCCTTCGGCGCTGGCTAGCGCTACGCCAAACACTCCGCCGCCGGCCTAGCCCCTGAAGGTGCGGAGGATTCCGTATCTTCGGGCGGCCCGACGCCGGAGTGGTTCACGCCACTCCCTGGCACCGGAGTGGCCCGCCCCGCCGGTTCGCGGAGAATCCCGCTCCATAAGACATAGGAGCAGAATTAGGCCATTCGGCCCATCGAGTCTGCTCCGCCATTCAATCATGGCTGATATTTTTTGCATCCCCATTCTCCTGCCTCCTCCCCATAACCCCTGATCCCCTCATTAATCAAGAACCCATCTATCTCTGTCTTAAAGACACTCAGTGAATTGGCCTCCACAGCCTTCTGCGGCAAAGAGTTCCACAGAATCACCACCCTCTGGCTGAAGAAATTCCTCCTCATCTCTGTTTTAAAGGATTGTCCCTTTAGTCAGATATTGTGTCCTCTGGTTCTAGTTTTACCTACAAGTGGAAACAACCTCTCCACGTCCACTCTATCCAGGCCTCGCAGTATCCTGTAAGTTTCAATAAGACCCCCCCTCATCCCTCTAAACCCCAACGAGTACAGACTCAGAGTCCTCAACCGTTCCTCATACGGCAAGCTCTTCATTCCAGGGATCATTCTTGTGAACCTCCTCTGGACCCTTTCCAAGGCCAGCACATCCTTCCTTAGATACGGGGCCCAAAACTGCTCACAATACTCCAAATGGGGTCTGACCAGAGCCTTGTACAGCCTCAGAAGTACATCCCTGGTCTTGTATTCTAGCCCTCTCGACATGAATGCTAACATTGCATTTGCCTTCCTAACTGCCGATTGAACCTGCACATTAACCTTAAGAGAATCGTGAACAAGGACTCCCAAGTCCCTTTGTGCTTCTGATTTCATAAGCATCTCCCCATTTAGAAAATAGTCTATGCCTCCATTTCCCCTTCCTCACACTTTTCCACATTGTATTCCACCTGATACTTCTTTTCCCACTCTCCTAGCCTGTCCAAGTCCTTCTGCAGCCCGCCTGCTTCCTCAATACCACCTGCCCCTCTGCAAATCTTTATATCATCTGCAAACTTAGCAACAGTGCCTTAAGTTCCTTCCTCCAGATCATGAATGTATATTGTGAAAAGTTGTGGTCCCAGCACAGACCCCTGAGGCACACCACTAATCACCGGCTGCCATCCTGAAAAAGACCCCTTTATCCCCACTCTCTGCCTTCTGCCAGTCAGCCAATCCTCTATCCATGCCAGGATCTTACTCTTAACACCATGCGCTCTTAACTCATTTAACGGTCTCCTATGTGGCACCTTGTCAGAAGGCCTTCTGGAAATCTAAATAAATCACGTCCACAGGTTCTCCTTTGTCTAACTTCCTTGTTACCTCCTCAAAGAACTCTAACAGATTTGTCAGACATGACCTTTCCTTGACGAAGCCGTGCTGACTCAGTCCTATTTTATCATGCACTTCCAAGTACTCCGTGATCTCGGGCGGGATTCTCCGATCCTGGGGCTAAGTGTTGACGCCGTCGTAAACGCCGGAGCATTTTCCGACAACGTCATCTGGCTCCCAGGAGCAGCGACCCTGCGCCGCACAGGGGGCCAGCACGGCGCTGGAGCCCTTCACGCAGCTCCAGCTGCCGATACGGGCACCAGCGCAGCCGGCACGGATCTGCGCGTGCGCGCCCACGGTTGGCGCGAGTTTGTGCATGCGCATGGGTTGCCTTCTCCACGCCGGCCCCCGGGCAACATGGTGCAGCCCTACAGGCCCCGGGGCAGGAGGAACATAGGCCTCCCCGGGATAAGCCGGCCGGCCGATCGGTGCGCCCCGATCGCGGGCCTGGCCATCACGGAGGCCTCCCGGAGTCGCAGCATGAATGCTGAGGTCCCGCCGGTTAGGACCACACGGGAACGCCGCCGGCGAGACTCGGCCGAACTCGGCGGGCATCCGGCCCGTCGAGTGTGGTGAATCGCCGACCACGCCAGCGCCATTGCTACCATAGAATCGGCGGACCGGCGTCGCGTGATTCCCTCCCCCTCCACCCTGGCGATTCTCCGACCCGCCGCTGGGTCGGACAATCCCGCCCCAGATCTTTAATAATGGACTCTAATATCTTACCTATGAGTCGGCTCATAAGATCCCATGGGGAACATAACACAGGAAACAGGCCACTCAACCAAACCTATTCTCTATGTAAACAGTAATCCTCATATCCTCATGCCCGACAGACCTCCGAGATCTCTGAATTCTTCCAATTGTGCCCATTCTTGATTTGCATCACTCCGCCATTGCTCAATGTACTTGCAGCTGTTGGTGCTCTAAAATCTAGAATTCTCTCTCTTCACCTCCCCACCTCACTGCCTCTCACCTTCTTTAAGATGCGCTTTAAAACCGACCCACTTTACCCTTGCAGAGTACCACCCTACGCGGCTTGCTTTCGGATTTTGGTTGCTCCTGTAAAGCTCCACCGACCTCCTTTCTACATTAAAGCAGCTACATAAATGCAGGTTGTTGCTGTTTGTGTCAAATTTTGTTCCTGCCAAGTGCCTTGGGGTGTTTTGATGGGATTAAAGGTGGTATATGAATGCAAATTGTTGTTGGATCTTCAAGTTCATAGAATCAAGGAATGATTTTTTTGGAACTGTTTCATAGAACATAGAACATAGAAAATACAGCACAGAGCAGGCCCTTCGGCCCACGATGTTGTGCCGAACCTTTGTCCTAGATTAATCATAGATTATCATTGAATTTACAGTGCAGAAGGAGGCCATTCAGCCCCTTGAGTCTGCACCAGCTCTTGGAAAGAGCACCCTACCCAAACTCAACACCTCCACCCAACACCAAGGGCAATTTGGACATTAAGGGCAATTTATCATTGGCCAATTCACCTAACCCGCACATCTTTGGACTGTGGGAGGAAACCGGAGCACCCGGAGGAAACCCACGCAGACACGGGGAGGGAGAATCCTCCCTTGTTCGAGAGAGGCAGAGAGAGATGGGAGTGGGGAGGACTTGTTTGTGTCAGAGAAACAGGGACAGTGGAAAGAGAGAGAGAGAGAAAAGACACAAAAGGATGAGCAAAAACTGGTGTCCTAACTCACCATGACCCAAGCAGTGTGGCAAAGACACATTTAGTTGTTATGTTTAGCAACCGACTCATGCATGGGCTACATAGGTTGAAGAATCAGTGTAACTTCTATAAAGAGACTTACAGGGAGAGTATTATGTCGAGTGTAGATCGGTGAAGAGCAGGTACCATCTGTCCTACCTGCAGTAATGAGTGTACAGAACTCTTGTCACTTTGATGAAACTGATATCTATTTTCAGAAGAGGGCACCAGCCTTTAACAAAGAATTGAAGGAAGGAATATTACTTATGGCAGTCTGCAGTCTCAACAGGCTAATGAAGGGGAAAGAAAACCTGCTGATATGAAAGGCAACATTGCCGAGGTCTTTGAGGGTTATTTGCACAGAATCACAGAATGGCAGCAGCATAGACAGGGCGGGCCGTTCAGCCCGTCTTCTCTGTGCTAGCTCTCTACAAGAGAGTCTTGGCTAGACCCACCCACTCCCACACCTTCGCCAAGAGCCCTGCCGTCGTTTTCTCCTTCAGGTAACGATTCAATTCCTTTTTGAAAGCCTCGATTGAAGCTGCCTCCAGCATTCTCTCAGGCAGCCGTTATTCCAATTCCTAGCCACTCGCTGTCACCAGTCCTTCTTTTGAAATCGCCTTAAATTGTTGCCCCCTGGCTCTCGACCCTTCTGCCAATGGGAGCAGCTTTTCACTTTCAAGTCTTTTTCTTGCTGGCTGTAGGAGATATCTCTCTCTCTCTCCCTATGGGCGATAATGAAATGATGTGACATGGCGAGAGTTGTTGATGCATTGTGAAGGCAGATAGTGAGGTAGAAATTGGATCTCATTGAGCCCATACAGACTCGCAGAATGTTTGAAAGATATCCAGTTCAACATTGGGTCAGTCAATTTTTTATGCTTCCCAGGCATCTACAGCAGGTGTTAGACCCCTTCCCTATGCAGGTGAGGCCCCTTGCCAAATCTGACGGCTGGGATTTTCCATCCCTGTTTTCAGGAGGTGGGATCAGCGGTGGGACAGAGAATCCCGCAGGAGTGCCAAATCGGCTATTAAACCATTGGGATTTCCCCAATCGACTGTCCTCACCAATGACGTAATGGGTATCCCGACGACAAATGTTGGGATCCCTGTTGGAATATATTTGAATACAATTATCACACTGACATGAATCATGACAGGTCCCCACGACGTGCACCTGGTGAACACAGCTGGCTGGAGGCGCACAGGTGAGCACACTCTCGGGGGGAAATGATCATGCCCAAGCATTATCCTGCCCCTGGTCTTGGCACTGCCCAGGCACTTCCCCAGGCAATGCCCCTGGCACTGCCTCTGACAATGCCCCCTGGCACTGCACCAGGCAATTCCCCTAGCACTGCCTTCACACTGTCCCATGGCGCTGCCCTGGCACTGACCCCATGGAAGTACCAGAGGGCAATGCTCAAACAGTGCTGGGGGTGGGGGTGGGGTGGGGGTGGGGGGGGGGGAGGATTGTCTGTTGGGTGGGGGGGGGTTGTTCCATGGTGGAGGGGGTACTGTTGAGATGGGGGCAGGGATTATTTTTATGTATTTAAACTGGGCACCCTGATCTTCTGATTACCGAATCTGCTGGCGAGGCGGGTTCAATCAGAGTCCGCTTCGCCAACGTGACACCGTGGGACAAGTCCCTTGCTACTTTTTTTTCTAAGCGGCCCACAGTACGGTGGAGGAAGCTGCTGTTGGGGCGAGCGCCGTCCATTCCTTTTACCAGTTAGGTAAATAACAACTGCAATCTTTATTCGCATATAACTACAATGCAGAGGCTCACAGCCTCGTGAATCTGAGTCGGCTTCCGGGGTCAAACTGAAAGAGAACTCGGACTTTATTGGGTGATCACCCATACATCGTTCTGGGCCTACAAAGATCTTCTCCTGGAGGCCCTTTATTTTATCTAACTTGTCGCGAAAAAGATTCTGATACTTCGTCATCAACTCAGGCAGTACCTCGTCCCGTATTGGAGGGCGGCACGGTAGCATGGTGGTTAGCACTGTTGCTTCACAGCCAGTGACCCGGATTCGATTCCCGGCTTGGGTCACTGTCTGTGCGGGAAGTCTGCACGTTCTCCCCGTGTCTGCGTGGGTTTCCTCCGGGTTCTCCGGTTTCCTCCCACAAGTCCCGAAAGACGCGCTTGTCAGGTGAATTGGACATTCTGAACTCTCCCTCTGTGTACCCGAACAGGCGCCGGAGTGTGGACTTTCACAGTAACTTCACTGCAGTGTTAATGTGAGCCTACTTCTGACAATAATAAAGATTATTATTATTATTAAGATTTCCATCCAGTTTAGCTTGATTACCATGAGCCAATCAGACTTGGCACTTGGCCTGACAGTATTGTTAATGGGAGATGAGCAGACAGCTGTTGTAGCTTAGAGGTACTGGCTTCACCTGTGCAAGTTGTTAGTTTGGCTGCGGTACTCCTCAAACTCAATGGCTGGACTCCTTCTTGCAAATATTGAAATGTGTGTTCTATCACTGGCAGAGGCTCCCATGACAACATTCACGTTTAAGGACTTACCGTTTACCAAAAGCAGCACAGTAATACCAAAGTTTACCACAGTTTACCAGCACAGTTTACCAAAAGCCGCACACCACAAGCCCGCTTCTGCAATGAGTAAACATTTCAATCCATAGTAATGGAGTCGTCCATATTATGCACTTGTGTCGTATTATGGTCACTGGGTAGACTTGACTCCCTTTTACATCATTGCTTTAAGTGACCTTTCCAGTGGCAAAAAAACATTCAGCCTCTTTATACCGGCAGACTTCAGGGGAGTGATTACCTCCACACTGGTAACTACTTCAATCCTCGGCGACTGATAGGCTCTTTGAAATCTTCCCACTCTGTTTGTGGTTGTATTTGCTACCTGTTTACAAATTACATCTTCATTTTTGTCACCACTGCTGACTGCAGCTTCCCACCATAATTAGTGGGCCATGCCATTTTCTGCACTCCAGAGCTCCTCTCTGCCCTTCTCAGTGCTCTCCATGATGAATGCTATCACCAGCACCTTCCGAAAATTCATATCTGCTCTGTTAATAGCTTCCAGTGGACGGCCTCATTATTTATCCCACAGACTAAACGATCCCACAACATATCGTTGAGAGTGGCTCCGAAGCCGCATTACTCTGCGATCTGTCTTAACCTGGTAAGATAATTTGCAACAGTCTCCCGATTGAGTTAAACTTAAATTGCTGCAATATTGCCGATGGCTGTGGGTGGTAGTGTTTTTTCACTAATTCAACTATCTCAGTGAATGACTTGAAGTCGGGTGTGATTGGGGATGTGCGGTTGTGTATTAAATTGTAAGCCTGGGTCCCACACCCACTTCGAAGGATTGTCTTACTTTCTCCCCCTCCTCTATTTCTTTGGCCTGAAAAAGTAGCCCAAATGTACAATATATTATGTCCAAACCTCGACAGGGGCATTAAAAGGATCTGTTCGAATAAGGGCACAACTGCAAACACTCATCTGTTTCTCAATTCAAATTGACTGTCAACGTGACATAATACTCACAATCTTGGGGCTGCTTTTTAAAATTTTATCCTCATCAGCAATGTGTCATTTCCCATTCCCCAGTTAGGTAAATAACTACTGAAATGTTTATTTAAATATAACTACAATGCAGAGGTTTACAGCCCCCGTGGCTGCAGAGTGTGGTGAACTCACCCCAACACATCACACAAGCTTGCACAGTGGGCTAAACAGCTAGCTAGCAATGCAGAACAATGCCAGCAGTGCGGGTTCATTTCCCGTACCGGCCTCCCCGAACAGGCGCCGGAATGTGGCGACTAGGGGCTTTTCACAGTAACTTCATTGAAGCCTATTCGTAACAATAAGTGATTATTATTATTATTGTCACCCACATATTGATTCTGTCTACACCTCCCGCTGCCTCAGGAAGGCAGTCAGCATTATCAGAGACCCCTCCCACCCAGGCTTTGCCTTCTTCCAGACCCTTCCATCAGGCAGAAGGTACAGAAGTCTGAAGACTCGCACATCCAGACATAGGAACAGCTTCTTCCCCACAGCTACTAGACTCCTCAACGACTCCCCCTCGGACTGATCTGTTCCCTGTAAGAACACTATTCACGACACCCTATGCTGCTCTTGCTCATGTATTTTCTTTGTTTGGCCCCTTGTTCCGCACTGTAACCAATCACTGTTTGTTGATGTATCATTTGTCAATGTTCTCTGTTGATTATTCTTTTTTGTCTACTATGTAGGTATTGTGCACGCTCCCTTGGCCGCAGGAAAATCCTTTCCACATGTACTTCAGTACATGTGACAATAAATCAAATCAAATCAAATCAAATCAAATACAGGTCATCTTCCAGGATCGAACTGATACAGAAACCCACACTTGCTAGGGTGATCCCTCCACCCTGACTCCTGATTGGTTACCCGGCCACGTGACCCTCTCGTTGCTTTATGTCCGAGGAGATAGTGCTGACAATCTGAGGCAACCAAGCCGATATTCTGAGGGTGACGTCCACACTGAAGACCTTGGTGCAGGACGTCCTCTTCATGACGGTTATGGTCACGGCATGGTTCAGGGCACGAACTCCACGGTTCAGGCCATCAATTCTATGGTACAGGCACTTGTGGGCATCCACAAGTGTCAGCACCAGAAGACAGTGCAGCTCCTCAATCTCACTCCAATTTCCCCACTATCTCTAGGAGGACGACAAGGGCCCACGAGTGTTCACAGGGAAAAGGAGCATATCCCGGGATTTCTACCCAGGAGAACCTGGAGGTGTGCAGCCCATCTGAATCCGCTCTTACTATGACCTCCAGCATCTCAGATCAAGGAGGGCGGTACAACCACACCTGTGCCACCTGCAAGCAGGCCTCAGCTCTCCAGAGGACGGCCACCAAGATAATCTCCGACAGCTGTCCATCTCAGCCTCATCTGGGGATACACCAAAATGTGGCGGCAGGGTTAGGAATGTTAAAAATTATAGACGCATAGCATGGACATGGTGTTCTTAGAATCATAGAAAAGGTACAGCACAGAAGAGGCCATTTGGCCCATGCCAGCCCGAGCACACACTGGTGCCCTTTCTAATCCCGCTTTCCTGCACCCAGTCCATAGCTCTGTAGCTTAGAGCACATAAGGTGCAGATCCCGGTTTAGGGGACGGGATTCTCCGACCCCCCCGCCGGGTCATCATAGATTATCATAGAATTTACAGTGCAGAAGGAGGCCATTCGGCCCATCGAGTCTGCACCGGCTCTTGGAAAGAGCACCCTACCCAAATTCAACACCGCCACCCTATCCCCATAACCCAGTAACCCAGTAACCCCACCCAACACTAAGGGCAATTTTGGACACTATGGGCAATTTATCATGGACAATCCACCTAACCTGCATAACTTTGGACTGTGGGAGGAAACCGGAGCACCCGGAGGAAACCCACGCACACACGGGGAGGATGTGCAGACTACGCACAGACAGTGATCCAAGCCGGAATCGAACCTGGGACCCTGGAGCTGTAAAGCAATTGTGCTATTCACAAGGCTACCGTGCTGCCGGAAGGCGGAGAATTGCCGGCGGGCGGCGTGAATCCCGCCCCCTCCGGCTGCCAAATTCTCTGGCACCGAAAATTTGGAGGGGGCGGGAATCGCGCCGCGCCGATCGGCGCCCCACCCCCCCCCCCCACCCCCCGGCGATTCTCCGGCCCGTGATGGGCCGAAGTCCCGCTGCTGTCATGCCTGTCCCGCTGGCATGAATCAAACCACCTACCTTACCGGCGGGACTGGCAGGGCAGGCGGGCTCCGATGTCCTGTGGGGGGTGCACGGTGATCTGGCCCCGTGGGGTGGCCCCACGGTGGCCTGGCCCGCGATCAGGGCCCACCGATAGGCAGACGCGCCTGTGCCGTAGGGGCACTCTTTTCCTTCCGCCTCGGCCATAGCCTCCGCGAAGGCCGATGCGGAAGTGACCCCCCCTGCGCATGCGCAGGGATGACGTCGACGCTCCCGCGCATGCGTGGACCTCTGCCGACCGGCGAAGTCCCTTCGGCCCCGGCTGGTGTGGCGTCAAAGGCCTTTCCCGCCGGCCGGCGGCGCGCCAACCACTCTGGCGTGGGCCTAGCCCCTCAAGGTGAGGGCTTGGCCCCTGAAGGTGCGGAGAAATCCGCACCTTTGGGGCGGCCCGACGCCAGAGTGGTTCCCGCCACTCCATCCCACCGGGACCCCCCGCCCCGCCGGGTAGGGAAGAATCCCGGCCAGGTTCTCTGCCTCCACCCCAACTCGGGCAGTGAATTCCTGACTCCCACTACCACTGCGTAAAAAAGTTCTTCCTCATGTCCCCTCTACACCTTCTGCCATTTATCTTCAACCTATGTCCCCTGGTTCTAGAATTTGCCACCAAGAACAAACAAAGAAGAAAGAAAACTACAGCACATGAACAGGCCCTTCGGCCCTCCAAGCCTGCGCCGACCATGCTGCCCGTCTAAACTAAAATCTTCTACACTTCCTGGGTCCGTATCCCTCTATTCCCATTCTATTCATGTATTTGTCAAGATGCCCCTTAAACATCACTATTGTCCTTGCTTCCACCACCTCCTCCGGCAGCGAATTCCAAGCACCCATTACCCTCTGTGTAAAGAACTTACCCTGCACATCTCCCCTAAATGCTGCCCCTCCCACCTTATACCTATGCCCCGTAGTAATTGACCCCCCTACCCTGGGAAAAGTCTCTGACTATTCACTCTGTCGAAAAATTTTGTAGCACTCTATCAGGTCGCCCCTCACCTCCTTCGTCCCAGTGAGAACAAACTAAGTTTATACAACCTCTCCTCATAGCTAATGCCCTCCATACCAGGCAAGATCCTGGTAAATCTCTTCTGCACCCTCTCTAAAGCCTCCACATCCTTCTGGTAGTGTGGTGCCCAGAATTGATCTCTACACTCCAAGTGTGGCCTAACTAAGGTTCTACACAGCTGCAACATGACTTGCCAATTTTTATACTCAAGGGGAACAATGTTATCCTCTATCTCTTCCCCTCATAGTTTTGTACACCTCAATTAAGTCACCCCTCAGCCTTCTTTGTTCCAAGGAAAATAACCCCAACCTACCCGATGTCTCCACGTAGCCAAACGTTGTACATACTTTGCACATGATGTGGAGATGCCGGCGTTGGACTGGGGTGAGCACAGTACGAAGTCTTACAACACCAGGTTAAAGTCCAACAGGTTTGTTTCGATGTCACTAGCTTTCGGAGCGCTGCTCCTTCCTCAGGTGAATGAAGAGGTCTGTTCCAGAAACACATATATAGACAAATTCAAAGATGCCAAACAATGCTAGGAATGCGAGCATTAGCAGGTGATTAAATCTTTACAGATCCAGAGATGGGGTAACCCCAGGTTAAAGAGGTGTGAATTGTATCAAGCCAGGACAGTTGGTAGGATTTCGCAGGCCAGATGGTGGGGGATGAATGTAATGTGACATGAATCCCAGGTCCCGGTTGAGGCCACACTCATGTGTGCGGAACTTGGCTATAAGTTTCTGCTCGGCGATTCTGCGTTGTTGCGGGTCCTGAAGGCCGCCTTGGAGAACGCTTACCCGGAGATCAGAGGCTGAATGCCCTTGACTGCTGAAGTGTTCCCTGACTGGAAGGGAACATTCCTGCCTGGTGATTGGTGCGCGATGTCCGTTCATTCGTTGTGGCAGCGTCTGCATGGTCTCGCCAATGTACCACGCTTCGGGACATCCTTTCCTGCAGCGTATGAGGGTAGACAACGTTGGCCGAGTCGCACGAGTATGTACCGCGTACCTGGTGGGTGGTGTTCTCACGTGTAATAGTGGTATCCATGTCGATGATCTGGCACGTCTTGCAGAGATTACCATGACAGGGTTGTGTGGTGTCGTGGTCACTGTTCTAAAGACTGGGTAGTTTGCTGCAAACAATGGTTCGTTTGAGCCTTCAACACGTCATTGATGACGATGAACATCTTGCCAAGGTCATCCCCACACCCCCACTACTTGCCTTCAAACAACCGCGCAACCTCAAACGAACCATTGTTTGCAGCAAACTACCCAGTCTTCAGAACAGTGACCACGCCACCACACAACCCTGTCATGGCAATCTCTGCAAGACGTGCCAGATCATCGACATGGATACCACTATTACACGTGAGAACACCACCCACCAGGTACGCGGTACATACTCGTGCGACTCGGCCAACGTTGTCTACCTCATACGCTGCAGGAAAGGATGTCCCGAAGCGTGGTACATTGGCGAGACCATGCAGACGCTGCGACAACGAATGAACGGACATCGCGCACCAATCACCAGGCAGGAATGTTCCCTTCCAGTCGGGGAACACTTCAGCAGTCAAGGGCATTCAGCCTCTGATCTCCGGGTAAGCGTTCTCCAAGGCGGCCTTCAGGACCCGCGACAACGCAGAATCGCCGAGCAGAAACTTATAGCCAAGTTCCACACACATGAGTACAGCCTCAACCGGGACCTGGGATTCATGTTGCATTACATTCATCCCCCACCACCTGGCCTGCAAAATCCTACCAACTGTCCTGGCTTGACACAATTCACATCTCTTTAACCTGGGGTTACCCCATCTCTGGATCTGTAAAGATTTAATCACCTGCTAATGGTCGCATTCCTAGCATTGTTTGGCATCTTTGAATTTGTCTATATATGTGTTTCTGGAACAGACCTCTTCATTCACCTGAGGAAGGAGCAGCGCTCCGAAAGCTAGTGACATCGAAACAAACCTGTTGGACTTTAACCTGGTGTTGTAAGACTTCGTACTATACTTTGCACACACCTTGTATGTCAGACACATGTACATAGCGAACACTTACGTAAGTATTTGAACACATCTGTAATGTACTTACCCACAATCGTTGCTCACTCTTTGTGCTTCCCTGCTATCATTTCAATGCTCCATAACCTGCCACATACACAGCGGGGTGCTATCTGCCACGATATCAACTCATTGGTTGGCATTCCCTCACGGTGGCAAGACACAGTCATGCCAGTGTCATATTGGTAACAAGGAGCCCCCCCCCCCCGTCACCCCCACACACACTGTGACAAAGCCCATCACTTACCGTAGTCATTTGCTCTGTCCTCACTGTAAGTCACCTCCGGCATTGTTTGGGTTCGGGGCAACTGCCCCTTTCCCTGACAGGAGCAATTGGGATTTGGATTTGGGGAGTTGGGTTTATTGTTACAGATCGTTCCACACATGAAAAACATAGGACATACATATATACACAATGTAAATACATGGACACAGGGACCGAATTAAGCATACGGGGTGTAGTACTACTCAGTGGAGAAGATGTGCGAAGAGATCAGATCAGTCCATAAGAGGGTCGTTTAGGAGTCTGGTAGCGGGGAAGAAGCTGTCTTTGAACCTGTTAGTGCGTGTTCTCAGACTTTTTGTATCTCCTGCCTGATGAAAGAAGTTGGAAGAGAGAATAAGCCGGATGGGAGGGATCTTTTATTGTGCTGCCCGCTTTCACCAGGCAGCGGGAGGTGTAGACAGAGTCAATGGATGGGAGACAGGTTCGTCTGATGGACTGGGCGGTGTTCATGATTACAGGGCTGGGATAGCACTGCCACCAATTGGTGAGGAAGGGTCATCTCCAATGATGGTACTTCCGTGACCAGACTAGTCCTGGTCATCCGTGAAGTGGGACGCTATCAGGGCATTCCGAATTGAGCTCTTACCATTGCCCGATGGTCTTCCTCTGCCCTGTCCAGGGTTTCCTCCTCGGTGCCCTCCTCGGTTTCCTCCTCATCACAGGATATGTGCCGCTCACCTATCTCCTCTTCTGCCAGCTCATTGCCCAGTTGCAGTGCCAGGTTGTGAAGAGCTTGGCACACAACAACGATGCCAGCATTCTCTGGGGGCTATATTAGGGAGGTCCACTTGACCAATCTAGGAACTGGGCTCATATCTTTAGAATCCCGATCCTCTGCTCTACCAACAGGCATGGAGCAGCATGATCCTCTTTGTAACGGACCTCTGCTGCTCTCTGTGGCCTGCGCACAGGTGTCAGCAGCCACGTCCTGAAGGGATACCCCTTGTCCCCAAGGACACCCCTGTAGCTGATGAGCTCCCTCAAATACCTCGGGTATCTGAGAGCGGCCAAGGATGTAGTTGTTGTGTTCCCACCCTGGCAACCCAGCACATGCCTGCTGGATGCGCCTGGCATGGTCACAGACAATCCGGGCATTCAGGGAGTGGAAGACTTTGAAGGATACTCTGTGGTGCCATGGGGGACGGTGAGCTCTGTGGGTGCAGGTATGGCTCCCTTGCACTTGTGGGAGGCCAGCTATCTGGGTGGACTGCATTCCTCTCACATCCTGGCGAGCCAGGCCCTGGTCAAAATTAATGCAGTGAAGGGCCTTCATGAACAGCACATCCGTGACCTCCGTAGTGCAACTGACATGCAGAGGCCTGGAAGATAGAAACATCGAAGTATCCAAAATTGGGGCAGTAGAAGACCATTTAGCCCTTTGAATCTGTTGCTCCACTCATTATGATCCTGACTGACCAACCACTCAGTAACCTGCTCCCTGTTTCTGACTGTAAGGGACTTGTATTTGTCTTCACCAACCTTTTTCTCTTCATGTACCTATAGAAACTTTTTTGGTTAGTTTTTATGTTCTCCGCAAGTTTACTCTCATACTCTATTTTCCCCTTCTTTATCAATCCCTTTGTCCTCCTTTACTGAATTCTGAAATGCTCCCAATCCTCAGTTCTGCTGTTTTTTCTGGCCAATTTGTATGCCTCTTCTTGGGGTAGAATACGATCGCTAATTTCCCTTGTAAGCCATGTTTTGGATTGGATTGGGTTGGATTTGTTTATTGTCACGTGTACCGAGGTACAGTGAAAAGTATTTTTCTGCGAGCAGCTCAACAGATCATTAAGTACATGAGAAGAAAAGGGAATGAAAGAAAATACATAATAGGGCAACACAAGGTACACAATGTAACTACATAAGCACCGGCATCGGATGAAGCATACAGGGTGTAGTGTTAATGAGGTCAGTCCATAAGAGGGTCATTTAGGAGTCTGGTAACAGCGGGGAAGAAGCTGTTTTTGAGTCTGTTCGTGCGTGTTCTCAGACTTCTGTACTTCCTGCCCGGTGGAAGAAGTTGGAAGAGTGAGTAAGCCGGGTGGGAGGGGTCTTTGATTATACTGCCCACTTTCCCCAGGCAGCGGGAGGTGTAGATGGAGTCAATGGATGGGAGGCAGGTTCGTGGGATGGACTGGGCGGTGTTCACGACTCGCCGAAGTTTCTTGCGGTCCTGGGCCGAGCAGTTGCCATACCGGGCTGTGATGCAGCCCGATAGGATGCTTTCTATGGCAACCTTTCTCATTTTATTTTTGTGCCAGATAGGAAGAAACAATTGGTGCAGTTTACCCATGCGCTCCTTGAATGTTTGCCATTGTCTATCCACAGTAACACCCCTTTAAGTAACATTTCCCAATCAATCATAGCCAACTCGCGCCTCATACCATCGTAGTTTTCTTTATTTAGATTCAGGACCCTATTCTCGCATTTAGCAGAGTCATTCTCCACCTTGATGAAAAAGTCTATCATATCACGGTCGCTTATGCCCCAAATGGCCTCACACATCTCAGTTGCTAATTATTCCTTTCCCATTACACAGTACCCAGTCTAGGATGGCCTGTTCTCTAATTGGTTCCTCAACGTTTTGGTCCGGAAAACCATCTCGTATACACTCCAGGAATTCCTAATTTGATTTGCCCAATGTTTATGCAGATTGAAGTCTCCCATAGTTACAGATGTTCTTTTATCGCAGGCATTTCTAATTTCCTGTTTAATGCCATTCCCAACATCACCACTGCAGTTTAAGGGCCTATAATAATCTTTTTTTATTGTCACAAGGAGGCGTACATTAACACTGCAATGAAGTTACTGTGAAAAGCCCTGAGTCGCCACATTCCGGAGCCTGTTTGGGTACACAGAGGGAGAATTCAGAATGACCAAATTACCTAACAGCACATCTGTCGAGACTTGTGGGAGGAAACCGGAGCAGCCGGAGGAAACCCACGAAGACGCAGTGAGGATGTGCAGACTCCGCGCAGACAGTGACCCAGGCCGGGAACCAAACCTGGGACACTGGAGCTGTGAAGCAACAAAGTACAAAGAAAAGTACAGCACAGGAACAGGCCCTTCGGCCCTCCAAGCCTGCGCCGACCATGCTGCCCGTCTGAACTAAAATCTTCTCCACTTCCGGGGTCCGTATCCCTCTATTCCCATCCTATTCATGGATTTGTCAAGATGCCCCTTAAACATCACTATCGTCCCTGCTTCCTCCGGCAGCGCGTTCCAGGCACCCACTATCCTCTGTGTAAAAAACTTGCCTCGTACATTTCCTCTAAACCTTGCCCCTCGCACCTTAAACCTATGCCTCCTAGTAATTGACCCCTCGACCCCGGGGAAAAGCCTCTGACTATCCACTCTGTCTATGCCCCTCATCATTTTGTAGACCTCTATCAGGTCGCCCCTCAACCTCCGTCATTCCAGTGAGAACAAACCAAGTTTATTCAACCTCTCCTCATAGCTAATGCCCTCCGTACCAGGCAACATCCTGGTAAATGTCTTCTGCACCCTCTCTGAAGCCTCCACATCCTTCTGGTAGTGTGGCGACCAGAATTGAACACTATACTCCAAGTGTGGCCTAACACAGTGCTAACCACTGTGCTACCGTGCTGCCGGGTAATGTAATACAACCCCAGGTAATGTTTTTTTACCCCTTGGTGCTTCTCAGCTCCACAATTGCGTTAATTCCTTCAATGCTACTCCACCACCTCTCCCTTTTCTAGATGCCACAAAGGTCACAGATGGAGTCCTCAAAGGAGGCATCAGTAAAGAAATTTAGGGTGGCATAACCTTCAGGGCGACAGGCAGCCGGTAGCCTCCAAGCTCATTAGGCACCAACTTTTGGAGAACCTGGCAAAGGTGAACGACCATGTTCCTGGACATCTGGAGACTCCACCTCTTCTTCTCACCCATCGCCAAGAACATCAGCCGCCGTTGGTAAATTTGGGGCAGATGATGATGCCTCTGAGTGGCCAATCTCCGTGGCCCTGCCTCTGGCAGCGGAGCGGGCACCGCTACCCCTTCCTCCTCAGGCTTCTGCACCTGCCTCCTTAAAGCCGCACATCGACGTTGGCACTGTCTCTCTTGCCTCAGAAGGATTACTGGCTCCATTCCTGTCTCTCTCTATTAACTACACGGGAAGATAGGGACAGAGTGAGCATTGTGGAGTCCAGTCCATGCCCTGACACATTGCCCATCCAACCCAGGGAGTATCCTACTGATGGTCTGTAACTGCTTTGTCGACCACTCCCTTACAACCTTCCAGACTGGGTAAGACCCTACACCAGCCTCCCCCTAATCAGCATGTCAGATGGGCGTCAGCTTCGGAGACCCTCTTGAGTCTTCAGGTCTCACGAAAGGTGAGTGCATCAGCTCCAGGGGTTAAATGTAAGGCCCTCTGCGCGAACGTCTCGGGGTTTTGGGGGCGGCGGAGGGCGGGGATGGCTGGTGAGGATGCCAGGGCAACAACACCTGTCGAACTCTGGACATTTAGGCCGCTCTCTCGTGTGCATTACATCTGCTAGTGCTCTCCGCGCATGCTGCTGGCAAACCTTGGAATTAACTGATTGGGAAGCTCATCATTCGAAGGGTTAATTCATGAATGGAAATCAATGCCACCAGTATACACCAGAACTTAGTCCGCATAATTGGCTCGTCTTTCAAAGCTAAGGAATGGCAATAGCCTAATGATTTTTTGATCTGGCTGGCAATGGTCAGCTCTTTGCTCTCGTGGGTCCATGTTAAAGCTTACATGATCACTTATTACATTACTGGCAGAGCCACCTGCCTCAACGTTGTGCTTCCCACAAGCCTGTATTCTGGATACCCATCCAGCACAGCCTTCCCGGCCCAGTACCAATGCCTTTTTGTGAAGGCAGAGGTCCTTCAGAAGTGGGTTTTAGCCTCAGGGTGGGTCAGCTTTACAAGTGACTTTGTTGCCCCCTCGTCGCTGAGTCCATCCTCCCCTCTAGTGGCCAAACCATCCTCTCAAAGCCAGGGCAATTGCGGAACCCCACAACTGCCCTCCCCCCACCCCCTCATCCCCACTTATCAACATTGCTCTTCCGCCCTGTGCTGCCCAGTTGCCACGGTGATAGCCGACCCGATTCATCAGTCCCGAGGCGGGCTCAAACCCTCATTGCCCCCGCGATTTGGCTGGCCGCTCGGGCGCCTCCACTGAATCCATGGCACTCAACCCAACCCTGGCACCCTCCCCCAACTCATGGCACCCACCCAATTTGCAGAAACCCCCCATCGCATGACATCCCCCCCCCAATCTGCTCCCCTCCAACTCACAGCTTCGCCCACAACAAGCGGCAGCCCGCAGGCCCACGGCACTCTACACATTAGTTGCTTCACACCCCCCCACACCCCCCCCCCCCCCGCCCCCCCCATGGTTTTCCTGTGCCCTCTCGCCCCAGGGATTCCCTTATGACACAGTTGGGTGTTACAATGAGGAGGGAGGTTACGGTGGCTGACCGTTAATTAGATTATAATGTATTCAAATAAGGTTCCCAACTTACCTGGGTGGAACCTCATTCTATCAATGGCGGGGCAGCCCTGAGAATTGTGTCGCGAGATCACGCTGGCACGATTCGCTTTTCTGGCCGCTGGTGAGATTGTGCACCCATGTTGCCATTTTCTGTAGGTGCAAAATCCCAGCCAATGTGTGCATTGTAGTGGACTGAAATTGTCAATGAGGTGATCTTTCTACTGAATGTATTAATCTGATTAAGAAAGCAGAAACTCCTTGGTCCATGGCAATTCGTTAAGTGAATTTCATTGTTTCCTGAAATAAATTACTTGCCTGATTTATTGGTTTAGTAGAAGCTGACTTCAATTTCCAGATTAAAGGGATGTTGCTGTTATAGTTCAGGCTCTCTCTGCATAATGTCTCTCACACGGTTTGTGAATGGGCTCCATGGCAGCTTCCATAATAAATAAGACTTGCTCAGCAAAATATTCAAGGATGAACAATTAACCCCATTTACCATTGGTATGTAGATTACATAGAACATACAGTGCAGAAGGAGGCCATTCGGCCCATTGAGTCTGCACCGACCCACTTAAGCCCTCACTTCCACCCTATCCCCATAACTCAATGACCCCTCCTAATCTTTTTGGTCACTAAGGGCAATGTATCATGGCTAATCCACCTAACCTGCACGTCTTTGGACTTTGGGAGGAAACCGGAGCACCCGGAGAAAACCCATGCAGTCACGGGGAGAACGTGCAGACTCCACACAGACAGTGGCCCAGTGGGGAATCGAACCTGGGACCCTGGCGCTGTGAAGCCACAGTGCTAACCACTTGTGCTACCGTGCTGCCCAAGGAACAGGAGTGAACATCTAAGCAACCATTAATTCAAATACAACCCCCAAAGACTACAGCACTAAGTAATCCTTTAAGCTTTCCTTTTTAACAGGAACATTCAGCCCTCAACTCTGTTCTACTACCATTCACTGAGATCCAGGCTGATCTGGACATTAACTTCTTCCAACTGCCTTGGTTCCACATCCTTCCATATTCCCTTTTGTTGTGATGGTCCAACATACCATTCCAATGCTTCTGATATGTCTTCTTTGCTGACTGGTTGACAGGGCCCTCAGCCTTGATTGTTTCATTTCCCACCACTTCCCCTCGCTTCCAGAACCATGATAGGGTTCCCTCATCCTCACCTTCCAACCCTACCAGCCTCTGCAGTCAACGGATTATCCCTTGCCATTTCTGCCACCTCCAATGTGATGTTACCTCCAAACACATCGTCCCCTCCCTCCCCTTTCAGAGTTCTGAAGGGACAGCTCCTTCCATAACACCTTGGTCCACACCTCCCCCACCCCTATCACTTTGCTTCCCGCCGCACCTTCCGACGCACGTGCTGGAGATGCGACAGCTGCCATTTTACCTGCTCCCTCCTCACCTTCCATAGCCCCAGACACTCTTTCCAGGTACAAACCGGTGACTTACTTGTGTCATGTGAGAGTACCTTTAAGAAATGGGTGTTTAAGAAATGTACCTTGAAGAAATGGGTGTTTATCAGTGATACCAGAGTGTGGGTGGAGCTGGGCTGTCTGTCAGCTTTTTACTTTTGTTTTAGGCTGTTTGCTGCAGGGTGTGTTTTAGTTTTGTTTTCAGTGTTGGAGCTGAAGCCAGACCAAGCAGGTGTACTGCTGTTCTCACTGCCATGAAAAGGCTATCTCTTGATCATTTGGTGAATTCAGAATTATAAATGTTTTCAGTAGTGACTTTAACCTGATGTGCTTCTGATAAAGGTTTTGTTTTTAAGTCCTTTGGATGTTAAAAAGGAAAGCTTAAAGGATTACTTAGTGTTTTAGTCTTTGGGGGTTGTATTTGAATGAATGGTTGCTTAGATATTCACTGTATGTTTTAAAAAGGTTAACTTGAGTTCATAGAATAAACATTGTTTTGCTTTAAAAAATACTTTTCCATTTCTGCTGTACCACACCTGTAGAGTGGGCCGTGTGCTCCCCAGACCACAATCTAGTAAAAGTTGTGGGCCAGGTGAACTCCATGATACACTTTGGGGTTCTCTAAACCCTGGCCCATAGCACTTATATGTCTTTCAATTCAGTGCGCCGTATTCACTGCCCACGATCCAGCCTGCTCTACAATGGGATGACCAAACGCAGATTGTGTGATTGGTTTGGTGAATGCCTCCGATCAGTCCACAAGCACGATGCTGAGCTACCTGGCCTTTTAATTCTCCATCTCGCTCACACTCAGTCCTTTTTTTCCTCATAAATTTAGAGTAGCAAATCATTTTTTCCAACTAAGGGGCAATTTAGTGTGGCCAATTTGTCTACCCTGCACATCTTTGGGTTGTGGGGGTGAAACCCACACAAACACGGGGAGAATGTGCAAACTCCATACGGACTGTGACCCAGAACCAGGATCGAACCTGGGACCTCGGTGCCGTGAGGCAGCAGTGCTAACCACTGCACCACCGTACTGCCCTCACTCTATCCTTTTTATCCTTTTCCTTCTACACCATTCTATTGAAGCTCAACATATGCTCGATGCACGGTAGCATTGTGGATAGCGCAATTGCTTCACGGCTCCAGGGTCCCAGGTTCGATTCCCCGCTGGGTCACTGTCTGTGCGGAGTCTGCACATCCTCCCCGTGTGTGCGTGGGTTTCCTCCGGGTGCTCCGGTTTCCTCCCACAGTCCAAAGATGTGCAGGTTAGGTGGATTGGCCATGCTAAATTGCCCTTAGTGTCCCAAATTGCCCTTAGTGTTGGTAGAGTGGTTACTGGGTTATGGGGATAGGGTGGTGTGGGCTTGGGTGGGGTGCTCTTTCCAAGAGCCGGTGCAAACTCGATGGGCCGAATGGCCTCCTTCTGCACTGTAAATTCTATCTATGAACAACATCTCATCTTCCAATTCAACACTTAACAAGCTTCAGGACTCAACTGTTAAGTTCAATGATTTCAGACCGTAACCTCTGCCCCTTGTTTTTCTTTCTCTTTATTTTTCTTTCCTCGTTTAGTGTACTTTTCTTTGTTTATGGGTGGTAGCTGTTGGTGATGATAATGCTTTTCCATTACACCCCCTCTACTCATTCTCTGTTCCACACTTGTCCCTTTATCACCTCCTTTTCCCGACACCAGAATTTCCCAAACTTGATGAGCCACAGAACTCCAAGAACCTCGGGGAACCTCAAACATTCTCATAATGTCAACACCCCCTATTTAGGCCTCGAAATAAGTGCAAACACAGAAATCAAATGTACACAAGTCTTTTCTAGCTATATCTATGCACTGTCACAAGTACATTCGCCAGTTACGTGGCCCCCTCATATGAACCTCTGGCCAAATCATCCTCCCAATGCAACTTAACATGGGCAGCACAGTAGCACAGTGGTTAGCAATGTTGCTTCACAGCATCAGGGTCCCAGGTTCGATTACCGGCTTGGGTCACTGTCTGTGCAGTCTGCACGTTCTCCCCGTGTCTGCGTGGGACGCAAAGGCCAGAATTCCAGCCTCTTTCGCCTCCTGCACTCCCGGCTCCTCTGCCACCCCAAATATTGCGAGCCCCCAGCCCGGTTTGACCCTGGATCCTACCACCCTCGACACCATCCTCGCTACGTCCTTCCAAAATTCCTCCAGCGCTGGGCATGCCCAGAACATATGGGTGTGATTTGCTGGGCTCCCTGAGCACCTACCACACCTGTCCTCACCCCCAAAGAACCTGCTCATCCTTGTCCCGGTCATGTGTGCCCTGTGCAGCACCTTAAACTGTATGAGGCTGAGCCTCGCGCACAATGAGGAAGAGTTCACCCTCCCTAGGGCATCTGCCCACGTCCCTTCCTCAATCTCCCCTCCCAACTCCTCCTCCCACTTACCTTTCACCTCCACCACCGAGGCCTCCTCCTCCTCCTGCATCACCTGGTAAGTTTCCGAGAACTTCACCACTCCCACCCACCAGCCCGAGAGCACCCTGTCCTGTACTGTGTGTGGCAGTAGCCGCGGGAATTCCACCACCTGCCGTTTGGCAAATGCCCTTACCTGTAAGTACCTGAAGGTGTTCCCCGGGGGAGCCAGTACTTCTCCTCCAGCTCACCCAAGCTCGCGAACTTCCCGTCCACAAACAGTTCCCCTAACTTTCGTATCCCTGCCCTGTGCCACCCCGAAAACCCTCGACCTGTTCCCCCTGGGGCGAACCAGTGGTTCCCCCATATTGGGGTCCATGCCGAGGCCCCAACTTCCCCTCTATGCCGCCTCCACTGCCCCCAAATTTTGAGGGCAGCCACCACCACCGGGCTCGTGGTATACCTCCTTGGAGGGAGCGGCGGCGGCGCCGCTGCCAGCGCCCCCAGACTCGTATCCACACAAGACGCCGTCTCCAGCCTCCAGTAGTACCCACAGAGGTTGGGCAGCGCCAGTCCCCCCCTATCTCTACTCCACTCCAGGAACACCCTTCTCACCCTCAGAGTCCCTCGCGCCCACACAAACCCATTATACTCCTGTTAACGCGCCTGAAAAAAAGCCTTCGGGATAAACACGGGGAGGCACTGGAACAGGAACAAAAACCTTGGGAGCACCATCATTTTGATTGACTGCACCCTACCCGCCAGGGACAGCGGCAACGCGTCCCACCTCTTGAACTCCTCCTCCATTTGCTCCACCAGCCTTGTAAAATTAAGCCTATGCAGGGCCCCCTAGCCCCTGGCCACCTGGACCCCCAAATACCTGAAGCTCCTCTCTGCCCTTTTTAGTGGGAGCTCGCCAATCCCCCTCTCCTGGTCCCCTGGGTGAACCACGAACAGCTCGCTCTTCCCCATGTTGAGCTTGTACCCCGAAAAGTCCCTGAATTCCCTAAGGATCCTCATTACCTCTGGCATTCCTCCCACCGGGTCCGCTACATACAGCAGCAGGTCGTCCGCATAGAGCGACACCCTATGCTCCTCCCCACCCCGCACCAACCTCCTCCAGTTCCTTGACTCCCTCAGTGCCATAGCCAGGGGTTCAATCGCCAGTGCGAAGAGCAGGGGGGGCAGGGTACACCCCTGCCTCGTCCCTCGGTGCAACTGAAAGTACTCGGACCTCCACCTGTTTGTGGCCACACTCGCCATCGGGACCTCATACAACAGCCTAACCCACCTGACAAACCCCTCCCCAAACCCGATCCTCTTCAGCACCTTCCACAGGTACCCCCACTCTACCCTATCGAAGGCTTCTCAGCGTCCATCGCCACCACTACATCCACCTCCCCCTCCCTCGCCGGCATCACGATAACATTCAAAAGCCTCCGCATATTCGCGTTCAACTGCCTCCCCTTCACAAACCCCGTCTGGTCTTCATGGATGATCTGTGGCACACAATCCTCAATCCTCGTGGCTAAGACCTTCGCCAGCACCTTGGCATCAACATTTAGCAACAAAATCGGTCTGTGAGACCCATACTGCAGGGGATCCTTGTCCCGCTTCAGGATCAAGGAGATCAGTGCCCGGGACATCGTCGGGGGCAAAGCCCCCCCCTCCCTTATCTCATTGAAGGTCCTGACTAGCAATGGGCCCAACAGGTCCATATATTTTTAATAGAATTCGACCGGGAAACCATCCGGCCCCGGTGCCTTCCCCGCCTGCATTCTTCCTATCCCTTTCGTCAGCTCCTCCAGCCCAATCGGGGCCACCAATCCCGCCACCAGTTCCTCTTCCTCCTTTGGAAACCTCAATTGGTCCAGGAAGCGACCCATCCCTCCCTCCTCCCGTGGGGGCTCGGATTCCTCATAAAAGTCCCCGAAGCCAACCCCACTCCGCACCACACTCCCTCCCCTGTCCTTAACTCCCCCCGATCTCCCTAGCTGCGTCCCGCTTCCGAAGCTGATGCGCCAGCATCCGGCTTGCCTTTTCCCCATACTCGTAGACCGCCCCCTGGGCCTTCCTCCACTGCACCTCCGCCTTCCTGGTGGTCACCAGGTCGAATTCGGCCTGGAGGCTGCGCCTCTTCCTCAACAATCCTTCCTCGGGCACCTCCGCATACCTCCTGTCTACCCTCACCATCTCCCCCACCAGCCTCTCCCTCTCCCCACACTCCTAATGGAGATCAGCTCTCCCCTCACCACCGCCTTCAGCGCCTCCCATACCATCCCCACTCGGACCTCCCCGTTGTCGTTGGTCTCCAAGTACCTCTCTATACTTCCTCGGACCCGCTCGCTCACCTCCTCGTCCGCCAACAGCCCCACCTCCAAGCGCCACAACGGGTGCTGGTCCCTCTCCTCCCCCATCTCCAAGTCCACCCAATGCGGGGCGTGGTCCGAAATGGCTATTGTCGAATATTCAGTATCCTCTACTCTCGCTATCAACGCCCTACTCAAAATGAAAAAGTCGGTTCGGGAATAAGCCTTATGGACATGTGGGAAGAATGAAAATTCCCTAGCCCCCGGCCTTGCAAATCTCCAAGGGTCCACCCCTCTCATCTGGTCCATAAACCCCCTCAGCACTCTAGCCGCCGCCGGCTTCCTACCCATCCTAGACCTGGAGCGATCCAGTGCCGGATCCAGCACCGTGTTAAAATCTCCCCCCATTATCAGGCCCCCCACTTCCATGTCTGGGATCCGACGCAGCATACGCCGCATAAAACTCGCATCGTCCCAGTTCGGAGCATACACATTGACCAGTACCACCCTCTCTCCCTGCAACTTACCACTTACCATTACGTACCAACCGCCATTATCTGCCACAATGCTCGACGTCTCGAATGACACCTTCTTTCCCACTAAGTCGCCACCCCTCGATTTTTGGCATCCAGCCCCGAGTGAAACACCTGACCTACCCACCCTTTCCTCAATCTTACCTGGTCTGCCACCTTCAGGCGTGTCTCCTGGAGCATAACCACATCCGCCTTCAGCCCCTTCAGGTGCGCGAACACACGGGCCCGCTTAACCAGCCCATTCAGTCCCCTTACATTCTTGGTTATCAGCCGGATCAGGGGGCTACTCGCCCCCCTCCTCCGCCGACTAGCCATGACCCCTCCTCGGCCAGCCACGCGCCCGCACCCCACACCCGGCCCATTCCCCACAGCGGCATCCCCCCGTCTCGACCCCCCCCCCACTCGCTCCAGCTCCCCCCTTGACCATAGCAGCAGCAACTCGATCCCCCCCCCCCCCGGGGCTAGGACCCATCCTAACTGATTTACTCCCCCCATTGCACTTCCGCAAGTCAGCTGACTCCTGCTGACCCCGGCCACTCCTGCCTCTCCTTCGACTCCTCCCATTATGTGACACACCCTCCTCTCCCGTTCCCCATCCATAGGCTCTCCCCCTCCCCCTTCCATTCTAGGTGCGGGAATCAACCCTCGCTTCCCCGCTCCAGCCCCGCCCCCTCCAGTCTTCAGCGCGGGAAAAAGCCCGCGCTTTCCACCCACCCGGCCCCGCCACCTCTGACGCAGCTCCTTTTACAGGCCCAGGCCCAGTCCCCTCACCCCCGACTCAGGCCTCCCCCTCTCCCACGGGGCCCCATCTTACCGCCGGCCACCACCCCTGTTCCGTTTACCTACCCCCCTCCAAGAGCCCCCCGACCAACCCAACCAAAACAGTGCCCAACCCGTCCTAACCACCCTCACCACCCGAAAGAGAAAAAAACAGAGAGAAAGAAACCTGGAGCAAAACAAAGGCCCCCCCCCTCAAAAAAAAAACATATTAACCACAGTCCCCAAACGCCCATCCCGACCCTCAACCTGTGTCCAACTTCTCGGCCTGAACAAAGGCCCACGCCTCCTCCGGAGACTCAAAATAATGGTGCCGGTCCTTGTAGGTAACCCACAGTCGCGCCGGCTGCAACATGCCAAACTTCATCCCCTTCCTGTGCAGCACCGCCTTTGCTCGATTGTACTCGGCTCTCCTCTTCGCCACCTCCGCACACCAGTCCTGATATATCTGAACCTCCGCGTTCTCCCACCTGCTGCTCCTCTCCTTCTTGGCCCACCTGAGCACACACTCCCGATCAACGAACCGATGGAACCTCACCAGCACCGCCCGTGGAGGCTCGTTAGCCTTGGGCCTCCTCGCCAGCACTCTATAGGCCTCTTCCAGCTCCAGGGGCCCCTGGAAGGACCCCGCTCCCATCAGCGAGTTCAACATGGTGACCACATAGGCCCCCACGTCCGGCCCCTCCAGCCCCTCCGGGAGGCCCAGAATCCGCAGATTCTTCCGCCTCGACCGATTCTCCATCTCCTCGAACCGCTCCTGCCATTTCTTGTGGAGCGCCTCATGCGCCTCCACCTTTACTGCCAGGCCTAAGATCTCGTCCTCGTTGTCGGAGATCTTTTGTCGAGCCTCTCAGATCGCCACCCCCTGGGCCGTCTGTGTCTCCAGCAGCTTATCAATAGAAGCCTTCATCGGCTCTAGCAGGTCCGCTTTAATCTCTCTGAAGCAGCGCTGAATACCTTCCTGCGGCTCCTCTGCCCACTGCCTCCACGCTGCCTGGTCTCCGCCCGCCGCCATTTTGTTCTTCCCTCGCTCCTTCTTCGGGTCCACCACCACCTTTTTAGCCGCCAGCTCCTAGTAGAAGCCATATACTATCGGGGAGCTGTTATAGTCTCCTTCCCACACCGTGAAACGTCGGGAAAGTGCCGTTGGGGGCCCTGAAAAGAGCCCAAAAGTCTGTTTTTGCGGGAGCCGCCGAATGTGCGACTTAGCTCCGCATAGCCGCAACCGGATGTCCGTGCACACACATACACAAACACACAAGCTCCAAAAAACGCTGAAAGAGCTTTCCTTCAGTCAAAGTGGAAATTCAAAAAATTCAAAAATGAGCAGTCAGGTTCACGCCAAAACTCGAAAAGCACAGGAGAAATAAACTGGAAAACTGGCAGCCGCTGACAGCTAAGTTAAAAAAAAATGACAGTCTTAAAGTGGCAATACCCTTAAAATAGTAATGTATTTAAGTGATAATACATTGAAAACAACAAACTCAAGAAGAAACTAACATCCCATCCTATTTTATGAATAGGTTGGGAATAGAGGGATACGGACCCAGGAAGTGTAGAAGATTGTAGTTTAGCCGGGCAGCATGGTCGGCACGGGCTTGGAGGGCCGAAGGGCCTGTTCCTGTGCTGTACATTTCTTTGTTCTTTGTTTGTTATCTATGGATGGAAAAACTGGAGAGGACCCTGGCGGGGAGGGAAACTTTCAAAAATGTTGAAAATCAATAAAGACCTCAAGGAAAAGGCATTAGAAGACCTCAGAAGAGACAATGAGGACCTGAGAGAAGGCAAGGAACACTTCAAGGTAGAAGCAACGCAAGATGTCAAAGGAGACAATGAACACCTAAAGGAAGAGGCAACATAAGGCCGCAAATAGAGGGCAATGAAAGACCCCAGATGGAGGGCAATGAGCGATCTCACAAGAAGGGCAATGAGACAATTGTGGAATGGCAAGAAGCCAACACTTGGTCATGGAACGAGCTGACCAACAGTGAAGTTAAAACAAGTAGAAATTAACATTTCATTCGTGAAATGTATACGCCCAGTCCGAACCTGCTGCATGCCCCTCGAAAGACATTAAAACAAGAAGATGAAATGAGCGACAGCGAACTTGGACTAGAGAGGAGTTGTAAAAGAAATTACAAAATCAAGTTAAGCAGGTGGAGAACTTAATGAGACATTGTAGAACAGTTGAACTCCAAGAAAAAGCAACGTGAAAATAAGGGCCGGGATTCTCCGCTATCGGGCGGGGTGGGCCGTACTGGCGCCGAGGAGTGGCGTGAACCACTCTAGCGTTGGGCCGCCCGGCTCCAGGGGCTTGGCCGGCTTCGCTCCAACCGGTGCCGAAGGGCCGCCGCCAGCCGGCGTGAGTTGGCGCATGCGCGGGAGCGCAGGCGTGTTCTGGCGTGATCCCAGCGCATGCGCAGGGGGGTTCTTCTCCGCGCCGGCCATGGCGGACCGTTACAGCATCCGGCGTGGAGGGTAAGAGTGCCCCCACGGCACAGCCCCCCCCGCCCCGAGGCCAGAACCCCCCTCGCCCCCGCCCGCAGGACCTTGTTTGATTTACACCGTCGGGACTGGCCGGAAACGGGCAGCCACTCGGCCCATCGCGGAGTGGAGAATCGCCGGGGGGGGGGGGGGGGCCACTGCCATCGGCCCCCGACCAGTGCAACGCGATACCCGCCCCCGCCCAAAAACCGCCTCCGGAGAATCCGGCAGCCAGCATCGGGGCACTGGGGCGGGATTCACGCCGCCCCCCCCGGCGATTCTCCGGCCTGGCGTGGGGGTCGGAGAAACCCGCCCAAGATCTTCCAGTGAAGAATTGAATCGGGAGAACAAGATATTGAAGAAAGGAAGCTCGGCAATGAGAAATTGATGCAGAATCAGCAATTCAGACAGAGGTAGAAACTAAGATTACGTGACAGAACGAGATTGCTTAAGTGGTCATACGAGTAGAAAACCGCAAAAACCAATATGATAAAATGGTCGATGGAAAAAGATGCTGAATTGAAATGCTGGAAAGAGAAGAAAATGTATCAGATGACATAACTATCAGAAACAGAGTACCACGCTGGCTTGGGAACAGTCAGGAAAACTGGCGCAAAGCGGTCATCGATTCCCCGTTTGGCTGGGGGCTAGCAGAGTGGCAGCGGAGAGCACCCTGCTCTAGCTGCCGATACGGCCTGGAGAATTGCCGGGTCCGTGGCCACGCAAGCGCACGGTGGCGGCCTGCAGCAGCCGCGCCGTGCTTCATGGCGGATGCTGCTTGTGGACCCGGCCCACGAAATAGCCCCCCCCCCCCCCCAACTTCGGCCGGCTTGCGAGCCCCGGACTGCCCCCCCTCCACAGTGCCACCAGCCCTGAATATGCCCAACCCTGCCCGCGGATCGGTTCTCCCCCGACTGCCCGAAGGGCTGCCAGTCCGCAGCCGCCACGCTGAGTTCCCGATGGTTGAGACCACACATGTCCCACGCCGTCGGGAACTTGGCCGGTCGGGGATGGAGCATCGCGGGGCGGGCGTGCAGAGTACTCTGTGTATGCTGCTTTTCAGGGCGTGTTATCAGGGATTCTGTGCCCCGTCGACAAATGCGATTTCAGTGTCGGGGACCGGAGAATCCAGACCAAGATTTTTTTGCATTGTGATGATATATGCCTGCATGTATCATAATGTCGGCAGGGGTAAGGGTCAACGTGTGATTGGAGAGTGGCACCGCCAACAAAGTGATGTATGTAGTCACATGGTCAGAGTACAGTCCAGAACTGAACTCAGTCAGCAGCAAGCCTGCATGGACCAGCTCCATGCAAGACCACCTTTGGAACTGTACATAGTTAAAGCCGAACAGTAAAAGTGTTTATGTTTAGCACGCAAGCCTCAAAGTCTCATCAATGAGCCATCACCACTGCAACAATAAGAAAACACATATTAAGTACATAGATGGGCAGCACAGGAGCGCAGTGTTTAGCACTGTTGCTTCACAGTGCCAGGGTCCCAGGTTCGATTTCTGGCATGGGTTACTGTCTGTGCGGAGTCTGCATGTTCTCCCCATGTCTGTGTGGGTTTCCTCCGGTTTCCTCCGTGTACCCGAACAGGTTCCGGAATGTGGCGACGAGGGGCTTTTCACAGTAACTTCATTGCAGTGTTAATATAAGCCTACTTGTGACAAGAAAGATTATTATTATTAGTAGTATGACATGGTGTCAGAATATGAAACTTCAGTAGCGGGGGCAGCACGGGGACACAGTGGTTAGCACTGCTGCCTCACAGCTTCAGGGACCCGGGTTCAATTCCTGCCTCGGGCGACTGCGGAGTCTGCACTTTGTCCCCGTGGCTGCGTGGGTTTCCTCCAAGTGCTCCGGTTTCCTCCCACAGTCCAAAGATATGCAGGTTAAGGTGAATTTACCATGCTAAATTGATCCTTTCTGTCCAAGAGGTTAGGTGGGGTTACTGGGTTACGGGGAATAGGATGAAGGCATGGGCTTAAGTAGGTGCTGTTCCCAAGAGCCGGTGCTGACCCGATGGGCCGAATGGCCTCCTGCTGCACTGTAAATTCTATGATAAGTTAGATCCCAGAATTATTGTGTGTGAGACTGGGCCCCTGGCACAGCAGGTGATCATGTAGGGATGGATTGTTTGTTAACACATGGGTCACCTGAGGAGTGGAGCGATGCTCCAGCAGTCAGTGTTGACACAAAGAAATGTTTTTGAACCTGTAAGCCCCAAAGTAACTGATCGACCTGTTATAGACATAACAGATGTCACCTTGGAAGCAAATAGTGATGAATCGCCTGTGCCAGAAGAGGTAGTGTTATTGCAGTTCCTGTTAATGTCGATCCTGTGGAAGCATCCCAGAATTACGCCACTCTACACGAAGCAGAAAACCTCCTCGAGTACATAATGTTTAATTAGAATTTAGGACTGAGTAACTTAGTTATTGAAGATTGTACAGAGGAGTTAAAGGGGGAGGGTTGTGGTGATTGTCCCTTTAAGGGCAAGACAGCAGAGTAAGGGTCACATGGCTTGGGTGACCAATTGGGACTCAGAGTGTGGAATCACCCTGTGGGGTGGAATCCTCTGAGGCATGAGGCATGTAGGGAGCAAGCTGCAGCCATGAGGCGGCTATACAATTATTAATGAATAATTACCTTTTGTGATCATGAATTATGTCTGTGAAAGGGCATCGTTACACCCACAACTTTCTCACACAACCTCAACCCACTTTCTTACGCACGCCTCTCCAAGTCTTGAACTCCGCCTCTCTCACACACCCTTCTCCGAGGCCTGAACTCCCTCTCTCTCACACACCCTACCCTCTCCGAGGCTGAACCCCCCCCCTCTCTCACTCACTCTTTTCCGAGGCCTGAATCCCCTGCCTCTCTTTCACACACACACACCACTCTGAAGCCAGAATCACCCTCTCTCCTGCACCCCCCCCCTCTCTGAGGCATGAATACCCCCCGTTCTCTCACACACCTGTCCGAGGCATCGCACCACTTCCCGTCGCCACTTTTGCTCCACTGTCAGATTCATTCCTCACTGTTGGCCGTGCGCCTTGCTGCCCATGAACAGCGAGCTGGTATCAATCAAATGGGCCAATCAGAGATAAGCCGCTGAGATTAGTCAATGCCGAGAGGATGACTTATCAGAATTCCTGGTTTTCACCCAGGTGACCCGGATCCGACTCCCGGCATGGGAATTAACCTTTTGGGTGACATGGTGGTACAGTGGTTAGCACTGCTGCCTCAAATTGCCAGGGTCCTGGGTTAAATTCCGGCCTCGGGGGAACTGTCTGTAAGAAGTTTGCACTTTCTCCCCATGTCTGCGCGGATTTCCTACGGGTGCTCCGGTTTCCTCCCACAGTCCAAAGTTTAGTTGGATTGGCCTTGCTAAATTGCCCCTCGGTGAGGTTACGGGGATAGGGCGGGAAAGTGGGGCTAGGTGGGGTGCTCTTTCAGAGGGTTGGCGCAGACCTGATGGGCCGAATGGCCTCCTTCTGCACTGCAGGGATTCTACGATTCCTCTCCCCTTTCTCAGTCTCGGTACTTTTGCAACCTCTTCCGGTTCTGAGGGAAGGTATCCAATCTAAAACGCTCTCCACATATAATGACAGACCTGCTGAGCATTTCCAACATTTTGGGATAACTTTTTCAGATTCCTACAATCTGCTGTATTTATCCCTTTCATATCATTGTCCAGCAAAAAAATCTATCACTCTGCAATTTAAAATGATTAATTGAGCTAGCATCTCATGCTTCTTGTGAGTGGGAGCTGAACACTTCCACCCCCCTGTGTTATTCCAAACTTCGCTCCGAAGGGGCCTGGCTATGATCTGTAGGTTACCTCCTCCTGTCCTAGATTCCCCAGCAGTGGAAGAGATTTCTCGCCATTTTATCAATTCCTTTCAAAATCCTAAAAACATCAAACTCCTTAACCTAGATTCAGTCTAGTTAATGTAAAATTGAGACATGATTTATCCCTTGGAGCCCTGGTAAAGCTGTCGCATATACTGGAGAAAGATTGAGGTACTTGGAAGATTGGAAAGGAGGATGTCCTATGCTCGCATGCTGGAGACATGACGGAACTCATGGCTTGGATGCACTGCTCCACATTTCGCTCAAAACGGAACAAGTCTAGCCTCCGGCCTCTCTGCCAGATGCTCCCCGAGCCGTCTCTAATCTCCAGCAGATTTCATGTGGCCATTCCAATGGTCACATATTCAGCAAGGAACTCAGCTCATTGGCTGGCTGCTGGGTAATTGTGCATGGCCAGCCATCCACTTCCCAGCGACAGTCCCAGACATTTCCGTCTCACCATTGGGCCAATATGATAAGTGCCCCCCCCCCCCCCCCCCCAGGTACCATTGCACCTGCTCCATGTCTGGCTGGACTAGGACAAAACGGCGCCCTGACGAGCTCTCCAGCACAGCTGTTGAGTCCCTGGCCCCAGGTGAGTCCAGGCTCATTTAAATATGCAGATGTTGATCACTGCCTGTGTGGGCGAGATCCAGATCGCAACATCTCGGGAGATTCCGTTGAATCTCCCGAGGCGTTTTGAGCATCGTGAATCTCGCAAGATCCAACCGTGTTGTCCTGACACCAAGTCAGGCATGAGGAGGCAGCCAACTCCGTCCCAGAGTCTAAATAAACTATAATGGGAGGGATATAATTAACAAGTAATGCTCGAGAGTGCAGTGGCTGCAAGGGCATCTCTAGCTAAAGATATCTGCTTTTGTGTTGCTGCCATTATCTTACCTTGCGGCGTTATCGCTCTTCTATGTTGCTTCTTGTATTTAAGAACGAGGAAAAAGAGCCATGAACCTCTTTATTGTTTCTCCACTAATTGTCTTCATTTCCCTCCTCACCCAAAAGAACTGAAGGACTTGCATTAACATAATGCCTTTCACCGCCTCAGAACACCTCAAAGCACTTCACACCCCCAAAGATACCTTCTGAAGGGCAGACACTGTTGTAATACAGGAAATATGTGCATGTCAAGCTTCTACAAAGCAGCAACGTGTTAATGAGCGAACAGTTCTGTTGGTCGAGAGATAAACATTGGACACGGCGCCGGGGAAAGTTCAACTGCAGTTCTCTGCAATGGTGGTCCTGAGACCGTTTTGGCATCCCCCAGTTTAGCGTCTCATCTGAAACACAGTGCCACCGACAGACTGGAGACTGGAGACGCCCGGGAATGGTTTCACCGGTGCCTATTTTGACCACTGTTCTTGTGGAGAAATTCAACTGTGGGTGGCATCATGGCTGGGCACAATCCCATCGACTTTCTGCACTGCCGCTTTCCCCGGGAGGCCACTGGACCACGATCAGAAGCCGAGAGCAAGATCGAGCACGTACAACAACAAACTGTGTTTAGGTACTGCCGTCGGCTTCGAAGAAAGCACCCAGTATGCGACACTGACAGGATGGCCAATTTTTTCAAAAGTTCACTGATCGAACCTCGGGCCTTCTCATTTTGTCTTGCCTTGTATCCCATCAGACATTGCATTTAACCTTCAAGTTGACCCCATGTAGCTTTAGATCTTTTTTTTAATTTCACGGGCAATATAAGTTTGGGTTCAGTGAAAGGTAATTAAACACCATTGGTTTATTTAGTCTGGGCAACACCTTGTGCTTATTTCTCAAACAGTGCCGTCAATATTTTCCTGTCTGAGTTTATACATTTCTGCTCACTGCGCTGTCTTTTCTCTGGATTCAGACTATCAATAAAGGTGTTGTTGTCAGCACAAGATTGCACTTTAGTTGTTGTTTTCCACGTAAGATTTTTGTCATAAAAGTGTCAACACAAACTACTGTTACGATATGTCAGAGCCCAGTGGTGAATCCGTGCCTGTTATATTCTACCACAGCACTGCTGCTGTTCTCTGAGGTGTACATCTACTAGCTTCTCGGGCTTTGCAAATGAATTTAGAAGACATACAAACTCAGATAGATCCAAGTGAACAAAGGAGAAAGAACATTTCAGCACAGGAACAGGACCTTCGGCCCACCAAGCCTGCAATGATCTAGATTCTTTATTTAAGACCATAAGACACAGGAGAAGAATTAGGCCACTCGGCCCATCAAGTCTGCACCGCCGTTCAATCATTGTTGATATTTTCTCATCCCCATTCTCTTGTCTTGTCCCCATAACCCCTGATCTCCTTATTAATTAAGAACCTATCTATCTCTGTCTTGAAGCCACTCAGTGATTTGGCCTCCACAGCCTTCTGCAGCAATGCGTTCCACAGATTCACCGCCCTCTGGCTGAAGAAATTCCTCCTCATCTCTGCTTTAAAGGATCGTCCCTTCAGTCTGAGATTGTGTCCTCTGGTTCTAGTTTTTCCCACAAGTGGCGACATCCTCTCCACGTCCACTCTATCCAGGCCTCGCAGTATCCTGCAAGTTTCAATGAGATCCTTCCTCATCCTTCTAAACACTAACGAGTACAGACCCGGAGTCCTCAACCGTTCCTCATACAACAAGCTCTTCATTCCAGCGATCATTCTTGTGAACCTCCTCTGGCCCCTTTCCAAGGCCAGCATATCCTTCCTTTAAACCTTCTACTTATTGCCGAAATGATCTGTATCCCTCTGGCCTCCCTTGTGTCAACCCCAATCTCCCATGAATCAACCTCAGTTTCCTATGAGTCAACTTTGATTTCCTTGAGTCAACGCCACTACCCTCAAGTCAACCCCGGTATGCCCACATCAAACCCAATATTCCCTGGCTCAACCCTGGTATCACCAAGTCAAACCCTGTACCTCTTGGCTCAAGCCTGGTATTCCCTGAGTCAAACCCTGTGTCTCCTCTTCACCCGCCCTAGAAGACATGGAGCCACTCTGTGAGTGCTGCGTTCACCTATGAGGTCCCCCAGGTGGTCTGCTCGGCAGGTAGGCACCTTTTTGAGCAAGGTCGTTGTCATAATATACACCAGTACATCATGGTGCAGATACACACACACTGATGGACACACAGCAAGACCAATCAACACACACAACACCACAGCCAATCACCAGTTAGAGCACACTCACTATAAAGACAGGGGGCATCAGAGTTCCCGCTCATTCGGGATGCAGCTAGATAGTAGGACAGAGGTTACAGCTTACAGCACAGATCCTCACCATGTACTGAGTGCATAGACTGGTACGGACAGGCATAGGTCTTTAGTTTAATCTAACATCGTGTTAACCCACAGTGAAAGTATGTTCAACAGTTTCTAACTTAATAAAATAGTGTTGCACTATTTTAAGCGTTGGTGGCCTGTATGTGTTCCCCGGATCCAGAGCACCCAACACATCATGATACCAGGAGTTGAGGGATATTAGAACTTCTTAGACCTACCTGCAAGTGATCTGCCTTCCACCAGCATACAGTCATCCTGCAAAATGGACAGCGTCCGCCCGCTGCCGCCGCTCCGCATCACCGGTAACCTCGGGGCCAACTGGAAGATATTCAAACAACGCTTCCAGCTCTATCTTGAAGCCACAGACCAGGAAGATGTCTCGGACACCAGGAAGATCGCTCTCTTCCTATCCATGGCCGGGGACATGCCATCCACATTTTCAATTCTCTCACCTTTGCTGATGATGAAGATAAATTAAAAGTCAAGACGGTCCTCCTTAGGTTTGACAGTCACTGCAACATAGAGGTGAATGAAAGTTTCGAGCGCTATGTATTCCAACAGCGTTTGCAGGGTAAGGATGAACCTTTCCAGTCCTTTCTCACCCACCTCCGCATCCTTGCGCAGTCCTGTAATTACGGGCCCACCTCCGACTCCATGATATGTGACCAGGTTGTTTTCGGTGTTCAGTCGGACCCCCTACGCCAGCAGCTCCTCAAGGTAAAGCAGCTCACCCTAGCGACCGCCATCGTGACCTGCGTGCTACACGGACACGCCACTAGTCGGTATTCCCACATCCAAGCAGCTGAAACGGCACGGCAAGGTCCCCACGAGGCAGACCGGGTCCAAGCAATCGAGCAACTCCAGGGCCTCAGCCTGGATGAGGGTGGCCATTTTGCGCGCTTTTCAGATTGCGCACTGAACGAGGGGACGGGGACGTCGACGAACGTACTACGCAGGCGCGCACCAAGTACAGCCGCACCGCACATGCGCGGTGGTGCAGCGAACGTACTGACGTTACAGCGTGCGGCAACTGTGGCTCCACCCACTTAAAGCGGCAATGCCCTGGCAAATCCCGACAATGCCTGAGATGTGGCAAACTTGGCCACTATGCTGCTTTATGCAGATCAGCTCAGCCTGCCAATTCGTATCGCTCCGGCCAGCCTCGCAGTAATGTCCGGGCCATTCAACCCACGATGCGGACCTACTACCCGTTACTGACACCGAGGACCAGAAGGTACCTTTTCGAGTCGGTATCGTTACAAAAAACAGGGTGTCCCCGAAACAAAGAATCCAGCCTCTATCGGTATACAGCATCGATCCAGACGAGTGGTGTGCCACCCTTACGGTCAACCGATCCCAAATACGATTCCGCCTGGACACTGGTGCCTCCGCCAATCTCATTGCGCGGTCCGTCCTCCTGAGCCTTCATGTCAAACCTGCCATCCTCCCATCAGCTTGCCAGCTATTAGATTATAATGGCAATGCCATTGCTGCCAGCGGCTCTTGTCAACTTGAAGTGACGTACAGGTCACGCAAAGCCATCCTTCCCTTTGAAATCGTGGGCTCCTCGAAAGCCTCCCTGCTTGGCGCGCAGGCGTGCAAGCTGTTGAACCTAGTTCAGAGAGTTGACTCTCTCTCCCCTGCTGACGAGTCTACCTTTCAGGACACCGACTTCAGGGCGCAGCTCAACGCCATTATCAACCAGTACCACGATGTCTTCGAAGGCATGGGCACGCTCCCGTACACCTACAAGATTTTATTAAAACCGAATGCCACGCCTGTGGTTCACGCATCTCACAGGGTCCCAGCACCCCTTAAGGACCGCCTCAAGCAGCAGCTGCAGGACCTCCAGAACCAACGAGTGATTTCCAAAGTCACGGAAACGACCGACTGGGTCAGTTCCATGGTATGTGTAAAAAAGCCTTCCGGCGAATTGAGAATTTGCATTGATCCCAAGGATCTAAATCGCAATATCATGAGGGAGCATTATCCAATTCCCAAGCGCGAAGAGCTCACATGTGAGATGGCTCGCGCCAAGCTCTTCACCAAACTCGACGCATCAAAAGGATTCTGGCAAATCCAGCTCGATAAATCCAGCAGGAAACTTTGCACATTTAATACCCCCTTTGGCAGATATTGTTACAACAGGATGCCATTCGGATCATATCTGCATCAGAAGTGTTCCATAGGATTATGGAACAAATGATGGACGGCATTGAAGGTGTTCGCGTCTATGTCGATGACATAATCATTCACCACCCCGCAGGAGCATGTTAGTCGCCTCCAGTGCGTATTCAGACGTATACATGAGCATGGCCTCCGCCTCAACAGGGCCAAATGCTCTTTTGGTCAGACGGAACTCAAGTTCCTCGGGGACCACATCTCCCAATTGGGTGTGCAGCCGGATGCGGACAAGGTTGCTGCCATCACAGCTATGAAAACACCAGAGGACAAGAAGGCGGTCCTCCGATTTCTGGGCAGGGTCAATTTTTTAGGGAAATGTATCCCTAACCTCGCCTCTCATACCACGGCTCACAGGAACCTGGTCAGGAAGACGACAGACTTCCAATGGCTCCCTGCCCACGAGCGCGAATGGAGAGAACGCAAAGCAAAACTGACCACGGCCCCGGTCTTAGCTTTCTTTGATCCAGCAAAGGAGACCAAAATTTTGACCGATGCCAGCCAATCCGGCATTGGGGCAGTGCTCCTCCAACGTGATGAGGCCTCATCCTGGGCCCCCGTTGCATATGCGTCACGTGCGATGACCCCCACGGAGCAGCGCTACGCGCAGATAGAAAAGGAGTGCCTGGGCCTTCTGACCGGTGTGGTTAAGTTTCACGATTATGTCTACGGACTTTCTCAATTCACCGTCGAGACCGACCATCGCCCGCTGGTCAATACAATACAGAAAGACTTCAACGGCATGACGCCTCGCCTCCAGCGTATTCTTCTCAAGTTCCGGCGATATGACTTCCAGCTGGTATACACCCCAGGCAAAGACCTCATCATTGCTGATGCTCTCTCCAGGGCAGTCAACACTCCATGTGACCCAGCGGGATGTGTCAGCCAGGTTGACGCCCATGTGGCATTCGCGGCCTCCAATCTACCTGCCTCGGATGAACGCCTCGTCCACATTCGCCGCGAGATGGCGGCTGACCCCTTGCTACAGCGTGTCATGCACCACCTAACGGACGGGTGGCTCAAGGGCCAATGCCTCAGTTCTATAATGTCAGAGATGATCTGGCGGTAGTAGACGGGGTTCTTCTAAAACTGGACCGCATTATCATCCTGCATAGCATACGCCAACTTGTCCTGGAACAACTACACGAGGGCCAGCTTGCCGTGGAAAAGTGCCGCCGACGGGCCCGAGAGGCAGTGTACTGGCCCGGCATTAATGAGGACATAGCCAATACAGTGCTCAACTGCCCCACTTGTCAGCACTTCCAGCCGGCCCAACCGCGTGAGACCCTGCAGCCCCATGAGTTGGTCACGTCACTATGGACCAAGGTGGGCATCGACCTGTTCCACGCGCTGGGTAGAGACTATGTCCTGATCGTGGACTACTTTTCGAATTACCCAGAGGTGATACGGTTGCACGACATCACATCGTCTGCAGTCATTCGTGCATGGAAAGAAACATTTGCTCGACACGGCATCCTGTTCACGGTTATGTCGGACAGTGGCCCCAGCTTCGCCTGCCAGGAATGGTCCAACTTTGCCAGGCGGTACAATTTTGCCCATGTGACATCCAGCCCCCTGTACCCCCAATCCAATGGCAAAGCGGAGAAGGGAGTACACATAATCAAACGGCTCCTCTGCAAGGCTGCCGATGCTGGGTCCGATTTCTACCTCGCCTTGCTGGCCTATCGTACCGCCCCGCTGTCCACTGGCCTGTTGCCAGCCCAGTTACTCATGGGTCATACCCTGAGGACGACGGTGCCGTCTATCCATGTCCCAGACCTCGACCACGTTCCGGTCCTTCGCCGGATGCAGCTGTCTCATGCACAGCACAAGGCGGCTCATGATTCCCGTGTGGCTGATCTCCCTGCTCTGGCTCCAGGTGACAACGTCCGTGTCCATCTTCCGGTTGGTGGCTGTTCTGCAACCGCTGTTGTCCTTTGGCAGGTGGCCCCACGCTCGTTCCTGGTTCGTCTATCGGATGATTCTATTCTGCGCCGCAATTGACGCGCCCTTCGTCTCGTTCCACGCTCGCCACATGATCCTCCACTGTCGCCTCGCCCTCCTGCTGACCCTGCCACGGACTATGCCGAGCTCCCTGTCACTCTGCCTCCCCCTGACTCTGACGCAGTCCAGCCCGCTCCTGAACCGGCGGCTCTCGACCCACCCTTGAGGCGGTCAACCAGAATTTGTCGCCACCTGAGAGACTTAATTTATGAACTTTGTGAACTTATAGACTCTCTGAATTGTTTTGTTGCTTTGTTTGACCATTTCCCTTGTTTGTTTATAGTGTTGATCTTGTTATTCTTGTTGCATACTGCTTTTCTGCACCAGACACCTTCCCATGTAAATAGCTTAGTTCTCATGTACGTAGTCCTGTAAATATGTCTTCACACCCCACACGTAGTTAGGAACATTCTCACCATACACTATTTATTGCCACACACATACATTCTTTTATGAAAGGGGGGATGTCATAATATACACCAGTATATCATGGTGCAGACACACACACTGATGGACACACAGCAATACCAATCAACACACACAACACCGCAGCCAATCACCAGTTAGAGCACACTCACTATAAAAACAGGGGGCACCAGAGTTCCCGCTCATTCGGGATGCAGCCTCCTAGAAGGACAGGGCTTACAGCTTACAGCACAGATCCTCACCATGTGCTGAGTGCATAGATTGGTACGGACAGGCATAGGTCTTTAGTTTAATCTAACATCGTGGTAACCCACAGTGAAAGTATGTTCAACAGTTTCTAACTTAATAAAATAGTGTTGCCCTATTTTAAGTGTTGGTGGCCTGTATGTGTTCCACGGATCCAGAGCACCCAACACATCAGTCGTCCCTTGTGCCGCTCTGACATCATGCCGCTGTGGGTGGATTTTTTGGCGTGGAGGTATGAACCTGGCGTACGGGGCCAATGATAAGATGCCAATGCGTTCCAATAAGGTTACCGACATTGAACGGCGGTAAACGTGGCCCGCCAGCGACAGATCATGCTTTCACGTTAACATGAAAGGCAACTTTGGACTTCTCACAAAACTTTCTATCTCCGTTGCCGAAACCACCCAGAGCGAAATGGAGGGGAGTATTTCAAAAGGCTTCATTGGCTGTGAAGCGCTTTGAGATGTTCAGCAGTTGTGAGAGATCGCTGTATAATTGCAAGTCTTTCTCTACGAAGGGTTTTGACAGAGTAGACAGGGGGAAACAGATAGGAAGGACCTGAGGATCCAGGTTTGAGGTGGTTGGCGAAATGGGAGGGAGAGATGTGGAGAATGCTTCTTCCTTCGGTAAGCTACTCTGACCTGGAATGGACTTCCTGAACAGGTGCAGGAAGCTAATTTCACAGCGACAGACTTCCAAAAAATAATTTGATAAATACGCCACACCTGGAGTATTGTGTTCAGTTTTGGTCTCCTTATCTGGGGAAAGGACGTACTGGCGCTGGAGGGTGTGCAGAGGCGATTCACTAGGTTAATCCCAGAGTTGAGAGGGTTGGATTACGAGGAGAGGTTGAGTAGACTGGGACTATACTCGTTGGAATTTAGAAGGATGAGGTGGGATCTTATAGAAACATATAAAATTATGAAGGGAATAGATAGGATAGATGCGGGCAGGTTGTTTCCACTGGCGGGTGAAAGCAGAACTAGTGGGCATAGCCTCAAAATAAGGGGAATTAGATTTAGGACTGAGTTTAGGAGGAACTTCTTCACCCAAAGGGTTGTGAATCTATGGAATTCCTTGCCCAGTGAAACAGTTGAGGCTCCTTCATTAAATGTTTTTAAGATAAAGATAGATAGTTTTTTGAAGAATAAAGAGATTAAGGGTTATGGTGTTTGGGCCGGAAAGTGGAGCTGAGTCCACAAAAGGTCAGCCATGATCTCATTGAATGGCGGAGCAGGCTCGAGGGGCCAGATGGCCTACTCCTGCTTCCAGTTCTTATGTTCTTATGTTCTTGTTCTTAAAAAGAAAACAAAACATCACAGGGTGATGGAGAAGGAGCAGGGGAGTGGAGGTAATTTGAGAGCCGGTATAAATGCGATGCGCCAAATGTTCTCCTTTTGTGCTGTATGATTCTAGCTGAATAAATGAACTTGCATCTTGCATAACATAACGAATGCCTCCCCCCCCCCCCCCCGCACCCCCCCCCCCCCCCCCCCCCCACACACACACAATCCCCGCTCTCATCTCTTTGAGGACCGTAAGATAGACTACAGCAACTTGATCTGCATTCAGAGTTCTTGTTTAAGCAATAACAAAGTCTGCTGTTTTACATATTTAATTCCTGCATCAACAATATGCCACGGAGTCGCTAGCTTCAACAGGAAAGGATGATACAGATTAGCCTACGCCTTATCTTGGGGCTCTCTTCGAATGGCTCTGCCGAATTCTTGGTGGTGGGTCATTTTCTTGAGAACAAAATGGCCACCGACCATACAAATTTAGTGGTGGGACAGCCAATACCCATCAGTGCAGCTATGTGCCCCACACCTAACGTGGGTTTCCTCCGGGTGCTCCGGTTTCCTCCCACACTCCAAAAACGTGTAGATTAGGTGAATTGGCCATCATTAATTGCCCTTCGTGACCAAAAAAGGTTAGGAGGAATTCTTGGGTTACGGGGATAGGGTGGATGTGAGGGCTTAAGTGGGTCGGTGCAGACTCAATGGGCCGAATGGCCTCCTTCTGCACTGTATGTCCTGTGTCTAAGTTAACTCCGCTGCCGATGCAGCCCTCCACGTCAGTAATTTTTAAAGTCAAAATATGTCAAGTTTGCATTGCGATTTAATGTGGTGTAAAAATGGGCTCTTAAAGATTTGTCGGGGGAAAAGTGACATTATTTGAGACTGTGGGCAATCTGAATGGCGCAGCATATTTTGGCAACTGCCGCTGGGAGTGAAGGGCATGGGGTCTTCTTCTGTGTTTCACAAATACAGAAAATGTGTCCCTTTTCACCAACCAATTGCAATAAAATGAAAATTAGGGAATCTAATAAATGCGAATTGGTTAAGGAGACAGATGGACGGAGGGCTTTGACATGTGGATTACCCTAGCAACATGAAACAGATATTTGCCTGAGCAAGTGGATAGCAATGGGACATTGAATTCAGGAATTATTATATTCAGGTTCTCTGATCCTCTGCAAATCCAGCCCTCCATAACAGTTACTAAAATCTGAAGACGACTCTAAACATTGGACAGACTTTTCTCATCTCTTTGCAGCGTGGCAGCAGGCGTGGAAAGCGGCGTGGAAACCGTGGGCCCTAACTTCGGCTTCCTCTGCCGTATTGTTAGGCAGCACGGTAGCACAGTGGTTAGCACTGTGGCTTCACAGTGCCAGGGTCCCTGGTTCGATTCCCGCCTGGGTCACTGTCTGTGCGGAGTCTGCACGTTCGCCCCGTGTCTGCGTGGGTTTCCTCCGGGTGCTCCGGTTTCCTCCCACAAGTCTCGAAAGACGTGCTGTTAGGTAATTTGGACATTCTGAATTCTCCCTCCGTGTACCCGAACAGGCGGCGGAATGTGGGGACTGGGGGATTTTCACAGTAACGTCATTGCAGTGTTAGTGTAAGCCGACTTGTGACAATAAAGATTATTGTTAAAATATTCCAAGGGGCGGGTCCCACAACGTCACGCTGGGTCACCAGCAAATTAAGTTGGGACGCCGAATGCCCCTGGACACCCCACGGAACATTCCAAAATCCAGTCCCACCGGCACCCAACCCCCCCACCATCCAACAAGCAACACCGCCCCCCCGCCTCCAAGGAACATCCCCCCCCCACCTCCGGAGCTTCCCTCAGTACTACCCCGTGGCATTGCCCCAGGCACTAGGGTCAGGGCCCGAGCAGATTCAGGGGCAGTGTCCCAACATGAACCTCTCCCCCCCCCCCCCCACCCCCCCGAGCGATGCACTCGCATGAATCCCGCTGGCGGGTTCTGTTCTAAGTTGGGGGGGAGGGCGGAGTGACTGTCAGGCGCAAATGCCTGATCATTACATTTAAATGTATTCAAATTGAGAACCCTACGTTCAACGTTTGTTGACGGGGGGATGCTGGGATAATCGGAAGGGGATGCTGGTGCCAATCGTGTTTTGGGACTCTCGTGGGATTTCCCGCTCCCACCGCTAGTCCCACCGCCAAAAACTGGGAGTGGAGAATATCCCCCATTTTCCCTGATCTGCTCTGTCTGCAGATGCTGACAGAATTGCAGAGATTTTCCGGAACTCTCTGTTGTTATTTCAGAGTTCCAGCTTCCTCCGTATTTTCCATTTCTTCTTATAGTCAGGTGCACTGCCTTCCCTAAGCAGGTTACTGATGTAACTTCATGATTTGATGCATTTAAAGAGATGCTCAATAAGTGCCTGAGGGAGAAAGGAATAGAAGAATAGATAGATGGGTTCAGATGACGTCGGGTGACAGGAGGGCCTGTGGGAAGCATAGGCCATTGGGGTTCGAGCAACCTTCTTCTGCATTGTCAATTGAATGATTTTCAATGTAAAATCACCGAATCGCGCAGCACAGGAACAGGCCATTTGGCCTTTCATGTCCGTGCAAGCCCTTTGAAAGAGCTATTCCATCAATCCCCTTTTCTTTTCTCATAGACCTGAAATTTCTTTTGTCCTTCCAAGCACAGGGAACAGCATCCATCAACGGAAATATTCTAATTGCCTGGCTAAGATCTTTCAAGGTATATCGAAACCCCGGTGGAATATATTTTTTCTCCAGTTGTTCATGGGAGATTCTGCCCCATGATTCCGTTGACATTTCCTGCGAGCATTAGTGACTGGAGGAGAATTTCTCGGCCGTCACCTTGAAAACTAACCCCACCCCCTTCCCTTCCTGCTTGAACATCTACTCCTTCAGCGTTCTGTAAATGCGGCTCTTTTTCATTTGGTCTGTCAGGCTATCTTGGGGATTGTGAGCATCACATTATAACACAAGGTCATCCGTTAATTCAACAGTGGATCTCGTCTTGTATAAACACATTTTGGCTGAATCTGCCTTCAATCTTAATGCTCTCCAATTTGCAGAAGTCTACAGAAAATGCCATCTAAATCTGGAAATGTTTTAAAAGGAAAAATAGCAATCACTTCATAACATAATTAGACGTGTAACTTATCTGTTGCATTTCGCTTGTGACATTTTTACCAAAGATGTATTTCAAACTGCCTTTCCTTTAAGTTTCATTGTTGTAACCTCATTTGCCTGTTAAATTATCCTTTCCTGTGTTAGTCATAGAGTCAGACAGCACAGAAATAGGCCCTTCGGCCCACCTTGACTATGGCAACCATCAAATTCCAATTCATACTAATTCCGTTTACCAGCACTTGGTCCACAGCCTACTCTGCCTTGGCGATTTAAGAGCTCGCCCAGATGCGAGAGTACCTGCCTCTACCACCCTCTCAGGCAGCACGTTCCATATTTCCACCACTCTCTGGGTGAAACAATGTTTTCTCAGGTCTCCTCTAAACCACAAACTCCTCACCTTAAACCTATGCCTCCTGGTCTTAGACACCTGCCATGGGGGAAAAGATTCTTATGATCTACCCTATCTATGCCTCCATAATTTTGTATACCAGGACTTGATAGTCTGAGTTCTCAGGAGAGGCTGGATAGGCCGGGACTTTTTTCCCTAGAGCGTAGGAGGCTTCAGGGTGATCTTATAGAGGTCTATAAAATAATGAGGAGCATCGATAAGGTAGATAGTCAACATATTTTCCCAAAGGTAGAGGAGTCTAGAACTAGAGGGCATAGGTTTAAGTTGAGAGGTGAGATATACAAAAGAGACCAGGGGCGACATTCTCCGACCCCCCGCCGGGTCGGAGAATCGCCGGGGGCTGGCGTGAATCCCGCCCCCGCCTGTTGCCGAAGTCTCCGGCACTGGAGATTCGGCGGGGGCGGGAATCGCGTCGCGCCGGTTGGCGGGCCCCCCGCTCGATTCTCCGGCCCGGATGGGCCGAAGTCCCGCCGATAAATTGCCTGTCCCGCCGGCGTAAATTAAATCACCTACCTTACCGGCGGGACAAGGCGGCGTGGGCGGGCTCCGGGGTCCTGGGGGGGGCGCGGGGCGATCTGACCCCGGGGGGTGCCCCCACGGTGGCCTGGCCCGCGATCGGGGCCCACCGATCCGCGGGCGGGCCTGTGCCGTGGGGGCACTCTTTCCCTTCCGCCTCCGCCACGGTCTCCACCATGGCGGAGGTGGAAGAGACTCCCTCCACTGCGCATGCGTGGGAAACTGTCAGCGGCCGCTGACGCTCCCGCGCAAGTGCCGCCTGGAGATGTCACTTCCGCGCCAGCTGGCGGGGCAACAAAGGCCGTTTCCGCCAGCTGGCGGGGCGGAAATTCCTCCGGCGTCGGCCTAGCCCCTTAATGTTGGGGCTCGGCCCCCAAAGATGCGGAGCATTCCGCACCTTTGGGGCGGCGCGATGCCCGTCTGATTGGCGCCGTTTTGGGTGCCAGTCGGCGGACCTCACGCCTTTTCCGGAGAATTTCGGGAAATTTCTTCACACAGAGGGTGGTGAGCATCTGGAACGGGCTGCCAGAGGCAGTGGTAGAGGCGGGTACAATTATGTCCTTTAAAAAGCAGTTCGACAGTTACATGGGCAGGATGGGTTTAGAGGGATATGGGCCAAATGCGGGAAAGCGGGGCTAGCCTAGTGATAGAAACTGGTCCGAAGGGCATGTTTCCATGCTGTAAAGACCTATGACTCTATGGCCGGGATTCTCCGCCGGCGGGATTCTCCATTATGCCGGAGGTTTCCTGACGGCGTGGGGCTGTCCCACAATGGGAAACCCCACCGGCTGGCGTAACAGAGAATCTCGCCGGCCGGTGGGGGAAGAGATGTGGCGCAGCGGGCGGAGAATCCCAGCCCATGACTCTATCCAGTCTCTCCTCATAGCTGAAACTTCCCATCCCAGGCAACATCCTGGTGAATCTCCTCTGCACCCCCGAGCAGAACTGCCCTCAATATTCCATCTGTGGCCGAACCAATGTTTTATAAAGTTGTACCACGACCTCCCTGCTCCTATATTCTATGCCCTGGCTAATGAAGGCAAGCAATCCGTATGCTCTCTTCACTACCCTTTCAATTATATTTTGCAAACAGAAAAGAAATGTAGGAAGGGTTTCTTTTCCAAAGTCTGTGACCTTCAAGAGAGGTTATCATTGTTGAGGAAAGGGCAGCAGGGTGGCATTGCTGCCTCACGGTGCTGAGGACCCGGGTTCGAATCCCGGCCCTGGGTCACTGTTGAGTTTGCACATTCTCCCCGTGTCTGCGTGGGTCTCACCCCCACAACCCAAAGATGTGCAGGTTAGGTGGATTGGCCACGCTAAATTTCCCCTGAATTGGAAAAAATAATTGGGTACTCTAAATTTTTTTAAAAAATCATTGTTGAGGAAATTCGTGAGTTTCTTCCTCTGAACAGACGAGTCTCAATACCTTGTTTCTAAAATACATTTAGAATACCCAATTATATTTTTCCAATTAAGGGGCAATTTAGTGTGGTCAATTCACCTAACCAGCACATCTTTTAGGTTGTGGGGGTGAAACCTACACAAATACAGGGAGAATGTGCAAACTCCACACGGACAGTGACCCGGGGCCGGGATCGAATCTGGGTCCTCAGCGCCGTAGGCAGCAGTGCTAATTACTGTGCCACTGAGTCACTCCTCAATACCTCATTGGTGTTTTCATTTCCAAATGAAAGAAAGACTTGCATTTATCTAGTGGCTTTCTGACCTCAGAACATCCAACTGCACCTCATCGCCACTTTCGAAGTGTAGTCGCTGTTGTAATGTTCGAAATACAGCAGCTGATCTGCGCACAGCAAGCTCCCACAGTCATCGAGATGACAACAACCAAGACCATCAGCTGGATTCTCAGGTCGCCGACGGCAAAATCACGTGTGGCGATGGGCCGGAGAATCCAAATTCCCGACAGGATCGGGGCCGGCGCCACTTCCGCGATGCGCCGCCCCCTCCCAAGTGGCATACTCGCAGAGTACGGCACGCAATGTATCTACCGCCTCAGGCCATTGCCTGAGGCCCGACCCCCCGATCGGCTGAGTTCCCGACGCTGTGGGACACGTGTGGTCTCACCTGTCGGTAACCCAGCCTGGCGGTTGCGGACTCAGTCCGGGGATGGCCGATCCACGGGCAGGGGTGAACATATTCGGGGTTGGGGGCACTGTGGTGGGGCGGTCCGGGGCGCACGAGCCGGCCGAAGGGGGGGTCTATTTCGCTGGCCGGGTGCGCGAGCGGCATCCGCCATGAAGCATGGCGCGGCCGTTGCAGTTCGCCGCCATGCCCATGTGCGGCCACGGACCCAGCAATTCTCCGGGGCGTATCGGCAGCTAGAGCTGGGTGCTCGACGCTGCTTTCCTGCTAGCCCCCAGCAAAACGGAGAATCGGTGGCCGTTTTGCGCCAGTTTCCCCACCATTTCCACGCCTGCGCGGGGACATAGTATCCAAATTGGAGAATCCAGCCCCATTTGTTTTAGTGATGTTGGGTGAGGGGTCAATATTGGCCAAGACACCTGGGGTGGCTCCCCAATTCTTCAAAACTCCCTTGGAGTCTACTATATCCACCTTGAAGGGAAGATGAGGTATTAGTTAACATCTCATTCAGAAAAATACACTTCTGAGATAGCAGAACGCCCTCAGTAATATCCTGGGAAATAAGACTGGATAATACACTGAAGTCCCTGGCATGGGACTTGAGCTTATAACCCTCTTCAGTCCAGAGGTAAACAAGCTATTTATTGAACTACAACGGAGCACTTCCATCATTGTGGAAGCTTTGGCAATTGCAATCACTGCAGCTAAAAGCCTTTTGGGCGACATTATCCCTTTCAGGACAGTGTTAAAGTGCAGAATGATGTGATTCAGATGTTTTTATACGTTGTGAGAAAGTTAAGGTAAGCAGAGTATTTTCATGGCTCCTGTTAATAGTGAAGAATTGCGAGTTTATTTGTCTGCTGTCCATCATTTCCTTTCAAGTGTGCATATCTAATTTGTGCATTCTAATATTCACATATTGGCACAATTTGAATGAATGGGTTATTATTGAGCTCACAGTGGATGTCTCCACACTGAACAGCTTGGAGAGCTGCCATTTGGAATGATAATGTTTTGGTTCTCAGTTCCGATGATGCGTGGAATCTTCTTTATCCCCATTGCCGTGGATTATAGCAGATTTGCTCTGTTATTAAGCATTTGACCTTAAAGCTTTAGAAGAGAGGTGAACCTTGGTGTACCACGAAGGCTGGCTTAAGTCAACTGTGCAGTTTATATACTCAAATGGCAATAAAATGGGATGATTCTCTCCATTATTGAGTTTAAGTAAGCTAATTTCCCCAAGGGTTTGTCCTCTGAGTCCTTGTCAACTGAAGAATTGCACATGTCCAATACACTTGAGAGCCATATCTCTGTGAAACAGAATGCATTATTATTATTGCTCCATAATATCCAAGGAGTTACTCAACATGGGCTGCGTTGCTATGAAACCTATCTCTGAGACAGTGCAACCCACGCTTCCCGCGGTGAACTGCATTCTCGACTTATTGTAAGGCTGGGGGACGAACTCGCCGAGGAGGTTGTGGATTTGTGTTCAGTTGGCACTTCTGAAGATCGACATTTGGAGCGCAGGGGCATTCATGGTGGGTAGAGATAGCGAGAAACACTGCACCACTTTGAATTTCCAGGGGATGTTCCCTGGAGCAGGGAGTCATTAGACGGCGTGGGCTGGAGGTTTCAGAATAGATGTGGGGATGGGCCCACAGGCCTTTTGTTTTCTTCTTCGATGTCCAACTATTCTAAAGTTGTCTTTCTTCCGGCCATATTGAAGTAGCAACGGTTGAAGAACGATGTAAATTCCTTAACAGTTAGAAGCCAAAATAGGAAATCTCAGGCACAGCAAAACCAAACCAAACTGCAAGATCATTGATAATCCACACATAAGAAATGGTGGGGGTGAGGCAACTTCATTAACGCTATAGGCTTGCTTCTTCGACAAACTGTGCATCATCCAATTTATCATGAATTTCATCCCACCGCTTTAGTCTCCAGAGGAAAGTTCTCCTTTGACATCTCCTTACAGATGATGAAAAAGAACTTCTTTCAATACATCAATTGAATCCACATCAACTGAATGCTCAAGAATTCCAACTAAGGAACCAGCAATGGAAGGATTGTGCACTATCATTCACACAGTTCCCCTGAGCTCTTTGGACAGGAAACTGGATCGATTTTGTGCTGTTTCTCACCCCTCTTTTGATCATACCCCTCATTGGTGTGGCGTTCTTTATGTTGCTGAATTCAGGATGGTTGGCGTAGTGTTCACAAAGACCACAAAATAGCTTTAACTTGAAAAAAGCTATAAATTTATTAACACTACTAATTTGGATTCGACACCCACTCCTAAATAATACACAGTTGATAATTATCATATAATCTACACTCACCTACAACTAATCTCTACACTATTATAAACTATGATCTGCTCTCACTCACACTATCTTTCCTGCAGTCTGTACTCTAGCTAACTCCTTCACTTCACTCCCCCACAATGTCTTATATACATGCAACTCTAGCTCCCTCTAGTGGCTGATCTACACATTTCATTAACCCTTGCAGCTCTTACATTTATGATAATACCACAATCGGCTTGACCATTTCTTTTTGACATTTACTTTTTCCCACGGCAAAAATAAATGGAGTTGAACCCCCGCGCCCCCGACCCAAACATTACGATTGAAAGTGAAGCATTCAAATGTGTGCGGGTTGGATGGATTGGCCATGCGAACAAATTGCCCCATTAGTGCCCAAAGGTGAGGTGGGGTTACGGGATTGTAGAGATAGGGTGGGGGTGTTGGGTTAGGTAGGGTGCTCTTTCAGAGGGTGGGTGCAGACTCGATGGGCCAAATGGCCTCCTTGTGCACTGTAGAGCTTCTACGATTCTACGATTCCATGATCAGTGCTTTGCACTGCACTTGGTCCCAAAGCTCAAGGTCCATGACACGCTGTCACGATGGGTGTGGCGCAGTGGAACTCTTGGCTGCTCATGGTCACCCACACTGACCTTATCCAACTCGTGGGATTCTGACATCTTAAATAGGGAGATATTAGGCGTAATTTAAACTTGCGCAAGTGAATGAGTTAGAATTCTCATTTCCGCTGGCTAATGAGTCATTAACTAAAGGTCTCTAATTTAAGATCGAAGAATAACATAAACAAAGGGAGAGACCCGGGTTCGATTCCCGGCTTGGGACACTGTGCGGAGTCTGCACGTTCTCACCGTGACGCCATGGGTTTCCTCCGGGTGCTCCGGTTTCCTCCCACAAGTCCCGAAATACGTGCTTGTTCGGTGAATTGGACATTCTGAATTCTCCCTGTGTACCCGAACAGGCGCCGGAGTGTGGCGACTAGGGGATTTTCACAGTAACTTCATTGCAGCGTTAATGTAAGCCTGCGTGCGACACTCATAAAGATTATTATTATTAGAAGACATAGTCGGGTTGTTAGGAGAATGGACAATCAGAAATAGTGATGAGAGCAAAAAATATTTCAGCAATGAGGCAAAATGGTGGCCTACCCTTTAACTCACATTCTGTTCACCAAGGGAAATTGTGCTGCAGAGCAAAAAACTCCAGTCTCAGGTGATTGACTTTTCTCCAACAAGTTTTGCTTTCGTGATACCAAAGCGCGCTCCTTAATTTTTGTATTCAGGCCACAGATTATTGATCCTGAGTACATGAAAATGTGATATCTGCGGCCTTTGACAGTGTGGATGAGCCCACAAAGAAGGAATATTTTAGCCCAGTCAGTTCTGTAGCAGTAATACTTATTAAATCAAAAGCCAATTTCATTAACATGAAGTATTGCTTTCTTAAATCAAATCTCGAGTTTAGCATCTGGCGCTCAGGCAAGAGAAAAGGTTTTACTTCTATGCAGCATAATTTATGGAGCAATCTGAATTCAGCAGAAAGTAATTCTGCGTCTTATTAAATTTTAGCGTCTACTTTTATTGTCTGAACATGGATGGGTGATTCCTGAAGAAATCCGTTGGCTATGGGAACCACAGATCAATAATCTACAAATAGAGTCGGTAAGAGAATGATAACAAAGCTTTGGATCTGTCCGTCAATCAGCCTCTGCTAAGGACGGAATTTTCCCCAAATTGCACAGGGTGCTGGATCACAGAGAAAAGCTGGAAAAAACTCCCCGGCTTTCACACGCGCCTTTCCCCACCTGATTTAACAGCTCTCTGTGCGCTTTCAAAGTGACGGTGGGAATCAAACAGCCAGCTTGGGTGCCAAAGCCGGGATACTGAGATCGGGCAGCTATTTCTAAAGAGCGCCTCGATCCCAAAGTAATATATGAGGCCCTCCCCCCGCTTGGTGTTTCACCCCACCCCCCCACCCCCCCCCACACACCCCACCCCAAAGAGATCGGGAACCCCTCAGCATCAGTGCACTCCAACACCCCACCCCCAATCATCGGCGCATCCCCACCACAACATTAACACCGGGACACCCCCCCACCCCACACGGTCATCGGGGCATTCCCCTCTCCGCACATTCTCCCTGTGTTTGCGTGGGTTTCCCCCCCCGCCAGCAATGTTGCCCCTTGGCACTTCCCCCTTCATGTGCCCACTTGATACTGCCCTCTTGGCACTGACAGGGTGCCAGGGGGTAATGTCCTGCCTTGTCCCAGAACACCCAGGGGCTCCAGGCACAACTATACCCTTGCCGTAGTTTCGAAAACCGGTAGTGATTGGCGCCACCGGACATGGGGAGAAGGGGGGTGGGGAAGGACATGTCGTGGGCAGACGCTACGGCGTAAAGCTGTTTAATTACATTCAAATGTATTCAAATTCATGGAAATCACCTCACGATGACGTCAGCAGTGGGGGTGGGCGAAGAAGATCGCAAAGTGAGTTCTCGCCGGCGCAAATTCCATTTTGGCCCTGTCGCGAGATTTAACGGCCATAACACGATTTGCGCCTGTGGAGAAAGAGGCCCCTGGATCCCGCCCAACGCATCTATCTGAATGTACATCTCTCGCTGTCTGTCCATATTACCTACTTTGGTGTGTGCATCTCTATCTATGGGGTCAGTGAAGGTTGCGAGTTTGACTCCAGTGATAAGGGAGTTGTCCTACGATAAGAGATTGTGTAGAGTAGGCCTATTTTTTCTGGAGTTTCAAAGAATGCTTGGTGCTCTCATTGAAATATAAGACTCTGAGGGGGATTGGCATGGCAGACACTGAGTGGCTCTTTCCCCTCACTGAGGAGTTCAGAACTGGGAGGAGTGAGGATAATGAGTTGGTCAATTCAGTCTGAGATTGGGCAAAATTTCTTCGCCCAGAGGATTGTGCATCTTTGGCGTTCTTTAGCCCAGCGAGCTGTTGGACATTCGGTCAAAGAATGTATTCGGGACTGAGATCGATGAGAGGGATTATCATCTGCAAAGGAAGAATGTGCAGAGTTATCGGGGAAAGGCAGGGGAATGGCACTAGATAAATTACCCCTTCAAAGAGTTAGTGCAGACATGATGGGCTGAATGGCGTCCTGAATGGCTTGTAACCATTTTGTTGTTCTGTGACAGTCTTTAGGGCACAAAGGAAATCAAAGGATATGGTGCTCAGGCAGGAGAGCGGAGACTGTGCAGAAATTCCGCCGTGATTAAATTCAGTGGTGAAGCAGGCGCACAAGAGCCTGAGAACCTATTCCTGCTTTTAATTGCGATGTTCTGTTTTTATGAGTGGAAGTTTATGGCTCCGTGGCGGTGGAGGCGGGATCAGAAAATGCGGTGAGTCATTGCGAAGACCATTGACTGGAGTGGCACGGTGGCAGAGTGGTTGGCACTGCTGCCTCACAGCACCAGGAACCCGCGGTCAATTCTGGCCTCGGGTGACTCTGTGTGTGTGGAGTTTGCACATTTCTCCCCGTGTGTGCGTGGGTTTCCTTCGGGTGCTGCGGTTTCCTCCCACAGTCCAAAGATGTGCCGGTTAGGTGGATCGGCCATGCTAAACAAATTGACCCTATGTGGGGTTACGGGTATAAGGCGGAGGACTGGGCCTAGGTAGGGTGCTCTTTTGGAGGGTCGGTGCAGACTTCATGGGTCAAATGTCCTTCACCTGCACTGTAGGGATTCTATGACTATGGTGGGACTGGAAAATCCCACTGGCGGGAGGAGCTGTAAAAGTCCAGCGTGTCTGTATCTCTCTGCCTATCTGTGTTGCAGTAGTTCTCCTGGGTATCTGCTTATGTTTGTATCTATCTCATACGGGTAATGTTAAACAAAGGGCAGAATTTTCCCTTGCCCTCGCCAGCGTGTTCGATGGCAGGCACGGTGCGACTATACGGCAGGAGACCCAGAAGTCATTTTCATGCCGGTTCCTCCGCTGGTGCCTGCCATGGTAGTCGGAAAACCCACCAGGGACCGGCATGAACCAGATTTTCTGTGGTGTCGGCGGGAAATGCGTTCGGAATAATGTGGCGTGCAGATGTTGGGACCCATCTGAACAATGCCTGGGGCTGCCGCCGGAGTTCGGAATGGAGGCCAGAGCTGTGGGTTAGGGGAGCATCTGTAGGTTAACCTCCCAGATTAGAAGGAAGTCCACCTTCCATCCTCGGAATGTTCCCGGAGAGCTATGTTTATTTTCAGGAGGTCCGCCTTCTTTCTTTACTGGTGGGTCAGTGATGTTGGGCTCCTTTTCAAAATGGCACCCGGACAACAATGGCGGCCTATGTGCTGTGCCGGCCTGCCCCGTCATGGGGTTAGGCGTGGAATTCCCTGGTGCATAATTAATGAGGATCGGGCTGGGATGATTTGGCTTCTTGTCCTGCCAGCCCCTCCAGCAGAAAACATTCCACATTCCCGCCTCCTGCCATGGTAACGAGGCCCAACTATTTCCCATTAGCCTTTTCAATACTGCACCCAGACCCGACGATGGACTACACGCCAGCCAGACGTGCCCCACCACGGAATACGGCATGAAGCTTATCTTCTTAGATTTTTCAATATCTGCTGAGAAGGAGGATTGAAGATCACAGAGATATTAATTGAGCTGCTGGATTCTGTTTTTCTCCAGGCGTCATGGCAAAAGGAATTTAGGTCTGGAAATTACTGCTGGCAATATTAGTGATTGAGGGATGGCTATTGGAACACGGGCCCTATCCAATTTATTAACTCTTCCACGGAGAGCCGTGTAAACTGTTCCAGCATTAAATGTTCAGCCACTAATGCTGACAACGCCCATCTCTCAGCGTTACCGTCTCCCAAAGTGTGGAATCAATGGAGTGAAGAAACATACGTAAATCCCAGTAGAACTGGCCTCTCACTCGCCCCTTCTGTCTCTGACCACGCCGTCATTTTAACAGAGGATGGGAATAGAGGGATACGGACCCCGGAAGTGTAGAAGATTGTAGTTTAGTCGGGCAGCATGGTCGGTGCAGGCTTGGAGGGCCGAAGGGCCTGTTCCTGTGCTGTACCTTTCTTTGTTCTTTGTTCTTATGACGTGCCTGGCTGAAAATCCATACGATTGGTTGGATTGCCGGATTTACATCTCACCCAATGGGCGGAATATTCTGTATTGTTTTTCTCTGAGCGCTGGGCCAGGCAGGAAAAGCAGGGTGCAGCTCGCCAACTGCACAGCCGGCTTTCCTCACCATATTGTCCAGCGCTAAGAAGAAAACAATCCTTGAGCCGTGTCCCCACGCTGACGCACTGGCAGGGTGGGACCTGGAACAACCGGCAACGTCTGCTTTCCAGAGAGCGGGCGACCGGATCGGCAATAACAAAAAATTAGAACCCCCCCCCCCAAACTCATAAAGGAACCACCCCTCCCACCCACCCCCTGCCTGCCATGAACACAGGACACTCCCTCCCACACAGGGAGCCCCTCACACACACGGGGGAATCTCCCTCCCCACCCGCCACATGCACAGCACCCCGTCTTCCACGCCGGTAGCCTCCCCCACACGCATTCCGGAAGGCCCCCCACCAAGTACTCAGGACCCCATTCCCACACAGGGAGGTCCCCATGTGCACAGGGGAACATCCCCACACAGCGTCAAGGCCCGCTCACCCCCCCCCCCCCCCACACACACACACGCAGGCGGCCCTCACATGCATAGGGAAACTCCCTTCCTCCCACATACACAGGACAACCCCTCCCACGCAGGGAGCCTCCTCCCCGCATGCACACAGGGGCCCCCTCCATGGAGATCGCCAGAGGAACCCCCACCCTTCCAGCACTGCCCCCCGGCAGTGCCCCTTGACACATTCTCACCAATAAGAATCTCCCTGTAGGCCTCTCGCGGGATTTTATTCCCAGCCAATATTGTTCATTCTGTTGACCATGTAGCAAATCTTAAGGGGGTTGACAGGATAGACACTGGGAGACAGTTCCACCTGACTGGGTAATTTAGAACATAGTCTCAGAATGAGATATCGCCCATTTGGGACTGAGTTGTGGAGGGACTTCTTCACTCAATGGGCTCTGAATCTTACGATCTCTCTAACCCAGAGGTTGTAGGTTCTCCATCGTTGCTTGTCAAGGCAACGTTTGGTAGACAATTGTGCACTGAGAATGTTAATGAATATCGGGATAGTGGAGGAAGATGAATTTGAGGTTGATAATCAGTCATGATCTCGCCGAATCATGAAGCAAACTCGAAGATCAAATGGCCTACTCCTGCTCCTATTGTTGACGTTCTTGAGAAATGTACCATAAACCTGGACAGGGTATAAAACCAACAGTATACCAAATGCTGTCACTTTCCTGAAGAGGATGCTGTTTTAAACATATCTTTCTGTCTCCAAGTGTACCTCCCTCTCCTTGTCTTTGCTCTCCTCTATCATATTCTTTGGTCAATGTTGGATTTGGACATCTGGCTTCATGCCCAGGTAGGCACCAGTTACATCTACCACCACATGGCCAGATTATGGTCTTTAGGTACAACAATCAAATGTAAGGGTCCTTCCTAATTACTCCTTGTTTATTCCTTCATTTCCCCATTCTCTTATTTTTGCCGTTATATTTTTTATCCACGGATGGTTCATGGGCATGTGTCTTTAAGACTCAACAAACTGTATCTTTGATTCAACCAGGCAGAAGCAGGAAGGCTGTGCTGGTTTAAACAGAAGCTGCCGACTGGCCGGCATCAGTGACAGGTAGATAGGTTGGGACGCGGTTTGATTGATTGGCTGGTGGCCAATGGATTGGCCCAAAAGGCTGTGCTCTGCTCAGTAACAGGTGGTGATTGGATCTGATCCCACAGGAATGCTTTTCAGAGTCCAAGGTTTGAGTTTAGTTTCAGTCTTGATTCTGGTGAAGGCCAAGCTAACTCTCTCCAGAAGGCCACTGTGAGGGCGGTCTCTCTCTCTCTCTCCAAAAAGCCTCTGGATGCTGTTTTCCTGGAACTACAGATGCCTTAAGATAAACCATGAACGGAAAGCTCAGTTTTATGAGAAACAAAGTGACTCTGCAGGGGAATTTGTGAATAATGCATTTCTAACATATAGAGTACCTGGATGAATGAATGAATCTACAAAGAAGATCAGTACATAGAACATGGAAAATAGAACAGTACAGCATAGTACAGGCCCTTTGGGCCATGATATTGTGCCGACCATTTATCCTAATCTAAGATCAACCTAACCTACACCCCTTCAATTTACTGCTCTCCATGTGCCTGTGCAAGAGTCGCTTAAATGTCCCTAAAGACTCTGACTCCACCACCTCTGCTGGCAGTGCATTTCACGCACCCATCATGTGCGTGATGGGAAGGGAAGGGGGGAGAATAGAAAAGCAATAGTTGTAGGAGATTCAATGGTTAGGGGAATAGATAGGAGATTCTGTGGTCGCGAGCGAGACTCCCGGAAGGTATGTTGTCTCCCGGGTGCCAGGGCCAGGGATGTCTCGGATCGTGTCTTCAGGATCCTTAAGGGGGAGGGTGAGCAGCCAGAAGTCGTGGTGCACATTGGTACCAACGACATAGGTAGGAAAAGGGGTGTGGAGGTAATAAACAAGTTTAGGGAGTTAGGCTGGAAGTTGAAAGCCAGGACAGACAGAGTTGTCATCTCTGGTTTGTTGCCGGTGCCACGTGATAGCGAGGCTAGGAATAGGGAGAGAGTGCAGTTGAACACGTGGCTGCAGGAATGGTGTAGGAGGGAGGGCTTCAGGTATTTGGATAATTGGAGCGCATTCTGGGGAAGGTGGGACCTGTACAAGCAGGACGGGTTGCATCTGAACCAGAGGGGCACCAATATCCTGGGAGGGAGGTTTGCTAGTACTCTTCGGGAGGGTTTAAACTAATTTGGCAGGGGAATGGGAACCGGATTTGTAGTCCAGCAACTAAGGTAGCCGATATTCAGGACGCCAAAGCATGTAATGAGGCAGTGGGGAAGGGAACACTGACAAAGGAGAGTATTTGCAGGCACGGAGATGGGTTGAAGTGTGTATACTTCAACGCAAGAAGCATCAGGAATAAGGTGGGTGAACTTAAGGCATGGATCGGTACTTGGGACTACGATGTGGTGGCCATCACGGAAACTTGGATAGAAGAGGGGCAGAAATGGTTGTTGGAGGTCCCTGGTTATAGATGTTTCAATAAGATTAGGGAGGGTGGTAAAAGAGGTGGGGGGGGTGGCATTATTAATTAGAGATAGTATAACAGCTGCAGAAAGGCAGTTCGAGGAGTATCACCCTATTGAGGTAGTATGGGTTGAAGTCAGAAATAGGAAAGGAGCAGTCACCTTGTTAGGAGTTTTCTATAGGCCCCCCAATAGTAGCAGAGATGTGGAGGAACAGATTGGGAAACAGATTTTGGAAAGGTGCAGAAGTCATAGGGTAGTAGTCATGGGCGGCTTTAACTTCCCAAATATTGAGTGGAAACTCTTTAGATCAAATAGTTTGGATGGGGTGGTGTTTGTGCAGTGTGTCCAGGAAGCTTTTCTAACACAGTATGTAGATTGTCCGACCAGAGGAGGGGCAATATTGGATTTAGTACTGGGTAATGAGCCAGGGCAAGTGATAGATTTGTTAGTGGGGGAGCATTTTGGAGATAGTGACCACAATTCTGTGACTTTCACTTTAGTAATGGAGAGGGATAGGTACGTGCAACAGGGCAAGGTTTACAATTGGGGGAAGGGTAAATACGATGTTGTCAGACAAGAATTGAAGTGCATAAGTTGGGAACATAGGCTGGCAGGGAAGGACACAAGTGAAATGTGGAACTTGTTCAAGGAACAGGTGCTACGTGTCCTTGATATGTATGTCCCTGTCAGGCAGGGAAGAGATGGTCGAGTGAGGGAACCATGGTTGACAAGAGAGGTTGAATGTCTTGTTAAGAGAAAAAAGGTGACTTATGTAAGGCTGAAGAAACAAGGTTCAGACAGGGCATTGGAGGGATACAAGATAGCCAGGAGGGAACTGAAGAAAGGGATTAGGAGAGCTAAGAGAGGGCATGAACAATCTTTGGCGGGTAGGATCAAGGAAAACCCCAAGGCCTTTTACACATATGTGAGAAATATGAGAATGACTAGAGCGAGGGTAGGTCCGATCAAGGATAGTAGCGGGAGATTGTGTATTGAGTCTGAAGAGATAGGAGAGGTCTTGAATGAGTACTTTTCTTCTGTATTTACAAATGAGAGGGGCGATATTGTTGGAGAGGACAGTGTGAAACAGATTGGTAAGCTCGAGGAAATACTTGTTAGGAAGGAAGATGTGTTGGGCATTTTGAAAAACTTGAGGATAGACAAGTCCCCCGTGCCTGACGGGATATATCCAAGGATTCTATGGGAAGCAAGAGATGAAATTGCAGAGCCGTTGGCAATTATCTTTTCGTCCTCACTGTCAACAGGGGTGGTACCAGGGGATTGGAGAGTGGCGAATGTCGTGCCCCTGTTCAAAAAAGGAACTAGGGATAACCCTGGGAATTACAGGCCAGTTAGTCTTACTTCGGTGGTAGGCAAAGTAATGGAAAGGGTACTGAAGGATAGGATTTCTGAGCATCTGGAAAGACACTGCTTGATTCGGGATAGTCAGCACGGATTTGTGAGGGGTAGGTCTTGCCTTACAAATCTTATTGAATTCTTTGAGGAGGTGACCAAGCATGTGGATGAAGGTAAAGCAGTGGATGTAGTGTACATGGATTTTAGTAAGGCATTTGATAAAGTTCCCCATGGTAGGCTTCTGCACAAAGTAAGGAGGCATGGGATAGTGGGAAATTTGGCCAGTTGGATAACGAACTGGCTAACCGATAGAAGTCAGAGAGTGGTGGTGGATGGCAAATATTCAGCCTGGATCCCCGTTACCAGTGGTGTACCGCAGGGATCAGTTCTGGGTCCTCTGCTGTTTGTGATTTTCATTAATGACTTGGATGAGGGAGTTGAAGGGTGGGTCAGTAAATTTGCAGACGATACGAAGATTGGTGGAGTTGTGGATAGTAAGGAGGGCTGTTGTCGGCTGCAAAGAGACATAGATAGGATGCAGAGCTGGGCTGAGAAGTGGCAGATGGAGTTTAACCCTGAAAAGTGTGAGGTTGTCCATTTTGGAAGGACAAATATGAATGCGGAATACAGGGTTAACGGTAGAGTTCTTGGCATTGTGGAGGAGCAGAGAGACCTTGGAGTCTATGTTCATACATCTTTGAAAGTTGCCACTCAAGTGGATAGAGCTGTGAAGAAGGCCTATGGTGTGCTCGCGTTCATTAACAGAGGGATTGAATTTAAGAGCCGTGAGGTGATGATGCAGCTGTACAAAACTTTGGTAAGGCCACATTTGGAGTACTGTGTACAGTTCTGGTCGCCTCATTTTAGGAAGGATGTGGAAGCTCTGGAAAAGGTGCAAAGAAGATTTACCAGGATGTTGCCTGGAATGGAGAGTAGGTCTTACGAGGAAAGGTTGAGGGTGCTAGGCCTTTTCTCATTAGAGCGGAGAAGGATGAGGGGCGACTTGATAGAGGTTTATAAGATGATCAGGGGAATAGATAGAGTAGACATTCAGAGACTTTTTCCCCAGGTGGAACACACCATTACAAGGGGACCATAAATTTAAGGTGAAAGGTGGAAGATATAGGAGGGATATCAGAGGTAGGTTCTTTACCCAGAGAGTAGTGGGGGCATGGAATGCACTGCCTGTGGAAGTAGTTGAGTCGGAAACATTAGGGACTTTCAAGCAGCTGTTGGATAGGTACATGGATTACGGAAAAATTATATAGTGTAGATTTATTTGTTCTTAAGGGCAGCACGTTAGCATTGTGGATAGCACAATTGCTTCACAGATCCATGGTCCCAGGTTCGATTCCGGCTTGGGTCATTGTCTGTGCGGAGTCTGCACGTCCTCCCCGTGTCTGCGTGGGTTTCCTCCGGGTGCTCCGGTTTCCTCCCACAGTCCAAAGATGTGCGGGTTAGGTGAATTGGCCAATGATAAATTGCCCTTAATGTCCAAATTGCCCTTGGTGTTGGGTGGAGGTGTTGAGTTTGGGTAGGGTGCTCTTTCCAAGAGCTGGTGCAGACTCAAAGGGCCGAATGGCCTCCTTCTGCACTGTAAATTCAATGATAATCTATGATTAATCTAGGACAAAGGTTCGGCACAACATCGTGGGCCGAAGGGCCTGTTCTGTGCTGTATTTTCTATGTTCTATGTTCTATGTTGCCAATTTAATGGAATACTATGATAATGTTGCTCTTTAGAGTCGCCAATATGATACTGAGGCACTTTTATGATATGCTGTTATGTCCCAACAGCGTCGCCAATACTGTGGGTGTTTCTATTTCTCTTACTGAACCACACGGCTTTCCCATATATCGGTCAAATTAACACACAACCAGTTAGTCAGTTCAAGTTCAAGGATAGTTTATTTACACGCAAGGGTTACTTTGGCATGCAAGCGCAATATACTACAAGTTAAACTACGCCTATCAACAACAAAAACCAATACTTAACTTCAGGCGACCGGCACTGTGCAAGTGGATAAGGCCTTTATCTTGATCATGTGGCTGGTTTGAAGAAGTGGCTCTGTCTCTGCTGGGCTCATCCGTCAGGTAGCGATTGTTGATCTTGAACTTGGCTGTCTGGTCGTTATGCTGCAGTTGGGCTGGCAAGGGCCGGATTCAAAGGAGGCTGGCACAGTCTGTGTCCAAAACAGCCAGAACACATGGCTGTGTCACCTTTTATCCCTCTTGGGTTTCACGCTCTTTGAGGCGGTCCTTAATCATGGACCCAATAATTCGACAGGCTTCGATCACTGCCTTCGATTTTGGCCAATAAAGGGGCGGGTGCCTTGGTGGCTGGGCGGGTCCTTAGTGGTCATTGACCTTGGAAGTTGGGCTCTCTGAGTAAGGGGAGTGGTGCCGATCAGTCTGTGGCTGTACCGGTTTCTTGATTGGAGTCCCATTGGTCTGGGGAATGGGCAATCTCCTCCCTCACTTCCCATAGTAACCTTGGGTATTTCCCGTCTGGTCCAGGGGACTTATCTATCCTGATGCTTTTTGAACATTTCCAGCACATCCTCATTCTTAATATCAACCTGTTTGAGTCTATTAACCTGGTTCACACTGTTCTCATGGGCAACAAGGTCCCTCTCTCTAGTGAATACTGAAGCAAAATATTCATTTAGGGCCTCCACCATGCCCTCAGACTCTAGTCACAAGTTCCCTCCACTATCCCTGATCAACCCTATTCTCACTCTGATCATCCTCTTATTTTTCATATAACTGTAGAATGCCTTGGGGTTTTCCCTAATCCTTCCCGCCAGGGCTTTTGCATGCTCCCTTCTAGCTCTCCTAAGTTCATTTTTGAGTTCCTTCCTGGCTACCTTGTAACTCTCTAGAGTCGTGCCAGATCCTTGCTTCCTCAACCTTACGTAAGCTTCCTTCTTCCTCTTGAATAGAAGCACCACTTCACTTGTCATCCAAGGCTCCTTCACCTCACCATTCCTTCCTCGTCTCAGTGGGACAAAACTATTCAGCACTCGCAGCAAGTGCTCCTTAAACAGCCCCCACATCACTGTTGTGCATTTCCCTGAGAACATCTGTTCCCACTTTATGCTCCTCAGCTCCTGTCTAATAGCAGTATTAATTCGTCTCCCCCAATAAAATACCTTCCCATACTGTCTGTTCCCATCCCTCTCCATGACTATGGTAAAGGTCAAGGAATTGTGGTCACTGTCACCGAAATGCTCTCCGACCGAGACATCTGACACCTGGCCTGGTTCGTTGCTGAGCACCAAGTCCAATATGGCCTGCCCCCGAGTCAGCCTATCTACATATTGAGTCAGGAATCCTTCCTGTACACACCTGACAAAATCTGCTCCATCCAAACCATTTGCACTAAGGAGGTCTCAGTCAATATTAGGGAAGTTGGAGTCACCCATGACAACAACTCTGTTACTTCTGCACCTTTCCAAGATCTGCCATTCATTCTGTTCCTCCATCTGTCTGCTGCTATTTGGGGATCTATAAAAAACTCCCAATAAAGTGACTGCTCCTTTCTTGTTTCTGACTTCCATCCATACTGACTCAACAGGCTGTAAACCTGTTCAAGCTTGCTGTGAGGAAAAGTGTGATCATCATATGAAACAAAATGCTTTTTCCCTCCACTTACGATTTTTACCCCTTTCCGCCCCTCTGTGTTTGTCTGCCTGGTTGGTATGTATGTAGCGGGAGGGGGCAAGTTAAAATGGGTATTAGGTTATTAGCTTGTCATTAACCAGTTGTATGTACTGCATAGTTCATGATAGTTCGTGATAAAAATAAACTGTAATTGCGTTTATATTTACGAACCTGGTGACAGTAATTTATGGACAACCAAGAGCCAAGGACTTTGGGTATTTTTGTAAGAATTATTGGTTAATTCACGAGCGTTGTGACTCCGGGGCATGTGGGGCTGGAATTGACTATGCACTTGCCCAGGGCTTCGTAACACAATGAGTGGTAGATCTCTGGAATTCACTCCGTCAATAGGCTGTGGGTGAAAAGGGATAATCTGGGCTTTCAAAATTGAGATCAATCAGTTAGTTACGTGATGGTATCACGGGCAGCTAAGATGAGCAAATCAAGTTGAGGCACATACCAGTTACGATCTAATTGAATGGTAGTGAGTATTTGAAGAACTGAATGGTCTTCGCTTGTTCGCAATGTTCTTATCTCCACTGCCAAATGCCTTGTTCAAGGGCACATTTTATGCTTTAACATGCAATATGGAATGAAGGGATATAGGATTGTGTCTCCAGTTTTCCACGCAGCAGGTTTCTGTGCTGTTCTCTGCTAGTTTCCAAGTGAAGGCAAGGCCGTCCCTTATAGCTTTGTGAGTGGTGGAGAAGGAATTGAGCACAGGTTTTCCATACATGCAGTGGTTAAGCAGCTTTCTCGAGGTTCGATGTGAGGAATCTGCTGGTCAGTATGCCCCTAGACGGATCCACTGCTCAGAATGGAAAATACTCTTGGTGGAATTCTCCCAAGCCCCATGCTGGTGGGTTCAATGGTGGGGGGGGGAGGGGCGGTGGAATTCGGTGGGCGGCCAAAAGAATCGGGCTGGATTCTCCGTTTCAGCGGCTAAGTGCCGGGTTGAACGGAGAATTCGCACAATCCCGGGACTGGTGAGGGGCGAGCAGTGGCGCCGAGTGAGACTCCCGGCTTCCAAGCCGAAAATGGCTGGAGAATTGCCGGGTCCCTGGCCGCGCATGCACATGCCGATCACATGCAGCGGTCGTGCTTTACAACATGGCTCCGGCCGTGCGCGGACCCGACTGGCCATCCGCGATCCCACAGGCCACACCCCTGGCCACCCCCTGGCCACCCCTCCACCAGTCCCCCCAGCCCTTGCGGAAGCCCCTCCTGGCCAATGGCATGGACCCTGGCTGTGTGTGGCGGTGCTGGACACAGTCCGCAGCCGCCATGCTGGGTTCACGACCGCTCAGACCACATGTGACCCACATGGTCGTGAACTCGGCCCATTGGGGGCGGAGCATCATGGGATGACGATGACGCGCCAACGCCGTTGCAACGGCGGGCGATGCAATGATGCCATTTCAGAGGAGGCAGAGCATGGCTGACCAGTGACGGCCCCGTTTTGGATGTCGGAACCCATTCTCCGCCCGATCGCCGATTACGATATTGGCATCGGGCAACGGAGAATCCCGCCCGTTGTTTTACGCACGGGTGAATTTCCAGCTGGATCTTCTGCTGGTGCCCATTGTGGAGGATCTTCTGCTGGTTTCCAACCCGCTGGAGGCTGGCACAAAGCTCATTTGCATCCTGCTAATGGAAAGCAGATGAATGTTCAACCATGCATGCCCAGTTCTCCGCAAGGCCAATGGGGAAAAACACCAGCGCGAAACACATCTGGAACAATGCGGCGTGCACTTGTTGGAACTCACCTGAACAATGCCTGGGGCTGCCTCCAGGGATCAGGATTGAGACAGCCAGCAACTCTGGGCCCTGGACCCTGGACCCCCCTCCGCACCCCCAACCCCCAGCCCCCGTGGGACAATTCCAGCCTCTGCTGGCCTCAACCTTTAGATTATTGTCGGGCTGGAAATTCTCACTCAAAGCGAAGAGCCTTTTGGCTGCTCTTCAAATTGTCCATCAATTAGATTAGAAATCCGAATTATTTTTCAATTTTATATATTGGGAAACAATCAGATAACTCAAAGGTTCCTTCTGTAACATCAAGGAGCTTTGTGAAATATTTGCTGTGCTACTCTTTGTTCTGCCCTGACTCCTTTTACTGTTTTGCAAAAGAGTATGCACTCAATAAATATTTCAGTACTCTTATTTCTTAATGACCACTTGATTGCTGATTGACGATTATTCCGCACTGATGATCACTGACACTTTTCTCTGCCAAAGAGGTTGCTGTTTTCAAACTGAGATGATGGGCTAGATTCTCCGATTTGGAGGCTAAGTGCTGGCACCAGCGTGGGAACGATAGAGTTTTACGACGGAAAAAACAGCGCAAAACGGCCATTGATCGTCCGTCGGGTGGGGGGGCTAACAGGCACGCAGCGTAGAGCACCCGGCTCTAACTGCGGATATGGGTGGAGAATTGGCGGGTCATTGGCTGCGCAGGCGCACGGCAGCGGCCTGTAGCGGCCTGATCAGGCACGCAGATCCGGCCTGCCAAATAATACCCCACTTTGGCCAGGCTCGCTATCTCTAACTTACAAAACTCTCTAACCTACAACTGCTCTCTATGCCTGACCCTCTTCCAGCTCTCTCCTAACTCTCAACTCCCAGAATCCCCAAAGTCACATGATGTATATATATATGACTGTTCTGTGGTTCCCTCTAGTGGTAAGACGCATTATCACCAACGTGTTAACTCTTTACGTCCCAGTCAATATACATATCATTACAAATAGGACAGCAAAGGTCAGTGTTCAGTGGGAACAAACTGAAAAACAAGGGACAGTGGCCCTGTGGGGGAGGGGTGGGTTGCTTTGGGACAAGCCAGGAAACCTAATTACAAAAAACAAAAGGGTGAGTTAAGATGGAGGGGAACATTCCCAGTGTGAAGTTGTTAAACGAAGATGAGGTGCTGATCGACCAGCTTGCGTTGGGCTTCATTGGAGCATTGCAGCAGGCCGAAGACAGACATTTGTGCGACATTCCCTCGTCTCCCAGCGGCATGTGTCTTGGCGGCTGGAGCTGGCCGCCACTGTCAATGGGATTTCACATTGAATCCGGGTTTCCCAGAGGCGGTGCTCCATTGGCAGGACCAGAATGTTCCATCAGCATGAACAGCCAGAAGATCTCGCCCCATGGGCACGGGAGCAAAGTGTTGAGTTGACCAGAAGGTTCGGGTCATGCTTACGGATGGAGCAAAGATGTTCTGCAAAGTGGTCACCCAGTAACGGAATACTGTGCACAGTTCTGGGCGCCTCACTTTAGGTAAGATCTGAACGCATTGGAGAGAGTGTAGAAGAGGTTGACAAGAATGGTTCCGGGGGGGGGGGGGAGAAACTCCAGTTATGAGGATAGATCGGAGAGGTTGGGACTTTTCTCCTTAGAAAGGAGAAGCTAAGAGGAGATTTGATAGAGATGTTCAAAATCATGAGGGGGCTGGACAGAGTAGACAGGGAGAAACTGTTCCCACTTGGAAAAGGAACAAGAACGAGGGGGCACAGATTTAAAGTGATCTGCAAAAGAAGCAAATGTGATGCGAGAAAAAGCTTTTCTGCACAGCAAATGGTTGGGGTCTGAAATGCACTGTCTGGTTCAATTGAGGCATTCAAGAGGGTATTAGATGATCATTTAAAAAGAAACAATGTGCCAGCATTTATTGCCCATCCCTAATTGCCCTTGAGGGGGGCAGTTACGAGTCATTGCAGTGGGCCTGGAGTCACATGTCGGCCAGACCAGGTGAGGATGACAGATTTCCTTCCCTAAAGGACATTAGTGAACCAAATGGGTTTTTATGACAATTGACAATGGTTTCATGGTCATCATTACACTTTCAATTCCCGATTTTTAGTGAATTTGAATTCCATCATCTGCCGTGGTGGGATTCGAAGCCAGGTCCCCAGAGCATTACCCTGGGACACTGGGCTCCTAGTCCAGTGACAATACCACTACACCATTGCCTCACCTATGCTTGCTTGGTGAGCCAGTGCAGACACAATGGGCTGAATGCGCTGATTCTCTCTCCATTCTTTATTGAAGTCTCAGCTCTCTCTCTCTGTACTCTTTATTGGAGTCTCAGCTCTCTCTCTCTGCACTCTTTATTAAAGTCTCAGCTCTCTCTCTGTGATCTCTTTATTGGAGTCTCAGCTCTCTCTCTCTGTACTCTTTATTAAAGTCTCAGTTCTCTTTCCCTATACTCTTTATTGAAGTTTCAGCTCTCTCTCTCTCTATTATCTTCATTGAAGTCTCAGCTCTCTTTCCCTGTACTCATTATTGGAGTCTCAGCTCTCTCTCTCTGTACTCTTTATTGGAGTCTCAGCTCTCTCTCTCTGTACTCTTTATTAAAGTCTCAGCTCTCTTTCCCTATACTCTTTATTAAAGTCTCAGCTCACTCTCTCTGCACTCTTTATTGGAGTCTCAGCTCTCTCTCTCTGTACTCTTTATTAAAGTCTCAGCTCTCTTTCCCTATACTCTTTATTAAAGTCTCAGCTCACTCTCTCTGCACTCTTTATTAAAGTCTCAGCTCACTCTCTCTGCACTCTTTATTGAAGTCTCAGCTCTCTCTCTCTCTGTACTCTTTATCGGAGTCTCAGCTCTCTCTCCCCTTTATTGAAGTCTCAGCTCTCTCTCTGTACTCTTTATTAAAGTCTCAGCTCTCTTTCCCTATACTCTTTATTAAAGTCTCAGCTATCTCTCTGTACTCTTTATTGGAGTCTCAGCTCTCTCTCTCTGCACTCTTTATTGAAGTCTTGCCTCTTTCGATCCATGCTTTTGTTTGAAGTCTCACCTCCCTCTTTTCGTGCACAGAATTTCTATAGCGCAGAAGTAGGTTAGGAGGGGTTATTGGGTTACGGGAATAGGGGGGGAAGTGAGAGCTTAAGTGGGTCGGTGCAGGCTCGATGGGCCGAATGGCCTCCTTCTGCACTGTATGTTCTATGAATGGATTGTTTTTTTTTCCCCGGGTGGTATTTCCTCAGCCACAGCGGCAGAATTAGTGTGCCGTGGACTACTTGGTCACTTATGTCGATCAGACCTTCAGGGCCATTCAGAACTGATTTGGCCCTGGTCTTTAATGAAGGAGAGAATCTATACGACACAAGTGGCCTGTAACCACTCCTTCAAGGTTAGGGAGGAAAACGTCAGGCTTGTTGATTGCGTATTTCTGAATTTTGGCTCGATGCGAGACAAATAGTTAAACAGTGGACTCGCATCTGCATTATTTCACTTTCTCGTATTTGTCTGGCCTTGCTCCAGGTTTTGAAACCATTCGATCAGTGGCCACTTTCCCCTCCAGTATTGGTATCTGAATGGATCCGTCCAACTTACTCCCCGAGAGTTTTAAAATTAACGACAGTGAAATTTGCTGACTTCATTTTATTATCCCTGGCTTCTGTGCTGAACCCAGCGACATTATGGCTCCTGCTCCTGATATATTCCCTAACCTTTAGTTTTTTTCCAGACTCTTTAATATTACATGCAGTACATGGTAGCGTAGTGGTTGGTATTGTTGCTTCACAGCGCCAGGGTCCCAGGTTCGATTCCCGGCTTGGGTCACTGTCTGTGTGGAGTCTGCACGTTCTCCCCGTGTTGCGTGCGTTTCCTCCGGGTGCTCCGGTTTCCTCCCACAAGTCCTGAAAAACGTGCTGTTAGGTGAATTGGACATTCTGAATTCTCCCTCTGTGTACCCGAACAGGCGCCGGAGTGTGGTGACTCGGGGATTTTCACAGTAACTTCATTGCAGTGTTAATGTAAGCCTGCTTGTGACAATAAAGATTATTATTATTCTCCATTATTATTTAGACCATGCCGTGTCCTTCCTCTTTGCTCCAGTGATAATCTTACCTCATTGCACCTCGGTTCAGCCCAATCGAAATGGTCCAAAAATAGTGTCCTTCCTTTCCTTGCAATCTTCCGTGTCTGCTCGAATAATACTTTGTACATCTCCTTCCTGCTGATTCCCTTATTTCCCCTGTCCTTATTTTTGCTGTTGGCATTTTTGATCTATGGGTGCTTCTTTAAATCGAGCTGCAGAGAGAACGAGGAATTCAAGAAGTTGCAATATAGGTTTTGGTGCTGCTAGCTTTGGACAGCACAGCCAAGACTTGTCGGCACCTGAGAGATGAGGTGGGACTCGGTTCTATTGATTAGCTGGTGGCCAATAAATTGGCCAAAAGGCCGTATTCTGCCCGGCAACAGGTGGTAATTGGGACCTACTTGAATGGAATGATTTTTGGAGACGCAAAGAGCTCAGTTTGAATCCTGCACACTAAGTGGAAGGACCAGCTCTCCTTATCCCTTTCTCTCTCTCTCTCTCTCTAGGAATGCTGTGAGTTTCTGTATTTCTGAAACTGCAGAGACCTGAATGAGTCGACATTGAAAACCAATGCAGGCGGAAAGCAGAGAGCTGGATCTGGAAACTTACTGTGAAGGATGTTCTGCTTAAAGACAATCATCTGAAACACAGACTCTTTTTCCTTTTACTTATTGGGGGTGATTCTCTGATATGGAAGCCAAGTGTTCGCGCTGTCGTGAACGCCGTCACGTTTCACGACGGCGCGAACAGGACCCGGGCACGACCCCACAGGAGGCCAGCACGGCGCTGGAGTGGTTCACGCCGCTCCAGCCTCCTTACGCGGCGCCAAATGGGTGCCGTGCCAACCTGCACATGCGCAGTTGGGGCAGCTCAATCCTGCACATGCGCAGTTAGGCCGCACCATCCTACACATGCGCGGGGAACGTCTTACGCACGCCGGCCCCTCACCAACATGGCGCCGGTGTTCTGGGGCCACGCGCGGAAGGAGGTAGGCCCGGGGGGGGGGCGGGAGAGGCCGGCCCGCCGATCGGTGGGCCCCGATCGCGGGCCAGACCCCATCGAAGGCCACCCCAGTGAAGGAGCCCCCCTCCCACCCCCACAGGCCGCCCCCCCCCCCACAGCGTTCCCGCAGAGTTCCCGCCGGCAGCAATCAAGGGTGGACGGCGCCGGCAGGAACCTGTCATTTCGTAGGGCCGCTCGGCCCATCTGGGCCGGAGAATCGACGCTCGCCGGTTCTCCGAGCGGCCCGGTGCGAGAATGCCTGTCCCGCCGGCGTGGTTTAAACCACCTCTCTTATGGCGGGACAAGGCGGCGCGGGCGGGCTCCGGCGTCCTGAGGGGGGCGCGGGGCGATCTGACCCCGGGGGGTGCCCCCACGGTGGCCTGGCCCGTGATTGGGGCCCACCGATCCTCGGGTGGGCCTGTGCCGTGGGGGCACTCTTTTCCTTCCGCCTTCGCCACGGTCTCCACCATGGCGGAGGCGGAAGAGATTCCCTCCACTGCGTATGCGCGGGGATGCCGTGAGCGGCCGCCGACGCTCCCGCGCATGCGCCGCCCAGCACTGTCATTTCCGTGCCAGCTGGCGGGGCACCAAAGGCCTTTCCCGCCAGCTGGCGGGGCGGAAATCAGTCCGGCGTGGGCCTAGCCCCTCAAGGTTAGGGCTCGGCCGCTCAAGGGGCGGAGGATTCCGCACCTTTGGGGCGGCGCGATGCCGGACTGATTCACGCCGTTTTTGCCGCTGGTTGGCGGACATCGCGCCAATTATGGAGAATTTCACCCCAGGTGACTGTAATTATAGGGCATCCATGGGCTAAAGGCCTAAGGTGCTGGATTTTCCATTTCAGCGGCTAAGTATCGGCTGGAACGGAGAATGCGCGGGCATTTTACCACGCCAAAACTGGCGCCGAACTCTCACCGATTCCGGGACGGTGAGGGGCGAGCAGCGGCATTGGGTGAAACCCCTGGGTCCCGCGCCGAAAATGGCTGGAGAATGGCCAGGTTCCTGGCACGGCAATGACCTGCAACGGTCGCGCCGTACAACATGGCACCGGCTATGCGGGGACCCGACCTGCCATCCGCGACCCCAATGGCCACCCCCCCTAGACATCCTCACCAGCCCCCCAGCCCTCGCAGAAGCCCCACACCCCCCACGGCCAGCAGCACGGATCCCGGCTGAGTGTGGCGGCACTGGACAGAGTCCGGCATCGGGCAACGGAGAGTCCTGCCCAGGGTATTTTTCAAAGAATTATTGGTTAATTCAATTGCATTGTGACTCCGGGTCAAACGGGGATGGAATTGACTGCGCACCAGCCCAGGGTGTCATGATATTCAAACACACACATCATGATAGACACACCAACAGACAAATCAGAACACACAACACCACAACCAATGACAGAAAGATATAAAAGCACAGACACGACCCCCGGTGGTCAGTATTAGCTGCAGAGGAGAACCAGGACACATCTATTGCCAAACACACTCAGGGAGACAGCACGTGCAGAGTATCCAGAACGAACTGTATTATAAGAGTTATAATAAAATAGAGTTGTACCACATACAACTGTGTTGGCTCATCTGTGCACCAGAGCACCCAACACCACATGGTACAGGAGTGGATCGATACCTGCCGGCATACCTCAGTGTACACAGACAACCAGCAGTGCCCAGGCATGATGTACGAGCTCCCGGTTCCGCAGGCGCTCCAGTGCTACGGCGATCTCCGCGAAAACTGGCGGCGATTCCGGCAAAATTTCGAATTGTTCCTGGTGGCAGCTGAACTCAAAGACCTGGATGATAGGGAAAAAATTGAATTTCTCCTCACCGTCGCCGGTGCAAGGGCAAGAGAAATATTCAGAAGGTTCAGGTTCTTCAGGAGGCAGCAAAGGTACGATTACCAGGCAGTCCTGGGCAAATTCTCCAAGTACTGTGAAGAATACGCAATCCAATGGGCACTTAAAGGTAAGAAAAGCTGCAGTACTCACCTCGTGGCTGGGATCCCGGAGCCCGAAATCCCGGGCCTGAGAGAAGGCTGGGTCGAGGTCGGCGGCCATCTTGCTAAAGGTATAACGCTAGCACAGTTGCGCGAGAAGTGCGCAGAACCGGAAGTTTCGTTTGCGCATGCGCGAGATGCTGCGCATGCGCAGTCAAGAAAACGGCCATCGGTAAAGGAACAGCGATCTGAGCATGCGCAGTCGCTTCCTACGTGCTACATACCGAGCGTCAGGATGTCAGAGGCCCCAGACTGCACCAATTTAAAAGGGAAATGTCCCAAATCCAATTTAAAAGGGAAACGTCCCAAATCGAAAAAACAAAAATCTGTTAAAGCTGTAAAACAACCTTCCCTCACCTGGAATGACAGCACAGTGCCGCAAATTGACCCAGGAGATGAATTTGACCTCCGAAGAACCCTCCGACAAGCAGTTACCTACGCACAAGCCGATGATTCCGACCTTGAATACTTCGATGACGATTTTTACAGTGTTTCCGGATCTCGCGAGCCCAATGATAGCTCCGTGGTCCTATATGACTATGACTCGGACGAACCTTTCGTGTTGCACATTGGCGGCCCCCACATTGAATCCGACGCAGATGCGGATTCATTTTTCGGATTTGAGGATCTTCAATCCAGCAGATATGACGTTCCACCTTATCAGTACCGGATGATGCTGCAGCCTGACATTAACAGACAGGGAGCGGTGCAAGCACACGGAGAGTGCCCTGCTGCCACACAGAGCGTGGTCCACGTCCCGCTCAACGTTCCCGACTCTATGAAAGAAGACATGCAAGACTCCAGAGTGCAGTCCTCGCATGAACCAGAAGTGACTCCAGTGTCACAAGCTTCCACAGCAAGCTCGTGGACAGACTCCACAATTGCAGAAATGCAAGACTCCAGAGCGCAGTCCTTGCACGGACAAGAAGTGACTCCAGTGTCACAAGCCTCCACAGAGAGCTCGTGGACAGCCTCCACGATAGAAGCAACGCAGGACTCCAGAGCGCAGTCCTTGCACGAACAAGAAGTGACTCCAGTGTCACAAGCCTCCACAGAGAGCTCGTGGACAGCCTCCACGATAGAAGCAACGCAAGACTCCAGAGCGCAGTCCTTGCACGAACAAGAAGTGACTCCAGTGTCACAAGCCTCCACAGAGAGCTCGTGGACGGACTCCACGATGGAAGGAACGCAAGACTCCAGAGCGCAGTCCTTGCAGGAACAAGACCATGAGGGTCTAGCAACCTCTCCTGACCAACCAGCGGCAGACGATGCAAGTCTGCCATGCTCACGTGAACAGCAAGAAGGCTATAACAGCCTACCATGCTCCACTACACAGCAGCATGACCATGACGGTCTCTCATGCTACAATGAAGGGCACAGCGCTGAAGACTGTTCAAGCCCAACTGAAGACAAGCCAAAGGAATCGCCTCGTCCAAGCCCGAAGAAAAAAGGTTTATGCGCTGACCTTCAGGATCATTGTAGCCGAACAGAGATTAATAATGCTGCACGGCCACAGAAGGATGCTGAGGATTTGCTAAAGAAATTAATTGAATGTTTAACTTGCAAGGAGCAGACTGAGAATTGCCAGTGTTTTAGTACGGATCGAAAAAATGGACAAGACATTGATCCTCAGGTAATGGAAATAACACAACCTGAATCATATCTACAGCAGGGACAAATGTCTCCCTTCAACACAATGCCGCAAAATCCCAACTTCGGAGACCAGCAGTTAGTCAGTAATGACTCTTCAAACCTTGAGGGGAACATTAATTGCATTGAACCTATACACACTCCACTGATTATTGAGCAGAACATTGGAGCAAGAATCCTGAGGACACCGACATCGAGTAGCCAGATAACGAATTTAAAACCCACAGCAGTTTCAAGTGAACCAAGTGTGCTTTCCACTAATGGTGAAGATGCAGATAAGGTCGACCCGATTATCCATTGTACCACACTAACCCCAGTGATTAAGCAGTTATGTATGGGGAGTATAATGTGGGCAATTGAGAACAGTAAAAGAGAGACTGTGACCATGCCAGTCCCAGCAAAATCAGACCCAGAGACCATGAAGGCATGTACATTAAACAAAGTTACATATGAGGTACCTGAGAAGAAAAGTGAAACGGAATGTTCTTTGGAAAATGGTACAATGTCGATAGAAACAGTGGATCCTATATTCGAGACCATACATATGGGAGAATTTGGGGGTAATAAACAAGGTTCTGCAATGTCTGGGGGAAGATTTAAAGTTCCAAAGAAGAAAAGCCCAAATGAAGGACAATGGCAAGACAATGACAGTCCACCGACATGGTGTGCACCACCAGATGAAAACTCTGACAATTTACCCAACCCTAGTGAACAGCAAGCTGCTAATGACGATCTATCCACGGGATGTGAGACGAGTGACGACAGCATCCCACTTCCCATGCAAAAGGTGCACGGTGACAGACCTCGCCTAGTGCGTACCGAGGCACTCGACGATCACGGTGGGACCACTGACGACTGCGGTGGCGGCGCACCGCTTCCACCCTCGATGGCTCGAGCCTCTCCACTGGTTGGTGCATTCCTGCATGTTCCGACTCCAGAAGTGCAGCTTCAGGGAATCTCGGCTGCCTCCAGTGAACCTGTTGGGACTCCGGACGGGGGGCATCGACGGAAGGCAGACCGGACTCCAGATGGGGAGCAGCCAAGCGCCGACTCTGATTTGCGCACGCCAGACCTTGCTCCGGACGGGCGGTGTCGCGGCCTCGGTGATGGCACGCTCAGGGTGACGGCAGATGCCACGGCGACAGGGAATGGATCGCGTGGCAGTCCCACTGGGTCGGCAGTGGCAACCAGCACCGGCGGTCCAAGATGGACACACCAATTCGCGCCATCGCCAGACGTTGATGCGAGCAACAATTCTCTCTCCAAGGCGACATGCTTCGACGTTTCTCTGCGGAGTCGCCCTTCCGGCACAGCAGGTGGCCGGAACCAGCGTACACGGTCTCGGCCAACTTCCACATCTGGCACAGTCATCGCCTTGCATGATATTAGTGATGGTGCTACTTCGATGGCAACGACCCATCGGCTACAAGATGCCGTACACCACAAACATAAAAAGAAAACAGACTCCACCTTGTTCCTGGCATGCAGGGCGGATGGATTGGTGCGTAGGCGCAATCAGCGGGCTTTGTGCCGCCTTCCACGCTCGCAACTGCACCGTACGCACACGCCGGATCCTCCACTGGTTCCCAAGGATGACTTCGTGGAGATGCCACGGATCATGCCCCTTCCATCGCCACCAGAACCAAACCACAGCCAGGGCACCACTAACAAAGATGTTGAATGTTATATTTGCACGAATGAAAAAAACAAGCACTGCACGAAGTACAACAAATGGTAAAGTAGAGACTTCGGCAACAGCATCACCTCCAACAGTCCAAGGTGAACCAGTGTGACCCCAAATCTCCACAGCTGAACCGGCTTGAGGACCAGCCCATTCTTGAGGCGGTCACCGATTAGACTGGACTTATAACGCTGTTCATACGTTCAAAAAGTCAAACACTTCTGTATTATAACCTGTTGTTGTTTATTGTTCCAGATATCGTCTGACCGGACCAATGTTCAAGTTTTTTTTTTTCTCTCGCATCCAAGTTTTGTTATGGTACAACCTTGTTAGTGTGACGCACCCGACATCGCCCCATGTAAATAGTTACGTCATAAACACACGCTGTACACAACACACACACACACTCTTAGATGCACTCACGACACAATTATATTTATAACCACGTAGGCACTTATCTTTGTAAAAAGGGGGGATGTCATGATATTCAAACACACACATCATGATAGACACACCAACAGACAAATCAGAACACACAACACCACAACCAATGACAGAAAGATATAAAAGCACAGACACGACCCCCGGTGGTCAGTATTAGCTGCAGAGGAGAACCAGGACACATCTATTGCCAAACACACTCAGGGAGACAGCATGTGCAGAGTATCCAGAACGAACTGTATTATAAGAGTTATAATAAAATAGAGTTGTACCACATACAACTGTGTTGGCTCATCTGTGCACCAGAGCACCCAACACCACACAGGGTGTCATAACAACATATTGGGGAGGGGAGGTAGGGTGGGGAGTGGTGGGGGGGTGGGGGGGGGGGGTCGGGGGGAGGGGGGGGGGGGGCTGGTGAGCCACCGTTTCTGGCTGGCACTAAAGGTAGTGGGGGTGGAGAGTCAAACAGGAGTCCTGAAACAATGTTTCCGCCAGCGGGATTTCCCATTGACATAATCCTGTCCCCCTGATGTAATGGGGGTAATTGCCATGAAGTGTCGTGAAGCCCGGGCAGGATTTTACCAGTTTGTCAGTGTCAAGCTCTGATTGATAAGCAGCGTGTATCGCTCCAAAAACTTGGGAGCGTGGTTTACGGCATTAGACTGGCATGACGGGGCCTGCATGAGCTGGCAAGGCCAGCTTCACAAAGATCGGGGCACCATATTTAAACCGGGACCCCGATCAGAACTGACCTTAAACCCCCCCCCCCAAAGGTATCGGGGGCTACCCAAACAACAGCGCAATTATCGGGGGCTTTCCTCACCCCCCCATGGCACAATTATCGGGCACTCTGCCCGAATGGCATAATTATCCGTGTCTCTTCACCCCACGGAACAGTAAGGAGTCTTACAACACCAGGTTAAAGTCCAACAGGTTTGTTTCAGACACTAGCTTTCGGAGCACTGCTCCTTCCATTTCACCTGAGGATTTGAAACAAACCTGTTGGACTTTAGCTGGTGTTGTAAGACTTCTTACTGTGCTCACCCCAGTCCAACGCCGGTATCTCCACATAGAAACCTTCTTTGCTCTGTAGACTGAGTTATTTCATAGAATTTACAGTGCAGAAGGAGGCCATTCGGCTCATCAAGTCTGTACCGGCTCTTGGAAAGAGCATCCTACCCAAGGTCAACACCTCCACCCTATCTTCATAACCCATCAACCCCACCCAACACTAAGGGTAATTTTGGACACTAAGGGCAATTTATCATGGCCAATCCACCTAACCTGCACATCTTTGGACTGTGGGAGGAAACCGGAGCACCTGGAGGAAACCCACGCACACACGGGGAGGATGTGCAGACTCTGCACAGACAGTGACCCAAGCCGGAATCGAACCTGGGACCCTGGAGCTGTGAAGCAATTGTGCTATCCACAATGCTACCGTGCTGGCCCCCATGGAACAATTATCGGGGGATCTCCCCCCACCTCCAACAACCACCACAGCCGTATTGTTGGTGCTCCACCCCTCACTGCGAGCTCACCCCCTCATTCCCAGGTACCCCGCCTCACTACCAGATCCCCCTCACTGCCAGCTCCTCCCCTTTACTGTTTCCCATCTTCACAAAGCTGTTGTGAATCATTCAATAATCAATGAGAGGGTTCATGTGGCCTGTTGCCCCTTTAACAATACTCTGGGCTGAGTTTTATGGCCCTGGCACGGAGGGGTGGGGCTGGAAAATGCAGCGAGCCATTCAAAAGTCCATTGGCTTCGGCGGGAGCGGAAGGTCGCGCCAGTGGAAAATTCCATCCGTAAATTCATTGTAATGTATTGAAATGAGCCTCACTACGTCACCGGCGAGGGCCAGGGAGAATCAGGAAACGGGAGCTCACCGGCGAGCATCGCGTTTCCAGACTCTTGTTGCCATGTACACACATGGTGAGCAGGGGCGCAAAATCGCTCCTCTATTGCCACATATTCAAAATGCCATCAGCGGTCTCCCCCGCTGTATTGCAACACATCTGGGCCACTGGGATCTGGAGAACGGCCCCTGCCGGGGGCGCACAGGCAGTACAGCCCTGGGGGGGGGGGGGGGTCATGTCCAGGCAGTACCCTGGCACTGCCCCATGGCACTGCCTCCATCACTTCTCCCAGGAGGACCAGCGGTAAGTGCCAGGGGGTAGTGCCGCGCCGGTGGGACTTCCATTAGGGAGTTTTGGGGTGGGAGGGTGGGTTTGACCGGAAGGGGTCTCATATCTGAGGGGGGAGGGGGGAGGAGGTGGGGGGGGGGGCGGTTGGGGGGTGGGGGGGGGTTGGGGGGGGGGTGGATTACTTTTCTCCAGGGGCTGAGGATGCTGGCGTGGCTCATTCAGAGTCCGCACCGGCATCATGACCCCGTGGGTCCCGCCCCTTCCAAATCTTTTACAAAGTGCTGGAAAATTCGACAGAGGAAAAGCCAATCAGGAAGCTGCCGGGCTGCCCCCTGCCTTTACCGCCAGAGGCAACACTTCGAAAAAGAATCATAAAACTCCACCCATTGGTTTTTCACCTTCAAGTGATAGTGAGCAATTATTTCCTTTGTTTACTTCTCCTGTTGCCCACGGTTTCTCTGCAGGGTTTTGCAGCTTTGGTACATTTGCGTTTAGATCTATTTTCAATGGATCCTTTGACTTGCATCAATGTCTATTCAGATCACCTGCGATTGGGAAGCCTGCTTCTTCCTCACTGATAATCACATGCACAATCATCTTCTCATTCAATAGCCCCCCCTCCCACCTTCTACAGCAACACCATTGCTGAGCAATCAATCTTCGCTCCTTCGTGTAAATATCTTGGAAGAGTGAAAATAAAAACGGCCAAGAAGCGAAAAATAAAAATTAGGCTGGAAAATCCCCTCTGACTGTCCCATGAGATTTAAACTAATTGAGAAGATCACATTATTCGGCATTGTTTAAGGATGTATCAATTTGTCTCATTAATACTATTAAGAAATGTAACGTCATGGAATTAAGCAACCAGTTAGTTGATGATTGGAGTGCACCAGTCTCTGAAATAATGGCTGAGATTGTAAGCTAGTTGTCAGCTGTTGTCGGAACTGCTTTGTACTAATCTGGACTTGTCGAAGTCTGCGAGAGCACTCTAACTAAGACATGACTATCATAGCGCTGATCTGTCAAATCCAAAGGGCAGCACGATAGCATAGTGGGTTAGCACTGTGGCCTTACAGCGCCAGGGTCCCAGGTTCGATTCCCTGCTGGGTCACTGTCTGTGTGGAGTCTGCATGTTCTCCCCGTTGTGGTGATATGCATCACTGTAAATACACAAGGGGTTAATGTAAATACACTACGACTAAGTAAACACTAGAGGGAGCACCAGAGACATCATGACATGCAGACATACAGCTAATCAACACATAGAATAGGACAGGACCAATGGGCAGTTAAGACACCCAGAGGTGGCATTACCACAAGGGGGCATTACACAACCCATATATAAGGACAGGGCTCACATGCTCTGTCTCTTTCCACAGGCGATACTTAGAGAGTAGGACAGGGGCAGATCAGAAGCATCACACCCACCATGTGGCTGTTAGACTGAGTTACTATAGCAAGATCAGCAGGAGAGTCGAACTCATAGAGAACTGTGCTAATGGTTCAATAAATCACATTGAACTTTCTTCAAAGTCTGGAGTATCTTTTGGTCAAAGCTGCATCGAGTTGCAGCCTGTTTTATCCCAGAGTACATAACACAACACCCGTGTGTGCGTGGGTTTCCTCCGGGTGCTCCGGTTTCCTCCCACAGTCCAAAGACGTGCAGGTTAGGTGGATTGGCCATGCTAAATTGCCCTTAGTGTCCAAAAAGGTTAGGAGGGGTTATTGGGTTAAGGGTTGAAGTGAGGGCTTAAGTGGGTTGGTGCAGACTCGATGGGCCGAATGGCCTTCTTCTGCACTGTATGTTCTATGTTCTCTTGTATGAATCCAGATTAATGAAGTCTCAATCCTACAAAACGGCCACAGGTCATGACAAGCGAGCTACTCGCTACTGTATGTAATGAAGGAGAGAAACATGCATTTATATCGTAACTTTCATGACCTTACAACCTCTCAAAGCATTTTGTAACAAGTGAAACACCTTTGAAGGGTAGTCACTGTTGTGATGTAGGAGTAGATTTTATGGGGAATTGGCTTAAATTTCTAGCCTGCACTCCTCGAGCTAAAGGTCCGTTGGCACCTCACTGACATGAAATCTGTCTGCTTTTAGGATGACCAGGTTTACAATAATGAAAACCAACTAATGCACCCTCACCTGGGCCTGGATTCTCTGCTTTGTGATGCCCGAAACGCAAATCGCGATCGGTTGGCAAATCGTGGGTAATCACAAAATCGAGGTTTGCGCCCAGTGCCGATTCCAATGCCATGCTCCGGTCCCTCGCTGGCGGCAATGGCGAAGATTGCGCCCCGCACCCGCAGATCCAGGCAAAACGGTCATTTGCATGGATTTCAATATCATTTGCACCTTGGACACGGAATGCTCCACCCCTCCGTGATCCTCCGCACTTCTTAGGCGGAGGTTTCGTGGGTGTGAATTAGTGAAAGCTTTGACAAGCAGGGCCTAGGCGCCATGGCTGCGGAGGCAGAGCGGGAAGCTAAAATAAACCTGAAAAACCCTTAAAAATTGACGGGGTTGCTGGGGAGGTGGCTGCCCGGGCTGGGGGCAGTAGTGGGGAGTGACTTGGTGCCCTTGGTGTCTCCCCCTCAGAATCGGAGTAGTCTGGCTCTGACCGCCATTGCTGCAGAACGTGGATTTAAAAACACTCATTTGGTGCTACTTTCCGGGCTGCTCACACTGCTAAATGCTCACTCTGTCCTGTGAATGCTGAGAGAGCCTCTGGTCATCTGGGAGTCAACCCAGGCTGCCCCTCTGGAAACCCTCTTACCCCAGCTGTATCATCAAGGGGATGGGCAGGGCCAAGCGCAGCCAGTGGCCCACCTGGTATTGGCACTCCTCAGAGCTGCTGCTTGTGCAGCGGCCTGTGGCCGAGGCGGAAAGCCGAGACGATCAGGCCCACATTGGCAGCCGTGCTGCCATGGTGTGGTGCATCGACCTGCTGAAATTGCAGTTCCGATGCCTCGGCCGCTCTGCTGGTGCCCTGCAGTACAACCCCAGTCGGTCTCCCAGTTTGTAGTGGCTTGCTCAGCAATCTGGCCCAGCAGCGAGGTGACACCCTGGAGGAGTAGGAGGAGCAGGAGGAGAAGGGACATGCGGGTTCATCTGAGGAGGAAGGACTGGAGGAGCCAGAGAATGGAGGACATGTGGCAGCATGTGAGGAGGACCAGGGAGGCCCGTACCATCTCCAGAATCTCCTCGGGCAAGGCTTTGTCCGTCAGCTCAACACCACCACTCCCATTTCCCTCCCTCCCCCCCAATCCTCCGCACATCTACCTCCCTCACCCCAATCCCCCGCACCAACTACCTCCGTAACCCCAATCCCCCCTCTCCCATTTCCCTCCCTCCCCCTCAATCCCCCTCCCCCATTTCATTCCCTCCCCATACCCCACTCACCCCCATTTTCCTTCCTCCCCCAATCCCCGTCCCCTATTTTTCTCCCGCCCTATTTTCCTCGCTCCCAATTCCCCCTCCCCACATTTCCCTCCCCAATACCCCTACACATTCCCCACGTTGTCCTGCACAACGTCACGCAGCAGAGGGAGGACATGCTGGAGAAGGAGGAAGAACGGCAGACCACATCTGACCAGGAGGAGGAGGACGATGTACAGGAAGAACTGGGCGAGGGGCCCGGGCTGGGAGGGCAGGCTGCCCAATGTATACTCCGATTTGCCAATTAAGAAGCTTGCCCACTGGCAGCTCAGCCGCACTGTCCCATCTCCTCATACCCCCCCCTCCAAGTGGTGCCCCTTTCCCATAGCCCTCCCTGTCCCTCCTCCCTTCACTCCACCTTCCCTGTCCCTCTTCCCTTCACTCCACCTCCCCGTCCCTCCTCCCTTCACTCCACATCCCCGTCCCTCCTCCCTTCACTGAACCTTCCCCGTCCCTCCTCCCTTCACTCCACATCCCCGTCCCTCCTCCCTTCACTCCACCTCCCCGTCCCTCCTCCCTTCACTCCACATTCCCTGTCCCGCCTCCCTACACTCCACCTCCCCGTCCCTACTCCCTTCACTCCACCTCCCAGTCCCTCCTCCCTTCACTCCACCTTCCCATCCCTCCTCCCTTCACTCCACCTCCCCGTCGCTCCTCCCTTCACTCCACCTCCCCATCCCTCCTCCCTTCACTCCACCTTCCCTTCCATCCCTTCACTCCACCTCCCCGTCGCTCCTCCCTTCACTCCACCTCCCCGTCCCTCCTCACTTCACTCCACCTCCCCGTCCCTCCTCCCTTCACTCCACCTTCCCTGTCCCTCCTCCCTTCACTCCACCTCCCCATCCCTCTTCCCTTCACTCCACCTCCCCGTCCCTCCTCTCTTCACTCCTCCTCCCCGTCCCTCCTCCCTTCACTCCACCTTCCCTGTCCCTCCTCCCTTCATTCCACCTCTCCGTCCCTCCTCCCTTCACTCCACCTCCCCGTCCCTCCTCCCTTCACTCCACCTTCCCTGTCCCTCCTCCCTTCACTCCACCTCCCCGTCCCTCCTCCCTTCACTCCACCACCCCGTCCCTCCACCCTTCACTCCACCTTCCCTGTCCCTCCTCCCTTCACTCCACCTTCCCTGTCCCTCCTCCCTTCACTCCACCTCCCCGTCCCTCCTCCCTTCACTCCACCTCCCCGTCCCACCTCCCTTCATCCACCTTCCCCGTCCCTCCTCCTTTCACTCCAATCTCCCCGTCCCTCCTCCCTTCACTCCACCTTCCCTGTCCCTCCTCCCTTCACTCCACCTCCCTGTCCCTCCTCCTTTCACTCCAATCTCCCCGTCCCTCCTCCCTTCACTCCACCTCCCCGTCCCTCCTCCCTTCACTCCACCTCCCTGTCCCTCCTCCCTTCACTCCACCTCCCCCTCCCTCCTCCCTTCACTCCACTTCCCTGTCCCTCCACCCTACACTCCACCTCCCCGTCCCTCTTCCCTTCACTCCACCTCCCCGTCCCTCCTCCTTTCACTCCAATCTCCCCGTCCCTCCTCCCTTCACTCCACCTTCCCTGTCCCTCCTCCCTTCACTCCACCTCCCTGTCCCTCCTCCTTTCACTCCAATCTCCCCGTCCCTCCTCCCTTCACTCCACCTTCCCTGTCCCTCCTCCCTTCACTCCACCTCCCTGTCCCTCCTCCCTTCACTCCACCTTCCCTGTCCCTCCTCCCTTCACTCCACCTCCCCGTCCCTCCTCCCTTCACTTCACCTCCCCGTCCCACCTCCCTTCATCCACCTTCCCTGTCCCTCCTCCCTTCACTCGAACTCCCCGTCCCTTCTCCCTTCATTCCACCTTCCCTGTCCCTCCTCCCTTCACTCCACCTCCCTGTCCCTCCTCCCTTCACTCCACCGCCCCGTCCCTCCTCCCTTTACTCCACCTCCCCGCCCCTCCTCCCTTCACTCCACCTCCCTGTCCCTCCTCCCTTTACTCCAACTCCCCATCCCTCCTCCCTTCACTCCACCTTCCCTGTCCCTCCACCCTTCACTCCACCTCCCCGTCCCTCCTCCCTTCACTCCACCTTCCCTGTCCCTCCTCCCTTCACTCCACCTTCCCGTCCCTCCCTTCACTCCACCTTCCCATTCCTCCTCCCTTCACTCCACCTCCCCGTCCCTCCTCCCTTCACTCCAACTTCCGGTCCCTCCTCCCTTCACTCCACCTTCCCATCCCTCCTCCCTTCACTCCACCTTCCCATCCCTCCTCCCTTCACTCCACCTCCCTGTCCCTCCTCCCTTCTCACCACCTCCCCGTCCCTCCTCCCTTCACTCCACCTCCCCGTCCCTCCTCCCTTCACTCCACCTTCCCATCCCTCCTCCCTTCACTCCACCTCCCCGTCCCTCCTCCCTTCACTCCACCTCCCCGTCCCTCCTCCCTTCACTCCACCTCACTGTCCCTCCTCCCTTCACTCCACCTCCCCCTCCCTCCTCCCTTCACTCCACCTCCCTGTCCCTCCACCCTTCGCTCCACCTCCCCGTCCCTCTTCCCTTCACTCCACCTCCCCGTCCTGCCTCCCTTCACTCCACCTCCCCATCCCTCCTCCCTTCACTCCACCTCCCCGTCCCTCCTCCCTTCACTCCACCTCCCTGTCCCTCCTCCCTTCACTCCACCTCCCCCTCCCTCCTCCCTTCACTCCACTTCCCTGTCCCTCCACCCTTCACTCCACCTCCCCGTCCCTCTTCCCTTCACTCCACCTCCCCGTCCCGCCTCCCTTCACTCCACCTTCCCTGTCCCTCCTCCCTTCACTCCACCTCCCTGTCCCTCCTCCTTTCACTCCAATCTCCCCGTCCCTCCTCCCTTCACTCCACCTTCCCTGTCCCTCCTCCCTTCACTCCACCTTCCCGTCCCTCCCTTCACTCCACCTTCCCATTCCTCCTCCCTTCACTCCACCTCCCCGTCCCTCCTCCCTTCACTCCAACTTCCTGTCCATCCTCCCTTCACTCCACCTTCCCATCCCTCCTCCCTTCTCACCACCACCCCGTCCCTCCTCCCTTCACTCCACCTCCCCGTCCCTCCTCCCTTCACTCCACCTTCCCATCCCTCCTCCCTTCACTCCACCTCCCCGTCCCTCCTCCCTTCACTCCACCTCCCCGTCCCTCCTCCCTTCACTCCACCTCACTGTCCCTCCTCCCTTCACTCCACCTCCCCCTCCCTCCTCCCTTCACTCCACCTCCCCGTCCCTCCACCCTTCACTCCACCTCCCTGTCCCTCCACCCTTCGCTCCACCTCCCCGTCCCTCTTCCCTTCACTCCACCTCCCCGTCCTGCCTCCCTTCACTCCACCTCCCCATCCCTCCTCCCTTCACTCCACCTCCCCGTCCCTCATCCCTTCACTCCACCTCACTGTCCCTCCTCCCTTCACTCCACCTCCCCGTCCCTCCTCCCTTCACTCCACCTCCCCGTCCCTCCTCCCTTCACTCCACCTCCCTGTCCCTCCTCCCTTCACTCCACCTCCCCCTCCCTCCTCCCTTCACTCCACTTCCCTGTCCCTCCACCCTTCACTCCACCTCCCCGTCCCTCTTCCCTTCACTCCACCTCCCCGTCCCTCCTCCCTTCACTCCACCTTCCCTGTCCCTCCTCCCTTCACTCCACCTACCTGTCCCTCCTCCCTTCACTCCACCTTCCCTGTCCCTCCTCCCTTCACTCCACCTCCCCGTCCCTCCTCCCTTCACTCCACCTCCCTGTCCCTCCTCCTTTCACTCCAATCTCCCCATCCCTCCTCCCTTCACTCCACCTTCCCTGTCCCTCCTCCCTTCACTCCACCACCCTGTCCCTCCTCCCTTCACTCCACCTTCCCTGTCCCTCCTCCCTTCACTCCACCTCCCCGTCCCTCCTCCCTTCACTTCACCTCCCCGTCCCACCTCCCTTCATCCACCTTCCCCGTCCCTCCTCCCTTCACTCGAACTCCCCGTCCCTCCTCCCTTCATTCCACCTTCCCTGTCCCTCCTCCCTTCAATCCACCGCCCCGTCCCTCCTCCCTTCACTCCACCTCCCCGCCCCTCCTCCCTTCACTCCACCTCCCTGTCCCTCCTCCCTTTACTCCACCTCCCCATCCCTCCTCCCTTCACTCCACCTTCCCTGTCCCTCCACCCTTCACTCCACCTCCCCGTCCCTCCTCCCTTCACTCCACCTTCCCTGTCCCTCCTCCCTTCACTCCACCTTCCCGTCCCTCCCTTCACTCCACCTTCCCATTCCTCCTCCCTTCACTCCACCTCCCCGTCCCTCCTCCCTTCACTCCAACTTCCTGTCCCTCCTCCCTTCACTCCACCTTCCCATCCCTCCTCCCTTCTCACCACCTCCCCGTCCCTCCTCCCTTCACTCCACCTCCCCGTCCCTCCTCCCTTCACTCCACCTTCCCATCCCTCCTCCCTTCACTCCACCTCCCCGTCCCTCCTCCCTTCACTCCACCTCCCCGTCCCTACTCCCTTCACTCCACCTCACTGTCCCTCCTCCCTTCACTCCACCTCCCCCTCCCTCCTCCCTTCACTCCACCTCCCTGTCCCTCCACCCTTCGCTCCACCTCCCCGTCCCTCTTCCCTTCACTCCACCTCCCCTTCCTGCCTCCCTTCACTCCACCTCCCCATCCCTCCTCCCTTCACTCCACCTCTCCGTCCCTCCTCCCTTCACTCCACCTCACTGTCCCTCCTCCCTTCACTCCACCTCCCCCTCCCTCCTCCCTTCACTCCACCTCCCTGTCCCTCCACCCTTCGCTCCACCTCCCCGTCCCTCTTCCCTTCACTCCACCTTCCCTGTCCCTCCTCCCTTCACTCCACCTCCCCATCCCTCCTCCCTTCACTCCACCTCCCCGTCCCTCCTCTCTTCACTCCACCTCCCCATCCCTCCTCCCTTCACTCCACCTTCCCATCCATCCCTTCACTCCACCTTCCCATCCCTCCTCCCTTCACTCCACCTCCCCGTCCCTCCTCCCTTCACTCCACCTCCCCGTCCCTCCTCCCTTCACTCCACCTCCCCGTCGCTCCTCCCTTCACTCCACCTTCCCTGTCCCTCCTCCCTTCACTCCACCTCCCCATCCCTCCTCCCTTCACTCCACCTCCCCATCCCTCCTCCCTTCACTCCACCTTCCCTGTCCCTCCTCCCTTCACTTCACCTCCCCGTCCCTCCTCCCTTCACTCCACCTTCCCTGTCCCTCCTCCCTTCACTCCACCTCCCCATCCCTCTTCCCTTCACTCCACCTCCCCGTCCCTCCTCTCTTCACTCCTCCTCCCCGTCCCTCCTCCCTTCACTCCACCTTCCCTGTCCCTCCTCCCTTCATTCCACCTCCCCGTCCCTCCTCCCTTCACTCCACCTCCCCGTCCCTCCTCCCTTCACTCCACCTCCCCGTCCCTCCTCCCTTCACTCCACCACCCCGTCCCTCCACCCTTCACTCCACCTTCCCTGTCCCTCCTCCCTTCACTCCACCTCCCCGTCCCTCCTCCCTTCACTCCACCTCCCCGTCCCACCTCCCTTCATCCACCTTCCCCGTCCCTCCTCCCTTCACTCGAACTCCCCGTCCCTCCTCCCTTCATTCCACCTTCCCTGTCCCTCCTCCCTTCACTCCACCTCCCTGTCCCTCCTCCCTTCACTCCACCTCCCCGTCCCTCCTCCCTTCACTCCACCTCCCCGTCCCTCCTCCCTTCACTCCACCTCCCTGTCCCTCCTCCCTTCACTCCACCTCCCCCTACCTCCTCCCTTCACTCCACCTCCCTATCCCTCCACCCTTCACTCCACCTCCCCGTCCCTCTTCCCTTCACTCCACCTCCCCGTCCCTCCTCCCTTCACTCCACCTCCCCGTCCCACCTCCCTTCATCCACCTTCCCTGTCCCTCCTCCCTTCACTCCACCTCCCTGTCCCTCCTCCCTTCACTCCACCGCCCCGTCCCTCCTCCCTTCACTCCACCTCCCCGCCCCTCCTCCCTTCACTCCACCTCCCTGTCCCTCCTCCCTTTACTCCACCTCCCCATCCCTCCTCCCTTCACTCCACCTTCCCTGTCCCTCCACCCTTCACTCCACCTTCCCTGTCCCTCCACCCTTCACTCCACCTCCCCGTCCCTCCTCCCTTCACTCCACCTTCCCTGTCCCTCCTCCCTTCACTCCACCTTCCTGTCCCTCCCTTCACTCCACCTTCCCATTCCTCCTCCCTTCACTCCACCTCCCCGTCCCTCCTCCCTTCACTCCAACTTCCTGTCCCTCCTCCCTTCACTCCACCTTCCCATCCTCCTCCCTTCTCACCACCTCCCCGTCCCTCCTCCCTTCACTCCACCTCCCCGTCCCTCCTCCCTTCACTCCACCTCCCCGTCCCTCCTCCCTTCACTCCACCTCCCCTCCCTCCTCCCTTCACTCCACCTCCCTGTCCCTCCTCCTTCACTCCACCTCCCTGTCCCTCCACCCTTCACTCCACCTCCCCGTCCCTCTTCCTTCACTCCACCTTCCCGTCCTGCCTCCTTCACTCCACCTTCCCTTTCCCTCCTCCCTTCACTCCACCTCCCCGTCCCTCCTCCCTTTCACTCCAATCTCCCCGTCCCTCCTCCCTTCACTCCACCTTCCCTGTCCCTCTCCCCTTCACTCCACCTCCCCGTCCCTCCTCCCTTCCACTCCACCTCCCCGTCCCACCTCCCTTCACTCCACCTCCCTGTCCCTCCTCCCTTCACTCCACCCGCCCCGTCCCTCCTCCCTTCACTCCACCTCCCCGCCCCTCCTCCTTCACTTCCACCTCCCTGTCCCTCCTCCCTTTACTCCACCTTCCCTGTCCCTCCACCCTGTCACTCCACCTCCCGTCCCTCCTCCCTTCACTCCACCTTCCCTGTCCCTCCACCCTTCACTCCACCTCCCCGTCCTCCCTCCCTTCACTCCACCTCCCGTCCCTCCTCCCTTCACTCCACCTCCCCGTCCCTCCTCCCTTCACTCCACCTCCCATCCCTCCTCCCTTCAACTTCCACCTTCCCGTCCCTCCCTTCACTCCACCTTCCCATCCCCTCCTCCCTTCTCACCACCTCCCCGTCCCTCCTCCCTTCACTCCACCTCCCCGTCCCTCCTCCCTTCACTCCACCTCCCCGTCCCTCCTCCCTTCACTCCACCTCCCCGTCCCTCCTCCCTTCACTCCACCTCCCCGTCCCTCCTCCCTTCACTCCACCTCCCCGCCCCTCCTCCCTTCACTCCACCTTCCCTGTCCCTCCACCCCTTGGGGAGTGTTAGGGGGCGGTTATTGGAGATGGTGAGCGCTGATGTGTCACTCACTGGGTAAGCACTCAAGCAAGGCCGCCTCGTACTTCTGGCCCCAATTCTCTGCCACCTCTCTGAGGGTTACCCCAGGTGGGACGTTTACGTTTCCAGGGCGCCTGCCCTGTGCCACCCTCCAACAGCACCCCTCCCCGGCTCCCCCACTTCTGCCCCCCCCCCTCCCCCCCCCCTGCACCACCCTTCCACACACCCCACCCTTCAGATTGAGGCAGGTCAGAATTGTTGGTGAAAAAGTGTTTAATGGTGGCTAAATACATTGGTGTGCTCTGGCCCCTAACTCTCACCTATGTTCTGCACCCGTGCCAACTTAACTGGTGTCTAAATTTCTTACCTTACATGGTCCTACTGCTCCTTTGATGACCGTGGAGGGTGGCCTGCTGCATTTCCCGTCCCCTGATCCGAGATGCCTATCTGCTGCCAAACAGATGCAGTGTCAGCAAGGGGGACTCAGAAGCACTGAGATGTTCCAGCATCTCTCCTGTGGTAGGCACTGGCATGGGCCCCATCACTTCCTCCTTCCTCAGGATGCTCAATGGCCCCCTGGCTACTCCATGGAATGGAGGTGGAGCCTGAGTGAGCTTCAGAGGCTCCACTGTCACCTGGTACTCGCCAGTCCCTGGAAGCCGTCCTTGACCTGAACCAGGGTCTCGATGCTCACAACCACGGGGACAACGTCCCCCCAGTGAGTGAGTCATGTCCCCCATTGTCTCGGTCATGTCCCCTCTGGCACTGTGCCATGTCCCTCTGAGCCTGTGCCATGTCTCTCTGAGCCTGTGCCATGTCCCTCTGAGCCTGTGCTATGTCCCTCTGGCACTGTGCCATGTCCCTCTCAGCCTGTGCCATGTCCCTCTGAGCCCGTGCCATGTCCCTCTGAGCCTGTGCCATGTCCCTCTGGCCCTGTGCCATGCCCCTCTGTGACTGACCAAAGTCAGTCAGTGCCCGGCTAATGCTCTCAATGCCCTCAGCCATGACCCTTTTGTGACTGGGCCAAGCTCTGGAGCACCGCAGCAATGTCTATGTGGGCCCCTATATGTCTGCTTGTTACTGGTCTCCCCTGTCCTGGGCCTCAGACATTGACCGCACAGTATACCCGAAGCTTTGGATGTTTTGATCATTGGCTCTGACGTCTTGCCCAAAGCTCCCACTGTGGACTCCATCTGTTCAGTGTTCTCCTGAGTACCACGCCTTGTCCAGCACCGTCTCCTGCACCTGAAGGCAGATGGACTCCTCCAGCTGCACCTGACTCTTGTAAACCCTGGCCCTGCATCTGCATCTGCACCAGTGATGGGATCATTCTTTACAGAAGTTCTGTACCTGTCGGAATTCAGCTGTTTCCCTGGGTTCAGACAGCCCTCCGACTGCCAGTTCCCTTGGGAGTCCCGACCTCCACCTGCAGCATGTGTGACGTGCTCACCAGAAGGTGATCCAGGGGCCTCTTCACTAAAATGCCCCACCGGGCGGTAGTCTCTGCGATGGTGGAGGGTGCAGGTGAAAGCAGTGATGAGAAGATGGTGTCTTCCCCAAAACTGGTGCCCCGGGGTGGGCTGAGGATTCGGCTGGGGCGAGGGAGACCGAATGGCCCGGCCTGGTCTGATCGTGATCCACAAGACAAAAGACAAGAGACATGGTGAGATCTTGGGGAGGACTCACTTGCTATTGGGACATCATTTTGCATTAGGACCTCACTTGGTTGCCCATTGCCGACCTCATTTTGGAGATAAGCCTTCTCAGCTCCAGCACCCTTTGCTCCGTTTCGGTCCAAGATGTCCTGGCTGATTTTCTCCCGCTCTTACCTGTCATGGTCTATGTTGTCTTAGGGGACTCACAAAGACAAGGTGAGACACATGGAGATGGGTTCCACAGGGTAGGGGGGTGGTGTCTGCAGTGTGAAAGGCCCTGGACAAAGAGGACAGTACAGGTGGTGGGGTTTGGTGGCGGGTGGAATGTAAGGGAGATGCAGGCAGGTGTGTTTTGGTGAGGTTCTAGGGAAGTTGGGTGGGGGGGGGGGGGTGGGGGGGGGGGTGGGGGAGTGAGGAGTGACAGACAGGTGTGATGCCAGGGGCACGGAGGTGGTGACTCTTCCAAGCTGCCCTAAGGACGTCGTTCATCCTCTTCCGACACTGCGTGCCAGACCTCCTGCTGAGGCTGACAGCCCTCACCGCCTCTGCCAACTCCTCCCAGGCCCTGCTCAGGACAGAGGGCTTTAGCTTCCTGCCCACCCTGAGGAAGAGGGTGTCCCACTCCCCTCTACCTCAGCCAACTTTCGCTCGAGCTCCGACTCGGTGAAGCATGGCGCTGCTCTTCTCTAAGCCATCTTCTTGGCTGGAATGAGAGTCTGCGGGGAGTGGGGTGCTTTTAAGCAGCTGCATCTTGTCAGGTTCTCCAGCACCAATTGCGGCCATGGCGAATCAGACGCCGGTGGAATTGGAATTGCTCTAGATTCACGTGAGCAGAGTGCTTCTCCATTACATGTCCTGAATTGCTCCCTGAATAGCGCCCCACGGGGAATGCCAACCACATGCCACTCAGTCCGTGTGGTAACGCATAGCCTCCCAAATAGAGACTCTCACCCATGATAAGAGTGGGGTTGGTAGAGTGAGTGCAGAATCAGCAATCTCATTTTTCTTGCTCACCAAAGAGAGTAACGTAAAGATATAAAACTGAAATTCCATTTTTCTCCCAATGTGACAGATGCGTGGTATGCTGAGTACAGATATGTCATGTCACAAACTCTCAGTCAGTACTTTAAAAATTGGACAGAGACAATTTGTAAAATTCACATGACCTTTGACATTTCGACTGCAGATAATCTCAAGTGTCTGGCGAATATCTAATTAAATATGGACTTGAAATGAAATGAAAGTCGCTTATTGTCACAAGTAGGCTTCAAATTGAAGTTACTGTGAAAAGCCCCTCGTCGCCACATTCCGGCGCCTGTTCGGGGAGGCTGGTACGGGAATTGGGTGAGACTTGGGTGAGGATACTTACAGTCACTTGTGGAATTTACAACATCTTGTTGATTAAGGATGAATCAATACCCAAAGACAATGGAGCATCAGACTGCAGGAAATCTGTTTCAGTGATGTTGGTTGAGGGGTATATAATGGCAAAAATCGCCTGGGAGAATTTCCTTGCTCTTTTTCAGAGCTGTGTCATGTTTGCTTTTGAGTCCACTGAAGAGGGAAGACATGGGACTGGATTCTCCCAAAATTGGGACTATGTCCCCACGCCGGCGTAAAAACACTGGAGTTTTACTCCAGAGGTTCCGAGCAAAAAGGATGAATGAATTCAATGCCCTGCAGGGGGCCAACAGGGACTCGGAGTGATTCTCGCAGCTTCAGCTGCAGATACGGGTCCCTCGCATTTTCCGGTTTTGAGTCCTTGCATGCGCCCGGTGGCGGCCTCCAGCGGCCGCACCGAGCTCCATGATGGACTTGGACCGCGGAGGCAGATGCAAAAATTAGGACCCCCCCCCGGTCGGCCGCGCGCCCAATCTAACTCCCGGCCACCTATAAGCCCCCACCCCCCCGGTGTCGGATCACCCCGCCCCCCACCAGGACGGTCACGGACCGAGTCCACAGCCACCACGCCAGCATCCCGACCGCCATAAGTGGTTAGTTCCACGTCGGCGGGAACTATTCAGAAATGACAATTTTGGCAGTGCAGTACTCCCTCAGTATTGCATGAGGAGTGAGCCTGGATTGTGGGTGCAAACTAATGGCCCCATTGCCCCCGACCTGCTGTCGCGACAAGGCAGGAAAATCTCGCGAGAGACCCGCCCGAAGCTCGAAACGCCTCACGAGATCTGGATCTCACCATCCCTATGTGAGATCCAGATTAACATATTTAAGTGAGCCATTAGGCTCATTTTGATATGTTTATGCTGGCTTCTCCCGAGGCCCGGGAATGAACAGCCTCACCTGGGGAGACCATCACCATGGCGCCCGTTTAGCATTTGTCCACACAAACGTGGACCAGGAGTAACGGCACTGGGGAGGGAGTCGCCCAGGCCATTGGAGACCCCCGGGTGGTTGGGCTCTGGGCAGGGTGGTACTCTGGTACTTCCGCTGGCACCGGCACCTTGGCATTGCCAGCCTGGCACCTTGGTGTTGCCACTCGGGTGGCACTGCCAGGGTGCCTGGGTTGCGCTGTCAGTTTGCCAGGCTCACTGTGCCAATGTGCCCAGATGCCAGGTGGCCCCTGCCAGGGGTCGGGCCCAGGGGTACTCTGTCCTTAAGAGGTTGGGTGAGGGGGGGTCTCGAGGCCCCCCTAAGTGGTAGGTCAGGGCAGTGCGGGGGGCGGAGTCCAGAGACTGCGGTGGAGGAGTGAACAGGTGGGGTAGCATTCAAAAATGGTACCCTGATCCTTGAGTTATCATCCTGCACCGATGTGTCGAGTTTGGAAATGAAGTAAGTGTGGCCTCGGCAGGGTGGTTCCTGACCGAAGCCAAACAAATGGCAGAGACCCCTTGATAGCGGGGTCTCTATACCTCTTTATACGCGCCCAAAAGAGGACTCTGTTTTTGCCGCGTTCAATTCGCGCCATATGTGTTCATGGTCTCCAGAATGGATCCTGAACTCAACCTTCCGCCGTGGAGGGCAGAATGCTACTACTGATAGAAGACATTAGGAGGAACACACAATTTGCGGTATTGTTTTCTTTTATAATTCAAATGGAAACGATAGGAATTGGCTGCACTGATCATGCAAGAGGGATAGGAATGAAAACAAATGACCAGCTTGTCATTCTATCGATTCAGTGGATGTTAAGTACTCGTAGAGATCACTTTCAGCTCCCTTTTGGGTCGGTTTCCAACCAATACTTGATCCAACACGACTAGCCAAGGAAACTGACAAACGGCCTGCTATGCCACTGGGTGCGGGAAGGGAATTGGAATGTGAAAGAGTCAGTTAAGCCCCTCTCGAAGAAGCTGTGATGGAAGAAGAATACATTATGGACTCAAAAATGGAGAGTGTAGATGCTGAACTTAACACTGGTGTTGGACCATGTAGGGCCACTACCTACATGTGTTTTGTACTGACAGGCCTGTCGTACACGCTGAATTATTCTACTTCCCTCTTGGTCTCCTTCTGTAGTTCCCTTTCTCCCCTGCCATCTGATAAATCTTTTCCATTGCCATTGACTGCGGCGCAGAATTAATAATTTGTGATTTGAAATTGCCCTGTACAATGTGTACGATTTATCACCAACAGTTCAAGCCATGAAGTGGAAAGAAAGCTAATATACGAAACAATAAATGCTGCTCTTTTCATTCTCAAAGCTTTGTAATGGGAAAGTAATAACTGAGTTGCAGGAGGAAATAACACAATAGCTCCATTGTAAACTCTCTACTTTTTCTCCTCAGCACGTTCTTCCTTTCAATTAAAAAATGAGCCTTGTCATGCCATGATTGCTATGATGTCTACATGGACACAATGTTCTACTGTTACACAAAGCTATCAATGGCCAGGCTTCACAAATGAATAGCCACTGCTTTAATCCACCCAGTGGCTAACAGTTGCTCCAACAGAGACCCCAATGCTGACTTAAATGTCCAGGACAACAGACAGAGATGGGGGGCCACACACATCGGTTTGTTGGCAAGGACAGACTGGACTAAATGTTGCTATTTTTAAATATTCAAACGAGCTGGTAGCATAGTGGTAATGTTGCTGGACTAGAAGCCCAGTGGTCTGAGCAAGCGGAATGAGTTGAAATCTCATTGAGGAACTGAAATTCTTATGAATAAACCCGGAATAAAGTCAATAACCTTAAAACTATCGTGATTACTGGTAAAAATCTACCTGGTTCAAAGAACAAAGAAAAGTACAGCACAGGAACAGGCCCTTTGGCCTTCCAAGCCTGCGCCGACCATGCTGCCCGTCTGAACTAAAATTCCACTAATGTCTCTTAGGGAGGGAAATCTGCCATCCTTACACTGTCTGATCTACCTGCGGCTCCAGATCCACAGCAATGTGATTGACTCTTAACTGCCCCCACACACTGTTCAAGGTCTCTCAGCAGTGACTCTATTACTATAAGAGTAATTGGTAGGTTCTGATGGTGTACACACTTATTATTTTTTACTGCTAGGGTTTCATAACAAAATCTCCTCTGAATGGGTGGCACGGTAGCACAGTAGTTAGCACTGTTGCTTCACAGCTCCAGGGTCCCAGGTTCGATTCCGGTTTGGGTCACTGTCTGTGCGGAGTCTGCACATCCTCCCCGTGTGTGCGTGGGTTTCCTCCGGGTGCTCCGGTTTCCTCCCACAGGCCAAAGATGTGCAGGTTAGGTGGATTGGCCATGCTAAATTGCCCTTTGTATCCAAAGGTTAGGTGGGGTTACGGGGATTGGGTGGAGGTGTGAGCTTAAGTAGGGTGCTCTTTATTTTTATTTTTTATAAATACAGCACAGAACAGGCCCTTCGGCCCACGATGTTGTGCCGAACCTTTGTCCTAGATTAATCATAGATTATCATAGCATTTACAGTGCAGAAGGAGGCACCTGGCCCACCGAGTCTGCACCGGCTCTTGGAAAGAGCACCCTACCCAAGGTCAACACCTCCACCCCATCCCCACAACCCAGCAACCCCACCCAACACTAAGGGCAATTTTGGACACTAAGGGAAATTTATCACGGCCAATCCACCTAACCTGCACATCTTTGGACTGTGGGAGGAAACCGGAGCACCCGGAGGAAACCCACGCAGACACGGTGAGAACGTGCAGACTCCGCACAGACAGTGACCCAAGCCGGAATCGAACCTGGGACCCTGGAGCTGTGAAGCAATTGTGCTATCCACAATGCTACCGTGCTGCCTTTATAAGGGTCAGTGCAGACATGATGGGCCGAGGGGTCTCCTTCTGCACTGTAAATTTTATGATCTATGAATGTCAAAATTCTGAATCAGATATAAAGGCTAAAACAAATGTGACTCCAACGACCACCACGGTAGTCAACATATGACAGCTGATTTACTACCATCCCCACCGCCGCAATCCGGTCAACTTTAACCAGTATCTGAGGATGGGCTGAGTTATATTGCAGCCATCAAACATATTGCACAGATGAAAGAACGATCTTTAATTCTCCCTCGGAAAAAAAAAAATCAGAAAATGTATTTCGTTGACAGTTCTGAAATGATCCAAAATTTTTTCTCAGCAGAAAACTTGAGATAGAGATGAAAGCAAATACGTTGCTGAGAGTTTTGAGGAACAGTGGACTGCGCTATCATTCTCGAGTAGCAATGACATTCTGCACGGCTGCAATGACAATTCCTGCACTTTATGGTAATAATAGCTTTCCTCTTGTGTCATTAGCGATAAGCTTCCGCATCAACACCTTATCTCCAGGGGAGCAAAGCCTCATATCAAACACACCCCTGCTATCTCTTCGACCCAGTCACTAGTTTATAAAGAGGATAGATTCAAAAGAGAAAAGAGAGAAAGAAAATGAAATTCAGATACCGATTGTCAGGAATTAAAACACCATCATGGAACTTCAGGATCACTTAATGCTTTTAAAAGGTCAGATCTCCACTCCCAGGGGGAGTTGAACACTATTGAAATGTGCTCTGTGAATGTCAATGGAGGGGAGATACCTAACAATGTGAGATATGCTGAGGCAGAGTTTTCTGAAGATAACGTTTACACTGATTTTATTCAGGAGATGCTTTATGTTACGTTTATTTAATTGGTTTAATAATATAAGAATAATTTACACTTCCCCATAAAATAGACCAGTTTATTTTCCAGACATTCTTATGACGCCGAGTGAGGCTAGACAGTTCATCGTGTCTGAACCGGCTGTCCGAATGAACAATTCACACAGTGCCATCACCCCGTCATCTTTCTAAAAAATGCAATTGTTCATGGGACATGGGCGTCACAGGCTGTGCCAGCATTTATTTCCCACCCCTAATTGCCCTTGAGGCGGCAGTTAAGAGTCAACAACATTGCTGTGGGTCTGGAGTCACATGTAGGCCAGACCAGGTAAGGACGGCAGATTTCCTTCCCGAAAGGATATTATTTAAAAAAAATTATCTTTATTATCACAAGTAGGCTCACATTAACACCGCAATGTGAAAAGCCCCTCGTCACCACACTCCGGCGCCTGTTCGGGTATACAGACGGAGAATTCAGAACGTCCAATTCACCTAACAGCATGTCTTGTGGGAGGAAAACGGAGCACCCGGAGGAAACTGGCGCAGACACAGGAAGAACGTGCAGACTCCGCACAGACAGTGACCCAAGCCGGGAATCGAACCTGGGACCCTGGAGCTGTGAAGCAACAGTGCTACCCACTGTGCTACTGTGCCGCCCATAGTGAACCAGATGGGTTTTAATAACAATCGCCAATGGCTTCACGGTCATCATTAGACTTCTAGGGCAAAATTCTCCGTTATCGGCGGAAAGTCCGCCGATCGGCGCAAAAAACGGCGCAAATCCCACTTGCGTCACGTCATAAAAATGGGACGATAGCCTCCGGCCCGAAATGGGCTAGCAGTGACGTAACGGGATCCGCGCTTGCGCAGTGGTTCACGCCGTGCCGCGTCATACGCGCCGCACGGCGTGACGGCTCATAAGGCCGCGCAGCTCCCCCCCAACCGACCGGAACACCCGACCGCAACACCCGACTTGATGGCTGGCCGTCGCTCAGCCCCGAGGTTCGAGTCACGCGATGTGGAGGTGCTCCTGGATGCGGTGGAGCAGAGGAGGGACGCCCTGTATCCCGGGCACGGCCGCAGAGTTGCCCCACGCCACAGCCGGCGTCTGTGGAGGGAAGTGGCAGAGGCCGTCACCGCTGTGGCCCTGACACCACGGACAGGCACCCAGTGCCACAAGAAGGTGAACAACCTCGTCAGAGCAGGCAGGGTGAGCCTCCCCCATATCCCACATATCCCCCCTCCCCATATCCCCCCTCTCCCATATCCCCCATATCCCCCCCTCCCCCATATCCCCCTCCCCTATATCCCCCCTCCCCCATATCCCCCCTCCCCATATCCCCCCTTCCCCATATCCCCATATCCCCCCCTCCCCCATATCCCCCCTCCCCCATATCCCCCATATCCCCCCTCCCCCATATCCCCCACATCCCCCATATCCCCCATATCCCCAAGTGAATCCAGCCCTAACCTTAACCTCTGCAATGCACGCGCAACCAATGGCGTGCATTCATATACCTGCCTAACACTGTTGCCTTTTACCCCTGCCACCACCCCCCCCCCCTCCCACAGGAGAAGCGCGCACACAACAATAGGGAGCATGTGAGGACTGGAGGAGGGCCCGCTGATGAGAGGCCACTGACCGTACACGAGGAAAGGGCCCTGGAACTGGCTGGCGGACCTGAGGACCGGGAGGTTGCTGATGCAGAGGTCGGGGGCCCACGAGCAAGTGAGCCACCGACAGCCCGTCCCCATATCCCCCCTCCCCTATATCCCCCTCCCCCGTATCACCTGATCACTGCCTGATCTCTAACCATGCATGCTTCATTGTGTATCGCAGGACCAAACGTCCAGGCACCCATCCCCGCAGATGCACACCGCCCGCAGGATGCCCCTCGGAGACCACAGGAGACGGAGAGACCCGGACCTTCCAGCATGCGACGCCCGCCGGATGCCCCTCACACACCACGGGAGACGGAGAGACCCGGACCCTCCAGCATGCGACGCCCGCAGGATGCCCCTCGCACACCACGGAGACGGAGAGACCTGGAGCAACAGGGAGACGACACCCCCGTCACGTGCGGGAGCGACCACCCAGCGATGAGGGGGGCAGCCACAGGCCCCCGTCACATCCGAGCCAGGACACCACTACCCAGGACACCACTATCCAGGACACCCCTACCCGGGACAGCACTACCCAGGACACCCCTACCCGGGACAGCACTACCCGGGACAGCACTACCCAGGACACCCCTACCCGGGACAGCACTACCCGGGACAGCACTACCCAGGACACCCTTACCCGGGAAGACGAAATACCGGACAGTGACTCAGAGTGGATGGGTGGAGACGAACCCCCACCCCAAAGTGCCATGGAGTCAGAGTGGGACGAAGAGCACGACACAACGCCACTGCTGTCACCAACACCCTCCACCATCGCAGAAACACTCACCACGGTTGGGCACTTTAGTGATGAGGCGTCTGGTACACTCACTGGTGCGCACAACACAGCCGTCCCGGTACAGCAGGTGGAGGTAGGAGCAGCAGAGGGACCGGGCGGTCGGAGGGCAGCCCAGGCCAAGCGAACATCTGCCGCCCAGATGGATCCCGGGTTCCTGCAGTTACCACACCCACACATAGATCCGATGCAACCACCGACCCGGAGACGAGCGAAGAGGGTGACGGGTGGCTTGCGGCGGCTGCGGTCGCAGGTGGAGGAGTCCACCCGCGTCCAGGAGCTGGGAGTGGTCCCGGTCATGCGTGCCACCCAGGCTGACACCGCACGGGTGGCGTCCGCGGTGGAGGCAATGGTTGCGACGGTGTCAGACATGGGGAACGGTTTGCGAGGCCTGGGGCCTTCCGTGCAGGCGGCGTCTGTGGCCCAGGAAATGGCTGCCCTCTCACAGGAGGCCATGAGCCAGTGCCAGCGCCAGATGGCAGAGGCGCTCAACGCCATAGCCCAGTCTCAGCAGGCCATGGCCCAGTCTCAGCAGGCCATAGCCCAGTCTCTGCAGGCCATGGCCCAGTCTCTGCAGGCCATGGCCCAGTCTCAGCAGGCCATCGCTGAGGGCATCGGCGCCAGTGGCCATGTGCGAGCCGACGTCGCACTGTCACAGACAGGGTTTGACAACACCCTGGGCTCCATGGCTGCAAACCTGCAGACCCCTGTCGATACCAGCACGGGCCTCCAGGACTGGCAGCGCCAGATGTCGGGGGTGCGTCGGATGGCCAGTCCGTTCGCATCCCCCACCCATGTAGAGGCCTGGGGGCCATCGGGCACCCTGAGGGAGGAGAAGGTGGTGTGGTCCGTCCCGGCTCCCTCTGTAGGGAAGGTCCCGGTACACCGCGACACCTTGGACTCACCCCCTTCCGTCCCAGGTGCATCGGGTGGGCAACGGGCAGGACAGGCTGGCAGCTCGCCATCCCAGTCGCCCGGGCCGCAGCCTGGCCCATCTAGGCCAGGACGCCCCAGGAAACGGCCGCCAAAGGGATCCAGTGTCAGAGGGCAGGAATCACAGGAGTCCACCTCCAGTTCTGCTGTACCGTCTGGGGAACCACGTAGACGTAGTCAAAGGGCCCGTAAGGCCAAACAATTAGACACTGAGTAAGTTGGCACGGGTGCAGGGCACAGATGAGTTTTAGGGGCTAGGGCACGTGCATGAACTCCTTTGGTTATTAAAGTCAATGTTACACCTACCGAAGCTGCCTTTGTGCTCTGTCCAAAGTGTGCGGGCGTGTCATGTACGTTGAGCGCAAGTGTGTGTGTGAGGGGTGGTCTTACCTCAGCCCCAGGTGAGTCTGCCCCCTTCCCCCTGGGCCGCCATCAACATCCCCCGGGCAGAGGACGGGACCGTGCGCTGCAGTGTCACAGCCGCATGCAGGGATGGTCCGGGTGGATGGTGGTACTGTGGCCATGGGTCAGACATAGTCCAACGATGTAGAGCCAGGAGCTCATCGCAGGGCGGGTTGTCATCATCCTCCATGGCCTGCGATAGACACGCGTCCACCCGCAACTGGGTGAGCCCGGCCCGTTGTGCCGCCGGTGGATCGGCAATGGGGGGGGGGGGGTGGTGTGCATGCGGGTGGGGTGGGTGGGGTTGGGGAGGGGGGTGAGGGTGCTGGGTGGGTGGATGGGTGGGGGGTGTGGGTGGTCGGCTGTTGCCATGGTGTGCGGTCTGTGGCCATACTACCCGATTCCCACGCCCACCTAGTCAGTGAAGCGGGCGGCTATCAGTCTGTCCCGTGCCCGCTGGGCCAGCCGGTAACGGTGGACAGCCACCCGCCAGTGTCTACCCCGTCTGCCCTGACCATTGCCCCCATCCCCCTCATCTGGGGAGAACTGGGCCTCTTCCTGCTGCTCCTCCACTCCGCCCTCCTCTGCCTGCGGCACATCGCCCCTCTGCTGGGCTATGCTGTGCAGGACGCAGCACACCACAATGATGCGGCCGACCCTATCTGACCGATACTGGAGGGCGCCCCCAGAGAGGTCCAGGCACCTGAAACGCATCTTCAGCACGCCAAAGCACCTCTCGATCACTCCCCTTGTCGCTACATGGGCATCATTGTAGCGGTTCTCCGCCTCATTGCGTGGCCTCCGTATAGGCGTCATCAGCCACGATCGCAATGGGTAGCCCCTGTCGCCCAGCAACCAGCCCCTCAGCCGGGGATGGCGTCCCTCGTACATGCCGGGGATGGATGACCGCGACAACACGAATGAGTCGTGTACACTGCCTGGGTGACGGGCGCAGACGTGCAGGATCATCATGCGGTGGTCGCAGACCACCTGTACGTTCATGGAATAGGTCCCCTTCCTATTAGTGAACACGGCCCTGTTATCTGCAGGTGGCCGCACGGCGACGTGCATCCCATCGATCGCGCCCTGGACCATGGGGAACCCGGCCACGGCAGAGAAGCCCACGGCCCGGGCATCTTGGCTGGCCCGGTCCACGGGGAAGCGGATGTAGCGGTGCGCCATGGCATAAAGGGCATCTGTCACTGCCCGGATGCACCGGTGCACCGATGTCTGCGATATGCCGGACAGGTCCCCACTCGGTGCCTGGAATGACCCCGTTGCATAAAAGTTCAGGGCCACCGTAACCTTGACGGACACGGGGAGAGGGTGTCCCCCGCCAGTGCCACGCGGTGACAGGTGTGCCAGCAGGTGGCAGATGTGTGCCACGGTTTCCCGGCTCATCCGGAGTCTCCTCCTGCATTCCCGGTCCGTAAGGTCCTGGTATGACTGGCGGGGCCGGTACACACAGGGCGCCCTCGGGTGCCTCCGTTGCCGTGGGGCTGCGACGTCCTCCTCCCCCTCCTCATCCTGTCGGTCAGGTGTCCCTCCAGCCTGGGCGGCTGCCGGCTGCCCCTCTGCGGCAGCCTGCGCCGCCTCTCTGGCACGCTCCTCCTCCTCCTCCTCCTACTCATCCAGGGCAACATAGACATGAGCGGCTGCCACCACGGCGGCCAACATCGCTGGATGATCTGAAAACATGACGGCCTGGTGGGGGGGGAGGGGAACGACGACATGTCATCATTGCCCATATCCCCTCCTCCCCCCAGCCAGGTGGCATGGACCGCATGGGTCCAACTGTTGGAGGCTGGCACCTGGCCAGGTGGACCAACTCATTTGCCCTCCCATCACCCTCCTCGGCACGGACCCCCTCCCCAACCTCCACCCCAGCACCGACCCCCCCCCAACCTCCACCCCAGCACGGACCCCCCCCCAAACCTGGACCCCCTCCAACCCCCAACCTCCACCCCAGCACGGACCCCCTCCAACCCCCAACCTCCACCCCAGCACGGACCCCCTCCAACCCCCAACCTCCACCCCAGCACGGACCCCCTCCAACCCCCAACCTCCACCCCAGCACGGACCCCCTCCAACCCCCAACCTCAAACCCCAGCACGGACCCCCCCCCAACCTCCACCCCGGCACGGACCCCCCCCCCAACCTCCACCCCAGCACGGACCCCCCCCGCAACCTCCACCCCGGCACAGAGCCCCTCCAACCCCCAACCTCCACCCCAGCACGGACCCCCTCCCCAACCTCCACCCCAGCACGGACCCCCCCCCAACCTCCACCCCAGCACAGACCCCCTCCCGGCACTCCCCCGGAGCCCAGCCTACTCTAACCACCCCCCCCCCCGCCGCACACACACACACACACAAGCCGAGACACACCTCTCCTCACGCAATCAGACTGCGGCCACGCCATTTCCTGCCCAGAGCCAACCCCCCAGGCCGTCACTCACCTCCTCGCTGGTCGGCGTGAGCCTGGAGCACCGGGTCACGCCGATGAAAAGGAGGTTTGATTCACGTCGACGTGAACGGTCATCACGTCGACGGGACTTCGGCCCATCCGGAAGGGAGAATATCGGCAGGCCGAAAATCGGCTGCCTTGCGCAGACCCATGACATTCTCCGCGGCAGCGGCGCCATTAACGCCCCGCCGACTTTTCTCCCTTCGGAGACTTCGGCGGGGGCGGGATTCACGGCGGCCAACGGCCATTCTCCGGCCCGGCGGGGGGTCGGAGAATGACGCCCCTTCTTCCAGATATTTTATTGAGTTTAAATTTCATCACTTGCCGTGGTGGGATTTGAACCCCTGTCGCCAGATCATTATACTGGGTTTCTGGATTACTAGTCCAGCGACAATACCACTATACCACCGCCTCCCCCGTTACCTTCCACATTTGTCCTTTTCAGATGCCAGTCTAATTCACTTTGGGAATGCCTCGATTGTATCTGCAGCCCCCCAACCACATGCTTGGGTTGGCCAACCATAAATGCTATGGAATAGTCAAAGCGAGACGTAACAAAGGTTGCATCAGCATTAATGTTGATGTTTGTATTGATTTTGGACATTTTGGACTTAAGAGTGAAATAAGGTGACAGCAACAAACTGCTTGTTGTACTATCAATTACCACAAAGACGAGAGTAGTGGAACAATCGAGGCTTTATTGAGCAAAGGTGTTGTGCCTCCTGTAGCTGGAACCAGAATGGCTGCAGCACCAGCGAGCACACACTTTTATACACCGCCTACTGGGCGGAGCCAGCGGGCAGGGATTTACCCATGTACCTCTAGTATATGTGTCTTACCGTAATACATATGATACTGCTAGTGGCGATTACCACATTCACCCCCTGTTAAAAAAAAGAGTCCGGCGGGGGCGGTGGAAAAAATAATTACAAGTTCAGTCTGTCGGGGGCCTCTGCAATCGCCTCAGTCCTGGTGGTGATGTGGGCGCCGACTTGGTCACCTGTGACTCCGGGAGTGTGTTGTCCTCGTCTTCGTCACCCCTGAGTGGATCCAATGGGAGGACGGATCCTCCTGGGGCGGGGCTGCGGTGATGTTCGCGGGGGGGAGGGTGAGTGGCGCAGGGGTGAATGAGGCAACCGGGGGGGGGGGGTGCGGTGTCAGGTTGGGGCCGTGGGTGGGGATCCAGCGGGTGCCAGGTCCCGGAGGGAGACTGTGTCCTGGCTCCCGTTGGGGTGCGCCACGTAGGCGTACTGCGGGTTCGCGTGTAGGAGGTGGACCCTTTCGACCAAAGGGCCTGACTTATGGGTCCGCACATGCTTGCGAAGGAGGACGGGTCCAGGAACTGTCAGCCATGTTGGGAGCGAGACGCCGGAGGTGGACTTCCTGGGGAAGGCAAAGAGACGTTCGTGAGGGGTCTCGTTAGTCGCGGTGCAGAGGAGCGATCGGATGGAGTGGAGCACGTCGGGGAGGACCTCCTGCCAGCGGAAGACTGGGAGATCTTTAGACCGCAGGGCCAGCAGGACGGCCTTCCAGACCGTCCCGTTCTCCCTCTCCACCTGCATGTTTGCCCGGGGGTTGTAGCTGGTCGGCCTGCTCGAGGCAATGCCCTTGCTGAGCAAGAACTGACGCAGCTCATCACTCATCACTCAAGTGCAGAGGACACCGGAAGTCTGCAGAAGGATTTGGATAGATTAGGTGAATGGGCTAGGGTCTGGCAGATGGAATTCAATGTTGCCAAGTGTGAGGCTATCCATTTTGGGAGGAATAACAGCAGAATGGATTATTATTTAAACGGTAAGATGTTAAAACATGCTGCTGTGCAGAGGGACCTGGGTGTGCTGGTGCACGAGTCGCAAAAAGTTGGTGTGCAGGTGCAACAGGTGATTAAGAAGGCTAATCGAGCTTTGGCTTTCATTGCTAGAGGGATGGAGTTCAAGACTAGGGAGGTTATGCTGCAATTGTATAAGGTGCTGGTGAGGCCACATCTGGAATATTGTGTTCAGTTTTGGTCTCCTTACCTGAGAAAGGACATATTGGCACTGGAGGGAGTGCAGAGGAGATTCACTAGGTTAATCCCAGAGTTGAGGGGATTAGATTATGACGAGAGGTTGGGTAGACTGGGACTGTACTCATTGGAGTTTAGAAGGATGCGGGGGGATCTTATTGAAACAAAAAAATTATGAAGGGAATAGATAGGATAGATGCGGGCAGGTTGTTTCCACTGGTCGGGGAATGCAGAACTAGGGGGCATAGCCTCAAAATAAGGAGAAGTAGATTTAGGACCGAGTTTAGGAGGAACTTCTTCACCCAAAGGGTTGTGAATCTCTGGAATTCCTTGCCCAGTGAAGCAGTTGAGGCTCCTTCTTTAAACGTTTTTAAGAAAAAGATAGATACCTTTCGAAAGAATAAAGGGATTCGGGGATATGGTGTACGGGCCGGAGAGTGGAGCTGTGTCCACAAAGATTAGCCATGATCTCATTGAATGGCAGTGCAGGCTCGAGGGGCCAGATGGCCTGCTCCTGTTCCTAGTTCTTATGTTCTTATGTTCTTATGTTCTATATCGGGGCAAGGGATGGCGAAAGGGAACCGGGAGTACTCATCAACCATGTTCAGAAAGTACGTGTTGCAGTCGGTGGAGGGGAGGGGCCATTTGAAGTCCATGCTGAGGCGCTCAAAGGGGCGGGAGGCCTTCACCAGGTGCGCTCGATCTGGCCCGTAGAAGTGCGTCTTGCACTCTGCGCAGACTTGGCAGTCTCTGGTTACGGTCCTGACATCCTCAATGGAGTAGGGCAGGTTGCAGGCCTTGATGAAATGGAAGAACCAGGTGACCCCCGGGTGGCAGAGGTGATAGTGGAAGCCCGGAATCGATCCACCTGTGCGCTGGCACGTGTACCGCGGGATAGGGCAGCAGGGGGCTCATTAAGCTTCCCCGGGCGATACAAAATCTCGTAATTATAGGTGGAGAGCTCGATCCTCCACCTCAAGATCTTGTCGTTTTTGATCTTGCCCCGCTGTGCATTATCGAACATGAAAGCAACCGACCGTTGGTCAGTAAAGAGAGTGAATCTCCTGATGGCCAGGTAATGCCTCCAATGCCGCACAGCTTCCACAATGGCTTGTGCCTCCTTTTCGACAGAGGAGTGCCAAATTTCAGAGACATGGAGGGTGCGGGAAAAAAAGGCCACGGGCCTGCCCACCTGGTTGAGGGTGGTGGCCAGAGCTACGTCCGATGCATCGCTCTCCACCTGAAAGGGGAGGGACTCATCGACCGCGTGCATCGTGGCCTTGGCGATGTCTGCCTTGATGCGGTTGAAGGCCTGGCGGGCCAAAGCCGTCAGGGGAAAAACTGTGGACTGAATGAGTGGGCGGGCCTTGTCTGCATAAATAGGGACCCACTGGGCACAGTAGGAGAAAAGCCCCATGCATCGTTTCAGGGCCTTGGGGCAGTGGGAGAGTGGGTGTTTCATGAGGGGCGCATGCGGTCGGGGTCGGGCCCTAGAACTCCATTTTCCACGACATAGCCAAGGATGGCTAATAGGTTGGTGCGGAATACGCATTTCTCCTTATTGTACGTGAGGTTAAGGAGTTTGGCGGTCTGGAGGAATTTTTGGAGGTTAGCTTCGTGGTCCTGCTGATCGTGGCCGCAGATGGTGACGTTATCTAGATACGGAAAGGTGGCCCGCAGTCCGTACCGGTCAGCCATTCGGTCCATCTCACGTTGGAAGACCGAGACTCCATTAGTGACGCCGAAGGGAACCCTAAGGAAGTGATAGAGGCGGCCATCTGCTTCGAACGCAGCGTATTGGCGGTCCTCCGGGCGGATGGTGAGCTGGTGGTAGGCGGACATCAGGTCCACTGTGGAAAAGACCCGATACTGTGCAATCTGATTGACCATGTCAGATATACGTAGGAGGGGGTACGCGTCGAGCAGCGTGTACCGATTGATGGTCTGACTGTAGTCAATGACCATCCTTTTCCTCTCCCCAGTCTTTACTAATACCGCATGAGCTCTCCAGGGGCTGTTGCTGGCCTCAATAACCCCTTCCCGCAGAAGCTGTTGGACCTCCGACCTAATGAAGGTCCTGTCCTGGGCGCTGTCCCGTCTGCTCCTGGTGGCGACGGGTTTGTAATCCGGGGTGAGGTTCGCAAACAAGGAAGGTGGATCGAACTTAAGGGTCATGAGGCCGCATACGGTGAGGGGGGTAGGGGTCCACCGAATTTTAAGGTTAAGCTTTGGAGGTGGCACTGGAAGTCCAGGCTGAGTAACAGGGCAGTGCAGAGGTGGGGGAGGACGTAGAGCCGGAAGTTGCTAAACTCTACGCCTTGGACGGTGAGGGTCGTAATGCAGTACCCCCGGATTTCCATGGAATGGGATCCGGAAGCCAGGGAGATTTTCTGGGTGACGGGGTGTACCGCGAGGGAGCAGTGCCTTGCCGACATGGGGTGGATGAAGCTCTCTGTGCTCCCGGAGTCAAAAAGGCAGGTCGACTCGTGCCTATCGCTTTTCACCATCATTGTTGCGGTCGCGAGGTTGCGGGGCCGGGACTGATCCAAGGTGACCGAGACGAGCTGCGGCAGATGCTGGGAGGTCCCGGGCTGGTCAGCGGTGGTGGAGGTAGCGGCAGGCGATGAATGGCCAGACGAGCAGGGGTCCTGAGGCACCGTCCAAAATGGCGTCAAAGATGGCGGCGCCCACGGGTGCACATGGCGGGCAGCATCAAAGGTGGTGGTGCCCACGGGCCGCACGTGGCCTGCGGATAAGAAGATGGAAGTGCCCATGGGCTGCACGTGGCTTGCGAGGAGGAAAATGGCAGTGCCCCTGGGTCGCACGTGAGGGATGTAGGATCGCCGGGCCTGGAAACAGTGGCGACCGACCGGGCCTGTCAAACAGAAACAACGTGTCCCTTCTTTCCACATCCGTTGCACGTCGCGCTCCACGCCAGGCAGCGCTGCCGGGGGTGTTTGTTCTGCCCGCAAAAATAGCAGTTGGGACCCCCAGGGTTGGCTGGCTGCCGCGCGGCGCAGGCTTGCGGTGAGCTGGAGTCAGCAGCTGGTGGGGCCTCTGATGCCCACAAGGGTGCCGCGCGGTCGGGGGTGAACGACCGGACGTTACGGGAGGCCACTTCTAACGATTCGCGAGTTGCCTAGTTCCAGCAAGATCAAGCGTACCCCCTTCCAGTAGGCGCTGGCGGACGTACGCAGGCCTCATGCCCATAACAAAGGCGTCTCGCATTAAACGTTCTGTGTGCTGGACTGCCGAAACTGCCTGGCAGTCGGAGTTCCTACCTAGGATGTGCAGGGCACGCCAGAAATCGTCCAGAGACTCACCAGGGAGTTGCTGTCTCGTGGACAGGAGGTGCCTGGAGTATAGTTGATTGACTGGCCGAATGTAATGTCCCTTCAGCAGCTCCATTGCTTCGGAGTAAGTGCGCGCATCCCGGATGAGAGGGAAAATGTCAGGGCTCACCCGTGAATAAAGGACTTGGAGCTTCTGCGCGTCCGAGGGTTCCTCAGCGGATGTTCGGAGGTAGCTTTCGAAGCAGGCTAGCCAGTGGTCAAAAGCGGACATAGCGTTGGCTGCTTGAGGGCTCAGCTGCAGGCGATCAGGCTTGATGCGAAGATCCATCGTTTTAAAAATGTTTGCTCAATAAATTGATGCACTATCAATGACCACAAAGACGAGAGTAGTGGAATAATCGAGGCTTTATTGAGCAAAGATGTTGTGCCTCATGTAGCTACCACCAGAATGGCTGCAACACCGGTGGGCACACACATTTATACACCGCCTGCTGGGCGGAGCCAGCAGGCAGGGATTTACCCATGTACCTCTATTATACGTGTCTTACCGTAATACATATAATACTGCTAGTGGTGACTGCCACAATGCTATGCTTTCATACAAGTAACAAATTTCAGATTAATTGTCACCATTCAGTTAGATTTAGTATTTATTCAAACCTAACCCTGCACATCTTTCAACTGTGGGAGGAAACCGGAGCACCCGGAGGAAATCCACCCAGACATGGGGAAAAAGTGCAAACTCCGCACAGACAGCCACCTGACGCCGGAATTGAACCCGGGTCCCTGGCTCTGTGAGGCAGCAGTGCTAACCACTGTGCCGCCCCTGTGCCGACTTGTTACAAGTTAACCTAACTTAAGACGACAAAGATTTCATTAAGACCTACCAACTGTGATCTAACACCCCGCAACAGTTGCTGTGAATCAAGTTGTTCTATACTTCATCTGCAGATGCTTAGCGTTGATGCCTTTTCCTCATGTGCAACTTTGCAAAAGTAAAAACAGAAACAAAGGCCTTGCAAAAAGCACCCGTTCACAACTACATAGTGTCCCAAAGCACTTTACAGTTGATGCAGTACTTTCAAAGTATAGTCACTGTTTGTAATGTAGGACATGCAGCAGCTAATTTGTGCAAAGCAAACTCTCACATCACAAACATGAAAATGACCAAATGAACAATTTCTTCTGGTGATTTCTTTTGAGGGATGGTTGAGGGATAAACATTGTCCAGTGCACCAGGGAGAACTTCTTGAAAAACTGAAATGCCATCTTTCACATGCACCAGAGAGGACCTCGGTTTAATATCTCATCGGAAAGACAGCACCTCCAACAGTGCAGCACTCCCTTACACAACATTGGAGCGCCACCCGTGATGTTTGTGCTGAAGGCGGGACAACTTCCTGAAGCGCAGAAGACAGGGCTATCAGGTGAGCCACTGCAGGAATTAAGCACTAGCTTTCCCATTCTCTGTAACGAAAACTGTGAGGATTCACAAAAATGCTTCCTGGATTATGCAATCCACCCTGTTCTCAAAACTAAACCCAGTGAGGACTGGCTATTCTGTGGTATATTAGTCTGCATACAGCTGATCTCTACATAACTCCCTTTACAAGTCAATTAACAATGCTCAGCCTATCTGTTTTCGAGGAGATATCAGTTGGGAAAGGCTGCAAGATCAACACATATGGAGAGGGGTAGGTGGGAGGGCTGTAGGAAAGGAGGGGTAGCTGGAAATGGGCGAGGACAAAATAGGCATAATATGAGGCACGAATTGCACCTGGAGAGCATTATACGGCATGCTGGATATTCCGTTCTATTCAAGTCAATGCATCTGAATATTGGGAGGGGAATGCAATGTCTGATTGTTTTGATTCTGACTGTTTTCTGTTTCTACCATGCCTAAACTTCACTCTGCAGCCTCCTGTCAAATAACCAACTTATCATAGAATCCCTACCGTGCAGAAGGAGGCCATTTGGCCCATCGAGTCGACACCGACCCTTTGAATGAGCACCCCATCCAGGCGCAAGCACCTGTCCTAATCCTGTAACCCCATAACCCCACCTCACCTTTGAACGCTCAGGGACAATTTAGAATCCACAAATCACTGCACTTCTTCGGACTGTGGGAGGAAACTTGCCTTGAAAAGAGCAAAATGTCCCAAGGTGCTTTGAAGGACAGTTAAAAAGCAAGATTTGATATTGAACCCCAAGAAGTGTTATGAGGGCAGGTGACCATCCATCCATGGACGTTGCCTCTCCCTATTTCCAGAAGATCCTCCAGCCCTACAATCCTCCAAAATCTATGCACTCATAGAATTTACAGTGCTGAAGGAGGCCATTCGGCCCATCGAGTCTGCACCGGCCCTTGGAAAGAGCACTCCCGCCCCCCAAGCCCGCACCTCCACCCTATCCCCGTAAGCCAGTAACTCCATCTCACCTTTTTGGTCACTAAGGGCAATTTATCATGGCCAATCCACCTAACGTGCACATCTTTGGACTGTGGGTGGAAACCGGAGCACCCGGAGGAAACTCACAGAGGCACGGGGAGAATGTGCAGACTCCGCACAGACAGTGACCCAAGCCGGGAATCGAACCTGGGACCCCAGAGCTGTGAAGCAACTGTGCTAACCACTGTGCTACCGTGCTGACCTAATTCTGCCACTGCTCCAATTCTGACTTCATGCATGCCCCTGATTGTCACCACTCCACCGCTGGGGCCGTGCCTTCATCTGCTCTGGAATTCTCTCCCTAAACCATCCTCCCTGATCCTCACTCCTCCTTTAAGACCCTTCTTAAAATCTCCATCTTCGATCAAACGTTTGGTCACCGGTCCTGACCTCTTGACGTGACTGGGTGTCAGACGGTGCGTAATGTTCGCTCCCCCTCTGAAAGGCCTTGGGACTTTTTAGCACATTAAATTGGCAGTGATTTGTTGTTGTTTGGCGGCAGTTGCGAAACTTGCTTGTTCCCCACTTTGTCTTCCCCTCCTCATTCTCTTCACATCGCTGCGAGCTCTCACCGTACTGCGCCTCATAATGGAAGAGTTAACAGGAGGAGATTGCAGGTAACCATGGCATTTTATAAATGGAACACCCAGAGCAAGGTCAAAAGAACGAGACAGAAATGTAGCATTTATCTTGTTACCATGGAAATATTTCTTCATTCGGCTGCACAGATTAATTAAAGAAATCAGGGGTAAGTCGTGTGGGTTCTGAAGTCCACCCCACATGAACATAGCCTTCAGGCATGATAATAAGTTAGAGGGATTTCTGGGAAATTCAAAAAGGAGGTTGATTATCATCAATACATTTGCATTTATATCTTCCCACAAAGCAATATCTACTTTTTTCAGTGAAAGAGAATTTTTAAAGCCACATACGCCTTAAATGAATAAATGATTTAATGACATTGCAGCAACGGCAGAAGAGGTTCTTTGTCACATAATATTGTCAAGTACAACAATGAAAGGAAGGTAAGTTGAAGAATGGAAGATATATTTATGTCTAATCAGCTCACAATCCGCAGACCTGAACGATGCAACAGTCAAAATTGCAGGATCTGCCTTTTAGTTACGTGGGAACATCGGTACATGCGTAGCTCTTGCACACCGTTAACTGAACACTAGGTGGCGAGCAGTTGGAAGCAAACACATGTGACCTCATCTGCCTGTGCCAGCTCTTTGAAAGGGTTTCTCAGTCGAATGGCAAAGTGTACCAGGACCTTCGGCAAGTTAACTCTAACCCACTCGTTATTGCCAGACAATTCAAGATTCACTGGGGGAGGCCAAGATGCAATGACAATTCTCAGTCCCTGGCAGAAACTGCCAGGCAGATCTGCAGGCGAATCCCCACCAGTGCAGAAGGAGGCCATTCGGCCCATCGAATAGCGTGGGCAGTCGACCTAACCTGCACATCTGTGGACAGATCTAATTTTGGAAGGTTTTTTGCCACAATGTGAATGCATTTGAGGCCAGAAACATGTGGATCCTGCTGCATTAAAACCATGGAGGAAGAAAGATAAGGCCCTATATCACATCACAGGGCTATGAAGAAGCTTACAAAGAACTTACCGTCTGTCATAATATACACACAGGTATATGATGGTGCACAGACAGGCAGTGATTGACACACAGGATGACCAGTGAACACACAGAACACAGCAGCCAATCACCAGACAGGAGACTGGAGACCATAAAGCCAGAGGGCACTAGTTTTCCCGCTCTCTTGGGATCCAGCCTCTGAGACAGTCAGAGCCCGTGAGCAGCAACTAGAACATACACCATGTGGTAGTAAGATAGTCTGGTCAGGTTAGCCTCAGGTCTCCAGTCAAGTCAGCATAGTGTCAACCCACAGTTAATGTATGTATGATAGTTAAGAGTTCAATAAAATCGAGTTGCATTTCTTCAAGTGTTGGAAGCCTGTCTCTCTCACTGCTGCAGTAAACGCAGTCCTCGCAGACCCGGCATACCCAACACATCACCTTCCATTTACTCCAACCAGTCTACGCTGGAGCTTTTGCTCCACACGAGCCTCTCTCACTCTCCCACTCCATCAACATACTACTTCTATTCTTTTCTCTCCCTTGTACTTAGTAACTTTTCCTTTAATGCATCTCTTCACCTCAACTACATTGTGTGGCAGCAAGTTTCCACATTCTAACTGCTATTAACTGAAGTTTCACCTGAATTCTTTATTGAATTTATTTGTGACTGTTTTATATTTATGGATCCGACTTTCTGACTCGACCACAAGCTGGACCACATCACCATTTAAAGGCCTCTATCAGATCAGCTCTTAGCCCACCTTCGACCAGGGGGATGTGACCAACTCATGGGGCTGAAGGGTCTCAGGGGGTTGCGCCGGCTGAAACCTCTCACAGGTGGGGCAATTGAGCACCATGTTGGCAATGTCCTCGCTGATGCCTGGCCAGTACACAGCCTCTTGGGCCCGCCGCCTGCACTTTTCAACTCCGAGATGGCCTTCGTGCAGTTGTTGGTGCATGCTGTGTGGGATCACGATCCGGTCCAACTTCAAGAGGACACCATCAATGACGGCCAAGTCGTCCCGGACATTGTAAAATTGTGGGCACTGCCCCTTGAGCCACCCTTCTGTCATGTGGCGCATCACACGTTGTAGAAGGGCGTCAGCCGCAGTCTCACGCCGAATGTGGGCCAGACATGCATCAGTGGCCGGCAGATTGGCCGATGTGAAGGCTACCTGTGCGTCGACCTGACAAACGAACCCCTCCGAGTCGGGTGGTGTGTTGAATGCCCTGGACATAGCATCTGCGATGATGATATCCTTCCCCGGGGTGTAGACAAGTTGGAAGTCGTACCTCCGGAGCTTGAGCAGAATGCGCTGGAGGCGAGGAGTCATGTCGTTGAGGTCCTTTTGTATGATGCCGACCAGAGGGCGATGGTCGGTCTCCACAGTGAACTGCGGAAGACCATATACATAGTCGTGGAACTTGTCAATGCCAGTCAACAGGCCTAGGCACTCCTTCTCAATCTGCGCGTAGCGCTGTTCTGTGGGGGTCATGGCCCGCGAAGCATTGGCGACCGGAGCCCATGCTGAGGTGTCGTCCCGTTGCAGGACTACCGCCCCAATACCAGACTGGCTGGCGTCAGTTGAGATCTTTGTTTCCCGTGTGGTATTGAAAACCGCCAGTACTGGGGCGGTGGTGAGCTTGAGCTCCTCCCATTCACTCTGGTGTGCGGGCAGCCACTTGAATTCCATTGTCTTTTTGACCAGGTGGCGAAGAGCAGCCGTGTGCGAAGCAAGGTTAGGAATGAACTTCCCCAGGAAGTTGACCATCCCGAGAAAGCGCAGCACTGCCTTCTTGTCTGACGGCTGCTGCATGGCTGCGATGGCTGCCACTTTGTCGGCATCCGGCCGCACACCTGACCGGGAGATGTGGTCCCCCCAAAACTTTAGCTCAGTCTGGCCAAAAGAGCATTTGGCTCGGTTAAGGCACAGGCCCTGAACCCGTTTCCGTGCAAAGACATGCTGGAGACATAAGAACATAAGAACTAGGAGTAGGAGTAGTCCATCTGGCCCCTCGAGCCTGCTCCACCATTCAATGAGATCATGGCTGATCTTTTGTGGACTCAGCTCCACTTTCCGGCCCGAGCACCATAACCCTTAATCCCTTTATTCTTCAAAAAACTATCTATCTTTATCTTAAAAACATTTAATGAAGGAGCCTCAACTGCTTCACTGGGTAGGGAATTCCATAGATTCACAGCCCTTTCGGTGAAGAAGTTCCTCCTAAACTCAGTCCTAAGTCTACTTCCCCTTATTTTGAGGCTATGCCCCCTAGTTCTGCTTTCACCCACCAGTGGAAAGAACCTGCCCGCATCTATCCTATCTATTCCCTTCATAATCTTATATGTTTCTATAAGATCCCCCTCATCCTCCTAAATTCGAACGAGTACAGTCCCAGTCTACTCAACCTCCCCTCGTAATCCAACCCCTTCAGCTCTGGGATTAACCTAGTGAATCTCCTCTGCACACCCTCCAGTGCCAGTACGTCCTTTCTCAAGTAAGGAGACCAAAACTGAACACAATACTCCAGGTGTGGCCTCACTAACACGTTATACAATTGCAGCAGAACCTCCCTAGTCTTAAACTCCATCCCTCTAGCAATGAAGGACAAAATTCCATTTGCCTTCTAAATCACCTGTTGCACCTGAAAACCAACTTTTTGCGACTCATGCACTAGCACACCCAGGTCTCTCTGCACAGCAGCATGTTTTAATATTTTATCATTTAAATAATAATCCCTTTTGCTGTTATTCATACCAAAATGGATAACCTCACATTTGTCAACATTGTATTCCATCTGCCAGACCCTAGCCCATTCACTTAGCCTATCCAAATCCCTCTGCAGACTTCCAGTATCCTCTGCACTTTTTGCTTTACCACTTATCTTAGTGTTGTCTGCAAACTTGGACACATTGCCCTTGGTCCCCAACTCCAAATCATCTATGTAAATTGTGAACAGTTGTGGGCCCAACACTGATCCCTGAGGGACACCACTAGCTACTGATTGCCAACCAGAGAAACACCCATTAATCCCCACTCTTTGCTTTCTATTAATTAACCAATCCTCTATCCATGCTACTACTTTCCCCTTAATGCCATGCATCTTTATCTTATGCAACAACCTTTTGTGTGGCACCTTGTCAAAGCTTTCTGGAAATCCAGATATACCACATCCATTGGCTCCCCGTTATCTATCGCACTGTTAATGTCCTCAAAAAATTCCACTAAATTAGTTAGGCACGATCTGCCCTTTATGAACCCATGCTGCGTCTGTCCAATGGGACAATTTCCATCCAGATGCCTCGCTATTTCTTCCTTGATGATAGATTCCAGCATCTTCCCTACTACCGAAGTTAAGCTCACTGGCCTATAATTACCCGCTTTCTGCCTACCTCCTTTTTTTAAACAGTGGTGTCACGTTTGCTAATTTCCAATCCGCCGGGACCACCCCAGAGTCTAGTGAATTTTGGTAAATTATCACTAGTGCATTTGCAATTTCCCTGGCCATCTCTTTTAGCACTCTGGGATGCATTCCATCAGGTCCAGGAGACTTGTCTACCTTTAGCCCCATTAGCTTGCCCATCACTACCTCCTTGGTGATAACAATCCTCTCAAGGTCCTCACCTGTCATAGCCTCATTTCCATCAGTCACTGGCATGTTATTTGTGTCTTCCACTGTGAAGACCGACCCAAAAAACCTGTTCAGTTCCTCAGCCATTTCCTCATCTCCCATTATTAAATCTCCCTTCTCATCCTCTAAAGGACCAATATTTACCTTAGCCACTCTTTTTTGTTTTATGTATTTGTAGAAACTTTTACTATCTGTTTTTATATTCTGAGCAAGTTTACTCTCATAATCTATCTTACTCTTCTTTATAGCTTTTTTAGTAGCTTTCTGTTGCCCCCTAAAGATTTCCCAGTCCTCTAGTCTCCCAATGATCTTTGCTACTTTGTATGTTTTTTCCTTCAATTTGATACTCTCCCTTATTTCCTTAGATATCCACGATCGATTTTCCCTCTTTTTACCGCCCTTCCTTTTTGTTGGTATAAACCTTTGCTGAGCACTGTGAAAAATCACTTGGAAGGTTCTCCACTGTTTCTCAACTGTTTCACTATAAAGTCTTTGCTCCCAGTCTACCTTAGCTAGTTCTTCTCTCATCCCATTGTAATCTCCTTTGTTTAAGCACAAAACTCTAGTGCTTGATTTTACCTTCTCACCCTCCATCTGTATTTTAAATTCCACCATATTGTGATCGCTCCTTCCGAGAGGACCCCTAACTATGAGATCCTGAATCAATCCTGTCTCATTACCCAGGACCAGATCTAGGACCGCTTGTTCCCTCGTAGGTTCCATTACATACTGTTCTAGGAAACTATCGCGGATGCATTCTATAAACTCCTCCTCAAGGCTGCCTTGACCGACCTGGTTAAACCAATCGACATGTAGATTAAAATCCCCCATGATAACTGCTGTACCATTTCTACATGCATCTGTTATTTCTTTGTTTATTGCCTGCCCCACCATAATGTTACTATTTGGTGGCCTATAGATTACTCCTATCAGTGACTTTTTCGCCTTACTATTCCTGATTTCCACCCAAATGGATTCAACCTTATCCTCCATAGCACCGATGTCATCCCTTACTGTTGCCCGGATGTCATCCTTAAATAACAGAGCTACACCACCTCCCTTACCATCCACTCTGTCCTTCCGAAAGGTTTTATACCCTCGGATATTTAACTCCCAGTCGTGACCATCCTTTAACCATGTTTCAGTAATGGCCACTAAATCATAGTCATTCACGATGATTTGCGCCATCAACTCATTTACCTCATTCCGAATATTATGAGCATTCAGGTAAAGTACACGACTGATGTGCTCCTGCGGTATGGTGGACCAGATGATAATGTCGTCTACGTAGACGTGTACCCCTTCGATGCCCTCGTCATCTGTTCCATGATGCGATGGAACACTTCGGAGGCCGAAATGATGCCGAATGGCATCCTATTGTAGCAGTATCTGCCAAATGGAGTGTTGAAAGTGCACAGCTTCCTGCGAGACTGATCCAATTGAATCTGCCAAAAGGCCTTTGAGGCATCAAGCTTGGTGAATATTTTTGCCCGAGCCATCTCGCTCGTGATTTCTTCTTGTTTAGGTATGGGGTAGTGTTCCCTCATAATGACGCACACCATGGAGCTGACCCATGGCGTTGGCTCCGTAACCCTGGAAAGCACTCCTTGGTCCTGCAGGTCCTGCCGCTGCTGCTTGAGGTGGTCCTTGAGTGGTGCTGGGACACTACCAGGTGCGTGAATGACCGGGGTGGCGTCCGGTTTGAGCCGTAATTTGTATGTGTAGGGCAGTGTGCCCATGCCCTCGAAAACCTGCTGGTTGTGCGCGAGGAGTGAGTGGAGCTGCACCCTAAAGTCTGCATCTGGGAAATCGGACGTGCCTTCTGGAGACATAGTGTGTACCCGCTGAACGAGGTGGAGGATCTTGCCCGCCTGTGCGCCTAACAGAGTCCTTCGAGGATCCTACGATTTCAAATGATAATGTGGCTTTGTGTGAGTTGTGTGTAACTTCGAGCTGGCAGGATCCCGTGGTCGGGATGACGTTTCCATTGTCGTCAACCAGCTGACAGTGGGATGGCAGAATCGGTGGTTTAACCTTCAAGGTCTGGAAGGCTGACCATGCGAGGAGATTGGCGGAGGCACCAGTGTCCAGGCGAAATGTGATCTGGGATCGGTTGACCGTTAGAGTGGCACACCACTCATCGCCCGGATAAATGCTGTGCACTGCCAGCGGCTGGTGGTTCCGACTTGGGGACATCCGGTTCTTGTGGATTACCGCAACGCGGAAGGGCTCCCTGTCTTCGGTATCGTTGGTCTGCATACTATCTGGATATGACTCAGTGAAGGTGTGCTGAATCGCCCGCACGTCCCTGTGAGGCCGGCGGAATTGTTGGGAGTTGGCAAGTTGAGCTGCTCGACAGCAGGCAGCATAGTGGCCCATCCTGTCACATCATAGGAACTGTCGCGCTTTGGCCAGACATTGCCGCTTTAAGTGGGCGGAGCCACATGTTGTGATGTCATGGCGTTCGTTGCGCCACCGCGCATGTGCGGTGCGGTCCTGCGTAGAGCGCACCTGTGCATCACGTTCCTCTGAGTGAATGTCCCCTCTTTGGCGCGTACAAGCGCGGGAGGCCTCGGAAAGCGTGCGAAATGGCCGCCCCCCTCCGGGCCGCGGGCCGGGAGGTACTCGATCGACTGGACCCGCTCCGCCTCGTGGGGCCCGTGCCGTGCCGTTTCGGCCGCCTGGATTTGGGAGTACCGGCTGGTCGCGTTCTCATGGTCGCTAGGGTGAGTTGCTTTATTTTAAGGAGCTGCTGGCGTAGGGTGTCCAAGATGACCCCAAAAACTATCTGATCACGTATCATGGAGTCGGAGGTGGCCCCATAGCCGCAGGACTGCGCGAGGATTCGGAGGTGTGTTAAGTAAGATTGGAAAGGCTCATCCTTACCCTGCAGGCGCTGCTGGAATAGGTACCTCTCGAAACTCTCATTGACTTACACGCTGAAGTGTTCATCGATCTTCAGAAGCACCGTCTTATATTTTGTTTTGTCCTCGCCTTCCGCGAATGCCAGGGAGTTATAGATGTGGATGGCCTGTTGCCCTGTCATGGAGAGGAGGATGGCAATCTTCCTGGTGTCCGATGCATTCTCCCTGTCTGTGGCTTTGAGGAAGAGCTGGAAGCGCTGTTTAAACAGCTTCCAGTTTACGCCGAGATTGCCAGCGATTCGGAGCGGCTGCGGCGGGCTGATGTTTTCCATGGAGCAGGTTGGCGGATTTCTGAAAGGGTGCAGGTAGGTCTCACAGTCGCTGGTTTGCGTCCACTACTGGTATCATGTCGTGTTGGGTGTTCTGATGCACAAATGATCCAACACGGCTGTAGATGGTACAACTCTGTTTTATTGCCTAATCAACGGTAACAACTCACTACTGGCTTGGGTCCGTGCTTCACCAGCTAACCTGTGGATCCAGCCCTATCACTATCTTAGTGAGGCACTCAGCACATGGTCTATGTCTGAGTGGCACACTGTGAGCTCTGTGCTCTGAGCTATCTCCTGGTAGAATGAGCGGAAACTGTGGTGTTCCCTGTTTTATAGTGTGTGTGCTCTCACTGGTGATTGGCTGCGATGTTATGTGTGTGCTAGTTGGTCCAACTGCCTGTCCATCAGTGTGTGTGTGATTGCACCTTGATATGCTGATGTGGATATCATGACACCATCCATTGACTCCATCTACACCTCTCGCTGTCTGGGGAAAGCGGGCAGCATAATCAAAGACCCCTCCCACCCGGCTTACTCACTCTTCCAATTTCCTCCATCGGGCAGGAGATACAGAAATCTGAGAACACGCACGAACAGACTCTAAAACAGCTTCTTCACCACTGTCACCAGACTCCTAAACGGCCCTCTTATGGACTGATCTGATTAATATTACACTCCTGTATGCTTCACCCGATGCCGATGTTTATGTAGTTACATTGTGTACCTTGTGTTGCTCTATTATTTATTTTATTTTTATTTTATTTTATTTTCATGTACTTACTGAATTGTTTGAGCTGCTCGCAGAAAAATACTTTTCACTGTACAATAAACAAATCCAATTCAATCCAAAATTGCCCCTTAATTGGAAACATTAATAAAATGTAAATAGAGCATACGTTCCGATGAGGAACCTGAGGAAGAAGATGCACCATAAGGTAAGATAAAGGAAGAAGAGGCAAATTTTCTTGGATGTTCTATAAGTAGAAAATAAGAAACATTTAATTATGTTCCCTGCCTGGCAGGAGGTTGTGAATCTGAAGTTGCATTGGATGCTGGGGTTGTACGAACTATTCCATCAGCAAAACTGGATGAGGAAGGTTTTCAGGAACTGCCCGACAAAAATAGGAATCACGGCCAAGCCTGGTGTTGTTTTCCATTAATGTCTATGAACATTGCAGCATAGGGCACCATATGTTGACCAGGAATGGAAAACTTGGCTTATCTTTCTCCCACTGGGTCTAATATTATTGCTGATTTGTGATGAATATAGGAAATTTTATATTTGTTGCAGTAATATTATTAAAAGCCATGTTTTAAGCTACATACAGGCAGTACATCTGCTAAACCTGTGATTAAGGGGTTGTAAAAGTGAGGTAATCGAAAATGAAATGAAAAATGAAATGAAAAATGAAATGAAATGAAACGTAATCATTGATTTTAACCATTTATTTGTTTACAGATGGGTAGCTAATGGAACATTGACCCCTGGGATGTAGATAATATATGAGGGATTGTGGGAGGAGACCAAAGAATGCCGTACGATGTAATTTAGGGGTACAGCCAGTACTGTCTGTAGTTTGCAGTTTTCCAGAGCATTTTAGTCTGAAAAGCTGGCTCCTGAAAGATTCTCTCCAAGGTGGATGCACGCAGAAAAGTAAGTGAACCTGAATGTTAACTTTATTTATAAGTGTTCTTTGAACTACATTGGTTTGCTTTGGAATATATATATTTACAGGTGTAGAGAGTTAGTTCAAGTTTTTATTTTTATTCAAGAAGTGTTTGTTTTAACTGATAACTGTGGAGCTATTAATTTGTTGCTAATTTGATTGATTCTGTGTTTAAAGTTTGTTTTAACATAAAAGATACCTACTGGTCAGTGTTATCAATCGTGCGGTGAAGCATCTTTTCCTCACAGTTTTACAAATTGCAGATTGTTGGGTTCTTGCCTGGGCAGATTGTCATGCCACCCTTTGTTCATGGTATGTAACTTTACAGTGTTTAATGATTCATCCTGGGACTTTCTTTGTCTGTATGACGTAACACTGAACTAGAGGGTACTTGAAAATAATGAGTCACCAAGAGTGTTCTACGTGCTAAAATATTAATCGGGTGTCATAGAAAATTCCAACAGACTTCCATAGACATTTCACTTACCTATGAAGGTCCCCTTGAAGTTTACTAAGTTTGGTCAGTTATCTATAGAGCGAATCCAAGTTTACTGAAGAGCTGCACATTGAATTCTGGGTCTCATCACCCCGACCTCTGTGAGGTTCCCCTCGATGTTATCTCAGCAGGATTTTGAGCCTAGCCCTGAATTGAGAGGTTTGATTAATTGCAGCTGGAACAATATATGACGGTATTAAGCGGATTCATGGACACCAAAGCAATTTTTGGATAACTGGAGCTCTTTCTGGGGAAGGTGGGACCTCTACAGACAGGATGGTCTACATCTGAACCTGAGGGGCACAAATATCCTGGGGGGGAGATTTGTTAGTGCTCTTTGGGGGGGTTTAAACTAATGCAGCAGGGGCATGGGAACCTGGATTGTAGTTTTTGGGTAAGGGAGAATGAGAGTATAGAGGTCAGGAGCACAGATTTGACATCGCAGGAGGGGGCCAGTGTTCAGGTAGGTGGTTTGAAGTGTGTCTACTTCAATGCCAGGAGTATACGAAACAAGGTAGGGGAACTGGCAGCGTGGGTTGGTACCTGGGACTTCGATGTTGTGGCCATTTCGGAGACATGGATAGAGCAGGGACAGGAATGGATGTTGCAGGTTCCGGGGTTTAGGTGTTTTAGTAAGCTCAGAGAAGGAGGCAAAAGAGGGGGAGGTGTGGCGCTGCTAGTCAAGAGCAGTATTACGGTGGCGGAGAGGATGCTAGATGGGGACTCTTCTTCCGAGGTAGTATTGGCTGAAGTTAGAAACAGGAAAGGAGAGGTCACCCTGTTGGGAGTTTTTTATAGGCCTCCTAATAGTTCTAGGGATGTAGAGGAAAGGATGGCGAAGATGATTCTGGATATGAGCGAAAGTAACAGGGTAGTTATTATGGGAGACTTTAACTTTCCAAATATTGACTGGAAAATATATAGTTTGAGTACAATAGATGGGTCGTTTTTTGTACAGTGTGTGCAGGAGGGTTTCCTGAAACAATATGTTGACAGGCCAACAAGAGGCGAGGCCACGTTGGATTTGGTTTTGGGTAATGAACCAGGCCAGGTGTTGGATTTGGAGGTAGGAGAGCACTTTGGGGACAGTGACCACAATTCGGTGACGTTTACGTTAATGATGGAAAGGGATAAGTATACACCGCAGGGCAAGAGTTATAGCTGGGGGAAGGGCAATTATGATGCCATTAGACGTGACTTGGGGGGGATAAGGTGGAGAAGTAGGCTGCAAGTGTTGGGCACACTGGATAAGTGGGGCTTGTTCAAGGATCAGCTACTGCGTGTTCTTGATAAGTATGTACCGGTCAGACAGGGAGGAAGGCGTCGAGCGAGGGAACCGTGGTTTACCAGGGAAGTGGAATCTCTTGTTAAGAGGAAGAAGAAGGCCTATGTGAAGATGAAGTGTGAAGTTTCGGTTGGGGCGATGGATAGTTACAAGGTAGCGAGGAAGGATCTAAAGAGAGAGCTAAGACGAGCAAGGAGGGGACATGAGAAGTATTTGGCAGGAAGGATCAAGGAAAACCCAAAAGCTTTCTATAGGTATGTCAGGAATAAGCGAATGACTAGGGAAAGAGTAGGACCAGTCAAGGACAGGGATGGGAAATTGTGTGTGGAGTCTGAAGAGATAGGCGAGATACTAAATGAATATTTTTCGTCAGTATTCACTCAGGAAAAAGATAATGTTGTGGAGGAGAATGCTGAGCCGCAGGCTAATAGAATAGATGGCATTGAGGTGCGTAGGGAAGAGGTGTTGGCAATTCTGGACAGGCTGAAAATAGATAAGTCCCCGGGACCTGATGGGATTTATCCTAGGATTCTCTGGGAGGCCAGGGAAGAGATTGCTGGACCTTTGGCTTTGATTTTTATGTCATCATTGGCTACAGGAAGGCGGAGATAGTGGTGGCGATGGATGCAGAGAAGGCATTCGATAGAGTGGAGTGGGATTACCTGTGGGAGGTACTGAAGAGATTTGGATTTGGAGAGGGGATCATCAGATGGGTTCAGCTCCTGTACGGGGCCCCGGTGGCAAGCGTGGTTACAAACAGGCAACGATCCGACTATTTCCGATTACATAGGGTCACAAGGCAGGGGTGCCCCCTGTCCCCATTACTGTTCGCATTGGCAATTGAGCCATTGGCCATAGCGCTGAGGGGCTCTAAGAAGTGGAGAGGGGTGCTTAGAGGAGGAGAGGAACATCGGGTGTCATTATATGCGGATGATTTGCTGCTATATGTGGCGGACCCAGTGGAGGGGATGCCAGAGATAATGCAGACACTCAGGGAGTTTGGAGAGTTCTTGGGATACAAATTGAATATGGGAAAGAGTGAACAATTTGTGATGCACCCCGGGGAACAGGGCAGGGGAATAGATTATCTGCCGCTGAGGAGAGTAGCAAGGGACTTCCGATATCTAGGGATCCAGGTGGCCAGGAACTGGGGAACCTTGCATAAACTTAACTTGACACGACTGGCAGAGCAGATGGAGGAGGACTTTAAGAGGTGGGACATGGTGCCCCTGTCATTGGCGGGTAGGGTGCAGGCGGTTAAAATGGTGGTCCTCCCGAGGTTCTTTTTCGTGTTTCAGTGCCTCCCCATACTGATTACAAAGGCCTTTTTCAAGAAGGTGGATAGGAGTATTATGAGCTTTGTGTGGGCTGGAAAGACCCCAAGGGTAAAGAGGGGGTTCCTGCAGCGCAGTAGGGATAGAGGGGGACTGGCACTGCCGAGTCTGAGTGATTATTATTGGGCCGCCAACGTGTCTATGATATGTAAGTGGATGAGGGAAGAAGAAGGAGCGGCGTGGGAAAGGCTGGAGATGGCGTCCTGTAGGGGAACTAGTTTAAAAGCACTGGCGACGGCGCCGTTACCATTCTCCCCGAAATAATACACCACAAACCCAGTGGTGGTGGTGACTTTGAAGATTTGGGGGCAGTGGAGACAACATAGGGGAGTGACGGGTGCCTCGGTGTGGTCCCCGATAAGGAACAATCACAGGTTCGTCCCGGGAAGGATAGATGGGGGATTTCAATCTTGGCAGCGAGCAGGAATTGTGAAGCTGAAGGACTTGTTCTTGGACGGGACGTTGGCGAGTCTGTGAGCACTGGTAGGAAAATACGAGTTGCCACCTGGGAATGCATTCCGATATATGCAAGTGAGGGCATTTGCGAGGCAACAGGTGAGGGAATTTCCGCAGCTCCCGGCGCAAGGGATCCAGGACAGAGTGATTTTGGGGGCATGGGTTGGTGATGGTAAAGTGTCCGATATATACAGGGAAATGAGAGAAGAGGGGGAGACGATGGTAGAGGAGCTGAAGGGTAAATGGGAGGAGGAGCTGGGGGAAGAGATTGAGGAGGGGCTGTGGGCAGATGCCCTAAGTAGGGTAAATTCCTCGTCCTCGTGTGCCAGGCTCAGCCTGATCCAATTCAAGGTTCTACACAGGGCGCATATGATGGGAGCAAGGCTGAGTAGATTTTTTGGAGTGGAGGACAGGTGCGGGAGGTGCGCGGGAAGCCCGGCGAACCACACCCACATGTTCTGGTCATGTCCGGTATTGCATGGGTTCTGGGTGGGTGTGGCAAGAGTGATTTCAAAGGTGGTGGGGGTCCGGGTCGAACCAAGCTGGGGGTTGGCTATATTTGGGGTTGCAGAACAGCCGGGAGTGCAGGAGGCGAGAGAGGCCGATGTTTTGGCCTTTGCGTCCCTCGTAGCCCGGCGAAGGATTCTACTTATGTGGAAAGAAGCTAAACCCCCGGGCGTGGAGGCCTGGATAAACGACATGGCAGGGTTTATAAAATTGGAGCGAATAAAGTACGCACTAAGAGGTTCGGCACAGGGGTTCACCAGGCGGTTGCAACCGTTCCTCGACTATCTCGCGGAGCGATAAGGGAAAACAGGAAAGACAGCAGCAGCGACCCAGCGGGGGGGGGGGGGGGAGGGTGCATTCGGGCTTTTGGGGTTTTTTCTTTTGTTACATGCTAGTTGGTTATATTTATTTTTTCAGTGTTACTATTTCTTTTTTTTTCTTGTTTCTTTGTTTTCAGCACTTGCTGTTAGTTAATATATTATTTAAATAACGGTCAATGTACATTTTGTTACAAAGTTGTAAAAATGGAAAATTCTTTTTGATCAAAAAACTTTAATAAAACATTTTTTTTTAAAAAACAAACTCGTTTTTCAGCAGCCCACCATTCCCCACTCAATCAGGAATCCCGATTGGGTCTTGGAGAACACACCCCAACATATTTGTTCAATTCCTCCACCATTTCCTCATTCGCCATCATAATGTCTGTTGTCTCTGCTTCTAAGGAGCGAAGTTTGTTTGAAGTTATTCTTTTCCATTTTGTGTACTGATGTTTGGTAAACAATGGTAGTTTTAAGGGATTTATAATTATATTGATAAACATTAGAAATAATGTAGTTTTAAATGTGTTTAATTTAATCTTTCTGTGCCTGGAAGGGTAAAACCTATAGGGAGATTAATGCTGGACAAAGGTGTTTAAATGTGTGGGGTTTTGTTAAGTCCCAACTGTGTCTCTGTTGTGCTTAAAGAGGCTATGGTGTGAAGAGTACACAATCAGCAGATGTTGCTTTGTAACTGGGACCTTATACGGTGGAGAAGCTTTCAAGATTTAGGTTACCCAATTTGATAGCAGTTGAAGATAAATAGCGAGAGTGTTTGTACTGAAGACTTGTGCTCCTGAACATGTCGCGCCCCTAACCAAGCTGTTTCAGTACAGCGACATCACTGGCATCCACCGGCAATGTGGAAAACTGCCCAGGTGTATCATGCACACAAGAAACAGGGCAAATCCAACCCAACCAATTACCGACCTATTAGTCTACTCTCAAACATCAGTAAAGTGACGGAAGGAGTCATCAACAGTGTTATCAAGCGGCACTTACTCAGCAATAACCTGCTCACGGATGTTCAGTTTGGGTTCCACCAGGTTCACTCAGCTCCTGACCTCATTACAGCCTTGGTTCAAACATGGACAGAAGAGCTGAAGTCCAGAGGGGAGGTGAGAGAGACTTTTTTTTATTCATTTACGGGATGTGGGCATCACTGGTTAGAACAAAGAACAAAGAAAATTACAGCACAGGAACAGGGCCTTCGGCCCTCCCAGCCTGCGCCGATCCAGATCCTTTATCTAAACCTGTCTTCTATTTTCCAAGGATCTACTTCCCTCTGTTCCCCGCCCGTTCATATATCTGTCTAGATGCATCTTAAATGATGCTATCGTGCCCGCCTCTACCACCTCCGCTGGCAAAGCGTTCCAGGCACCCACCACCCTCTGCGTAAAAAACTTTCCACGCATATCTCCCTTAAACTTTCCCCCTCTCACCTTGAAATCGTGACCCCTTGTAATTGACATCCCCACTCTTGGAAAAAGCTTGTTGCTATCCACCCTGTCCATACCTCTCATAATTTTGTAGACCTCAATCAGGTCCCCCCTCAACCTCCGTCTTTCCAACGAAAACAATCCTAATCTACTCAACCTTTCTTCATAGCTAGCACCCTCCATACCAGGCAACATCCTGGTGAACCTCCCCTGCACCCTCTCTAAAGCATCCACATCCTTCTGGTAATGTGGCGACCAGAACTGCACGCAGTATTCCAAATGTGGCCTAACCAAAGTCCTATACAACTGTAACATGACCTGCCGACTCTTGTACTCAATACCCAGTCCGATGAAGGCAAGCATGCTGTGTGCCTTCTTGACCACTCTATCGACCTGCGTTACCACCTTCAGGGTACAATGGACCTGAACTCCCAGATCTCTCTGTATATCAATTTTCCCCAGGACTCTTCCATTGACCGTATAGTCCGCTCTTGAATTAGATCTTCCAAAATGCAGCACCTCGCATTTCCCTGAATTGAACTCCATCTGCCATTTCTCTGCCCAACTCTCCAATCTATCTATATTTTGCTATATTCTCTGACAGTCCCCCTCGCTATCTGCAACTCCACCAATCTTAGTATCATCTGCAAACTTGCTAATCAGGCCACTTATACCTTCGTCCAGATCATTTATGTATATCACAAACAACAGTGGTCCGAGCACGGATCCCTGTGGAACACCACTAGTCACCTTTCTCCATTTTGAGACACTCCCTTCCACCACTACTCTCTGTCTCCTGTTGCCCAGCCAGTTCTTTATCCATCTAGCTAGTCCACCCTGAACCCCATACGACTTCACTTTTTCCATCAACCTGCCATGGGAAACTTTATCAAACGCCTTACTGAAGTCCATGTATATGACATCTACAGCCCTTCCCTCATCAATTAACTTTGTCACTTCCTCAAAGAATTCTATCACGTATGTAAGACATGACCTTCCCTGCACAAAACCATGCTGCCTATCACCGATACGTCTATTTTCTTCCAAATGTGAATAGATCCTATCCCTCAGTATCTTCTCCAATGGTGTGCCTACCACTGACGTCATGCTCACAGCTCTATAATTCCCTGGATTATCCCTGCTACTCTTCTTAAACAAAGGGACAACATTAGCAATTCTCCAGTCCTCCGGAACCTCACCCGTGCTCAAGGATGCTGCAAAGATATCTGTTAAGGTCCCAGTTATTTCGTCCCTCGCTTCCCTCAGTAACCTGGGATATATCCCATCCGGACCTGGGGACTTATCCACCTTAATGCCTTTTAGAATACCCAAAACTTCCCCCTTCCTTCTGCCGGCTTGACCTAGAGTATTTAAACATCCATCCCTAGCCTCAACATCTGTCATGTTCCTCTCCTTGGTGAATACCGATGCAAAGTACTCATTAAGAATCTCACCCATTTCCTCTGACTCCACGCATTAATTCCCTCTTTTGTCTTTGAGTGGGCCAATCCTTTCTCTAGTTACCCTCTTGCTCCTTATATATGAATAAAAGGCTTTGGGATTTTCCTTAACCCTGTTAGCCAAAGATATTTCATGACCCCTTTTAGCCCTCTTTATTGCGCGTTTGAGATTTGTCCTACTTTCCCGATATTCCTCCAAAGCTTCATCAGGTTTAAGTTGCCTAGATCTTATGTATGCTTCCTTTTTCATCTTAGCTAGTCTCACAATTCCACCCGTCATCCATGGTTTCCTAATCTTGCCATTTCTATCCCTCATTTTCACAGGGACATGTCTGTCCTGCACTCGAATCAACCTTTCCTTAAAAGACTCCCACATTTCAAATGTGGATTTACCCTTAAAGAGCTGTTCCCAATCCACATTCCCTAGCTCCTGCTGAATTCTGTTATATTTGGCCTTTCCCCAATTTAGCACTCTTTCTTTAGGACCACTCTCGTCTTTGTCCATGAGTATTCTAAAACTTACGGAATTGTGATCGCTATTCCCAAAGTAATCACCGACTGAAACTTCAACCACCTGGCCGGGATCATTCCCCATACCAGGCCCAGTATGGCCCTTTCCCGAGTTGGACTATTTACATACTGCTCTAAAAAACTCTCCTGGATGCTCCTTACAAATTCTGCTCCATCTACGCCTCCAACACTACATGAGTCCCATTCAATGTTGGGGAAGTTAAAATCTCCCATCACGACCACCCTATTGCTCCTATATTTTTCTATAATCTGTCTACATATTTGCACCTCTACCTCACGTTCGCTTTTGGGAGGCCTGTAGTAAAGTCCCAACAATGTTAGTGCACCCTTCCTATTTCTTAGCTCTACCCATATTGCCTCAGTGCTCGAATCCTCCATCGTGCCCTCCTTAATCACAGCTGTGATATCATCTCTAACCAGTAATCCAACTCCTCCACCCCTTTTACCTCTCTCTCTATCCCTCCTGAAGCATCTATACCCTGGGATATTTAGTTGCCAATCTTGCCCTTCCCTCAACCAAGTCTCAGTGATACCAATAACATCATATTCCCAGGTACTAATACAAGCCCTAAGTTCATCTGCCTTACCTGCTACACTTCTCGCATTGAAACAAATGCACCTCAGACCACCTGTCCCTTTGCGTTCATCATCTCTCCCCTGTCTACTCTTCCCCTTAGTCACATTGAGTTTATTATCTAGTACCTAACTGGCTTTAGTTGCTGCCTCTTTACTGACCTCTAACTTCCTAATCTGGTTCCCATCCCCCTGCCACATTAGTTTAAAACCTCCCCAACAGTGTTAGCAAAAGCACCCCCTAGGACATTGGTTCCAGTCCTGCCCAGGTGTAGACCATCCAATTTGTAATGGTCTCACCGCCCCCAGAACTGGTTCCAATGTCCCAAGAATCTGAACTCCTCCCTCCTGCACCATCTCTCAAGCCACGTATTCATCCTGACTATTCTATACAGTCTCGTGGCACTGGTAGCAATACTGAGATTACTACCTTTGAGGTCCTACTTTTTAACTTATCTCCTAACCCCCTAAATTCTGATTGTGGGACCTCATCCCGTTTTCGACCTATATCGTTGGTGCCTATATGCACCACGACAACTGGCTGTTCACCCTCCCCTTTCAGTACGTCCTGCAGCTGATCTGAGACATCCCTGACCCGTGCCCCCGTGAGGCAACATTCCATTCGGGAGTCTCGTTTTCGACCACAGAAACGCCTGTCTACTCCCCTTACGATTGAATCCCCAATGACTATAGCCCTGCCAGTCTTTTTCCCGCCCTTCTGTGCAGCAGAGCCAGCCAATGTGCCATGAACCTGGCTACTACTGCTTTCTCCTGGTGAGTCATCTCCCCCAACAGTATCCAAAACGGTATACCTGTTTTGGAGGGAGATGACCGCAGGGGACACCTGCACTGCCTTCCTGCTCCTTCTCTGCCTTTTGGTCACCCATTCTCTGTCTCCCTCACCAATCCTAATCTGCGGTGCGACCAACTCTCTGAACGTGCTTTCCACGACCTCCTCAGCATCGCGGATGCTCCAAAGTGAGTCCATCCGCAGCTTCAGAGCCATCATGCGGTCTAACAGGAGCTGCAGCTGGACACACTTCCTGCACATGAAGGAGTCAGGGGCATCGGCCGCGTCCCTGAACTCCCACATTGAGCACGAGGAGCATAACACGGGTCTGGGATCTCCTGCCATTTTTACACTTTACCTTATCTGATTACAAATATAATATCAAATAATGAATAAGTGAAAGGAATAAGGATTTTACTTACCAATCACAATACTTACCAACCCACAAAGAGTTAAATTTCTCTCAGCTACTGCTAATTGGAACACTTTCCTTACCAGCCAAGCAGGTCATTGCTTTGCTGTGATGTCACTCTTCAAGGTAAGTTTTAAAAGTTTTTAAAGAGGAAAACGTACCTTCCCGACAGACCCCTGGCCACTGCTCCCGCTGAAAATCTGAAGGCCGCTTCTCCGGCAGCTGTGTCCCCGCCGCTCTCCTCGTGCTCTTTTATCCTGTGTCCCCGCAGCTCTCCTCGTGCTCTTTTACCCTGTGTCCCCGCCGCTCTCCTCGCGCTCTTTCACTGTGTCCCTGCCGCTCTCCTCGCGCTCTTTTATCTTGTGTCCCCGCCGCTCTCCTCTTCTTTCTACTTCTACCTGCCCTCGAGTCTCCCACTTGATCTTTACTCGGCTGGGATCCTTACAGTGATTGTCTTCTTTTTTTGGGGGTTAGAGGAGGAGGTAGGGAGGGAAACACTGAAGGAGTGTTTCGTGTTTAACTGTCACTTGACAACAGCTCCTCCACAAACCACCTTCAAGATACGCAATGCACTGATGCAAATTTTCCCCGCAACAGCCAATCAGCAGCTCCACTCTACTGCTCTCTGCTGGATGCTTGCCTTGACTTGAACACCTAGGGTGTCTTGCTCAGTTACACTCTCTGGATGCAGTGACCGCAATGCCCTGATGCAAATTTTCCCCGCAACAGCCAATCAGCAGCTCTGCTCTACTGCCCTCTGCTGGATGCTTGGGCAGCATTTATTGCCCATTCCTAGTTACCCTTCAGAAGATGCTGGTGGGTTGCCTTCTTAAACCGCTGCAGGCCTTGACGTGGAGGTACACCCACTGCACTGTTAGGGAGGGAGTTCCAGGATTTTGACCCAGCAACAGTGAAGAAATGGCGCATGTTTCCAAGTCAGGATAGTGAGTTACTTGGAGGGGAACCTCCAGGTACTGGTGTTCCCCGATATCTGATGCTCTTGACCTTCTAGAGGGTACATGGAACATAGAACATAGTGGGTAGTGGGTCATGGGTTTGGAAGGTGCTGTCAAAGGAACTTTGACGAGTTACTGCAGTGCATCTTGTAGATGGTGCACACGGCTGCCACTGCTCGTCGGTGGTGGAGGGTTTAACTGTTTGTGGAACAGGGAGCAATCAAGCAGGCTGCTTTGTCCTGGATGGTGTCGAGCTTCTTGAATGTTGTTGGAGCTGCGCACACCCAGGCAGGTGGAGAGTATTCCATTGCACTCCTGAGTTGTGCCTTGTAGGTGGCAGATGCTAACCACTGCACCACCGTGCTGCCCAAATGTCAAAATGCCCTAACGCCTAAACCAAACTCAATGGGCGTGATTGAAAGGCCTCATCGCTCCCGACTCAGTGATGCGATGAGGACGTTAAAATTCGCAAGAGGCCTCTCGTGAGATTTGCGACATTCGGATTGCCTCACGCTCTGGATGTCGCCCTTGCTGGGTGAGATGCAGGTGAGCATATTTAAGTGAGCCATTGGGCAGGTGAGAAGGGTAATTTTTCTATGATGGGAGATCGAGGAGACGGGGCCTGTATTCTCGAGAGGTTAGAAGAACGAGAGGTGATTTCATTGAAGGGTGCAAAATCCTTACAGGGCTCGACAGGGTAGATGCAGGAAGGATGTTTTCCCCTTGCTGGAGGGGTGCGGGGGGGGGGGCTGTCTAGAACCAGGGGGCGGTGGCTCAGTCATTGAGTGTGTTCAAGACAGAGGCTGACAGATTTCTAGATACCAATGTCACCGAGGGGTACGGGGGTAGTGCAGGAAGATGGCGATGAGGTAGAAGACCTGCCACGATCTAGTTAAATGGCGGAGCAGACTCAAGGGGTCGAATGCTCCTGCTCCTACGTTTTCCTATGTTTCTGAACAGGAAGAGGTAAGAAAAGAAAAGTCCTGTGAAAGGTAGTTTGCAACGCTATTTACTTGGAACTGGTTTTAAATTCCATAATTCCCGATCGCCCTCATGGGAAAGGAGTGTAGTTCTGTACTTTAATCTAAAAACCTGATTAAATGCAAACCATATAGAGAGAGCCAAACGCTTGCCATTTAAATACTGTGAAATGTCTAAATTAAGTCGATGAAGTGCATGACATTTATTGGAGGCGGCCATTGGTTTGGATAATAAGAGAGAGTGCTGCATATTCGACAGTGAAGTATGGTGCAGGTAACTGGAGGAATCGCTGATGGGCAGTCATGCACTTTGTTCGAATAAGGATAATGGATTGGGGGAGTTGTCAGCTTTACATGAACACAAAGCAGAGTCCTTGTGGGAGCGGTTTCCTTCAAAATCCACAAACATTGGAAAAAATAAAATGGGAGGGAGGTCTGTCCCAAAATTGTAATTGGTAAATAGACGGGCGTAATCTTACCAAAAAAATGGCAAAGTCCCAGTCCCAGCGAGACAAACAGAATGAATCCCGCTGACGGTGTCATGGAATCTTGAGTCTCTTAGAGGGAAAAAGGTGAGCGGGCGGAGTTAACGCCATCACTCTGCCAAGGTGGTGACTCTTCGAGCTGGGAAGGGCACCCGATCAGCACTGCACCCGAACGGCACCCAGGCCACCCCCCCCCCCCGCACCCTCCCCCGGGGGCTCTCCCCCCGCCCCCTCCCCCGCCCCACTGATAACCTTTGCCGGCAGGTCCACCCCGACTGATACACCATCAATAACAGGCGATGAGTGATAAACGCAACTGAGGCTTTAATACACTAAACAGCAAGCCTCCTGCCTCTGGACTTGAACTGGTTCCGGAGGCGGAGATTTGCCACTTTTATACAGAAGCCCCGAGGGGAGGAGCCGCAGGTGGAGCCAGGCTGGACAAGCCCAGGCATGTACAATACAGCACAGTGAATATAAGACAATAACATGGTTTACCATACCGACCACACACCACACCCTCCCCCCCTCCTGCCATGGGTCTCCAACTAGGGTCTCCTGTCTTGACACTGTCTCCTGGCACAGTTTGGCACTTCCAGGTCAACATGCCCCTCTACCACCGCTCCCCCCCCCCCACCCCATGGGCTTTGATTACCTTGGTGCCCCCGAAAGGATCCCCTTGACTACCTCATGCCTGGCCAGATTCGCTGTAAATGACACCGGCGTGACGTTGCGCCAGTCCCTGATCAGGATTGCGTGCGGGGTGGGGGGGTGGGGGGGGGGGGGGGGGGGAAGCCTGGAGAGAGTGCTTGCTGAAGATATGGCAATGTATTAAAATGAGATTCCCAGGCTCGCACGGCGCGATTCTCCCTCTTCCAAAACTCCGATCACGGATCTCTCCGGATTTTGAACCTGCGCCGAGTTTCTCATGGGGAGAGAGAGATTGGGCTCAAAGTCGCCAGCACAGCGTCAGAGCTCAGCTTTTGCAAATTGCACCAAGTGCAATGAGCGAAGGAATAACGTCAGAGTCAACAAAAGAATCAGAATTTATATAGCGCTGTTATAACCTGCCTGCTGACCATTGGCTGGGGACTAATGACAATCCCACAATCCTGTGGGTGTATGAGCTTCCCCAATGAGGGGGGCGGAGAAGCCATTAGTAAACTCCAAGTATAAATAAAGCTGGCCAGTTTGGAACCAGCAGGAAGGAGTGTGCAGCAAGGGAAGTTGCTGCTGCTGTTATATATATATATGTTATTGTAAATAAATGTTATTACTTTGTATCCTTAAACCCGTGCTGGATTCTTCGTGGCCCTCACAAAACTGGCGACGAGTGTTAAAGTGAATAGCTGTCTACACTGCTGAAGCCACCTCCCTGGATTTTTGTTGGCTACAGGTTGGAAGTTGTTTTCTATTATATCATGCCTCTGTACGGACGTTTGGATGTTTTTGATGCTGCGCTGGAAAGCTGGAACCAGTACGCAAAACGGATGCGTTACTATTTCCGGGCAAACAATATCACCGAAAACGAGTGCCAGGTGGTCATATTGCTCACCGCCTGCAGCCCGCATACGTTTGGGGTGATTAGGAGCCTTACGTACCCAGCTGCGCCGGACACCAAAACGTTTGATGAACTTGTGAATATAGTGGGGCAGCATTTTAACCCAACCCCGTCCACGATAGTCCAGCATTACCGGTTTAATACCGCTGAGAGGACCCCTGGAGAATCCCTTGCCGATTTTCTATCCAGGCTACGCAGGATTGCGGAATACTGTGACTATGGTGAGACCTTGTCAGAAATGTTACACAACCGTTTGGTTTGCGGTATTAACAATGCGGCCACCCAGAGAAAGTTGTTAGCTGAGCCAACATTGACTTTTCAACAGGCAATTCAAATAGTATTGTCCCGAGAGAGCGCAGAACGAGGAGTGCAGGAGCTACAGGGAATGGAAGTGCATGCCTTGGGGCGCAATCCCTTCCATCCGAAAACGTCCCCCCGCGTTCCTGCGGTACCTTGAGCGAGGCGACCTCCGGACCGATGCCAGTGGCCGTCGGACATTCCTCCCCGAAGGGAGCCTTCTCCAGAACCACTGGATGAGGAGCCATGAGGAGTCAAACTTGTAGGCTCCGACCCCGTCGCGTTCGCCGGTCCTGGGGGCGAGGCCGTCGTTCCGACCGAAACTGGGACCAGCCCAGTGGCCGTAACTGGGACCAGCCCAGGGGCCGTACCTTCCATGTGGATGAACCTGCGGTGACTACTCCTGAGGACGTGGAGACGGAGGACGACTGCCTGCAGCTACATTGCGTGACAGCTCCCCGTGTGGCCCCCATTAAGGTGACAGTTCGGGTCAATGGTCACCCGCTTGAGATGGAGTTAGACACTGGCGCAGCGGTCTCCGTGATCGCCCAGAGGACATTCGACCGCATCAAGCAGGGTATACAGACCGTTACATTAACCGACTCACAGGCCAGGTTGGCCACCTACATGGGGGAACCATTGGACATTGCAGGAACTACGATGACCCCTGTTGTTTATGGACGCCAGGAGGGGCGTTTCCCACTTATCGTGATGCGTGGCCATGGGCCCAGCCTGTTGGGTCGGGACTGGTTGCGCCATTTGCGGTTGCAATGGCAGCACATCCTCCAAACAGTATCTGAAGGGTTGACTGAGGTGCTAGGACGATACCCAGATGTATTCCAGCCTCGTTTGGGGAAAATAAAAGGGGCCGTAGCCCGTATCCAAGTCGAACCAGGAGCCACACCGCGTTAGTTCCGGGCGCGCCCGGTGCCTTACGCCTTGCTCGAGAAGGTAGAAGGGGAGCTCACTCGTTTGGAGAGTTTGGGTATTATCAGGCCCGTCCGTTTTGCTGACTGGGCAGCACCAATTGTACCTGTAATGAATCCAGATGCCACAGTTCGCTTGTGTGCCAACTATAAACTTACAGTGAATACGGCTTCCCGACTCGACCGATATCCAATGCCTCGCATAGAGGATCTCTACGCGAAGCTTGCAGGTGGACTCTCGTTCACAAAATTAGATATGAGTCACGCCTACCTGCAGTTGGAGCTGGATCCTGCCTCCCGACCATACGTAACGATTAATATACACCGGGGCCTGTATGAATATACACGGTTGCCCTTTGGAGTATCCTCTGCCTGTGCTATTTTTCAACGTGTTATGGAGGGCATTTTGAGAGGTTTACCACGTGTTGCTGTCTACTTAGATGACGTTTTGATTACAGGGATGTCGGAGCAGGAACATTTGGAAAATCTGGAGGCTGTCCTTAGACGCTTTTCGGAGGCTGGAGTCCGTTTACGTCGCACAAAGTGCGTATTTCAGGCAAAGGAAGTAGTCTACCTGGGTTATCGGGTGGACCGCGAAGGTTTGCACCCCGTCGCAGAGAAGGTGTGTGCGATTCAACAGGCCCCCGCCCCGACTGACACTTCGCATCTTCGTTCTTTTCTCGGTCTCGTAAACTATTACGGGAAGTTCCTCCCCAATCTGGCAACTACGCTGGCCCCTTTGCACCTTCTGCTAAAGAAACATCACACCTGGGTTTGGGGTCAGCCGCAAGAAACCGCTTTCCGGCGGGTAAAGCAACAATTGTTGTCGTCTGGGTTACTAACCCACTATGATCCTGGAAAGCCTTTGCTCGTCACATGTGATGCATCCCCGTATGGTATTGGGGCCGTCCTGTCCCACAAGATGGAGAACGGGGCCGAGCGACCGATAGCTTTCGCATCCCGCACATTGACTGCAGCGGAGAAAAAGTACGCGCAGATCGAGAAGGAGGGCCTGGCAGTGGTTTTTGCGGTGAAACGCTTCCACCTGTACGTGTATGGCCGCCATTTCACTATTTTGACTGATCATAAGCCTCTGCTGGGACTTTTCAGAGAGGATAAGCCAATTCCGCCCATTGCTTCGCACGGATCCAGCGCTGGGCTTTGTTGCTTGCTGCATACGAGTATTCTCTGGAGCACAAACCAGGAACGGAGATAGCAAATGCCGACGCACTGATCCGATTGCCTTTATCGACCGGCCCCATGTTGACCCCCACGACCGGTGAGGTGGTTGCAACCCTAAATTTTATGGACACCTTGCCTGTCACGGCATCACAGATCCGTGAGTGGACCCAGACGGAGCCAGTCCTGTCAAAGGTTCGGCACATAGTCCTGTATGGTGGGCAGCATAGACAGCTCCCAGGCGAGTTGCGGGCATTTTCCTCCAAGCTGTCAGAATTCAGCATGGAAGATGGCATCCTCTTGTGGGGGACGCATGTGATTGTCCCGGAAAAAGGCCAGGAGCTGATAATAAGAGACTTGCACAATGGGCATCTAGGTGTGACCAAAATGAAAATGTTGGCCCGGAGTTATGTCTTGTGGCCAGGCCTCGACACCGACATTGAGAAGCTGGCCCAAAACTGCTCCATTTGCCAGGAGCATCAGAAGCTTCCGCCGGCCACGCCCCTACATCACTGGGAATGGCCAGGGCGGCCTTGGGCACGCTTGCATGCAGATTTCGTAGGCCCTTTTCAAGGATCCATGTTCCTTCTATTAATCGACGCCCAGTCTAAATGGCTAGAGGTGCATAAGATGCAGGGGACAACGTCCTGCGCAACAATTGAAAAGATGCGTTTATCCTTCCGCACGCATGGCCTCCCCGAGGTGCTGGTCACGGATAACGGCAGTCCATTCACGAGTGAGGAGTTTGCGAGGTTCATGAAGATGAACGGCATATGCCATATCCGCACTGCCCCTTACCACCCGGCTTCAAATGGGTTGGCAGAGCGCGCAGTGCAGACATTCAAAAGAGGCCTAAAGAAGCAGTCTTCCGGATCAATGGACACGAGACTGGCTCGCTTTTTGTTTACGTATAGGACCACCCCCCATGCGGTGACTGGGGTAGCTCCCGCAGAACTCCTAATGGGCCGGAGACTTTGCACCCGCCTTAGTATGGTTTTCCCGGACATTGGTGCAAAAGTACGCCGCACACAAGAACGGCAGGGACAGGGATTTTCTCGGCATCGGCCGATTCGGCAGTTTGCGCCCGGTGACCCAGTGTTCATTCGGAATTTTGCTGGTGGTGCCCAGTGGGTTCCTGGCGTAATCTTTCGCCAAACGGGCCCTATATCTTACCAGGTGCAAGCCCAGGGTCGTCTCCAGCGCAAACATGTAGACCACGTTCGGTCCAGAAGAACATAAGAACATAAGAACATAAGAACTAGGAGCAGGAGTAGGCCATCTGGCCCCTCGAGCCTGCTCCACCATTCAATGAGATCAGGGCTGATCTTTTGTGGACTCAGCTCCACTTTCCGGCCCGAACACCATAACCATTAGTCCCTTTATTCTTCAAAACACTATCTATCTTTATCTTAAAAACATTTAATGTAGGAGCCTCTACTGCTTCACTGGGCAAGGAATTCCAGAGATTCACAACCCTTTGGGTGAAGAAGTTCCTCCTAAACTCAGTCCTAAATCTACTTCCCCTTATTTTGAGGCTATGCCCCCTAGTTCTGCTTTCACCCGCCAGTGGAAACAACCTGTCCGCATCTATCCTATCTATTCCCTTCATAATCTTATATGTTTCTATAAGATCCCCCCTCATCCTTCTAAATTCCAATGAGTCCAGTCCCAGTCTACTCAACCTCTCCTCGTAATCCACCCCCTTCAGCTCTGGGATTAACCTAGTGAATCTCCTCTGCACACCCTTCAGTGCCAGTACGTCCTTTCTCAAGTAAGGAGACCAAAACTGAACACAATACTCCAGGTGTGACCTCACTAACACCTTATACAATTGCAGCAGAACCTCCCTAGTCTTAAACTCTATCCCTCTAGCAATGAAGGACAAAATTCCATTTGCCTTCTTAATCACCTGTTGCACCTGAAAACCAACTTTTTGCGACTCATGCACTGGCACACCCAGGTCTCTCTGCACAGCAGCATGTTTTAATATTTTATCATTTAACCTCAGCCCATTCACTTAGCCGATACAAATCCCTCTGCAGACTTCCAGTATCCTCTGCACTTTTTGCTTTACCACTTATCTTAGTGTCGTCTGCAAACTTGGACACATTGCCCTTGGTCCCCAACTCCAAATCATCTATGTAAATTGTGAACAGTTGTGGGCCCAACACTGATCCCTGAGGGACACCACTAGCTACTGATTGCCAACCAGAGAAACACCCATTAATCCCCACTCTTTGCTTTCTATTAATTAACCAATCCTCTATCCATGCTACTACTTTCCCCTTAATGCCATGCATCTTTATCTTATGCAACAACCTTTTGTGTGGCACCTTGTCAAAGGCTTTCTGGAAATCCAGATATACCACATCCATTGGCTCCCCGTTATCTACTGCACTGTTAATGTCCTCAAAATTTTCCACTAAATTAGTTAGGCACGACCTGCCCTTTATGAACCCATGCTGTGTCTGTCCAATGGGACAATTTCCATCCAGGTGCCTCGCTATTTCTTCCTTGATGATAGATTCCAGCATCTTCCCTACTACCGAAGTTAAGCTCACTGGCCTATAATTACCCGCTTTCTGCCTACCTCCTTTTTTAAACCGTGGTGACACGTTTGCTAATTTCCAATCCGCCGGGACCACCCCAGAGTCTAGTGAATTTTGGTAAATTATCACTAGTGCATTTGCAATTTCCCTAGCCATCTCTTTTAGCACGCTGGGATGCATTCCATCAGGTCCAGGAGACTTGTCTACCTTTAGCCCCATTAGCTTGCCCATCACTACCTCCTTGGTGATAACAATCCTCTCAAGGTCCTCACCTGTCATAGCCTCATTTCCATCAGTCGCTGGCATGTTATTTGTGTCTTCCACTGTGAAGACCGACCCAAAAAACCTGTTCAGTTCCTCAGCCATTTCCTCATCTCCCATTATTAAATCTCCCTTCTCATCCTCTAAAGGACCAATATTTACCTTCGCCACTCTTTTTTGTTTTATGTATTTGTAGAAACTTTTACTACCTGTTTTTATATTCTGAGCAAGTTTACTCTCATAATCTATCTTACTCTTCTTTATAGCTTTTTAGTAGCTTTCTGTTGCCTCCTATAGATTTCCCAGTCCTCTGGCCTCCCACTAATCTTTGCTACTATGTTTTTCCCTTCAATTTGATACTTTCCCTTATTTCCTTCGATATCCACGGTCGATCTTCCCTCTTTTTACTGTCCTTCCTTTTTGTTGGTATAAACCTTTGCTGAGCACTGTGAAAAATCACTTGGAAGGTTCTCCACTGTTCCTCAACTGTTTCACCATAAAGTCTTTGCTCCCAGTCTACCCTAGCTAGTTCTTCTCTCATCCCATTGTAACGTCCTTTGTTTAAGCACAAAACACTAGTGCTTGATTTTACCTTCTCACCCTCCATCTGTATTTTAAATTCCACCATATTGTGATCGCTCCTTCCGAGAGGATCCCTAACTATGAGATCCTGAATCCTGAGACTATCGCCTCAAAAGATTCCCCGCCCCCGGAGCTCATTTCTACAGCCACAGAGACCAGAGAAAAGGGAAGGTAGTCCTCACAATCTTCCACTGGTGCCTCACTCAAAGCCTGTGCAGGTCGTTACAGAACCAAATGGAGATAGAGACGCTGACATGACGGAGGCAGCAGACTCTGACTCCGAGATGGAGACACAGGACGCATCAGAGGGGGAATCCTCGGGTCCACGGGCCGTGGATGTACAACCGTTACGCCGTTCATCACGGAAGCGCCGGTCTCCGTCTCGTTACACGCCGCCTGATTCAGCGCTGCGTGCAAATGGTGTCCGGCTTGCGGCAAAACGAGTCCGACGCCCTCCTTCGCCAGGGTCTTCGGTGGATTCCTTGGAATTTGGGGGGGGAGGGATGTTATAACCTGCCTGCTTACAATTGGCTGGGGACTAATGACAATCCCACAATCCTGTGGGAGTATGAGCATCCCCAATGAGGGGGGGGCGGAGAAACCATTAGTAAACTCCAAGTATAAATAAAGCTGGCCAGTTTAGGAACCAGCAGGAAGGAGTGTGCAGCAAGGGAAGTTGCTGCTGTTGCTGTTATATATATATGTTATTACTTTGTATCCTTAAACTCGTGCTGGATTCTTCGTGGCCCTTAGAAAAAGCACCTTTAATAAACCTCAGGCTACCCCAAAGCACTTTACAGCTAATGGTGAACTTTGACATGCAATCACTGTTGTGTCGGAAACACAAAATTGGCACACAGCAAGATCCCACAGACAGCGATTAAATTATAACCAGATAAGTGACCCATTAACCCTCAGCCTTGGCAGAAGCGAGACAGAATCTGTCAGGATCTGGGTGGCCAAGAACAGCGGGAGCTGGGAGTGGAGTTGAGGTGGAGAGAGAGAAATGGACAGTGAAAGTTTATTAGACAACAGTTGGAACATAAGCCAAGGTGGAAACCATTGATTGCTCAATGTTTGAAGAAGACTTCTGTGTTAAAAGGGTGAATAAGGTGCAGGGAATTAATGCTCCAGAAAATATAGTCGATGAAGTTGCCGGAAGGTGGGAGAAAAGAGGAACACTTGCAACATTTGGAATGCTGACAGAGGTGTTTCCTGGAGTGCAGTGAAAACTAAGCATTTGAAACATAGGTATTCATTTGAAGATTAAGTGCTTTATTCCCTTTTTAGAGAGGGCAGGCTCAGGGTTAAAGCCAGCACTGTCCACACACAGTTCCTTTCTTCAGCCAGCTCCTGTGCCACAGAGATATAAGAATTGCCGCAGCGTCAATCCTCACACAATGCCATGTGAATTTGATATTCTGGAAATCGAGTGTGGAGTTGCGAAAAGCATTTGTGGCTAAACCGTTTAACCGGAGTTAAATGGCTTTACCTGCAGCTTCATTAAGTCGTGAAGTCTGGTCGTAACGAAGCCGGGCTTTGGACTTGTGACTTCCTCGTTTGGCTGGCTCTTGCCTAAATTAGATATATTCTGTGATTTTCCGATTTTCCGATCTCGGTGAAGGTTGCTTGACTCCAGTTTATTTACACATAGACCGGCATTAGCAAATCCTCCCCAAGTCGTCAGTCTTTCCACCTGAACCCAGCTAGCAAACGTCAACAGGCTGATCGACCGTGTAGAGCATCACAGTCCCCACCCCCCAATACATTCACATTCAAGTTCCATGTGGCTTCACAGTGAGCGATTGGGTGTAAAATTCCTGACTGTTTTAATTTTTTTACCCTTGAGTGCAGCATTAAATCCATTTGTTTTGACTGAGGCCATTTAACCTGACAGGGGAATCTGGAACACGCGGGCACAGCCAAGGGTCGATCATTTTGGACTAAGGTGAGAAGGAAATTCTCCACCCTTCGGGTTGTGAATCTTTGGGATTTTCTACCCCAGAGGTCTGTGGATGCTCCATCATTGTCAATATTTAAGATTGTGATAGCCAGGCGTTTGGAGGCTATGAAGAGTGGATGGGAAAGGGGAGTTGAAGCACCAGATTGCCATGATCACACTGAAGAGCTGAACTGGCTCGTAGGGGCCTATAGCGCACTCCTGTTTCTATCTCTTCTGTTCTTGTGTTGATGCTTCAAGGCTCAATCTAGGAACAAGTACAAGAACTTGCATTTACATAGTGGGCAGGCTTCACCGTTTTTCAGGCTAAGCGCTGACGTCAAAATCGGCGTGGAACCCTCACCAATCCTGTGACTGATGAGGGGCTAGCAGCCACACCAAGTAAAATTCCCGGCTCCCACAATATAAATGGCTGGAGAATGACCGGGTCCGTCGTGCGCACGGTGACGACCTGCAGCGGTCACACTGAAAAAACGTGGCGCTGGCCGTACGCGGATCCGACCTGCCAAATAATGCCTCCCTGGCCACCCCGTGGTCACCCTCCACCAGTTCCCACACCCCAGCCCTCGCGGAAGCCACCACCGGCCAGCAGCATGACTCCTGGCCAACTGTGGCGGTGCTAAGCACAGTCCGCAACCACCACGCTGGGTTCCCGACCGCTAAGACCATACGTCCCCCGCGCTGTCGGGAACTTGGCCCATCGAGGGCGGAGCATCGGGGGAGGGCCTTCAGGTGACGCGTCAACGCCGTTCCCATGGCATGCGCCGCGCGACGCGATGACGCCATTTCGGAGGGGGCAGAGGGGAGGAAACCGGCGCCGTCCCCCGGTTTGGGCGTCAGAAGGGATTCTCCGCCCGATCGCCGATTACGATATTGCCGTCGGGGCACGGTGAACCCTACCCAGTGCTTTCAGGTGCCCCCCCAAAGCACTTTCCAACTAAGTTCTTTTGGAAAATAGTTACTTCCGTCATGTCAGAAATACTGCAGCTGGCAAACTGTACACCACGGAGTCGACCATTAAGCTTTCAGGGAGCAACCCTTATGCCATAATTTCAGAAATGAGCAGTGCACCAGGAGATGCTTCGCCCACAAATGTACCACCTGTCGAAGCCACATCTTGAATTTCAACACCAGATATGGAGCACATTGTCTGTGCCTAGAAGGTCACCATGACCATTAACCTTTATTCCATGATTACATTACAGGTTACATTAGGTGGCAGAAGTGACATCTCCTGGTTTGTTTGATGAGCGTTGTATCAGAGAGTTACTGAGCCTCTCAACATCAACTAAGAGTAAAATAGGAAGAGTGTTGCGCTTTACCACCACTGCAGGCTTCCCCGCGGTCCAAGATGCCATTGGCAGACGCCATATTGCCTCATTCTGCTACCTTTCTTTGTAGAAAGTGATCCCATGCCCTCAGTGTCCAGCTTCCTTTTGTGGCCACAGACAAGTGCATCATGCAGTTCTGTGCTCGCTTTCCTAGCGGCAGTCTTCAGTCAACCATCCTGCACGAGTCCTCTGTGCCACCAGTATTCCGAACAGCCTGTCGGGTCACAGGTGGACTATTCAGTGGTTCCTGTCAGGAACCCGTGCACAGCTTCACAGCAAATTTTATTTATTAATGGGATGTGGGCTTCGCTGGCTAGGCCAGCATTTATTGCCCGTGCCTAAATGCCCTTCAGATGGTGGCGGTGAGCTGCCTCCTTGAACCGCTGCAGTTCACCTGCAATAGGTACATCCACTGTGCTGTTAGGAAGGGCTTTGACCCAGTGACAATGAAGGAGCAACTGCATAATTCCAAGTCAGGGTGGTGTGCGGCTTGGTGAGAGAACTTGCAGTGAAGGTGTTCCCATGCAGGTTCTGCCCTTTCTTCCCAGATGGTAGAGATTTGGAATAATAATAATAATCTTTATTGTCACAAGTAGGCACTACAATTAAGTTACTGTGAAAAGCCCCTCGTCGCCACACAAAGGCACCTGTTCGGGTACACAGTGGGAGAGTTCAGAATGTGTAAATTATCTAACAGCACGGGCGGGATTCTCCCCTGCCTGGCGGGGCGGGCCGCACCGGCGCCGAGGAGTGGCGTGAACCACTCGGGCGTCGGGACGCAAGTCGGGGCTAGGCCGGCGCCGGTGGGGTTGGCGCCGCGCCAGCCGGCGCCGAAGGGCCTCCGCCGGCCGGCGCGAGTTGGCGCATGCACAGGAGCGCAAGCGTGTACTGGCGTCCTCCCAGCGCACGCGCAGAGGGGTTCTTCTCCGCGTCGCCCATGGCGGACCGTTACAGCTGCCGGTGCAGAATGTTATTGAAAATATGGAAAGGTGTGTCATTTGAAACATGGAAGTCTGGCAATATCTGGTCTGAGAGAAACATGAGAGAATACAGGGAAAGATCCCACAAAGGGTTAACAGCAGCTGCCAGGGAAGGATTGTAAAATGCAGATAGCCTTGGTCAAGCAAGCTTAGCAAACAAGACAAACAGGATTTTGAATGAAGCCAAAAACAATGGCTCACACCTTCATTGAAAGTAACTATCTTAGTAAGGATCTGGAAAAGAATGGATGAGGTTCAGTTGAATTTGGTGACAATTCTAAGTGTGAAATTTGCTAATACCAGGTAAATTAAAGAAAACTGGAGACTATCAGTCTACGAGAAACATAATTCAAAGCCAAAATCAAAGTCAAAATTGAGCTGAGGACACAATTGGAAAATAAAACTACAGAAATGACAGGAATTAAAAGTAACACCTCTTGAAACCAAAGCATTTTGAACACCACAAAGGACACAATGTAATCAGAGACCTGAGAGCTGAGGTCATGTCAAAATGAGTACTTAGTTGGATTAGAATGTTTCGATCAAAGATACTTTTTACAATCAAAGAAAATCAAGAGTTACTTTACAATAAAGTCATAAAAGCGAGATCACTGTGAGAAAAATATATAAACCCGAAGAAAGGGGACACAGGCAGAACCAGAACCAGAACCAAAGCCAGAACTCAGAGAGAGGCGGAGATTACAGTCAGCTCGGCCATGGGAAAGGGACAGGGCAAAGCAGCCGAGCTAAAATAGCTAATACATCGAAGGAAGACTAGAATTTAAAGAGGAGCCAGAGTCAGCTCAGAGACAGCCAGCAGAGCCAGCTCTCACAGCTCGGTACATGGGAAAGATAGGACACAGCAACCGAGCTCATCAGCGAATACATCTAAAGAAGACCAGACTTTAAAAAGAAGATTGATTGTCAAGTTGGGCCTGAAGGCCCCTTCAACCAACCAGAAGGATCCAGAAGCAAGATCTTTTTACTTTTCTGTAAGAAAAGACAGTAATTGCAGCTTTTAAAAGAAAAAATATAATAATAAAATAACTTAATTTAACCTGAAATAGTGGTTATTCCAAAGTCTACTTTACTTACTTAGCAATACGGGACCCAGGATCGATGCCACTAAGTGGTAAGTAGATATAATCTTCGGTGAAGGTATGGGTTATACCGGGGGATAACTTGAAAACATAGTTTGACCTGAATAGCACCCACTGAAGCCTGCATCGGAGTCAGGGAGTGAAAATCCCTGATCACCATTTAGAATGTCGGCCCTTTTTGGTATAGGGGTACTCCTAAGAATAGTGCTGAGTTTTCAACAACTAGAGGGAAAGAGTGCCCCCACGGCACAGGCCCGCCCACGGATCGGTGGGCACCAATCGCGGGCCAGGCCACCGTGGGGCCCCCCCTCAGGGCCAGATCCCTCCCCCCCGAGGACTCTGCAGGCCACCTGCAGAGCCAGGTCCCGCCGGTACGGACCTGGTTTGATTTACGCCGGCGGGACCGGCCGAAAACAAGCGGCCACGTGGCCCCTCGCGGAGCGGAGAATCGGCGGGGGGGGGGGGGGGGGGCGCTGCCAACGGCCCCCGGCCGGCGTGAGGCGATTCCTGCCCCCATCAAAAAAACGGCGCCGGAGAAACTGGCAGCTGCCGTCGTGGCAGTAAGTCACTGGAGGCGAACATGCAGGTGCAGCAGGCTATTGAGAAGGTTAATGGAATGTTAGTCTCTGTCACAGGAGGATTTGAGTGCAGGGGTAGTGAGGCCTTGCTTCAATTGTACAGGAGCTTGGTTAGACCACACCTGGAGCACCATGTGCCCTTTTGGTCCCCTTACCTCAGAAAGGATATTACTGCCATTGAGGGAGTGCAGTGAAGGTTCGCCAGACTTGGCAGGACCATCCTATGGAGAGAGACTGGGGAAACTGGGTCTGTTTTCTCTGGAGTTTTGAAGAATGTGAGGTGGTCTCATTGAAACCTCCAAAATACTTAAAGGGTCCAACAGGGCAGGTGCATGTAAGATAATTCTCCTGGTTGGGGAGTCGAGAAACAAAGGGCACAATTTCAAAATAAGGAGGATACAACTTAGGACCGAGATGAAGAGACATTTCTTCCCACAGAAGGTTGTGAAGTTTTGGAATTCTCTGTCCCAGAAAGTTAAAAGACAGGACCTCTAGCGTTGTAATCTCAGGATTACTCCCTGTGCCACGTGCCAGTGAGGCTAGAAATAGGAAGATAGAGCAGCTAAACACGTGGCTAAACAGCTGGTGTAGGAGGGAGGGTTTCCGTTATCTGGACCACTGGGAGCTCTTCCGGGGCAGGTGTGATCTATATAAGAAGGACGGTTTGCATGTAAACTGGAGAGGCATAAATATCCTGGCCGCGAGGTTTGCTAGTGTCACACGGGAGGGTTTAAACTAGTGTGGCAGGGGGGTGGGCACAGGAGCAATAGGTCCGAATGTGAGAGCATTGAGGGAGAACTAGGGAATAGGGACAGTATGGCTCTGAGGCAGAGCAGACAGGGTGAAGTTGCTGAACACAGTGGGTCTGGTGGCCTGAAGTGCATATGTTTTAATGCAAGAAGTATTACGGGTAAGGCAGATGAACTTAGAGCTTGGATTAGTACTTGGAACTATGATGTTGTTGCCATTACAGAGACCTGTTTGAGGGAAGGGCAGGATTGGCAGCTAAACGTTCCAGGATTTAGATGTTTCAGGCGGGATAGAGGGAGATGTAAACGGGCTAGCGGAGTTGCGCTACTGGTTAGGGAGGATATCACAGCTGTACTACGGGAGGACACCTCAGAGGGCAGTGAGGCTATATGGGTAGAGATCAGGAACAAGAAGGGTGCAGTCACAATGTTGGGGGTTTACTACAGGCCTCCCAACTGCCAGTGGGAGATAGAGGAGCAGATAGGAAGACAGATTTTGGAAAAGATTTAAAACAACAGGGTTGTGGTGATGGGAGACTTCAACTTCCCAAATATTGACTGGGACTCACTTAGTGCCAGGGGCATAGACGGGGCAGAGTTTGTAAGGAGCATCCAGGAGGGCTTCTTAAAACAATATGTAGACAGTCCAACTAGGGAAGGGGCGGTACTGGACCTGGTATTGGGGAATGAGCCCGGCCAGGTGGTAGAAGTTTCAGTAGGGGAGCATTTCGGGAACAGTGACCACAATTCAGTAAGTTTTAAAGGGCTGGTGGACAAGGATCAGAGTGGTCCTAGGGCGAATGTGCTAAATTGGGGGAAGGCTAATTATAACAATATTAGGCGGGAACTGAAGAACCTAGATTGGGGGCGGATGTTTGAGGGTAAATCAACATTTGACATGTGGGAGGCTTTCAAGTGTCTGTTGAAAGGAATTCAGGACCGGCATGTTCCTGTGAGGAAGAAGGATAAATACGGCAATTTTCGGGAACTTTGGATAACGAGAGATATTGTAGGCCTCGTCAAAAAGAAAAAGGAGGCATTTGTCAGGGCTAAAAGGCTGGGAACACATGAAGCCTGTGTGGAATATAAGGAAAGTAGGAAGGAACTTAAGCAAGGAGTCAGGAGGGCTAGAAGGGGTCACGAAAAGTCATTGGCAAATAGGGTTAAGGAAAATCCCAAGGCTTTTTACACGTGCATAAAAAGCAAGAGGGTAGACAGGGAAAGGGTTGGCCCACTGAAGGATAGGCAAGGGAATCTATGTGTGGAGCCAGAGGAAATGGGCGAGGCACTAAATGAATACTTTGCATCAGAATCCACCAAAGAGAAGGAATTGGTAGATGTTGAGTCTGGAGAAGGGTGTGTAGATAACCTGGGTCACATTGAGATCCAAAAAGATGAGGTGTTGGGAGTCTCGAAAAATATTAAGGTAGATAAGTCCCCAGGGCCTGATGGGATCTATCCCAGAATACTGAAGGAAGCTAGAGAGGAAATTGCTGAGGCCTTGACAGAAACCTTTGGATCCTCACTGTCTTCAGGTGATGTCCCGGAGGACTGGAGAATAGCAAATGTTGTTCCTCTGTTTAAGAAGGGTAGCATGGATAATCCAGGGAACTACAGGCCGGTGAGCCTTACGTCAGTGGTAGGGAAATTACTGGAGAGAATTCTTCGAGACAGGATCTACTCCCATTTGGAAGCAAATGGACGTATTAGTGAGAGGCAGCATGGTTTTGTGAAGGGGAGGTCGTGTCTCACTAACTTGATAGAGTTTTTTGAGGAGGTCACAAAGATGATTGATGCAGGTAGGGCAGTGGATGTTGTCTATATGGACTTCATTAAGGCCTTTGACATGGTCCCTCATGGTAGACTAGTACAAAAGGTGAAGTCACACAGGATCAGGAGTGAGCTGGCAAGGTGGATACAGAACTGGCTAGGTCATAGAAGGCAGAGAGTAGCAATGGAAGGATGCTTTTCTAATTGGAGGGCTGTGACTAGTGGTGTTCCGCAGGGATCAGTGCTGGGATCTTTGCTGTTTGTAGTATATATAAATGATTTGGAGGAAACTGTAACTGGTCTGATTAGTAAGTTTGCAGACGACACAAAGGTTGGTGGAATTGCGGATAGCGATGAGGACTGTCAGAGGATACAGCAGGATCTAGATTGTTTGGAGACTTGGGCGGAGAGATGGCAGATGGAGTTTAATCTGGACAAATGTGAGCTAATGCATTTTGGAAGGTCTAATGCAGGTAGGGAATATACAGTGAATGGTAGAACCCTCAAGAGTATTGAAAGTCAGAGAGATCTAGGTGTACAGGTCCACAGGTCACTGAAAGGGGCAACACAGGTGGAAAAGGTAGTCAAGAAGGCGTACGGCATGCTTGCCTTCATTGGCCGGGACATTGAGTATAAGAATTGGCAAGTCATGTTGCAGCTGTATAGAACCTTAGTAAGGCCACACTTGGAGTATAGTATTCAATTCTGGTCGCCACACTACCAGAAGGATGTGGAGGCTTTAGAGAGGGTGCAGAAGAGATTTACCAGAATGTTGCCTGGTATGGAGGGCATTAGCTATGAGGGGCGATTGAATAAACTCGGTTTGTTCTCACTGGAACGACGAAGGTTCAGGGGCGACCTGATAGAGGTCATCAAAATTATGAGGGGCATAGACAGAGTGGATAGTCAGAGGCTTCTCCCCAGGGTAGTGGGGTCAATTACTAGGGGGCATAGGTTTAAGGTGTGAGGGGCAAGGTTTAGAGTAGATGTATGAGTCAAGTTTTTTACACAGAGGGTAGTGGGTGCCTGGAACTCGCTGCCGGAGGAGGTGGTGGAAGCAGGGACGATAGTGACATTTAAGGGGCATCTTGACAAATACATGGATAGGGTGGGAATAGAGGGATACGGACCCAGGAAGTGTAGAAGATTTTAGTTCAGACGGGCAGCATGGTCGGCACAGGCCTGGAGGGCCGAAGGGCCTGTTCCTGTGCTGTACATTTCTTTGTTCTTTATTCTTTGTATATGGAAGCTCAGTCATTGAGTATGTTTAAGGTCGGTATTGATAGATTTTAAATTAACAATAACGCAAAGGGTTATAGAGACAGTGGAAGTATAAGGCATTGAAGTGGATGATCAGCCATAATTGTATTGAATGGTGGAGCAGGCACGGCTGGCTGAATGGCCATAAACCATAAGAGCACAAGACATCGGAGCAGAATTAGGCCACTCGGCCCATCGAATGTCACCCATTCAATCATGGCTGACATTTTCTCATTCCCATTCTCCTGCCTTCTCCCCATAACCCCTGATCCCCTTATTAATCAAGAACCTATCTATCTCTGACTTATAGACACTCAGTGATTTGGCCTCCACAGCCTTCTGCGGCAAAGAGTTCCACAGATTCACCACCCTCTGGCTGAAGAAATTCCTCCTCATCTCTGCTTTGAAGGATCGTTTTAAAGGCCTGCTTCTGTTCCTGTGCTCCGGCTAGAAATACCAGCAAACAGCCTGTGGAGGTGCTTAAGCCAGGGCCACACCCAGCGACGGGGAATCCAGCCACACCAACAGGCCCCCATCCCAGTCGACCCAGGACACAGACACACAGGACACCCACACACAGGACACAACCAGCCAGGGCACTGACACACAGGACACAACCACCCAGGGCACCCACCCACAGAACACAACCACCCAGCACACCCACACACAGGGGACGGACGGACAAGAAACACAACCGCAGGGATCCCGGACTTCGGGTCCGATGAGGACCTCGACATTACGCCACTGCTATCTCCTACACCCTCCACCATCGCAGAGACACTCACCTCGGTTGGGCACTTTAGCGATGAGGCATCTGGGACACTAACTGGTGCGCACAACACAGCCGTCCCGGTACAGCAGGTGGAGGTAGGAGCAGCTGAGGGGCCGGAAGGTTGGAGGGCAGCCCGGCGCAAGCAACCACCTGCCGCCCAGACGGGTCCCCGGTTCCTGGAGTTAACACACCCACCCATAGCCCCGATGCAGTCAGGGACCAAGGGACAATCGAAGGGGGCGACGGCAGGCTTGCGGCAGCTGCAGATGCAGGTGGAGGAGTCCACCCCCATGCAGGAGCAGGGAGTGGTGCCGGTCATGCGTGCCACCCAGGCCGAAACCGCACGGTGACGTCCACGGTGGAGGCAATGGGTGTGACGGTGTCAGACATGGGTCGCAGTATGCAAGGCCTGGGGCTTTCCGTGCAGGTGGCATCCGTGGCCCAGGACATGGCTGCCCTCTCACAGGCAGCCATGAGCCAGAGCCAGCAGCAGATCGCAGAGGCACTCAACGCCGTGGCCCAGTCTCAGCAGGCAATGGCCCAGTTTCTGCAGGCCATAACTGAGGGCATCACGCCATTGCCGAGGTGCTGGCCGGTGTCGCCCAGACAGAGACAGGGAAGGACAACTCCCTAAGCTCCATGGCTGCAAACTTGCAGACCCTTGTTGATACCAGGTGCCGGGGGTGCCTTGGGTGCTGGATCCATTCGTACCCACGACCCATGGAGAGGCCCGGGGGCCATCGGGCACCCCGAGGGAGGAGGAGGTGGTGTGGTCCGTCCCGGCTCCCTCTGTAGGGGAGGTCCCGGAACACCGTGACACCTCGGACTCCCCCCTCTTCCGTCCTAGGTGCATCTGGTGGGCAACGGGCAGGACAAGCTGGCAGCTCGCCATCCCAGTCGCCTGGGCCGCAGCCTGGCCCATCTAGGCCAGGCCACCCCAGGAAACGGCCGCCAAAGGGATCCAGTGTCAGAGGGCAGGAATCACAGGACTCCACCTCCAGTTCTGCTGTACTGTCTGGGGAACCACGTAGACGTAGTCATAGGGCCCGTAAGGCCAAACAATTAGACACTGAGTAAGTTGGCACGGGTGCAGGGCACAGATTAGTTCTGGGGCTAGGGCACGTGTAGGAACTGTTTGTTATTAAAATCACTTTCACACCTCCAGAAGCTGCCTTTGTGCTCTGTCCGATGCGTGCGGAGGTGTGGTGTGAAGTGATCGCCCATGTGTGTGTGAGGGGTGATCGGACGTCGAGATCAGGTGAGAGTGCCCCCCCCACCCCCTCGGGACTCCCTCGCCATCCCGCCTCCGGGCAGACGACGGCACCGTGCGCCGCAGTGTCACGGCCGCATGCAGGGACGGTCCAGGTGGAGGGTGGTAGTGTGGCCATGGGTCAGACATTGTCAAATGATGTGGAGCCCAGAACTCATCCCCGGCACTCCCATCCCCGGCACCCCCATCCGCGGCACCCCCAACCCCGGCACTCCCATCCCCAGCACCCCCATCCCCGGCACTCCCATCCTCGGCACCCCCATCCAGGGCACTCCCATCCCGGGCACCCCAATCCCCGGCACCCCCATCCCCGGCACCCCAATCCCCGGCACCGCCATCCGCGGCACCCCCATCCCCGGCACCCCCATCCAGGGCACTCCCATCCCCGGCACCCCATCCCCGGCACTCCCATCCGCGGCACTCCCATCTCCGACACCCCCACCCCCGGCACTCCCATCCCCGGCACTCCCGTCCCCGACACCCCCACCTCCGGCACTCCCATCCCCGGCACTCCCATCCCCAGCACCCCCCCATCCACGGCACTCCCATCCCCAGCACCCCTATCTCCGGCACCTGCATCCCCAGCACCCCCATCCCCGGCACTCCCATCCCCTGGCACCCCCATCTCCGGCACCCGCATCCCCGGCACCCGCATCCCCGGCACTCCCATCCCCGGCACCCGCATCCCCGGCACCCGCATCCCCGGCACTCCCATCCCCGGAACCCGCATCCCCGACGCTCCCATCCCCTGGCAACCCCATCTCCGGCACCCGCATCCCCAGCACTCCCATCCCAGGCACTCCCATCCCCGACACCCCCACCCCCGGCACTCCCATCTCCGGCACCCCCATCTCCGGCACCCGCATCCCCGGCACCCGCATCCCGTGCACTCCCATCCCCGGCACCCGCATCCCCGGCGCTCCCATCCCCTGGCAACCCCATCTCCGGCACCCGCATCCCCAGCACTCCCATCCCCGGCACTCCCATCCCCGACACCCCCACCCCCGGCACTCCCATCCCCGGCACTCTCGTCCCCAACACCCCCACCCGCGGCACTCCCATCCCCGGCACTCCCATCCCCAGCACCCCCCACCCACGGCACTCCCATCCCCGGCACCCCCATCTCCGGCACCCGCATCCCCGGCACCCGCATCCCCGGCACTCCCATCCCCGGCACCCGCATCCCCGGCGCTCCCATCCCCTGGCACACCCATCTCCGGCACCCGCATCCCCAGCACTCCCATCCCCGGCACCCCCATCCCCGACACCCCCACCCCCGGCACTCCCATCCCCGGCACTCCCGTCCCCGACACCCCCACCCCCGGCACTCCCATCCCCGGCACTCCCATCCCCAGCAGCCCCCACCCACGGCACTCCCATCCCCGGCACCCCCATCTCCGGCACCCGCATCCCCGGCACCCGCATCCCCGGCACTCCCATCCCCGGCACCCGCATCCCCGGCGCTCCCATCCCCTGGCACCCCCATCTCCGACACCCGCATCCCCAGCACTCCCATCCCCAGCACCCCCATCCCCGACACGCCCATCCCCAGCACTCCCATCCCCAGCACCCCCCATCGCAGGCACCCCCATCCCTGGCACTCCCATCCCTGGCACTCCCATCCTCGGCACCCCCACACCCGGCACTCCCATCCCCGGCACTGCCATCCCCAGCACCCCCCATCCCCGGCACCCCCATCCCCGGCACTCCCATCCCCAGCACCACCCATCCCCGGCACTCCCATCCCCGGCACTCCCATCCCCGGCACCCCCCATCCCCATCACTCCCATCCCCGGCACCCCTCATCCCTGGCACCCCCCATCCACGGCACCACCATCCCCGGCACGCCGATCCCCAGCACCCCCATCCCCGGCATCCCCATCCCCGGCACCACCATCCCCAGCACCCCCCGTCCACGGCACTCCCATCCCCGGCACCCCATCCCCAGCACTCCCATCCCCGGCACTCCCATCCTCGGCACCCCCACCCTCGGCACTCCCATTCCCATTACCCCCCATCCCGGCACTCCCATTCCCAGCACCCGCATCCCCAGCACCCCCATCCCCGGCACCGCCATTCCCAGCACCCACATCCCTGGCACTCCAATCCCCATCACCCCCCATCCCCGGCACCCCCATCCCCAGCAACACCATCTCCGGCACCCGCATCCCCGGCACCCCCATCCCCGGCACCGCCATCCCCAGTACCGCCATCCCCCGCACTCCCATCCCCGGCACTCCCATCCCCAGCACTCCCATCCCCGACACCCCCACCCCCGGCACCCCCACCCCCGGCACCCCCACCCCCGGCACCCCCATCCCCGGCACCCCCATCCCTGGCACCCCAATCCCCGGCACCCTCATGCCCGGCACCCCCATCCCTGGCACCCCCATCCCTGGCACTCCCAACCCCGGCACTCCCACCCCCGACACCCCCACCCCCAGCACCCCCACCCCCGGCACCCCCCAACCCCGGCACTCCCATCCCCGGCACCCCCATCCCCAGCACTCCCATCCCCGGCACCCCCATCCCCGGCACTCCCATCCCCGGCACCCCCATCCCTGGCACCCCCATCCCTGGCACCCCCATCCCCGGCACCCCCATCCCCGGCACTCCCATCCCCAGCACCCCCATCCCCGGCACCCCCATCCCAGGCACTCCCATCCCCAGCACCCCATTCCCGGCACCCCCATCCCCGGCACTGCCATCCCCAGCACCACCCATCCCCGGCACTCCCATCCCCGGCACTCCCACCCCCGGCACCCCCCAACCCCGGCACTCCCATCCCCGGCACCCCCATCCCCAGCACTCCCATCCCCGGCAGCCCCATCCCAGGCACTCCCATCCCCGGCACCCCCATCCCTGGCACCCCCATCCCTGGCACCCCCATCCCCGGCACCCCCATCCCCGGCACTCCCATCCCCAGCACCCCCATCCCCGGCACCCCCATCCCAGGCACTCCCATCCCCAGCACCCCATTCCCGGCACCCCCATCCCCGGCAGTGCCATCCCCAGCACCACCCATCCCCGGCACTCCCATCCCCGGCACTCCCATCCCCGGCACCCCCCATCCCCGTCACTCCCTTCCCCGGCACCCCTCATCCCTGGCACCCCCCATCCACGGCACCCCCATCCCCGGCACGCCGATCCCCAGCACCCCCATCCCCGGCATCCCCATCCCCGGCACCACCATCCCCAGCACCCCCCGTCCACAGCACTCCCATCCCCGGCACCCCCATCCCCAGCACTCCCATCCTCGGCACTCCCATCCTCGGCACCCCATCCTCGGCACTCCCATCCCCAGCACCCCCCATCCCCGGCACTCCCATTCCCAGCACCCGCATCCCCGGCACCCCCATCCCCGGCACCGCCATCCCCGGCACTCCAATCCCCATCACCCCCCATCCCCGGCACCCCCATCCCCAGCAACCCCATCCCCGGCACCCGCATCCCCAGCACCTCCATCCCCGGCACCGCCATCCCCAGCACCGCCATCCCCTGCACTCCCATCCCGACACCCCCACCCCCGGCACCCCGACCCCCGGCACCCCTACCCCCGGCACTCCCATCCCCGGCACCCCCATCCCCGGCACCCCCATCCCTGGCACCCCCATCCCTGGCACCCCAATCCCCGGCACCCCCATCCCCGGCACTCCCATCCCCGGCACCCCCATCCCCGGCACCCCCATCCCCGGCAGAACAAGGCCAGCAGCGTGCGTTCAATTCCTGCACTATCTTACCCAAACAGGTGCCGGAATGTGGCGACAAGGGGCTTTTCACAGTAACTTCATATCAGTGACAATAAAAGATTATTATTATTATTATGTAAGACAAGTGGATGGAACGCCTTGTATTAGTGAGAAGTAAGTCAACTTATCGACCTTATGGACTGGTCGACAGTTTAAAAGAAAGCTGATGTCCATCACAGCTGTAGTGTAATCTTAATGCGACACATTATAATTGATTTATATGCAGCTTCTGAATAGCAGCCGGTCTCTGAGCTCCTTCCACATGTTCCACTGCAGAGAGCTTGACAGCCAACATGCTGATATCTCCCATCCAGGGGAGGGCTCCTGTTGACTCCTGTACTTGTTTACAATGTCTACCTGAAGGAAACTATCTACTTCCTGACTGCAATAGTTACAATACAAGAGAAAGGGAGGTCACGCTCTTGTTGTGTGCTTGGGGTCTAGACTGGGCTTTGGGGGATTTACTGTTCTCCGAAAGTGTAGTGTTCGATCCTGTAGTTTCTCAAAACCATAGATCTTCATTTACAGCAAGTAAACATTTGGTTTTCTGCATCAGGTCCGAGCTTTTCCTCCTCCCAGTCTCTCTCCTCAGCCATGTGATCTGACATTATTTTTACATCAGTATCACGCATGCTTCTGATGTTGACCTTTTACATCTTTTGGGCAGCACAGTAGCACAGTGGTTAGCACAATTGCTTCACAGCTCCAGGGTCCCAGGTTCGATTCCCGGCTTCGTCACTGTCTGTGCGGAGTCTGCACGTTCTCCCCGTGTGTGCGTGGGTTTCCTCCGGGTGTTTCCTCCCACACTCCAAAGATGTGCAGGTTAGGTGGATTGGCCATGATAAATTGCCTTTAATGACCAAAATTGCCCTTAGTGTTGGGTGAGGTTATTGGGTTATGGGGATAGGGTAGAGGTGTGGGCTTGGGTAGGGTGCTCTTTCTAGGCGCTAGTGCAGACTCGATGGGCCAAATGGCCTCCTTCTGCACTGTGAATTCTAAATTCTAAAGAAATTCTAAATCTTCCCCCCCCCCCCCACTGCTCCATCCCTATCATATTTCCATCCACCTACATCTCTCACCCCCCCCCCCCCCCCAGGTTCCCAGATGTCACAGGCTCAGTCACTGAGGTGCTAACAAAATAGTGTTCCTCGAAGATAGTATCTTCAGATTTGGGGACATTCTTCATCCTGCTTCTGGACTTGTTTTTTTTCCTGGAACTTTTATTCAGGAGCTGGTAAGTGCTGAGTGATTAAGGATACACGTGCTTCAACCTCCTCATGTCCTCAAATATGGTTCCATCCGATGGTATTCGTGTCAGTGTGAGCAATCTACTCTGTGATGGAGTTGTATCTCATCAATCCTGGTCTGAACCACTGGATTCTGGGTGGTAACTTCATGCTTTCTTTCATATTTAGAAGAGTGACTAGACTCGTGGTCTGCTTCAATTTTGAAACGTGGTCTGAAAATCCACGATTTTCTATCAGAATGTATCATTGTTCCCATAGAATCATAGAATTGGAACAGTGCAGAAGGAGAGCATCGAGTCTGCACTGACCCTCTGCCGGAGCATCCGACGCAGGCCATCCTCCAGGGTGGAGGGGTCAGTCACTAGGGGGCATAGGATTAAGGTCTGTGGGGCAAAGTTTAGAGGAGATGTGAGAGGCAGGTTGTTTTACACAGAGAGTGGTGAGTGCCTGGAACGCGTTGCCAGGGGAGGTTGGGGAAGCAGATACGTCAACGGCGTTCAAAAGGCATCTCCACTAATACATGGATAGGATGGGTATAGAGGGATACGGCACAAGGAAGTGCTGAGGGTTTGGGCCAAGGGTGGTATCATGACCGGTACAGGCTTGGAGGGCCGAAGGGCCTGTTCCTGTGCTGCATTGTTCTTGAAAAATGAAAAATGAAATGAAAATCGCTTATTGTCACAAGTAGGCTTCAAATGAAGTTACTGTGAAAAGCCCCTAGTCGCCACATTCCGGCGCCTGTTCGGGGAGGCTGGTACGGGAATTGAACCGTGCTGCTGGCCTGCCTTGGTCTGCTTTCAAAGCCAGCGAATTATCCCTGTGCTAAACTAGCCCCTTGGCGCGGGGAATCGATGTTTACCCAGGAATCGTGCCTGGCGCCGCTCCTGCGACTCTCCGATCCCCGGAGAATTGCTCGCGCGCAGATTACGCGGCGCAGCTGGGGGGCCACCATTGACAGAGGCTCCCCCCAGCGATTCTCCGGGCAAAACTTGCCGAGTTCCCGACGCCGTGGTTCTAACAACGTATTGTCGGTTGGGAAGACTCAGTCCGTGGCCGCCCTAGTGGGGGGCGGGGGGGATCGAGCCCGGGGGGGGGGGGGCCTCATGGGCGGCCGGGGCAGCGATTGGGTGGCTCAGATCCTCGGGCGCGCCATCTCGGTGGGGGGGGCCTACATTGTCGATGTTCGGCCGCGGTCCGAGTCCACCATGGCGTACGGTACGGCCGCTGCAGGCCATCCCCGTGCGCATGTGCAGACTCCCAACCGGAAGTACGGGGACCCGTATCCGCAGCCAGAGCTGTGAGGAGCACTCCGGGGCCCTGCCAGCCCCCTGCAGGTAGGAGAATCACTCAGGACTTTCTTAAGGAAAGTCAAGAGTGAACCGCCAGCGTTTTTATGCTGTCGTGGGGACATCGCCCCATTTTTGGTGAATTCAGCCCCATAATCGCAGTTACTTGCCAGCCCATAGCTATTGTAGATAAACGAATCCTTACTTCCACCTGGTTTTGCTTTCTCTTATTAAATTTAGCTTTCGCTGTTCTTAAATTCTGACAGACCGTGAAATAGAGTCAACAGCTTGCCAGACCTCTTCATAAGAAGCTGAAGTCGCATCAACCCCCCCCCACCTCCCCCTGCCTTGCCATCCCATCATCAGCGATAGATCCTACTGCATAGAGCAGTGTACTGATCTGGTCTTCTTGATCTTATTGGCATCATCCCAAAGCAGTTTTGTACCTTGGGAACCTTTTTCTCCAGTTGTCACAAGTCTGGATCTGTTGCGAGCATTCGGCACTCTGGTTTTATGGAGTGATAGGTGGTTTCCAAGCCTCTGCCGAGCCCTGACATTGTTCCTGCTTCTACGCTGCTGCTGTCTGGTCTCTGCGTCTGTGCCTCACTTTGTATCTGCGGTTTCTGCGATGTTCCGACGATTTGGTGAGTTTTATTTTTTTTTCATTTGTCCTTCCTTCCAGGATCTAATTTCTTGCCAGCCGGTATCTTCTTTTTAATGTCTGCCAAGTCTTTTACACACTGCCAACATGCTTCATTGTGTAATTGGGGTCTGGGCTGGGTTTTGGGGGATTGTCTATTCTTCCAAAATAAGCTGCTTCAGTTTGCCGTTTCCCAAAATCATTGCTGTTTAATTACAGCACGTAATACACATCTTGACCTCAAGGTGAGGCTGGGTCTTCTCCTCCTTCCAGATCGCTCTGACTACTTCTTAGCCAGCATTTGTTTTTATTTATTCATGGTACCGTATTCGGTGGAATGCTAGGCCAGCATTTATTGTCCATCTCTAATTGCCCTTGAGAAGGTGGTGGTGAGCTGCCTTCTTGAACCGCTGCAGTCCCTGAGGTGTAGGTACACCCACAGTGCTGACAGGGAGGGAATTCCAGGATTTTGACCCAGTGACAGTGAAGGAACGGCGATATATTTCCAACGATGGTGAGTGACTTGGAGGAGAACCTCCAGGTGGTGGGGTACCTGCTGCTCTTGTTCTTCTGGATGGCAGTGGTCGTGGGTTTGGAAGGTGCTGTCTAAGACGAGGTAACTTAATGATTACATCATGCATGCTTCTGATGTTAACCCTTTGCTCTGTAGACTGAGTTATTTCATAGAATTTACAGTGCAGAAGGAGGCCATTCGGCCCATCGAGTCTGCACCGGCTCTTGGAAAGAGCACCCTACCCAAGCCCACACCCCCACCCTATCCCCATAACCCAGTAACCCCACCCAACACTAAGGGCAATTTTGGACACTCAGGGCAATTTAGCATGCCCAATCCACCTAACCTGCACATCTTTGGACTGTGGGAGGAAACCGGAGCACCCGGAGGAAACTCACGCACACACGGGGAGGACGTGCAGACTCCGCACAGACAGTGACCCAAGCCGGGAATCGAACCTGGGACCCTGGAGCTGTGAAGCAATTGTGCTAACCACTATGCTACCGTGCTGCCGTATCAGCAATTATGCAACCAAGTGCATTTGTAGAGTCAAGTTTGACAGCATGGAAAGAGGCCCTTCTGCTCATCGCACCCGCACTGACCATCAAGCTCCTAACAATTCTAATCCCTTTTTCCAGAACTTGGTCTGTAGCCTTACATGCAATGACATTTCAAGTGTTCAGCTAAATACTTCTTAAAAGTTGTGAGGGATCCCACCTCTACTTCAGGCAGCGAGTTCCAGATTCCAACCACCCTTTGCGTGAAAAGGTTTTTCCTCACATCCCTTCTCAACCTCCTTCCCATTATTTTAAATCTATGCCCCCTGGTTATTGACCCCTCCGTTAGGGGGGAAAGTACCTTCCTACCTACCCTTTCCATGTCTCTCACAATTTTATACACTTCAATCAGGTTCCCCCTTAGCCTTCTCTGCTCCAAGGGACACAACTCCAGTCTCCCCAGTCTCTCTTGCTTGCTGAAAAGCTGCAGCCCAGACAATATCCTGGTGGACCTCCTCTGCACCCGCTCCAGTGCAATCACTTCCTTTCTATAGCGGGGTGACCAGAACTGTACATAGTACTCCAGCTGTGGCCTACCCAGTGTTTTATAAGCTCTGCCATATCCTCCCTGCTCTTATATGTAGTGCCTCGGTTAATAAAGGCAAGAAACCCAGAGACCATCTTAACCACCTCATCTACCTGTCCTGCTGTCATCAGAAATCTGCGAACATGCACACCAAGGTCCCCTCTGATCCTCTATACTTCCTCGGGTCCAACCATTCATTGTCTATTCCCTGGCCTATTTAGTCTTCCCAAAATGCATTACCTCACACTTTCCATGCTTAAATTCCATTAGCCATTCTTCTTCCCATCTATCTAAGGCCTTGGGCGGGATTCTTCAATAACCGGCGGGGCGGGCAACTCTGGCGGGAAGGAGTGGCGTGATCCACTCGGGACGCCCCGAAAGTGCGGAATCCCCGGCCGGCGGGGAAGGGGATGGCACCACGCCAACCAGCGCCGAAGGGCCTCCACCAGGCGGCGCGAGTTGCCACATGCGCGGGAGTACCAGCGTATGCTGGCGTCATCCCAGCGCATGCGTAGGGGGGGTTCATCTCTGCGTCGGCCAATGCGGAGGACCCCAGCGGCCGACGCGGAAGAATAGAGTGCCCCCACGGCACAGGCCCGCCCTCGGATCGGTGGGCCCCGATCGCGGGCCAGGCCACCGTGGGGGCACCCCCCCGGGGCCAGATCCCCCCACGCCACCCCCACCCCCCCCCCCCCGAGGACCCCGGAGGACGCCCGCACAGCTAGGTCCCGCCGGCAAATACCTGGTGTAACATACACCGGCGGGACCGGCTGAAAACGGGCGGCCACTCGGCCCATCGCGGGCCGGAAAATCGCCAGGGGGACCGCTACCAACGGCCCCCGACCGGCGCGGCGCGATTCCCGCCCCCGCCAAATCCCTGGCGCCGGAGAATTCGGCAGCCGGCAAGGGGCAGGATTCACGTCGCCCCCCCCGGAGATTCTCCAACCCGCCGGGGGGGGGTTGGAGAATCCCGCCCCTTGTTCCTCACTATTTGCCACACTGCCAATTTTTTGTGTCATCTGCGAACTTACTGACCATACCTCCGATATTCGCATCTAGATCATTAATGTACACTGCAAACAACAGGGGGCCCAGCACCGATCCCTGTGGAACACCACTGGACATGGGCATCCAGTCACAAACACAACCTTCAACCATCACCCTCTGCCTCCTACCACTGAGCCAGTAATATTAAGTCTTATTTAGAAATTTGGACGAATATGGTTTCCTTTAAAAAAGTGCAAACTGTGGGCAGCACGGTGGCGCAGTGGTTAGCACTGCAGCCTCACGGCGCTGAGGTCCCAGGTTCGATCCCGGCTCTGGGTCCCTGTCCGTGTGGAGTTTACACTTTCTCCCCGTATTGCTGTAATGTCGGGAAGCACGGCACAACAGGATTCCGCACAGAGGGATGGTGGCTGCAGCCAGATAATCTATGGAAGCAATGTTAGTTGAGGGAGTGAGCTGACCAGGCCCAGGTATTCACCCCTTCCTAGGGGGCTAGTACGGTGCCAGAGTGGTGTCCGCTGCTCCGGCGTTCGAAAGCCTGCGCGCCACGGCCGACGCATGTGCACAGGTTCCGGTCTCCGCGCCGGCCCCCGGGCAATATGGGGGAGCCCGATAGGGGCCCATGCGGAGAAACATAGGACCACCATGGAATTAGCCCGCCCACTGATTGGTAGGCCCTGATCGCACCACACCTGTTAAAAGCCAGGGTGCCGTTTCTCTGGTGCTGGCGGGGTCGCCGCCACGCTGGTTGGTGGCCGTTGAAGGCTCCCCTCCCCCCCCCAGCGATTCTCCACGCCTTGACGGGCCGAGGTTCGGCCGAGTCCCACCGGCGTAGGTTACGTATGGTCCTACCCGGCGGGACCTCAGGGTTCTGGCTGTGGGAGCTGTCCTGGTTGGGGGCGGGGGGGATCTGACTTCGGAGGGGGCCTCCACGAGGTTCAGACGGGACCAGCTTGTGATTTGATCATTCAGGTTTCAAGATGCGGCGCTGTTTAGGGAGTTCAAAACAAAAATTGTCTCCTGTCTTCTGACTTCTTCTGTCAGACTGATTATGTAAGAACAGCTTGCCTTTACATTGCGCCATTCACGTTGTAAAGCTTCCCCTCCCCCCAGTCACATATCAGGAGTGTAATCAGACAGAAGTTGATACGAAGTCAGACAGAGAGATGTTGCCATATATTCCCCTGGAGTGGGAATTGAGTTAGGTTACCCCTCTGCTTGAAAGTGCTGACCTGATAATCCAGCTGATCCTTTGGTGTGGTTGGTGCGGGGCGGGGGGTGGGGGGGGGGGGGCGAGGGGGGTGGAGGGGGAGGGTCTGGTAGTCACCACTGATGTATATATTGTATATATCGGATGTTGATATAGGTGCTTTACGGTAAGGCCCCCGTACTACAGGTACGGGGGTAGATCCCTGCCTGCTGGCTCCGCCCAGTAGGCGGAGTATAAATATGTGTGCTCCCAGTACAGCAGCCATTTCGTCCGCTGCTGTAGGAGGCCACACATCTCAGTGTAACAAAGCCTCGATTACATCCTACTCTCGTCTTTGTGTAATTGATCGTGCATCAGAGGGTCTTGGATCTGTAGTGATCTCTGTATGTGTATGTACGTAAGGGGTTGATGTGTAATCAGTAGCACCAGATGATCACTAGAGGGCCTGACCAATGGGGGTAGAAAAGCAACAGCATTGTGCCTCTCTCTCTCGCTTTTGGATGGACTGTGACCAGGCCAGGTGTATCAGATTAGCTCAGATGGTTCGTGTAGTTAAGCATAGTTACTGTAGTTTAGATCTTGTTAACCTTATCACTAGTCTCAATGTTAAAGTAAAGAGCTCACGCAATTATTGTTATAGTTACTCAATAAACCTTTTGTTACTACTGGACGAGTTTGAGTCTTCTTTATCGAGATTCAGAAAAACTCATCAGCAACCAAGGTTTGAGTAACACATATTACACTCCGCAGTATATCAAAACACGCAAAGAAGTGTAATAAAAGATGATACCAGAGTGCAATAAAAGAGGATAGAGCATTTTTTGGGGTGGAGGAGTCAGGCTTTAGAGGTTTGGGCCGGGCCTTGGGGAGGGGAGGAGGGGGGCGGTGGGTCCCATGGGGGAGTCTCATGCTGGATCGTATTTGGGGGGTGGGGTTAGTCGAAGGAGTGAAGGGAGTCCAGTGGAGGGGAGTCGATGTGGGTCGGTACAATAGTTACCCAAAAGCTAGAAGTGGTTTTAATACTTCTTACCTTTTCTGGGTAACTATTGACGGGACACAGTTGGAGCCGCCCACAGTTTTTGGATGGTTCTCAGCGCAGAGAAATTGCCCAGAGGAAGGTTGCATTTCCCAGGTAATTCCCATGCAATCCTTAGCAGGGAACCGCCGGGGGTGGATGGATTCCCAGTGCATGTTTGAAGTACACCCCAGGGACAACACTCTGAAACTCAAGTGTTATGGCCCATTAATTTGACAAGTGACCAAAAACTGTCAAAATGGTCAGTTTACAAAGAACAAAGAACAAAGAAATGTACAGCACAGGAACAGGCCCTTCGGCCCTCCAAGCCTGCGCTGACCATGCTGCCCGTCTAAACTAAAATCTTCTATACTTCCGGGGTCCATATCCCTCTATTCCCATCTTATTCATGTAATTGTCAAGATGCCCCTTAAACGTCACTATCGTCCCTGCTTCCTCCGGCAGCGAGTTCCAGGCACCCACTACCCTCTGTGTAAAAAACTTGCCTCGTACATCTCCTCTAAACCTTGCCCCTCGCACCTTAAACCTATGCCCCCTAGTAATTGACCCCTCTATCCTGGGAAAAAGTCTCTGACTATCCACTCTGTCTATGCCCCTCATACTTTTGTAGACCTCTATCAGGTCGCCCCTCAACCTCCTTCGTTCCAGTGAGAACAAACTGAGTTTATTCAACCTCTCCTCATAGCTAATGCCCTCCATACCAGGCAACATCCTGGTAAATCTCTTCTGCACCCTCTCTAAAGCCTCCACATCCTTCTGGTAGTGTGGCGACCAGAATTGAACACTATACTCCAAGTGTGGCCTAACTAAGGTTCTATACAGCTGCAATATGACTTGCTAATTTTTATACTCAATACACCAGCCAATGAAGGCAAGCATGCCGTTTCAAGTAACAACTTAATTGAGGAGAATGGGGGCGGAGAGGCTTGGGGAGTTCAACAGTGCACAGCAGAGTTTAAAGCTGAGGTTTTCAAATATTTTTGTTTGTTTGAAGGCTCCTTGAAAACATCGACGCACCTCCGACGTTTGAGAAGAGTACAGCACCACCATTGGGTGAAATCTTTTTGAGTTTACAGCAACAGAAACAAATGGCTGACAATAAACAGAAAAGATGTCTGCCCATTTTTCCTAGTTCCAGAAACAAAATACAATTGCGACGAGAGGAGCTGACGATAGTCCGTCATATTTTTGTTCCAACAGAACTGGGATTGAAGGGGTTAGCTCCAGCAGCCATCTGGGTAACAGCTGTGACGCACGAATAAAGGTTCCTGAGGCTGAGCCCAATCTGAGCATTACTGTCATTTCTCACAAATTTGCAGCCAATTTGACTCTCTTGTTTTCATGGCTGCCAGTAATCTAATGAAGCACATGGAATGTGTCCTCACTTATAGAACACAAGAAAAAAAGTGACAAATGTCAGTGTCGCCTCATTCAATTATATTTTCCAAGAGTTACCCTGGTTTCACATGAGAATCTCTTTCCTTCATATAACCATTTTTTTTACTATATTATCAACTTTCCGTCAATACTTTAAAATTTTGAACACAAGCGGGCTACTAAAATGGCCACTGCAAACCATGTGACCTTTGACATTTTGAACTCCAGACGGGTCTGATTCTCAAGCAATTACCTATTAAATATGGCCATTCACCACCATCTAGGGAATTCACACATCCTTTTGTTTCAGGATGGACCATTTACAAATGAACTATCACATTCCAGTTGGCCCACCTCTCTGTTTCACTGAGCAGAGAATAAATGTCAATGGTCGATATGTGTTAGCCGAATGTGAATGGATCCCATCAACCTTCCTCTGCTACAATGGCCCCCCTATCCAAACTAGATTAGGTGAACTTCAAGGTGTCAAACGACAACATGGGATGTGTAATCAACACCCGACCGCTTTTTGGAAAAAGGTGTTTGAATGTGTACAAGCCGCATGGCAAGCAAGCCATTTTGTTGTCTGTTCCTAAAACTTCCAGCAAGAAGGTGTTCTAAATATAGAGTTACAACAGAAAGCTGTAAAACCAGTTGCAAGTCTTCTAAGCAGCCAAGGTAATAAACAACGGTACCTTAAAAGTGGGAGAAGGACATTCCCCAACATATTCCAACTTCAAGTTTACCTGAAAGCCAACGTCCTGGAACTTCAAACATAAGAAGCCTTGAAGCTTCCCAATAATCCTCTGCTTTACAAGACCTTCATTTCAATGAAAGAATCAACTCATGGAGAAATTACAGGCCTGCCACAAAATAATAATAATAATAATCTTTATTGTCAGAAGTCGGCTCACATTATCACTGCAATGAGGTTACTGTGAAAAGCTCCTAGTCACCACACTCCAGCGCCTGTTTGGGTACACAGAGGGAGAATTCAGAATGTCCAAATTAGTTAACAGCACATCTTTCGAGACTTGTGGGAGGGAACCGGAGCACCTGGAGGAAACCCACGCAGACACGGGGAGAACATGCAGATTTCATACAGACAGTGACCCAAGCCAGAATTGAACCTGATACCCTGGAACTGTGAAGCAACAGTGCTAAACACTGTCCTACCGTGCCGCCTGTTTTTGAAAACTCACCACTATTCTTAGAATTCCCCCTATACCAAAAAGGGCCGACATTCTAAATGGTGATCAGGGATTCTCACTCCCCGACTCTGATGCAAGCTTCAGTGGGTGCTATTCAGGTCAAACTATGTTTTCAAGTTATCCCCCAGTATAACCCATACCGTCACCAAAGATTTCATCCACTTACCACTTAGTAGCATCGATCCTGGGTCCCGCATTGCTAAGTAAGTAAAGTAGACTTTGGAATAACCACTATTTCAGGTTAAATTAAGTTATTTTATTATTATATTTTTTCTTTTAAAAGCTGCAATTACTGCCTTTACAGGAAGGTAAAAAGATCTTCCTTCTGGATCCTTCTAGTTGATTGACGGGACCTTCAGGCCCAACTTGACAATCAATCTTCTTTAAAGTCTGGTCTTCTTTAGATGCATTCGCTGCTGAGCTCGATTGCTGTGTCCTATCTTTCCCATGTACCGAGCTGTGAGAGCTGACTCTGCTGGCTATCTCTGAGCTGACTCTGAGCTGAATCTGCCTACTCTTTAAATTTTAGTCTTCCTTAGATGTATTAAGCTATTTTAGCTCGGCTGCTTTGCCGTGTCCCTTTCCCATGGCCGAGCCGACTGTAATCTGACTCCAGTTGCTTGTTCCTTCTCTGCTTCTCTCTCTCCCTCTGAGTTCTGGTTCTTGTTGCTCTGGTCTCTAGGTTTATATTCTCTTTCTAACAGTTATTAAGTTTTTATGACGTTATTGTAAAGTAACTCTTGATTTTCTTTGATTGTAAAAAGTATCTTTGATCTAAACCTCCTAATCCAACTAAGTATTCATTTTGACATGACTTCATCTCATAGATCTGATTACATTGTTTCCTTTGTGATGTTCAAAATGCTTTGACTTCAAGAGGTGTTACTTTTAATTCCTGTCATTTCTATAGTTTTATTTTCCAATTGTGTCCTCAGCCCAATTTTAACTTTGATTTTGGCTTTGAATTATGTTTCTCGTAGACTGATAGTCTCCAGTTTTCTTTAATTTACCTGGTTTAGCAAATTTTCACACCTAGAATTATCACCAAATTCAACTGAACCTCATCCATTCTTTTCCAGATCCTTACTAAGTTAGTTACTTTCAATGAAGGTGTGAGCCATTGTTTTTGGCTTCATTCTAAGTCCTGTTTGTCTTGTTTGCGAAGCCTGTTTGACCAAGGCTATCTGCATTTTACAATCCTGCTCTGGCAGCTGCTGTTAACCCTTTGTGTTTCTCTCAGACCAGATATTGCCAGACTTCCATGTTTCAAATGACACATAGAATTTACAGTGCAGATGGAGGCCATTCGGCCCATCGAGTCTGCACCAGCTCCTGGAAAGAGTACTCCACCCAAGGCCAACACCTCCACCCCACCCCCACAACCTAGTAACCCCACCCAACACTAAGGGCAATTTTGGATACTAAGGGCAATTTATCATGACCAATCCACCCAACCTGCACATCTTTGGACTGTGGGAGGAAACCGGAGCACCCGGAGGAAACCCACGCACACACGGGGAGGACGTGCAGACTCCGCATAGACAGTGACCCAAGCCGGAATCGAACCTGGGACCCTGGAGCTGTGAAGCAATTGTGCTATCCACAATGCTACCGTGCTGCCCTAACATCTTTCCATATTTTCAATAACACGCCCATGAAACCAGAGAACCCGGAGGAAACCCACGCAGACACGGGAAGAAAGTGCAAACTCCACACAGACATACAGCCAGGGTGGGAATCGAACCCGGGTCCCTGGCGCTGTGGAGCAACATTACTAACTACTGCACCACCAAGCCGCCCACTGAAAAGACTGAGACTATCATAAATTGTAATTGTATTCCTCTCCCTTCATCTGTATCAAACAGTTCTTTCGACTCTTGCATTGAGATCTGGGGCGGGATTCTCCCCTAACCGGCGGGGCGGGCCGTACCGGCGGTGTGGAGTGAACCACTCAGGCGTTGGGCCGCCCAGAAGGTACTTAATCCTCTGCACCTTCAGGGGCTAGGCTGGCGCCAGCGGGGTTGGCACCTCGCCAACCGGTGGCGAAGGGCCTCCGCCGGCTGGTGCGAGTTGGAGCATGCACGGGATTGCCAGTGTGTGCTGGCGTCATCCCAACGCATGCGCACGGGGGTTCTTCTCCGCGCTGGCCATGGCGTACCGTTACAGCGGCTGGCGCGGAGGGAAAGAGTGCCCCCATGGCACAGGCCCGCCCGCGGATCGGTGGGCCCCGATTGTGGGCCAGGGCACCGTGGGGGCCCCACCGGGGCCACATCCCCCGCCGCCGCCCCCCCCCAAGGACTCTGCAGGACACCTGCAGAGCCAGGTCCCACCGGTACAGACCTGGTTTGATTTACGCTGGCGGGACCGGCCGAAAACGGTCGCCCATTGGTCCATCGCGGAGCGGAAAATCGCCATGGGGCCGCTGCCAACGGCCCCCGACTGGCACGACACGATTCCCGCCCCCGGCAAAAGACCGGCAGCCGGCGTCGTGGCGGGGTTCACGCTGCCCCCCGGCGATTCTCTGACCCGGCAGGTGGTCGGAGAATCCCGCCCTTGAATGGATTTTGAACATAAAGCCCAAGAATCGGCAATGTCACTTTGCAAAGCAGTCTTGTTTAGATCATAGTAGATATAGAAATAGCTCAAGGAACTCTGGGAAGGAGATGGTAACAAAGCATACAGTTTCTGTTTGTTTTGTATCTTCGCCTCCAGCTTAGTGTCAATCGAATCTTTCAATGTGTTCAGTGTCAAATCCAGTGCCTCGTGAGATATACAGGGCACGAGGTTTTCCCAAGAGGCAGGAAAACACTCAGTAGGCCAGGCAGCATCTGGAAAGAGAGGAAAAGAGTTAAAGTTTCAGCCCGATGATCTTCCATTAGAAGAAGATTTCACATTTGATCCCCGTTTTATGGTGAGTTAGCTAATCTGAGGCAGATGGTGGGAGCTGTGTTAAAATTGGTTTCAACATTGCCAAACCAGGGAAGGGGATAAGTCAGCGTTCACCCACTTAGTTGACCTCCACCTGTGTACTGTGTACAAGCGGATTTCGGAGTTCAGCAGCAGGATCAGGGTGAGTTGCGATGTGTCCCGTTTTTATGCAGCCTCTGCATATCCATTGCCCATGTTTGAACACTAATGCAGACATACTGATCGATGGGGAGATCATGACTGGGAATTTCCTTGAATCGCAATTTATTTTCTACCACGCTTAACAAAGCTGAAATTGTGACAGAAATTTAAACTCTGAAGAAATTCCAGGCCCATATCAACATTTAATAACAATAATCTTTATTGTCACAAGTAGGCTTACGTTAACACTAGTGTGGATATGCCGGTGTTGGACTGGGGTGAGCACATTAAGAAGTCTTACAACACCAGGTTAAAGTCCAACAGGTTTGTTTCAAATCGCTAGCTTTTGGAGCACTGCTCCTTCCTCACCTGAGGAAGGGGCAGTGCTCCGAAAGCTAGTGATTTGAAACAAACCTGTTGGACTTTAACCTGGTGTTGTAAGACTTCTTACTGTACATTAACACTGGAATGAAGTTACTGTGAACAGCCCCTAGTCGCCAAATTCCGGCGCCTGTTCGGGTACACAGAGGGAGAATTCAGAATTTAAGAATACAGTAGATAGGCACTCGATGCAAAAGGTAAATGAAGGGTTCTGGACACTGAGATAACACATGGCATTTGGACTACAGCTCATGTGGAGGACAAAAAATAACATGGATTTATATTATGCATTTATTATGATCCCAGACCAGGACCCCAACAGTACCTACGATACTGGACCAAAACCCCCAATATTTTAGTTTATTTGTGGGATTGAGTGTAAAGAATGATTCACTCCAGGAGTGATTGCATGAAAAAGAAGGCTTTGATATTTATAAAACAAAACTTTATTTGAATAGAATATTAAACGTTTTAACTTAACACCCAAAAAGAACAATTACCCCATAATACTACTACTCAATTGCCCGTTAAACAACAAGGAAAGAAACACACAGCTCTTAATCTATCTTAAAATTAGCATGGCACAGAGTAATGCTTGCTTCAGAAAACAAATTCAGACTCTGGCTGAATATCTTCGGAAAGCTGGTTCACCTGACGTGTTTCAGCTTCTTCCTTGTCCCCAGAGAACACTGCTCTGCTTTACAAATTATTACTCTTTTATAACTATCGTAGTGTGAGAGAATTGTGGACTCAGTGTCAGGCAGATCAGAATTCACCTCTTCTCTCTCCCAAAGCTTCTCCAGAACTAAACTGCCCCTCTGCATTTCCACACAGCAATGACTTCATCTCCCCAATCTGAAAAGCAAATTATCTCTGCAGGCTGCAAAAGTGGATTAACTCCCCAGGGACCTCCCCAGTCAAGCCACATTCGTCTGGTCAATTTCATCTGCTGTTTCCTTGGAGCAAAACAAAACCCTTTTGAAAAAACATGACCACTTCAGTCAAACGCACTATAACCTCAGGCTTTTAACCCTTAAATTGTCTCCATATTTAAAAACTAGTATTCCTGAAATCCTCCGTTCGTAATATAATGAATCAAGGCATTTTACAGTGCGTCATGAAAGAAAACCTGTCACTGAGTTTGGTCAAAGAGGTTCACTTTAAGAAAGGACTTATAGAAAGAGAGGGCATCAGAGAGGTCAAGGGAGGAAATTCCAAAGCTTAGGGCCAGGCAGCTGAAAACATGGCCGCCAATGGAAGGGCGATTAAAACTGGAGATGCACGATACGCCAAAATTGAAGGAGCGCTGAACTCTCAGAGAGTTGTAGGAGTTGATGAGGTTACCAGGAAAGGGAAGGATGAGACCATGGACTGACTCGGGAAAAAACGATGAGAACTTCACAATCAATATAGATACCAACATGGGAGTGTTTGGGCCAGACCAACAGTTCAACTTGTTGTAACTTTCATGCAACTATAAACTTAAGGTCCTATTTATAAAGCTGGTATCTGCTTGCTGGGCAGGGGTAGTATCATTTAGTACCATTATTCTCCAGGCATCAATGGGGAAACTGTTCATTTGTCTGTATATTCATCTCAATTCAATGGAAATAACTCAAGGCTGACTTCCTTGGCTGGAAAGAGAATTCCACCATCTGTCAAGATACACACAGAGAGATAGAAATTGGTGTGTGTTTTATGAGCGTTAAATAACAACCAACATGACTCAATTTCTGGGATCAATGTCCTGGGACTCAAGGAAGCGTGAAAAACATCCAACTCAAAATTGGGTAGTGTTGAATCATAGAATAGAATCATAGTATTCCGACAGTGCAGAGGGAGGCCATTTGACCTATTGAGTCTTCACCGACCCTCTGATCAATGATCAATAACTCAACACACCAATTAGTAAGATTCAAATCAAAGCACATTTATTATACACAGTAATCGCTACTCATGCACAAATTCTACGTCTCAGCTACTTCTACAACTAACAGGCCTATACTTAACTTCGGACTGGCCCACCAGGTCAGGGGAACAAATGGCCTTTCGTTCGGAATCTGCAACTGCGGGATTCAAAGCCGGTATGGACTGGTAGCTAGGAGCGCCTATCTCGCAGCGAGCGTCGACTTGAGACTTACTTCAGGGATGCTGCAGCTTGGACCGTTCACTCTCAGGGGTTGCTTCGCATTGCTGAGTGACCCGGTCAAGGAGATCGATTTGAACTTGGGGCTTAACTTTTATAGTCCCCAGGCGCTTCCCGCCTTTCGGGGCAGACCCCGTACCTGGCTTTAGGTGATTGGACTTCGTTCCAATCGCTTGGTTCGATTTCTCCAATACTGGAGCGGTTCCCTGATCGATGGGCGGTCTTGAGGTGTTCATTAACCTCTTTTGTGTTGGCTCCTGCTGGCGCCGGGGAGTCTGGCTTAGTTTTGTGTGTCCCAAATGTTGCTATTGTTCCCGGGGATTGCTCATTAATATGTAGATGGCTGCTACATTATTATGTGGATGGTTGCTGGTATCGATGCTGTCTGGGCTTTTGCAGAGTTAAATACACAGCAAACCTGCACCTGCTGGTTTCAGCCTTTGCCGTTCGCCATTTTAAATCGGGACATGGCCAACTCAGGTGGCTACAAGCCTCCCTCTGCTGGTACATGTGCGTATGGGAGCCTCAAGTGGACAAAATGTACAATACAATTTTCAATATAGACAATGAAGTGTCCATATGCAGAAAGGCCTGGGCAAAATTCAGGACTGTACAGATAACTGGAAAGTAACATTTGCACCTGGCAAGTGCAAGGGAATGACCATCACTGCATTCCCCACGATCAACATCATGGGGTTATCACTGAAACTGAAACCAGAAACTGAACTGAACCTGTCATTTAAATATTTGCCTGCAAGAACATTTCAGGTGCTAGGAATTCTGCAGTGAGTAACTCATCTTCTGACTCCACAAAACCTGTCCACCATCTACAAGGCACAAGTCAGGAATGTGATGGAATAATCTCCACTTGACTGGGTGAGTGCAGCTCCAACAACACTCAAGAAGCTCAACGCCATCCAGGACAAAGCAGTCTGATTGATTGGCATCCCATCCACCACCTTCAACATTCACTCCCTCCACCACCGGCACTCAGTAGCAGCTGTGTGCACCATCTACAAGATGCACTGCAGCAACTCACCAAGGTTCCTTAGACAGCACCTTCCAAACGCGTAACCTCTACTACCTAGAAGGACAAGGGCATCAGACACCTGGGAACACCACCAACTGCAAGTTCCCCTGAAAACCACTCAGCATCCTGACTTGGAAATATATCACCGTTCCTTCACTGTCGCTGAATCAAAATCCTCAAATTCCCTCCCTAACAGCACTGTGGGTATGTGGTAGTACCAGGTATTGCGGTACCTGAGAGGCTGACGACCATTGGTTAGACCCCGGAGTCTACCATTGGCTGTATTATGTAGCTCCGCCCTAAAGGCGGAGTATAAGAGATGGTGCCATCCCAGCAGCCTTCACTTTCTGTATCGAAGCTGCTGGGGAAGAGTTCTAGTAGATTAAAGCCTTCAGTTATGAAATCACTTCATCTTGAGTGTAATTGATCGCGCATCAATTTAATCTGCTAGACTTAAGCTGGAAGGATGGATCTCCGAATCAAACCGGAGTGCCTTCAACTCAGCCCCCACGCGGAGAACTCGGCTGCAATATTTAAACACTGGCCGGCGTGCTTTAAAGGCTGCCTCAAGACGGCCGGAGGCACCCCCACAGAGGGACAGAAAATGCATCTCCTGCGCTCAAGGGTCAGCCCTGGGATCTACCCCCTTATCGAGGAGGCGGAGAACTATGATGCCGCGATCGAACTGCTAGAAGGACATTATATCCGCCCTGTAAATCAGGTCTACGCATGTCACCTGCTTGCAATTAGACGGCAAAGCCCCGGGGAACCGTTGGAAGATTTCTACTGGGCGCGACTGGTGCTGGGCCGAAACTGTGGCTGCCTGCAGGTTTCGGGGAGCGAGCACACAGAACTTTTAATCAGGGATGCTTTCGTAGCAGGCATGAGCTCCTCAGATATCCGCCAAACACTCCTAGAACGGGACACCCTGGGACTTAGAGAGGCACGGGCCCTGGCAGGGTCCATGGACGTTGCCTACAAAAACGCGCAGTCCTATGCAGCCGACCGCGCGGCAGCCCCCTGGGATGCGTGGCACCCCACAGCGGCAGCCCCACAGACCTTCCCCCTGACCCCGCAGGCCTGCGCTACGTGACGGCCATCTAACGCCGCCGGGCCCTGCTGTTTCTTCTGTGGGCAGGCGAATCATCCCCGCCCGCGCTGCCCGGCCCGCACCACCACCTGCAAAGGGTGCGGCAAGAAGGGCCACTTTGTGGGGGTCTGCTTGGCCCGCGCCGTGGCCGCGGTCTCCAGCGACTCCGGAGTGCCGCGGCAATCCTGCCTTCAGGCCCCGACCGGCCAGCACTCACCGCCACCCCCCTACCCTAGGGCCACGTGCGACCCACGGGCGTGGCCATCTTGCCCCCCGGACACCACGCTGGACGCCGCCATTTTGTCCATCCCCGCCGCCATCTTGTTTATCCCCGGACACCATGTGCGACCCATGGGTGACACCATCTTGGATGGGGCCCCAGGCCCCCAGCTCGGCCGACTACACGCTGCCCGTTCAGAACTCGCAACTGCTTCATCTGGCTTCAGTGACACTGGACCAAAGTCGACCCCGGACACTCGCAACGGCTACAACGACGGTCCTTATCAACGGCCACGAGACGTTGTGCCTGATTGACTCTGGGAGCACGGAAAGTTTTGTTCACCCCGACACGGTAAGGCGCTGTTCACTTGTAACCCACACTGTAAATCAAAGGATCTCCCTGGCCTCCGGGTCACACTCGGTGGAGATAAATGGGTTCTGCCTAGCGAACCTCACTGTCCAAGGCAGGAAATTCGACAATTTCCGCCTGTATGTCCTGCCGCACCTCTGCGCGGCTACCCTCCTGGGGCTGGATTTCCAGTGCCACTTGCAAAGCCTGACCTTTAAATTTGGCGGCCCTATACCTCCCCTTACTGTCTGCGGCCTCGCGACCCTTAAGGTCGACCCGCCTTCCCTGTTTGCGAACCTCACCCCGGATTGCAAACCCATCGCCACCAGGAGCAGGCAGTACAGTGCCCAGGACCGGACCTTCATCAGGTCAGAGGTCCAAAGGCTGCTGGGGGAAGGGGTCATCGAAGCGAGCAACAGTCCCTGGAGAGCTCAAGTAGTGGTGGTAAAGACCGGGGAGAAACATAGGATGGTCATTGACCTGGTAAACTAGATCGCACAATACAAGGTATTCTCCACGGTGGATCTCAAGTCCGCCTACCACCAGCTACCCCTCCGTAATTGTCACCGCAAGTACTCTGCCTTCGAAGCAGATGGGCGGCTCTACCAATTTTCAAGGGTTCCCTTTGGTGTCACTAATGGGGTCTCGGTCTTCCAGCGAGAGATGGACCGAATGGTTGACCGGTACGGCTTACGCGCAACGTTCCCGTACCTGGATAACGTCACCATCTGCGGCCATGACCAGCAGGACCACGACACCAACCTCCGCAAATTTCTCCAGACCGCGAAAATCCTTAACCTGACATACAATAAGGATAAATGAGTGTTTAGCACCGACCGTCTAGCCATTCTAGGCTGCGTAGTGCGAAGTGGAGTCATAGGCCCCAACCCTGAGCGCATGCGCTCCCTTATGGAGTTCCCCCTCCCTCACTGCCCCAAGGCCCTGAAGCGCTGCCTCCGGTTTTTCAGTTATTACGCACAGTGGGTCCCTAACTACTCAGACAAGCCCGACCCCTAATCCAGTCCACAACCTTCCCCCTGTCGACGGAGGCCCGCCAGGCGTTCAGCCGCATCAAAGCAGACATTGCTAAGGCCACGATGCGCACCATCGATGAGCCCCTACCCTTCCAGGTCGAGAGCGATGCATCCGACGTAGCTCTGGCGGCCACCCTCACCCGAGCGGGCAGACCCGTGGCCTTCTTCTCCCGTACCCTCCATGTTTCCGAAATTCGCCATTCCTCGGTTGAAAAGGAGGCCCAGGCCATAGTAGAAGCTGTGCGACATTGGAGGCATTACCTGGCCGGCAGGAGATTCACTCTCCTCACGGACCAACGGTCGGTTGCCTTCATGTTCGATAATGCACAGCGGGGCAAGATTAAAAATGACAAGATCTTGCGGTGGAGGATAGAACTCTCCACCTACAACTACGAGATCTTGTACCGTCCTGGGAAGCTAAACGAGCCTCCTGATGCCCTGTCCCGCGGCACTTGTGCCACTGCACAAGTGGACCGCCTCCGAGCCCTCCACGAGGACCTCTGCCACCCGGGGGTCACTCGCTTTTTCCATTTTGTCAAGACCCGCAACCTGCCCTACTCCATCGAGGAGGTCAGGTCCGTCACCAGGGACTGCCAAATCTGCGCAGAGTGCAAACCGCACTTCTACCGGCCAGAGAGGGCACACCTGATAAAGGCTTCCCGTCCCTTTGAGCGCCTCAGCATGGATTTCAAAGGCCCCCTCCCCTCCACCGACCGCAACACGTATTTCCTGAACGTACTCCCGGTTCCCATTCGCCATCCCTTGCCCCAACATGACCGCAACCACCGTCATCAAGGCCCTCCATAGCAGCTTTGCACTGTTCGGCTTCCCCGCTTACATACCTAGTGATAGGGAGTCCTCCTTTATGAGCGACGAGCTGCGTCAATTCCTGCTCAGGAAGGGCACCGCCTCGAGCAGGACGATCAGTTACAACCCCCCGGGGAAACGGACAGGTAGCGAGTGAGAACGGAACGGTCTGGAAGACCGTCCTGCTGGCCCCAAAGTCCAGGGATCTCCCAGTCTCCCGCTGGCAAGAAGTCCTCCCGGTGGCCCTCCACGCCATCCGGTCGCTGCTCTGTACAACCACAAATCAGACACCTCATGAACGTCTCCTTGTTTTCCCCAGGAAGTCCTCCTCCGGGACCTCGCTCCCAGCCTGGCTAGCGACACCCGGACCCATCCTGCTTCGGAAGCACGTGCGGGCGCACAGGTCGGACCCGTTGGTCGAGAAGGTCCACCTGCTGCACGCTAACCCCCAGTACGCTTACGTGGCGTTCCCTGACAGCCAGCAAGATACAGTCTCCCTTCAGGACCTGGCGCCCACCGGAACACCACGCGCACCCGAACCATTGCCCCCCCCCCCCCCCCCCCCCCAACAGCACCTCACTGGAGGGTCAGTACTCCCGCCGCTCCTGCCTTGGCCCGCCTACCCACCGACGCCCCCTACAGGCGCCCCCCCCATGTCAACATTTTGCCCCAACAGCGCCGCCTAGGGGTGACGCAGCTGCCAGGGAGGACAAAACCACCGGGACCCCCACCAGAATAACCACCGAAGCCCAGACGCTCCAGGATGACCAGACCACCCGATCGACTGATTGCTTCGCTGTGACTCTAACTGTGAACTTTGTAAATATCCTCGACAGCACGATACCTCCATATCTGGTCATACCATGTTAAAGGCGACTGTTACCACTGGCCACCACCCCCGCCGGACTCTTTTTTAACAGGGGGTGAATGTGGTAGTACCAGGTATTGCGGTACCTGAGAGGCTGATGACCATTGGTTAGACCCCAGAGTCTACCATTGGCTGTATTATGTAGCTCCGCCCTGAAGGCGGAGTATAAGAGATGGTGCCATCCCAGCAGCCTTCACTTTCTGTATCAAAGCTGCTGGGGAACAGGTTCCAGTAGATTAAAGCCTTCAGTTATGAAATCACTTCGTCTTGAATATAATTGATCGCGCATCAGGGTGTACCTGCTCTACTTGGACTGCAGCGGTTCAAAAAGACAGCTCACCACCACCTTCTCAAGGATAATTAGGGATGGGCATTAAATGCTGGGCCTAGCCAGCCACGTCCTCATTCCGTAAATTAATTTAATAAAAATATTTCTGAGGCTATCTTTCAATTACAGATTGATTAATTGAATTTAAATTCTACCAACCGTCATGGTGGGCCCGTAGCATTAATCTGGGGGTCCCCGCAGCATTAATGTGGGTCTCTGGATTACTCAGAGAACAAAGAACATCACAGCACAAGAACAGGCCCTTTGGGCCACCAAGCCTGCACCAATCCACAGATTCCTTATTTAGACCTATTCCCGATTATTCCTCGTCCAGTAACATAATCACTAGGCCCATACGGTACTGAGGCTGTTCAGGCTTTTCCAGATTCATTGGGCACATGTGATTTGACTGCCAGAGCTCAGCCTGGACTGTACGCAGAACAATACCTTTCACTGCACCTCGGACCACCTGACAATAAATCCAAATCTAAATCAATGGATTGTCTCTGTTTCTCTCTCCGCTGAAGCTGCCGCTGAGTTTTTCCTCCATTCTCCGTTTTAATTTGAGATGTCCAGCATGGGTGGTATTTTTCTGTGTGCTAACTTGGTGTGAGTGCCTGTCCTTACAGGGGCAGGGTGAGAGAGGATGAATTGTACATATTGGTTCCTTAGGGCAACAAGCTGGGTGGGCTGCTGCTGGAGGGGCTGGTGGAAGCCAGGAGAGCATGTTTATCAAGGGGCTGGTTTAATTGGTGACACTACGTCCATATTTGCAATTGCTAGGAATCTCGATAAGTACTCCAGTGCTGTGGAAAATATTAAATGTTCCCAATGGGTCCATGTGAAATCAGTCATTATGGGTCATAGCGAAACGACCGTATTAATTTCAAAAGTGCAACAGCTGTAATGGTTAAACTGTTTTCTTTATTTGAATTTGATTGAATCATAACCTCCTTTTACTGCATCCTTCTGCAGTGTGTGTTGCGCTGATCTAATGTTGTTTACATTTTCTATTATCATTTTTCTTCACCTTCCACCTGACGCTTTTCTTTAACTTCTTGGGAAAAACTACTTCCAGAAACAGGAACGGATTCTGAAAGTCCAACCGGGGTTAACCATTTACTGGAGGTCTCGCTGTATTCATCAATTAGCTTTCTTGGGAGCAATGTGTCCAATTGCCGACAAAAAGATCATTTGCAACATTCAGTTCAATGGACTTCCCTGGTCATTTACCGAATATGTTTATTGCCATAAATGTCTCTTTCCCTGACTTCCAACTGTGCCTGCTTCTCTTAGCATTCTCGGCAATTTTCCCTCCAATTCCCTTAATAACCTTGAGAATGTCTTTTTTTAACTGTAGCCTTTTTCTGTTCCTCCCGTTCCGGTCATACCTTCATAGATCAGGGTCTGGATTCTCCGGTCGCCGACGGCAATGTCGTGTTCGGCGAACGGCCGGAGAATCCAAGTGTACGACAGAATTGGGGGCGGCACCGCTTTCGCGATGCTCCTTCCTACACCGCGCCACGTATCGAGGGCCTCAGGACATTGTCTGAGGCCCGCCCCTCTCCGATGCTCTGTCCCTGGCCGGCCGAGTTCCCGACGGCGTGGGTCTCTCATGGTCTCACCTGTCGGGAACTTGGCGTGGCGGTTGTGGACTCAGTCCAGCGCCGCCACAGTTGGGGGGGGTGCCGATCCGCAGGCAGGAAGGACTTTATTCAGGGCTGGGGGCACTGTGTCCCCAGCCCTGAATAATGTCCCTCCTGCCCGCGGCACTCCAATCATTCAAGCATGTGATTTCACTGCGTTTACCTCTCCGTCCCATCGGGAAACACATTCTGGGCGTCCCGGGGAGCGGAGAATCCCGCCCAATGACTTTGATTCTCCATTCCTTCATGCCGGCGGGATTTTCCGTTCCTGCTGCAGGGAATAGCGATTTGGCTGAGCGCCAAATTCTCCATCCTCACTGGCAGCAGTCGCGAGGCGGTCTCGCAATGGAGAGTCCCACCCAATTTCTCTGTGGTCATATTGGGTTCTTTCCAAAAACAACACAGGACGGAGATTGCAAGTGGCTTTGAAGACAGCTTATCAAGAACCAAAGAAAACCATACAACGCCAGCTCTGGCAAACATGGACACCAGAACCTCCCCAAGCATAACAAGCTCGCCACCTTCACACACTGTTTAAATATGGAGAGTAATTAGCCTCATGATATAGATTCTGAAAGCGATAACTGTGCTGATTGGCTTCCAGCAGAGGGCTCTTAACTGCCCTCTGAAATGGCCTGGCAAGCCACTTAGTTCAGGGGTAACAATGATGCAGAGATGCCGGCCTGGGGCTGGAGTGGGCACAGTAAGAAGTCTTACGACACCAGGGCCTGTAAAGACATAGTTACCTGCAAATACTCGCATTCAAAGTATCGTCTTGCATCACTGGCTTTGTCTTTATATGCTGTGCTTGTGCAACCGACCTCTTGATGAAGGAGCTACGCTCCGAAAGCTAGTGATTCCAAATAAACCTGTTGGACTTTAACCTGGTGATGTAAAACTTCTTAGAAGGGTAATTAGGGGTGAGCAGCAAGCGCCGGCCTTTCCAGCGATGCCCACAAGCCATGAAAGAATACATTTTTAAGACTGCCTTCAACCCTTCTCGGTAAGTGCAAAAGACCGCACCGCACTATCTAGATAACGGGCAGGGTTGGTCTCGAGGTGTCCCAAACGATATTTATCCCCCAACCCGTCATTAGAAAACAGACTAGCTGATCATTATCTTGTCACTTGTGGGAGCTTCCCGTCTGCTATTTGGCGCTGTGTTTTCTTCATTACTATAGTGACCCTACTTCAAAAGCATTTCCTTGTTTGTCAAGCACATCGCTTGCGGAAGGCACAATATAAATGTACGTTTTTCTCATTAAACAAAAACTGTAATGATGTCTTTCCCTTTCTCTCTAAAATATTTGCCAAAAGCTTAGATTTATAATTGTTCAAAAATCAAACCCCTAAGCCCCAGCAGATGTGATCACAGATGGCTTCCATTAGTAGCTTTCAAAACCATTTCTTTCCGTTTTGTAACTAATTATGCTGCAGTTTCAAATCATGTTTACGCCATTGTAAAATATATTTTTATTCATGATTACGGAAGCCTGCTTGTTTCCGAATTCATTTCTAACTCAAGTCGGGGTCTGAAAAGATGATTCGGACTTTCCTTTATTTGGGTATCGCTGGGAAAAGAGAGGTGCTGTCAAAGCTTTCTGTCTTCCACGCGTCAGGACAGATCAAAAGATTACAAAGAGTAAAGGGGAAAAACAATTTATACTGCATCAGAAGACAGTGGCTGGTTGGCTGGCAAGTGGACTCTGATTGGTCGAGGCATAGCCATGGAGATTGCAGCAGGGAACAGTTAACTGCCAAGCTTTTGATCAAATTCAAACCAGGCAGGTCAACTCTGATTGGAAAATGCATTGTCAAACAGAAGAAGAGTCAGACAGACTCGAATTGTAAACTCTGTTTCTCTCTCAAATACTATCAGGCCCGCTGAGCCTTTCCATCATTTCCTGATTTTATTTCATATTTCCAGCACCTGCAGTATTTTGCTTTTAGTTTACTGCGTGAATTGAAGACCTGGGAGGATCTTCTATTTGATTTGATGTGAAAAAAAAGGCCTTCTGCAATATTAATTCTTCCAGTGCTCACACGCATTTACACCCCGAGGCCCTACTAGGTGAAAGAGATGCCTAACAACTACCTGTTGGCAAAACCTATCCATGTTTTACATGTAACAGTTCAACAAAGGTTGGGATTTGTCCCCATCATGTAATCATCCAAAAATGTAATCCATCAAAAGCTTTTTGAATCTATGGCCTTCAGGCTAGATTTTCTCCCAATGAAACCTTGGCAAGAAGTTAAACTTGTCAAAGCTCACAGAGACGTGGGCTGCACGGTGGCGCAATAGTTAGCATTGCTGCCTCGCGGCGCCGAGGTCCCAGGTTCGATCCCGGCTCTGGGTCACTGTCAGTGTGGAGTTTGCACATTCTCCCCGTGTCTGCGTGGGTTTCACCCCCACAAACCCAAAGATGCGCAGGGTAGGTGGATTAGCCACGCTAAATTGCCCATTAATTGGAAAAAATGAATTGGGTACTCTAAATTTATTTTTTAAAAAGCTCACAGAGACAAGAAGAGTCCATTCAACTCCTCAAGCCCTGTTTCGCCATTCAACTAGATCAACACTGAAGTTTACCTCAGTTCCATTTGTCTTCCACTTATAGATCCTCTGGCATCCTTGTCCGATAAAAGCAATATCCATTGACAGTATCCATTGTCCCACCATCTCCAGCCTTATGAGAGAGAGAATTCCAGGTTTCTATTGCCTTATAATAAGAACACAAGAACATAAGAACTAGGAGCAGATGTAGGCCATCTGGCCCTTCGAGCCTGCTCCGCCAATCAATGAGATCATGGCTGGCCGTTTGTGGACTCAGCTCCACTTTTCCGCCCGAACACCATAACCCTTTATTCTTCAAACAATTATCTATATTTATCTGAAAACATTTAATGAAGGAGCCTCAACTGCTTCACGGGACAGGGAATTCCATAGATTCACAACCCTTTGGGTGAAGAAGTTCCTTCTAAGCTCAGTCCTAAATTTACTTCCCCTTACTTTCATAAATGGCCAGTTCCAAATTTAAAATGGACTACCTTTGAGCTCTGATCCCCCCCTCTGGAAGAAATAGTTTTCCTGTATGTACTGTGTCAAATCATTTTATCATTCATTCGCCTCAATTAATTCACACCTTGACCCTCTAAACTCAAGCCAAGATTATCCAACCAAATCTCATAATTTAACTTCTGCCCTGGTATCATTCTGGTGAATCTGTGCTGGACACCAGGATGAGATTCCGTTCCCTGAATAGGACGATTGGTCGATATTGAGTCTACCTGAGAAAACAGCTCATCAAAAAGAGTCAGGACGGAATTCTCCATAGCCCTCGCCGAAATCGGGATCGCCGATTGGGCGGAGAATGGTTTCCGATGCCGGAATTGTGGCAGGCACCATTTTGATCCCGGTTCGTGATGTTCCGCCCCCTCCAAATCAGCGTCATCAGGACGTGCGGCGCACGCAGTCGCAAGGCCGTTGCCGCCTCATCAGCCGGCCCTTCCCCCGATGGGCCAATTTCCCCATGGCACATGCCACATGTGGTCCCAGCGGTCGGGGACCTGGCGAGCCGGCTGCGGACAGTGTCCAGCCCTGCCATTCGGGGCCGGCATCCGTGCCGCTGGGCAAGGGGCTTCTGCTAGGGCTGAGGGGAGTGGTGGAGGGTGGCCAAGGGGTGAGCTGTGGGGTCGGGGTGGGCGGGTTCGGGTTCCAGCAAGGCCAGCGCCATGTTTTCCGGCGCAACCGGTGCAGCTTGTCAGCCCGGCGCATGCGCAGCCCGGGACCCGGCGATTCGGTGAGGGGTTCGCGCCAATTTTCCCGTCGTGAAAGGCCCGCGGATTCTCCGTTGGTGCCGGCACATCGCCTCAGGAACGGAGAATTTCGCCCACGGTCCCTGAAGATGCAGCACTTTCCCAGTAACGGCACTTGTAGGCGCTGTGGGGCAGGGAGGTAGCAGCCGAGACTGTATGCTTTCGTCTCTGGGGTGGGCCTGGAACCCCTGACGTCTGAGGCAAAGGTGACAATGCTCCGTATAACGGACGACAATAGTGTCCTTTCATGAATAGATCGGCAGGAGGCTGAACAATGGCTGTTTAGATGGTATACAGAGCATCTTTGCTTTGAGCGGCGGAAATAATGTGGCCTGAAATGCTCCTGCAGCAGCAACATGCCACCCTGGCGGTAATTTGCATTAAGTAGAACGAGTGAAACACATAGTCAAAGCAAGACAGAATTACATAGAATTTATAGTGCAGAAGGAGGCCATTCGGCCCATCGAGTCTGCACCGGCTCTTGGAAAGAGCACCCTTCCCAAGGTCAACACCTCCACCCTATCCCCATAACCCAGTATCCCCACCCAGCACTAAGGGCAATTTTGGACACTAAGGGCAATTTAGCTTGGCCAATCCACCTAACCTGCACATCTTTGGACTGTGGAAGGAAACCGGAGCACCCGGAGGAAACCCACGCGCACACACGGGGAGAACGTGCAGACTCCGCACAGACAGTGACCCAGTGGGGAATCGAACCTGGGACCCTGGAGCTGTGAAGCAATTGTGCTAACCACCATGCTACTGTGGAAGGAATCCCTCTTTAATTTACAGTCTGATGCTTTACCAGCAAATTGATTTCGTATTAAAGAATAATCAGAGCAACGAAATGGCACAAATGATATTCAAAGGTATCCAGGAGGTGCCTTTGACTTCACTGATAATTTCCATACAATTTGCATAAGCAAATGTGTCTAAAGCTCCTTTTGGTCCGTGTCCTGCATCTAATTAATAACATAGAAGCAGCGGGGAAATATTGCTGAATTGATCTTTTTTGTCCTGTTTTTCAACATAGCCAATGAATATTGGGTTCTAAGTGGAGGGCAAAAGGGGAGAGTGCGTTAGTCTTGTTAGTGGAGTATATCGTTGAGAGGAGGTGAGTTTAATACCTGCCGTTGCAGTTTGTCAATTTGAATTGACACGCAAATAAGTATATGCCACGAAAGTGACCTCAAAGGTGTTGGATTATTGTAAAAAAAAAATCACAACTGTTGCTTCTCGGCCCTGAGGCTCCAGGTTCGATCCCAGCTCTGGGCCACTGTCCGTGTGGAGTTTGCACATGTGGAGTTTCCCGTACCAGCCTCCCCGACCAGGCGCCGGAATGTGGCGACTAGGGGCTTTTCACAGTAACTTCATTTGAAGCCTACTTGTGACAATAAGCAATTACCATGACATTTTCCCCGTGTTTGCGTGGGTCTCGCCCCTATGACCCAAAGATGTGCAAGGTAGGCTGATTGGCCACACTAAACTTAATAAAAAACAATAGTTCACCAATGTTCTTTGGGGAAGTAAATCTTTTAAATTCATTTGCTCATGGGATGTGGGCCTCGCTGGCCCGGCCAGCATTTATTGCCTATCCCTAATTGCCCTTGGGAAGTTGGTGGTGAGCTGGCTTCTTGAACCGCTGCGGTCCATGTGGTGTCGGTACACCCACAGTGCTGTCAGGGAGGGAGCTCCAGCTTTTTGACCCAGCGACAGGGAAGGAACGGCCTTCAAGTCAGGCTGGGGGAAAGCCTCGGAATCAGCCGGCCAGTGCAATTTTCAGATTGTAGCCCCGATACTGAAGCCAGATAAAACGGTCTGTCTGTGTGGGAATTACAAGCTAACAGTGTCAGCGGAGTGTGCTATTTTCCAGAGAGTCACGGAGAACATCCTCCAAGAACTACTGCAAGTGGCGGTTCACTTGGAAGACGTCTTGGTCACCGGAACCAGCAAAAAGGGGAACCTCAGCACCTTGGAGGAAGTCCTCCACATACCTCTTATCAGCCTTGCCATATTACCTAATCTGTGGCTACATGCGACTCCACACCAACATAGATGACTTTTAATATTCGTTACGCGAATCTCACAGAGGGTTTTCGCAAAGTCTAAATGTGCGTTATTTTTAACCCAAGGAAACACTCCCTCAGTTGCTAGTGGAGTGGAATGGAGCCATATCATTGCCAATGGTCACAGATTTGGACCGGGATTCTCTGACCGTTCACTGGCAGCGGGGTTCTCTGGTTCCGCCGATAGTGCACCCCCTCCCGAGGGTTTCCGGGCAGTGCGAGGTGGCGTCAATCCCATTGACAGTGGCCGGAGCAGAGAATCCCGCTGCCAAGAAACACGCAGCTGTGGCGGACTGGAGAATCCAGCCCTCAATCGCTAGGCTGTGCTGTCTCACCTGGTCTTGGGAGTTTGGGAGGCAGTGGGCCCACTGTAATTGTCCTCATTATCCATTGGACTGAGGGAAATCAGACCACGGTTACCCACCTCTAAGTGGCACCTCGAGATCCATTGGGATTATGAGGGTGGATGTTTGGACTTGTCACCACTCCATGGGCTAGTGGGTGGTCAACTAAAGACCCCCTTAACCCAAGGTTTCAACACAGGCGGAACTGAAGTTACTTAAATACCCGGGGCTGAATTCTCCGTCGGCGGGATCCTCCGCATCGCCGGCAGCAAACTCGGGGAATTCCGCGGGCGTGGGGGGTGTCCACAATAGAAATCCCTATTGGCCGACTGGCGGGGCAGAGGAGACGCTGCCAGCAGGGGGGCGCTGCACCAGAAAAAGGGTGCAGAGGGGCGGAGCTCCCGCCCCCGGTGTCATTGGTTTGACCCCAATTAAAATATAGCCACCAGGTTTGGAAACTTTAACACAAATGACATTTTATTATTTGACAGTAATTAGCATTAAATAGGCAACAATACCACTGGCTGTCTGCTATTTAATTCCCAAACCCCCCCTTTCTAACTCGCCCCACTCTAGGCACGCAAACACGCACAGACAATGTACATGGAGAGAGTGGTGGAGATGGAGGAAAATAAAGCTAAAATAAAAGAATAAGGGAGTTCTGATGCATTAGGATGGCTTCCAATTAATGTCTTTCTGGAGTTCAAGCTTTCATTTTGGTACTTCTTCCTCCGAGGCTGGAAATGGTTTTCTCTGACAAGGTTGTCCACTTTCTCTGTAGATTCAAGGGACTGGATTCTCTTAATGTGAGGCTATGTCCTCACACCAGCATGGGAACAGTGGCGTTTGACGCCCGAAGATCCAGCGCAAAATGGCTATCGATCCTCCATGTAGCTAGGGGCTCGCATGCCGGCAGCGCAGCACACCTGGCTCCAGCTGCTGATACAACCCAGAGAAGTGCCGGGTCCGTGGCCGTGCACGCGCACGGCGGTGGCCTGCAGTGGCTGTGCCGTGCAACATGTCGCCAGCCGCTCGCAAACCCGGCCTGAAAAATAGTGCCCCCCCCCCCCCCCTTGGGCCGGCTCGCACTCCTTGGCCACCCCCCAACAGTGCCCCCAGCCCCCGGCAAAGTCCGCCCTGCCTGCGGATCGGCCCTCCCCCGACTGTGGCGGCGCTGGACTGAGTCCGCAGCTGCCACGCCGGGTTCCCGGCGGATGAGACCACACGTGACGGACGCTGTCGGGAACTCGGCCGGTCGGGGGCGGAGCATCAGGGGGGGGGGGGGGTGATGTGCCTCAGGCAATGGCGGCGCTCCTGATTCGATCGTGAATGGGGATTCTCCGGCCGATCGCCGAACGCGATTTCGGCGTTAGCGACTGGAGAATCCCACCCAAGATCGTTTTGAGGTTATAATAATGATGTGCCTGCCACTCACAGGTTTTAGAACAATAAAGCAGTTCTTTACATCGGCAGTGAGAGAGCGAGTGCCCCATTCACTTTCAGAATCTAAACACTTTTGCCCAGTTCTCTCGGAATCATAGAATCATAGAATAGAATCATAGAATTTACAGGGAACTGAAGTTGCTTCAATACCCGGGGCTGGATTCTCCGTCGAGGAGAACCTCACGGGAAGCATCACGCAAGAACAGTTCATGGACAGTTGTCAGGCAGAACACGGTCTCTGGATAAATCACAGGTAGCCAGCCAATCAAACTGACTTCCTCCAAAGATGGTTCTTAAGATTCCCTCGGCGCTGACGGGTCTGTTTTCTCCGCTCCAAGATACAAAACCTGGAACACACCAAGCTGGATTCCATTGCTGCCCGCTGCCGGTAGCAGAGTTCATAATGCAGCGGAGAATCCAGCATTGGGCAGAAAACGGGATTGGCACCCTGCTGACGTTGGGATCGAGGTTCGTGCCCAGCACCAGAGGGAGGATGAAAATACATGGGCGGGAATTGGTGCAGGTCTTGACAAATGTGGCCCTGATGCGGTGGGCAAAGGGGGTAACTTTTTAAGGGAGTTGTCCCCAAAGTCTATTGAAGGGCTTGCCGCTCTTCCTCCTTCTCCAGTGTGTCCCCCTCTGCTGCGTGATATTGTGCAGGACACAGTAGGCCAGCACAATGTTAGAGGCCCTCTTGGGGCTATATTGGAGTGTCTGACCAAAGTGGCCCAGGTATCAGAAGTGCAGCTGGAGGACGCTGATGCATCGACACACCTGGTTGCTTCATGGGCGTTGTATAATGGGTCTCTGCATCGGCATGGGGCCAAGGGACAGGCATCATTAGCCAAGACCTCAGCCGATAATCCTTGTCACCCAAGAGCCAAACCCTCACCTGAGGGAGCGCCTCGAAGGTGCTGGGAACCAACGAGTGTGCCAGGATGTATGCGTCATGCACGCTGCCTGGATATTGGCCACAAATGTGCATGATGTAGAGCTGCTGGCCACACACCAACTGCACATTCTGGGAGTGGAACCACTTTCAATTGGTGAAGGGCACCCCTGATGAGCCAGTGCTCGTAGTGGAAATGCATGCCATCGATCACCCCCTGAATCTGGGGCTTGCCAGCAATGGTGGCATACCTCTTCATTCACCTGAGGAAGGAGCAGTGCTCCGAAAGCTAGTGTTTGAAACAAACCTGTTGGACTTTAACCTGGTGTTGTAAGACTTCTTACTGGAATCAAAAACAATTAGCTTATCCATTCATTCCTACTGTCATGTGAGAGTATCTGAGGTCAGGCCAGCCATTTTGCAGTTTAGTTTTGCAGTTTTTGAAAAAGAGCTGGTGTGTGTCTGGGTGTTTCCAGCGAGCTGCAGGTTTATAGTTTTAGTTTGAAAAGAGCTTGTGAGTGTCTGTGTTTTGCAGTGAGCTGGATTTGCTGTGATGTCTGCCAAAGAAGACCATCTCTGGATCATTTGGGTGATTTAAATTCATCATAGTAAAACTTTTAACCTGATGTGATTTTGTTCAAAAGTGTTAAGTCTCTTGGAAGTTTGAAGGAACATTTGAAGGAATTATTTACTGTTGCAATATTTTCTGAGTTATCTTTGAAGTAAGGGGTGTTAAGAGATCCAATGTGTATTTAAGATGTTGAGTTGAGTTCGTGGAATAAACAGTGTTTTGTGTTTAAAAACCCACGTGTCCATAATTGTAATCCCACACCAAGGGAAAAAGCCATGTGCTAGGAAAAGCAACAAATACATTAAAGGGGGAGGTTGGTTGAACTCCATGATACATTTTGGGGTTCTGAAAATGCCTCACCCATAACAATTGGGGGCTCGTCCGGGATAAAAGTCTATCTATTGGATTGGCTTTTGTGAACTTAAAGGCAGTGAAGGATTGTTGCTTTTCCGGTATTTTAGTTTAAGTGGGGAGAGTGTTGTGACCAATGGCTCTTTCAGAGGCTCAGAAGTTTTTGGGGGTGGAGAAGGTCACACATAGTACTTTACGGACAGAAACGAAAAGCAGACTGTTAGATTTGGCAAGAACATTGCAATTAACATTACCTGACAAAATGCGAAAAGATGAGGTAATTATGGCGGTGATTAAGCATTTAAAGTTTCCTGAGATAGAGTTTGACTCATTGGAAATGGCAAAAATTCAGTTGCAAATTAAACAAATGGAACATAAGAAAGAATTAAAGCGGCTGGAATACGAGAGTGAGAGAAGGGAAAAAGAAAGAGAAAGAGAGAGAGAGGGAAAAAAAGAGAAGGAGAGAGAGAGGAAAAAGAAAAGGAGAGAGAAGAAAGGAGAAAAGAAAGAATAGCCCTAGCAGAACAAAAAGAAAAGGAAAGGGAGATACAGATCAGGGAAAAAGATAAAGAGAGGGAGTTTGAACTTCAGAAAATGGCCATGAAACATGACAATCAGTTAAAATTGGCAGGCGCAAAGGAAAACGTACAGTTGGATGATAGTGATGAGGATAGTGAGAAAGAGCGTCACAGTCGGAGGCTAGGTGGGAATCTATTTAAATATGTCCAAGCATTGCCAAGGTTTGACGAGAAGGAAGTGGAAGCCTTTTTCATTTCATTTGAGAAGGTAGCTAAACAAATGAAATGGCCACAGGACATGTGGGTGTTACTGGTTCAAACAAAGCTGGTAGGTAGAGCCAGTGAAGTGTTTGCATCACTACCAGAGGAGGTTTCTGGAACGTATGAGGAGGTGAAGAAATCCATCTTAAGTTTGGTCAAACATACATGGAGTTTGAAAGGCTCAAACAGAGTAATTTTGATACGTGGATATGGGCTTTGAAAATAGACCAAACGTATGAAGCTCTCAGAGAAATTATACTTTTGGAGGAGTTTAAAAATTCAATTCCTGATATAGTGAGAACTCATATGGAAGAACAGAGGGTTAAAACTGCGAGATTAGCAGCGGAAATGGCAGATGATTATGAATTAGTTCATAAATCAAAGATTGGTTTCCGACATTAATTTCAGCAGGTGAGTGATTGAAACTGGGGATTAAAAAAGAAATCCAGGAGGGTGGAAAAGAAATGAAAAGTTTCAGATGTTTTCACTGTAATAAACTAGGCCATGTAAAGTCACAGTGTTGGTGGTTGAAGAAAAGCACTGGGAAGGCTGATGTGGTAAAACAGGATAAGACAGTGGGGTCTGTTAGAGTGGTAAAGGAATGCCCAAGGGAAGCGAAGGAGGTGCAAACGATTGTACAGCCTGTTCATGAAGTAATTGTTAAGGAGGTGCCAGATGTTTTTAAATAATTTACTTGTGTGGGTAAAGTTTACTCATGTGTATCAGGAGGAGCAGGTAAAGAAGTCACAATTTTAAGAGATACAGGGGCTAGTCAATCTTTAATGGTAAGAGATGAGGAATTACGTAGTTTGGGAAGAATGTTGCCAGAAAAGGTGGTGATATGTGGAATTCAGGGTGAGAGGAGTAGCGTTCCATTATATAAGGTAAGGTTGGAAAGTCCAGTGAAGAGTAGTGAAGTGGTAGTAGGAGTAATAGATAAACTATCTTGTCCAGGAATACAGTTTGTCTTGGGCAATGATATAGCTGTATCGCAGGTGGGAGTGATGCCTACTGTGGTTGATACGCCATTGGAAAATCAGTCAACTGAAGTGTTGAAGGATGAATATCCTGGGATTTTTCCGGATTGTGTAGTAACAAGGTCGCAAAGTCACAGGTTAAGACAAGATGAAGTTGAAGTGCAATTATCAGAAATGATTTTTGATCAGATGGTTGAAAAAGAACAAGAACTGGTGGAGGATGAGGCAGATATTTTTAGTTCAGGAAAATTGGCAGAGTTACAACAGAAAGATGTAGAAATAAAATGGATATATCAGAAAGCATATACGGAAGAGGAATCTGAGAGTATACCAGAGTGTTATTACCGTAAAAATGATGTCTTGATGAGAAAATGGAGACCTGTACATATGCAGGTGGATGAAAAGTGGGCAGAAGTTCATCAAGTTGTATTGCCGGTAGGGTATAGAAAGGAGGTGTTGCGAATCGCATATGAAGTACCAGTGGGAGGTCATTTGGGAATAAGGAAAACTCAAGCTAAAATCCAGAAACATTTTTATTGGCCTGGACTGCATAAAATGTAGTTAAATTTTGTTAATCATGTCATACATGTCAAGTGATAGGGAAACCTCAGTGGAAAGCAGTGATAAAACCAGCGCCCTTAATACCCATCCCAGCATTTGAGGAACCTTTTACCTTTTACACAATCGATTGTGTTGGACCGCTTCCTAAAACAAAAAGTGGGAATCAATATCTTTTCACTGTAATGGATGTGTCTACTAGGTTTCCAGAGGCCATTCCAGTATGTAATATTACAGCTAAAAGGATTGTGGAGGAGTTACTTAAATTCTTTACTAGATATGGACTACCCACAGAAATTCAATCGGATCAAGGATCAAATTTTACTTCAAAATTATTCAAAGAAGTTATGGATAGCTTCGGAATAAAACAATTTAAATCAATGTGTTTAAAAACCCACGTGTCAATAATTGTAATCCCACACCTAGGGAAAAAGCCGTGTGCTAGGAAAAGCAACAAATACATTAAAGGGAGAGGTTGGTTGACCTCCATGATACATTTTGGGGTTCTGAAAATGCCTCGCCCATAACACTACTCAACTGTTCAAATCCTTTGGAAGTGACAGGTTATTCGGATGACCTAAGAATCAGAACTATTAATTCGTCACATATGTTTGGGCTAAAATAATGCAAAACTATTCTGTTGTCTATTCTATATGTTGATATAAAAGCTATGCAGAGATGGCACCAGTTTATATGTGCAGTGACTTTATCCACAAGAGTTTTACACAGTGCTTTAAAGTGTCTATTCCAAGCTTTAGATTTGGCTTCCGTCTTTCTACAGCTTTATTTTCTTTGCCTGAATCCGTAACCAGGCCTAACCCAATCAAGCACAGTGAGCAGCAATTGTAAGCAGGCTCACACAATCAAACACAGAACAGTTGAACAGTACGCGTTTATTTTCACTTATTAGAATGTAATCTATTGCATAACAACTATAGGTACAACTGTAAAGGGGACGGAGAAGCAGAGGGACTGAGATGTATATGTGTATAAGAGAATGAAGGTGGCAGGACAGAGAGCAGTTAATCAAGTGCAAAGTATCCGAGTCTTTATTAATCGGGGCAGAGGAACAAAAACAAGGAGGTTATGTTGAATTTCTAAAAAGACACGAGTTCGACCTCAGCATGGAATATTGCACCCAGCTCTTGGTGCCACACTTCAGGGAATATTTGAAGGCATTAGAGAGAGTGCAGAGAAGATTAATGAAAGCGGGTTCCTTGGAGTAGGGAAGGCAGAGAAAAGATTTGAGAGCGGCATTCAAAATCATGAGGGGTCTGGACAGAATAGGGACAGAGGGAGTGTTCCCTCCCATGAAAGGATTGAGTGTGTGAGGGCACAGATTTAAAATAATTAGCAAAAGAAGCAAATGTTACCTGAGGAAAACATTTTTCATGTGGCAAGTTTGGTCTGGAATGGACTGCCTGAGAGTGTTGGAGGTAGTTTCAAAAGACGTTCTAAAGGGAATTATATTATTCTCTGAAAAGGAAAGGTACGCTGGGTAACAACGAGAAAGCAGGCGAATGATACACTGTAACAATTCTGTGGTTTGTTTTGTTACTTTCTTGTTACTTACAGCACTAGAAGGAGGCCATTCGCCCCATCGTGTCTGCAACGGCTCCCGAAAGAGCTGCCTCGCTAGTCCCATTCCCCAGCCCCATCTCCGGAGTACTCTAATAATAATAATAATCTTTATTGTCACAAGTTGGCTTAACACAGCACTTAACATTACAGTAAAATTTTAAACCCGCAAATATTGTCATTATTTGCCAGCACGCTTACCGTTGTCATCAATCAAGTAAAGTTTGGACCTTGTCCTCCTTTTTGTCATAGAATCAGAGATGAGGAGTTGAGGTCAGAAGAAACTTCATCACTCAGAGAGTTGTCGGGGTTTGGAATGCGCTGCCTGGGAGAGAGGTGGAGGTGGATTCCATAGGAGGCTTTAAAAGAGAGCTGGATATATATTTGAAAGTGATTAATTTTGGGCAGCACGTTGGCACAGTGGTCAGCACTGTTGCTTCACAGCTCCAGGGTCCCAGGTTCGATTCCCGGCTTGGATCACTGTCTGTGCGGAGTCTGCACGTTCTCCCCGTGTGTGCGTGGGTTTCCTCCGGGTGCTCCGGTTTCCTCCCACAAGTCCCGAAAGACGTGCTTGTTAGGTGAATTGGGCATTCTGAATTCTCCCTCTGTGTACCCGAACAGACGCTGGAATGTGGCGACTAGGGGCTTTTCACAGTAACCTCGTTGCAATGTTAATAATAATATCATAATAATAATTGCTTATTGTCACAAGTCGGCTTCAATAAAGTTACTGTGAAAAACCCCTAGTCACCACACCCCGGCGCCTGTAAGCCTACTTATTATTCAATGTTATTTCGAAAAATTCCCACACTGTTATGTATACAGCCCAAGGCTGACTGCTGTCCAATATTAGGAAGATGGTAAAAAAAAAACAGGAATTATACACGATAATAGTGAACTTTAGAAAGTCCGGGGCCGGCATTTTCCAGTCATCTAACTGTGGGGTTTCTGTCGGTGGAGGCGGCCTCCCATTGGACGACAGCAGGATCTTCCGTACCCGCTAAAGGTTCTGGCATTTTCCGTGGCTCAACAGTCGCACCACTGGGGAACCTGCTGGCCACTGATAGGCTGCCTCCGTTCCTGGAAAACACACCGTGAGGGGGCCAGCCAAACCCAGCCCTGAGTTTTATACCTTTCAAAATGGACACATGCCCTGAAGGTGGCTGAAGGTGTACCGTGTGTTACTTTATGTGTCTGTATGTGTGTGGGTCTGTATGTGTGTGTGTATATATGTGTCTGTATGTGTGTGTGTCTGAATCTGTGTGTGTATCTGAATGTGTGTGTGTATCTTGTATGTGTGACTGTATGTGTGTGTGTCTGGAATTAAAAGTCTAATGATGACTATGAAGCCATTATAGATTGTCATAAAACCCCACCTGGTTTACTAATGTCCTTGAAGGAAGGAAATCCGCCTTCCTTACCTGGTTTGGCCTACAAGTGACTCCAGACCCACAGCAATGTGGTTGACTCTGAAATGCCCCCTCAAGGGCAATTAAGAATGGGCAATAAATGCTGGCCCAGCCTGCGATGCCCACATCCTATGAAGAATAAGACAAAGTAGAGCAACAGTAGAGAATCCTGCATGTGAGCACGGGTTCCTGCGGTATCGGAGGAATCTCGCAAGGCACTGAACACTCAAGCTCAAGCAATCTCAACGCTCAAGAAAACGTTAACATCTAATGTTGACATAAGTCTCCTGGATACCATGTGAATGCTGGAAGGCCCACAGCTGGCAATTTGAAAGGATCAATTGCTCTTTCATTGCTAATGTAACGAACCTAACGAGAAAAAAAAATGCACTTATCTGCCACTCATGACAAAGCTATGGCGGAATCTAAATGCCGCACTTTCGTGATGCTTGGTTTTTCTCTGATGTTTCACAGCAAAAAAATATTGAGCTTTAGATTTGCCGACTGACTCAATTGTCCAAAAGAGCTCACCAGACATTGGTCACTTACACCGCCCGTGCTACTGATTAATTTATCATTGGCTCAAATCAGGCAACAGGAAAGGCAACAATAACTAAACTGAAATGGTTTCTGGTGACGAATTACTAAAAGTGAAGTAAAAATACAATTGGTGAAGACCGACAGCTGCCCTTGGCGCAATCGCTCCACTGAAAATGTTCGCCCTTAATCCTGCCCAAGCTGGTTTTCAGGTCCGAGAGAAAAAATGAGTTGAAAGGGAAGGATGAGAAAAATTAAAAGTGATGGTCAATCAAGTCAGGATTCAATGCACAAATTCAACCTTGATGACAAGTTACAGACGTAACAGAAATGGAAAGCGTTAGTGGGTTTACGATTGGTCACTTAAGACATGAGCAGGGGACCTCATTATTTGAGAGCAATTGACCCTCTTATGGACTGACCTCATTAACACTACACCCCTGTATGCTTCACCTAATGCCGGTGTTACGTAGTTACATTGCGTACCTTGTGTTGCCCTATTATGTATTTTCTTTTATTTCCTTTACTTTTCATGTACTTAATGATCTGTTGAGCTGCTCGCAGAAAAATACTTTTCACTGTACCTTTATACATGTGACAATAAACAAATCTAACATCCAACTATTCCAATTCGCTCCTGACCTACCCCCATTACAGTCAAAGCACAATAGAAATATTGATTGCTGCCTGTTTCTTTGTTGAGACCAGAAGCAGATGCGAGCTATGTCAGCAATATTCTGTTAGTTTTCAGAGGGAAATATGCATTTTTTTCCTTCATACTTTGCAAAATGTTCCATGACGATATGTTGAGAGTGACAGTCTCTGGCGCATTGTTCCATTAGAATGCAAAAGGGATGCTTCAGTGGCTGAACAAAAGGTCCCATTAAATGGAGGTTCCCATTAACAGGACACCTGCTCCCTCGCAATCTGCCTGCCATCGGATGTATCTCCTGAATGTTTAGCTCATGATGAATGTGCCAGACACCCGTCAACTGAAATCACCTTTCCTGGCAATTCTCCTTCTTCTACGAACTCCATTCTTCTCTAAATTATAAAAGTTAATGCAGTCCATTTTTCCATTATTTTTTTTTGTGGTGGAGTCAGCAATTTGAGCTAAACTTTTCAAGTTCTGAGAGCGGTGGTTTGCAAGTTATGTGAGCAGTAAAATCAATACCTGAAGCCACATGTGACTGAAGCGGTGTGCCTGCACCATTATTAGAGGAGATTACTGCATTCTCACAGACCTCGCAGAGTAATTGGGTTTGTAGTCTAATCCATACTTAACCTTAAGTTGCTCTTTCCAAAGAATGAACTGTTCATTAAAATTGACACTTCCACTAAGCACCATGCGCTGTCTCATGGCCAATTAATGCAACGCAAAGACACTCCATGGCAAATCTTGGACCAAATTAATTTCCAAAATACCAAGGCCTCCTTAATTATGAGTACATTTTATCCTAAAAGGCCCTTTCATTATAAATTGTAATTTGACCTTTTTCTAAAACTCGCTCTTTGGTGTACAGTACAGTGCATGAAAAAGGAAAACATTTTTGATCTGATTTTCTAGACAGAAAAAGTTCATAATCTTCAAACATTTTGAAAAGTTTTGAAAGGGGGAAAGTTCGATAAGATGGATTTTACAGTAATATTTCAACCAACTCCAAATATGTATTAGTGTGGTGAGTTTGCTATTGACTTTAAGATAATTTTTACAAGGCAATAATTCATCCTCAATGTATAATATACTTAAGAAAAATCATCATGAGGACACCCTAGGCAATTGCTTGTGTCACAGGAAGGCATTATTCAAGAACATATTGAGCTGAAATTTTGATTTTCCAAAAATTCACTCTTGGAATGAGATCGTCGCTGGTTAGGCCAGCATTTCATGATCATCCTTAGTTGCCCTTCAGAAGGCGGCATTGAGTTGCCTTCTTGGAGCTCTGCAGTCTTGCGGGTGTCGGTACACCCACAATACTGTTAGGAAAGGAGATCCAGGGTTTTGACCCAGTGAACGTGAAGGAACGGCGGTATATTTCCAAGTCAGGGTGGTGAGTGACTTGCAGGGGAACCTCCAGGTAGCGGGATTCCCAGGTATCTACTGCCCTTGTCCTTCTAGATGGTAGTGGTAGTGGGTTTGGAAGGTATTCGTCTCGTGGTAATTGACGGTACATCAATTTATTGAACAAGGTGTTGTGCCTCCTGTAGCTGGAACCAGAATGGCTGCAGCACCAGCGAGCACACACTTTTATACACCGCCTACTGGGCGGAGCCAGCAGGCAGGGGTTTACCGTCGTACCTGTGATATACGGGCAGTGCCCTAATACATACAATATACTACTAGTGGTATTTACCACACTGTCTAAAGAACCTTAGTGAGTTACTGCAATGCATCTTGTAGATGGTACACACAGCTGCCACTGTTCGTTGGCGGTGGAGGGTTTGAATGTTTGTGGAAAGGGGAGCAATCAAATGGGCTGCTTTGTCCTGGAAATGAAAATGAAATGAAATGAAAATCGCTTATTGTCACAAGTAGGCTTCAAATGAAGTTACTGTGAAAAGCCCCTAGTCGTCACATTCCGGCGCCTCTTCGGGGAGGCTGGTATGGGAATTGAACTGTGCTGCTGGCCTGCTTGGTCTGCTTGCAAAGCCAGCGATTTAGCCCAGTGTGCTAAACCAGCCCCGATGGTGTCAAGCTTCTTTTTTTTAACAAATGTTTTTTATTGGGTTTTTGAACATAGTATATTTACAGTTATGTACACAGGTTGAAATATATATATGTGGAAGAGAGAAAAAATAAATAAATAAACTGATTTGATTTGATTTGATTTATTATTGTCACATGTATTGGTATGCAGTGAAAAGCATTGTTTCTTGCATGCTGTACAAACAATGCATGCTGCAAGCATGCTGTACAAACAATGCATGCTGCAAGCATGCTGTACAAACAATGCATGCTGCAAGCATGCTGTGCAAACAATGCATGCTGCAAGCATGCTGTACAAACAATGCATGCTGCAAGCATGCTGTGCAAACAATGCATGCTGCAAGCATGCTGTGCAAACAATGCATGCTGCAAGCATGCTGTACAAACAATGCATGCTGCAAGCATGCTGTACAAACAATGCATGCTGCAAGCATACTGTACAAACAACCAAAACTGGTAGGATATTGTGCACTAGCTCAACAACAGCAGCTCTGTACAGTTAACAATATTATGTTAAACAAATAAGTAGACACCTGTTTGTGGGGTGGGGGGGAAACTGGGGAGTTACATTAACATTTGGGTGCCGGAGAAACAATGACAGTAGTTATGTCCAATACAGAGAGAGCAATACGAGAATGGATCTGGTGTTGGTGCTGTTACTTGCATCTCCTGGACGGTTTTCGCTGCCGTTGTCGTCTCGCGATCACCTCCGCTTCGTCCGTTTGTCCTGTCTTTTGCCCGTACTTTCCTTGCTCTATGTTCCTGTATTTGCCGAGTTTGTTGTCGGTTCCCGTACTCTCCTTCCGGCTATCATTCCCTCGTCTCCCCTCCTCTCTGGTTCCCCTCTATTGTTCCCTGCCTCCTCCCTCTTCCCTCTCCCCCCTTCTGCCCCCCTTCCCCCTTCCCCCCTTCTCTTCTCCTGTGGTTCGCCTTTCTTTTCTCTTAGGTTTAGCTGTTTCCCCCCCCCCCCCCCCTTCTACCCCGCTTCCCCCCTCCCCCTTCCCTACTCCTGTGGTTCGTCGTTCTTTCGGTCTATCCCTCCCTCTCACGCCTTGGCTACTTTCCCCTGATTCTTGGCTACTTGGCTATTCTTCTGCTTGTTTGTTGGCCACAAACAGGTCCTGGAACAATTGGGTGAATGTACCACTTTTAGTTGCGTCAGGCTGAGCCTTGTGCACGTGGAGGTGGAGTTGACCCTATGCAGTGCTTCGCTCCAGAGTCCCCACTCTATTTCAATCCCCAGGTCTTCCTCCCATTTCTTTCTTGTTGCGTCCAATACGGTGTCGGCCCCTTCTACCAGTCGGTCGTCCATGTCACCACAGTTTCCTTTATCGAGGATGCTTGCGTCCAGTAACTCTTCCAGTAATGTCCATCGTGGCTGTTGTGGGTACGTCCTTGTCTCCTTTCGTAGGAAGTTTTTGAGTTGCAGGTACCTTAGCTCGTTCCCCCTGGCTGGCTGGAATTTCTCTGTCAGTTCGCCCAGTGTTGCGATCCAGCCGTCTGTGTATAGGTCCCTAACTGTCAGTGTCCCCCCGTCCTGTCCCCACCTTTTGAAGGTGGCGTCAGTCAGCGCTGGTGTGAACCTATGGTTGTTGCAGATGGGAGCTTTGTCTGACATTTTGGTCAGGCCAAATTGTTGCCGTAGTTGGTTCCAGGACTAGAGGGTGGCTATACCACTGGGCTGCTGGAGTGTTTTTTGGGTGGGGATGGGAACGCCACCGTGGCGAGGGCCCGGAGGGATGTCCCCATGCAGGAGGCCTCTTCCGCGCGCAGCACCCCCCACCCCCCCCCCCCCCACCCCCCCCACCCCCACCCCCACCATACAAACGGCATAATTAGTTTGTCTAGTTTGCCTTGAAAAAGGCCTTGGGGATGTAGATCGGGATGGATCTGAATAGGAAGAGGTACCTGGGCAGCACGTTCATTTTGATCGTCTGGACTCTCCCCGCGAGGGAGAGTGGGAGTGTGTTCCATCTTTGCAGGTCCTTCCTCCGTCAGACTGGTGAGGTTCCATTTGTGGATCCCTTTCCAGTCGTGGGCTATTTGGATCCCCAGGCAGCAGAATTTGTGTCGGGCTTGTTTAAGCGGCAGTCCCGTTAGGGCTGCCCCACCTACTTATGGGTGTACCGGGAAGATCTCGCTTTTGCTCATGTTGAGTTGGTAGCCCGAGAAGACGCCAAACGCTTTCAGGAGTGCAATGATTCCGTCCACGCTACTCTGTGGATCCGAAATGTCGAGGAGCAGGTCACCTGCATAGAGTGAGACTCTGTGCTCTCTGCCTCCCCTTCGGATCCCCCTCCAGCTTTTTGCTGTTCTGAGCGCGATTGCTAGTGGTTCGATCGCTAGAGCGAACAGCAGCGGGGACAGTGGGCATCCTTGTGTCTGGTGCCCCTGTGCAGCTGGAAGTATCGGGAGTTGGTGTTGTTGGTCCATACACTCGCCATGGGAGCGTTGTATAGGAGCTTTACCCAGGAGGTGAACCTTGTACCAAACCCGAACTACTCCAGTACCTCTATGAGGTATTTCCGTTCAACCCTGTCAAAGGCCTTTTCTGCTTCCAGGGAGACGATCACCTCTGATCTTTTCTCCCCGGATGGAACTATTATCACATTCAGAAGGCACCTGCGGCGGCATTCTCCCCCCCCAAGCCGGGTGGGAGAATCGCCTGGGCGCCGCGCGAGTCCTGCCATGCTGTCCCGACGCCCGCACGCGATTCTCCCCCCACCCCCCCAAACCGGCGCGGCGCGAATCACGGCTGGCCGCTGGGAGAATCGCCGCTTGCCGTTGGTAATGGGCGAGCGCCGATTCTCCGGCCCAGATGGGCCGAGCGGCCTGCCCAACACGACAGGTTCCCGCTGGCGCCATCCACACCTGGTCGCTGCCAGCGGGGAACAGCGCGGGAACGCTGTGGGGGGGGGGGTTCCTACACTGGGGGTGGGGGGCTCAAAACGGGTCTGGCCCGCGATCGGTGCCCACCAATCGGCGGGCCGGCCTCTCTGAAGGAGGACCTCCTTTCCTCCGCAGCCCCGCAAGATCCATCGCCATCTTCTTGCGGGGCGGCCGCGGGGAGGACGGCAACCGCGCATGCGCGGGTGATGTCATTTATGCGGCGCCGATCACGTCATTTACGCGGCGCCAAGGCCCAGCGCGCGTAAATGACGCAGCGCCGCTCCTAGCCCCCCGGGGGTGGGAGAATAGGGGGATGGGAACGGCCTCCGACGCCGGAGTGAAACACTCCGGTTTTCACTCCGGCGTCGGCACTTAGTCTCCCGATGGAGGAATTGCGCCCCTGATGTTCGAGGTTAGCTGTCTACCTTTGACAAAGCCCGTCTGGTCCTCTGCGACCACCTCAGGCACACAGTCTTCTAGCCTTTTGGCTAGGAATTTGGCCAGTGTTTTGGCGTCTGCGTTTAGCAGTGAGATGGGTCTGTATGACCCACATTCCGTTGGGTCTTTATCTTTCTTATGTATCAGCGTGATTGAGGTCTGTGCTAGCGTGAGTGGCAGTGTGCCCCTCGCTAGCGAGTCTGTGAACATCTCCCGCAGGTGCGGGACCAGTGCTGTCGCAAAATTTTTGTAGAAGTCCCGACGCCTTCCCGGCGCCTTCCCCGCCTGCATGGAGCTAATGCTGTCCATGATCTCTCCCAGTGTTCGTGGTGCTTCCAGGCCCCGTCTTCTGGCCTTTCCCCACGACTGGTATGTCCAGTACATCAAGGAACCGTTTCATCCCGGTCTCCCCTGTTGGGGGCTCTGAGGTGTACAGCCCTTGGTAGAAGGCCTTGAAGGTTTTGTTGATCTTTTCTGGTCTGTTTCTAATGTGCCTCTGGTATCCCTGATTTGTGCAATTTCTCTGGAGGCTGCCTGTTTTCTCAGCTGGTGTGCCAACAGGCGGCTGGCTTTGTCTCCATGTTCGTATAGGGTCCCCCGTGCCTGGCGTAGTTGGTGCACTGCTTTCCTGGTGGAGAGCAGATCGAAGTTCCTTTGTAGCTCTTTCCTCTCCACCAGGAGCTCTACAGTCGGGGCTGTCATGATATACATCAGCATATCATGGTGCAATCACACACACACTGACACACTGATGGACATACAGTAGGACCAATCAGCATACACAACATCGTGCCAATCACCAGTGAGAGCACACGCACTATAAAGACAGGGCACACCAGAGTTCCCGCTCATTCTAGCAGCAGCCAGCTCAGAGCACAGAGCTCACAGCCTGCCTCTCAGACATTCACCATGTGCTGAGTGCCTCACCTAGATAGTGATAGGACAGGGTCCACAGATAAGCTGGTAATACACGTACCCAAGCTTACAGTATGTTATTACAGTTGAGTTGTTAATAAAATCGAGTTACACCATCTCCAGCCGTGTTGACCTGTTCATAGACCAGAACACCCAACACGACATGGTTCCAGGAGTGGACGCATATTAGCCTCTGTGAGACCTACCTGCAACTTATCAGCAATCCGCCATCCTGCAGCATGGAGAACATCAACCCGCCGCCGCCGCTACGCATTGCTGGCAATCTCGGGGTGAATTGGAAGCTTTTTAAACAGCGCTTCCAGCTCTTCCTCGAAGCCCCGGACAGGGAGAATGCATCGGACACCAGGAAGATCGCCCTTCTTCTCTCCACGGCAGGGCAACACGCCATCCACATCTTTAACTCCCTGACATTCGCGGACGGCGAGGACAAAACCAAATACAAGATGGTGCTCCGAAAATTTGATGAACACTTCAGCGTTGAAGTTAACGAAAGCTTCGAAAGGTACCTGTTCCAGCAGCGCCTGCGGGTAAGGACGAGCCTTTCCAGTCTTATTTAACGCACCTCCGCATCCTCGCGCAGTCCTGCGGCTATGGGCCCACCTCTGACTCCATGATACGCGATCAGATAGTTTTCGGGGTCATGTCGGACACCCTGCGCCAGCAGCTCCTTAAAATCAAGCAACTCACCCTAGCGACGGCCATCGAGACCTGCGTCCTGCATGAGAATGCCACCAGCCGGTACTCACACATCCAGGCGGCTGAAACGGCGCGGCAGGGGCCCCACGAGGCGGAGCGGGTCCAAGACGATCGAGTACCTCCCGGCCCGCGGCCCGGAGGAGGGCGGCCATTTTGCGCGCTTTCCGAGGCCTCCCGCGCTTGTGCGCGCCAAAAGAGGGGACGTTGACGTGGAGGAACGCGATGCGCAGGCGTGCACTACGCAAGACCGCACCGCGCATGCGCGGTGGTGCAACGAACGCACTGACATCATGACGTGCGGCAACTGTGGCTCTGCCCATTTGAAGCAGCAATGTCCGGCCAAAGCGCGACAATGCCTACACTGTGGCAGGCTTGGCCACTATGCTGCCTGCTGTCGAGCACCTCAGCCTGCCAACTCGCAACAGTTTAACCAGCCTCGCAGAAATGTTCGGGCAATTCTACCCATGTTCACCAAGTCCGATCCTGACATCATACAGACCAGTGACACTGAGGACAGGGAGCTTTTCCGCATTGCTGTCCTCAACAATAACAAGCTGTCCCCGAGTCAAACGCACCAGCCGCTGTCGGTGCACAGCATTGTTCCGGACGACGAGTGGTGTGCCACCCTGACGGTCAACCCGAATTCGTCACCCACCCCAAAGACTTGATTTATAAACCTTGCACTGTTGGACTCACTGACTTGTTCTGCTGTCCTGTTTAAGAGTTTTTCGTCGTTTGTTAATCGCATTTGTTTCGTTCTTGGTGTAACATAGTTTTCCTCTGCACCTGGCATCTTCCCGTGTATATAGCATAGCCACATGTACATATTGATGTAAATAATGCACACACATGATCAGACACACTCACTACACTTTATTTATTCTCATGTAGGCACATATTCTTTGCGAAAAGGGGGGATGTCATGATATACATCAGCATATCCTGGTGCAATCACACACACACTGACACACTGATGGACATGCTGTAGGACCAGGGGGCACCCAACATGGCCGCGAATGTTGCGTTCGCCACGTGGGTCTGCCCCGGCACTCCAGGGCCTCCCTTTGTCCCGGGGGCACCCAACATGCCCGCCCACTGTGCGTCCGCCCACGCGGGTAGGCCCCTGCACTCTGGGGTCTCCCCTCGCCCAGAGACCGTACTGGGGGTGGGTGCTTCAGCGATTCCTTGTTCCGAGCCCTTGGTTGTGGCACTTTGTAGCCCGATTGTTGTTCTCTTTTTAGCCTTGTTTGTCTTTCCTTCCCTGTGTTCCCCCCCACCCCAGCCAGGACAGTTGGTAGGATTTCGCAGGCCAGATGGTGGGGGATGAATGTAATGCGACATGAATCCCAGGTCCCAGTTGAGGCCGCACTCATGTGTGTGGAACAAACCATTGTTTGCAGCAAACTACCCAGTCTTCAGAACAGTGACCACGACACCACACAACCCTGTCATGGTAATCTCTGCAAGACGTGCCAGATCATCGACATGGATACCACTATTCCACGTGAGAACACCACCCACCAGGTACATGGTACATACTCGTGCGACTCGGCCAACGTTGTCTACCTCATACGCTGCAGGAAAGGATGTCCCGAAGCGTGGTACATTGGCGAGACCATGCAGACGCTGCGACAACGAATGAACGGACATCGCGCTACAATCACCAGGCAGGAATGTTCCCTTCCAGTCGGGGAACACTTCAGCAGTCAAGGGCATTCAGCCTCTGATCTCCGGGTAAGCGTTCTCCAAGGCGGCCTTCAGGCCGCGCGACAACACAGAATCGCCGAGCAGAAACTTATAGCCAAGTTCCGCACACATGAGTGCGGCCTCAACTGGGACCTGGGATTCATGTCGCATTACATTCATCCCCCACCATCTGGCCTGCAAAATCCTACCAACTGTCCTGGCTTGATACAATTCACACCTCTTTAACCTGGGGTTACCCCATCTCTGGATCTGTAAAGATTTAATCACCTGCTAATGCTCACATTCCAAGCATTGGCTGGCATCTTTGAATCTGTCTATATATATGTTTCTGGAACAGACCTCTTCATTCACCTGAGGAAGGAGCAGCGCTCCGAAAGCTAGTGACATCGAAACAAACCTGTTGGACTTTAACCTGGTGTTGTAAGACTTCGTACTGTGCTCACCCCAGTCCAACGCCGGCATCTCCACATCATGGCCCTTGTATATATACAGTGATGTACATCACTGCAAAAGTAATCACAGGAACTCCAGCTGAATGATTGGGGGCGATTCTCCGATATGGAGGCCAAGTATTCGCGCCAGCGTGAACGCCGTCGTGTTTCACGACAGCGTGAACAGGGCCCCGGCGCGATCTATTCTGGACCCCACTGGGGGCCAGCACGGCGCTGGAGCAGTTCACACCGCTCCAGCGTCCTTACGCGGCGCCAAATGGGCACCGCGCCAACCCGCGCATGCGCAGTTGGGCCGCGCCATCCTGCACATGTGCGGGGAATGTCTTACGCACGCCGGCCCCTCACCAACATGGGGCCGGTGTTCTGGTGCGGCGCGCAGAAGAAGGTAGGCCCGGGGGGGGGGGGGGGGGGGGGGGGGGGAGAGGCCAGCCCGCCGATCGGTGGGTCCCAATCGCGGGCCAGACCCCATCGGAGGCCACCCCGGTGAAGGATCCCCCCTCCCTCCCCCACAGGCCGCTGCCCCAGCGTACCCACAGAGTTTCCACCGGCAGCGACCAGGGGAGGACGGCACCGGCGGGAACATATTGTGCCGTAGCGGCCGCTTGGCCCATCCGGGCCGGAGAATCGCCGCTCGGCGGCGAATTCGCCCGGTGCGAATCGCGCGCCGCTGGTTTCCGGGGGGTGGGAGAATCACGTGCGGGGGTCGGGGCGGCGTGGCGTAATTCGCGTGGCGCCCCGGCGATTCTCCCACCCGGCGTGGGGGGGGGAGAATAGAGTCCATTATCTTTCCACAACCAGAATGATATGTGCGCAACTCTATCGATTGCTGCTGCTATCTATCCAAAAGGTAACAGTTACTGTTCAATTTTACATTCAGGAATCTTGTTAAGTTATAAAGTTTTGCTGTAATGCATTCTGAGTTGTAGATGTATGTGCATTATGGACAGAATGAGAAATCCCCAATCTCATTAAACTTATGGCCCCTTGTAGAGAATGGGGAATTTGAGCTGGGCTTGAAACCCTGGCCAAAATCTTCAATCCTCATTCCCGGCCTGGGATTTCCGATGGCGCTGAAAGTGAATGGAATTTTGGCTGGAGCGCCAACTCTTCGTTGTCGCTTGCAACGAACGGGTCCTGCCATAGACGAGGTCTGGGAATCCCACCCCACGTGTGGAGGTGAAATAGGTCAAAGTTCTTGGTCTACATTAAACCAATTGTTTTTTCTCCTTTGAAAAGGCCAAATGGTGAGTGAAGTGACGGTTTGTAATAGTGAACCTTTTTGCTATTATAGTCTATGTGGACTGGTGTGTTTGCTTACAAATCATCTCGTGACCAAGGGGTGGCATGGTGGTACAGTGGTTAGCACTACTGCCTCACAGCTCCAGGGACCCGGGATCAATTCCGGCGTCGGGTGACCGTCTGTGTGGAGTTTGCACTTTCTCCCCGTGTCTGTGTAGGTATCCTCCACCAGTTCCAGTTCCCCCCCCCCCCCCCCCCCCCCACAGTCCAAAGATGTGCTAAATTGTTTCTTAGTGTCCAAATGGTTAGGTGGGGTGACTGGGTTACGGGGATAAGGTGGGGAGCTGACCCTCAGTAGGGGGCTCTTTCAGAGGGCCAGTGCACACTCAATGGCTGAATGGCCTCCTTCTGCACTGTCGGGATTCGATGGGATTCTAAGTCTTCCAGTTCAATATCATCTCGCTTGTGGCGTGATAACTATTCCTAATCACCATTTGATGATATTGAAAATTGCTGGTTGCCTGATTCTGCTCTGTGCAAATCTCCTACTGAAATCACCATTAAGACCCAGCTTGATCGATGTTCTTCCTATGTATGTGGCTAGTGATGCCATTGATACTGATGAGGAATGTGAACCTGCTGGAAACAAATGGCTCGATAGCATTACTGTGTCGCATTCAGCATGAATGGTGCCATTTGTCTCAAAGGGCATTTTATATTTTGGACAATTTTGCATGAATTGGTGCTCGATCTGATTCATTTCTTCTTCTCAAAGAAACAGCAGTCAGTCACCTTTGTGTGTTTGCTCGTCAGTAAATGTTTTAGTACTGTGGTTGCACAATTCACCAATACTGCATCTCTGATCGTTTAATTTATTGACTATCCCCATCGCAATTTTAGAAAGAGCTTTTTGCTTTTGGCTCCCTCCCCGTCCAGGCGAGAGGCGATGACTCCTGAGAATGTTTGAAAGAGCTTGCATTTCTATAGCTCCTTTCCTAACCTCAGGATAGTCCAAATCTTTGTGGGATCTACCGGGCCGACTGATGGCGAACTTCCGCCGTGGGATTCGTGGCACCTGGGGGGCATGAATTCAATGGGACGTCCCATTGACAGCAACGAGACCAGTAGATTCCGCCGCTGCCAAATGCAAGGCTGCCTCCTGACGCCGAGGAACACGGGGATGGGAGGGGGATGCGGTGCAGTGGGATCAGGAAACTAAACATTGGGCAGGGCACTGTGGAGAACTCCCTCGTTGCTCTATAAAATACCTCAAAGGAACATTTCGCTTTGAATTGAAAGCAACAACGGGGCCTCAACGTAACATCTCGGGTGAGATTCTCCGACCCACCGCCGGGTCGGAGAATCGCCGGGGGCTGGCGTGAATCCTGCCCCCGCCGGTTGCCGAAGTCTCCGGCTCTGGAGATTCGGTGGGGGCGGGTATCGCGCCGCGCCGATTGGCGGGCCCCCCCCGCTCGATTCTCCGGCCCGGATGGGCCGAAGTCCCGCCGCTAAAATGCCTGTCCCGCCGGCGTAAATGAAACCACCTACCTTACCGGCAGGACAAGGCGGCGCGGGCGGGCTCCGGGGTCCTGGGGGGGCGCGGGGCGATCTGGCCCTGGGGGGTGCCCCCACGGTGGCCTGGCCCGCGATCGGGGCCCACCGATCCGCGGGCGGGCCTGTGTCGTGGGGGCACTCTTTCCCTTCCGCCTCTGCCACGGTCTCCACCATGGCGGAGGCGGAAGAGACTCCCTCCACTGCCATGTCGCCGGGAATGCCGTCAGTGGCCGCTGACACTCCTGCGCATGCGCTGCCTGGAGATGTCATTTCTGCGCCAGCTGGCGGGGCACCAAAGGCCTTTTCCGCCAGCTGGCGGGGCGGAAATTCATTCGCCGCCGACCTAGCCCCTCAATGTTGGGGCTCGGCCTCCAAAGATGCGGAGCATTCTGCACCTTTGGGGCGGCGCGATGCCCGTCTGATTTGAGCCGTTTTGGGCGCCAGTCGGCGGACATCGCGCCGTTTGCGGAGAATTTCGCCCCTCATCTAAAAGTACGCACCTTGGACAATGCAGTACTCCCTCAGTACTGCACTGGAGCACCAACCAAGAACTTGTGCTCAAAAGGGTCTTGAAACCATAATTTAATGACTGAGAGGTAATAATATTTTTTATTATTGTCACAAGTAGGCCCATATTAACACTGGACTGAAAATCCCCCAGTCGCCACACACAGACGCCTGTCCGGGTACACAGAGGGAGAATTCAGAATATCCAATTCACCTAACAAGCATGTCTTTTGGGACTTGTGGGAGGAAACCGGAGCACCCGGAGGAAACCCACGCAGACACGGGGAGAAAGTGCAGACTCCGCACAGACAGTGACCCAGCGGGGAATCGAACCTGGGACACTGGTGATGTGAAGCAACAGTGCTAACCACTGTGCTACCATGTCGTGAGAGTGCCACTCAGCTACCACTGACGTTCCGTCAACTGACCAAATCAGTGGTGCTGGGATTCTTTGCAGCCCCCCCCCCCCCTCCCCCACATTGATAGGTTGAGAAAGGATCACTACATGTAGACAAAGAATGCACTTTGAGATTCCCTGATCGGTACAATTCAGTCCCACATTGGGACTGCACTAAATAACCATCAGAGAGCCTTTCTGACCCTTACGGCACTAGTTCCCTGTAACATGACAGTGATTACACCTGGTTGCGACCCCCTGAGCTAGAGCGCAATTAATTCCAGCCCCACTTGATCCGGAGACACAATTATCAAGTTTTTGCTTTAAGATACCTGAGGACCTTAGCTGAGCCCGGAAAACTGCAGTTACAAGGTTTGTAAATTTAACACACAAATAACCTTCTCTTATTTAACTGTAATATAATTAAGCTGACAAAAATGTAACCCAATGCCCCTTGCCCAACCTCCCCCCTCCCAAGTCGTCCCACTCACGTATATTTACACACAGACAGACAACATAGAGGGAAAGGGCGGTGGAGAGGGAACAAAGATAATGATAGAGTAAAAAGGATAAAAGATCTCTGATGCATTCTGATGGTTTTCAATTAAAGTCTTTCAGGAGTTCAAGCTTTTGCTTTGATGCTTCTTCCTTCTAAGCTGAGAGGGTTTTCTCTGGAAAGGCTGTCCACTTTCTTTGTAGATTCAAGATAATTTCAACTATCTTGGGTTTACTCCGGGTGCTCTGGTTTCCTCCTACAAGTCCCGAAAGATGTGCTTGTTAGGGTGAATTGGGGGTTCTGAATTCTCCCTCCATGTACCCGAACAGGCGCCGAAGTGTGGTGACTAGGGGCTTTTCACAGTAACTTCATTGCAGTGCTAATGTAAGCCTACTTGTGACAATAAAGATTATTATTATTATGTTGGTGGGTGATGTCTTTACCCTGGAGTGTGCAATGTTCCCGAACCTTTCTAAAACAATATTTCAGTTCAAAAAACTCGATAAGACGCTTTAATATTTGTCTGCCCTAATAAATCAAGAACAAAGAACAAAGAACAAAGAAATGTACAGCACAGGAACAGGCCCTTCGGCCCTCCAAGCCCGTGCCGACCATGCAGCCCGACTAAAGTACAATCTTCTACACTTCCTGGGTCCGTATCCCTCTATTCCCATCCTATTCATGTATTTGTCAAGATGCCCCTTAAATGTCACTATCGTCCCTACTTCCACCACCTCCTCCGGTAGCGAGTTCCAGGCACCCACTACCCTCTGCGTAAAAAACTTGCCTCGTACATCTACTCTAAACCTTGCCCCTCTCACCTTAAACCTATGCCCCCTAGTAATTGACCCCGCTACCCTGGGGAAAAGCCTCTGACTATCCACTCTGTCTATGCCCCTCATAATTTTGTATACCTCTATCAGGTCTCCCCTCAACCTCCTTCGTTCCAGTGAGAATCATTGTAATTAAACCATGTGCATTAGTTCCCCTCTCACAGGTGCTATATGAATACAATTCAGGAAGTTCCGATGAGGGGTAGATGTTAAGGGCCATGAAAGAAGCTTGGATGGAGCATAATCACTGACTGTTCAGGCTGAGTGTCCTGTTTCTGTGTTTGCAACTTCTTCAACCAACCGAACAAGGAAGATTTATTCTTGATGCAGACAAAATTTGTCAAAGACATGTGTTTCATGGTAAAATATTTTCCGTGGTCTTTTATCTTGTGCGCGACACATTCGGGTGAGCAGTAAGCAAATAAATCATGCGGTCAGTTCTTCATTTTTCTCTCCCATCACCTTATCTGAAGATCAGACACACCTATTCTTTAAGCTCGGTTTTCGCTGTTTGGTGACCTTTCGATGATCACCTTGGTGATCTGATGTGTCAGAGGGGATCGCAGCTATTCCCACCTCTCCTTTGCTGCTGGTCATTTGTTACATTTAGCTTCACATCGCTAAGTGTTTCCCATCAGTATGTGATGTCAGGGGAACAGCATCACATTGCAGGTTTAAAGGTTAATGCTGAGGCACTGATCCATCAAGATGACCAATGTCGCCACTTACAATATAAACCAGGGCATTCCTCCAAAGCTCGTTGGGGAGCATGCCTCAGTAATTAATTGGGGGAGTTAAGATTCACTTTAGAGTATGCAAACTAAGAAAGGATCAATAGAGTCTACTACCTTCCCCAAACTGGAAAAGATTTGGCCTGGATACCCCCTGCGCAGGATGGTAAATGTGTTAACATTCACCACCGTTACCCCGTTGAAACTGACAGCAAATGCTGGAACCCACATAAGTGTTATTATCCATAAAGTTTAAAATTTACTATCATTGATTCTACACTTTTCCATAGAGTGCGACGTTGAGGTCCCCCAAGTCTCTAACCAATTAGAAATCACCGAACCATGTGAACTTTTCCTTTTATGTTCTTGTAGCAAACCTTGAAAAAGTTGCAACTTACTGAATAAGGTGTAACTGGATTTTAAACCGTATGCAAAGTTCATCATTGCTGCTCAACAAAGTCACTCGCCCTAAAAAAACATCTCTCTATTTGAAGGGATATGAAGGGCGGGATTCTCCATTGCCCAACGCCGAATATCGTAGTCGGCGATCGGGCGAAGAATCCCATCTGACGCCCAAATCGGGGACGGTGCTGGTTTTCGAGTGGCGAAATGGGGTCATGATGTTGCACGCCATTGAAATGGCGTTGGCATGTCCTCGGAAGGACTTGCCCCGTTGCTCTGCCACCGATGGACCGCATTCCCGACCGCACGGTCAACGTGTGGTCTGAGCGGTCGGGAACCCGGCGTGAAAGCTGCGGAAGGCGACCAGCGCTGCCACAGTCGGCAGGAATCCCTGCCAATGGCTGGGTAGGCTTCCGCGAGGGCTGGGGGATGTCCAGCGGGTGGCCTGAGGGGTCACATTTGGCGGGTCGGGTCCACGTGCGGCCGGCGCCACGTTGTACGGCACGACCGCTGCAGGTCGTCGGCGTGCGCACGCGCTGCCACGGACCCGGGCATTCTCCGGCTCTTTTTCCGTGGGAGCCAGGGGTTTCACCCGACGCCGCTGCTAGCCCCTCACCAGCACCGAGGACCCGGGTTCGATCTCGGCCTCGGGTCACTGTCCGTGTGGAGTTTGCACATTCTCCCCGTGTCTGCGTGGGTCTCACCCCCCACAACCCAAAGATGTGCAGGGCGGGTGGATTGGCCACGCTAAATTGCCCCTCCTTTGGAAAAAAACCCCAGAACAGGGCATTTTAAATATTTAAAAAAAGAAGTGCCCTCTTTCAGATGTAATGTTGAACTGAGGCCCCGCCTGCTCTCTCGGGCGGGTGTAAAGGAATTTGTGGCAGGACTCGAAGATGAGCTGGGGGAGTCCTCCCCCAGTAAAATAAAAGCAAAATACTGAGGATGCTGGAAATCTGAAATTAAAATAGAAAACGCTGTAAGAACTCAGCAAGTCTGGCAGCATCTGTTGAGAGAGAACCCGAGCTCATGTTTGCAGTCCGTATGATTAAAGAGAGGGAGAAATGTGATGCATTATATTCTGTCTGGTGGTATAAACTATAATCTAACCTCACTCACACTATCTGCTCTTTCGGGGCAGCACGGTAGCACAGTGATTAGCACAGTTGCTTCACAGCTCCAGGGTCCCAGGTTCGATTCCCGGCTGAGTCACTGTCTGTGTGGAGTCTGCACGTTCTCGCCGTGTGTGCGTGGGTTTCCTCCGGGTGCTCCGGTTTCCTCCCACAGTCCAAAGATGCGCGGGTTAGGTGGATTGGCCATGCTAAATTGCCCTCAGTGTCCAAAAAGTGTAAGTGGGGGTTACTGGGTTACGGGGATAGGGTAGATACGTGGGCTTGAGTAGGGTGCTCTTTGTAAGGGCCGGTGCAGACTCGATGGGCCGATTGGCCTCCTTCTGCACTGTAAGTTCTATGATTCTATGACTTTCACTAGCTATCTCCTGCAAAAACTCCTCCCCCAAGGTCCAGCATCATTGGCTTCTCGAGTTGTATCTGCAGCTCCATCTTGTGGCGACTCTCGACACTACTTTAACCCTTGCAATGCTGCTAATTATGATAATACTGCAAGATGGCCCAGTGATGGCTGGGTGGGGGTGGGGTGGGGTGCGTATGTGTTGGGGCAGAAAATCCATCACCCTTCTCCCTCGTTTTAACTCTGAAGAAGAAATGTTACCTCTGTTTCTCTCTCCACAGATGCTGCCAGACCTGCTGAGTTTTCCCAGCATTTTCTGTCCAGTGTTCTGGGCAAACTTGATCTGTCAAGCAACATTACTCAAAAAAAAACCCATCTGATCAATAGCACATTATAGCTTGCTGAGCTGGGATACCCGAGCAGCAGTTCTGACGGAGTAAAGGTAGCTAACTGTGACAACACTTGTGGTAACTGTAGCAGAGGAAAAACAGAGCATTCCAAAGTATTTTCTATTATCCGGGAATGTATTTGAAGACTAGACAGTCCCATTTTCCAAGGCATTACCCTGAACCACGAGAGTGCTGAACCGAAATAAAGTGGAGGGACAATTAATGGAGTTGACTTGTTCCTACACCCTTTGAGAATTTGAAATAAAAATACATTTGCAGTGTGTGCTTCCTGTCTCATGTGGCTGCCACTGACGTCAGAGAGGAAATGTTTCATTTTCAGCTAACATTCGCTGAAATGCCTCTCTCTCTCTCTCTCTCTCTTGTTGATGAATTGCCTTTTACAAAGGAAAAAAAAAGAAAGGTACAGCACAGGAAGAGGTCTTTTGGCCTTGATTACCACTCCTTTCTAACCATGATTTCTAAAGTTGCTGCCGCCATTTGTACAAAGATTTCCCCTGTGTGTTTTTCCCACTCCGATCGCAAATCAATAACTTGCATTTATATCGCGCCTTTAATGTGGTAGCTCAGCCCAAGGCATTCCATACCATTGTCCCCAAGAAACGCAAACAACATTGGGTGAGGGATGTGCTCACCAACACTGTTGCCTGTATTTTTCAAGTATCGGGGGCGTCTCATTGGGTAGAACACTGATTTCTGAGTCACGGGGTTATGGGCCCCAGTCCTTGAGCACGCTAATCAATTGGTTCAGTACAGAGGGAATCTTTCATTGTTGGAGGTCATGATGTGGAGATGCCGGCGTTGGACTGGGGCGAGCACAGTGAGAAGTCTTACAACACCAGGTTAAAGTCCAACAGGGTTGTTTCAAACACTAGCTTTCGGAGCACTGCTCCTTCCTCACGTGAAATGGAAGGAGCAGCGCTCCGAAAGTTAGTGTTTCAAACAAACCTGTTGGACTTTAACCTGCTGTTGTAAGACTTCTTATTGTTGGAGGTGTCATTGTTCAGATGAAATGTTAAATTAAGGCCCCCACGCATCTATCTGTTTGGGGCGGATGTATAAAGATCCCATGGCACTATTTCAGAGAAGAACAGAGGAGATGTTCCTGGTGTCCAGGCAGATATTTATCCCTCAATCAACGTTACAGAGAGAAATTATCTGGTTACTATCATTCTGCTGTCCATGGGAGTTTGCTGAGCGCAAATTAGCTGCTGCGTTTTGTACATTATAACGACTACACTTCAGAAAGTACATTCTGGCTGTGAATCACTTTGAGACATCCAGTGGTCATGACAGGTGCTACGGAAATGCAAGGAATTTTTTTTGTAGCGATGTCAGTGTTCACCCTCTGCTCCACTGAAACTGCCAGCAACACGTGGAATCCGCTTGTTTATTTCTATTCTAGCTTCTATCTTAATCCCATCACATTGTCATTTATTGCTGAAAATTTCAATTAAAAATAAAGTGATTCAGTGCTTCTAACCTTCTAGTTTTCTGTCTGTGAGAAGACTTCAATGTGATTGGCTGCCTGTCCTGCTTGCTAGCATCACTGTTGCTTCACTGCTGGAGGTCCCCTTGACAGGGAGCCAGGTTTAAACTGCTGTCGGGAGAGGGGACAAAACACATCACAGCGATCTTTGAGGCTAGCCTTCTTCGAGGTCGGCGGTGAGCACTGTTGCTTGGCCGTTGAATGCGCAAAATGGACCATGTGCTGATCCAGCAGACATGCTGCCATCCTCTGGGCAGACATGCTGCCATCCTCTGGGCAGACACTGCAGGGAAGTAGAATTCCTGCACGAGCACTGATTTCGTCCCAGGATTAGCTTGTGACCACAAATAGACAAGGGTCATTATCAGTCAACATCCAATGATCCAAGAATCAAGCTCGAGGCACTTTCAAACAATCAAGGTGACGCACAACGGGTCACTTAGTATTGGTGAAGAGGAAAAGACAGTTTAACCTTTTTTTTAAGTAATGGGTTATCCCTGGAATGTTAACCTGACTATTCTCTTCACAGTGGCTGACTGGAGCGCTGGATATTTCCAACAATTCCTGTTTCTTTTTTTGGCCTGCAGTTTTCCATGAATATATCTCATTCGAGGAAGACAAAGCAACTCAACAAATCCAGGTGGAGCTGTGGAGAAGTGACACAATTTTATATTTGATGTTTTCATAATCTCTTCCCAGTAAGTACAATGAACATATTTTAAAAAAAATAATAATTTAGAGTTACCCAATTCATTTTTTCCAATTAAGGGTTAATTTAGAGTGTTCAATCCACCTACCCTGCACATCTTTGGGGTGTGGGGGGGTGAAACCCACGCAAACACGGGGAGAATGTGCAAACTCCACACGGACAGCACGGGGCAGCATGGTAGCATTGTGGGTAGCACAATTGCTTCACAGCTCCAGGGTCCCAGGTTCGATTCCGGCTTGGGTCACTGTCTGTGCGGAGTCTGCACGTCCTCCCCGTGTCTGCGTGGGTTTCCTCCGGGTGTTCCGGTTTCCTCCCACAGCCCAAAGATGTGCGGGTTAGGTGGATTGGCCATGATAAATTGCCCTTAGTGTCCAAAATTGTCCTTAGTGTTGGGTGGGGTTACTGGGTTATGGGAATAGAGTGGAGGTGTTGACCTTGGGTAGGGAGCTCTTTCCAAGAGCCGGTGCAGACTCGCTGGGCCGAATGGCCTCCTTCTGCACTGTAAATGCTATGATCCATGACAGTGGCCCAGAGCCGGGTTAGAACCTGGGACCTCGGTGCCGTGGGGCAGCAGGGCTAAACTACTGCCGTCCTCATGGACATATTTTAAACATCCAAGATCGGTTTTATTTCAAAGAGGGTAGGTTCCAGTTGAGATGATGGGGCTGTGATATCGAGAGGCCATCTTGCATTTTCATGGACTGCGGGCTGCCGAATATTAACAATTTGAATTCTGAAAGGGAGAAATGGAGCCTGAAATAAAACAGTACAAATGCTGAAAGTGCTGAAACAGGCGACTTGTCACAGCTGGCACATGCAAATCTTTAAAATCTGCCCAAGACTCCTCCGATTCATTTTTATTAATCCTATCAGTAAGTCACTGAAAGTTACCACACAGAAGGAGGCCATTCGGTCCACTGTGCCTATGCTAGCTCTTTGAAGCTTAGTAATGTTTAGTCACACATGCCTGTTTTTTGCCCTTCACCCTGTAAGTTCCTCATCCTTATGAACCTGTCTGGCTCCTTTTGAAAACATCCCGGGCTTGATTCCCCAATTCCCGACTCCGACATTGCGTTCGGCGAGGGGGCGGAGAATCCCCGATGACGCCCAAATCGGAGGCGGTGCCGCATTCGCAACGCCCCGCCCCCTGAAAAGCGGCATACTCTAAGAGTACGCCGCACGCCGTATCCACGGCCTCAGGCCTTTACCTGAGGCCCGCCCCACGGTACTCCGTCCACGACCTGCCGAGTTCCCAGCGGCGCGGGGGCACATGTGGTCTCATTTGACGTGATCGCAGCGTGACGGCTGCGGACTCGGTCCGGTGCCGCCATAGTCGGGGGAGGGCCAATCCACGGGCAGGGGCGGCTTAATTCGGGGCTGGGGGCACTGTGGGCGGGCGGCCGAAGAGGGGTACTGTTTTTGTGGTCTGGGACCGCGGGCTGAGTCCAGCAATGAAGCACGGGGCGGCCACTGCAGGCCGCCACTGTGCGTATGCGGGGCCACGGGCGCGGCAATGCTCCGGGCCCTATCAGCAGCAAGAGCTGGGAGCTCGAAGATGCCTCTCTGCTGGCCCCAGCAAAACGGGCAATCGGTGGACGTTTTGTGCCAGTTTTCCTGGCGGAAACACCACTGTTTTCAAGCCGGCGTAGTCTCCCAAACGGAGAATCAAGCCCCCCCCCCCCTTTACTGTCTTTTCAGGCAGAGGGCAGAATTTTCCATTTGGGAGACTAAGGACAGGATTCGCCAACCCGGCGCACCCGTTTTCACGTGCGGCGTGCTCCGCCGACAGCGGGATTCTCCTTCCCAGCAGCCAACCAATGGGGTTTCCCACTGGAGGCAACCCCGCGCCAACGGGAAATCCTCTGGCGTGAGTGTGCTGCCAGCGAGATGGAGGATGCCACCAATGGAGAATCCAGCTCCAAGTGTTGACGCCAGCACAGAATTTGTGGAGTTCCAAGACAGCTGCACCTGGACCGATTCCGCTACATTTAACGGGCTAGTACCGGCGGCGCATGGAACACAATCGATTCCAATGGGAAACGGTGCCGGATTCGCCGGATTCGCCGGATTGACACTCAGGAGGCTGACAAGCTGCAGCCAGATATACACACTGCGCTCCCCACACGCACCATCCCAGCCTATACACACTGCACTCCCCACACACACCATCCCAGCCAATACACACTGCGCTCCCCACACACACCATCCCAGCCTATACACACTGCGCTCCCCACACACACCATCCCAGCCTATACACACTACGCTCCCCACACGCACCATCCCAGCCAATACACACTGCGCTCCCCACACACACCATCCCAGCCTATACACACTGCGCTCCCCACACGCACCATCCCAGCCTATACACACTGCGCTCCCCACACACACCATCCCAGCCTATACACACTGCGCTCCCCACACGCACCATCCCAGCCTATACACACTGCGCTCCCCACACGCACCATCCCAGCCTATACACACTGCGCTCCCCACACGCACCATCCCAGCCTATACACACTGCGCTCCCCACACACACCATCCCAGCCTATACACACTGCGCTCCCCACACGCACCATCCCAGCCTATACACACTGCGCTCCCCACACGCACCATCCCAGCCTATACACACTGCGCTCCCCACACGCACCATCCCAGCCTATACACACTGTGCTCCCCACACACACCATCCCAGCCGATACACACTGCACTCCCCACACACACCATCCCAGCCTATACACACTGCACTCCCCACAATCACCATCCCAGCCTATACACACTGCGCTCCCCACACACACCATCCCAGCCTATACACACTGCGCTCCCCACACACACCATCCCAGCCAATACACACTGCACTCCCCACACACACCATCCCAGCCAATACACACTGCACTCCCCACACACACCCCATCCCAGCCAATACACACTGCACTCCCCACACTCACCATCCCAGCCAATACACACTGCTCTCCCCACACACACCATCCCAGCCAATACACACTGCACTCCCCACACACACCCCATCCCAGCCTATACACACTGCGCTCCCCACACACACCATCCCAGCCTATACACACTGCACTCCCCACACACACAATCCCAGCCAATACACACTGCACTCCCCACACACACCATCCCAGCCAATACACACTGCGCTCCCCACACACACACCATCCCAGCCTATACACACTGCACTCCCCACACACACCATCCCAGCCAATACACACTGCGCTCCCCACACACACACCATCCCAGCCTATACACACTGCACTCCCCACACACACCATCCCAGCCTATACACACTGCACTCCCCACACACACCATCCCAGCCTATACACACTGCACTCCCCACACACACCATCCCAGCTAATACACACTGCACTCCCCACACACACCATCCCAGCTTATACACACTGCGCTCCCCACACACACCATCCCAGCCTATACACACTGCACTCCCCACACACACCATCCCAGCCTATACACACTGCACTCCCCACACACACCATCCCAGCCAATACACACTGCACTCCCCACACACACCATCCCAGCTTATACACACTGCGCTCCCCACACACACCATCCCAGCCTATACACACTGCGCTCCCCACACACACAATCCCAGCCTATACACACTGCACTCCCCACACACACCATCCCAGCCTATACACACTGCGCTGCTCACACACACCATCCCAGCTTATACACACTGCGCTCCCCACACACACCATCCCAGCCAATACACACTGCGCTGCCCACACACACCATCCCAGTTTATACACACTGCGCTCCCCACACACACCATCCCAGCCAATACACACTGCACTCCCCACACACTCCATCCCAGCCAATACACACTGCACTCCCCACACACACCATCCCAGCCTAGACACACTGCACTCCCCACACACACCATCCCAGCCTATACACACTGCCCTCCCCACACACACCATCCCAGCTTATACACACTGCGCTCCCCACACACACCATCCCAGCCTATACACACTGCACTCCCCACACACACCATCCCAGCCTATACACACTGCGGTGCCCACACACACCATCCCAGCTTATACACACTGCGCTCCCCACACACACCATCCCAGCCAATACACACTGCGCTGCCCACACACACCATCCCAGCTTATACACACTGCGCTCCCCACACACACCATCCCAGCCGATACACACTGCACTCCCCACACACTCCATCCCAGCCAATACACACTGCACTCCCCACACACACCATCCCAGCCTAGACACACTGCACTCCCCACACACACCATCCCAGCCTATACACACTGCCCTCCCCACACACACCATCCCAGCCAATACACACTGCGCTCCCCACACACACCATCCCAGCCTATACACACTGCACTCCCCACACACACCATCCCAGCTTATACACACTGCGCTCCCCACACACACCATCCCAGCCTATTCACACTGCACTCCCCACACACACCATCCCAGCCTATACACACTGCACTCCCCACACACACCATCCCAGCCAATACACACTGCACTCCCCACACACACCATCCCAGCCTAGACACACTGCACTCCCCACACACACCATCCCAGCCTATACACACTGCACTCCCCACACACACCATCCGAGCCAATACACACTGCGCTCCCCACATGCACCATCCCAGCCTATACACACTGCGCTCCCCACACACACCATCCCAGCCTATACACACTGCGCTCCCCACACGCACCATCCCAGCCTATACACACTGCGCTCCCCACACGCACCATCCCAGCCTATACACACTGCGCTCCCCACACGCACCATCCCAGCCTATACACACTGTGCTCCCCACACACACCATCCCAGCCGATACACACTGCACTCCCCACACACACCATCCCAGCCTATACACACTGCACTCCCCACACTCACCATCCCAGCCTATACACACTGCGCTCCCCACACACACCATCCCAGCCTATACACACTGCGCTCCCCACACACACCATCCCAGCCAATACACACTGCACTCCCCACACACACCATCCCAGCCAATACACACTGCACTCCCCACACACACCCCATCCCAGCCAATACACACTGCACTCCCCACACTCACCATCCCAGCCAATACACACTGCTCTCCCCACACACACCATCCCAGCCAATACACACTGCACTCCCCACACACACCCCATCCCAGCCTATACACACTGCGCTCCCCACACACACCATCCCAGCCTATACACACTGCACTCCCCACACACACAATCCCAGCCAATACACACTGCACTCCCCACACACACCATCCCAGCCAATACACACTGCGCTCCCCACACACACCCCATCCCAGCCTATACACACTGCACTCCCCACACACACCCCATCCCAGCCTATACACACTGCGCTCCCCACACACACCATCCCAGCCTATACACACTGCACTCTCCACACACACAATCCCAGCCAATACACACTGCACTCCCCACACACACCAACCCAGCCTATACACACTGCACTCCCCACACGCACCATCCCAGCATATAAACACTGCGCTCCCCACACACATCATCCCAGCCTATACACACTGCGCTCCCCACACACACCATCCCAGCCTATACACACTGCACTCCCCACACACACCATCCCAGCCAATACACACTGCACTCCCCACACACACCATCCCAGCTTATACACACTGCGCTCCCCACACACACCATCCCAGCCTATACACACTGCGCTCCCCACACACACAATCCCAGCCTATACACACTGCACTCCCCACACACACCATCCCAGCCAATACACACTGCACTCCCCACACACACCATCCCAGCCGAGACACACTGCGCTCCCCACACACACCATCCCAGCCTATACACACTGCACTCCCCACACACACCATCCCAGCCTATACACACTGCACTCCCCACACACACCATCCCAGCCTATACACACTGCACTCCCCACACACACCATCCCAGCTAATACACACTGCACTCCCCACACACACCATCCCAGCTTATACACACTGCGCTCCCCACACACACCATCCCAGCCTATACACACTGCACTCCCCACACACACCATCCCAGCCTATACACACTGCACTCCCCACACACACCATCCCAGCCAATACACACTGCACTCCCCACACACACCATCCCAGCTTATACACACTGCGCTCCCCACACGCACCATCCCAGCCTATACACACTGCGCTCCCCACACGCACCATCCCAGCCTATACACACTGCACTCCCCGCACACACCATCCCAGCCTATACACACTGCACTCCCCACACACACCATCCCAGCCAATACACACTGCACTCCCCACACACACCATCCCAGCCTATACACACTGCGCTCCCCACACGCACCATCCCAGCCTATACACACTGCGCTCCCCACACGCACCATCCCAGCCTATACACACTGCGCTCCCCACACGCACCATCCCAGCCTATACACACTGTGCTCCCCACACACACCATCCCAGCCGATACACACTGCACTCCCCACACACACCATCCCAGCCTATACACACTGCACTCCCCACACTCACCATCCCAGCCTATACACACTGCGCTCCCCACACACACCATCCCAGCCTATACACACTGCGCTCCCCACACACACCATCCCAGCCAATACACACTGCACTCCCCACACACACCATCCCAGCCAATACACACTGCACTCCCCACACACACCCCATCCCAGCCAATACACACTGCACTCCCCACACTCACCATCCCAGCCAATACACACTGCTCTCCCCACACACACCATCCCAGCCAATACACACTGCACTCCCCACACACACCCCATCCCAGCCTATACACACTGCGCTCCCCACACACACCATCCCAGCCTATACACACTGCACTCCCCACACACACAATCCCAGCCAATACACACTGCACTCCCCACACACACCATCCCAGCCAATACACACTGCGCTCCCCACACACACCCCATCCCAGCCTATACACACTGCACTCCCCACACACACCCCATCCCAGCCTATACACACTGCGCTCCCCACACACACCATCCCAGCCTATACACACTGCACTCTCCACACACACAATCCCAGCCAATACACACTGCACTCCCCACACACACCAACCCAGCCTATACACACTGCACTCCCCACACGCACCATCCCAGCATATAAACACTGCGCTCCCCACACACACCATCCCAGCCTATACACACTGCGCTCCCCACACACACCATCCCAGCCTATACACACTGCACTCCCCACACACACCATCCCAGCCAATACACACTGCACTCCCCACACACACCATCCCAGCTTATACACACTGCGCTCCCCACACACACCATCCCAGCCTATACACACTGCGCTCCCCACACACACAATCCCAGCCTATACACACTGCACTCCCCACACACACCATCCCAGCCAATACACACTGCACTCCCCACACACACCATCCCAGCCGAGACACACTGCGCTCCCCACACACACCATCCCAGCCTATACACACTGCACTCCCCACACACACCATCCCAGCCTATACACACTGCACTCCCCACACACACCATCCCAGCCTATACACACTGCACTCCCCACACACACCATCCCAGCTAATACACACTGCACTCCCCACACACACCATCCCAGCTTATACACACTGCGCTCCCCACACACACCATCCCAGCCTATACACACTGCACTCCCCACACACACCATCCCAGCCTATACACACTGCACTCCCCACACACACCATCCCAGCCAATACACACTGCACTCCCCACACACACCATCCCAGCTTATACACACTGCGCTCCCCACACACACCATCCCAGCCTATACACACTGCGCTCCCCACACACACAATCCCAGCCTATACACACTGCACTCCCCACACACACCATCCCAGCCTATACACACTGCGCTGCCCACACACACCATCCCAGCTTATACACACTGCGCTCCCCACACACACAATCCCAGCCAATACACACTGCGCTGCCCACACACACCATCCCAGTTTATACACACTGCGCTCCCCACACACACCATCCCAGCCAATACACACTGCACTCCCCACACACTCCATCCCAGCCTGTACACACTGCACTCCCCACACACACCATCCCAGCCTATACACACTGCACTCCCCACACACACCATCCCAGCCTAGACACACTGCACTCCCCACACACACCATCCCAGCCTATACACACTGCACTCCCCACACACACCATCCCAGCCTATACACACTGCACTCCCCACACACACCATCCCAGCCAATACACACTGCACTCCCCACACACACCATCCCAGCCTATACACACTGCGCTCCCGACACACACCATCCCAGCCCATAAACACTGCGCTCCCCACACACACCATCCCAGCCTATACACACTGCACTCCCCACACACACCATCCCAGCCAATACACACTGCACTCCCCACACACACCATCCCAGCCTAGACACACTGCACTCCCCCCACACACCATTCCAGCCTAGACACACTGCACTCCCCACACACACCATCCCAGCCTATACACACTGCACTCCCCACACACACCATCCCAGCCTATACACACTGCACTCCCCACACACACCATCCCAGCACTGTGCCCCGACACGAACCCGTCCCACACACCCGTAACACGACCACCCCCCCGCACCCCCACCTTCCTCCCCACCCCCGCACCCCGCCTTCCTCCCTCCCCCCCCCCATCCCTCCCCCCTCCCCCCCCGCCCCCCCAACCCTGAGGGCGGCCGAACCTCCCACACTGTGCCACGTGCCAACACCCATACCGGCTGCCATGCCCGGGTGCCCCGGCCACTCAGGCCACCAGCTACCCACCCCCGGGGCTGCATGCATCGGACTGTCTAACATTGTCGTTTTCTATTTGCCCCCCCACCACCCCCCAGGGGAAGGGCGCCCATAACCGCTGTGAGCGGGAGAAGACAGGAGGGGGACCGCTGGACTTGCGGCCCCTCACCGTGGCTGATCAGAGGGTCCTGGATGTGGCTGGCAGCCCGGAGCAAAGGGAAGTCGCAGGGGTGGAGTTTGGCCACGGGTGAGGATGTGAGATCCCGCTGAGTTGCGGTTTCCCCCTTAAAGGTGTGTCAACCCCCCCCCCCCCCCAACACCCCCTCAACACCACCTCCACACCACCCACACTCTCACCCTCACCCCCACACCATCCCCACCCTCACCTCCACACCACCGTCACTCTCACCCTCACCCCCACACCATCCCCACCCTCACCTCCACACCACCGTCACTCTCACCCTCACCTCCACACCACCCCCACCCTCACCTCCACACCACCCTCACTCTCACCCTCACCCTCACCCCCACACCACCCCCACCCTCACCTCCACACCACCGTCACTCTCACCCTCACCTCCACACCACCCTCACTCTCACCCTCACCCCCACACCACCCCCACCCCCACCCTAACACCCATGTCACCCTTACCCCCACACCGCCCTCACCCTCACACCCACATCACCTTTATCCCCACACCACCCTCACCCTCACACCCACCTTCCCTCACACCCACCTTCCCTCATCCCCAACCTACACCACCCCCCCCCCTCATTACCGCCTCCCCTCCACCCACAGGCGCACCTTAACACCCCCCCCAACACCTCTCGCCTCACCACCCCCACCCCCGACCACGGTCTAATCATGCATCTTGTCTTGTGTCTTGTTGGTGATGGGACTGGTCCATCTGGTGTCCCCGCCCTTCGCCAGTCCCCCAGCCGGAGCCACCCCCATGAACCGAGTAGCGACGAGGAGAGCAGCCTAGAGGGGAGCCGTCCACCCACAACATCGGAACCCCGGAGCTCGATTCTCACGTTGACACAGATTTCCCGTCACAGCTGTCTCCAACACCCTCCACCATCCCAGGGACACTCACCTCGGTTGGGCACTTTACTGAAGGGGCTCCTGGGACCCCCTCTGGAGCGCACCACACGGTTTACCCGGTACAGCAGGTGGAGGTAGGAGCACCCGAGGGGGCGGGCGGTCGGAGGGGAGGCCGACGCGAGGAACTAGCTGCCGTCCAGACGGGCTTCTGGAACGGACAGTTCCATCGATCGTGGAGATGCAGGCACAGAGCCAGGGACTACATGAGGGGCTGTCGGCGAGCACCCAGCACCTGCAGGCGCAGCTGGAGGAGTCCAACGCGTGCAGGAGCAGGAGGTGGTGCCAACCATGCGTGCCACCCAGGCCAATACCGCAGCGGAGGCATCCACAGTGGAGGCATTGGGGTGAAGATTATGGCTGTGAATCTGCATGTCCAAGGCCTAGGCCATTCTGTGCAGGTACTGGCCGAGGCCCAGAACAGGGTTGCCGCCTCAATGGCCACCATGTGTCAGAGCCACCTGGAAGTTTCAGTGGCGTTTCTGAGCATGGCCCATTCACAGCAGGCCATGGCTGGGAACGTCAGCGGCATTTCCCAGGCACTGTCGACATGGCACAGAAGCAGAGGGAGATGGCGCAGTCCCAGAGGGAGATGGCGCAGTCTCTGGCTGATGTGACGCAGTCCCAGGCGGTGATTGTCCACTCCCTGTGCTCCGTGGCCGTGAGCCTGTCGACCCAGGTGGAGACCAAAGCGGGCCTCCAGTATCGGCGCCGGCAGGTGGCAGGGGAGCCCCCGGAGTTAGTTCTGCTCTCACCCTTGCCCCATGGAGTAGCCCGGGAGCCGTCGGGCACCCCGAGGGAGGAGGAGGTGATGGGGCCCGTGCCGGTGACTGCCGCAGGGGTGATGCCGGATCACAGCAGCACCTCGGGCTCCCGACCCTCCTGCCTCAGTGCATCTAGTGGGCAGCGGGCAGAACAGGGTGGCACCACACCATCGAGGTCCAGAAGCCCCGGAAGATGCCCGCCAATGGGGACCCAGGGTGCAGGGCAGGAATCACAGTAGGCCGCCTCCACTCCTGCTGTACCATCTGGAGATCCACCAGGACACAGCGTTAGGGCCCGTAAGGCCAGAAAGTTAGACACTAGTTACGTTGGCATGGGTGCAGGGCACAGTTTAGTTATAGGGGCTAGTCCACAAATCTGTCTATACGTTGATACATTGTCACGTTAAAAACCTGTTACAACCTGCCTCGGCGCTCTGTCAGATGGGTGTGATGGGTGGGCTGGTCTGGGCTGGCCAGAGAGGGGGTGCGGTGGGGGGGGGTGGTTATGAGTGGATACTGTGGGTGGCCTGGGTTCTCCTCTGTCCCCCCCACACCCGACCATCCCCCTCGACTGTCCCCAGCACCACCACCCCAGGGATCCGATGGCACCGTGAGCTGGAACAGCCAGTTCACATGCAGGGATCACCCAGGTGGACGGTGGGAACTGCGACCGAGGGCAGGAGTCAGACGTTGTCAAACGATGTGGAGCACCAGAGCTCATCGCAGAGCGGGTTGTCATCATCCCCCATCCCATGGACCAGGCCCACTGTTACTGCCAACCCAGAGCCCCCACCCCATAGTGCGGCAGGTATGTATCATGGAGGGGATTGCAGGCGAGGGGGTGGCCGGGGAGGGGGGGTGGACTGCGGTGTCCGTGTCCCTGGCCAGATCCTAACTAAAGGAATACCCCCAAAGGGACCCCCTAAAGAGGGAGACCCCCACAGGGACCCCCTAACTAAAGCAACCCCCACAGACCCCCCAGAAAAGAGAACCCGGGGCAGTTAAAAAAATTACACTGGTAACACTCACCTGGAAGCACCATGTGCCCATCCCTGGAAAGAGAACAGCTGTAACCTGTGTGTAAACTCTTCAGATCGGTTAGCTGCAAGCCATTCATTCATTTCTGCTAGTGGGCTGTGATTGACAGCGTCCACAAAACAGCTGTGAGCCTTGCTTCATTCAGCTTCTTCACACTAAGTGCTGTAACCACAATATTTACAAACATCAACCACATCAAAGACAGTTATCTGCATTCCAGTAACGCCCCTTCATGCTTGAGTGATTCTGAACTGCTGAGCTGGTAATTGACAGAACTTAACTCTGGTTGGCCCCCATGTTAGTGTTGTGATGGTGTTGGTGGTGGTGGGGGGGAGGGGGCAGGGAGGGAGAGGGGTTCTGATGCCTGGGGGGGAGGGAGGGCGGTGGTGAGCCTTGTTACTTATGCTGTAGGGGGGTTGAGGGAGCCCCGCTGCTTGTGCTGTGGCACCCTCCATGTCCGTGGTAGGGGGTGGAGAAGGCTAGGAGGGCATTTGTTTTCTGCCCTGCTTGGTGTGCCCTCTAACGCCGGTGCCCTGATCTCTGTGGGTCCAGCTTTGCCGTCTCTATCAGGTCCCACCCTGCCAGACTGACGGAGAAAACCCACCTTTTTCTTCTCAGAGTGTCTGGAAATCTGGGCCGGGATTCTCCCAGCCCTGGGCCGGGCTGGAGAATCCCCGCGAACGGGCCACGCCGCCCCGATGCCGGCATGCGATTCTCCGCAGAGCGCCGGCATGGTTGGCGCGGCGCCGGTCGCGGCCCGCCGATTCTCCGGCCCAGATGGGCCGAGCGGCCGTATGAAAAGAGCCGAGTCCCGCCGGCGCCGTTCTAACTTGCTCTGGGCCGGCGGGACCTCGGCATGGAAGGGTCGGGTGGCGGCCTGTGGGGGGAGGGAGGGGTGTGTGACCCCGGGGGGGGGGGGCCTCCGATGTGGCCTGGCTCGCGATCGGGGCCCACCGATCGGCGGGCCGGCCTCTGTAGCTGGGGGCCTCCTTTCCTACACGCCGGCCCCTCTAGTCCTGCGCCATGTTGCGTCGGGGCCAGAGCGTTGAAGGAGGCCACCGCGCATGCGCGCGTTGGCGCCGGCGCAACTGCACATGCGCGGATCCCTCGGCGCACAGTTCGCGCCGGGATCGGCAGCTGGAGCGGCGCAAACGGCTCCAGCCCCTGTAGGGGCCAGAATTAGTACTGGGAGCGGCCCGTTCATGCCGTCGTACAACGCAACGGCGATAAACGACGGCGTGGACACTCTGCCGCGGGATTGGAGAAACGCGCCCCTGGTCTATAAACTCGGCTGTGCAGCTGAAGAGCTACTCGCTGGTTTGCAATCAGAGCGTGACACTCTTACAAAATATAGGACAATTCCGCCTGTTACGTCTACTCTGTCAAATCCTCTCACAATCTGAAAGACCTCGATCAGGTCACATCTCAGTCCTTGTTATCTCGAGTGAAGAACACAACACAGTTCAAACTTTCCTGTCACTCTAAACCTCTCAGTGAGTAAACCTCTTTTTGCACCTTCTCCAGTGTATACAGCGAGGAGGCCAGAACTGTGGTCAGGGGCGAAATTCTCCCCCAACGGCGGGATGTCCGCCGACTGGCGCCAAAGCCGGCGCCAATCAGTCGGGCATCGCGCCGGCCCAAAGGTGCGGAATGCTCAGCATCTTTGGCGGCCTAGCCCCAACATTGAGGGGCTAGGCCGACGCCGGAGGGATTTCCGCCCCGCCAGCTGGCGGAAATGGCGTTTGTTTCCCCGCCAGCTGGCGCGGAAATGCGGCGCATGCGCAGGAGCGTCAGCGGCCGCTGACAGTTTCCCGGCGCATGCGCGGGAGCGTCAGCGGCAGCTGTCAGTTTCCCGCGCATGCGCAGTGGGGAGAGTCACTTCCACCTCCGCCATGGTGGAGGCCGTGGCGGAGGCGGAAGGGAAAGAGTGCCCCCACGGCACAGGCCCACCCGCGGATCGGTGGGCCCCAATCGCGGGCCAGGCCACCGTGGGGGCACCCCCCGGGGTCAGATCGCCCCGTGCCCCCCCCCCCCAGGACCCCGGAGTCCGCCCACGCCGCCTGGTCCCGCCGGTAAATACCAGATTTGATTTACGCCGGCGGGACAGGCAATTTCTGGGCGGGACTTCGACCCATCTGGGCCGGAGAATCCAGCGGGGGGTCCCGCCAACCGGCGCGGCCCGTTTCGCGCCCCCCGCCCAATCTCCGGTACCGGAGACTTCGGCGGGGGGCGGGGGCGGGATTCACGGGGGCCAACGGCCATTCTCCGACCCGGCCGGGGGTCGGAAAATGACGCCCCAGGTTCTGCATAAATTCAACATAACCTCTCTGCTGTTCTATCCCTTTAGAAATGAATCACGGTGCTTCGTTCTTGTTTTTTTTTTTAAACAGCTTTATTAATTTTGTGGGGTTAATTGGATCAGATGGCCAAAGTTTGGTGCCAAATGACACCAACAACATGGGTTTAATCCCTGTGCCGGCTGCGGCAATTTGTCGAGGCTCCCTTACCTCACCCCCTGCTTGATGTGGAGTGATGCCCCTCAAGCTGCATAACCAATTGTCTTCCTCTGGTGGAGACAGACGTTAATTCTCCTTCATACTTTTGGTGATTTGTCTACCTGTATTTCCAGATCCCTCTGATTCTCCGCCCCACCTTCCAAGGAGAATGGGACCTCATTAAGCGTGCGCATGCGCGGCCTCTGACCCGGAAGTGCTGGGTGTTTTGGTATGCTCTCGACGTAGCATAAGCTGCTTCCTTGATGTGCACTCTGACAAAGGAAGGTTCAGACTTGGAGATAACTTTAACACGTTTATTAAACTATCAACAATTCTCCTACTTGGATTCGACGCTACTGTTAATCCTGCTGTAGCTACTCAGACTGACCAACCAGTCTGCTACAATCCACGTGGTGGGAGTGATGTTCAATCAACCCTGTGTCTGTACTCACTGAGAGTCTCCACTGGAAATAGACTGAGCATGTGTGCTGTGTCCTTTTATATGGGTTGGTGTAATGCCCTCCTGTGGTTGTGTCACCTCTGTGTGTATCGTGAATGCCCATTGGTCGTGTCCTACCTTACTGACCTATTGGTTGACTGTGTGTCATGTCTCTGGTGCTCCCTCTAGTGTCTAGCTAGGTGTAGTGTATGTACATTAACCCTTTGTGTACTTAGTGATGTATATCACCACACTGCGGGCCGTATCGGCAGCTAGAGCTGCGAGCTCTACGATGGCTTTGCTAGGCCCCAGCAGAACGGCGGATCTGTGGCGTAAAAGACCACAGTTTTCACGATGGCGTGGGGACTTAGTCCCCAAAACGGAGAATCCAGCCCTGTGCCTGATTTGTATCTTAATTCCATCCATCTGCCTCAGTTCAACTTCACTACAATCTCTTTACCTCACAAAGAACTATCAATCTCAGTTTTGAAATTTTCAATTTACCTGTCCATTGTCTCAGCTATCTTTTGGGGAGTCCGTTCCAATTTATCACCACCTTTTGCTTGAAGAAGTGTTGACTGACTCTGTTATTCTCTAATTCTGGATAACGACTGTAGACTTACAGTTAACACAAACACTTTATTCAGAGGGTTCGTTCTGCTTCCAGAGCTCAACTAGATGTAAAACAGTCAAGAGGTATGACCAGTGAAGCTAAGGTAAGCTGCCTATGCTGAGCGATCCCTGCGTGCTGCTGCTCACTAGCTCTGTGCTTCTAAAAGAGGCGGATCCTGCCTTGGGCTCGACCCTTTATACCCGTCTCTGATGCTCCCTCTAGTGGTGCTGTGGCTGTCACATCTGTGCTGCAGTCCCTGGTGTATGTGCAGATGTATGTACAGATTTACAGATCACTGCACTGACCTCACCTGAATCGTTTAAACCTTATTTAAAAGTGGTGTCCCCATTGTTTTGGACCACCCCTCCTCTACAACGGGAACAATTTCTCTATTTACTCTATCAGTTGGTTTGAGACCATAAGGCGCAGGAGCCATTCGGCCCATCGAGTCTGCACCGCCAGTCAGTGAGATCATGACCAATCTGATGCGATAATCCCCAACTCCACTTTCCCGTCTTATCCACATAACCCTTGATTCCCTCACCGAGGAAAAATCTGTCGATATCAGCAGCCTTGAACATACTTAACGCTGCAGCCTCTACAGCTCTCTGCGGTAAAGAGTTCCACAGATTCGCTACCCTCTGAGAGAAGAAATTCCTCCTCGTCTCTGTCTTAAATGTGTGGTGATATGCATCACTGTAAATACACAAGGGGTTAATGTAAATACACTACAACTAAGTAAACACTAGAGGGAGCACCAGAGATGTAATGATATGCAGACATACAGCTAATGAACACATAGAATAGGACACGACCAATGGGCAGTCAAGACACCCAGAGGTGACACTACCACAAGGGGGCATTACACAACCCATATAAAAAGGACAGAGCACACATGCTCTGTCTCTTTCCACAGGCGACACTTAGGGAGTTGGACAGGGGCAGATCAGAAGCATCACACCCACCATGTGGCTTAGAGCAGACTGGTTAGTTAGACTGAGTTACTATAGCAAGATTAGCAGGAGAGTCGAACTCATAGAGAGCTGTGCTAATGGTTCAATAAATCACATTGAACTGACTTCAAAGTCTGGAGTATCTTTTGGTCAAAGCTGCATCGAGTTGCAGCCTGTGTTATCCCAGAGTACACAACACATCAAAATGGACGACCTCTTCCTCTGGTTCCAGACTCACCCACACGAGGAAGCAACCTCGCAGCATCCACCCTGTCACGGCCCCGCTGAGAATCCTCTCTAAGGATTCACCTCCGATTCTTCAACCTCTCCTCAGAATCATCTCAAACGTCTTAATCAGTTCATACTTTCATCTCCTGTACTCATGGGAGCAGAAGCGTAAACTATGCAACCTGGTCTCACAACTTAACCCTTTAACCCTGGTTTAATTCTCTTGAATCTGTGCCGCACCCTTCCCACTCCTCCCCCCACCAGGCTAATATATGCTTCCTGTGGTGTGGTGCGGAGAACTGAATCCAGTACTCCAGATGGTGAGTTCAAAATGCTGTCTCCTGTAAATGTTTTAAGCGTGTTCTGACTTGGAGCCTGTGGATTCCCTCTGCTGCTGCGGTGTCTGCATTTGCTCAGGAGCTTCAGCAGCAAGTGTGACCTCCTAGTGAGTTGAACTGCACTTACAGCATGTTTTTAACTTGAGCACAGGAAGGACCTCGGCAGAAGCATCTCAAAGTCCTTCTCGGGCAATGAATTAATGGGAAGTGTGGCGCGCGTCGCTATTTAAAGATTTGGAAGATTGAAACCGTAGTCTTTGGTTCGCGTCAAGAACCCTGTTCCCTAGCAACCGACTCCAGTGGCAATTATCTGAGGACGAACAAGGTTTTGGCAACCTTAGTGCCATGTTTAGTGCACATGAGTGCGGCCTCAACCGGGACCTGGGATTCATGTCGCATTACATTCACCCCCCACCATCTGGCCTGCGAAATCCTACCAACTGTCCTGGCTTGACACAATTCACACCTCTTTAACCTGGGGTTACCCCATCTCTGGATCTGTAAAGATTTAATCACCTGCTAATGCTCGCATTCCAAGCATTGTCTGGCATCTTTGAATCTGTCTATATATATGTTTCTGGAACATACCTCTTCATTCACCTGAGGAAGGAGCAGTGCTCCGAAAGCTAGTGACATCGAAACAAACCTGTTGGACTTTAACCTGGTGTTGTAAGACTTCGTACTGTGCTCACCCCAGTCCAACGCCGGCATCTCCACATCATGTTTAACTCTGAATGAGTTTTGACCGTTTCTGTCTATTTCTTGCTCCGATAGCACTGCCCTACACTGGCCTCAGCTCATCTGCTCCTGAAACTCTCTTCTTTACCACTACACTCAATTATTACGATAATGCCTCCCACTTTTCACACTCTGAAATCATCAAACTCATCTGGACCTTTACCGCTTGTGGCCCAACTCCCACCAAGTCCCATTCAGCCAGGACCCCCTGGGGCACTCACAGACCTGCACTGGCTCCCACTCCGGCAACATCTCAATTTTAAAATCCTCTGATCTTTGTTTTCAGATATCTCGTACCTTCTCATCTGGTAAGCTGGTTCAGCCAGTTAATTAACCCTGTCGAAGTTATGAGCTCTTCCTTTAATATTCCGGCCTGTTGTACATCCTGATTCTTTTCTTTTGTTCAACCATTTGGAGCCTGGGACCTTAGTTTTGAATTCCACCACCACAAACACCCCCCGCTCCCCCGCCCGCCGCCCCCCCCCCCCCCCCCCCCCCCCCCACCATCAGACCATAAGACATAGGAGCGGAAATAAGGCCATTCGGCCCATCGAGTCCACTCCACCATTCAATCATGGCAGATTTCAACTCCATTTACCCGCTCTCCCTCCATAGCCCTTAATTCCTCGAGAAATCAAGAATTTATCAACTTCTGTCTTAAAGACACTCAACGTCCCGGCCTCCATCGCCCTCTGTGGCAATGAATTCCACAGACCCACCACCCTCTGGCTGAAGAAATTTCTCCTCATCTCTGTTCTAAAGTGACTCCCTTTTATTCTAAGGCTGTGCCCCCGGGTCCTAGTCTCCCCTGCTAATGGAAACAACTTCCCTACGTCCACCCTATCTAAGCCATTCATTATCTTGTAAGTTTCTATTAGATCTCCCCTCAACCTCCTAAACTCCAATGAATATAATCCCAGGATCCTGAGACATTCATCGTATGTTAGGCCTACCATTCCTGGGATCATCCGTGCGAATCTCCGCTGGACCCGCTCCAGCGCCAGTATGTCCTTCCTGAGGTGTAGGGCCCATAGCCCCCATAGCCGCTCCACATGTTTCTCCATACCTGCTCCTTAAAGCCTACCTCTTTGACCAAGCTTCTGGTCACCTACATCTCCTTCTCCCACTAGGCGACAAATTCTGCCTGAAAAACTACGGAGGGGGGTTGGGGGGGGGGGCGGGGAGGGGGTTCGGGGGGAGCGTAACGGTGCATAGAAATGCAAACCCTCATTGCTGTAGGTCATTTTACTACACAATCAGCAATGAGGTAGGTGACTAGAGCAAAGAACAAAGGAACAAACAACAAAGAACAATACAACACAGGAACAGGCTCTTCAGACCTCCAAGCACTTACAGAGTCCGTATCCTTCCATTTCCACCCTATTCGGGGGCGGGATTCTCCCATTCGGCGGCAGAGTGTCCACGGCGTCGGAAATGCCGTCGTAAAACGACGGCGTGAATGGGCCGCTGGGAGTACCGATTCTGGCCCTTACCGGGGGCCAGCACGGCGCTGGAGGGGTTCACGCCGCCACAGCCTCCCATCCCGGCGCAAACTGTGCGCCGCGGAATCCGCGCATGCACAGTGGCGCCGGCACAACCCGCGCATGCGTGGTGGCCTCCCTCAACGCGCCGGCCCCGACGCAACATGGCGCGGGGGTTCAGGGGCCGGCGCGGAAGAAAATAGCCCCGGGGAGCGAGGGGCCGGCCCACCGACAGGTGGGCCCCGATTGTGGGCCAGGCCCCATCGATGGCCCCCCCCACCAGGGTCGGAGCCCCCCCCCCCCCCCCCCCCCCCCCAGCCCTCACAGGCCCCCCCAGGTGCGACCAGGTGTGGACGGCGCCGGTGGGACTCTGCCTTTTTAGCCATCCCGGGCCGAGAATCGGCGGCCCGGCCGCGTACAGCGGCCCGCGACTGGCGCCGCGCCAAACACGCCGCCACCAATGGCGCCGATTCTCCACTCCGCGGAGAATCGAGCGCCGGCGTCGGGGCGGTGCGGCCCGGTTGCGGGGATTCTCCGGCCCGGCCCCGGGCTGGGAGAATCCCGTCCCATATATTTGTCCAGATGCCCGTTAAACGCCGCTATCGTATCTGCTCCCACCACCTCCCCAGGCAGCGCCTTCCATATACTTACCACCCTCTGTGTAAAAAACTTGCCTCGCACATCTGTTCCAAACTTTTCCCCACGCACTTTAAAACTATGTCCCCTAGTTCATCTCTTTTTAGTTGCGTTGGCCACTGCGGTGGAAGAATTCTCCCATGTTTCTTTCAAACAATTCCCCGGAGTTGGGAGCCAGCAGAACTCAGCAAGCGCAGGATCACGTCGCCCATAAAATCTGCATGTCAGCGGAGTCTAAATGTTAATCTTTAATCGTAATTTTCATCGATCAGGTCGATTAAGGAGACAACTTAGCGTAGTGCTGTGTAAAATTAGTCACGTCGCCACCGTCTTGTTGCACAGATACCGTCAAATAAACACTGGTGTCTGGGATTGTGATAAAGTCTGGATTTAATTGTCCGGGACGCCTGCTGTTGAATACCAACTAATGATAAAAAATGAGCCTAATAATGATGAGATCGTTAAGCGGTTTCAGATTTCCATTGAAAAGTGCCATCTTCCTGTAGGATTCAAGGGGAAAGGCACAGAACAAAGGAAGCTCTACCAATCAACTTGGCAATCACGTTAATGAGAGCGTTACAGTCACTTGCTGCTGATAGTCATCTGTCTTTCCCTGCAATATGCTCACGTAGTCCTTGAAGCTAATTGTTTGGCATCGTGTTGGGAAGCTTCAGTCAGAATTTCAAATGTTTACGTTTCACACATCGTTCAACCGTGTCTCATTTACATGCCATGGTTTGATTGATAGAATAGTTTCCTTTATTTTTAAACCCTGGCTGCCTGTTTGCTCCGTTTCTTTTTCATGATATCGTATTGGCACGGTAGCACAGTGGTTAGCAATGTTGCTTCACAGCTCCAGGGCCCTGGGTTCGATTCCCGGCCTGTATCACTGTCTGTGCGGAGTCTGCACGTCCTCCCCGTGTCTGCTTTCCTCCGGGTGCTCCGCTTTTCTCCCACAAGTCCAAAGGTGTGCAGGTTAGGTGGATCGGCCATGCTGAAGGTTACATGGGGTTCCTGGGTTACGGGGATGGGGTGGAGGTGCGGGCTTAAGTAGGGTGCTCTTTCCAAGGGCCAGTGCAGACTCGATGGGCCGAATGGCCTTGTTCTGCACTGTAAATTCTATGATTTTATGATTCTAGCTGTCAAGGGGGTTAAAATGAAATGGGGCTTCCCCTGGTGTCTTGAAGCACAACCTCGAGTCATACAGGATTCAATACCATGGGGCGGCATGGTGGTGCAGTGGTTAGCACTGCTGCCTCACAGAGCCAGGGGCCCAGGTTCAATTCCAGCCTCGGGTGACTGTCTGTATGGAGTTTGCATGTTCTCCCCGTGTCTGCGTGGGTTTCCTCCGGGTGCTCCAGTTTCCTCCCAGAGTCCAAAGATGTCCAGGTTACATAGATTGATCATGACACGTTGCCCCATAGTGTCCAGGGATGTGCAGGTTAGGTTATGGGGTTACAGAGTTGGACGGGGTGAATGGGAGAGAGGATATGTGTAGAGTGTGCTTTCGAAGGGTCGATGCAGACTCGATGGGCCGAATGGCCTCCTTCTGCGCTGGAGGGATTCTCTGATTCTATTCTATGATAGAAGAGAAGTTACTTTCTCTGGCAGGGGAAGTTCGGAAGAAAGGAGCATAACCTTAAGATTAGAGTCAGACCATCTGGGGATGTCTTCACCCAGAGGGCAGCGGGAAACTGCAACTTTCTCTCCCCCAAACGGCTGGTGAGGTTAGAGGTCAATCAAAAGTTTCAAAATGGAAAGATTTGTGTGGAAATGGTATCAAGGTCTACGGAAAACAGGAAAGGAGATGGAGTGGAGCTGCCAATCAGCTATGGCATAATTCAGGCTTGTCCAACCTTTTTGCGTTGGGGGGGGGGGGCGGGAATCCACATTTCAATCTTTTTCTCGCTCAAGGGTCCGATAAACAAATTTCGGAAAGATTAAGGGCTGGATTCCCCGATCCTGAGACGAAGTGTTGACCGCCGGCGCAGATCTCGTGGACTTGGGCGGGACGGCGGCGCAGTGGTTAGCACTGGTGTCTCACAGTGCCGCGGACCTGGGGTCAATCCCGACCCCGGGTCACTGTCCGTGTGGAGTTTGCACGTTCTCCCCGTGTCTACGTGGGTCTCACCCCCACAACCCAGGGTAGGGAGATTGGCTACGCCAAATTGCCCTTAATTGGAATAAAAATGAATTGGTTAAATTTATTTTGTTTAAAGCGTCGACTTTCACGACAGCAAAACTGGCGCCAAGCCTGGATCGATTCAGCGACTGCGGAGGGGCGAGCACCGGCGCCACGTGGAACACGACCGATTCCAATGGAAACCGATGCGGGATTCGCCGGGTCCGTGATTGACACTCGGAAGGCTGACAAGCTGCAGTTGCGCACACATACTTCACCCTCCACACACACTCATCCCTGCCAACAAGATGGGAGGACACCATGGCCAGACGTTCACAGTGAGCAGTCAGCGGCATGCATAGCTGCTTGGTTGCCTTCCCGGCTGCGGCAATGGTGCTGCATGCCTGACCCCACTGCCCACGTGCTGGCCATCACCCGCCACTTCCCCGGCCCTGGCAGAAGCCCCCCGACCAACGGCACAACTTTCAGCAAACTGTGGCGATGGTGGACACTTTCCGTTCCCCCGCCTCTCTCTCAGCAGCCACCACGCCGGTTTCACGACTTTTAAAAGTACAAGTGAGCCCCGGCCCCGGGGAATACCGGGTCGGGCCCGCTAATGGTAAGCTAATGATATGCAAACTATGTCTAATATCCGTGCATTCCGGGCCGCATTGATGCCGCTGTCGAGGTGATGGAGAATCGCGATTTGGCATCAGATCGACGACCCGCCGCGATTTTAGTGCGAGGGTGAAGGAGATCTCAGAGAATTATGGGGCGATTTTCAAGCTGCGTTAGCTGTTCGCGAGATCGCGTTTTCCGATTTTCCACGCCCTCACTGGCGACGTAATGAGGTTCAAGACAAAAAAGATGTGAATCTCATTGGGAGTGGTGTTCATGTTCTGATTGTTAAGGGGGAGGCCCCCCCCTCGATCGCGGTGTTTGTGGGTGGGATGGAGGATCATAGAATTAACAGTGCAGAAGGAGACCATTTGGCCCATCGAGTCTGCACCGCCCTTGGAAAGAGCACCCTACATAAGCCCATATACAAAGAACAAAGAACAAAGAAATGTACAGCACAGGAACAGGCCCTTCGGCCCTCCAAGCCCGTGCCGACCATACTGCCCGACTAAACTACAATCTTCTACACTTCCTGGGTCCGTATCCTTCTATTCCCATCCTATTCATATATTTGTCAAGATGCCCCTTAAATGTCCCTATCGTCCCTGCTTCCACTACCTCCTCCGGTAGCGAGTTCCAGGTACCCACTACCCTCTGCGTAAAAAACTTGCCTCGTACATCTACTCTAAACCTTGCCCCTCTCACCTTAAACCTATGCCCCCTAGTAATTGACCCCTGTACCCTGGGGAAAAGCCTCTGACTATCCACTCTGTCTATGCCCCTCATAATTTTGTATACCTCTATCAGGTCGCCCCTCAACCTCCTTCGTTCCAGTGAAAACAAACCGAGTTTATTCAATCGCTCCTCATAGCTTATGCCCTCCATACCAGGCAACATCCTGGTAAATCTCTTCTGCACCCTCTCTAAAGCCTCCACATCCTTCTGGTAGTGTGGCGACCAGAATTGAACACTATACTCCAAGTGTGGCCTAACTAAGGTTCTGTACAGCTGCAACATGACTTGCCAATTCTTATACTCAATGCCCCGGCCAATGAAGGCAAGCATGCCGTATGCCTTCTTGACTACCTTCTCCACCTGTGTTGCCCCTTTCAATGACCTGTGGACCTGTACTCCTAGATCTCTTTGACTTTCAATACTCTTGAGGGTTCTACCATTCACTGTATATTCCCTACCTGCATTAGCCCTTCCAAAATGCATTACCTCACATTTGTCCGGATTAAACTCCATCTGCCATCTCTCCGCCCAAGTCTCCAGACAATCTAAATCCTGCTGTATCCTCAGACAGTCCTCATCGCTATCCGCAATTCCACCAACCTTTGTGTCGTCTGCAAACTTACTAATCAGACCAGTTACATTTTCCTCCAAATCATTTATATATACTACAAACAGCAAAGGTCCCAACACTGATCCCTGTGGAACACCACTGGTCACAGCCCTCCAATTAGAAAAGCATCCCTCCATTGCTACCCTCTGCCTTCTATGGCCTAGCCAGTTCTGTATCCACCTTGCCAGTTCACCCCTGATCCCGTGTGACTTCACCTTTTGTACTCGTCTACCATGAGGGACCTTGTCAAAGGCCTTACTGAAGTCCATATAGACAACATCTACTGCCCTACCTGCATCAATCATCTTAGTGACCTCCTCGAAAAACTCTATCAAGTTAGTGAGACACGATATCTCCAACCTATCCCCGTAACCCAGTGTCCTCACCTACCCTTTTTCTTTTGGACACGAAGGGCAATTTATCATGGCCTATCCACTGAACCTGCACATCGTTGGACAGTGGGAGGAAACCGGAGCACCCGGAGGAAACCCACGTAGACACGGGGACAACGTGCAGACTCCGCGCAGACAGTGACTGAAGCCGGGAATCGAACCTGGGTCCCTGACCCCGTGAAGCAGCAGTTCTAACCACTGTGCTACCATGCTGCCCCCTATAATGTGGTGGCATCCCTCGTTTTTGGAGGGGTGGAAGATGCCTGGGCGGGGGTGGGGATGGGGGGGGCGGGGGGGCGGGGGTGGTATTGTCCGTGGTGATCGGGTGGCATGAGCTGGTCTTGACGACTCTGCCAGGCTCCGAACCACCACACTGACAGCGTAAACCACGTCCACTGAATTCTGTCCTTCAGAGTGGCTCGAAAACTGGACTAAAAGCCAAATGTGCAGCCGGAGAACTGCGTGCTGGGATTCAGTCAGAGACTGACAAAATATCGGGGCCGACAGCCAAATGGAGGGATTTTCTGGCTCAGCCCGTCATCAGGACCATCGGATCCTGTCCAATGTCAATCAGTTTTTAGCTGGAATATCTTGTGGTGGGTCCCAACACAATCGTCCTAGACCACCCGGATACGCACACATATGCGCACTCACTCACACACACAAACCACACACACCCACGTAAACACACAAAAACCACACTCACTCACACACACAAACCTCACACACCCACATAAACACACACACGCACACAAACCTCACACACACACAAACCTCACACACACAAACCTCACACACACAAACAACACTCACTCACACACACAAACCATACACACACACAAACCTCACACACACACAGACCTCACACACACAAACCTCACACACACAAACCTCACACACACACACACAAACCTCACACACACAAACCACAGACACACACACAAACCTCACACACACACAAACCTCACAAACACACAAAAAACACTCACTCACACAAACCACACACACACACACAAACCTCACACACACACAGACCTCACACACACAAACCTCACACACACAAACCTCACACACACACACACAAACCTCACACACACAAACCACAGACACACACACAAACCTCACACACACACAAACCTCACACACACAAACCTCACACACACACAAAAAACACTCACTCACACACACAAACCACACACATACACAAACCTCACACACACAAACCTCACACACACAAACCTCACACACACACAAACCTCACACACACACAAACCTCACACACACACAAACCTCACACACACAAACCTCACACACACAAACCTCACACACACAAACACACACAAACCTCACACACACACAAACACACAAAAACTACTCACTCACACACACAAACCTCGCACACACACAAACGTCACACACACAAACCTCACACACACACACACATGCAAACCTCACACACACACAAACCTCACACACACACAAAAACCACTCACTCACACACACACAAACCTCACACACAAACCACACACACACCCACACAAACCACACAAATCACACACACACTCACAAACACCACTCTCACACACTGATGCTCGATCAATAACTCCAGAAGCGAGATTGGAGACAATTGAAGGCTTTATTACACGAGATGTTTCCCCCAGCAGCGCAGGTACAGAAGGCAGCTGCTGGGGAGACACGGGCTCTTATGCTCCACCTTACTGGGCGGAACCAGCAGGCAGGCTTAACCAATGAAAACAGTACCTCCTACACCAATGGTCTTACAGCATTACAGGGAACCGTAATACCTCTAATACCGACTCCCACATTCACACCCTGTTAAAAAAAAAGTGTCCGGCTGGGCTGGTGGCCTCGCATTACACAGTGGTAGAGGTTAAGGTTATGGAGGTACCCGGTATACATCAGTACAGTAGTTTTGCCTCATTACATCGCAACTATTTACAAAATTTGTTTACAGTTCAGAATGAAGCAATTAGTCGATCGGGGGCCCTGGTCGTCCTCTGCGATCGTCGTAGCTTTGGTGGATATGCAGGCGCCGGCTCGGGCATCTGTGGCTCCGGGAGTGTCGCTTCGGCTTCTTCGGCAGCTTCATCACCCCTAGACGGGACCAGTGGGAGGACCGATCCACCTGGGAAGGGGGCGGCTGTGGGGTGCGGCAGTGGGATGGAGGGTGGGATTGGTGGTGGGGGTGTGTGTGGAGATCCAGCGGGCGCCTGGTCCCATAGGGAGACTGTATCCTGTCAGCCGTCAGGGTACGCCACGTAGGCGTACTGAGGGTTAGCGTGGAGGAGATGGACCCTCTCGACCAATAGGTCCGACTTGGGCGCCCGCACATGTTTGCGGAGCAGGATGGGTCCAGAAGCTGCCAGCCAGGTTGGGAGCGAGGTCCCGGAGGAGGACTTCCTAGGGAAGACAAGGAAACGTTCGTGAGGTGTTTGGTTGGCCGTGATACACAGCAGTGACCGGATGGAATGGAGGGCATCCGGGAGGACCTCCTGCCAGCGGGAGACTGGGAGATTCCTGGACCGTGGGGCCAGTAGGACGTTCTTCCAGACCGTTCTGTTCTCCCTCTCTACCTCTCCGGTTTCCCGGGGGTTGTAACTGGTCGTCCTGCTCGAGGCAATGTCCTTGCTGAGCAGGAATTGACACAGTTCGTCGCTCATGAAGGAAGACCACCTATCGCTGTGTATGCAAGCGGGGAAACCAAAAAGCGTAAAGATACTGTGGAGAGCTTTTATGACAGTGGCTGCGGTCATGTCGGGACAGGGAATGGCGAATGGAAACCGGGAGTACTCGTCAATCACATTCAGGAAGTGCGTGTTGCGGTCGGTGGAGGGGAGGGGCCCTTTGAAGTCCAAACTGAGGCGTTTAAAGGGACGGGAAGCCTTTATCAGGTGCGCTTTCTCTGGGCTGCAGAAGTGCGGCTTGCACTCCGCGCAGATTTGGCAGTTCCTGGTGGCTGTCCTGACCTCCTCGATGGGGTAGGGCAGGTTGCGGGTCTTGATAAAGTGGAAAAAGAGAGTGACCCCCGGGTGGCAGAGGTCCTCGTGAAGGGCTCGGAGGCGGTCCACTTGTGTGGTGGCACATGTGCCGCGGGACAGGGCATCGGGAGGCTCGTTTAGCTTCCCGGAACGATACAAGATCTCGTAGTTGTAGGTGGAGAGTTAGATCCTCCACCGTAAGATCTTGTCGTTCTTTATCTTGCCCCGCTGTGCATTATCGAACATGCACATCGTTGGTCAGTGAGGAGAGTGAATCTCCTGCCGGCCAGGTAATGCCTCCAATGTTGCACAGCTTCTACTGTGGCCTGGGCCTCCTTTTCAACTGAGGAATGGCGGATTTCTGAAGCGTGGAGGGTGCGTGAGAAGAAGGCCACGGGTCTGCCCGCTTGGTTGAGGGTAGCCACCAGAGCTACGTCGGACGCGTCGCTCTTGACTTGGAAGGGGAGGGACTCGTCGATGGCGTGCATCGTGGCCTTTACGATGTCCGCTTTGATGTGGCTGAAGGCCTGGTGGGCCTCTGTCTACAGGGGAAAAACCATGGATTGGATTAGCGGGCGGGCCTTGTCCGCATAGTTGGGGACCCACTGGGCATAATAAGAGAAAAATCCCAGGCAGCGTTTCAGGGCCTTGGAGCAGTGAGGGAGGGGGAACTCCATGAGGGGGCGATAGCGTTCAGGGTCTGGGCCTATAACTCCATCATGCACTACGTAGCCGAGGATGGCTAGACGGTCGGTGCTGAACACGCCTTACTGGGCGGAACCAACAGGCAAGCTTAGCCAATGAAAACAGTACCTCCTACACCAATGGTCTTACAGCATTACAGGGTACCGTAATACCCCTAATACCGAATACCACACACACACAAACCTCACACACACACAAACCTCACACACACACACAAACCTCACACACACACAAACCTCACTCATACACATACAAGCCACACTCACACACAGACAAACATCACACTCACACCCACAAACCATTCACACTCACACGCACCCATACACCATACTCACACACACCCATACACCATACTCACACTCACACACACACCCATACACCACACTCACACACACACCCATACACCACACTCACACACACACCCATACACCACACACGCACCCATACACCACACACATACACACACACACACACCCATACACCACACACATACACACACCCATACACGACACTCACACACACACCCATACACCACACTCACACACACACCCATACACCACACTCACACACACCCACCCATACACCACACTCACACACACACCCATACACCACACTCACGCACACACACACCCATACACCACACACATACACACACCCATACACCACACTCACACACACACCCATACACCACACTCACACACACACCCATACACCACACTCAAACACACCCACCCATACACCACACTCACACACACACCCATACACCACACTCACGCACACACACACCCATACACGACACTCACACACACACCCATACACCACACACATACACACACCCATACACCACACTCACACACACACCCATACACCACACTCACACACACACCCATACACCACACTCACACACACCCACCCATACACCACACTCACACACACACCCATACACCACTCTCACAAACACACCCATACGCCACACTCACACCCATATACCACACTCACACACACACACACACACCCATACACCACACACATACACACACCCATACACCACACTCACACACACACCCATACACCACACTCACGCACACACACACTCATACACCACACTCACACACACACCCATACACCACTCTCACAAACACACCCATACACCACACTCACACACACACACACCCATATACCACACACACACACACACCCATACACCACACTCACACACACACACCCATATGCCACACACACACAAACCCATACACCTCACTCACACACACACCCATACACCACACTCACACACACACCCATATACCACACACACACAAACCCATACACCTCACTCACACACACACCCATACACCACACTCACACACACACCCATATACCACACACACACACACACCCATATACCACACACACACAAACCCATACACCTCACTCACACACACACCCATACACCACACACACACACCCATATACCACACACACACAAACCCATACACCTCACTCACACACAAACCCATACACCACACTCACACACACACCCATATACCACACACACACACACACCCATACACCACACTCACACACACACACACACCCATATACCACACACACACAAACCCATACACCTCACTCACACACACACCCATACACCACACTCACACACACACCCATATACCACACACACACACACACCCATACACCACACTCACACACACACCCATACACCACACTCAAACACACACCCATACACCACACTCACACACACCCATACACCACACTCACACACTCCCATACACCACACACACACACACATACACCACACTCACACACACACCCATACACCACACTCACACACACCCATACACCACACACACACACACATACACCACACTCACACACACACCCATACACCACTCTCACACACACCCCCATACACCACACTCACACACACCCATATACCACACTCACACACACACCCATACACCACTCTCACACACACCCCCATACACCACACTCACACACACCCATACACCACACTCACAAACACACCCATATACCACACTCACACACACACCCATACACCACTCTCACACACATCCCCATACACCACACTCACACACACACCCATACACCACACTCACACACACACCCATACACCACACTCACACCCATACACCACACACACACACACCCATACACCACTCTCACAAACACACCCATGCACCACACTCACACACACACACCCATATACCACACACACACACACCGATACACCACACTCACACACACACACACCCATACACCACACTCACACACACACCCATACACCACACTCACACACACACCCATACACCACACTCACACACACACCCATACACCACACTCACACACACACCCGTACACCACACTCACACACACACACACCCATACACCATATTCACACAGACACCCATACACCACTCTCACCCCCCCCATACACCACACACACACACACCCATATACCACACTCACACACACACCCATACACCACACTGACACCCATACACCACACACACACACACCCAAACACCACACTCACACACACACCCATATACCACTCTCACACACACACCCATACACCACTCTCACACACACACCCTTACACCACACTCACATACACACCCATACACCACACTCACACACACACACCCATACACCACACTCACACACACACCCATATACCACACTCACACACACACCCATACACGACACTCACACACACACCCATACACCACACTCACACACCCATACACCACACTCACACACACACCCATACACCACACTCACACACCCATACACCACACTCACACACACACCCATACACCACACTCACACACCCATACACCACACTCACACACACACCCATACACCACACTCACACACACACCCATACACCACACTCACACCGATACACCACACACACACACACACACCAATGGTCTCACAGCATTACAAGGTACCCTAATACCTCTAATACTGACTACCACACATACACAAACCTCACTCACACACACAAACCTCACACACAAACCTCACTCACACACACAAACCTCACACACACACAAACCTCACACACACACAAACCTCACTCATACACAAACAAGCCACATCCACACACAGACAAAGATCGCACTCACACCCACAAACCATTCACACTCACACGCACACATACACCATACTCACATTCACACCCATACACCACACACATACACACACACACACACCCATACACCACACACATACACACACCCATACACGACACTCACACACACACCCATACACCACACTCACACGCACACCCATACACCACACTTACACACACCCACCCATACACCACACTCACACACACACCCATACACCACACACATACACACACCCATACACCACACTCACACACATACCCATACACCACACTCACACACACACCCATACACCACACTCACACACACCCACCCATACACCACACTCACACACACACCCATACACCACACTCACGCACACACACACCCATACACCACACTCACACACACACCCATACACCACACACATACACACACCCATACACCACACTCACACACACACCCATACACCACACTCACGCACACACACACCCATACACCACACTCACACACACACCCATACACCACACACATACACACACCCATACACCACACTCACACACACACCCATACACCACACTCACACACACATCCATACACCACACTCACACACACCCACCCATACACCACACTCACACACACCCCCATACACCACTCTCACAAACACACCCATACACCACACTCACACCCATATACCACACTCACACACACACACACACACCCATACACCACACACATACACACACCCATACACCACACTCACACACACACCCATACACCACACTCACGCACACACACACTCATACACCACACTCACACACACACCCATACACCACTCTCACAAACACACCCATACACCACACTCACACACACACACACCCATATACCACACACACACACACACCCATACACCACACTCACACACACACACACCCATATACCACACACACACAAACCCATACACCTCACTCACACACACACCCATACACCACACTCACACACACACCCATATACCACACACACACAAACCCATACACCTCACTCACACACACACCCATACACCACACTCACACACACACCCATATACCACACACACACACACACCCATATACCACACACACACAAACCCATACACCTCACTCACACACAAACCCATACACCACACTCACACACACACCCATATACCTCACTCACACACACACCCATACACCACACTCACACACACACCCATATACCACACACACACACACACCCATACACCACACTCACACACACACCCATACACCACACTCAAACACACACAAATTCACACCACACTCACACACACTCATAAACCACACTCACACACACCCATACACCACACACACACACCCATACACCACACTCACACACACACCCATACACCACTCTCACACACACCCATATACCACACTCACACACACACCCATACACCACTCTCACACACACCCCCATACACCACACTCACACACACCCATACACCACACTCACACACACACCCATATACCACACTCACACACACACCCATACACCACTCTCACACACACCCCCATACACCACACTCACACACACACCCATACACCACACTCACACACACACCCATACACCACACTCACACCCATACACCACACACACACACCCATACACCACTCTCACAAACACACCCATGCACCACACTCACACACACACACCCATATACCACACACACACACACCGATACACCACACTCACACACACACACACCCATACACCACACTCACACACACACCCATACACCACACTCACACACACACCCATACACCACACTCACACACACACCCATACACCACACTCACACACACACCCGTACACCACACTCACACACACACACACCCATACACCATATTCACACACACACCCATACACCACTCTCACCCCCCCATACACCACACACACACACACCCATACACCACACTCACACACACACCCATATACCACACTCACACACACACCCATACACCACACTGACACCCATACACCACACACACACACACCCAAACACCACACTCACACACACACCCATATACCACTCTCACACACACACCCATACACCACTCTCACACACACACCCATACACCACACTCACACACACACCCATACACCACACTCACACACACACACCCATACACCACACTCACACACACACCCATATACCACACTCACACACACACCCATACACGACACTCACACACACACCCATACACCACACTCACACACCCATACACCACACTCACACACACACCCATACACCACACTCACACACCCATACACCACACTCACACACACACCCATACACCACACTCACACACCCATACACCACACTCACACACACACCCATACACCACACTCACACACACACCCATACACCACACTCACACCGATACACCACACACACACACACACACCAATGGTCTCACAGCATTACAAGGTACCCTAATACCTCTAATACTGACTACCACACACACACAAACCTCACACACACACAAACCTCACTCATACACAAACAAGCCACATCCACACACAGACAAAGATCGCACTCACACCCACAAACCATTCACACTCACACGCACACATACACCATACTCACATTCACACCCATACACCATACTCACACTCACACACACACCCATGCACCATACTCACACACACCCATACACCACACTCACGCACACACACACCCATACACCACACTCACACACACACCCATACACCACACTCACACACACACACACCCATATACCACACGCACACACACACCCATACACCACACTCACACACACATACACCACACTCACACACACCCATACACCATACTCACACACACACCCATACACCACTCTCACACACACACCCATACACCACACTCACACACACACCCATACACCACACTCACACACACACCCATACACCACTCTTACACACACACCCATACACCACACTCACACACACACCCATACACCACAATCACACACACACACCCATACACCACACCCACGCACACACACACCCATACACCACACTCACACCCATACACCACTCTCACACACACACCCATACACCACACTCACACACACACACCCATACACCACTCTCACACACACCCATACACCACACTCACACCCATACACCACACTCACACACACACCCGTACACCACACTCACACACACACCCATACACCACACTCACACACCCATACACCACACTCACACACACACCCATACACCACACTCACACACCCATACACCACACTCACACCCATACACCACTCTCACACACACACCCATACACCACACTCACACACACACCCATACACCACACTCACACACACACCCATACACCACACTCACACACACACCCATACACCACACTCACACACACCCATACACCATACTCACACACACAACCATACACCACACTCACACACACACCCATACACCACACTCACACACACACACCCATACACCACTCTCACAGACACACCCATACACCACACCCACACACACACCCATACACCACACACACACACCCATACACCACTCTCACACACACACACCCAAACACCACACTCACACACACCCATACACCACTCTCACACACACACACCCATATACCACACTCACACACACACCCATACACCACACTCACACACACACCCATACACCACACTCACACACACACCCATACACCACACTCACACACACACCCATACACCACACTCACACACACACCCATACACCACACTCACACACCCATACACCACACTCACACACAGACCCATACACCACACTCACACACCCATACACCACACTCACACACACACCCATACACCACACTCACACACACACCCATACACCACACTCACACACACCCATACACCATACTCACACACACAACCATACACCACACTCACACACACACCCATACACCACACTCACACACACACACCCATACACCACTCTCACAGACACACCCATACACCACACCCACACACACACCCATACACCACACACACACACCCATACACCACTCTCACACACACACACCCAAACACCACACTCACACACACCCATACACCACTCTCACACACACACACCCATATACCACACTCACACACACACCCATACACCACACTCACACACACACCCATACACCACACTCACACACACACCCATACACCACACTCACACACCCATACACCACACTCACACACAGACCCATACACCACACTCACACACCCATACACCACACTCACACACACACCCATACACCACACTCACACACACACCCATACACCACACTCACACACACACCCATACACTACACTCACACACACACCCATACACCACACTCACACACACCCATACACCATACTCACACACCCATACACCACACTCACACATACACCCTTACACCACACTCACACACACACACCCATACACCACACTCACACACCCATACACCCATACACCACACTCACACACACACCCATACACCACACTCACACACCCATACACCACACTCACACACACACCCATACACCACTCTCACACACACCCATACACCACACTCACACCCATACACCACTCTCACACACACACCCATACACAACACTCACACACGCACCCATACACCACACTCACACACACACCCATACACCACACTCACACACACCCATACACCACACTCTCACACACACCCATACACCACACACACACACCCATACACCACACTCACACACACACCCATACACCACACTCACATATGCACCCATACACCACTCTCACACACACATCCATATACCACACTCACACACACCCATACACCACACACACTGCACTCATACACCACTGACACAACACACCCACACGCAGACACTGCATTCACACTCATGCACACACACTGCACTCATACACCCCCCACACTTCACACTCATGCACACCATCCATACACACACTGCACTCACACGCCACACACACTGCACTCATACTGCACACACATACACACAATATCACACACCTCATACATATAACATTCACACATCACACACACACACTGCACTCATAGTCCATGCACACATCACAAACCACACACACAGCATTCACACACCTCACTCACACACACACCACACACACACACACACAAACATCCACACACACACTGCACACACTCACACACACTCACTGCACTCACACACACTCACTGCACTAACGCACACACTCACTGCGCTCACACACACAGTCACTGCACTCACACCTGCACACTCACACAACATCCACACACACCACTCACACACCACACCACATCCAAACATACTCACTGCACTCACTCATACACACACATCATTCACACACACTACACTCACACACCACACTCACTCAAATACACACATGCCACACTTACACAAATACACTCACATTCACAAAAATACACTCACAAACCACATTCACAAAAATACACACATCACACTCACACAGATATATTGACACACCACACTCCCACTCATACACCACACACACACTCAGACATCACACTCACTCAAATGCACTCACATACTCACACACAACATTCACACACCATACTCAAACACACACAACATTCACACACCACGCTCACACTGCACTCACGCACCTCACTCACTCACACCACACACCCAAACAACATCCACACACTCACTGCGCTCACTCTCAACACTCACTGCATTTACTCACACACACACACTCACTGCACTCACACACACAGTCACTGCACTCACACCTGCACACACACACAACATTCACACACACCACTCACACACCACACACAAACATACTCACTACACTCACACACACCCACACCACACTCACGCACCACCATCATACCTCACTCACACACTACACCCACACACTCACATGTCCACACACCACACACTCACATTCACACGCCCACACACACAGACACTCGCGTCCCCCCCCTTCCCCCCCCGCTTACATCCCAGTGGGTCCCAATCTCTCTCCGTGCCCACTTGTGTATCCCTTGGGATCCCTCCACCCACCCACTCCCTCTCCAGGCGCCTAAGGCAACCACTCTCATCCTGGGGCACCCCGACCCTTTCTCAGGCCTTGGCTCTGTCTCAGACTCCATGCCCCCCCCCCCCCCCCATACTGACCCCCCAAGGCCCGAGCTTCCTGTCCTCCAGTCTCACAGCTGTATTTACTGCCGTGCTCCTGTTAGCTGCAAAGGCAGAGACATAACCGCACATTTACACATTGTTGTTTGCTGGCTGCCATGGATACCACATTATAGCAGTGATTACACTTCAAAAGTACTTCATTGGCTTTAATGCTGATCAGGCAGGATCAGAATGAATGGCGAAGTGGGCTAGAAGGGCTGAAAGGCCTCCTCCTGCTCCTTTTCTCTATGTTTCTATATAAAGCACTTTGCAATGTCCTCAGGTTGTGAAAGGCACTAAATAAATGTCAGGTTTTATTTCCTTCCAGCACTTTGAAGCGATAGGTGGTGGAGGATAATGTGAAGTTCAAAAGAACTGGTACGGTAGCACAAGTGGATAGGACTGTGGCTTCACAGCGCCAGGGTCCCAGGTTCGATTCCCCGCTAGGTCACTGTCTGTGCGGAGTCTGCACATTCTCCCCGTGTCTGCGTGGGTTTCCTCCGGGTGCTCCGGTTTCCTCCCACAGTCCAAAGATGTGCTGGTTAGGTGGATTGGCCATGATAAATTGCCCTTAGTGTCCAAAAAGGTTAGGAGGTTTTATTGGGTTACGAGGATAGGGTGGAAGTGAGGGCTTAAGTGGGTTGGTGCAGACTTGATGGGCCGAATGGCCTCCTTCTGCACTGTATGTTCTATATTCTAACTGTGGCCGATGGGACTACTCCTCAGTTTTGATACCTGGGTTTTGATTCACTTGAAACTAATGGAACGGCAATCTCTGTTTTTCACATTTGCAGTATATATACAACCTGCGATTAGATCCTGTGTCTGGGAGGACCATGTAGTTGAGCAGAAACTGGGAGCACCGCTGACGAATGGAGCAGTGGTACACGGCCAATGTCCACTCGGTGCAAGCATCTGAGGCCATTATACAATTCACTGGGACTCATTTTTCAAACTTCCCGGGGCAGCTGCCTAAAGGAGGCCCTGGTTCCCTCGAGTGACCTCTCAGGGAGTCATTCGGGGAAATGTGATCCCGGAGTGAGGATCGGAGCTTGGGAACCTGCTCCCCTCGACATCCTTCAGTGGCCAGAACCTGGGCCAATCCCCAGCCGATTTCCTTTGGTAAACGTCACAAGGATAAAGGAAGACAGAGATGGACACACAATCTGTGTGGGGCACGAGGGTTGTGACCGGAAGCTTCGACACGTTTCGCATTTTTGGGAAACGACGCCGTCTCGGTCTTTTGGTTGAGATCGAGCGGAGGATCGGGGGTAATGCCCTTTCTTGTCAGCTTGGATCGAGTGTGTCGCTTTTCTGAAGATCTTGAATGGGATTGAATTTGAATTGGTTATTGGAGTGAGCAACGGGATCGATTAGGGGTACGGCCTGTCCACTACAACCTGGCTTTGTCACTCTGATAAAGGAATATACTTCTAAATAAAGAAGAGTGAACTATTTTCTGCTCAATTCCCTTCAGCATTCACATTTCTTTTGGAAAGGTGGTGGGAACGACTTCCTGGGTTTTGATATATCTTCCCCTGTATCCTCTTGTGATGAACGGTTACTGGAACACTGTATGTACCCTTGTCATCATGTAAGGTGATGTCCCCTTTAAGACCGGGCTTGGAACCCTGGGGAACTCCGCCTCCGGCTCCACCCATCTGGGAGCCGTATATAAGGGGCCGCCTTGTGGGCAGTGCAACTGTTAGCACGCGTCTCGGCACTAGTCTAATTTTTAGTTTAAAAAAGCCTTCTTTACTGTTTACACTCTAAGCGTTGTTATTGAGGGTACCACACCTCTGAAATTTAATCCGTGCTTATTAATTCAGAACAGTGAATCGCCATCAGCCACTTGGGCATTATCCTTCTCCCTTGTGGACATGGCAAGTGCTTTGGATCAGCTTGCTTAGCTTTTAATCAAAGACAATGGGCTCCAGTGGGAAGATCAAAAGGGCATTGTTCTGAAAGTTCAAAACTGCTCAGCTAATGATACAGCGCCACAGCGTTCGTACAGAGGCTGAGCACCTTCACTGATGAGTTTGTGGATTTTGCTGTTTGGATTGTTGCATTTCATTGAGCTGTTTGCTCATGTAATTATTCAGATATTGCTGTATAAACATTGCTAATTGTTGGTTGTGGATTTGTAAACATGTGCAGACAGCTGCGCCAGTGCTACCCCTGCCATTTAGCGCTGATGCATGAGATTTGTAGTCATTAAGTGCAGCGGTTGGGAGGATATTCATCGTCAGCTCTGTGTCAGATTGGCTTTCAAAAAGTACTTTTTTGGGGAGCAACGCTATTTGCCTGACCGCGCAATCCTGCAGTGGAAATATCAACTTTAGGAAAACTGTGCTGGACAAGTTCGCAACTGCAGTCTGAGTGTGGGGGAAGAGTTAATCAATGAAAAGCGTATTCTGGTGAATGAGAGGGAGCTGACACTGTATTGGAAAATGAAGAACTTTCTTGACAGAGACAGAATTGGCTTTTCCTTGAATATTGCAGGGGAGTTGGTGAAGTGGATAAATCAAGTCCTTAGGAACAGCAGCAGCTGCTTCTACATTTTGATGAAGTGAAATGTCCTTCATGTAGCAGTTTCTCACAAGTCCAGGACACGTGGGTAAGAAAATCTCTGTTTGAAATCATCTCCGATCCGACGTAGGTCCAGCTTTTGCTTGCTCTGCATTATTAGCTCAGCTGGCTGGACGACTGGTTCGTGATGCAGAGAGGTGGACAGCACGAGTTTGATTCCCACACCAAAAAGAGGTTATTCATGAAGGCTCTGCCTTCTCAACTTCGTCCCTTGCCTGAGGTGTGGTGATCCTCAGGTGAAATCACCACCAGTCAGCTCTTCCCCTTCAAAGGGGAAGGCAGCCTGTGGTCATCTGGGACTATTTGAACATAGAACATAGAACAAACAGTGCAGAAGGAGGCCATTCGGCCCATCGAGTCTGCACCGACCCACTCAAGCCTTCACTTCCACCCTATCCACGTAACCCAATAACCCCTCCTAAACTTTTTGATCACTAAGGGCAATTTATGGTGGCCCTTGTTTTTTTTAATCTATCCCATAATAGTAAAAATTAATTTTGATGCTTCGTTATATTCTTTCATTGGTGAATAAACACCTCAGCTGTGTTAGCCTGTTTAGGCTCTGATCTGTGTTTGACTTACCACCATTCCAAATTATAGGGCAGCGCACACATCATCCCAGATGTTGGTCACCTGCTGTGTAAATTTCCTCGCCTAAATTTGCCTTTCACAACCATGACCTTAAAATCAGGCTTGTCCGGCAGTTGAACCTTCGTGAAAAGCAAGAATGATTCTCCCATTCCAAAGAGCAACCACTTGATGTTGGCCGGCAATGCATTATCCATGGAGGCATTATCCAAATAAGATTTAGGACAAATAAGTCTGCTTGCATTTCTATCATATCTCACTGCATATAAATGTGCAAAGGACTTCCCACGATCAGTGGCAGGCAGAGAGATCTTACATAGGCAATGATATGGATTAATTGACGTAGGAGATTAGCTTGAGGAGTTCAGGATATATCTTTTATGTTGGCCTTTGGTACATCAGTATGCTGTTTGGGGGTTTACCCTCACGCTTAAATGTTCAACAGGCTGGGCCTGTATCCATTGGAGCTCAGAAGAGTGAGATTGGATCTCATTGAAATACCTGAGATTCTGAGGGAACTTGGCAGGGTGGTTGCTGAAGGAATGTTTCTCCTTGTGGGAGTGACCATGAACTAGGGGCCATAGTTTTAAAAATAAGAAGCGGCCCATTTAAGTCGGGGATGAGGAGGTTTTTTTTCTTCTGAAGGTTGTAAGTCTTTGGAACCCTCTTTCCCAGAGAACGGTGGGAGGCTGGGTCAGTGAACCTTTCCGAGGCAGAGGGAAACATGCTCTTGACTAACAAGGGGGGTTCAAAGGGTGTCGGGGGGTCGATGTGCAGGTGAGGTCACAGTCAGATCCGCCACGATGTTGTTAAACGGCAGGGCGTGCCCCAAGGGGCCAAATGGCCTACTCCTGCTCTTAATTCGGATGCTCATACGTTGAGGGAGTGCTGCACTGTCGGAGGTGCCACCTTTCGGAAGATTCAGGAGAATAAAGTCCACGTCGAGAATCGCATGACGCGATGTTGAAGAAGAGCAGGGGTTTTCTCCCCACACTCCTAGCCAATATTTATCCCCTTGACCAACATTTATTCAAACAAATTATCTGGGCCTGATCTTATGGGAGTTTGCCGTGTGAAAAATGGCTGCTGCCTACCCTACACAACAAGAGAAATTACTGGGCTGTGAGGCACTTTGGTACATCCTGAGGCCTCAAAAGCTCTAAGTAAATGCAATCTTCTTTTGTTCTGTTGTGCCAGTGTCAGCCCGTAGAGCTTTGTTTTTTTCTTACATGGGGAAACAGATTGCTCATCAATAATGAAGGGTGTTGAAAGATTAATGCCTTGTGGGACCTTGAAGGAACTCATTCAAAATCTTACTTTGAAACTCATAGAAAGGCAGGGCAGTACGGAAAGCTAAACCTTTACCGTCACACACCGGAAGCCACTGCCACATTCCTGTTCCAAAGTAGTGCAGCACGGTGGCGCAGTGGTTAACATTGCTGCCTCACGGAGCCAAGGTCCCAGGTTCGATCCCGACTCTGGGTCACTGTCCGTGTGGAGTTTGCTCGTTCTCCCCGTGTTTGCGTGGGTTTCGCCCCCGCAACCCAAAGATGTGCAGGGTAGGTGGATTGGCCACGCTAACTTGCCCCTTAATTGGAAAAAATTAATTGGGTACTCTAAATTAAAAAAAAAAACATGGAGACTTTTAAATTTATCATTAGAATTAAACAAAATAATTTTAAAATAAATTTATAAAACAAACAAACAAAAAAAAATTCCTGTTCCAAAATGTGCCCAAGGCTGCAATGCTAGTTACAGACGGTTAACGTGTTCAATAAATCAAAAGGCGGCAGAAAAACAGAAAGTTTTGTGATGAGGACGGAAAATACTATCGAGGGTGTGCACAGGTTTCCACAGTAATGTGTTCCCAAACACTTACACTGCATGTCCTGGGCAACAACAACAACTTGCATTTACATGGTGCCTTTAATGTCGCCAAACACCCCAAGACGTGTGTCACCGGATACGCATTGTCAAACAAAATTTGACACAAAGTCATATGCGGAGGTGTGAAAGACAGGCGACAAAAAGCCTGGCCTGGGAGGCACTTTAAAATGACTCTCTTCGATGAGGAGAGAGAGAGATAGAGATGGTAAGGCTGGGAAGTTCAAAGGTGGAAAGCCAGCGCTTAGGGCCTCGGCTACTGAAGGCACGGCTGTCAAGGGTGAGGTGACGAAAACCGGTGACGAGCGAAAGGCTAGGGTTGGAGGAGCCCAGAGATCGGAGAGCCTTGGAGGGCTGGGGGAGATTGGAGAGATGGGGAGATGGTGCAGAGGAACTAGGGTAGGCCACGCATCTCGGCAGGCTTGTTTTGACATTCTGCTTGTTAAGGCTGGTCTGAATGCTAACCTCGCCTGCCAGATTCGGTTCCGTGACCCCTTATATCCCTTCTTGAAAATAAATCCATCAACCTCAGTTTTGAAATTTTCCAGTCACCCTCGGTGAGAGTTTTCCAGATTCCACCGCCCTCTGTGTGACAAAATGGTTCCTAACCTCGCCCCCGTGTACAAATTACCCCATGAAGGGCCTGGGAAAATACTGGGATATTCATAGTACTTGTCATGAGCACTAGTTATCCCAAAATATGTTACGGCCAATTGCCATGTGAGTGTCCCTTTAAGAAAGGTTTCGTCCCTTATCATGTGACTTGTAGCACATTGGGCTGCGGCTGTCAGACTACAGGAGGGAGATAAATCACTTGGTTGCATGGTGTACCGAAAACAACCTCTCTCTAAATGTTGGAAAGACCAAGGAACTGATCATCGACTTCAGGAAGCAGAGCACGACACACGCTCCTGTCTGCACCAATAGCTCCGAAGTGGAGATGGTCGATAGCTTTAAGTTCCTGGGGGTCACCATCACCAACAGTCTATCGTGGTCCACTCACGTTGATGCAACAGTCAAGAAAGCCCAACAACGTCTCTACTTCCTACGGAAGCTAAAGAAATTCGGCATGTCTGCATCGACTCGCACAAACTTCTACAGATGTGCCATAGAGAGCATCCTATCCGGCTGCATCACAGCCTCGTATGGCAACTGCTCGGTCCTAGATCGCAAGAAACTGCAGAGTGTGGCGAACTCAGCCCAACGCATCACACAAGGTTGCCACCCCCACATTGATTCTGTCTGCACCTCCCGCTGCCTCAGGACGGCAGACAACATTATCAGAGACCCCTCCCACCCAGGCATTACCTTCTTCCAGACCCTTCCATCAGGCAGAAGGTACAGAAGTCTGAAGACTCGAACATCCAGACATAGGAACAGCTTCTTCCCCACAGCTACAAGACTCCTCAACGACTCCCCCTCGGACTGATCTGTTCCCTGTAAGAACACTATTCACGACGCCCTATGCTGATCTTGCTCATGTATTTGCTGTGTTTGGCCCCTTGTTCCGCACTGTAACCAATCACTGTTTGTCGATGTAACATTTGTCAATGTTCTCTATTGATTATTCTCTTTGTCGACTATGTACACACTGTGTACGTTCCCTCGGCCGCAGAAAATACTTTTCACTGTACTTCGGTACATGTGACAATAAATCAAATCAAATCAAATCAAAATCAAATCATGTGAGAGGGTATTTTTTTAAGGTTTCAGTTTGAGTTTGACTCCTTTGGATTGTAGAAGGAGAAAGAAATGTTTTTCTCTGTTTTCGTTTTAAAAGCTGAACCAGGAAAAAGCCCATTGGTTGTGGCTAACTGCCTTGGTAACTTGGAAGATATAGGGCGGGATTCTCCGACCCCCCCCGCCGGGTCGGAGAATCCCCGGGGGGGGCGGCGTGAATCCCACCCCGCCGCTCCGACGCCGGCTGTCAAAACCAATTCCACGTGCCTTCATTTTTGTAACTATCTCTCATGTGGAACCTTACTGAATTCCTTTATCTACATATCTTCTCAAAAAACTCAACGATGTTTGCTAGACATTGATTGATTGATTATTGATTGTCACGTGTACCGAAGTACAGTGAAAAGTATTTTTCTGCAGCCAAGGGAGCGTACACAGTACGTATATACATATTAGACAAAACGAATAATCGGCAAAGTACATCAACAAATAAGTAATTGGTTATAGTGCGGAACAAAGGCCAAACAAAGCAAATACATGAGCAAGAGCAGCATAGGGCGTCGTGAATAGTGCCTTACAGGGAATAGAACTTGTACTTTGCAAATCCAAGCTGCCTCTCTCTGATGAGCTCCTGTCTGTCCAAATGCTCAATCACTCTGTCCCCAATAACATGATTCTGCTAATTTGAACACAGGAGACAATCAACCGGCCCACGTTTTTGAGTTCATCTCCTCGACCCTTCTTAAATATTTTGAATAAACAGAGCTGATACTTTGCCAGTGCCAGACGCGTCAATAAAAAGGCTGCCATGTCCAGGATGGTAAGTGCACCAACTATTTTGGGCACTTCAATGGTTCCCTCTCACCTCATTAATCAATTCACTAACATAAAAATCTTTGCCGCTTTCAAGCAAAGCTGGGTCTTCAAGAAGCCTCAATGATCTCTTTGCAACTCACTGAAGTTTAATTACCTCAGTGATCGTAACATGGTGTGTGTAAATTGGGAGCTAACTGTTCATTTTCCTCCCTCGTCTCTGCCACACTTTCAGAAGGTGTTAAAAACCTTTTATTCGATTGAAAAGTATCTCAATTAACAGCAGTGCAGAATTTATAAGTGGAAACTCCGGCACTTGTACATCGAACCTATGTATAAAACCACATGTTGATTATGTTCTATTTTTCGGTTTAATCATTCATTGCATATGGTGGATACAAACAAACAAAACAAAGAACAAAGAAATGTACAGCACAGGAACAGGCCCTTCGGCCCTCCAAGCCCGTGCCGACCATACTGCCCGACTAAACTACAATCTTCTACACTTCCTGGGTCCGTATCCTTCTATTCCCATCCTATTCATATATTTGTCAAGATGCCCCTTAAATGTCCCTATCGTCCCTGCTTCCACTACCTCCTCCGGTAGTGAGTTCCAGGCACCCACTACCCTCTGTGTAAAAAACTTGCCTCGTACATCTCCTCTAAACCTTGCCCCTCACACCTTAAACCTATGCCCCTAGTAACTGACCCCTCTACCCTGGGAAAAAGTCTCTGACTATCCACTCTGTCTGTGCCCCTCATAATTTTGTAGACCTCTATCAGGTCGCCGCTCAACCTCCTTCGTTCCAGTGAGAACAAACCAAGTTTATTCAACCTCTCCTCACAGCTAATGCCCTCCATACCAGGCAACATCCTGGTTAATCTCTTCTGCACCCTCTCCAAAGCATCCACATCCTTCTGGTAGTGTGGTGACCAGAATTGAACACTATACTCCAAGTGTGGCCTAACTAAGGTTCTATACAGCTGCAACATGACTTGCTAATTTTTATACTCAATGCCCTGGCAAGCCTTCTTGACTACCTTCTCCACCTGTGTTGCCCCTTTCAGTGATCTGTGGACTGTACACCTAGATCTCTCTGACTGTCAATACTCTTGAGGGTTCTGCCATTTACTGTATATTCCCTACCTGTATTAGAACTTCTAAAATGCATTACCTCACATTTGTCTGGATTAAACTCCATCTGCCATCTCTCCACCCAAGTCTCCAAACGATCTTAATCCTGCTGTATCCTCTGACAGTCCTCATCGCTATCTGCAATTCCACCAATCTTGTGTCGTCCGCAAACTTACTAATCAGAACAGTTACATTTTCCTCCAAATCATTTATATATACTACAAACAGCAACGGTCCCAGCACTGATCCCTGTTGAACACCACTGGTCGCAGCCCTCCAATTAGAAAAGCATCCTTCCATTGCTACTCTCTGCCTTCAATGACCTAGCCAGTTCTGTATCCATGTTAAGTTGATATGGGTGCAGGGCACAGCTTAGTGATAGGAGCTAGGGCACGTATCTGCATATATATTGCCACATTAATCACTCGTGCACAATGTTACAACCTGCCTCGTTGCTCTGTCAGAAGGCTGTGAGGGGTGGGCTCATCTGGGCTGGGCTGGCTGCAGGAAGGGTGCGGGTGGTGGGGGGGGGGGGTGTGTGGAATTGACGGACAATGTCAGTACATTTCACCTCATTCCTGAATTCCTTGTGGTCCCTTGCTTTCTGAATAACTGAATCCTATGAGCTTTAATTGAGATATTGGCCGAGGAGAAATCTGGATCCAACCCTCTGGTTCCTGAGGTGGTAAGGGTGATGGATTAAAGTTAGCCTGACCAGAAGATACAAAGGAGCAAAATCCCAGCAATTATCTAAGGTCTGATAAGTTACCACGGGCTGCCGAACATATGAAACATGGTACAGGTGAAGGAAAGCTACTTTCAGTTCCCAGCAAAGTTAGGAATCTGGCCATCTATCTGTCGTGTTCTGTAATTTGGAATAACACAAGCTGCCACTTGATGCAGTTTCGAGTAAAAGATGCTCCAGACTTTGAAGTGAGTTCAATGTGTTTTATTGAACTATTAGCACAGTTCTCAATGAGTTCGACTCTCTGCTAATCTACATGTAGTAACTCAATCTAACTGAACCAGCCTTGCTCTAAGCCACGTGCTGGGGTGTGATGCTGAGGATACACCCTGTCTCACTCTGTAGATGTTGGTCTGTAGAAAGAGGCGGGGTGTGAGTGCCTCATCCCTTTTATAGTGAGATACCACCACTGAGTGTCCTGACTGCTCATTGGTCATGTCCTATTCTATGTGTTCATTAGCTGCATGTTTGCATATCATGACACTATCTTGTCTCTCGATTTAGCATTGGGGTTTATTCAACTCTTCAATCTGAAGCTTCAGTCGCAATTGATCAAGGGGTCATCGGCCATTTTCCTCCTTGAAGGAAACCTTCCACCAAATTGTAAGATGCTGTGAAGCCTCTGGAATGGGAGGAACATGATTTAGATGCTGTGAAGATGGTAAATAGGATTATCTACGGTATAATTTCAGCATCAGAAGAATCGGGAAATGCGATTGGGTGGAGAATCTGTTTAGATGCCGGAATTACACTCTGCACGGACAGTAAACGCCATTGGCATATCATTAGCGGGCCTCCGCGATGCTCCACCTGCACTGGGGCGAAGTCCCAACAGCGAGGCCCACTTGTGCTTTTAAAGACTGTGAAACAGGCGCCATGGCTGCTGAGGGAGGGAGAGGAGGTACAGAAAGTGTCCAACATCGCCATAGTTTGGTGACAGCTGTGCCGCTAGTCGGGGGGCTTCTGCCAGGGCTGCCGGTGCAGCCCGGAGGTGGGATGAGGGGTCGGGGTGGATGGGCACGGAACATCATTTCCCCGGCCTGCAAAACAGCCACCTTGCTGCGCACGTCGCTGTCAGCCCACTGTGAACTTGATGCCACAGGTTGTATGGGTGTCCCCCCAGGCCACCCCCCTGAGGTGCTCTCTGGCCCCAGCCGACCCATCAGCAGGGTTGGGCGTATACCAGCACAGCCAGTGTCATCTTGTTGGCTGGGATGAGTGTGTGTGGGGAGTGGTGTGTGTATGTGCGGCTGCAGCTTGTCAGAGTGTCAATCACGGACCCGGCGAATCCCGCACCGTTACTCAGTGGAATCGATTGTGTTCCACGTGTCACTGGGGCTAGCCCCTCAACGGTCGCTGTATCGGTCCGGGTGCGGCGCCAGCTTTGCTAGCGTGTAAGTCCACGAATCCTGCCCCGACGTCAACAGAACGGAGAATTCCGCCAAGTGTCTCTGTATCTACCGTATCATATTTAAACAATCATTTTAAACACTTGAATTATCGCACCCCTTCCACCATATAAATTTAACAAAATGCAGGCCAGGTTCATGCAGTTGGTCCTCGCAATTCAACCCTTCATGCCCTGGTGTCATCCTGGTGAATCTGCGCTACACCAAGACCTTTCGTGAGATTCGATATCCAAACCCGAACGCATTACTCCAGATGTGGACTGAGAAAGTCTCTGTGCAGCCAAAACATGAGGGGGCAGCACAGCTGCACAGTGGTTAGCACAGTTGCTTCACAGCTCCAGGGTCACAGGTTTGATTCCCGGCTTGGGCCACTGTCTGTGCGGAGTCTGCACGTCCTCCCCGTGTCTGCGTGGGTTTCCTCCGGGTGCTCCAGTTTCCTCCCATAAGTCCAAAGATGTGCAGGTTAGGTGGATTGGCCATGATAAACTGCCCTTAGCATCCATAAAGGTTAGGTTCGGTTACAAGGTTATGGGGATAGGGTGGGGCATAGGCTTAAGTAGGGTGCTCTTTCCAAGAGCTGGTGCAGACTCGATGGGCCGAATGGCCTCCTTCTGCACTGTAAACTCTATGACCTATGACTTTGCTCACTTTCGGAATTCCAGTCCCCTGGAGATAAAGGGCAGTTTTCCATTTGTCTTTTCTGTCTCTCCAGCTTTCTTCCCTCTTTCCTCAAAGGATCAGAGTAGCGTTGAAGTACAATTTCTCGAACAGTAACAACACACTGGTGACTTATACCAGTAGCCGTTGTGTATGTGGTGTCAGCTTACCCCACTCCCCACTCCTCTCTATTCCAGAAATAATGAGACTAATTGCAACATCCCAATGTCGGAGGTCAACTAGCTTACCAGTTATAAACTAGGCTGTGTCTTTACCCATGGAGTTCATAGAATGACACAACACAGAAAGAGGCCATTCAGCCCATCATAGAATCTCTACAGTTCAGAAAGAGGCTATTTGGCCCATCAAGTCGATACCAAACCTCTGAAAAAGCACCCTGCCTAGTGTAAGGATCCTCCTGTTCAATCCCTGTCTGCTCCCTTTTTCCCCATTGAATTTCCATTAATCTTTTCACGATTGTCATTTTTGTCCATGGGTGATTAATGCCTTTAAGACCAAGCTACTTACCTTTAATTTAAAAGCAGGAAACTCCAGCAGGATGTGCTGTTTGGTCAGTGAGGACCCGGACTGACTGGCTTGGCAATGAGCTGTCCCCAAAAGCCGGGTTCTTCTGGGGGATGGGCAGTGATTGGTTCTGCTGGTTCTGGGATGTTCCTTCGTGTGACCAGGTTTTAGTTTTGTTTTGATTCCAGCAGCCTGGAGGATCACAGCCCTGATTTCTTTCTCATCCACTGGATTCTTTCTGAAGGTACAAGGTAAAAACGTCTCTCTCTGCATAACCAGACTGAATGGCAAAAACAGCAGGCAGGGTTCAGATGTTTAAAAACCATTTTAAATTTCGTGTTGGGGGGACTCTGTTCTTACCTCAGTAAGGCTGTTGTTAATTCTGGTGGAGTTGGAACCCAATAAGAATTAAACAGGCTTGAGGCTGTTATTTGAATGAAGGCTCAGGTTGATAAAAGTCAAAGCGCCTCTCCAGAGGAAAGTCTATTGCCTGGGAGTACTGACTGAATGCTGCCACCAACGGACCATCTCCAACAGTACACAGGTGGCTTTGATCCCTCGGCATCCTGGGAAGACAGCTTGTTGCAACGACTTCACCAGAAGCAAAGACACTCTTCTTTCATTTCATATTAATCCCCTTCTTATTTCCACCCTTTCCCCTCCCTCTGTGTGTGTCTGCCTTGTGTGTGTTTGGGTAGAGGGTCGGATGGTAAAAGGGGGGAGGAGTAGATTAGCTGACCGTTATTCCGTCATAATTACTGCATATTTCAACTTTGTTTCTGTTATAAATAAACAGTTATTGTGTTCAACATACAAAACTATTGAGCAGTCAAGGGGCCAAAGATGTTTATACAAATTAATGGTTAATTCACTTGCGTTGGGACCCCAGTATCTGCGGGCTGGAATCAACCGCTCAGTAACCTAGGGTGCCGTAACACCAGGCCCACTCCCCTGCCCTATCCTTACCTTTGAACACTAAGGGGCAATTTAGCACGGCCAATCCGCCTAACCTGCACATCTTTGGACTGTGGGAGGAAACCAGAGCACCCGGAGGAAACCCACGCACACACGGGGAGAAAGTGAAAACTCCACACAGACAGCCACCCGAGGCCAGAATTGAACCTGGGTCCCTGGAGCTGTGAAACAACAGTGCTAACTACTGTGCCACCGTGCCGCCTACTGGCTTCGCCGGTGCTGGCATTCTTAAACAGCCATCCAATTATTCCCTCTTACCCGCTCTTGGCCCATGATTCCCTCCAGGAGTCAATGACCCCATGGCGTATTTACCCAGAAAAGGAACGCAGTTGATCACCCGTTAATCGAGGGCGTTCTTATTTAGGGACAGAGCGAAGCAGTATTGCAGCTCTGATCACCACAGAGCTGTCAGGGGTTAGGATGATAGCAGCAGCAAGTGTGAACCTGGTTCAATCGCATCTGTTGCAAAATTAATTTTGTCATTATTCTTAATGCTGTAAACTGGAAAGGGGAACATGCTGTGTGCTCTCGCTCACAAACTCACGAATGTGTGACATGGGACAGATGAATCATTTAGGATTATGCTAATTGAACAATTAAATCTTAACACCTGTCAAGACTCACTTATTTAGAATTGGACTCACATACTCTGTTTCTTCCCTCTTATTCTATCCGTCTGTTTTGAAACGATACAAAGTCCCACATATTCGAAGGAGGGGGCACTCGCATCCAATTTCCTTGACAATTATTCAAAGTCTTAATAAGGGCTATTAGCTTTGTCTTTTTTAATGATATTAGCAAGAGAGTAAATGTATAAAAGATAGGAAGCAACGCTAGTGGACTGCGATAATGGACTGTTTGGCTGTATGAAATGCTGGTCGTGAACTCGCTAATGGATTAATAGCATTATTGAAAACGAAGCAAAAAAGTCATTATGGGTTCATTGAGGTTTTGTTAAAATCACAAATGAAGGAACGTACACAGAATTCTAAAGTGAACGCTTTGCTTCCTTTCTGGACCTGATCTGTTCATGGGAAGGAAGACTTCAGTTCATTGAAAGATACAAGAGAGGAATTCCTTGCCTGAGGCACAGGTGCAGTGGGCCATAAGAACATAAGACATAGGAGTAGAATTAGGCCACTCGGCCCATTCGAGTCTCCTCCACCATTCAATCGTGGCTGATATTTTCTCATCTCCATTCTCCTGCCTTCTCCCCATAACCCCTGATCCCCTTATTGATCAAAAACCTATCAATTTCTGTTTTAAAGACACTCAGTGATTTGGCCTCCACAGCCTTCTGCGGCAGAGTTCCACACATTCACCACCCTCTGGCTGAAAAAATTCCTCCTCGTCTCAGTTTTAAAGGATCGTCCCTTTAGTCTGAGATTGTGTCCTCGGGTTCTAGTTTTTTCTACAAGTTTAAACATCCTCTCCACGTCCACTCTATCCAGGCCACGCAGTATCCTGTAAGTTTCAATAAGATCCCCCCCTCATCCTTCTAAACTCCAACGAGTGCAGACCCAGAGTCCTCAACCGTTCCTCATATGACAAGCTCTTCATTCCAGGGATCTTTCTTGTGAACCTCCTCTGGACCCTTTCCAAGGCCAGCACATCCTTCCTTAGATACGGGGCCCAAAACTGCTCACAATACTCCAAATGGGATCTGACCAGAGCCTTATTTAGCCTCAGAAGTACATCCCTGGTCTTGCATTCTAGCCCTCTCGACATGAATGCTAACATTGCATTTGCCTTCCTACAAAGAACAAAGAACAAAGAAAGGTACAGCACAGGAACAGGCCCTTTGGCCCTCCAAGCCTGCACCGACCATGCTGTCCGACGAAACTAAAATCTTCTACACTTCTGGGGTCCGTATCCCTCTATTCCCATCCTATTCATGTATTTGTCAAGCTGCCCCTTAAACGTCACTATCATCCCTGCTTCCACCACCTCCTCCGGCAGTGAGTTTCAGGCACCCACTACCCTCTGTTTAACAACAACTAACTACCGACTGAACCTTGTTATGGGGCGAGGTGTTTTCAGAACCCTAATATGTTCAACCAACCTCCCCCTTTAATGGATTGTTGCTTTTGAAGCACATGGCTTGTTCCCCAGGTGTGATATTACAATTATGGACACGTGGTTTTTAACACAAATCAATGTTTATTCTATGAACTCAACTTAACCCTTTTAAATAAATATTGGATCTCTTAACACCCCTTACTTCAAAGGTAACCCCGAAAATAATACAACACTAAATAATCCTTCAGTTATTCCTTTCAACATCCAAGAGAGACTTAACACCTTTGAACAGAACCACATCAGGTTAAAGGCATTACTTTTATGAGTTTAAATCGCCCAAATGATCCACAGATAGTCTTTCATGGCAGAGATCACAGCATATCCAGCTCACTGCAAACACAGACACTCCCAAGCTCTTTTCCTCAAAACTGAAACCAAAAGCAGAAGTGAGCTCAGCTCCCCTCAACCTCTGACATCACTTCAGTAATATGATAATCTCCATTCCTTAAAGGTACATTGCTTAAACATCCATTTCTTAAAAGTACTCTCACATGACACCTCCCCCCAAGAAAAAAAAATAAACCATCAACTTCAAGATGGTTTCATTTTTCACTTTTGCACCATCCACTAAGAAATGTACACAGTAAATATGCCTTTTCGTTTTTAAAAAAAACACACACGCAAACAGGCATAATAATATAGTCCATCTTTCCCGTTCTTCTTCCTCCAAGCGAAATCCTTCTCGATTAACAGTCTCTTTGAACAAGAAAGTCTCTGCACGATCCATCCATTCCTCTACTCCTCGGCATTTCTCTTTGGAATCAGATACTTTAGTTCAATCTGATCACAGAGTCCCTTGCAATTCTCCAATACAGGAGCATTGGTGATCACAGCTTTCAGGCAGTCAAATGCCTGTTGAATGTCTGCTATCCATTGAAATTCTTGACGTTTCTTTAGCAAGTCCATCAGTGGAGTAATCACGCTACAAAACCTTTGCACAAATGTTCGATCATATCCACTCATGCTAAGAAATCGCATTATTTCCCTTCGTCTTGAGGGTATCGGAAACTCCGCAAGGAAAGTGATTTGGGCTCCTCCAAATTCACATTCGGCGAGGTTCATCACCAAACCCGCCACCTGAAGTCGATCGAAGAACTCCATACGATGTTTTAAATGTTCTTTCCATGTCTGGAAGTTGGAAATAAAAACTGTATATCCCAATGCAATCCTTCAAACGTGGGATAGGATGAGAGTCCGTTCTTGTAACTGCATTCACCTTTCGATAGTCCACACACAACCATTGGGTACCGTCTGGATTAGGTACCATCACTATGGGTGAGCTCCATTAACTGCAACCCACTTCAATTATGCCATTTTTAAGCATATTCTCAATCTCTCTGTTAACCTGTGCCAATTTTAAAGGATTAAGTCTGGATGTTGTTTGATAGGAACAGCATTTCCCACATCTACACCATGAATAGCCATTTTAGTACTTCCCAATTTATCTCTACAAACTTGCCCATGTGATATCAATAACTCTTTCAGGTCAGTTTGTTTTTCCTCTGGAAGGTAACTTAACAATTCATCCCAATTTTTAAGAACATCCTCATTTTCCAATTTAATTTGAGGTATGTCAAATTCACAGTCATCTGGATTTGGTTCGTCACTTTGAATTTGAATCATTAAAACCTCCTTTTCCTCTCCTTCCCTTTCAAAGTACCTTTTAAGCATATTCACATGACACACTCGGTGAGTCTTCCTTCTATTTGGTGTTTTTACCACATAATTCACCTCACTTAATTTCCTTTCAATCTGATATGGTCCACAAAACCTTGCTTTTAAAGGCTCACCTCCCACTGGTAACATCACTAAAACTTTATCCCCACTGGCAAAACTACGAACTTTGGATTTCTTGTCCGCTACCCGTTTCATCACATTTTGTGCAACTTTCAAATGTTTTCTAGCCAATTCATCTGCTCTATTTAATCGTTCCCTAAAATTTGACACGTAATCTAATAGTGTAATTTCAATTTCTCACCCACCAATTTTTCCTTAATCAATTTAAGTGGTCCTCTTACCTCATGACCAAAAATTAGTTCAAAAGGACTAAATTTGGTAGACTCATTAGGTGCATCCCTAATTGTAAACAATACGAATGGGATTCCTCTATCCCAATCCTCTGGATAATCTTGACAATATGCCCTCAACATTGTCTTTAATGTCTGATGCCACCTTTCTAACACTCACTGCGATTCTGGATGGTACACAGTTGATTTAAATTGTTTTATTCCTAAGCTATCCATAACTTCTTTGAATAACTTTGAAGTAAAATTTGATCCTTGATCCAATTGAATTTCTGTGGGTAGTCCTTATCTAGTAAAGGATTTAAGTAACTCCTCCACAATCCTTTTAGCTGTAATATCACATACTGGAATGGCCTCTGGAAATCTAGTAGACACATCCATTATAGTCAAAAGATATTGATTCCCACTTTTTGTTTCAGGAAGCAGTCCTACACAATCAATTAGGACCCTCGTAAAAGGTTCCTCAAATGCTGGAATGGGTATTAAGGGTGCTGGTTTTATCACTGCTTGAAGTTTCCCTATCACTTGACATGTGTGACATGATTGACAAAATGTAACGACATCTTTATGTCGTCCAGGCCAATAAAAATGTTTCTGGATTTTAGCTTGAGTTTTCTTTATTCCCAAATGACCTCCCACTGGTACCTCATGTGCAACTCGCAACACCTCCCTTCTATACCCTACCGGCAATACTACTTGATGAACTTCGGCCCACTTTTCATCCGCCTGCATATGTACAGGTCTCCATTTTCTCCTCAAGACATCACTTTTACGGTAATAACACTCTGGTATACTCTCAGATTCCTCTTCCGTATATGCTTTCTGATATATCCATTTTATTTCTACATCTTTCTGTTGTAACTCTGCCAATTTTCCTGAACTAAAAATATCCGCCTCATCCTCAACCTGTTCTTGTTCTTTTTCAACCATCTGATCAAAAATTGTTTCTGATAATTGCACTTCAACTTCATCTCCACTCTTTGATTTCTCCTCTTGTCTTAACCTGTGACTTTATGACCTTGTTACTACACAATCCAGAAAAATCCCAGGATATTCGTCCTTCAACCCTTCAGTTGTCTGATTTTCCACTGGCTTATCAACCACAGTAGGCATCACTCCCACCTGCGATCCAGCTATATCATTCCCCAAGATAAACTGTATTCCTGGACAAGATAGTTTATCTATTACTCCTATTACAACTTCACCACTCTTCACTGGACATTCCAACCTTACCTTATATAATGGAACGCTACTCCTCTCACCATGAATTCCACATATCACCACCTTTTCTGGCAACATTCTTCCCAAACTACATAATTCCTCATCTCTTACCATTAAAGATTGACTAGCCCCTGTATTTCTTAAACTGACTTCTTTACCTGCTCCTCCTGATACACATGAGTAAACTTTACCCACACAAGTAAATTCTTTAAAGACATCTGGCACCTTCTTAACAGTTACTTCTTGAACAGGCTGTACAATCATTTGCACCTCCTTCGCTTCCCTTGGGCGTTCCTTTACCACTCTCACAAATCCCACTGTCTTATCCTGTTTTACCACATCAGCCTTTCCAGTGCTTTTCTTCAACCACCAACACTGTGACTTTACATGGCCTAGTTTATTACAGTGAAAACATTTGAAACATTTCATTTCTTTTCCACCCTCCTGGATTTCTTTTTTAATCTGAGGTACACTCTCTTTATTGTCTCCCACCAGATCACCTTTACCTTTACCACCTCATGTCCCCAGTTTCTATCCCTCACCGGCTGAAACTGATGTCGGAAACCAAGCCTTGATTTATGAACTAATACATAATCACCTGCCATTTCTGCTGCTAATCTCGCAGTTTTAACCCTCTGTTCTTCCACATGAGTTCTCACTACATCAGGAATTGAATTTTTAAACTCCTCCATAAGTCTAATTTCTCTGGGAGCTTCAGACGTTTGGTCTATTTTCAAAGCCCTTATCCACCTATCAAAATTACTCTGTTTCAGCCTTTCAAACTCCATATATGTTTGACCAAATTCTTTCCTTAAATTTCTAATAGTGGAATAGATAGTGGAATTTGAATTCAATAAATGTCTGGAATTAAAAGTCGAATGACCATGAAACCATTGTCAATTGTTGTAAAAACCCGTCTGGTTCACTAATGTCCTTTAGAGAAGGAAATCTGCCGTCCTTACCTGGTCTGGCCTACATGTGACACCAGACCCACAGTAATGTGGCTGACTCTTAAATGCCCTCAGGGATGGGCCCAGCGAGCGACGCCCATAGTCTATAAACGAATAAAGAAAAAAAAATGTATTGGCCTATGTACAATACTCTGCCCAAGGCAGTAACTCTCTCCCAATCCAGTCCTTATTGGGACAACCAACAACTCCAGGCCTAAGTGTAGATATTTAACGAGCTCTGGGTGGCCTCTGCGTCCTACCTGGGAGGCTTGTACACCATTGGCGGGATTCCCCATTGTCCGACACCAACGGCCGGAGATTTGCCGGGTCCGTGGCCGCGCTTGCGGATGGCCACGACTTGCAGCGGTCGCGCCATGCAACATGACGCTGGCCACGCGCAGACGCGGCCTGCCAGATAGTGTCCCCCTGTACCCCACTTCACCACCCCCGGACCACACCCCACCAGACCCCCCAACCCCCGCCAAACCAGCCCCCCCCCCCATCAGCGGAATGGCTCCCCTACCCCCTGACTGACGGCGCTGGACGCAATCCGCAGCCGATGCACAAGGATGGCGAAAACTCAGAGCACACGTGTCCCGCGCCATCGGGAAGTCGGCCCATCGGGGACGGAGCATCGGGGAGGGTCTTTCGGTGACATCCTGAGACCGTCCCATTGGCGTGCATCATATTCCCCGGTGACACCGTTTTGGAGGGTTGGTGGGGGTGGAGCATCCCCGATCTCGGCGTCAATAGGATGCTCCGCCTGATCGCCGATTATTATACCGCCGAAGGGCAATGGGGAATCCCGCCAATAGCCTCAAAATCAGAGAATCCAGCCCCATGAGTCCCAAGGGGAGATCGACAATGGTTTCCCCGTGGTCCCATTGAGGTTTATGACACTTACCCCCCCCCCCCCACAAAGTCCGAAAGCTCCTCTTCAGACACCAATGGTGGGGGCTTTCTGCTCCGCTTCGCCTGAGGCTGCGCTTCATCTCCCGGTGGTTCTGGGGGGGGGGGGCGGCGTATATCGGTTCGTCGACCGCCTTTTCCTGGCCAACCTCCAAAGTGTTATCGGCAGGACGTCAGTCCCAGACAAGACATGGTCCTTCTGCACTTCCATGTCCATTTCCGAGCCAGAGTCATCTTCCTCCTGCTGGACCAAGTGCTGGGATACAGACAGCTGCATCCCTGGCTGGGGGGCAGTACTCGGCTCGTTGGGGACGTCAATGCCGCCGGTTGGACATAGTGCAGCGCGGGCTCCCGCTTCTTTGGGTGGTCCACATGCTTCCAATGAACGCTCCCCTGAATCCTAATCTTGTAGGAGAGCCATCCTGTTCTCTCCAGCACATCACCTGGGAGCCAAAGTGCCCCGTCCCCGAAGTTGCGGGCATAGATAGCGCCCTGGAGTTAAACTGCCGCCCTGGTGTCCTCCGGTCATGGGGCTGCTCCTGTGCCTCCTGCTGCACCTCCCTTTTCCGGTTCGGAAACGTGAGGCTCAACCAGGTTCGAAGCCTTCGGCCCACTATCAACTCTGAAGCGGATCCCCCTATCGTTACGTGTGGCGTTGTACAGTAGTTGAAAAGGAACCGTGCCAGTTGCATGTACATGGCTTGTTTCTCATGCCCCTTTTAAAAGTCTGGCCCACCCTGTCTGCCAGGCCGTTAGATACGGGGTGGTACAGGGTGGTTCTAATATGCCGGATGGCATTCCATCTCACAAATGTGGAAAACTCCTCACTCGTGAAGGGAGTCTCCTGCCTTTGCTGTTCCACTGTCTTCCCCGCTAGGCTCCTCTTCCAATCAACTCTGGCCAGCTCCTCCCTCATGTCTTTGTAGTTACCCTTATTTAATTGTAATACCGTTACATCTGATTCCAGCTTCTCCCGCTCAAACTGCAGGGTAAATTCTATCATATTGTGGTCACTGCTCCCGAAGGGTTCCTTCACCTTAGGTTCCCTAATCAATTCTGCCTCATTACACATCACCAAATCCAGAATTGCCTGTTCCCTAGTCAGCTCTGTCACAAGCTGCTCCAAAAACCCCATCTTTTAGACATTCCACAAATTAATTTTCTTGGGATCCACTACCAACTGGATTTTCCCAATCCACCTGCATATTGAGGTTCCCCGTGATTATTGTAATATTGCCTTTTTTACATGCCTTTTCTATCTGCTGATTTATTTTCTGCCCCACACCCTGACTACTGCTCGGGGGCCTGTACATAACTCCCATCAGGGTCTTTTTACCTGTGCGATTCCTCAACTCTACCCACAGAGATTCTATGCCTTCTGATTCTATATCGCTCCTTGCTCTCGATTTAACTTCTTTCCTTACTAACAATACAACCCCGCCCCCTTTGCCCATCTACCTGTCCTTTCAATAGGACACATATCCGTGGATATTTAGATCCCAGCCCTGATCCCCTTGCAGCCACGTCTCTGTGATGCCCACAACATCGTACCGGCCAATTTCAATGTGCGCAACGAGCTCATTTACCTCGTTCCGTATACTGCGCGCATTTAGGTACAACACCCTCAGTCCCGCATTGGCCACCTCCCTTCTCATATTTGTCCCTGTTTATGCTCTGCCTGAAGTTAGACTCCTGCCCCTTCTACACTTTATTACGTGTTCTGGTAACTTTACTAACCACTCCTGAGCCCTCAGCCCCTTTAGCTAGTTTAACGTCCTCGTCATTAACCTGCACTTCTACCTTCTCCTTTAACCTGGATTTTCTAATTCTCCACACAACTGAACCATCCCCCTCCACTATTTAGTTTAAAGTTCATGGCCGGGATTCTCCAATCCCGCAGCCAAGTTCTGACGCCGGCGTGAAAAGCGGCGCCAACCACTCTGGTGTCAGCGGTCCCCGATATTGAGGAATGCTCACCTTCCTCGGTGGCTAGGTCGGCGCCGGAGTGGTCCCCGCAGCTCCAGCCAGCGTGGAATGGCCGGCGCGAGTTCGCGCATGCGATTGGGTCCCATGGAACCAGCCCGCCCGCTGATCGGTAGGCCCCGATCGTGGGCCAGGCCACTGTCGTGTTGGGTGCTCTGCTACACAGACGAACCAACACGGTTGCGGATGGTACAACTCAGTTTTATTACTAACAATAACAACATCTGTAAACTGGTTACTGTAGTTCGTTTATTACCCTCTAACCTGTGGACCTAGCCCTAACACTATCTTGGAGAAGCACTCAGTACATGGTGGATGTCTGAGTGGCTTGCTGTGAGCTCTGTGCCCTGAGCTGTCTCCTGCTGGAATCCGCGGGAAGTATCGAGTTCCCCGTTTTATAGTGTGTCTGCTCTTGCCTGTGATTGGCTGTGATGTTGTGTGTGTATTGATTGGTCCGTTGATTTGTCCATCAGTGTGTATGTATGTTTGCACCATGATGTTTATCTGAATATCATGACAGCCACCTTGGAGGCCCCCCCTGGGGTCGGATTCCCCCGCCCCCACCTTACAGGACGGCTCCCGCAGACTCACCTTCCAGGTCCTGCCACGTGGGACCTGAGTAACCCTCGCCGGAGTGACTCGGCCAAACTCGGCGGCCACTCGGCCCATCGGGGCTTGGTGTATCGCCGGGGGGGGGGCACTGTCAACGGCCCCCGACCGGCGCGGCGGCGTTCCCAAGGGCGCTCAAGTATCAGCACCGGAGAATCGGCAACCCGGCGTCGGGGCGGCGGGGTGTAATTCCCGCGTCCCCCTGGGGATTCTCCGACCTGGCGCGGTGTCAGAGAATCCCGGCCCATAGCTCAGTCACACTTGAGATCAACTTCTCTGAAGCGTAATAAGGGCCTCAACACTCTGTCGCTCGAAGGAAGAATCCCGCTCTCTGTATGTTAGTGTTGAGTCTAATGTCCTTCAGCCGCTAGCATTTTATTTTGTGGTTATGCCAACCAATTTGGCCATCAGCCATGGCTCTGCCTATCTGCAAATTTTTAGAGTTCATTAAAATGTACAACAGAGAAGGAGAGTTGATCCCCTACTCAATGCTCGAGGCTGGTGGAATACTGGGTGAATGATTCTCAGTTTTCAGCGTAGAATCACAGAATCCTGACAGTACAGCAAGAGGCCATTTGGTCCATCGCGTCTGCACCAATCTTCTGCAAGAGCACCCTACCCAGGCCCACTCGCCCGTCCAATCCCCATAAAACCCACCTAACCTGCACACCTTTGAACTGGAGCACCCGGAGGAAACCCATTCAGACGCGGAGAGAACTTGCAAACTCCCCAGAGATAGTCACCCAAGGGCAGAATTGAACCCGGGTCTCTGGTGCTGTGAAGCAGCAGTGCTAACCACTGTGACATTGTGCTGCCCCTGTCAATTTCACTTCTTTTAAAGGTATCTTGTGACACCTGCCCCCCCCCCGCCCCCCCCCCCCCCCACCCAGTGTGATTCTCCCAGACGACCCACCAGATTGCCCACTCCAGCAAGTCCAACTAAATCCAGCACCTCCCCACTTTAAACTCTTCCCATTACCTTAACTCCCCTCCCTCATTTCCTGAACTTCCCGTACTCCTTCCAATACTTTACGGAAGCAGTACTACAGTGACGAGACTTTGAAAGTGCTCTCCTGGCTGTAAAGCATTTTGGGTCATCCTTGAGTTCATGGAAGGTGCCAAATGAATGAAAGTCCTACTTTCTTTTTATTTATTTTTAAAGTCTGTCACAGAAGAAGTCAATTCAGTATCAATGAGTTGGAGAAACCCCTGGAATGAAGAGCTTGTTGTATGAGGAACGGTTGAGGACTCTGAGTCTGTACGCGGAGTTTAGAAGGATGAGGGGGGGATCTTATTGAAACTTACAGGAGGCCTGGATAGAGTGGATGTAGAGAGGATGTTTCCACTTGCAGGAGAAACTAGAACCAGAGGACACCATCTCAGACTAAAGGGACGATCCTTTAAAACGGAGGTGAGGCGGAATTTCTTCAGCCAGAGGGTGGTGAATCTGTGCAACTCTTTGCCGCGGAAGGCTGTGGAGGCCAAATCACTGAGTGTCTTTAAGACAGAGATAGATAGGCCCTTGATTAATATGGTCATGGGGAGAAGGCAGGAGAATGGGGATGAGAAAATATCAGCCATGATTGAATGGTGGAGCAGACTCGATGGGCCAAGTGGCCTAATGGCTCCTATGTCTTATGGTCTTATGGGAAATATTCTTTGACAGGAAATGCTCCATTTAAATGGAAATTGCTATCACATGCCACATCCTCACCAACACTTCCCTGCACCGTGTTAGACCTAGTTGCCCTTTGCACCTGCTTTTAGGGGGCTGGGGCAATTCCATGGGTTTGATTGAGGCACTGGTTTAATGACCCACTCAATATTACTCTCCAAAGATTTGAGTACAGTTAAAATTGCCCGCCTGTCCCCAGTATTCACCATCAAAACTCTGCTCACAGTTCTTCTCTACTGGAAACAGTGACTCATTGGTGAGATATATGACAACTCTACAGCATCCAACAGAGGGATATCAAAAATATAACCAATTATTTCTAATTGTACAATAACCAGGCATCCTAATTGACTTATATGTCTCATTCATTACTTGACATGATAAAAAAAATCTCTTGATCACCTTCCTCCCCAGTGCATGTGTCAGTGAAGTTCACTCATGCGAGCAAAGTCAAACTATAAGGGTAAAGAAGTCTTCCTGCACTTCGATTCGGTTTCAGTGCATCTGCAGTACGTATGCACCTTTTTGGCCTTCTTACCTTCCCTACCAGGAGATCCACTGCCACGGTGAGTCACACTTGTCTGTCTTGCACCATCCTCACACGACCACCATAGATCGTCCGCACCTCACTGTGACGTCTGTATATTTGCCTTCAAGCGAGTGATCAAAGGCTCACCAGATTGATTCTTGGGATGGGAGACTTGTTCTTTTAGAATGGACCCTGATGAACTATTAAGATGGCTGCCAAGATGGTCAAGTACCCTTATGCAACTTCAACAGACTAACAAGCTTCTTGAAAGTTTAATGGACAGCGGGGAGCTCTCCCCTTTGAATGCACAAGCCTAAACACACTCCAATGTGGAATTTCACATCCACTATTGAAGTTTACTTCAAAACAAAGAGAAGATGCTGGACTCTATGATTGCCGATTTGCGATGTAACAAAAGAGAGCCATTGAGGCCAGTTATCCACAAGTGAAGTGTGAAAGGCCACTACACCTTCTATTAAACATCAATAATCTTTGACCATGCGGTGTTATTATGGTATTGAAGGCGGAACTGTAGACAATGAATAGGAGTCTGATGTGAGAGTCCTTGTTATCGAGATGCTCCAGGGATGGGTGTAGGCCAGGGAGATGGCGTCTGCTGTGGACCGGTTGTGGCGGTATGCAAATTGCAGTGGATCAAGGCATTCTGGGAGCTTGGAATTGATGTGTTTCATGACCAACCTCTCGAATCACTTCATAATGATCGATGTCAAGGCCACCGGACGGTAGTCATTGAGGCACGTTGCCTGGTTCTACTTTGGCACCGGTATGATGGTGGTCTTCTTGAAGCAGGTGGGGACCTAGGAATGGAGTAGGGAGAGGTTGAAGATGTCCGTGAACACACCCACAAGTTGATCCGCGCAGATCTGAGTGCACGACCAGGGACTCTGTCAGGACCCGCTGCTTTCTGAGGATTCACTTTCAAGAAGGCTGATCTAACTTCTGAATCTGTGACGGTAGGTATCGGTGTGTCCGAGGCTGCTGGGGAAGTTGACAGCGGTTTGTTGGTTTCCTGCTCGAAACGAGTATAGAATTCATTGAGTTCATTGGGGAGGGGTGCTCTGTTGCCAGAGATTCTACTCAGATTTGCTTAGTAGTCCGTTATATTTTATAAGCCTTGCCACAACCGATGAGAGACGATGCCATTAGTCTGTGACTCTAGCTTAGCCTGGTATTGTCTTTTGGCATCCCTGATGACTTTGTGAGGGCGTACCTAGATTTCTTGCCTAGGTCAGGGTCGCCTTTCTTGAACGTCTCAGACCTGCCCTTCAGTAGGGGGTGAATCTCCCAGTTAAACCATTGGTTCCACTTGAGAAACGCATGTACTATTTTCTTTGGCATCTTCGACACACTTACTGATGAAGTCTGTGGTGGTGGTGGCATACTTGTTTACGTTGGCCGCTGAGTTCTTGAACATGGGCCAGAAGTTTACCATCCCAACAGTCCCCACTGTTGTCAAGTGACACTTAAGTGAAGACAAGCATCCAGCAGAGGGCAGTAGAGCGGAGCTGCTGATTGGCTGTTGCGAGGGCAATTTGCATACGTCCATGTACTCACCCTAACTTGAAGGTGGTTTGTGGAGGAGCTGTTGTCATGTGACACTTAAGTGAAGCCAAGCATCCAGCAGAGGGCAGTAAAGCGGAGCTGCTGATTGGTTGTTGCGGGGGAAATTTGCATACGTCCGTGTGCTCACCCTAACTTGAAGGTGGTTTGTGGATGAGCTGTTGTCAGTGACACTTGGGTGAAGACAAGCATCCAGCAGAGGGCAGTAGAGCGGAGCTGCTGGTTGGCTGTTGCGGGGGAAATTTGAATACGTCCGTGTGCTCACCCTAACTTGAAGGTGGTTTGTGGAGGAGCTGTTGTCAAGTGACACTTAAACCCATAACACTTCTTCAGTGTTTCCCTCCCTACCCCCTCCTCTCATGAAGACAAGCATCCAGCAAAGGGCAGTAGAGCAGAGCTGCTGATTGGCTGTTGTGGGGGAAATCTGCATACGTCCATGTGCTCACCCTAACTTGAAGGTGGTTTGTGGAGGAGCTGTTGTCAAGTGACACTTGAACCCAAAACACTTCTTCAGTGTTTCCCTCCCTACCCCCTCCTCTAACCAAAAAAAAAACAACCACTGTGAAGATCAAGAGGAAGGCCCGAGGGCAGGTAGAAGTGGAAAGAAGTTGAACCGTGATGTCACAGCCTGCAGGTAAGGGATTGGCTGGTGACTGGTAAGTAGTTTTTCTTTTCTTTTCCCTCAGGTGTTATCGTGCGAGGTGCAGAGGTTGCTGAGTGAGTGCTTGCTGAGAAGGGGAGTGAATAACAGGTAAGCTCTTTCTTTCTTTTTCTTTTTTTATCGAGAGGGGATGGCAGGGAAGGTAGTGCAATGTTCCTCCTGCAGAATGTTTGAGGTGAGGGACGCCATCAGTGTCCCTGCTGATTTCATCTGTGGGAAGTGCACCAATCTCCATCTCCTCAGAAACCGCGTTAGGGAACTGGAGCTGGAGCTGGATGAACTTCGGATCATTCGGGAGGCGGAGATGGCTATAGATAGAAACTTCCGGGATGTAGTTACTCCGAAGAATAAAGATAGATGGGTGACGGTGAGAGGGGCTGGGAGGAAGCAGTCAGTACAGGGATCCCCTGTGGTCATTCCCCTTAGTAACAAGCATACCGCTTTGGATACTGTTGAGGGGGGGGGGGCTTACCAGGGGTAAGCCATGGGGTACAGGTCTCTGGCACAGAGTCTGTCCCTGTTGCTCAGAAGGGAAGGGGAGAGAGGAGTAGAGCATTAGTCATTGGAGACTCCATAGTTAGGGGGATAGATAGGAGATTCTGTGGGAATGAGAGAGACTCGCGGTTGGTGTGTTGCCTCCCAGGTGCCAGGGTGCGTAATGTCTCATGTCGTGTTTTCGGGATCCTTAAGGGGGAGGGGGAGCAGCCCCAAGTCGTGGTCCACATAGGTACCAACGACATAGGTAGGAAAAGGGATAGGGATGTAAGGCAGGAATTCAGGGAGCTAGGGTGGAAACTTAGATCTAGGACAAACAGAGTTATTATCTCTGGGTTGTTACCCGTACCACGTGATAGCGAGACGAGGAATAGGGAGAGAGAGGAGTTGAACACGTGGCTACAGGGATGGTGCAGGAGGGAGGGTTTCAGATTTCTGGATAATTGGGGCTCATTCTGGTGTCGGTGGGACCTCTACAAATGGGATGGTCTACACCTGGACGAGAGGGGTACCAATATCCTGGGGGGGGGGTGAAATTTTCTAATGCTCTTAGGGAGGGTTTAAACTAGTTCAGCAGGGGCTTGGAAACCTGAATTGTAGCTCCAGTACACAGGAGGTTGAGAGTAGTGAGGTCATGAGTAAGGTTTCAAAGTTGCAGGAGTGTACCGGCAGGCAGGAAGGTGGTTTAGAGTGGTTATCGAGAGGGGATGGCAGGGAAGGTAGTGCAATGTTCCTCCTGCAGAATGTTTGAGGTGAGGGACGCCATCAGTGTCCCTGCTGATTTCATCTGTGGGAAGTGCACCCATCTCCATCTCCTCAGAAACCGCGTTAGGGAACTGGAGCTGGAGCTGGATGAACTTCGGATCATTCGGGAGGCGGAGATGCCAGGATCATCCGGAATAAGTTGGGTGAACTTGCAGCATGGGTTGGTACCTGGGACTTCGATGTTGTGGCCATTTCGGAGACATGGATAGAGCAGGGACAGGAATGGTTGTTGCAGGTGCCGGGGTTTAGATATTTCAGTAAGCTCAGGGAAGGTGGTAAAAGAGGGGGAGGGGTGCATTGTCAGTCAAGGACAGTATTATGGTGGCAGAAAGGACGTTTTCTGAGGACTCGTCTACTGAGGTAGTATGGGCTGAGGTTAGAAACAGGAAAGGCGAGGTCATCCTGTTAGGGGTTTTCTATAGGCCTCCAAAAAGTTCCAGAGATGTAGAGGAAAGGATTGCAAAGATGATTTTGGGTAGGAGCGAAAGCAACAGGGTAGGTGTTATGGGGGACTTGAACTTTCCAAATATTGACTGGAAACGCTATAGTTCGAGTACTTTAGATGGCTCCGTTTTTGTCCAATGTGTGCAGGAGAGTTTCCTGACACAGTATGCAGATAGGCCAACGAGAGGCAAGGCCAAATTGGATTTGGTACTGGGTAATGAACCAGGACAGGTGTTATATTTGGAGGTAGGTGAGCACTATGGTGATCGTGACCATAATTCAATTACGTTTAATTTAGTGATGGAAAGGGATAGGTATATACCGAAGGGCAAGAGATATCTGGGGGAAAGGCAATTATGATGCGATGAGGCATGACTTAGGATGCATCGGATGGAGAGGAAAACTACAGGGGATGGGCACAATGGAAATGTGGAGCTTGTTCAAGGAACAGCTACTGCGTGTCCTTGATAAGTATGTACCTGTCAGGCAGGGAAGAAATGGTCGAGCAAGGGAACCGTGGTTTACTAAAGCAGTCGAAACACTTGTCAAGAGGAAGAAGGAGGCTTATGTAAAGATGAGACATGAAGGTTCAGCTAGGGCACTCGAGAGTTACAAGTTAGCTAGGAAGGACCTAAAGAGAGAGCTAAGAAGAGCCAGGAGGGGACATGAGAAGTCTTTGTCAGGTAGTATCAAGGATAAAGCTTTCTATAGATATGTCAGGAATAAACGAATGACTGGGGTAAGAGTAGGGCCAGTCAAGGACAGTAGTGGGAAGTTGTGCTTGGAGTCCGAGGAGATACGAGAGGTGCTAAATGAATATTTTTCGGCAGTATACACACAGGAAAAAGACAATGTTGTCAAGGAGAATACTGAGATTCAGGCTACTAGACTAGTAGGGCTTGAGGTTCATAAGGAGGAGCTGTTAGCAATTCTGGAAAGTGTGAAAATAGATAAGTCCCCTGGGCCGGATGGCATTTATCCTAGGATTCTCTGGGAAGCTTGGGAGGAGATTGCTGAGCCTTTGGCTTTGATCTTTCAGTCATCTTTGTCTACAGGAATAGTGCCAGAAGACTGGAGGATAGCAAATGTTGTCCCCTTGTTCAAGAAGGGGAGTAGAGACAACCCTGGTAACTATAGACCAGTGAGCCTTACTTCTGTAGTGGGCAAAATCTTGGAAAAGTTCATAAGAGATAGGATGTATAATCATCTGGAAAGGAATAATTTGATTTGAGATAGTCAACACGGTTTTGTGAAGGGTAGGTCGTGCCTCACAAACCTTATTGAGTTCTTTGAGAAGGTGACCAAACAGGTGGATGAGGGTAAAGCAGTTGATGTGGTGTGTATGGATTTCAGTAAAGCGTTTGATAAGGTTCCCCACGATAGGCTACTGCAGAAAATACGGAGTCATGGGATTCATGGTGATTTAGCAGTTTGGATCAGAAATTGGCTAGCTGTAAGAAGACAAAGGGTGGTGGTTGATGGGAAATGTTCAGACTGGCGTCCAGTTACTAATGGTGTACCACAAGGACCTGTTTTGGGGCCACTGCTGTTTGTCATTTTTATAAATGACCTGGAGGAGGGCGTAGAAGAATGAGTAAATTTGCAGATGATACTAAAGTCGGTAGAGTTGTGGACAGTGCGGAAGGACGTTACAAGTTACAGAGAGTCATAGATAAGCTGCAGCGCTGGGCTGAGAGGTGGCAAATGGAGTTTAATGCAGAAAAGTGTGAGGTGATTCACTTTGGAAGGAATAACAGGAAGACAGAGTACTGGGCTAATGGTGAGATTCTTGGCAGTGTGGATGAGCAGAGAGATCTCGGTGTCCATGTACATAGATCCCTGAAAGTTGCCACCCAGGTTGAGAGGGTTGTTAAGAAGGCGTACGGTGTGTTAGCTTTTATTGGTAGAGGGATTGAGTTTCGGAGCCATGAGGTCATGTTGCAGCTATACAAAACTCTGGTGGGTCGCGTTTGGAGCATTGCGTGCAATTCTGGTCACCGCATTATAGGAAGGATGTGGAAGCATTGGAAAGGGTGCAGAGGAGATTTACCTGGTATGGGGGGACGATCTTATGAGGAAAGGCTGAGGGACTTGAGGCTGTTTTCGTTAGAGAGAAGAAGGTTAAGAGGTGACTTAATTGAGGCATACAAGATGATCAGAGGATTGGGTAGGGTGGACAGTGAGAACCTTTTTCCTCGGATGGTGATGTCTAGCACGAGGGGACATAGCTTTATGTTGAGGGAAGATAGATATCAGACAGACGTCAGAGGTAGGTTCTTTACTGAGAGAGTAGTAAGGGTGTGGAATGCCCTGCCTGCAACAGTAGTGGACTCACCAACACTAAGGACATTCAAATGGTCATTGGATAGACATATGGACAATAAGGGAATAGTGTAGATGGGCTTTAGAGTGGTTTTACAGGTCGGCGCAACATCGAGGGCCAAACGGCCTGTACTGTGCTGTAATGTTCTCTGTTCCATGTTCTATAGTAGTTTACCACCCCCAAAAATGATTTGAGTTCAGTTGCTTGTAGGGGGCAAGTGCCTCCTTTATCAGCTTGGCCTTGTCTTCCATGGGGTGTAATCATTGTGCATCTACACACTGCCCCAGGTAGGTCACCTCAGTGGCTTGAAAGATGCATTTCTCTTTCTTGAGGAAAACCTCAGCCTCCTGAAATCTCGTCAACACCTCTGCTAAGTTGGCTAGATGCTCGGCCTCTGTCGATCCAGTTATAAGGGCATCATCAAGGTATATTACAACCCCCAGTAACTCCAGTAGCAGACTCTCCATTGTTCTTTGGAATATTACACGTGCTGAAGACACGGCAAAAGGCAGGAGCGTGCATTGGAATAGGCCTTATCGCGACATACAGGAAGCGGCATCTAATTCAAGTTGCTGGTACACGTGATTCATTCCAATTTTGTGTAAGAGTGACCACCTGCCAGCTTTGCATAAAAGTCTTTAATTCTCGGAATTGCATATTCATCCAACTTGGTAGCCTGATTAACTGTTAGCATATGCTCGCTGTAAATGAGGGTGGTCTTGCCCGGTTTAGTACGGGGACAATAGGTGCTGCCCATTCCGAGAACTAAAGTGATTGGATAATGTCTAGTTCATCCAGCCTGTTTAACTTACTGTCCACTTTCTCTCATAAGGCATGTGGTTCCGATCTTGCCCTAAAGAATTTAGGGGTCGCCTCTTAGCCCTTTGATTTTGCCTACTTCATCACAGAAGGCACTCTCATATTTTCTTATCAGGTTAGCAGTCCTGCACTTGAAAAATCAACTGAGTGAGTGTGTGACTAAGTGTGTGTGTGAATGTAAGATGGAGAGAGAAAAACACACACACAAAAAGCACATTAATAATAATGATAATAATAATAATCTTTATTAGTGTCATAAGTAGACTTACATTAACACTGCAATTAAGTTACTGTGAAAAGCCCCTAGTCGCCACACTCCAGCCCCTGTTCGGGTAAACGGAGGGTGAATTCAGAATGTCCAAATTACCTATCAGCACGTCTTTCGGGACTTGTGGGAGGAAACCAGAGCACCCGGAGGAAACCCGCGCAGACACAGGGAGAACGTGCAGACTCCGCACTGACAGTGACCCAAGCCGGGAATCGAACCTGGGACCCTGGCGCAGTGAAGCAACAGTGCTAACCACTGTGCTACCGTGCCGCCCGTGCAGGTGATATGGTTGGATGCTAATTTCTTGGAAGGTTCACCTTTTGGCAATGAAGCCAGGAGTCACGCATCAATAGACTATATCACGGCCAGTTCAAGATATTCTCATTTGTGCCTGGGATTGCTGTTTGTGGTGCTTCTGAGATGTTGCTGTCCGGCTATTGCATAGGGCCAGGTTCAGAGAAGCGGGGCTGGTTACATAATATGAATGACCAAGTTGTGTGTAATTGTCTGACAAAAGGCCTGATAGTAAAATGCGTCGTTCTGAAAACTGAGCTTTCGTCGGGCTTGATAAAGAGAGACATGGAAAATAGACGGCAAGTAGTTACTAAACCTATAAAAAACAGTCCAACCCCATTATTTCTAAGGTTCCCAATTCTGAGCATCCAAAAGGGGGAGGGGGCTGGTGGATAAGGGGCACAGAAACAGGAGAAGCACCGGAACCCATGATCTCACTCCCTGTCCCAGGGTGAAAGAGTCGGCGCATATTTTGTCACAGTAAAAGTTTTCATTTAAAACGTGAAATTTTGTTAAATAGCCTTTTCAGTTCATAATAGGGATCGCAAATTCATTGAAAAAAAAGTTACTGATCTCTATCGAGGTCGTAATAAAATCCACCTCATTATCAAAGTAATCGCTGGTTGGCGTACTTGAAAATTCTATTTTGTACTTGCCCCTTGGCTCACTCTTGGTCCTGTCTGACTTCCTGTGTTGTCTGTGGTGGAGGTAATAGAGGTGCCGTGAATCATTATCCCCTCATTTATATCCCACCCTGGATTGACAGGTGTCATTATAATGGCAGGATTAACATCTGGAGATGGGAACCATCATTTTACAAAACAAAGTTCATCATAAGTTTAGTGGATGAAAGTGGATTATCACTGCCAGTAATTGTCTATTAAAATTCTACGGTGAATCTGCACTGACCCTCGGTATAATGGTCCCCTGTCAATTCGAACCATCATTAAAAGGAATCATTTGATCAAGCAAACATTCATCCTCCACAAGCAATAATGAGAAAAGTATTAGTTTACACAGAACGTGTAATATACGTCCATCTAAAAGCTGTTCAAGTCATTGCCTCTCATTGAACTGCCCTCTCTGGGCTAATGTGGCAGTCTTGTCCCCGTGTTGGAAGGGGTTTAGGTTCAAGGGCAGCACGGTAGCACAGTGGATAGCATTGTGGCTTCACAGCTCCAGGCTCCCAGGTTCAATTCCCGGCTTGGGTCACTGTCTGTGCGGAGTCTGCACGTTCTCCCCGTGTCTGCATGGGTTTCCTCCGGGTGCTCTGGTTTCCTCCCACAGTCCAAAGATGTGCAGGTTAGGTGGATTGGCCATGCTAAATTGCCCTTAGTGTTCACATTTGCCCTTAGTGTTGGGTGGGGTTACTGGGTTATGGGGATAGGGTGGAGGTGTGGGCTTGGGTAGGGTGTTCTTTCCAAGAGCCGGTGCAGACTCGAAGGGCCGAATAGCCTCCTTCTGCACTGTTGATTCTATGATGAAGTCCCACACCAGAGAGTTGATGAGTAATTTTCCCTTGTGGGAAACTGAGGACAAGGGGGAATCATTTCATCGAATTATAGAATCCCTACATTACAGAAGGAGACCATTTGATCCATTGAGTCTGCACCAACCATCCGAAAGAGCGCCCTACCCAGGCCCATGGCCCCTCCCTATCCCCGTATCCCCACCTAGCATCTTGGACACTATGGGGAAATTTAGCATGGACAATCCACCGAACCTGCACGTCTTTAGACTGTGGGAGGAAACCGGAGTACCCGGAGGAGACCCACACAGACACGGGGAGAACGTGCAAACTCCACACAGAGAGTCACCTGAGACCGGAATTGAACCCAGGTCCCTGGAGTTGTTAGGCAGCAGTGCTAACCACTATGCCACCGTGTCGCCGTGGATCAACCACAATCGAATTGAACGGGCTACTCCTGTTCCTAAGAGCAGATGATCTATTGTTATACCACAGACAGATAGATATTACAAATCTTTAAAACTATTTTTTTTAAAGCCACTTTTTTAAAGGGCTGGATTCCCCGATTTTGAGGCTACGTGTTGACCCCGGCAAGTGGTGTTTTACGATGCCAAACTCGGCGCCGCACACACACTGATCCTGCGACCGGTGAGGGGCTAGCAGCCACGCCGGGTAAAACTCCCGGCTCCCACAACAAAAATGGCTGGAAAATGGCTGGGTCCGTAGCCGTGCATGCACATGGCGGCGACCTGCAGCGGTCACGTCGTAAAACATGGCGCCGGCCGTGCACGGACCCGACCTGACAGATACTGACCCCCTGGCCACCCCCCACCAGTCCCCTCCGGCCCTTGTGAAATCCCCCCCCCACCCCCCGGCCAGCGGCACGGACCCCGGCCGACTGTGGCGGTGCTAGACACAGTCCGCAGCTGCCACACCGGGTTCCCCACCGCTGAGAACAAGCGTCCCCTGCGCGGTCGGGAACTTGGCCCATCGTGAGCGGAGCCATTGGGGGAGGGCCACTGTCGATGCAACGGCTTGCGGCGCACAATGCCATGATGCCATTTTGAAGGGGGTGGAGAATAGAAAACCGGCGGCACCTCTAATTTGAGCGTTGGAAGTGCTTCTCCGCCCGATCGCCGATTACGAAATCGACGTCGGCCAATGGTGAATCCCGCCCAAAGAATGCAAAAAATTAGTGCATGGTTTAATTGTGAATTGAAATTATTCTTGTCTCCAGAGAGAGTAGAAGAGTGCGTTATTGACTGATCTGACACATTGTGGGTCAGTCAAAACACATCCACATGATAGGATATCGGACCAGACCCCAACATTTGTTCGGATACCGGACGAGAATCCCAAACAATGTTTTAATTTGTAAAACTGTGAGGAAAGCATACTTCACCGCAGGAGTGATTCCTCTGACCAACGTGTACCTTCTCTATTAAAACAAACTTTAATTTAAACACAGAATTAACTACATTAACATCAAATAAATAGCTTTACAATTATCAGTTAAACAGTTCATAAATAAAAGGAAAAACCTTAACTTACTATCTACACCTGAAATATAATATATAACAATTTCTTACATTCATCACACACACCTCCGTGTAATAAGATGCTCTTTCTTTCGAACACAAAGACCTTTAGCCATTTAAGACACAGGTGTGAACAGCCATTGTCCAGAATGTTTACTGAATTGACACACCATCTCAGTTGGACAATGACCCAGCATTTGATACGAGATCAGATGGTTAAGGCGGCCATCTTTGTTCCTCATTTTTAAAATATTAACAGCAGTTTTCTCGCAGAGAGTCCACGAAACACCTTCAAAAGCCATCGGACCACTGCAGTCAACTAAGCAGCCAAGGTACCCAACAGAAATACCGGAAAAGAAAAGGGAGGATTTTCTTACATTATGTTCTAACCTCAAGTTCGCCTGAGAGACCAACCTTCCAGCATGTCAACCGCTGCATTCGAACCCTTGCAGTGACTAAGAAATCTTTATTTAGCAAGACCTTCACACCAATCAATGCATCAATTTAACTAAAATCACCACAAAAGAGAAATTCAATTTAATAACAACTGTTTTTTTCTTGATCTGGAACTAGTTTTGTGTGTGTGTGTGTGTGATGAGTCAAGTGAAGGAGAGATCGCATTTGGGTGTGATGAATGTAGGACATTGCTATACAGTATATTTTGTTGTAATATATCATTAAAAATCTTGGGGTCAAATATATACAGGCAATGTTCTGTTGAAGCTTGGATTAGGGGTCGTAAAACTGAGTTAAACATTGATTTTAACCATTTACTTATTTACATATAGATGGCTAATGGAACATTGTTGATATTTGGGAGGTTTCCTTGGGTGTAGAAGATTTATGAGGGATTGATTTTAATCCTAGCTAAGCAGGTCATGGGACATCTCAGTGGAAGGAGACTGGTGAATACCTTATGCTTTCGATACAGATGATGTCATTAATGGGAGGGTCCAGGTCTGTCCGTAATTTTGCAGTTTCCCGTGGGCTTTAGTCTGACAAGACAGAAGCATTTTCAGGTCATTCCTGAAAGGATCTCTCTACAAAGGTATGAACGGAGATGCAGGTAACCACGATTGCTAAGGTTATTTATAAGTGGAATTTGAACTGTACTGGGTGGCTTATTGGAATGGCAGGTGTAGATAGTGAGATAACGTTTATTTTCCCTTTTATTTCAGAACTGTTTTAACTGTTAATTGGAAAGTGATTACTGTGTGGCTGATGGGATTGGTTTTATGTTCAAGAACAAACAAAGAACAAAGAAAAGTACAGCACAGGAATAGGCCCTTCGGACCGCAAAGCCTGCGCCGACCATGCTGCCCGTCTAAACTACAATCTTCTACACTTCCGGGGTCCGTATCCCTCTATTCCCATCCTATTCATGCATTTGTCAAGATGTCCCTTAAACGTCACTATCGTCCCTGCTTCCACCACCTCCTCCGGCAGCGAGTTCCAAGCACCCACGCCCCTCTGTGTAAAAACTTGCCTCGTACATCTCCTCTAAACATTGTCCCTTGTACCTTAAACCTATGCCCCCTAGTAATTGACCCCTCTACCTTGGGGAAAAGTCTCTGACTATCCACTCTGTCTATGCCCCTCATAATTTTGTAGACCTCTATCAGGTCGCCCCTCAACCTCCGTTGTTCAAGTGAGAACAAATCGAGTTTAGTCAACTGCTCCTCATAGCTAATGCCCTCCATACCAGGCAACATCCTGGTAAATCTCTTCTGCATCCTCTCTAAAGCCTCCACATCCTTCTGGTAGTGTGGTGACCAGAATTGAACACTATACTCCAAGTGTGGCCTGACTAAGGTTCTATACAGCTGCAAAGTTAAAGTTTGTTTTAACATAAAAGAATCCTATTGGTCAGCGTTATTTCTCCTGTAGTCTTCCCTTGCAGTCTTACAAATTGCAAATTGTGATTCTCATACGGAATCTTCAGATGGGGACCCTAGCACGGGTTAACCTCCCGGCCAAGTGTGTAAGAAATAAAATAATCTTCCTCATTTTTAAACACCCATAATCGTGCTGCTGGGCTGTTAAAAATTAAGTAAATCACTCTGAGGGCATGAAAATGCACACACTTACATTGCTCAAGGGAAGCAAAAAGGGAACGCGTAAAGATTGTCCGTCACACTGTCCTGTACATCAGTGCAGTTCCTGGAGGCGTGCTAAATCGTTGAAGGTGTCATCTTTCAGAGGCGATGGACTGTAGCAGTTCAAGAAGGCAGCGTACAACTACCTTCTCAAGGGACATTAGGGATTGCTGGGTAAAAAGTGCTGGCTTTCCAGTTTGCCAGTACCTCTCACATTCTGTGAAAAAATTTACAAAGGACATTTGTGGCTCTAAGCACGTTTACAAGTGGATGTAAAAAAATCCCAAGATAACATTCTGAAGGAAGCAGAGGGGCTCTTCCCTGTGTCACGGTCTATATTTAGTTCAACCAACATCACTTTAAAAACAGATGAATTATAGAATCGCGACAGTGCACGAGGAGACCATTCAGCCCGTCGAGTCTGCACCGACCCTCCTACCTGGACCCAAACCCCACCCGATCCCTGTGACCCCACCCAACCGAACCTTTGAACCCTAAGGGGCAATTTAGCATAGCCAATCCACCTAACCTACACATCTTTGTGGGAGAAAACCGGAGCACCCGGAGGAAACCCACGCAGACGCGGGGCGAACGTGAAAATTCCACAGAGTCGCCCGAGGTTGGAATTGAACCCGGTCTCTGAGAGGCAGCAGTGCTAACCTCACTGTACCGCCCATGAACGCCTACTCATTTCGGGGCTGCTTGAGGCAACCTGCTGTACATAAAAGTACTTAACTGGCAGTAAAATGCTTTGGAAGAGACTGAGGTGCAAATTATTTTCTTATTTGTCGACGCAGCTCAATTAATTGTAGAATTGGAGTAGTTCGCAGCAGAGAAATAATCGTTCCAGTCCATATCATGTGACTCTTTACTGCAACAATCTAAAGCTACTGCTTCACATATTTATCTCATCTCCTCCTATAAACACAGCTTGTCCCCGTAGCAAAGCATTCCATGTTCAATCTCAATCTGCTGCCTGCACTCTCTCTCTCTGTTACAAGTTCCCCCGATGACTCCTTATCACTGGGTTCCTAACCCAGGGGAAATAGTCTACCCCCCATCAAATCTTCATCATTTTACAAACCTCTATAAAACCATCTCTTACCCTTGCAGCGAAGATAGTCCCAGTATCCCAAACCTTCCCGGGTTCTCACTCCAGATATCACCCTGAAATCATCATTTTGATCAAGATACCTGAGACTAACTGTCACCTATGGATTCAGAGATGCGGGTTAGGTGGATTGGCGGTGCTAAAGTGTCCAAAGACGTGAAGGGTAGGTGGGGTTACGGGGATAGAACGGGGGAGTGGGCTTAGGTAGAGTGCTCTTTCAGAGAGCTGACGCAGACTCGATGGGCTGAATGGCCTCCTTCTGCACTGTAGGGGTTCCATGATTCTAAGCGATCAGCGCCTTGAAGAGAAGGAAGGTGGGAGGCAACTTGGTAGAGGGAAAGGAAGCGGAACGGGAGCGTTTCCCCTGCTGCTGGAGCTGTTTCTATCACGACGCTTTCATTTGGCAAGTGCTGCGGCTGGAGCTATGCTTCTTAACTATTCCAGATCGACACCAGAAAAAAGAACTGCACATAGATTCTTTAAGGTATTATAAAATATTTACATTTATAAATGTCAGGGCACTCACACTCGAAATAGGTTAATAAATAGAACGGGCCTGGGGTAGGGGGGGGAGAGCAGGGACTGGGTGGGGGGGGGGGTGGCAGGGAGGTGGAGGCACAGATAGTGTGCATAAATTTGAACTGTCATGTTCATACAGAATATAGCAGTGATATCTGAACCTCTCCGTACTTTTAAAGCTATTGTGAGCAAATGCAGCCTTCCTAATACCGCAGTATTGTGTCTTGGGATCTGCTTTGTGTTTTCAGCTTCCAGATACTCTCCCGGGATAGCGCAGGTAGGGATAAGAGCTGGCGGGATTGTGATATCCTGCGCAGTTTCTTCCGGGTGCTCCGGTTTCCTCCCACAGTCCAAAGATGGGCAGGTTAGATGGATTGGCCGTGCTAAATTGCCCCTTAGTGTCCAGGGAAGTGCAGGTCAGGTTATGGGGTTACAGGAATAGGGCAGGGTGGACAGGAGAGTGGGCCTGGATGTGGTGCTCATCTGAAGGATAGGTGTAGCCTCGATGGGCAGAATGGCCTCCTTCTGCACAGTAGGGCTTCTACGATTCTACGGTTACGTCCAGCGCAGATAATAAGATGGTCACTTGATCGTAGCAATCTCATGCAAACAGCAGAACAGAAGATATTCATGGTCAATTCCTTCGACATTGACAACTTGGGGCCTAGGCTTCCAAGTAAGATAATCCACAACTTTGAGAGTGTGGTGAATGTATTCACCTAATGCATGCATGATACTGTAACCTACGACCTATGACCTGGAAGTGGTGATCCGAGCTGCTTCCAGGTACTGTACTGTAACCCCAGTGGGCTCCGCCTCCGGCTCCGCCTTCACCGGGGCCATATATAGACCGGCCGCCTGTGGGCGGCATTTATCTGTGCAACCGACTCTGGCTAGGCAAGTTCATGACTAACAAATCCTCATGTTCACTCGCTCTCTCTGCCTCTTGGTGAATTGAAGGTATATCAGAGAGTAAGGGTGTGGTTAAATGGAGGGAAAAAGGCTTCTAGAAATGCACCAACTTGCCTCACACTTAATCCCACATCGTGGGTTCCCAGGTTTATGACCTATCAAAGTCTGTTTAATGCCTCAGCTGCAAGTCTCCCCAGGCATCAGCTGTACTGGTAAAAAAAACAATTTTGCTCAGCATAGCTAGATCCCCCTGCTGTTCTAGTGTCAACTTTTTTAAGATTGAAAGAACTGTTCCATTGGGCATCACGCTCCATGGTGATGGTTTTGCTGGGCCTCTGCTGGTGCACAGGGTCGAGGTTCCTCTTACGGGGGCTGAGGGAGGCATATCACAGCAGGATTAAAAAACAGAGAGGAGGATGGAAGGACAATATGAATTTAAGAGTTCGAATCTAGTCCCTTCATACAAAAAGGCAGTTAAATGGCCTTCATAAATTACTCATAAATGCTAACGTGCTTGAAAGAGATGCGAAAGGCTGCGGGGAGAAAGGGTGTAATGGACTGTGCATGACACCATGATTATCTCGAACTGGTTAGGTATAGGGGCTTATGTCAGTTTTATAAAATGGGTTTGCTCAGCGTCACCCAGCCAGTTCTAATGAAAAGTGGCACCCAAAATGTTCACTCTGCTGAGGAATCTCTGCTGAGATGTCACACTGCCAGCCTTCAGGGTTTCCGTTTAATGTCTGCGAGCATAAGAGATGGCTTCCCTCGGCTAACCCCCAATCATTACAGCAAGGGCCAATTTAGTGACCATTTTAGTGTTGGAAGCCACAGGAATTCTGGTCCTTGCATAACCTCCTCAGTAAAGCACAGAATTGATTAGAGGTTTCTTTAAGGCAGGAACTAGGGGAGTGGTGTCTGATTAGAGGTTAATGCTGTCGTTATAAGATATTGGCAGAAGGATTTTGTCGGGGCGTCGGGGGTTTCGCCTGCCATCTGGAGACCCAACGAGAGACATGTGCTGCCTCTTTTTCATAAGGCCCATTGATCCACATGCCAATCAGGAAGTGACAAAGGACATGGTCTAACCAAAGTCCCGTGATGAGTGCATTTAGTTGGGTGTTGCCATCCGGGGCCTCGGCAGAGGAGATTTACTAGAATACAGCCAGGAGGAGGGGCTTTGTCACCTAATAGGGGGTCCTCAGGGCCCCCCATACCCCACATCAAGGGAAAGGCACCTCTGGGCTCGATCCTAAGCAGGGCAGAAATGCCAGCCTGGCACCCTGGCAGTGCCCCAGCCAACCTGGCGGTGCTACCTGGGCAGTGCCAGGCTGGCACCCAGGTGCCACTGCTGGGGTGCCAGACTGACACCGCCAACGTTCCAGGCTGGCAATGCCAAGGTGGCACCACCAGTGTAGGGTGCCACCATCCACCCCAAGTGCTGCTCCGTCTGGTCTCCGTTTGTGGAGACCAGGTCCGAGGCCTCGTTAGATCAGACGAGAGCATATTAGAATGAGACTAGCTATCTCGGTCTAATATGCAGATTTACCAAATATTGAACACTCCCACAATGGGTAGGAATTCAGATTGTGACATCTTGTGAGATTGTGTTAGATCTCGCAAGGCGTGGAGAGCTGGATAGGTCCCAGAAGAGGAATCTCCCGGCATCTACTGGCCATGTCATGCCACCATTCGGACACGCGCAGCCAGTAGATCACGCCCATAGCCTTCCATTTGGAATCAAGACCCTAGGGGTGGGAATCTTGCCTACCGAGAGCAATGGCCAACAGCTCCTGTACTCAGCAGCACCACTGGGCAGGCGGTGGCTGCTGCGGGAAGGACAGGACCTGGAGACCCAGGAAAGCGGAGTGACCCAAGTCACAGGTACGTAACTAGTGGTCCGAATGGCCACTATGATTTAGTGGCCATTACTGAAACATGGTTACAGGATGGTCACGACTGGGAGTTAAATATCCAAGGGTATCAAACTATTCGGAAGGACAGAGTGGATGGTAAGGGAGGTGGTGTAGCTCTGTTATTTAAGGATGACATCCGGGCAATAGTAAGGGATGACATTGGTGCTATGGAGGATAAGGTTGAATCCATTTGGGTGGAAATCAGGAATAGTAAGGCGAAAAAGTCACTGATAGGAGTAGTCTATAGGCCACCAAATAGTAACATTATGGTGGGGCAGGCAAGAAACAAAGAAATAACAGATGCATGTGGAAATGGTACAGCAGTTATCATGAGGGATTTTAATCTACATGTCGATTGGTTTAACCAGGTCGGTCAAGGCAGCCTTGAGGAGGAGTTTATAGAATGTATCCGCGATAGCTTCCTAGAACAGTATGTAATGGAACCTACGAGGGAACAAGCAGTCCTAGATCTGGTCCTGTGTAATGAGACAGGATTGATTCATGATCTCATAGTTAGGGAATCTCTCGGAAGGAGCGATCACAATATGGTGGAATTTTAAATACAGATGGAGGGTGAGAAGGTAAAATCAAACACTTGTGTTTTGTGCTTAAACAAAGGAGTTTACAATGGGATGAAAGAAGAACTAGCTAAGGTAGACTGGGAGCAAAGACTTTATGGTGAAACAGATGAGGAACAGTGGAGAACCTTCCAAGCAATTTTTCACAGTGCTCAGCAAAGGTTTATACCAACAAAAAGGAAGGACGGTAGAAAGAGGGAAAATCGACCGTGATATCTAAGGAAATAAGGGAGAGTATCAAATTGAAGGAAAAAGCATACAAAGTAGCAAAGATTAGTGGGAGACTAGAGGACTGGGAAATCTTTAGGGGGCAACAGAAAGCTACTAAAAAATCTATAAAGAAGAGTAAGATAGATTATGAAAGTAAACTTGCTCAGAATATAAAAACAGATAGTAAAAGTTTCTACAAATATATAAAACAAAAAAGAGTGGCTCAGGTAAATATTGGTCCTTTAGAGGATGAGAAGGGAGATTTAATAATGGGAGATGAGGAAATGGTTGAGGAACTGAACAGGTTTTTTGGGTCGGTCTTCACAGTGGAAATGAGGCTATGACAGGTGAGGACCTTGAGAGGATTGTTATCACCAAGGAGGTAGTGATGGGCAAGCTAATGGGGCTAAAGGTAGACAAGTCTCCTGGCCCTGATGGAATGCATCCCAGAGTGCTAAAAGAGATGGCTAGGGAAATTGCAAATGCACTAGTGATAATTTCCCAAAATTCACTAGACTCTCGGGTGGTCCCGGCGGATTGGAAATTATCAAACGTGACACCACTGTTTAAAAAAGGAGGTCGGCAGAAAGCGGGTAATTATAGGCCAGTGAGCTTAACTTCGGTAGTAGGGAAGATGCTGGAATCTATCATCAAGGAAGAAATAGCGAGGCATCTGGATGGAAATTGTCCCATTGGGCAGACGCAGCATGGGTTCATAAAGAGCAGGTCGTGTCTAACTAATTGAGTGGAATTTTTTGAGGACATTACCAGTGCGGTAGATAACTGGGAGCCAATGGGTGTGGTATATCTGGATTTCCAGAAAGCCTTTGACAATGTGCCACACAAAAGGTTGTTGCATAAGATAAAGATGCATGGCATTAAGGGTAAAGTAGTAGCATGGATAGAGGATTGGTTAATTAATAGAAAGCAAACAGTGGGGATTAATGGGTGTTTCTCTGGTTGGCAATCAGTAGCTAGTGGTGTCCATCAGGGATCAGTGTTGGGCCCACAATTGTTCACAATTTACATAGATGATTTGGAGTTGGGGACCAAGGGCAATGTGTCCAAGTTTGCAGATGACACTAAGATGAGTGGTAAAGCAAAAAGTGCAGAGGATACTGGAAGTCTGCAGAGGGATCTGGATAGGCTAAATGAATGGGCTAGGGTCTGGCAGATGGAATGCAACGTTGACAAATGTGAGGTTATCCATTTTGGTAGGAATAACAGCAAAATGGATTATTATTTAAATGATAGAATATTAAAACATGCTGCTGTGCAGAGAGACCTGGGTGTGCTAGTGCATGAGTCGCATAAAGTTGGTTTACAGGTGCAACAGGTGATTAAGAAGGCAAATGGAATTGTGTCCTTCATTGCTAGAGGGATGGAGTTTAAAACTAGGGAGGTTATGCTGCAATTGTATAAGGTGTTAGTGAGGCTACACCTGGAGTATTGTGTTCAGTTTTGGTCTCCTTACTTAAGAAAGGATGTACTGGCACTGGAGGGTGTGCAGAGGAGATTCACTAGGTTAATCTCAGAGCTGAAGGGGTTGGATTACGAGGAGAGGTTGAGTAGGCTGGGACTGTACTCGTTGGAATTTAGAAGGATGAGGGGGGATCTTATTGAAACATATAAAACTATGAAGGAAATAGATAGGATAGATGCGGGCCGGTTGTTTCCACTGGCGGGTGAAAGCAGAACAAGAGGAAGTAGATTTAGGACTGATTTTAGGAGGAACGTCTTCACCCAAAGGGTTGTGAATCTATGGAATTCCTGGCCCAGTGAAGCAGTAGAGGCTCCTTCATGCAATGTTTTAAAGATAAAGATAGATAGTTTTTTGAAGAATAAAGGGATTAAGGGTTATGGTGTTCGGGCCGGAAAGTAGAGCTGAGTCCACAAAAGATCAGCCATGATCTCATTGAATAGCGGAGCAGGCTCGAGGGGCCAGGTGGCCTACTTCTGCTCCTAGTTCTTATGTTCTTATGTTCTTAAGTAACGCGGGGTGGGGGGATTTGATTTGATTTGATTTATTGTCATATGTACCGAAGTACAGTGAAAAGTATTTTTCTGCAGCTGAGGGTACGTACACAGTACGTACATAGGAGGCAAAAAGAATCATCAACAGAGTACATCGCCAAACAGTGATTAGTTACAGTGCAGAACAAGGGGCCAATCAAAGCAAATACATGAGCAAGAGCAGCATAGGGCGTCGTGAATAGTGTTCTTACAGGGGACAGATCAGTCCGAGGGAGAGTCGTTGAGGAGTCTCGTAGCTGTGGGGAAGAAGTTGTTCCTATGTATGGAACATCATAAGGTGGGGGCGGGGTCACAGGGAGAGTTGCGAGGGACAGTCAGCAGCAAGGGTAGGGGAGGAGGGTCTCAGGGCCTTCCTTCCCACCAACCAGTCCCTGAATCAGACACCGAGTGCCTTTGATCCTGGGATCCCCCTCACTCCACACCCTTTCCCCACGCCAGGAGGTACCAAGCTGGCCGCACAATTTCAGCTGCTGTGAACACTGCATGGCAACAGGCCCATCTGCAGCTGGTTTAACACCAGCAGTGGTGGGATGAGGCTCTTTTATGGTCATTAAGGGCCTTAATTGGTGGTGGAGTGGGAAGATCAATGAAGGACCTTCCCACTCAGAATTTAATTCTGGCAGAGACAGGAAGGTGGTGAGGTTCAGGTACATGTTCATCGCCCCAATTTAATACCCTTCCCACCTCCTGGTGGGAAGAGTACATGTCTTATACACATGCAGAATGGGTGTGTAACTGGCAAACAAAGTGCAATATGAATAATTGTGAATTAAGACCATAAGACCATAAGACATAGGAGCAGAATTAAGCCACTCGGCCCATCGGGTCTGCTCCGCCATTCAATCATGGCTGATATTTTCCTCATCCCCATTCTCCTGCCATCTTCCCATAACCCCTGATCCCCTTTCGCTTTGGTAGGAAAATTAGAGAGGACATATGTTCCTTGAAAAATAAGTCTGTAAATGGGGCAGAGGGACAGGGCGATCTGAGACGCAGATACAAAAATCACTTCAAGTATTGATACAGGTTAATATGGTTAATATGGCATTGCTGTCCATGTGCCGAAGTCACTCTTGGACAGGCACATGGACAGCAGTAAATTGAAGGGATGTAGGTTCAGTTGTTCTTAGATTAGGATAAGGAGAAGGATAAGGATAGGGGCTGGTTTAGCACACTGGGCTAAATCGCTGGCTTTTAAAGCAGACCAAGGCAGGCCAGCAGCACGGTTCGATTCCCGTACCAACCTCCCCGAACAGGTGCCGGAATGTGGCGACTAGGGGCTTTTCACAGTAACTTCATTTGAAGCCTACTTGTGACAATAAGCGGTTTTCATTTTCATAAGTGCCTGGCACATCGTAGGCCGAAGGGTCTGTACTGCGCTGTATCGTTCTATGTTCTAAAACTATGGTGATATATTAACCTGACATAGAACTTTGGTTAGACTGCACCTGGAGCCCCGTGAATAGTCTTCATATTATGAGAAGTTCAATGGCATCGGAAAAGGTGTTGACACAGTTTACTGGAGTGAGAGTAGATTGGAGAGATTATTACCCTATGTTCATAGAATGTACAGTGCAGAAGGAGGCCACCTGGCCCATCGGGTCTGCACCGACCCCCCCGGGAAGAGCGCCCCACCTAAGCCCACACCTCCACCTTATCCCAGCAACCCCACCTACCCTTTTTTTTGGACACTAAGGGCAATTTAGCACCTAACCTGCACATCTTTGGACTGTGGGAGGAAACCGGAGCATCCGGAGGAAACCCACGCAGGGAGGATGTGCAGACTCTGCACAGACAGTGACCCAAGCCGGGAATCGACCCTGGGACCCTGGAGCTGTGAAGAAACAGTGCTAACCGCCGTGCTGCCTCTTGTTCGTACATCATTGTTCCTTTTGAGTATTTACTTTGTGAAAATTGCTGCATAACTATTCTCTGAGAAAAACAATTCCTCCTCATCTCCTCTCAACCCTCGAATGACCTCTCTGAACTTTATGAGCCGGACTTGGGTCCATGGGTCAGGTGCAAATTCGGGACAATTCACAGTTTTGTGGACAATTCACAGTTTTGTGTGCTCGACTTTTAAAGGTGGCTACCCAAGTGTTGGATATTCGGTTTGCGGGGGGGGGGCATGGAATATATCAGGAATAAGGCGGCACACTGAGGAAGTACTGAGGGGAATGCCAGTGCGTAGGAAGGCTCGGCAGGAGGTCTACCTCCAGCTCCGAGCACTTAGCCCAAAATTCAACAAAGAATATTACAACATGAATCATCTCTCTAACTCTCACACTTTACCCTCCCTCATTCCCCCTAGACACTCTCCATGTGCCATCCATGCCACCCCATGCCCTGTATGCATTCTCCATAACCCCTCATACGCTCAATACCAAGCTGTGGCCCTCTACCCACCCCCATGGCCCTTTGGTGGCAGCTCATGCCCTCACCCAGCAACCACCCTTTGCCCTTACAGTTTCTTCATACTTATTCTATCAAAATCCCATATAATTATTGTCGTTTCAATGAAATTTTCTCTTTGCCTTCTCTGCTCTGAGCATTCCCAGTTTCTCTAACCCCTCCTTCCAAATAAAGCCCTCCCCTCCTGGCTCCAATCTAGTAACTCTCATCTGCACCCTGTTTTGAAGACCTTTAATTCTTTCTACAGGGTGGTGCCGGCAGTTGGATACAATAATTGGGCAGCACGGTAGCACAGTAGTTGGCGCTGTTGCTTCCCAGGTTCGATTCCCGGCTTGGGTCACTGTCTGTGTGGAGTCTGCACGTTGTCTGCGTGGGTTTCCTCCGGGCGCTCCGGTTTCCTCCCACAAGTCCCGAAAGACGTGCTTGTTGTGTGAATTGGACATTCTGAACTCTCCCTCTGTGTACCCGAACAGGTGCCGGAGTGTGGCGACTAGGGGCTTTTCACACTAACTTCATTGCAGTGTTAATTAATCCTGCTCAGGCCAAAGCAGTGATGTATAAATATTTAGCATAGATTTCAGCCTCTTGTCCTGTTTACTAAAGAAAAGCGGGAATGCCCCCTGTGCACAGCCTCCCTGCTCTGCCGTCTGTGCTCCATGTCCCCTCTTATTCCCCCAGCCCAAGAGGGACTGCCACTGCAACACCCAGTGAGCGACAGCAGGCTTTCTGCAGGCAGACCGTATGTGGTAGTATGTATTAGGGGTCATGTGGGACTGGAAGCCCTAATGTCATTGGCTGACAGATCCCGGGTCCTGGTTGGCCGTTGACCTCTAGCTCCGCCCTGAAGGCGGAGTATAAGAAGCCGGAGTCCTCCCCCGCAGGCCATTCTACTATCGAGCTGCGGGGGAACAGACACGCTTAATAAAGCCTCATCGACTTCACTCTATTCGTCTCACGGAGTCTTTGTGCGCTACAATTTATTAAGCGTGCCTAAAAAGGACTATGGAGCTCAGGATCATCCCGGAATGCCTGAGGATCAGCCCCCACGCAGTGAACGCGGCAGCAGCCTTCAAGCACTGGCAGACTTGTTTTGAGGCCTACCTCAGAACGGCCACCGGCTGGGTCACAGAAGACCAAAAACTACAGGTCCTGCACTCGAGGTTAAGCACGGAGATTTTCTCCCTCATCAAAGACGCGGAGGATTTCCAGACGGCGTTCGCAGCACTGAAAAGTCTCTACGTCCGCCCAGTTAACCAAATCTACGCTCACTACCAGCTCGCGACGAGACGGCAAAGTCCCCGGAGAATCGATGGACGAATTCTACGCCGCGCTGCTGATTTTGGGACGAGCCTGCAGCTGCCCTTCAGTGAACGCAAATGAACACACGGACATGTTAATGCGCGATGCTTTTGTGGCAGGCATTAATTCCTCCCAAATCCGCCAAAGACTTCTAGAAAAAGAGTCGCTAGGACTCTCAGAGGCACGGGCCCTAGCAGCCTCCCTAGACGTGGCCGCATGAAACACCCGCGCCTACGGCCCCGACCACGTGGCAGCCCATTGGGCTCCGTACGTACCCGTCGCGACAAACCCCCCCCCCCCCCCACAGGCTTGCGCGGTCCAAACGCCAAGTCGCACTGGGGGCGCCCGCTGCTATTTCTGCGGCCAGGCAAAACACCCCCGGCAGCGCTGCCCGGCCCGCGCAGCGATCTGCAAGAGCTGCGGGAAAAAGGTTGTGTGCCGGTACCGCGAGGTCGCCGCTGTCCCGGGAGAACAGGGAGCCCTGCATGCCGCTTACGCTCCCCAACCGCCCCCCCCCCCCGTCCCCACGTATGACCCGCCGGCGCTACCAATATGGGTCCCGACCACCGCTGTCCCCAGAGATGAGGGAGCCCCGCGCGGTCCTAACGCTCCCCAACCCCCCCAGCGCCCCATGTGCGACCCGCAGACGCCGCCATTTTGGGTCCCGGCCATCACGAGGGGAGGAAGGGTGCCGCCATCTTGGACCACCCCAGACCTGTACGACGCGTGGGGGCGGCCATTTTGTCCACCCCCGCCGCCATCTTGTGACCCCCCCAGCCATGTGAGATGTATGGGGGCACCATTTTGTTCATCCCCGACGCCATCTTGGACGGCAACAACGGACCCCAGTGTCGTCGGCTCCACGGGGTTCGAGGAAGACGCTCCACTACTACAACCACGTCTCCCTTCAATTACGCTCGATCAAGCTCGGCCCCGGACACTCCAGACGACGACGACAACGGTGCTAATAAACGGGCACGAGACACCATGCCTAGTCGACTCCGGGAGCACGGAGAGCTTTATCCACCCCGACACGGTAAGACGCTGTTCCTTGACCACCTATCCCAGCGCACAAAAGATTTCCCTAGCTGCAGGATCCCACTCCGTACAGATCAAAGGCCACGTTCCCGTACCTCGACAATGTAACCATCTGCAGCCACGACCAGCAAGACCACGACGCCAACCTCCAAAAATTCCTCCAGACCGCCAAAGCCTTGAACCTCACGTACAACGAGGACAAGTGCGTTTTTAGTACCAACCGGCTAGCCATTCTGGGCTACGTAGTGCGCAATGGGATAATAGGCCCCGACCCCGAACGTATGCGCTCCCTCATGGAATTTCCCCTCCCGCACTGCTCAAAGGCCATGAAACGCTGCCTGGGTTTTTTTTCATACTACGCCCAGTGGGTCCCCCAGTACGCAGACAAGGCCCGCCCCCTAATACAGACCACGACCTTCCCTCTGTCGACAGAGGCTTGCCAGGCTTTCAGCCGCATCAAAGCGGATATCGCAAAGGCCACGATGCGCGCCATCGACGAGTCCCTCCCCTTCCAGGTCGAGAGCGACGCCTCCGACGTAGCTCTAGCGGCCACCCTTAACCAAGCGGGCAGACCCGTGGCCTTTTTCTCCCGAACCCTCCACGCTTCAGAAATCCGCCACTCCTCAGTGGAAAAGGAAGCCCAAGCCATAGTGCAAGCTGTGCGACATTGGAGGCATTACCTGGCCGGCAGGAGATTCACTCTCCTCACCGACCAACGGTCGGTAGCCTTCATGTTCGATAATGCACTGTGGGGCAAAATCAAAAACGACAAGATCTTAAGGTGGAGGATTGAGCTCTCCACCTTCAACTATGAGATCTTGTATCGTCCCGGAAAGCTGAACGAGCCGTCCGATGCCCTATCCCGCGGCACATGTGCCAACGCACAAATTAACCGCCTCCAAACCCTCCACGAGGACCTCTGTCACTCGGTTTTTCCACTTTATCAAGTCCCGCAACCTCCCATACTCTTTAGAGGAGGTCCGTACAGTCACAAGGGACTGCCACATCTGCGCGGAATGCAAACCGCATTTTTTCAGGCCGGATGGTGCGCACCTGATTAAGGCTTCCCGCCCCTTTGAACGCCTTAGTCTGGATTTTAAAGGGCCCCTCCCCTCCACCGACCGCAACACATACTTCCTTAATGTGGTGGACGAATACTCCCGCTTCCCATTCGCCATTCCCTGCTCTGACATGACCGCGGCCACAGTCATTAAAGCCCTGAACACCATCTTCACACTGTTCGGTTGCCCCGCATACGTCCACAGCGACAGGGGGTCCTCTTTCATGAGTGACGAGCTGCGCCAGTTCCTGCTCAGCAAGGGCATAGCCTCAAGCAGGATGACCAGCTACAACCCCCGGGGGAACGGGCAAGTAGAGAGGGAGAACGGCACGGTCTGGAAGACCGTCCTACTGGCCCTACGGTCCAGGGACCTCCCAGTTTCACGGTGGCAGGAGGTCCTCCCGGACGCTCTCCACTCCATCCGGTCGCTATTATGTACGAGCACTAATCAAACGCCTCATGAGCATCTCCTTGTCTTCCCTAGGAGGTCCTCCTCTGGAACGTCGCTGCCGACCTGGCTGGCGGCCCCAGGACCCATCTTGCTCCGAAAGCATGTGCGGGCACACAAGGCGGACCCGTTGGTCGAAAGGGTTCACCTCCTCCACGCGAACCCGCAGTACGCTTACGTGGAGTACCCCGACGGCCAACAGGACACGGTCTCCCTGCGGGATCTGGCGCCCGCCGGCAACACACACACTCCCCCGACACCATTCACCCAACCCCCCCCCTTCCTGCCACCGCCGCACCCCGCGACCGCCCCCTTCCCAGGAGGATCGGTTCTCCTCCCCTCAGGCCCGACCAAGAATAAAGCCCAAGCTGAAACCGTAAGGCTCCCGGAGACGACAACACCGGTACAAGCACCACCACCACCACCGGGGCCGAGGCGATCGACACGGACGACCAGACCGTCCGACCGACTCGTGGCGTCGATCTAAATCAATATATGGACTTTTCACAAGAACATTTTGCTTTTCTCCCGATACCTTCTGTAAATAGTTGAAACAGGACAAAATTGTACATACTGTATTGCCATATGAATGTTTTCCTCCCAGGACCAGCCCTGTAAACCCTTACCACCATGCGAAGCATCACCCCGCCGGGTTCATTTTTGACAAGGGGTGAATGTGGTAGTATGTATTAGGGGTCATGCGGGACTGGAAGCCCTAATGTCATTGGCTGACTGATCCCGGGTTCTGGTTGGCCGTTGACCTCTAACTCCGCCCTGAAGGCGGAGTATAAGAAGCCGGAGTCCTCCCCCGCAGGCCATTCTACTATCGAGCTGCGGGGGAACAGACACGCTTAATAAAGCCTCATCGACTTCACTCTATTCGTCTCACGGAGTCTTTGTGCGCTACACCGTACAACTCCACTCAGCTTCTTTAAGAAGTCCAAGGCCACTCCCTTTGCTTCCAACAACATTCGTCACGCCTCCCGGGTGCTCTGCCGGCTGGAGCAGTGAATCGCGATGGCTGGAGAATTCCGGCCAGTATTTCCTCGAACTCTGTGCAGCAAAAGAACGTCTAAATCACCTCACCTGAAAGTCCCTTGCTGATCCCTTTAAATACACGCGTGTAAGATGTTCACTTGTCAAACAGTTTACAGGATTTTGACCCGTGGAACAAACATTTTGAGACAAACATTTCTGGAATAAGTTATCTTTTTTTGAAAATCAGCAAGATACTGCAGTAAGCAGCTGATCGTACTGTCACGCAGAAATCCCAGATTATACATTAACATGCGCAGATCTATCCCTTTACTTCAAACCACTATCAGCTCAAACGTCCAGTTTATGAACAGCGGTGAGTGGCCAGCTTGGCACTGACTTGATAGCTCTTTAATCCAGGGGCTGATTTGGCACAGTGGGCTAAACAGCTGGCTTGTAATGCAGAACCAAGGCCAGCAGCATGGGTTCAATTCCAGTACCAGCCTCCCTGAACAGGCGCCGGAATGTGGCGACTAGGGGCTTTTCACAGTAACTTCATTGAAGCCGACTTGTGACAATAAGCAATTATTATTAGGGGCTGGTTTAGCACGGTGGGCTAAACAGCTGGCTTGTAATGCAGAACCATGCCAGCAGTACCAGCCTCCCCGAACAGGTGCCGGAATGTGGCGACTAGGGGCTTTTCACAGTAACTTCATTGAAGCCGACTTGTGACAATAAGCAATTATTATTAGGGGCTGGTTTAGCACGGTGGGCTAAACAGCTGGCTTGTAATGCAGAACCATGCCAGCAGTACCGGCCTCCCCGAACAGGTGCCGGAATGTGGCGACTAGGGGCTTTTCACAGTAACTTCACTGAAGCCCACTTGTGACAAAAAGCAATTATTATTCATTAGCAAACGACCAAAATTTGATTGCAGACCCAAGTATCATTTTATACTTTTTTCATATTATCCTGTCAATTCCAATTCTCTTCCCACACCTGGCGGTGCACCAAGGCTGACTTTTGTCGGTTTCCATAGCGAGTAATTCCCAGAATAGGCTGCTAATTTGTCATCAGAGGTTCATAGCTTGAGGGACACCACTCCACATCGAGCACGGCTGACCGTGAGTCTATCCTGTCCTTTTATCACCTGCCATTTGCATATTTGGAAGCATTTGCAGGTTGGCGCACTCAGCCTGTTTGGTCGCGGTGCGTTTTGAACGCAACTTCCTTGACCATCGAGTCCTGAGGTGTGACTCAAACCGAGAGCTCCTGACTCAGGCTCAAACCCACTGCGACACAAGAGCTCCTCTTAGCCCATGAAGCAGCACAGTAGTACAGTGGTTAGCATTTTAGCTTCACAGCGCCAGGGTCCCAGGTTCGATTCCCGGCTTGGGTCACTGTCTGTGCGGAGTTTGCACGTTCTCCCCGTGTCTGCGTGGGTTTCCTCCGGGTGCTCCGGTTTCCTCCCTCCTGAAAGACATGCTGTTAGGTAATTTGGACATTCTGAATTCTTCCTCTGTGTACCCGAACAGGCGCCGGAATGTGGCGACTTGGGGCTTTTCACAGTAACTTCATTGCAGTGTTAATGTAACCTACTTGTGACAATAAAGATTATTATTTATTACAACTCCCTCGAAACATCGCATCTCTGGCCTACAAACTCACTTTCAGGTGCTTCATAGCTCGTGTTTATCTATTAATGTAGAGAAGTGTTGTTGCAATTGTATAGGGTGTTGGTGAGACCACATCTGGAGTATTGTGTCCAGTGTTGGTCTCTTTATTTGAGGAAGGGTACGGTGACATTGAATGCAGTTCCGAGGCGATTCCCCAGATCAATTTTGGGGATGAAAGGGTCGATGTATGAGGAGAGATTAAACAGTTTGGACTTATACTCGCTGGAGTTTAGAAGGATGAGAGGGGTTCTGTTCGAGATGTATAAAATACGAAGGGGGATCGATAAAGTAAATGTAGGCCAAATGTTTCTTCTTGTGGGGCAATCTGGAACAAGAGGTCACAGATATAGATTGAGAGGCGGTAGATTTAAAACTGAGATGAGGAGGAACTACTTCTCGCAGAGGGTGGTGAATTTGTGGAACTCGCTGCCCCGTAATGTGTGAAGTCTGGATCTTTAAAAGGTTCCAAGAAGGATAAAAAAGAACAGGTTAAAGGGATATGGGAAACAGGTAGCGAGGTGGTTTTGCGACCAGGAAGAGATCAGCCATGATCTGATTGACTGGCGGAGCAGGCTCAGAAGACTGAGTTGCTGACTTATATTCCTAATTCCGATGTATCTATGTCTCTATGTTAGCCGTTTTGGAAGGTTAGAGCTGTCCATCACGTCTGTTAAAAAACTGCTCACAATGGCTATCCAGTCCACCCATCCTTACTTCTCATGCATACCAACTTCTGCATTCCATCAGGGGTTGGTTCCATTTTCCCTTATCAGTATGTCCGTCACGGTCCAATGGCTCACTCCTGCCCGGCAATCTTCCTTATCTGCGAGAAACAGCTTGCAGCATCCAGCATTTTATTTGCCTTGAAAGAAGTCTTCTGGCGTTGTGAAACAAGGTGCTTTCTAGAATCTGGCCCGTGTTCGAGTTTGATCAAGTTGCAGCACACTGTATTCCAACCTGTGAGGTTCAAAATGCCAAATCGGACAGCCAAACAATGTTGGAGACGGGGTGAGCTTGCGATCTGCTCACTCTGCTCGCTTTCAGTACATGCATGGCACACACGGGAGGGTGCCGTGACATGCATGTGATGCCGCGCAGACACAGGAGAAAACCATATGGCCCATCAAGCCAACTCCGCCATTCAATGCCATCTTGATTGATCTTGGGCTTCAAGTCCGCTTACCCCCCCCTTTCACACCCCCACCATGCCTTTTGATTTTCTGAGAGAAGAAAAATCGAACACAGCCTTAAACGTAATCAACGATGGGTCATTCACAACCCCCTGGCGGTGGGAATCTCAAAGATTCACGACCCCTTCACCAAAGTAATTTTCCTCATCTCGGTTCTAAATGATCGTTCCCCACCCCTCCCCCCATCCTGAGACTGCGTCCCTGTGTTTCTCCGACCAGCAGAAACAATCTCTTGTTTCACCCCCTTCACGCTCTGGTATATTTCAATGGGGTCATCTCTCCTTCTTTGAACTCAAGACGGAGAGTCTCTCATAGATTATCATAGAATTTACAGCGCAGAAGGAGGCCATTTGGCCCATCGAGTCTGCACCGGCTCTTGGAAAGAGCACCCGACCCAAGGTCAACACCTCCGCCCTATCCCCATAACCCAGTAACCCCACCCAACACTAAGGGCAATTTTGGACACTAAGGGCAATTTATCATGGCCAATCCACCTAACCTGCACATCTTTGGACTGTGGGAGGAAACCGGAGCACCCGGAGGAAACCCACGCACACACGGGGAGGACGTGCAGACTCCGCACAGACAGTGACCCAAGCCGGGAATCGAACCTGGGACCCTGGAGCTGTGAAGCAATTGTGCTATCCACAATGCTACCGTGCTGCCCATCATTGGGCAACCTCCTCATTCCAGGGGCCAAAGCAGAGAACCTTCGCTGTACCTCCTCCAACGCAAATACACCCTTCCTAAAATATGCAGGTCAGAACCACGCACAGCATTCCAGGTGCGGCCTAAAGCAAATTGTTGTTGCCGACACTAAAGGTTGAATGTTGTCCAGCAAGCTAGAACTTTCTAGCTTGTCCGTAAGGGATAGAGTCTTATATCACGGTAGCACAGTGGTTAGCACAGTTGCTTCACAGCTCCAGGGTCCCAGGTTCAATTCCCCGCTGGGTCACTGTCTGTGTGGAGTCTGCATGTTCTCCCCGTGTCCGCGTGAGTTTCCTCCGGGTGCTCCGGTTTCCTCCCACACTCCAAAGATGTGCAGGTTAGGTGGAATGGCCATGATAAATTGCCCTTAGTGTCCAAAAAGGTTAGGTGGGGTTACTGGGTTACAGGGATAGGGTGGAGGCGTGGGCTTAAGTAGGGTGCTCTTTCCAAGGGCAGACTCAATGTGTCGAATGAACTCGTTCTACACTGTAAATTTATGGGGCGGGATTCTCCGACCCCCCGCCGGGTCGGAGAATCCCGGGGGGTGGTGCGAATCCCGCTCCACCACCCCGACGCCGGCTGCATTATACTCCGCCGCCGTATTTCAGGCAGAGGCGGGATTCCCGCCACGCCAGTCAGGGGCCGTTGGCAGCGGCCCTCCCGGTAATTCTCCGGGCCCCGATGGGCTGGGCGGCCGTCCGTTTTTGGCCAGTCCCGCCGGCGTGGGTTACGCATGGTCCCACACGGCGGGACCTGGCAGGTAAGTCGGCGGGGGCGGTCTTCGGGGGGCGCGGGGGGATCCAACCCCAGGGGGGGGGGCCCCCGTGGTGGCCTGGCCCGCGATTGGGGCCCACCGATCTGAGGGCGGGCCTGTTCCGTGGGGGCACCTCTTCCTTCCGTGCCGGCCCCTGTAGGGCTCCACCATGGCCGGCGCGGAGAAGAGAACCCCCTGCGCATGCGCCAAAATACGCCGGCCAGTGTGCGCATGCACGGAACCATGCTGGCGGTTCCGCACATGCGCGAGATCACGCCAGCCGATTGGCACATGTGCAAACACGCACCGCCCCTTCGGCGCCGGCTGGAGCAGCGCCAACCCCTCCGGTGTCCACCTAGCCCCCGAGACAGGTGAGAATTCCTCACCTTGGGGGCCCGTTGACGCCGGCGGGATGACTTGAAAAATGCAAAATGAAAATTGCTTATTGTCACGAGTAGGCTTCAATGAAGTTACTGCGAAAAGCCCCTAGTCGCCACATTCCGGCGCCTGTTCGGGGAGGCTGGTACGGGAATCGAATCGTGCTGCTGGCCTGCCTTGGTCTGCTTTAAAAGCCAGCGATTTAGCCCTGTGTGCTAAACCAGCCCCTATGACTTAGTCCCCGGAAGGGAGAATCCCGGCCCAGATCTTTGGGGCGAAATTCTCCTACCCGCCCCGCCACATTTCTGCGCCGACCGGCCGGCGGGAGTCTCCGTAACACCGGCCGGTCAATGGGGTTTCCCACTGTGGGGCACCCCCACGCCGTCAGGAAACCCCCCGGCGCCGGCAGAACGGAGACTCCCGCCGGCGGAGAATGACGCCCATGATCTATGATAATTGTGTGCGTGTTTGGCTGAGGGCAAGTTAAATGTGTGTCCCATGGTCAGATAGATTGCTGGCACATAATAATAATCTTTATCAGTGTCACAAGTCAGCTTAAATTAACACTGCAATGAAGTTACTGTGAAAAGCCCCTTGTCACCACACTCCTGTTCGGGTACACAGAGGGAGAATTCAGAATGTCCAATTCACCTAACAGCACGTCTTTCGTGACTTATGGGAGGAAATCGGAGCACCCGGAGGAAACCCACGCAGACACGGGGAGAACGTGCAGACTCCGCACAGACAGTGACCCAAGCCGGAATCGAACCCGGGACCCTGGAGCTGTGAAGCAACAGTGCTAACCACTGTGCTACCGTGCCACCCATCCATTGAAGGCAGTAGGGGTTCGGAGATGACTTCTCAGAGGTTTGCAACTGAAGAGATAGTGCTCTCAGGATGGGAGCGAAGGAAAGTATCGGGGGAAGAGGAAAGCGACCCTCGACGCCGGCATTCCCTGCGACTGAGTGGCGTGAAATTTCAATTTGGTTTCAAGGCTTGTATAATTAACCCTCATTTCAGCAATCTTAGCCCTTTTATTGGCTAATTTTATAGGTGAAATAAATGCCAATGTACCAGAGACAAAAGACCAGGCATTTGACTTGCAAAACGACTGTGACCTTTCAAAGAAACGGTAGATAGTTTCAGGACCATGCAAGAAACTTGGTGTTTCAGTATTAATGGCCTGTTTCACATGAGCAGCAAAGAAAGTAATGAGGGTTTCACAAGAGCGTGTCGGATCTGTGAACTGACTGGTGTTTTAACAGTACCTCATTACCACCACTCTTTAATTAGAGCAGCTTTAAGACTGTTTTTATAGCAGAAGATGGAATACCTGAATCTTGCCTTTGAACACACTTAATGTCCCACATTTAAAACAGCCACAGGGGATTGCTCAGCCGAATTAAGCTTCAGCATTTCCTGTGTTTCCATCACTTAGTCCGCCTGTTTCCGCCTCCGTTACATCGCCTCAATCCCCCTCGGCCTCAGCTCATTCACTGCTGAAACCATCCTCCGCACCTTTGTTCCCTCTCAGTTTGCCTGCTCCAACGCCCCCCTGGCTGGACTCCCACATTCAATCATCCATAACTCAGTGGCCCGCGTCCTCACTCGCGCCAAATCCCCGTCCACCCATTGTTATGTTCTGTGTTGTAACTGTTGTAATGATGCATACAGAACATACAGTTGTTTAACCATAAAGATGATTTATTAATAAACACGTGGAACAGGTAACTGAGGAACTACAGTACAGACGATGGCTACTTAATGGATTCAGTGAGTTTTCCTGGAGCTGCACTAAGTGCGACTATCCACTTGTACGGCTTACTACCAACTGCTGGGTGTGTTGCGTCACGTGATGGAACTTTATCGCCAACAGCTGGTTGGAGGTCGCATTACCAGCTACATGCAGAACTGTGCACAGGCATATCACCACACCCAACACACCTTCCAGCAATGATGACACTAGAGGCTCCTAATAACTCCCAATCGCGTTTGAGCAAATGTCAATGAAGATATTGTAATGGCCTGCAAGGGGCCCATGGGGTGGGAATGATTACCTTCTCTGTACAAACAGAGTACAAGCTCCCCCGCGAGGGTATCTCTATTAACCTCTGCATAAAAGGTGTTGCAGTAAGGCACCGACCAGAAAGAAACCCGGTAGGAGCAGACTCGATGGGCCGAACAGCTTAATTCTGCTCCTACACTAATATACCTTCTGAACTATAACCTGGCAGTGCATGTATTGTGCTGTGAATAAAAACGAGGGGCAGGATACTCCGACCCCCCGCCAGGTCGGAGAATCGCCGGGGGCGGCGTGAATCCCGCCCCCGCCGGCCGCCGAATTCTCCGGCGCCAAAGATTCGGTGGGGCGGGAAACGCACCACGCCGGTCGGCGGGCTCCCCCCCGGCGTTTCTCCGGCCCGCCATGGCCCGAAGTCCCGCTGCTGTCATGCCAGTCCCGCCAGCGGGAATGAAACCACTTCTCTTATCGGCGGGACTGGCGGTGCGGGCGGGCTCTGGGGTTCTGGGGGGGTGCGAGGGGCGATCTGGCCCCGGGGGGTGTCCCCACGGTGGCCTGGCTTGTGATCGGGGCCCACCGATCCGCGGGCGGGCCTGTGCCGTGGGGGGCACTCCTTTCCCTCTGCCTCGGCCATAGCCTCCGCCATGGCTGACGCGGAAGTGACCCCCCCCTGCGCATGCGCGGGGATGACGTCAGCAGCCGCTGACGCTCCCGCGCATGGGCGGACTTCCGCCGGCCGGCGGAGTCCCTTCGGCCCCGGCTGCCGTGGCGCCAAAGGCCTTTCCCGCTGGCCGGCGGCGGGCCAACCACTCCGGCGCGGGCCTAGCCCCTCACCTTTGGGGCGGCCCGACGCCGGAGTGGTTCCCGCCACTCCATCCCGCCGGGACCCCCCACCCGCCAGGTCGGGGAGAATCCCGGCCATTGTTTCTTTATTTTACTCGGTGTGGACTCCCCGCGGCCTTATTAAGGATGTGAACAAATATATTCCCGGTTTTACGGCATTAGCCTCAGCAGCAGATTCCATGTAAAAGTGTCGCCAAGACAATGAGGAAAATGACCTTAAAAGTTCATCTTGATGTTTTTGCCTCATGCTAAATAGGAATTAATGAATTGCTGCAGTAATGGTCAGAGATCTCTTCACAAAACATTTTATATGCATAATGGAATGGAGAACTTTTGAATTATTCGACGTGGTTTATAAGGATTAATTGTCTGCATGCAGTTCTTCATTTTCCTCATTACCTTACATCATGGAGACAATTTACAGTGAAATCGTTATAGGCAGACGCATAATCACCATTTTAATGCTGATCTGCACTATTATTCCTGGACAGCAGTAACACGCAGTATATACAGCCGCTAAACGCTTTAAAGAAAGAATTCTCCTTGCGCAACCCCCTCTTGGCAATCGCTGAAAGTGCTTGACAGATAATTCCCAAGTGCTGCTGAAGCGCAGCCACTGTCAGGAAATGCAGCAGGCGAGTGCAGAAGGAAAAGAATGAGATAAACGAGCAGATTGTAAAGTCTCAGGCAAGCGACCGCTCGGAAGCGATGACTGTCGCAAAGTTTTGATATGTTCTCCTAGCTATTTACGTCTGCTACTCCCCGGCGCATCTCCCTCACCCGGCCCACGCCCGGGCCGGGGCATTTATGTGCCAGCAGCTCTACGAAAAGGGGAGCGGCCCCGCCATCGTCCCTGGGCGATGTTCCAAAACACACTCGCATGGCGCCAAGGTGAGAGCCCAACACTGAATGCGGGGTGGACGCCACTGGGGGAATTTCCTTATCCTCTTTGAACAATCCCTGATTCCGCAAGGTGAGACGTCGCATGTGAGCAATAAAGGTTTTGATGGGTGGAAGTGAGTCAGCAGATGTGAGGGTGACAGTCTGCGTTTCACTTTATCGAATCTGCTGCTGCGGGTCCATAAAACACCGCTGACCATTCTTCAACCAGCGGTGCAGTGGGGCCAATACTGTTGCCAAGTTTGGGACGAACTTCCAATAATAATTTATAAGCCCAAGAACGAGCGGAGTTCTGTGGGATCCTTTGGTATGGGCGCCGGATGGCCTGTACCTTATAGTCTACTGGGTGCAATCCATGCCTGTCCACATTGTAGCCCAAAGAGACCACCTCCTTCACAAGGAAAAAGCACTCTTCGCACTGCAGGCAGACCCGGCTGCCTTGAACCGCCGTAGCACATCCTCTACATTTTTCAGGTGCTCCCGGTCGGAGGAACCGGTAATCAGCACATCATCCAGGTAGACTGCCAGCTGTGGCAATCCTTGGAGGATATTTTCCATCACCCTTCGGAATATGGCACATGCTGAAGAAAGTCCAAATGGCAGCCTGCTGTACTCATACAACCCCCTTTGCGTGTTGTCGGTCACATATTTCCATGGGGACGGGTCCAAGGCCAATTCAAGATAAGCGTGAGTCATGTCAAGTTTGGTAAAGTCCTTCCTCCGCTGAGCCTTGCTCATGTCCTCAACCTTCAGCACTGGGTAATGATCCAGACGGGACGACCGACTTATGGTCATCTTATAATCTCCGCAGAAGCGCACAGAACCATCAGGCTTCATAACCGGCACGATCGGCGCAACCCAATCCGCAAATTGCACCGGGCGAATAATTCCTAATTTCTTCAAACCATCCAGTTCTTCATTCGTTTCAAAGCGTAGAGAATGGGGTGGCCCGAAAATAGCGTGGTTGGGCCTCTGGGTCGACTGATCCCTTGGTGGACGGCCCCCCCGGATGGTACCGAGGACGTCCTGGGATATCCCTGGGAAACGTGTAAGTACCGCGTCCGGCTCGTTTGGGTACAACTGGCATGCTTGCTGCCAGTCCACATGGAGACGTTTCAGCCAATCACACCCCAGCAAGTTTGGGCCCCAACCTTTTACCCCTACCACTGGTTAATTTGCCGACTAGACTTCATATTCCACGGGGACTTCTGAGGTGCCCGCCATCTCCAATAGCTCACGGCATAGCAGCGTCAGTATCTCGTGCCATGCCACACATCCCTGAGCGTATTTGATTGTACGTGAGACCCACGGTTCCCGTATCAAGTCCCGTCGATTCCCTCTGATACCAGCACGTTCAAATGCGTCAAGGGTCTCTGGCATGCGGGAAGCACGATGTCCCTCAGCAGAAAAATGTTGCCATCAGTCCTGGTCACCCAGAGTGCACCTCCAGTGGCAGGAGTCCAGAACTGCAGCACGGGAGAGGGGCATTCCGCGGCCGAGGTTCAAGATGGCCATTCCTTGGAGCTCCTGGATATCGCGTTCTGTGCCCTCCCGGGACAAAGCTACCTCAGTCACTTTCTTCAGATACACATTAGGTTCACCCGTCAAACGTTCTTGGATCGCACCTTCTCTGATCCCGCAAACCAAACAGCCTCTGTGCGCCTCAAATAACGTCGGGCCGAGCTCACAGAACTCGGTGAGTTTTCGCAAACGGCCAGAACCTCCTTTACAGGTTCGCCCCAGATGTTGGGAAGCCGCGTGGAAATGAAAAGGACGAACGATAAGCGGCGGTTTTGGATCAAAGTGGTTGCGGCCCGGCATAGCGAGTTGCGCAAACTGGCGGGTGTCAGGTGAGTCGGGAAAAGTTGAACTTTTGATAATGCCGTAAGTCTCCGCGCCGTAAACCGCGAGAAGGTAAGGACGGCAGCTTTCCTTCCCTAAAAGACATTAGTGAACCAGATGGTTCATTACGACAATGGTTTCATGGTCATCATTTGACTTTTAATTCCAGATTTTTATTGAATTCAAATTTCACCATCTGCAGTGGCAGGATTTGAACCCGGGTCCCCAGAGCATTACTCTGGGTCTCTGGTTTACTAGTCCAGTGACAATACCACTACGCCACCACCTCCCCAGGAGCAACAAACACCTGGGGGTCTGTAAATTGTTACTCATGGTTAAACACACAAGTCTCAAGATCTCCTCATTGAGATATCTAAAGAACCCATATTACAACAGTCAGCCGACCATCCTTTCAATCCACTTGTGTTTAACTTCCCAGTTGCTATGGTGAGATTTGAACACATACTGTCTTTGGATCATTTTTCCAATTCCCTGGATTACTCGCCCAGCATCGGCACATTAATTATATCTGAATAATATTGCTCGCTGATCTTTACAGTCCAGGCTAAGGTTTGAATAAAGGCATGGAGTGAATAAAATATTACAAAACCGCAGTGTTATGGGCCAGGGTTTAGAGAACCCCAAAGTGTATCATGGAGTTCACCTGGCCCACAACTTTTAATAGATTGTGGTATGGGGAGCACACGGCCCACTCTACAGGTGTGGTACAGCAGAAATGGAAAAGTATTTTTCAAAGCAAAAAAATGTTTATTCTATGAACTCAAGTTCACCTTTTTAAAACATACAGTGAACATCTTAGCAATCATCAATTCAAATACAACCCCCAACGACTACAATGAAATGAAAAAAATGAAAATTGCTTATTGTCACAAGTAGGCTTCAAATGAAGTTACTGTGAAAAGCCTCTAGTCGCCACATTCCGGCGCCTGTTCGGGGAGGCTGTTACGGAAATTGAACCGTGCTGCTGGCCTGCCTTGGTCTGCTTTCAAAGCCAGCGATTTAGCCCTGTGCTAAACAGCCCCTAAACAACACTAAGTAAACCTTTAAGCTTTCCTTTTTAACATCCATACGACTGAAAAAACCTTCAAATCAGAAAGACATCAGGCTTAACTTCACTACTGAGAATATTTATCATTCTGAATTCACCAAATGGTCCAGAGATAGTCTTTTGATGGCAGGGAGAACAGCAGTACACCTGCTCGGTCTGGCTTCAGCTCCAACACTGAAAATGAAACTAAAACACACCCTGCAGCAAACAGCCTAAAACGAAAGTTAAAAGCTGACAGACAGCCCAGCTCAACCCACTCTCTGACATCACTGCAGTAGGAAACACCCATTTCTTAAAGGTACACCCACAAGACAGCAGATAAGCAGAAAAAAATTGGATGGTTAATTTTACTGCTTTCTTTCGTCAGGGGCTGAGGTTGTTTTGTAACGATCATTGAAAACTGATTAAATATTTGGCACTGAGGAAGAAGACGGGGAACAGAACAGTGAAAAAAGAACATTTTGCCACAAAGTGTCCTATCAAACCCCTTCACAATCTTAACGCCCTCTATCAGGTTACCTCTCATAAGAACATAAGAACATAAGAACTAGGAACAGGAGTAGGCCATCTGGCCCCTCGAGCCTGCTCCGCCATTCAATGAGATCATGGCTGATCTTTGTGGGCTCAGCTCCACTCTCTGGCCCGTACACCATATCCCCGAATCCCTTTATTCTTTAGAAAGATATCTATCTTTTTCTTAAAAGCGTGTAAAGAAGGAGCCTCAACTGCTTCACCGGGCAAGGAATTCCAGAGATTCACAACCCTTTGGGTGAAGAAGTTCCTCCTAAACTCGGTCCTAAATCTACTTCCCCTTATTTTGAGGCTATGCCCCCTAGTTCTGCTTTCCCCGACCAGTGGAAACAACCTGCCCGCATCTATCCTATCTATTCCCTTCATAATTTTATATGTTTCAATAAGATCCCTCCGCATCCTTCTAAACTCCAATGAGTACAGTCCCAGTCTACTCAACCTCTCAGCCTCTGCTTTTCTAGATAAAGGAACCCTTGCGTGTTCAATCTTTCCTGATTGGTACAACATCCTAGTTCTGGTATCATCTGTTGTGTTAGGTACACTGGTCTAACACTGGCTGCAACTGGATGCAGCTTAGATCAGAAAGATACTCCAGACCTTGAAGTTAGTTCAATCAGGTTTATTGAACTAATAGCACAGTTCTCTGCGAGTTCGGCTCTCTGCTAACTTAAGTGTGGTTACTCTGTCTGACTGAACCAGACTAGCTCTTAGCCACGTGGTGGGGGTGTGAGATTGTAACAACACCCTTGACTGACTCTCTAGATGTTCATCAGTGGAAAGAGGCGGAGTGTGAGTGCCTCGTGTCTTTTATAGTCAGAGCCCACCTCTGAGTGTCCTGCCTGCTTATTGGTCATGTCCTGTTCTCTGTGTCCATCAGCTGCTTGTCTGTATATCATTATGTGTGTGTCTGCATATCATGACATCATCCTTGTAAATCCTTTTCGCACTTTATCTACAGCCTCTATATCCATGAGACCAGAACTGCTCGCAGTAATTTAAGCCTAGTCTCATTTCAACCGGCTCAGAGTGTCTTGAGCAATGAAAAGGCTCCCATGCCTCGATTAATTGACTCGGTTGTGGCCTCGGGATCAACAGAGAAGTCATTACTGCTTCAGACTCTCCTGACAAACAGAAGTTATTGCTTCATTTTAAGTCGGGAGCAGTATTCCTTTGAGCCTTCCAGAGGAACTAAACCAATCATTCCAGCACAGAGGAGAAAGGTTACCGTTTAAAATGTTAACATATAAACCACCAGCCATTTCAGCTGGTTGGACGAATAGAGTCCCTTTATAAGACCATCAGACATAGGAGCAGAATTTGGAGATTCGGCCCACGGGCTGGCTTCTCCAATTTTCAGGCTGTGTTCTGATGCCGGCATGGCAACGGTGGCATTTTACGACCGAACATTTGGCACAAAACGCCACCGATCCTCCTTTTGTCTGGGGGCTTGCTTGCCGGCAGCGTGGAGCAACATGGCATCGGCCACACGCAGACCCAGCCTGCCAAATAGTTTCGCCCCCCCCCCCCCCCCCCGTCTTTGGCCGGCTCGCGACCCCCAGACAACCCCCCCCCCCAACAACAGTGCCCCCAGCCCCTACCAAAGTCCTCCCTACCCGCGGATCGGTCTTCCCCCGAATGTGGCGGTGTTGAACTCAGTCTGCAGCCGCCACACGGAGTTCCTGACGGGTAATACCGTGAGAGACCCCAGAGTATGCCGCCTTGGAAGGGGGCGGAGCATTACGAAGGCGGCGGCGCCCACGATCTCGGCTAGTGTTTGAAACAAACCTGTTGGACTTTAACCTGGTGTTGTAAGACTTCTTACTGTGCTCAAAAAAGAAAGTGAGCGAAAAGTGGAACTTTTTGTGAGTGCTCTCGGGTCTGCTCGTAGCCGTGTCCAGAAAAGTAATCTTCAATTCCTGGAGACTCCTGGAGAGTGGACATGGAGAGGACGTTTCCACTTGCAGGAAAAACTAGAAGCAGAGGACACCATCGCAGACTGCAGGGACGATCCTTTAAAACAGAGATGAGGAGGAATTTCTTCAGCCGGAGGGTGGTGAATCTGTGGAACTCTTTGCCGCAGAAGGCTGTGGAGGCCAAATCACTGAGTGTCTTTAAGACAGAGGTGGATAGGCTTTTGATCAATAAGGGGATCAGGGGTTATGGGGGGAAGGCAGGAGAATGGGGATGAGAAAATATCAGCCATGATTGAATGGTGGAGTAGACTCGAATGGGCCGAGTGGCCTAATTCTGCCCCTATGTCTTCTGGTCTTATAGTCCAGAGTAACCTTGAAGGGTCGGCAACCCTTAGTTCCACTATCTGATATGTCCATGGTGCTGTTTGCTCTTATAGTTCACTCGGGGCTCAGCTCTGTATGGTCCTGCGAGAACTAGTTAAGAGTGCCTAGTCCTTTTTGCTGCCAGGCATTTCTTGATTGAATGTTTGTTTGAATAAGAGAGAAGAAATGTATTTGTACTTATTGTTAACCTCCATTGTTATTTCTCACCCTGTAGCAATAAGATCGGCCTTTGCGTTTGCAATTTGCTGGGTTATGGGGTCTCAACACTCAATATGCTCACAGGAGCAGATGTAATTGCTTCCTTCCAGTCCTAAGGTGTATTTTTTGTTTACAATACTGCCAGTGGCCGCTCGAGATTTTTCCTTTTAAGAAATCCATGCTCATATACAGCAACTCTGTGCCCATTGCTGGAAAACAACAAGAGATTAATCATAACATGAGCCACGCTAACGAAAATAGATCAATTGAAAATAGGAACTGCATAGCGCACGGGCGTGTACAAAGTAAGCAATTCACGATAATTATTGACGTGACCAGAACACGAAACTCCACAGAGGGTTGTTACATTGGAAAAAGGATTCTGGCAAAAGGTCATCGACCTGAAGTATTAATTGTGTTTCTCTCTCTCCACAGATGCTCGCCAACCTGCTTCGAGAACGCTGGGCGCGATTGAGCCACCGAGACACGGAGCCGGGCACGGCAGGCGAATCCCGGGAGAGCCGCAAACCGGGATTCGGGCCGGGCTGATCGGGTGCTACCCGCCTCGCTGCAGCCGGCACAATCTGGGTCACGCACTGCATCTGTGAGGCATTAATCAGGCACCGATTAGTGCTGGCTTCCTCGAGCGTGGACCAGGCGTGATGGCAACTCAGGGAGTCTCGGAGACCATTACAGCCCCCTCCCCCCCACCCCAGTCGGTCAGGAACAGGGCAGGGTACTCCCCCGGCACCCGGACACTGCTAGGGTGACAGGTTGGCACTGCCGCGGTGCCAGGAGCACTGCCCGGGTGCCAAGATGGCAGTGCAAAGATGCCCAGGTGCCATATTGGCACTGCCAAGGGTCAGGGACATTTGTTTTTCATTCTTGGGATGTGGGCGTCACTGGCTGGGCCAGCATTTGTTGCCCATCCCTAATTGCATATCAATTGAGTGGCTTGAAGTGCTTTTCAGTGGGGTTAGGGTTAGTCACAAGTCAGCCAGACTGGGTAAGGACGGCAGATTTCCTTCCCTAAAGGACATTAAATGAACCAGATGGGTTTTTAACGACAATCGGCAATGGTTTCATGGCCATCATTAGACGTTTAATTCCAGATTTTTGGTGAATTCATATTTCACCATCTGCCATAGTCGGATTCGAACCCGGTACCCCAGTGACATTACCAGTAAGCCACCGCCTCCCCGACAGTGCCAACTGGTCACCCTGATGAGGGTATGCCCATGAAAGGGGAGTGAGGGGGAGGCGGGGTATGAAGCGGTCACAAAGATGCTGGAGGGAGGGTGAAGGGGGGGGTTCCTGAAAGGGGGATACTGAAAAGTGTGTGTGTGGAGATCAGGGCGACCTTTCCAAAATGGCGCACCGATCTATGAGGAGCCGGTCTTGCTGGTGGGTTCAGCTCCCCAGTGCCGGACAAATTTCAAAGTGTGGCCATGACAGGGGCGAACCCCCCCCCCCCCCCCTGCCCAGGACCCCCCATAAATGGCTCATTGCGGTTGAATAGCGATCTCCAACTCGACATTACAGCCATCGCAAACTTGCCCAAAATGCCACTTTGAAATGTTCCCCTTGAATCGCACCCACTGTTTTTATTTCAGGTTTCCTGCGTGTTTTAGTTTTGGATCACTGAAGCAGTCTGTGTCCACATGCAGCAAGACATGGACAACATTCCGGCTTGGGCTGAAATATGGCAAGTAGCATTTGCACCATTGCCAGGAATGACCATCTCCAATATGAGAGAATCTAAATTTTGTAAGGGCCCCGAAGAATCCAGCACGAGTTTTAAGGATACAAAATAATAAAGTTTATTTACTATAACAATATATACATAGCAGTAGCAGTAACTTCCCTTGCTACCTTCTCCTTCCTCCTGGTTCTTGGACTGGCCAGCTTATTTATAGTAGGAGTTTCTCCGCCCCCCTCATTGGGGAAGTTCATACTCCCATAGGATTGTGGGATAATCATTAGTCCCCAGCCAATCGTCAGTAGGCCGGTTATAACACTAAACATCTCTTGGTAGTCAATGTCTTTACCATCACTGAACCCCCACTATCAACATTCTGAGGGTTACCATTGACCAGACTAGCCATACAAATACTGTGGCTACAAGATCAGGTCAGAGGCTGGAAATTCTGCAGTGGGCAACTCACCTCCTGAAGCCCCAAAACCTGTTACCATCTACAAAGAACAAGTCAGGAGTGTGATAGAATGCTCCCCACTAGCCCGGATGAGTGTTGCTCCAACAAGAGTCTTAACACAATCCAGGGCAAAGTAGCCCACTTGACTGGTACCCCATGCACCACCTTATACATTGACTCCCTCTATCACTGACACACAGTTGCATTTCACACGTACTATATACAAGATGCACTGCAGCAACTCACCAATGCTCCTTCGACACACCTTACATATTCATGGCCTCTACTGCCTCGCAGGGAAAGGGCAGCAGATTCAGGAAGCACCATCCACCTGCACGTTCCCCTCCAGTCACTCACCTTCCTGACTTGGAACCTCACTGTCGCTGGGACAAGGTCCTGGAACGCGTTCCCGAACAGCATTATGGTGCACCTACACCTCAGGGGCTGCAGCAGTTCAAGAAGGCGATGCACCACCACATTCTCAAGGACAATTAGGGATGGGCTTAGCCAGTGATGCCCGAATTCCAGGCACTAAGTCTGGGGTGGTAGCAAGCTTTAAAGGATTAGGACAGAAGTTTCATTGGATTGGATTGGATTGGATTTGTTTATTGTCACGTGAACCGAGGTACAGTGAAAAGTATTTTTTTGCAAGCAGCTCAACAGATCATTAAGTCCATGGGACGAAAAGGGAATGAAAGAAAATACATAATAGGGCAACACAAGGTATATTTTCTTCATTTCCTGAGGAAGTATAGGCGCTGTTGTGCTTTCTTGGTGGTAGCGTCGACGTGGGTGGACCAGGACAGATTTTTGGAGATGTGCACCCCTGGGAATTTGAAACTGTTAACCATCTCCACCTCGGCCCCGTTGATGCTGATAGGGGTGTGTACAGTACTTTGCTTCCTGAAGTCAACGACCAGCTCTTTAGTTTTGCTGGCATTGAGGGAGAGATTGTTGTCGCTGCATCACTCCACATGGTTCTCAATCTCCCTCCGGTATTCTGACTTGACGTTATTCGAGATCCGGCCCACTATGGTCGTATCGTCAGCAAACTTGTCGATGGAGTTGGAACCAAATTTTGCCACGCAGTCGTGTGTGTACAGGGAGTAGAGTAGGGGGCTAAGTACGCAGCCTTGCGGGGCCCCGGTATTGAGGACTATTGTGGAGGAGGTGTTGTTGTTCATTCTTACTGATTGTGGTCTGTTGGTCAGAAAATCGAGGATTCAGTTGCAGAGTGGGGAGCCAAGTCCTAGGTTTTGGAGCTTTGATATGAACTTGGTTGGGATTATGGTGTTGAAGGCGGAGCTGTAGTCAATAAATAGGAGATCTAGCAGAGACAAAGAAGCGAGCGCTCTCTATGACGGTCGCATCGTGCAACATTCAGGCCTACACCCCCAGCCGCGTGGCCCACACCTCCTACGCATCGTGGACCACACAGATGGCTGCCCCAGCGGGGGGCTTACCCAGCCAATATGCCTGCGCCACGCACCAGCCAGCGAACCCCGAGGGGTGCCCCCCGGACTCCCCATCATCCGACATCAGCGACGACTGACCATGACTCGCCTCAGTGACCATCGACCAGGAGTGTGGTAAACCACTGTTGCATCTTTATTAGGTGATGTATGGTAGGACCTGTACTACAGGTACGTTGGTAGTCCCTGCTTGCTGGCTCCGCCCAGTAGGCGGAGTATAAATGTGCGTGTCTTCCATGCTGCAGCCATTTCGCCAGCTGCTGTGGGAGGCCACACATCTTGGAGCAATATAGCCTCTGTTGTATCCAACTCAAGTCTTTGTGCAATTGATTGTGCATCAATTTATTGCTCTAAGATTTTTCAGAAGATGGACCTCCGCATCAAGGCGGATTGCCTGCAGTTGGATCCGCAATCAAGCGACGCCAAAAAGGACTTTCAGCACCTGCTCGCTTGTTTCGAGGCGTACATCAACTCGGCGCCAAGCCCTGTCTCGGAGACTCAGAAAATACAGATCCTGTACTCGAGGTTGAGCTCCAACATCTTTCCGCTGATCCAGGACGTGCCAAACTACGCCGAAGCCATGACGCTTCTCAAAGGAAATTACGCTCAGAAGACGAACACGCCCTTCGCCAGGCACGTACTCGCCACTCGCTCTCAAATCCCTGGTGAGTCCATAGAAGACTTCTGGCGAGCCCCAATCCCACTCGTCCGGGACTGTGACTGTCAGGTCGTTACGGCCACGGAACATTCAAACCTCCTTATGCGGGACGCGTTCGTTACGGGGGTTGGATCGGACCTCATACGCCAGCGACTGTTAGAAAGGGCCACGCTCGATCTAGCAGAGACAAAGAAACTAGCGCTCTCTATGACGGTCGCCTCGCGCAACGTTCAGGCCTACCCCCCCCAGCCGTGCGGCCCACCCCTCCTACGCATCGTTGACCCCACAGATGGCCGCCCCAGCGACGGCCTTACCCAGCCAATACGCACCAGCCAGCGAACCCCGGGGGTCCCTGATGTTACTTTTGCGGCCAGCAGAACCACCCCCGCCAACGCTGCCCGGCCCGCGCTGCCCTTTGTAAGGCTTGCGGTAAGAAGGGGCACTTCGCCGCAGTGTGCCAGGCCCGTGCAGTCGCCGCTATCGCCCCCACCCCCTCGTTTACGGACAATGGGCGCCGCCATCTTCACCGCCCCGGACCACGCGCGGTCAGTGGGTGCCGCCATCTTCTCCCCCTCAGACCAAGCGCAGCCAGTGGGCTCCGCCATCTTCCCCTCCGCGCAACCCAGGCGGCCCATGGGCGCCGCCATTTTGTCCTCCGCAAGATCTTCAGGCGCCACCATCTTGTCTCCCCCATGGCACATGGGCACTGCCAGCGTTCCAGGGCCTGTGCCCCCCGGGCTCCCCATCATCCGACACCAGTGACAACCGACCATGACTCACCTCAGTGACCATCGACCAGTCTCGTCCGCACTACCTGGCTACTGCATCGACCAGCGTTAAAATTGATGGACACGTGACCTCTTGCCTACTGGACTCCGGGAGCACCGAAAGCTTCATCCACCCGGATACGGTAAGGCGTTGCTCCCTCGCAGTGCACCACATCAACTAAAGAATTTCCCTGGCGTCTGGATCCCACTCCGTGGCGATCCAGGGGTACTGTACGGTCACACTCACAGACCAGGGTGTAGAATTCAGCGGCGTCCGCCTCTACGTCCTCCCTAACCTCTGCGCTGCCCTACTGTTAGGCCTGGACTTCCAGTGCAACCTCCAGAGCCTAACCCTGAAATTCGGCGGGCCCCTACCACCCCTTACTGTGTGCGGCCTCGCAACCCTAAAGGTCAATCCGCCTTCCTTCTTCGCAATTCTAACCCCGGATTACAAACCCGTCGCTATCAGGAGCAGACAGTACAGCACCCAGGACAGGACTTTCATCAGGTCCGAGGTCCAGCGGCTGCTTCGGGACGACATCATCGAGGCCAGCAACAGCCCCTGGAGAGCCCAAGTGGTAGTAGTTAAAATTGGGGAGAAACACAGAATGGTCGTGGACTACAGCCAGACCATCAATCGGTGCACGCAGTTCGACGCATACCCCCTCCCACGCATATCTGATATGGTCAATCAGATTGCACAGTACCGGGTCTTCTCAATGGTCGACCTTGAATCCGCCTACCACCAGCTCCCCATTCGTAAATCGGATGGCCCATACACTGCCTTCGAGACAGACGGTCGCCTCTATCACTTCCTCAGTCTTCCAAAGGGAGATGGACCGAATGGTCGACCAGTACGGTTTGCGGGCCACCTTTCCGTACCGAGACAACGTCACCATCTGCGGCCATGGTCAGCAGGACCACAATGCCAACCGTGCCAAATTTCTCCACACCGCCACTCTCCTAAACCTCACCTACAACAAGGAGAAGTGCGTGTTCAGCACAAACCACTTAGCCATCCTCGGCTATGTGGTCCAGAACGGAGTTCTGGAACCCGATCCCGATCACATGCGCCCCCTCATGGAGCTCCCCCTTCCCCACTGCCCCAAGGCCCTCAAACGCTACCTGGGGTTCTTTCCGTACTACACCCAGTGGGTCCCAAACTATGCGGACAAGGCCCGCCCACTCATACAATCCACCCATCTTCCCCTGACAGCTGAGGCTCAAAAGGCCTTCGCCCGTATCAGAGCCGATACCGCCAAGGCCGGGGTGCACGCAGTAGACGAGACGATGCCCTTTCAAGTAGAGAGAGATGCATCAGACGTTGCCGTAGCTGCCACCCTCAATCAGGCAGGCAGACCCGTGGCAGACTTTTCCCGCACCCTTCATGCCTCAGAAATTCGGCACGCATCCGTCGGAAAAGTGGCCCAAGCTATTGTTGAAGCTGTGCGGCATTGGAGGCATTACCTGGTCGGCAGGAGATTCACTCTCCTCACTGACCAACGGTCGATTGCCTTCATGTTCAACAACACACAGCGGGGCAAGATCAAGAATGATAAAATCTTGAGGTGGAGGATCAAGCTCTCCACCTACAATTAAGAGATTTTGTATCGCCCCGGCAAGCTCAACGAGCCCTCAGACGCCCTATCCTGAGGTACATGTGCCAGCGCACAAGTAGACCGACTCCGGGCCCTGCACGACAGCCTTTGTCACCGGGAGTCACACGGTTGTACCATTTTGTAAAGGCCCGCAATCTGCCCTACTCCGTCGAGGAAGTACGGACAATCACCAGGGACTGCCAGGTCTGTGCGGAGTGCAAGCCGCACTTCTACCGGCCGGACCGTGCACATCTGGTGAAGGCCTCCCGCCCCTTTGAGCACCTCAACGTGGATTTCAAAGGGCCCCTCCCCTCCACCGACCGTAACACGTATTTTCTCAGTGTGGTCGATGAATACTCAAGATTCCCCTTCGCCATCCCATGCCCCGACGTGACGTCTGCCACCGTCATCAAAGCCCTCAACACAATCTTCGCTGTTCGGTTTCCTCGCCTACATCCACAGTGACAGGGGATCCTCATTCTTGAGTGATGAGCTGCGTCAGTTCCTGCTCAGCAAGGGAATCACCTCCAGCAGGACGACAAGCTATAACCCCCGGGGAAACGGACAGGTAGAGAGGGAGAACGGGACGGTTTGGAGGGTCGTCCAACTGGCCCTACGGTCCAGGAATCTCCCGGCCTCCCGCTGGCAGGAGGTCCTCCCTGATGCACTACACTCCATTCGTTCACTACTGTGCACCGCCACTAACAACACACCCCATGAATGTCTTTTTGCCTTCCCCAGGAAGTCCACATCCGGGGTGTCGCTCCCGACTTGGCTCGCAGCTCCAGGACCAGTCCTGCTCCATAGGCACGTCGGACTCCACAAGGCGGACCCGTTGGTGGAGAGGGTGCAGTTGCTCCATGCAAACCCCCAGTATGCCTACGTGGCGTACCCCGACGGCCGCCAGGATACTGTCTCCCTCAGGGACCTGGCACCAGCAGGTTCCACACACACACATCCCTCCAGCCCGGCTCCACCCCCCCCTCCCTCGGCGCTCCCAGCAGCAACCCCTCCTGGACCATCCGTCCTCCCCCTGCCCACGCCCGAGGATGAAGAGGATTTTGGCACGCTCCCGGAGGCACCGGACATCAGACCAGCATCGGCATCGCCGCCACCACTACGTCGCTCCGAGCGGCATATCCAGGCCCCGGACCGGTTAAACCTCTAACTGGTCCACTGGACTCCAGAAGACACTTTTTTCTCTCAAATATTGTAAATGTAAAACCCATTTGTTGTATATAGTTCTCCAGCATCCCCGCTGGACTCAATTTTAACAGGGGGTGAATGTGGTAAACCACTGTTGCACCTCTATTAGGTGATGTATAGTAGGACCTGTACTACAGTTACGTTGGTAGTCCCTGCCTGCTGGCTCCGCCCAGTAGGCGGAGTATAAATGCGTGTGTCCTCCATGCTGCAGCCATTTTGCCAGCTGCTGTGGGAGACCACACATCTTAGAACAATAAAGCCTCTGTTGTACCCAACTCAAGTCTTTGTGCAATTGATCGTGCATCAAGGAGTCTTCATTGTAAAGGCGATTCATGCCGTGTGTATCGCAGGCGGACAATCCACTGCCATCCATTTTATTGAAACTTAATTTTATCTCTGGTGCATTAGGTGATGAAAATTTGACTTTTACAAGTCTGAAGATTGTAGGAACCAGAAAGGAACAATGCAGGTCACGTGGAAGACGGAGGAAGTGCAGAGACAAAGATATCGGAGAGCTTACATACACAAATGCTTTAAGGTGGTAGGCTTTTCACAGTAACTTCATTGCAATGTAAGTCTACTTGTGACAATAAAGATTATCATCATTAAGTTGGGAAGACTTTTGAAAAGGAATACATATTTGGTTTTGTTAATCGAGAATTTAGGGTGTGATTCAGCGACCCCTCTGCACCCATCTGGTGAATCGCGTCAGGGCCCCAAATCGGGTTATGCGCCGGGCCGATCGAGAGTTGCCCAACTTGCTCCACCTGGCGCAGTCTGGATCTTGTCCTCGCTGGGTGAGGTCCAGATTAGCATATTTAAATGAGCCTAATGGTCAAGGCACCATTTGGTACTGGGCCACACAAGTGTGGACCAGGCATAATGGCACCTTGGGGTGTATCACAGGCCATTGGAGACTCTTGGGTGGTCAGGGGCAGGGCAGGGTGGTACCCTGGCACTGCCCCAGCACCCAGCCAGGGGTCGGGCCCAGCTTTGCCTGCCAATTTGAGGGGAGCTGGGGGGGGGTGGGTAGGGTAGGGGTGAGGGGGTGAGGGGGTTGCTCCCAGGGGCCTCGGCAAGGTTGGGGGTGAGGAGGGAGGCAGAAAGCGAGGAGCCGCCTGAAAAAGGAGGGGTGGAGATCGGGGCCGGCGATCAAAATGGCGGCCCGATCTGCGAGCTGCCGTTCCTGCTGGTGAGATCAGCTCGCCAGCAGGAAACCTCTCGCCTCGGCGGAGGGAAACTCCCTGAGGCAAAAATAAACGGCAAAGTGCCTTTGAATAGCGGGGCGAGTCTCGGCACTGCAGCCGCCGAGAATCCCCCCACCAAGCGCGCCCGACAATGGTCTTAGTTTTAGGTAATTTGAACCCCGTCCTCACAGTCAAAAAGCATGGACGTTATGGGGTGGCACAGGAGCACAGTGGTTAGCACTGTTACTTTACAGCCCTAGGGACCTGGGTTCGATTTCTGGCTTGGATCACTGTCTGTGGGGAGTCTGCACGTTCTCCCCGTGTCTGTGTGGGTTTCCTCCGGGTGCTCTGGTTTATCCCACAAGTCCCAAAAGACGTGCTTTTAGGTAATTTGGACACTCTGAATTCTCCCTCTGTGTACCTGAACAGGAGCCGGAATGTGGCGACTAGGGGCTTTTCACAGTAACTTCATTTGAAGCCTACTTGTGACAATAAGCGATTTTCATTTAATTTTTCAGTTCATTGATGTAAGCCTATCCCCTGTGACAATAATAAAGTTTATTCGGAACAAAGTATTGGTAAACCATTTATAACTCACTTGAGCCTCAGCATGGGTTTTATGTGCACCACACATGAAGATGAATGTCAAGTTTTTGGAGTGGCGCAGAGGAGAATTATTTTTACACTGTCTGTTGCGACAGTATGAAATGCCCAGCCCCAGATTTAACAATTACTTTCAAAAGGGGAACTGGATAAATAGATGAAATGAGGAAATTTGCAGGGTTTTGGGGAAGAAGCACGGGTCTGGACAGCCTTTTCAACGAGCCATCATAGGAATGATGGGCAAAATGGGCACCTCCTATTCTGCGTCATTCTCTGATTCTCGGTGTGTGGGAGATGAATGCTCTACTTCTGTGTGTTTCGAAAAAAAATATACAAGTGAGGACAAGATTATTTGTCACCTATTCGTCATGTTTGGTTCATGCAGGTTCTGGTGTCCAGTTTGGGCAGAAAGGTGGGATAAGGGCATCTCATCTTCGGCAGGCTGCTCTGTGGTAGGTCAGTGGAAATGATCAGTGGGAGCCCCCTGGGCAGGGCAGTGGTACGGTTGGTGATATTTGTTACCTTCTTTCAGGATGTCAGCGCTCTGCTCCTTTGCCAATCCCTTAGCCAATACCCGTCAGTGTTCCAGCAGGACAGGTGGGCCAGACTGTCCGGGCACCAGCCAAGTTCGACCTGTTTCGAGTTGGACCTTCGCAGACTCAGTAGCCATGAGGATGTCAAGGTCCCAACAGCATCTTTTCACCAGCTTTGCTAAGGTTACTAGTGTTATGTTCCGTGGTACAGATGCACACAGAACATCTAGTTCTCTGACTACTAAGATAGTTTATCAACAAAATGAACATGTGGAAAGATAACTCATGAACTATGATACAAACGGTAATGAATAAATGAAGTCAGTGAATTCTCCTGGAGCTACTTCTAATGCGACTGACCTCTAGTACGACTTACTACCAACTGCCGGATCTCTGGAATCACATGGTGGATCTCTATCGCCACCTGGTGGTTGGAGGTCATAACAATAACTATATATATTAATAGATATCTATATACATTGCTGTGCACATTGTAAATCACCACAACTAGGAGGGCATTTTGTAGGATTAGTGCAGTGGGCAATTCCATATCGAACAACATTATAGACTCTGGGTGAGAAAGGAATGAAAGGTAATTACTACGTTTGTCATTGAATTAATCGCCATTCTTACATTTGTCAGTATAGCTGTCAACTGTAACGGTTTCTCAGTCTGCAATGTCAGTATGTCAGGCAAAAAGAAGCTGTTTCAACGGGTTAGATGTTCTTTAATACAGGATGAAGGGAGTGGTGAAGGATACATCAAGGATCGTTGTGCAATTGGGCTCTGCCCAGGTTATCAGGGCAAGGCAATGAATAGGCCAGGGAATAAAGAGGCCAGCTGACTCACTACCTTCTTAAGGGCAATGGGGTATGGACAATGAATAGCGATCTAATCAGCAACACCCATATTTCATGAACGAATAAATTGTCAAAACAAGCTGACCCCTCAATCAACATCACCAAAAACACACATTGGCCATGATATTCCACACACCCCCCCCCACCCCAAAACGTGTTTTCCAATGGTGAGATCTTCTGCTCCCGCTTAAGTCTACAGCGTTTTGAGTGGCCGCCTGCCATACAAGGGAGGTCGCTTTCAGTGGGGCAGGAAGATCCCATTGGTGGGAAGGGGAGGAAAATCCGGCCCAGTGTCTCATGGTCCCATTGCTGTTTGTGGAATCTTGCTGTGCACAAGTTGGCTTCCTGTATTTCGACAGTGACGACATTTCAAAACATATTTCATTGTTTTTCGAGTACGCTTGACACTCTCAATCCAGGGTAAGCGCAATATGAGGGCAAGATGTTCTTTGTTCCCCAAGCCCCCTTGTCCTCTCCACCGTTTGTGGCTTCCCTTCAGGTATCTGGAACCTACTCTCTCTCTCTCGAGCTCGCTCCCTGAACCTTTCCTTCCTGCCTCCTCGCTCCGACCTTTGAAAGCTTCCTCTAAATCTTTCCTTTTCAGAGAAGGAAGGCCATCCGGCCCATTGAGTCTGCACCAGCCCTTGAAAAGGGCACCCTATTTAGGCCCACGGCTCCACCTGACCCCCTAAACCCAGCCTCACCTTTTGGACACTAAGGGGCAATTTAGCATGGCCAAGCCACCTAACCTGCACATCTTTGGATCGTCCTTCGCTCATCTCTCTTAATCCTCCCGCTCTCACTCAGTATTGCTTCCTCAATGAAGTCCCTTATGGTATTTTATATGATAAAATGCTATGTAAATAGTGGTATTCTGTGTTCACATAAATAAAGGAGGTAGCCACTGCATTAAAATGGCATATAAAGAGATTTTATGTGAAGTGCGTACCAATACTCTACCAACATAAATGTAACTTCTGTATGATTTACAGAGGACAGAACTAATAACAGTTTCATTGGTTTGGAGCCTGTGGGATGTTTGGCTGAGCTACCTCTAACTTTGAACTGGGAGCCAATACAATTTAAAAGGACTGTATAAATTCATGTTTAAATCTAAGTACAGAGGAACAACTTCCATTTACAAAGGCTCTTTCACTTTACACAGGGCTATCGCTTGTAAATTGTCACGGGAGCTTTTTAAAAAGTAAATTTAAAGTACCCAATTATTTTTTTTCCAATTAAGGGGCAATTTAGCATGGCTAATCCGCCTACCCTGCACATCTTTGGGGTTTGGGGGTGAAACCCACGCAAACACGGGGAGAATGTGCAAAGTCCACATGGACAGTGACTGCATTGTCTACAAAATTATGAGGGACTCAGACAGAATGGATAGTCAGAGACTTTTTCCCAGGGTAGAGAGGTCAATTACCAGGGGGCATAGGTTTAAGGTGCGAGGGGCAAGGTTTAGAGGAGATGTACGAGGCAAGTTTTTTACACAGAGGGTAGTGGGTGCCTGGAACTCGCTGCCGGAGGAGGTGGTGGAAGCAGGGACAATAGTGACGTTTAAGGGGCATCTTGACAAATACATGGATAGGATGGGAATAGAGGGATACGGACCCCGGAAGTGTAGAAGGTTTTAGTTTAGACGGGCAGCGTGGTCGGCGCAGGCTTGGAGGGCCGAAGGGCCTGTTCCTGTGCTGTACTTTTCTTTGTTCTTTGTTCAGGGCCGGGATTTGGACCCGGGTCCTCAGCGCCGTAGGCAGCAGTGCTAACCACTGCACCACATGCTGCCCCTGTCACGGTAGCTTTAAGGGGCTGTTTAGCACAGGGCTAAATCGCTGGCTTTGAAAGCAGACCTAGGCAGGCCAGCAGCACGGTTCAATTCCCGTAACAGCCTCCCCGAACAGGCGCCGGAATGTGGCGACTAGGGGCTTTTCACAGTAACTTAATTTGAAGCCTACTTGTGACAATAAGCGATTTTCATTTTCATTTTCATTTCAACTAATTATTATTAATTGAGCCCAGTGGCTGTCCAACAGCAAACGGGGGTGATTTCAAGTCACGCTGAGGCACCTGAAAACATTACTCCCCAACTGGTAAATTCTGTATCTTATGATAAGACAGAGTGTGACATAGGGGGACGAGGAGGGGGAAACGTCATTGAACCACCAAGTGAACTTAAAAGGGATGTCAGGATTGGTTGGAACCCCCCCCCCCCCCACCACCACCCCCTGCCAAATATTTGTAATGCTCTTTAACAGACACATTGCACTGGTTTTGAGTTTTAACACGAGTGTGGCTAATTTAATGGAGGAATTCAACCTTTGGCCTTGATTTTTAATTTAATATTTCCTGCTTGCACACACGCTTTGGAACAGTGGGAACTGAATGTAAAGATTATAAACGCAGAATGTTCTTTTTGACAGCAACAACTCCTTTGCTGCTTTGAATACTGAAGGTAATTCAGGTAAAGGTGAAACAAACTGCACATGCGATCGCACTCATATCCCAATATTCATCATTATTATACTTCCAATCCAGTTGGCGCTGTGATTCTTCATCTGAATCTTTCTTGATGAACAATTTAAGAATTTAAGATTGATATAGTTCAATACTCTGTCTTTTAAATGTTTTTATTGGCATATAGCTTGTTACGTGTGACAATACAATCAGAAAAGGGAAGCATACCCGATAACATCGCACTCTTCCTACCCCCCTTGTGTATGGCCAATGTCTCGGCACTCGCTCACCGGTTTTATTTATGATGCGACCATCAATTCACGCGAAACAGAGAGTAGATGTAAACTGTGGCTTTAATCAACTAGAACAGTGCCTGCCTGCGACTGCTCAGCAAGTGAGAGCTGCCTACAGGGCAGCTGCTCTTTATACCTCCCCTCAAGGGGCAGAGCCAGGGGCGGAGCCCACAAGGGCACCAACGTGATACATTCCATGGAATATCGTACAATGGTCCATAGGTGGAGCCCACATGGGCAACAGTGTGATAAAGTGACATACATGGTGAATGGTTAATACAATACGTTCACCACAATTTACACGTTTCCATTGGGGGGGGAACAAGGAACCACCTTCTCCTCTACCCCCCCCCCCCCCACCCCCCCAGCAGCCCCGTATAGTGTTAGTTTGGTATGTGTTTGTCCCGTTCTGGCCTGGGGCCTGTTGGCCTTTGCTATCAGGTCCACTCTTCATGGCCTAGTTCTCAGCCCCCACCGTTGTCTGCCTCGGCAGTTTCTGTCCCCCCCCCCCTCTCCTACCCCCTCCCTTTCCACCCAATTCCCCCTTCTTTCTCCTTTTTCTTTGGCGCTTTTGTGGTCCCTCTGCGGACCCCACCCTCCCCCCTCCCCACCACCCCGTTCTTTTGACTGTTGATTTCAAACGGGTCCTGGAACAAGTGGGTGAATGGCTTCCACGTCTTGTGGAAGCGCTCTTCCGACCCCTGGATGGCGAATCTGATTTTCTCCAGGTCGAGAAATTCGGACAGGTTGGGTAGCCAGTACGCAGCTTTGGGTGGAGCTGCTCACTGTAGCCTCACTGGCTGCAGGTGAGATCCCAAAGGACTGGCGAATAGCCAATTTGTTCCTTTCTTTCAGAAAAGTAGCAAGAATAATCCAGGAAATTACAGGCCGGTGAGCCTTACGTCAGTGGTCGGGAAATTATTAGAGAGGATTCTTCGAGACAGGATTTACTCCCATTTGGAAGCAAGTGGACATATTAGTGAGAGGCAGCATGGTTTAGTGAAGGGGAACTCGTATCTCACTAACTTGATCGAGCTTTTCGAGGAAGTGACAAAGATGATTGATGAGGGTAGGGCAGTGGATGTTGTCACTAAGGCCTTTGACAAGGTTCCTCATGACAGACAGGTGCAGAAGGTGAATTCACATGTATCAGAGATGAGCTGGCAAGATGGATAAAGAACTGGCTCGGTCATAGAAGGCGGAGGGTATCAATGGAAGGGTGCTTTTTTGAATGGAGGGCTGTGACTAGTGGTGTTTCACGGGGATCAGTGCTGGGACCTTTGCTGTTTGTCGTATATATAAATTATTTGGAAGGAAATGTAACTGGCCTGGTTAGTAAGTTTGCAGATGACATAAAGGTTGGTGGAATTGCGGATAGCGATGAGGACTGTCAGAGGATACAGCAGGATTTAGATCGTTTGGAAACTTGGGCGGAGAGATGGCAGATGGAGTTTAATCTGGACAAATATGAGCTCATGCATTTTGGAAGTTCTAATGCAGGTGGGAAATGTACAGTAAATAGCAGAACCCTTAAAATTATTAACAGGCAAAGGGATCTGGGTGTACAGGTCCACAGGTCACTGAAAGAGGCAACGCAGGTGGAGAAGGTAGTCAGGAAGGCATACGGCAACTTGCCTTCATTGGCCGGGTCATTGAGTATAAAAATTGGCAAGTCATGCTGCAACTGTATAGAACCTTAGTTAGGCCACACTTGGAATATAGTGTTCAATTCTGGTCACCACAATACCAGAAGAATGTGAAGGCTTTGGCGAGGGTACAGAAGATGTTACCAAGATGTTGCCTGGTATGGAGCGCATTAGCTATGAAGGAAGGTTGAATAAACTTGGCTTGTTTTCACTGAAACGATGGAGGTTGAGAGGCGACCTGATAGAAGTCTACAAATTTATGCGGGGCATGGACAGAGTGGATAGTCAGAAGCCTTTTCCCAGGGTGGAAGAGTCAATTACTAGGGGGCATAGGTTTAAGGTGCGTGGGGCAAAATTTAGAGGAGATGTGCGAGGAAATTTTTTTACACAGAGGGTAGTAGGTGCCTGGAACTCGCTGCCAGAGGAGGTGGTGGAAGCAGGGACGATAGTGACGTTTAAGGGGCATCTTGACAAATACATGAATAGGATGGGAATAGAGGGATACGGACCCGGGAGCGTACAATGTTTTAGACTAGACGAGCAATATGGTCGGCACATGCTTGGAGGGCTGTAGGGCCTGTTCCTGTGCTGTACTTTTCTTTGTTCTTTGCTGATCGCGAGCTGAGCAGGATTCTTCGGTGGGAGATAAGGGAGGAATAGGCAAGGGTGTGGCCCCCTCTCCATGAAGAGTCCTGCCTGCTCTGAGACCCTGAAGACCGCCACTTTCAGGCATGGCTCCATCCTCACTCCCACAACCTTGGACATTGCCTCAAAGAAGGCTATCCAATACCTGGCCAGTCTGGGACATGCCCAGAATATGTGGGTGTGATTTGTCGGGCCACCCTGGTCCCGTTTGTATTTTCCCTCTGCCTCCGGAAAGAACCTGTTCATTTGGGTTCTGGTTAGGTGGCCTTGTGCACCACCTTTAGCTGCATTAAGCTCAGCTTTGCGCATGTGGAGGTGGAGTTTGCCCTTTTCAGTGCTTCGATCCAGAGCCCCCCCACCCCCCGCCACTTTTATCCCTAGTTCGTCCTCCCACTTTCCTCTTGTCTAGTCCAGAGGGGTGCGTCCTTCCTCCAATAGTCGCCCATACACCCCCCCCCCCCTCCACAGTTACCCTCCTCAATGTTGCCCTCGTCCAACAGTTGGTCTAATAGGGCAGCACGGTAGCATTGTGGATAGCACAATTGCTTCACAGCTCCAGGGTCCCAGGTTCGATTCCGGCTTGGGTCACTGTCTGTGCGGAGTCTGCACATCCTCCCTGTGTGTGCGTGGGTTTCCTCCGGGTGCTCCGGTTTCCTCCCACAGTCCAAAGATGTGCAGGTTAGGTGGATTGGCCATGATAAATTGCCCTTAGTGTCCAAAATTGCCCTTAGTGTTGGGTGGGGTTACTGGGCTATGTGGATAGGGTAGAGGTGTTGACCTTGGGTAGGGTGCTCTTTCCAAGAGCCGGTGCAGACTCGATGGGCCGAATGGCCTCCTTCTGCACTGTAAATTCTATGATAATCTATGACTAGTGAGTTTCCCGGCGTCTATATTGTAGGAGCGGTTTCAAGACCTGTGTATTGAGTTAGCTTCCATGTGGGCTTCTTCCCTGTGGCTTATCTCAATGCAGAGAGAAAAAAACCACATCGACAACCTGGACAAGATGGCTATTTAATCAAGCTTGTTACGTGTACGTGGAGAACAGACCTGGATCACTGCCAAGATCTGTTCTGCCGAACAAAGACCAGAGCACAGTACTTATACAACGTTCAAAAATCAATAGCCCACCACAGTTGGACGTGATCCAATTCCTGAAGCTGCTACGTTTAAACTTATCCAATAGAATTGCAAGCAGCACATGATTGATCCTCATCCTGACAGCTGTGCTTACTAGTAATTTGTTGTGCGTTCATTGTCTGTGAAAAGCAGGAAAGCAAAACCCACATCCTGAATTGTTTCACAAAGACCAGATATCAGAAGTGACGTCCTTCCGGACAAGTTGGATATCCTAAATCCCATTTGATTACTTATTACTGCTATGTCCTAAAAATACATGTTTAATGGTTAATAATGATTAATCAGTCCTATAATTCATCTCAATCCTTAATAAAGTAATTTATGTAAAACTACTCTAGTGGCATGCTAACTATTCAGTTTTAAGAGGTATCATCACTGAACACCCCTCCCCCCTTCATTTGGGTAGGTTGCTGTTTCCCTACAGAGGACGTTTTTGACCTGGATGTACCTTAGGTTGTTTCTGTAAGCAGCTGGAGCCTCTCTGTTAGTTTGTCCAACATCGCGAAACTATCGTCCGTGTAGAAGTCATTATCTGTCAATGTCCCCCCATCCTGTCTCCATCTTTTGAAGGTGGCATTCATCGTGCCTGGCGTCAACGGTTGTGTTGCAGATGGGGGCCATGGTGGACATTTCGGTCAGACCAAAGTGCTGTCTCAGTTGGTTCCAGGTTCAGAGTGTGGCTCTTACCACTGGGAGTGCTAATGTGGCGAGGGCTCAGAGGAACTCTCCTCCACCCTCACCCATTCTGCTTTTGTTACCTTCACCCGTCCCCTCCCTCTCACTGCTGTGACAACCCAGTGGTAGTACTGTAGGTTTGGGAGGGCGAGGCTTGCCATACTTCTTTTTCTTTGTACCACCCTTTTGGGGATGGTTGGATTCTTCCCCCCACCACACGAACACCACGATCGATTAATCAATTGCGTTGAAGAAAGCCTTGGGAATGTAGATCGGTATGGATCTGAACAGGAGGAGGAGCCTGGGAAGCATGCTCATCTTGACCATCTGCACCCTTCCCGCTAGGGAGAGTGGGAGTGTGTCCCACCTCTGCAGGTCCTTTCAACTTCCTCCGCCAGATTAGTCACCTTCCATTTGTGGATCCGTGCCCAGTCATGGGCAATTTGGATCGCCGGGTAGTGGAATTTGCATTGGGCTTGTTTAAATGGCAGCCCCTCCATCTCTTCACCCCCTCCCTTCCTAGTTCACCAGGATGTGTTTGTGGTCCAAGAAGACCCCAAACTCTTTCAGGAGCTTCATGATTCCCTCCATGCTGGCTTGCGGGTATCCGCACAGTGAGACTCTGCTCTCTGGATCCCCTTCCAATTTTGCGCCGTTCTGAAAACGATCACCAGCAGCTCAGTTGCAGGGCGAATAGTAGCGGGGACAGCAGGCATCCCTGCCTTGTGCGCCTGTTCAGCTGGAGGTATTTAGAGTTGGCGGTGTTGGTCCATGCGCGCGCCACGGGGGCGTTGTACAGGAGTTTCACCCATGAGGTGAACACTATTCCCAGCCCAAACTGCTCCAGTGCCTCTGTAAGGTACTCCCACTTGAATCTGTCGAAGGCCTTTTCTGCGTCCAGGGAGATGATCCTACACTTAACAAAGCCTGTCTGGTCTTCTCAACATCTGGAAGCTCAAGTGAATGCGACGGAACAACATGTCCACATTAAGTGACGAGGTTCAGCACCAAACTTTGGTTATCTGTGTGCGTTATAGCATTGTATAATTTGTATGTTTACTGCTCAGCACTTGCTCGGTTGGAACTTCTAGGATTGCGTTGACTATTATTTTGGAAGACCCAACCTCCATTTCCTTTCCCTCACTGTGTCCTGGATGTTGCCGCTGGCCACTTGCATGCCAGTTTTTTGCTCCCCTCTCCGCTATTGTACTTCCTTTTTCCTACGATCCTTCATCTAATAGATTATGGGAAGCATAACATAGAATAAAAATTAAACCTCGGAAAAAAAAACATCAGATATACTCAGCAGATCAGGCAGCATCTGTGGTAGAGAAACAGTTAACGCTTAAACAGTTAAAGGTGACCCTTCAGATTCTCCTAAAACCCCTTTCTGTTCAGGCACAAATTTTAGTTGATAGCAATCGAAAAATATTTACTCAACTATCAAGCACCAAGGAACAAAACTGTAAAAGTTATGGATCATAAAAATAATGGTGAAATGTTGTGTTTAGCTTCATAAACTTGAACCCAAAGAGAAGAAAATATTGATTTGCTTTTTTTTCCAAGTTGATTTTAGTGTCTTTGAATGGCAATTGGAACTACTTCCATTCTGTGAAGATATTTAGCCAAATGCGTTAAACCTGGTGTTGAGTCCCTGAGAGTATTGATTATTAACTTATTCAGTATCCTGAAAAAGAGATATTTAGTGGAGAAGGCGGACATCAACTGATCAAAAATTACAATTTCTGCTTACAGCACTTTTCAGAAACACATACCCCAGGGAAATCTGCAGAAACATGTGTAGAAACCGGGGCGTCATGGTAGCACAGTGGTTGGCACTGTTGCTTCACAGCGCCAGGGTCCCAGGTTCGATTCCCAGCTTGGGTCACTGTCTGTGTGGAGTCTGCACGTTCTCCCCGTGTCTGCGTGGGTTTCCTCCGGGTGCTCCGGTTGCCTCCCACAGTCCAAAGATGTGCAGGTTAGGTGGATTGGTCAAGCTAAATTGCCCCGCAGTGTCCAAACGTTAGGTGGGGTTGCTGGGTCATGGGGATAGGGTGGAGGTATGGGCTTAGATAGGGTGCTCTTTCAGGGGCCGGTGTAGGCTCGATGGGACGAATGACCTCCTTCTGCGCTGTAAATTCCATGATTTCTATGAAAGAGGGTAAAGGATCACTTTAACTTGTAAAACTTGAAAGAAAAGTAATCTCACCCCATCCATACTTTACCTGCAACACCGTTCTTTCACATCTTGCATATCTTATCTTTTGCATCACAACAACCCATTCAAACCTACTCCTGTTCCATTAACACCCATACTAAGTTACCTTATGTAAACATCTGTTTGAAGTATTTTTCGATACATTACCATATCAAACCCACAGCTTAGATTAACAGAGTCACTCCGCCCCTTGGTATAATTACCACTCAAACTCACCACCCCCCAACAGTTTAACAAAAATAAGTCAAGAAAATTATCAACAGAAAAATATTACAATAACTTGGGTTTTCCTGACATAATAATAATCTATATTATCACAAGTAGGCTTACATTAGCACTGCAATGAAGTTACTGTGAAAAACCCCGAGTCGCCACATTCCGGCACCTGTTCGGGTACACCGAGGGAGAATTCAAAATGTCCAAATCACCTAACAAGCATGGGCGAAATTCTCCGGAAACGGCGCGATGTCCGCCGACTGGCGCCCAAAACGGCGCAAATCAGACGGGCATCGCTCCGCCCTAAAGGTGCGGAATGCTCCGCATCTTGGGGGGCCGAGCCCCAACCTTAAGGGGCTAGGTCGGCGCTGGACGAATTTCCGCCCCGCCAGCTGGCGGAAACGGCCTTTGGTGCCCCGCCAGCTGGCGCGGAAATGACATCTCCGGGCGGCGCATGCGCGGGAGCGTCAGCGGCCACTGACGGCATTCCCGCGCATGCGCAGTGGAGGGAGTCTCTTCTGCCCCCGCCACGGAGGAGACCGTGGTGAAGGCGTAAGGGAAAGAGTGCCCCCACGGCACAGGCCTGCCCGCGGATCGGTGGGTCCCGATCACGGGCCAAGCCACCGTGGGGGCACCCCCCGGGGCCAGATCGCCCCGTACCCCCCCCCCCAGGACCCCGGAGCCCGCCCGCGCCACCTTGTCCCGCCGGTAAGGTAGGTGGTTTAATTTACGCCGGCGGGACAGGCATTTTAGCGGCGGGACTTCGGCCCATCCGGGCTGGAGAATCGCGCGGGGGGGCGATTCCCGCCCCTGTCGAATATCCGGTGGTGGAGAATTCGGCAACCCGCGGGGGCGGGATTCACGCCAGTCCCCGGCGATTCTCCGACCCGGCAGTGGGTCGGAGAATCTCGCCCCATGTCTTTCGGGACTTGTGGGAGGAAACCGTAGCGCCCGGAGGAAACCCACGCAGTCACGGGGAGAACGTGCAGACTCGGCACAGAGAGTGACCCAAGTAGGAATTGAATCTTTCACCCTGGCGCTGTGAAGCAACAGTGCTAACCACTGTGCTACTGTGTCACCATTGAGGTCATATTTATCCATGCATGACGTATGGAGTTTCCAGAACTAATTATTTGAACGCTTCAGTTACAGTGATCTACAATGCAGAATGATTTACCAGCTTTCGTAGTAGTGATGGGGAGAGAGGGATTAAAAAAAAAAAAATCTATATTGTCACAAGTAGGCTTACATTAACACTGCCATGAAGTTACTGTGAAACACCCCTCGTCGCCATATTCCGGCACCTGTTTGGGTACACCGAGGGAGAATTCAGAATTCTCAGCTGGCACGGGAGTTGAACCCACGCTGCTGGCCTTGTTCTGCATCACAAGCCTTCCTTGTCAACTTTCTGCATGCAGGGAATAGGGATTTAACATGAGTCCAAATGTAATAAGCAAGGCCACAGAAAGCTTGTAAATTATTTGTACTTATTTCATCAAACTGGGCCTTTATCCAAAGTCTGTCAGCTGATCGATATGTAGCTCGATTCTGCTGATTAACCCTGAGATCGAGCTTTCATTGTATGGTCCGAAAAATTAGATGAAGTTAAGAATATAAATAAATCTTCTTCAGAAAGCCTACCCAATTTGTATTAATTGATTAAGCTCAAAATTTCATTTGCAGGGCTTTGTCCAAAGTCAATTCTTGCATTCTGTGCAAAGCATGATGTGGAGCGGCAACTGTGCAATCTCGCAGATAAATCGCGCATAAAACAAGTTGTAACATGAGATGGACAAAGCTGACAGGTTTATGCTGCAACATGCTTCCATTGAAAAGCATCATTTTGATATACTTCCCACAGAGCATTGATTTTGATTGTGAGAAAAAATTCCATCAAAGATGAATCTTCAGACTTATTGATGAGACCTTGTTTGTGTCCACAAAGCAGAGAGAAAGTTTTATATTGTTCAAAAATCTCTTTGGAAAGAAACTAACTTCGAGATAAACCTGACAACTTTTACGGATATTGCAGTGATGTTGCTGATGACGACAGCAATTCTTCCCACCTTAAATCATTCACCGAGATGCCAAAGTGTATTAAAGGAGGATCTATTTAAAAACAATAAAAACTTTTTATTGATTGGGCACAGACATCAGTTGGTTGCAATCTTTGGACACTTAGGGCAAGATTTTCCCAGAAATTGGCAAAGGCCGTGTTGGGAGAGTAAAGCAGCGGGGAAGCCTGCTGACAGCAATGGCGGCTTTATCCGTTCTCCGGTGACTTTGTAAAGGAAACCTCAAAGGGCGGGTCCCACGATGGATCGCTGGCGGGGTGGCCTCTGATTCGCCCTCCCTGCCAACAACTTGGTCACCCAAGGGCGGCACGGTGGCTCAGTGGTTAGCTCTGCTTCCTCACGGCGCCGAGGACCCGGGTTCGATCCAGGACCCGGGACACTTGTTGCTAACTTTTGGTTGGTTCTTAATTTGGCTCTATTTAATCACATTTGCTCAAGAGTCGCCAGGTATCTTTCGACACCGCCGCAAGGTTCAGAACCGAATACTGATCAATGACTCGATACACCAGTTAGTAAGTTCAAAAGCAATGCTCATTTATTTACACACAGTCAAATCTACTCCTGCATAAAGCTCTACAACCTAAACTATCACTATTACTAAAGCCTATACTTAGCTTTGGGCGCCCACTCAGTCAGAGGAACAATGGCCGATGCTCGGTTCTGAGGCTGCTGGGTTGAGTTGTTTACAGGATAGCAACTAGGAGCGTTTATCTCGTAGCGTGCATTGACTTGGAACTTACTTGGTCTGCTGTAGCTGCTAGGCTGGTCTCTCTCTTCACTGAGAGCCAAAGCCAAAGGAGGGCGTTCTCCCTTGGGGGATACCTTTTATAGCCAAAAGGGCTTTGCGCTCTTTTGGGCGGGCCTTGACCTTGGCCTCAACTAATTGGGTCTTTCCCAATCGTCGATATCGATTTTCCTCCAATAGAGGGGTGGTTCCCTGATCGCTGGGCGTGTCCTGGTGACTGTCAGTCTGCTTTGTCTCAGCTTCTTCTGGCGCGGGGGAGTCTGCCTTAACATCGTGTTTCTAAATGTTCCCCTTTTGTCCCCGGAGATGGCTCATTAGTATGTAAATCGTTTGGTAGTTTCTGTCCTGTCTGAGCATTTAAGGTTCTAATCAACAGACAGGGCTTGCACCTGCTTGTTTCTTAACATTGTCCAATTTTCCCTGCAGTCTTTGCAAGGGTCCATTTTGTAATCGGGACGTGGCCATCCCAGATGGCTACACACTGTCCGTGTGGAGTTTGCCCGTTCTCCCAGTCTCCGCGTGGGTCTCACCCCCATAACCCAGCGATGTGCAGGGTAGGTGGATCGGCTGCACTAAATTGGCCCTTAATTGGGGAGAAAAAAGAATTGGGCACTTCAAATTTATTTAAGAAAAAGAAAAAATAATTTAGTCACCCTCGGATCAGGGCACCATTTTTATAGGTCACTCAAGCACTGAGAGAACAAAGGGGTTCACCATGGAATCCTCGCCTCATCCCCCGCAACTCCCAGGCAATTCCCCCCACATTACCTGATAACTTTTTGTTAATATATTGAAATGATATTGTTGAAGTTGAAGATCGGGAAAGCTGCCCCGTCCCTATTGCTGATGGGAGGAGGGACAATCGCATTGCACCAATGTAAAATGTGACTTTGCAGTTCTCAGGCTATTTTCCACCCCCATCACTGAACCAAAGCAATCGGAGGAAATTTCCTGCCTTCGTTATTGATCTAACACCAGGAAGCAAAACCGCACGGGTGATTATGGCCCCAGTATTTACTGGGGCAGGAATTCCAAGTTGGGATAGGTCGGACCGGAAGTCGGGCAGTCCCTGAATGCTGACTTCCCAAATGCTGGTTCTCAGCTTTTTAAAGGATCCTCTGCCTGGGACCCAGTCTGAACGACAGGCTTGGCTCAGTGTCAGGCGAGCTACATTAAAGAGAAGGCAACAGGAGCAAGTAGGTTTCCTGCTGCTCAGGATAGAGATCATAAGGGCTGCAGAAAGGTTTGCCGGGTTGGGGGATGATCATAGGGAGATGCAGAGAGTTCATGACCAGAGATGGAAAAGGCAGGTGCATTGGGCAAGGTATCCCAAAGCTTGCGGGAGTCACAGAGTGGCTGGGGTCAGCGATCCCAGTCAGGGTTGGTGAGCATGAGGTACTTTCGGTGATAGAGGGTGGGGAGCTCCCATCGCATGGACTGGGACACCAGTTTGCTCGGTGGGCTGGTGAGACACTTCTGTTCCACTTGGTCCCCAAGCAGTGGTGGAAAAGCACTTACCTCTTCCACGCAGCAGTGCTCACTGTAGGAGGATTGTGGCACAGTGGTTAGCACTGCTGCCTCACAGTGCCCGGGACCTGAGTTTAATTCCAGCCTTGGGTGGCTGTATGTGTGGAGTTCGCACTTTCCCTCGTGTCTGTGTGTGTTTCCTCCGGGTGCTCCGGTTTCCTCCCACATTCCAAAGATGTGCAGGTGAGGTGAATTGGCCGTGCTGAATTGTCCTTTAGTGTCCAAAGAAATGCAGGTTAGATGGGGCTGCGGAGATAGGGGGGCGGGATTCTCCGCCGGCGGGATTCTCCATTTTGCCGGTGCCTGGGGGTTTACCGGTGGCGTGGGGCTGCCCCACTATGGGAAATCCCATTGACCGGCCGGCGTAACAAAGCATCCCACCGGCGGGTCGGGGCAGAAATGTGGCATGGCGGGGCAGAGAATCCAGCTCAGGGTCCACGTGTTGGCTGGGTAGGGGGCTCTTTCAGAGGGTTGGTGCAGACTCGATGAGCCAAATGACCTCCTACTACATTATAGACAACAAAGAACAAAGAACAAAGAAATGTACAGCACAGGAACAGGCCCTTCGGCCCTCCAAGCCCGTGCCGACCATACTGCCCGACTAAACTACAATCTTCTACACTTCCTGGGTCCGTATCCTTCTATTCCCATCCTATTCATATATTTGTCAAGATGCCCCTTAAATGTCCCTATCGTCCCTGCCTCCACTACCTCCTCCGGTAGCGAGTTCCAGGCACCCACTACCCTCTGCGTAAAAAACTTGCCTCGTACATCTACTCTAAACTTTGCCCCTCTCACCTTAAACCTATGCCCCCTAGTAATTGACCCCTCTACCCTGGGGAAAAGCCTCTGACTATCCACTCTGTCTATGCCCCTCATAATTTTGTATACCTCTATCAGGTCGCCCCTCAACCTCCTTCGTTCCAGTGAGAACAAACCGAGTTTATTCAATCGCTCCTCATAGCTTATGCCCTCCATACCAGGCAACATTCTGGTAAATCTCTTCTGCACCCTCTCTAAAGCCTCCACATCCTTCTGGTAGTGTGGCGACCAGAATTGAACACTATACTCCAAGTGTGGCCTAACTAAGGTTCTATACAGCTGCAACATGACTTGCCAATTCTTATACTCAATGCCCCGGCCAATGAAGGCAAGCATGCCGTATGCCTTCTTGACTACCTTCTCCACCTGTGTAGCCCCTTTCAGTGATCTGTGGACCTGTACTCCTAGATCTCTTTGACTTTCAATACTCTTGAGGGTTCTACCATTCACTGTATATTCCCTACCTGCATTAGCCCTTCCAAAATGCATTACCTCACATTTGTCCAGGTTAAACTCCATCTGCCATCTCTCCGCCCAAGTCTCCAGACAATCTAAATCCTGCTGTATCCTCAGACAGTCCTCATCGCTATCCGCAATTCCACCAACCTTTGTGTCGTCTGCAAACTTACTAATCAGACCAGTTACATTTTCCTCCAAATCATTTATATATACTACAAAGAGCAAAGGTCCCAGCACTGATCCCTGTGGAACACCACTGGTCACAGCCCTCCAATTAGAAAAGCATCCCTCCATTGCTACCCTCTGCCTTCTATGGCCTAGCCAGTTCTGTATCCACCTTGCCAGTTCACCCCTGATCCCGTGTGACTTCACCTTTTGTACTAGTCTACCATGAGGGACCTTGTCAAAGGCCTTACTGAAGTCCATATAGACAACATCTACTGCCCTACCTGCATCAATCATCTTAGTGACCTCCTCGAAAAACTCTATCAAGTTAGTGAGACACGACCTCCCCTTCACAAAACCGTGCTGCCTCTCACTAATACGTCCATTTGCTTCCAAATGGGAGTAGATCCTGTCTCGAAGAATTCTCTCCAGTAATTTCCCTACCACTGAAGTAAGGCTCACCGGCCTGTAGTTCCCGGGATTATCCCTGCCACCCTTCTTAAACAGAGGAACAACATTGGCTATTCTCCAGTCCTCCGGGACATCCCCTGAAGACAGCGAGGATCCAAAGATTTCTGTCAAGGCCTCAGCAATTTCCTCTCCAGCCTCCTTCAGTATTCTGGGGTAGATCCCATCCGGCCCTGGGGACTTATCTACCTTAATATTTTTTAAGACACCCAACACCTCGTCTTTTTGGATCACAATGTGACCCAGGCTATCTACACCCCCTTCTCCAGACTCAACATCTACCAATTCCTTCTCTTTGGTGAATACTGATACAAAGACACTTGTCGATGTGGATGTTGCATTTATTTAGAGGCTTTTAGAGTGTTAGCCTGGGTGCCATGCATTGTCGGCACCATCTATGGAGTCTACAGCCTCTGGGACTCTTCCAATCGGCCTTTCAGTCACTGGAATGTCGCTGACACCCCTCTCCTGAATCTCACGGCTGTATCCCAGCATCCAGGTGGCCTGGCCTCATCGCAGGAAGATCCTACGAGACAATGGACATGTGGTCAGATAGAGGGAAGGATCATTTTGTCTGACATGAACAACTCGTTTGAAACAAGTCATCTGGGTGAAGGGGCAGTGGATCCTCATTTCTGTGACGCAGGCCATGACTGCTCTCTCCTCGGTCAACGCCGCGATTTCCAGGGCCTGTTCTCCATAGAGGGTGAAGGCTCGAATCTCCGGGACTCTTCCCCCCCATCTTGACCTTGCTTAATGGGGCAGTGGGGTCTCTAGCAGGTGACATGTGCGGGTACCGCACCTCGACATGAAGGGGCTTTGATGGTGGTTGCCAGGCGGTTCTCAGGAACAAACATGAAGATCGGATGTGGGGAGTATGAAAGCTGTCATCCAGTTATTTGTGCAGTGAGGGTGGGGAGACGTTTGGAGATTTGAGGGGTGGCAGGTGAAACTGATGCCGGGGGAGAGGTGGTACCTTACCCTTGCAGCGCTGTGCAGGTCGTTGGTCTTCTTCCTACATTGGATGGCAGTCCTCCTGGTCATGCTGCCCGTGCTGACAGCCGCTGCCATTGCCTCCCAGGTGGCATTGTTGACCCTGCTGCTGCTCCTCCGACCCCCTTCGGGGAAACAGAGACCCCCCCTCAGGGGAACAGGGTACCGCGACTCGCGTCCACTAAGTCGAGAAGCTTGGCCAAGTTGGCATCCCCAAAGCTGAAAACAGGTCTGTGCGCTGCCATGTTTGTGTGTTGATTGGGAGTGACTGGTGAGGGAGCATTTAAAAGCAGCTCCCCTCGTTCGTGGTGAACTGTTTAGGCGTGAGCCACGTGAATCTGCTGGCAAGAGAGCCAGTAATGGTGAGGGTTCTGTGGGGGATAATTTTTTTTAAATTTAGAGCACCCAATTCATTTTTTCCAATTAAGGGGCAATTTAGCGTGGCCAGTCCACCTACCCTGCACAATGTTGTGGGGGCGAAACCCACGCAAACACGGGGAGAATGTGCAAACTCCACACAGACAGCGACCCAGAGCCGGGATTAAACCTGGGACCTCGGCGCCGTGAGGCAGGAGGGCTAACCCATTACGCCACCGTGCTGCCTGGGAGATCATTTTTGGCACTAACACGGCCGTCATGAAACACACCGCCAAACCGGACTTTGAAATTTTTCCAATCACATACCTCACTATAATATCTCCCTCACGTTTCTCCAAAGTGCTCTCATAACTAGGGGCTGGTTTAGCACACTGGGCTAAATCGCTGGCTTTTAAAGTAGACCAAGCAGGCCAGCAGCACGGTTTGATTCCAGCCTCACTGAACAGGCACCGGAATATGGCGACTAGGGGCTTTTCACAGTAACTTCATTGAAGCCTACTTGTGACAATAAGCGATTTTCATTCATTTCACTTCATTTCATAACTTAGATCTGCAGACAGGTCTACAAGGTGGCCTGACGGAAGTCTTTAAAGTTACAAAGGGGTGTGACTTGGAGATGTTTCTATTTATGGGGGAGATTAAAGCTAGAGATGATAAATGTAAAATAGTCACCAATAAACACAAGAAGGACTTCAGGAGAAACCTCTTCATTCAAAGAGTGGTTAGAATGTGAAACTCACTAATGCAAGGAGTTGTGAAGGTGAATGGCAAAATGCATTTAAAGGGGAACTAGGTAAGTACATAAGAGAGAAATATGCTGATCAGGTGAAATTAAATAAATGGACATTGAGGCAGCCTTCCCTCCGAAGATGATGGTTTGCGCGTGGTGGACATCTCTGTGTTAAGACTTTGTCCGGTGTGGCTCTTGTCCCCCACCCTGACATGACAGTTCCTGCCGCATTTTATGTACAGGAAGTCAATGGGCTGAGAAGGTGCACGATTCGCTGCCTCTGCTTTCCTTGGGCCCTCTTCCTGGCCAGGTGAACTTTCTGAGCAGGAAAGTGGGCGCATGTACATCCGCATGGTCCTCTTGGACCAGATAGCCTGTTGGTGCGGAGCAAATACTGTGCTTCAGCGCTTGAAGATCTCCTTTGTATTTCCGCAACCCAATGTACAGCCTCCCCGAACAGGCGCCGGAATGTGGCGACTAGGGGCTTTTCACAGTAACTTCATTTGAAACCTACTTGTGACAATAAGCGATTTTCATTTCATTTCACATGCAATGTTCAAGGTGCAGATTAACATTCCTTTCATCCACGGGATGGGGCCGTCACTGGCAAAGCCGCCATTTATTGCCCATCCCTAATTACTTTTGCAGAGGTGGTGGTAAACCACCGTCTTGGCAATGAGCAGCATTTCAGAGGGCAGGTAAAAAGTCAACCTTTGCTGTCGGAGCTCAGTCACACGTAGGCCAGATTGGGTAGGATTTCCTTCCCTCAAAGACATCAGTGAAACCGGTGGATTTTTACGATGGTCACAAGCTTTTTATTCTAAATTATGTCATGAGCTGAATTTAAATTCCCCAACTGTCATGGGGAAATTTGAGAATGTTTCTCTGGATCATGATTCTGGGCGTCTGTGTTACTCGTCCAGTATCCTAACTCCTACGCTACTTCACCCTCGAAGAACATTGCAGAATTTAATTATTACTTCCTCAAATTTATAATGCAACATTTTGGTTGTATCGCTTAACTTTCTGTTGGCTTTGTTGATTGCTGTTCTGTGTTGTTTGGGCATACTTAGGATTGGGTTTCTGAAGTTTCCTGTCTATCGTTTTGCTTCATTCTTAACTATTTTAACACTATTCATGCATCGGTACCGTGTCTGGTACACCATTTGGCTAATATGGGCGGCGGCATGGTTGGCACGGTAGCACGGTGGTTAGCACTGCTGCTTCACAGTCCCAGGGTCCCAGGGTCAATTTCCGCTTGGGTCACTATCTGTGCGGAGTCTGCACGTTCTCCATGTGTCTGCATCGGTTTCCTCCGGGTGCTCCGGTTTCCTCCCACAAGTCCCGAAGAACGTGTTTGTTAGGTAAATTGGACATTCTGAATTCTCCCTCTCTGTACCCGAACAGGCGCCGGAGTGTGGTGATTGGGGATTTTCACAGTAACGTCATGGTAGTGTAAATGTAAGCCAACTTGTGGCACTAATAAAGATTATTTATTTATTTATTTATTCATTTATTTAATAGGAGGTGCAATTTAAATGGAATTGAAATATTGCATATCTTGCCTTTCACGCTTGAAAGATAGCAGCAGTGATTATTGTTATCCACACAGGCACAAGGAGAACGTGCAGACTCCACACAGATAGTGACCCAAGCCAGGAATCGAACCTGGGACCCTGGAGCTGTGAAGCAACAGTGCTAACCACTGTGCTACCGTGTCACCCAATGTAGGGGAAGGCTTTGGGTAGGACCAGAGAATTGGGGATTAGATGCTGCTTTTAACAGTAGGAAGCTGAATGAGCATCACAGTGACATGGAAGTACAAGGACTATCTCCAAAGACCTGGGATGATTGACATCGCTGGGGCGAAGTTCAATGCTGTCGTCAATACCAATGTTCAGGATGGATTTGACACAATTCATTCTGGAGCTTGCTGTGGCCCCAGGGCAATTTTCATCAATGGTCCCTGGACGGGAAGGACTTCAGCCATATCGATGTATCCGAAGTGCATGCTTCGACAATGAGCCTTCAGGGCTTACGTGACAGTCTAAAGAGAAGCAGGTGTAGCAGCTTTGGGAAAACAGCTTTAAGGGATTGCAGGTAAGGTGAAGTCGCCATAGTTCCAGATGACCAAAGGCTGCTTTCCCCTTTGAGGGGGAGAGCTGACTGGTGGTGATTTAACCTTGAGGGTCACCTCACCTCAGGCGAGGGGCAAGGTTGAGAAGGCGGGGCCTTCATGAATAATCCCAGCCGGTACGGGAATTGAACCCTCGCTGCTGGCCTTGTTCGACATCACAAACCAGCTGTCTAGCCCACTGAGCTGGGGATTGCAGGATCCCACTATCGGTTCCACCTTCCCTTTAACCGGTAGCCACTCCAGAACTCAGATTACGTTTCATAGTTAGAAACTGCCTTTGCAATGGCATGCTTTTTCTTGAAGCTCGCGAAACCTTCCCAACCAGCACTCGCAACCCCCCACTCCAATCCCCCATCCACGTCTCAGAAACCTGCCCATGTATGTGCCAGAATCCAGGAGGTCCACCTATCTGCGGCGGCAATGCCAAAATATTTTTCCAGGATTTCAAGCCCCAAATTGAGGGGCAGGGAGCCTCATAATATCGAAAGCACAGCCAAGACCCAGTAATGGCCTTTACCTTGGCACAGCACCAGGAGAGATTTAAGAGCAGAACAGGGCAGCACAGTGGGTCCTGTCAGCAAAATACAGAGCTTGCATATCCTGCCCAATTGGAATATTGGGGGGATTTTCTGCTCTGGTTTTCAGTGGGGCATTGCAATGGCATAAAGGGTGGGGGGTGGGGGGCGGGGTGCCATGATGGAATGGGGATCCCAACTTTCATTTGCGTCTAATTAGCAATGCAGGTCAGGCATTTACACCTGATTGTCCCCCGACATATTGGACTGTCTATTCTTATCAGTATGTGAATCGTGACAGACCCCTCACAATGTGCACCTGACGAACAGTTCAAGTGAGTACAGCCACCCCCCCCCACCGGAAAGGGGGGGAGGGGCAGAGGGAGGGTCATGCCCGGGCAGTACCAAGGCACTGCCCCCTGGCACAGCTTGGGTCCACACCCTGCCTTCCCCATCTCAATTGATATTTAGCCAAAAAAATTGAAAATTCTGCCCATTGTGTCCAACTCACCCTTCAGAGAAGCACAAACGGGATTCTCTGATCCTGTGGCTAAGTGTTGACGCCGTCGTAAACGCCGTCGCGTTTCTCGACGGCATCAACACGGCCTCAGGATCAGTGATTCTGACGCCTACAGGGGGCTAGCACGGCACTGGAGTGACCCACGCCGCTCCAGCCGCCGAGCCCGGCGTCAAATGGGTGCCGCGGGGTCCGCGCATGCGCAGTGGGACCGGCGCGATTGCCGCGCATGCGCGGTGTCTCCCTTCTCCGCGCCGGCCCCAACACAACATGGCGCAGGGCTACAGAGGCCGACGCGGAACAAAAGAGGCCCCCAGCCCGGGAGGCTGGCCTGCCGATCGTTAGGTCCCGGTCGCGGGCCAGGCCGCAGCGGAGGGCCCCCCCCCCCCCCCCCCCCCCCCCCGGGGTCGGACCCCCCTCCCACTCACCAGTCCGCCCCCAGATGCCAAAAGTCCCGCCGGCTAAGATTAGGTGTGGATGGCGCCTGCGGGACTCGGCTTTTTTAGCGTGGCTGCTCGGCCCATCCCAGACCGAGAATCGCCGGGGGGGGGGGGCGCCCAGTAGAGTGGCCCCAGACCGGCGCCGCGTCGACTGCGCAGGCGCGAATGGCGGCGGTTTTGCGTTCTCCGGTGAATCAGCGGACCGGCATCGGGGCGGCGCGACGCGATTCACGCCGGTCCCGCCGATTCCCCGGCCCAGCCCCAGGATCAGAGAATCCCGCTCGGGATTTGAAGATGTTGCAGCCGAGCTTCCAGGGATGGATGGATATGCTAGAGAGGCTGGGCTGGTTTTCCTTAGAGCAGAGAAAGTTAACTGGATTTGACAGAGTTGTTTCAAATCATGACGGGTTTAGATAGAGCTCAAAATGAAAAGCTGTTTCCAGTGGCTGTAGGCTCGATAACCGGGGAGCGCAGGTTTCAGGTAATTTGCGGAGGCTACACGAGGAAAGTTATTCTTACACGATGAATGGTGAAGGTTTGACGCGTGCTGCCATTTGGGATGGTACGTACAGATTCAGTGGTCGTTTGCAAAAGAGGAATTGGAGATAAACACGCAGGAGAAAAGATTGCAAGGATGTGAGGGAAAGAATGGAGAGGTGGGCCTAACTGGATTGCTCTTTCAAAAAGCTGGCACAGAGTCAATGGGCTGAATGGCCTCCTTTTGTACCATAGCGTTCTATGATTCCAAGATGTGGCGGAAGCTTCTATCTCCTTGTTTGAAAAAGAAAGCTTCTTTATTAAAAAGACTTTCCTGTATAAACACTAGCTGAATTAAGCTGCTAAAATTTTGCTCCGTTAAGGGAGCACTCAAGCATTCTTTCTATCTGAAGTTCTATGGGATGGTTTTCGGAAGGTCAGGCACAATGTTGGTTTTCTCAGACAAAAGAGTCGCAGAGGTGGCTCGGAGAGAGGAAAAGAATATTGTTTCGCGGGAGCCTTTTCAAGGGTGCGTTTTAATGCTGGAGAGCCGATTTAAAGCCTAATTTGAGCCCTCTTGTGTGTTTACTGTACAATAAAATGCCCATGCCCGTGTGTGGCATGGAACGCATTAACACTGCTGTCAAGGCACCGCAGCATGGTATTCCGTTGGGCGCAGGCCTCGATTTTCGGCTGACGCGCGATTCTCCGCTAAATCCGGTGTCGCTGGACGGAGAATCACGCCCTTGGAATGAACCCGCTGAAGGAGTCTGCAACATGGCCACACTGCTGACACTGATTGTGGAAACTTAGTTTGCACAGGATATAATGCACATGTAAAATCCTGTAAACTTAAGGGCATAGTACTAATGTCACTGGACTAGAATCCCGAGGCACAACCTTAAACTCTGTAGAAACGGGTTCAAAACCCATCATTGGCGGAAATTCAGTTCAGTTAATAAATCTGGAATCAAAGCTAGCGATGGTGCTGACTGCCATTGATCGTTGGGTAAAAAAATCCATTTGGTTCGCGAATGCCCTTTTTCGGAAGGAAATCTGCCGTCCTTACCGGGTCTGACCTACATGTGACTCCAGACCCACAACAACGTGACAAATGCTGCCTGTCGTTCAAGGGCAATTAGGAGTGGGTGACAAATACTGGCCCTGCCAGTGACGCCAATGTCCATGAAAGAATGAATGTCGAAAGGTTTTATCACTGGTGTGGCCCACTTCAGGCAAATTGTGCTGATTAAAAAGCGCAAAACATGGAAGAAACATTGGCAGGGGTAACTTATAGATGGACACAGTGGTGTTGCGAAGCCCTTGCTGCAAACATATGAATTAAAGCCACTTTAATGATGCGAAATAAGTCTGTCCTTTGCTTCTTGTGTTTCAAAAAGATGTTTGGATGCCTGCACCTTCTCGATGAGTGGTTGGCTCTTTAAGTTGTCTTTTTCTGAGACGTCATTGAGGGAGCAGTTCATTCCCCAACCCCTGGGAGAAGGTTTGGTTGTCCCCTCTGTTCTGCTGTCTTAGTCTCTGTGTGCCTCTCATTCCTTTGCCTGCTCCTGTCCTGATTCCTCCACAAGGGCACAAAGAGGAGGGTCCATAAACCACCCGACTGTAAGGACTCCGGCATCGAAGAAAGAAGCTGGGGAGAGGCACGATCCTCCCTTCGCTGCACAGCTCACAATAGGTTCAGTCAAAGCTGCTCTTTCAAAGCAAGATTGCGCACATTCAGAGCTTGTGAACTCCACCAGTTGCTGATTTGACGAGTCATGCGGACGGTTCACCAATCTTTTCCACAAGCTTAATTTAAATCAGGTGAAGTTCTGGTATGAATGGCAAATTTTCACAGAAGGCAGCTTGTGCACTCATTATTCTGGGGTCAAGGCCCACCTGCTGCCAGCCTAGTGCGAGTTAACGTGCATTTCGAAACTGATATAGCTCTGGGCAATTTGCACCCACAAATTCCAATTCTAACACATGTACAAAAAAATAATAATATTTGCAAAGTGGCACCAATTCGATCTATATACATGGACCGGAGCAATAAAGGAAAGATAAGAGCCGAAAACAGGGGACAGCGATTATAAGAGGGACTGGATGGTCCAATTGTGTTGTTTGAGAATGGCAGCTTTGAAGAAAGGTTGTGTAATTTCAGTGCTTGCTTGCTGCTGCTTATTCATTCCTTGTTGGGGCTTTTAGCTGTTTTTGAGTCATTGGCATTTAATCAATTAAGATTTGACGTTAACGATGCAGATATGTTGAGCCAAATGTGATTTTCATTTTTTTTCTTGTTGCCCGACAGACAGATGGTGCTCTTTGCAGAGGTAACACGGTCAGGTTTGATGTTTCTGAGGGCTGGTTGGAGTCATTCCTGGCTCAAAGGAAGATGGTTGTGGTGGTTGGAGGTCAATCATCTCAACTCCAGCTATAAACTCCTCTTCAAGGCTGCCTTTACCAACCTTTATAGAATGTGCCCGGGATAATGTCCTGGAACAGTATGTAATGGAACCTACAAGGGAACAAGCGGTCCTAGATTTGGTCCTGTGTAATGAGGCAGGATTGATTAATGATCTCATAGTTCGGGATCCTCTTGGAAGGAGCGACCACCATATGGTGGAATTTAAAATACAGTTGGAGGATGACAAGGTAAAATCAAACACTAGTGTTTTGTGCTTAAACAAAGGCGATTACAATGGGATGAGAGAAGAACTAGCTAAGGTAGACTGGGAGCAAAGACTTCATGGTGAAGCAGTTGAGGAACAGTGGAGAACCTTCCGAGCGATCTTTCACAGTGTTCAGAAAAGGTTCATACCGACAAAAAAGAAATACGGTAGAAAGGGAAAAAATCGACCGTGGATATCTAAGGAGGTGAGGGAGAGTATCAAATTGAAGGAAAAAACATACAAAGTGGCAAAAATTAGTGGGAGACTAGAGGACTGGGAAGTCTTTAGGGGACAACAGAAAGCTACTAAAAAAGCCATAAAGAAGAGTAAGGTAGACTATGAAAGTAAACTGGCTCAGAACATAAAAGCAGATAGTAAAAGCTTCTACAAATATATAAGACAAAAAAGAGTGGCTAAAGTAAATATTGGTCCTTTGGAAGATTTAATAATAGGAGACGGGGAAATGGCTGAGGAGCTGAACAGGTTTTTTGGGTCAGTCTTCACAGTGGAGGACACAAATAACATGCCAGTGACTGATGGAAATAAGGATATGATAGGTGAGGACCTTGAGATGATTGTAATCACTAAGGAGGCAGTATTGGGCAAGCTAATGGGGCTAAAGGTAGACAAGTCTCCTGGCCCTGATGGGATGCATCCCAGAGTGTTAAAAGAGATGGCTAGGGAAATTGTAAACGCACTAGTGATAATTTATCAAAATTCACTAGACTCTGGGGTGGTCCCAGAGGATTGGAAAGTAGCAAACGTGACACCACTGTTTAAAAAAGGAGGTCGGCAGATAGCGGGTAATTCTAGGCCGGTAAGCTTAACTTCGGTTGTAGGGAAAATGCTGGAATCTATCATTAAGAAGGAAATAGCGGGGCACCTGGAGAGAAATTGTCCCATTGGGCAGACGCAGCATGGGTTCACAAAGGGTAGGTCGTGTCTGACTAATTTGGTAGAATTTTTTGAGGACGTTACCAGTGCAGTAGATAATGGGGAGCCAATGGATGTGGTATATCTGGATTTCCAGAAAGCTTTTGACAAGGTGCCACACAAAAGGTTGCTGCATAAGATGCGTGGCATTGAGGGTAAAGTGGTAGCATGGGTAGAGGATTGGTTAACTAACAGAAAGCAGAGAGTGAGGATAAAGGGGTGTTTCTCTGGTTGGCAACCTGTAACTAGTGGGGTCCCTCAAGGATCAGTGTTGGGCCCGCAGTTGTTCACAATTTACATAGACGATTTGGAGTTGGGGACCAAGTGCAATGTGTCAATGTTTGCAGACGACACTAAGATGAGTGGTAAAGCAAAAAGTGCAGAGGATACTGGAAGTCTGCAGAGGGATCTGGATAGGTTAGGTGAATGGGCGAGGGTCTGGCAGATGGAATTCAATGTTGCCAAGTGTGAGGCTATCCATTTTGGGAGGAATAACAGCAGAATGGATTATTATTTAAACGGTAAGATGTTAAAACATGCTGCTGTGCAGAGGGACCTGGGTGTGCTGGTGCACAAGTCGCAAAAAGTCGGTGTGCAGGTGCAACAGGTGATTAAGAAGGCTAATCGAGTTTTGTCTTTCATTGCTAGAGGGATGGAGTTCAAGACTAGTGAGGTTATGCTGCAATTGTATAGGGTGTTGGTGAGGCCACATCTGGAGTATTGTGTTCAGTTTTGGTCTCCTTACCTGAGAAAGGACATATTGGCACTGGAGGGAGTGCAGAGGAGATTCACTAGGTTGATCCCAGAGTTGAGGGGATTAGATTATGACGAGAGGTTGAGTAGACTGGGACTGTATTCATTGGAGTTTAGAAGGATGCGTGGGGATCTTATTGAGACATATAAAATTACGAAGGGAATAGATAGGATAGATGCAGGCAGGTTGTTTCCACTGGTCGGGGAAAGCAGAACTAGGGGGCATAGCCTCAAAATAAGGGGAGGTAGATTTAGGACGGAGTGTAGGAGGAACTTCTTCACCCAAAGGGTTGTGAATCTCTGGAATTCCTTGCCCAGTGAAGCAGTTGAGGCTCCTTCTTTAAACGTTTTTAAGAAAAAGATAGATGCCTTTCTAAAGAATAAAGGGATTCGGGGATATGGTGTAAGGGCCGGAGAGTGGAGCTGAGTCCACAAAGATCAGCCATGATCTCATTAAATGGCGGAGCAGGCTCAAGGGGCCAGATAGCCTACTCCTGTTCCTAGTTCTTATGTTCTTATGTTCTTATGGACTAGCTACATTAATGGTGTGGCTACCAGAGCAGGTCAAAGGATAGGAATCCTACAGCGAGTAACTCATTCCTGACCCCCCAAAGCCTGTCCACCATCTACAAGGCACAAGTCAGGAGTGTAATGGAATACTCTCCACTTGCCTGGATAAATGCAGCTCCAACAACACTCAAGGAGCTCAACAACATCCAGGACAAAGCAGCCCGCTCGATTGCTCCCCCTTTGTAATTGATAATATGGAAAGATGTGTCATTTGAAACATGGAAGTCTGGCAATTTCTGGTCTGAGAGAAACATGAAAGAATGTAGGGAAAGATCCCGCAAAGGGTTAACAGCAGCTGTCAGGGAAGGATTGTAAAATGCAGATATCCTTGGTCAAGCAGGCTTAGCAAACAAGACAAACAGGATTTTGAATGAAGCCAAAAACAATGGCTCACACCTTCATTGAAAGTAATTAACTTAGTAAGGATCTGGAAAAGAATGGATGAGTTCAGTTGAATTTTGTGATAATTCGAAGTGTGAAAATTTGCTAATACCAGGTAAATTAAAGAAAACTGGAGGCTCTCAGTCTACGAGAAACATAATTCAAAGCCAAAATCAAAGTCAAAATTGAGCTGAGGACACAATTGGAAAATAAATCTATAGAAATGACAGGAATTAAAAATAACACCTATTGAAACCAAAGCATTTTGAACATCACAAAGGAAACAATGTAATCAGATCTATGAGATGAAGTCATGTCAAAATGTATACTTAGTTGGATTAAAAGGGTTAGATCAAAAGCTCCTTTTTACAATCAAAGAAAATAAGAGTTACTTTACAATAACATCAAAAAACGTAATTGTTAGAAAGCAAATATAAACCTCGAGACCAGGGCAGGAAAGATTCAGAACCAGATCCACAACCAGAGCTCAGAGGGAGAGAGAGAGAAGCAGAGAAGGAACAAGCAGCTAGACTCAGATTACAATCAGCTCGGCCATGGGAAATGGACAGGGCAGAGCAGCCGAGCTAAAATAGCTGATACATCTTAAGAAGACCAGACTTTAAAGAAGATTGATTGTCAAGTTGGGCCTGAAGGTCCCTTCAACCAACCAGAAGGATCCAGAAGCAAGATCTTTTTACTTTTCTGTAAAGACAGTGATTGCATCTTTAAAAAAAAAAAAAATAATAATAAAATAACTTAAAAGTTTTAACCTGAAACAGTGGTTATTCCAAAGTCTACGTTACTTACTTAGCAATGCGGGACCCAGGATCGATGCTACTAAGTGGTAAGTAGATGAAATCTTCGGTGAAGGTATGGGTTATACCGGGGGGATAACTTGAAAATATAGTTTGACCTGAATAGCACCCACTGAAGCTTGCATCAGAGTCGGGGAGTGAGAATCCCTGATCACCATTTAGAATGTCGGCCCTTTTTGGATAGGGGGACTTCTAAGGATAGTGGTGATTTTTCAAAAACATGGCGCCCGAACAGGGACCGAGAATATTAGAAGTTTCTAGTTGAGCAGAATGGGGGCTAGAGTGGGGGCTAGAATATTAGAAATTTGTAGTTCCCAAGAAACGGTTGGAATATGAGAAGTTTCTAACCGGCACAAAGGCTAGAATATTAGAAGTTTCTGGTCTATGTCTGAGTCAGACTTTACTTTCCGAGTTTAGTCTGGAAAGTCATGTGTGATTGACTTTTGTAAGGATATTCTGTGGATCGAGGGGATCTGAAGCTCAGGTTGGGTGTGTAAAATCAGCAGACTAGAAGATGCTGACCCTGAGTAAAAGTCTGCAAGGCATCTTGGTGACAGCACTAAGAATCTTGCATCCATTACTGGTAAAATGAGGCCAAAAAATAAATCATCCTTAGAGTAAGGCAGATTGTGAGGTTACATCCGAGAGAATTAGGGGACGCCTAGAATCTTTAGAGACCAATAACCAATTGACCCTTAACTAAAACGGGAAGATAGTGCCTTAGTCAGCCTTGGATAGGGCCCAGAAAGGGTACTTATCCTTAATTTCAGATTGCAACTGAAAGGGACAACCAGGAACTGAACTTAGAATTCTGAAAAATGGCAATTAGAATAATCCTCTTGCTCTGAAACACGGTCAAGAGAGTTGAAGCAATGAAACAAGAGTGGAAGAAATTAACAGAGGCAAAAAACTCCTGCATAAGTGAAACTTTATCAGCACGGAGGGGTCTCAATTTTTGTTAAAGTAACTAAAACCCCACTGAATAGAGGTCCAAGATCTCAGTGGATAAATGAGTGTGTGTTTAATAAGGATTTGTGAAACCCTACAAAGTAGAGATCCAAGATCTGAGTGGATGAATGAGTGTGTGTATGTCTAATAAGGAATTGTGAATTTCCTTTGGTGTTTGTATTTTTAATAAAATGTTGTATTTTGCAAAACTGAGTTTCACATTAATTGGAAGTTATAAATGGCAGGTAGAAATGTGATCAGTATTATGAGATAAATCAGTATGTTCAGAACTAAATTAGTTTTCGAATAAACGGATACAGAGTTTGTACTGGGCAGCAGTCAGCTGCTAGCAGGCTTTGAAACTGAGCATTGAATATGACACTGCATAGCTCCGCAGGGTCCTAGTGCCCGATGAGCACAAGATTATCACCAGCAAAAATAATGATGTTTCGAATGTTAAATACATGGAAGAAGGAGCTTTAGAGCATAAAGATTTTGGATCAAAAGTTTAAGAGAATTACTAGCAGTATAAGGAAATGAGAATCTGATGGCAGGAAAAAATTTGATAAAAATAAATGCAGGTAGTAAAATTAAGATATTAAAACAATTGATAACACAGAGGAAGTTTGGGTGAAGCCACCAACTTAAACTACAGGGAAAATAATCAGTGAAGCTGTAAAATGTAGAGATAAGGGGCGTCATTCTCCGACCCCCCGCCGGGTCGGAGAATGGCCGTTGGCCGCCGTGAATCCCGCCCCCGCCCCCGCCGAAGTCTCCGAAGGGAGAAAAGTCGGCGGGGCGTTAATGGCGCCGCTGCCGCGGAGAATGTCACGGGTCTGCGCAAGGCAGCCGATTTTCGGCCTGCCGATATTCTCCTTTCCGGATGGGCCGAAGACCCGTCGACGTGATGACCGTTCACGTCGACGTGAATCAAACCTCCTTTTCATCGGCGTGACCCGGTGATCCAGGCTCACGCCGACCAGTGAGGAGGTGAGTGACGGCCTGGGGGGTTGGCTCTGGGCAGGAAATGGCGTGGCCGCAGACTGATTGCGTGAGGAGAGGTGTGTCTCGGCTTGTGTGTGTGTGTGTGCGGCGGGGGGGGGGGGTGGTTAGAGTAGGCTGGGCTCCGGGGGAGTGCCGGTAGGGGGTCCGTGCTGGGGTGGAGGTTGGGGGTTGGAGGGGGTCCGTGCTGGGGTGGAGGTTGGGAGTTGGAGGGGGTCCGTGCCGGGGTGGAGGTTGGGGGTTGGAGGGGGTCCGTGACGGGGTGGAGGTTGGGGGGGGGGGGGGTCCGTGCTGGGGTGGAGGTTGGGGAGGGGGTCCGTGCTGGGGTGGAGGTTGGGGGTTGGAGGGGGTCCGTGCTGGGGTGGAGGTTGGGGGTTGGAGGGGGTCCGTGCCGGGGTGGAGGTTGGGGGGGGGGGGGTCCGTGCTGGGGTGGAGGTTGGGGAGGGGGTCCGTGCTGAGGAGGGTGATGGGAGGGCAAATGAGTTGGTCCACCTGGCCAGGTGCCAGCCTCCAACAGTTGGACCCATGCGGTCCATGCCACCTGGCTGGGGGGAGGAGGGGATATGGGCAATGATGACATGTCGTCGTTCCCCTCCCCCCCACCAGGCCGCCATGTTTTCAGATCATCCAGCGATGTTGGCCGCCGTGGTGGCAGCCGCTCATGTCTATGTTGCCCTGGATGAGGAGGAGGAGGAGGAGGAGGACCGTGCCAGAGAGGCGGCGCAGGCTGCCGCAGAGGGGCAGGCGGCAGCCGCCCAGGCTGGAGGGACACCTGACCGACAGGACGAGGAGGGGGATGAGGACGTCGCGGCCCCACGGCAACGGAGGCACCCGAGGACGCCCGTGTGTACCGGCCCCGGCAGTCATACCAGGACCTCACGGACCGGGAATGCAGGAGGAGACTCCGGATGAGCCGGGAAACCGTGGCACACATCTGCCACCTGCTGGCACACCTGTCACCGCGTGGCACTGGCGGGGGACACCCTCTCCCCGTGTCCGTCAAGGTTACGGTGGCCCTGAACTTTTATGCAACGGGGTCATTCCAGGCACCGAGTGGGGACCTGTCCGGCATATCGCAGACATCGGTGCACCGGTGCATCCGGGCAGTGACAGATGCCCTTTATGCCATGGCGCACCGCTACATCCGCTTCCCCGTGGACCGGGCCAGCCAAGATGCCCGGGCCGTGGGCTTCTCTGCCGTGGCCGGGCTCCCCATGGTCCAGGGCGCGGTCGATGGGATGCACGTCGCCGTGCGGCCACCTGCAGATAACAGGGCCGTGTTCACTAATAGGAAGGGGACCTATTCGATGAACGTACAGGTGGTCTGTGACCACCGCATGATGATCCTGCACGTCTGCGCTCGTCACCTAGGCAGTGTACACGACTCATTCATGTTGTCGCGGTCATCCATCCCCGGCATGTACGAGGGACGCCATCCCCGGCTGAGGGGCTGGTTGCTGGGCGACAGGGGCTACCCATTGCGATCGTGGCTGATGACGCCTATACGGAGGCCACGCAATGAGGCGGAGAACCGCTACAATGATGCCCATGTAGCGACAAGGGGAGTGATCGAGAGGTGCTTTGGCGTGCTGAAGATGCGTTTCAGGTGCCTGGACCTCTCTGGGGGCGCCCTCCAGTATCGGTCAGATAGGGTCGGCCGCATCATTGTGGTGTGCTGCGTCCTGCACAACATAGCCCAGCAGAGGGGCGATGTGCCGCAGGCAGAGGAGGGCGGAGTGGAGGAGCAGCAGGAAGAGGCACAGTCCTCCCCAGATGAGGGGGATGGGGGCAATGGTCAGGGCAGACGGGGTAGACACAGGCGGGTGGCTGTCCACTGTTACCGGCTGGCCCAGCGGGCACGGGACAGACTGATAGCTGCCCGCTTCACTGACTAGATGGGCGTGGGAATCGGGTAGTATGGCCACAGACCGCACACCATGGCAACAGCCGACCACCCACACCCCCCACCCATCCACCCACCCAGCACCCACACCCCCCTCCCCAACCCCACACACCCCACCCGCATGCACACCACCGCCCCCCCCCATTGCCGATCCACCGGCGGCACAACGGGCCGGGCTCACCCAGTTGCGGGTGGACGCGTGTCTATCGCAGGCCATGGAGGATGATGACAACCCGCCCTGCGATGAGCTCCTGGCTCTACATCGTTGGACTATGTCTGACCCATGGCCACAGTACCACCATCCACCCGCACCATCCCTGCATGCGGCTGTGACACTGCAGCGCACGGTCCCGTCCTCTGCCCGGGGGATGTTGATGGCGGCCCAGGGGGAAGGGGGCAGACTCACCTGGGGCTGAGGTAAGACCACCCCTCACACACACACTTGCGCTCAACGTACATGACACGCCCGCACACTTTGGACAGAGCACAAAGGCAGCTTCGGTAGGTGTAACATTGACTTTAATAACCAAAGGAGTTCATGCACGTGCCCTAGCCCCTAAAACTCATCTGTGCCCTGCACCCGTGCCAACTTACTCAGTGTCTAATTGTTTGGCCTTACGGGCCCTTTGACTACGTCTACGTGGTTCCCCAGACGGTACAGCAGAACTGGAGGTGGACTCCTGTGATTCCTGCCCTCTGACACTGGATCCCTTTGGCGGCCGTTTCCTGGGGCGTCCTGGCCTAGATGGGCCAGGCTGCGGCCCGGGCGACTGGGATGGCGAGCTGCCAGCCTGTCCTGCCCGTTGCCCACCCGATGCACCTGGGACGGAAGGGGGGAGTCCGAGGTGTCGCGGTGTACCGGGACCTCCCCTACAGAGTGAGCCGGGACGGACCACACCACCTCCTCCTCCCTCGGGGTGCCCGATGGCCCCCAGGCCTCTACATGGGTGGGGGATGCGAACGGACTGGCCATCCGACGCCCCCCCGACATCTGGCGCTGCCAGTCCTGGAGGCCCGTGCTGGTATCGACAGGGGTCTGCAGGTTTGCAGCCATGGAGCCCAGGGTGTTGTCAAACCCTGTCTGTGACAGTGCGACGCCGGCTCGCACATGGCCACTGGCGCCGATGCCCTCAGCGATGGCCTGCTGAGACTGGGCCATGGCCTGCTGAGACTGGGCCATGGCCTGCAGAGACTGGGCCATGGCCTGCAGAGACTGGGCTATGGCCTGCTGAGACTGGGCCATGGCCTGCTGAGACTGGGCTATGGCGTTGAGCGCCTCTGCCATCTGGCGCTGGCACTGGCTCATGGCCTCCTGTGAGAGGGCAGCCATTTCCTGGGCCACAGACGCCGCCTGCACGGAAGGCCCCAGGCCTCACAAACCGTTCCCCATGTCTGACACCGTCGCACCCATTGCCTCCACCGCGGACGCCACCCGTGCGGTGTCAGCCTGGGTGGCACGCATGACCGGGACCACTCCCAGCTCCTGGACGCGGGTGGACTCCTCCACCTGCGACCGCAGCCGCCGCAAGCCACCCGTCACCCTCTTCGCTCGTCTCCGGGTCGGTGGTTGCATCGGATCTATGTGTGGGTGTGGTAACTGCAGGAACCCGGGATCCATCTGGGCGGCAGATGTTCACTTGGTCTGGGCTGCACTCCGACCGCCCGGTCCCTCTGCTGCTCCTACCTCCACCTGCTGTACCGGGACGGCTGTGTTGTGCGCACCAGTGAGTGTACCAGACGCCTCATCACTAAAGTGCCCAACCGTGGTGAGTGTTTCTGCGATGGTGGAGGGTGTTGGTGACAGCAGTGGCGTTGTGTCGTGCTCTTCGTCCCACTCTGACTCCATGGCACTTTGGGGTGGGGCTTCGTCTCCACCCATCCACTCTGAGTCACTGTCCGGTATTTCGTCTTCCCGGGTAGGGGTGTCCTGGGTAGTGCTGTCCCGGGTAGTGCTGTCCCGGGTAGTGCTGTCCCGGGTAGGGGTGTCCTGGGTAGTGCTGTCCCGGGTAGGGGTGTCCTGGATAGTGGTGTCCTGGGTAGCGGTGTCCTGGGTAGTGGTGTCCTGGCTCGGATGTGACGGGGTCTGTGGCTGCCCCCCTCATCGCTGGGTGGTCGCTCCCGCACGTGACGTGGGTGTCATCTCCCTGTTGCTCCAGGTCTCTCCGTCTCCCGTGGTGTCCGAGGGGCATCCTGCGGGCGTCGCATGCTGGAGGGTCCGGGTCTCTCCGTCTCCCGTGGTGTGCGAGGGGCATCCTGCGGGCGTCGCATGCTGGAGGGTCCGGGTCTCTCCGTCTCCCGTGGTCTCCGAGGGGCATCCTGCGGGCGTCGCATGCTGGAGGGTCCGGGTCTCTCCGTCTCCCGTGGTCTCCGAGGGGCATCCTGCGGGCGTCGCATGCTGGAGGGTCCGGGTCTCTCCGTCTCCCGTGGTCTCCGAGGGGCATCCTGCGGGCGTCGCATGCTGGAGGGTCCGGGTCTCTCCGTCTCCCGTGGTGTGCGAGGGGCATCCTGCGGGCGTCGCATGCTGGAGGGTCCGGGTCTCTCCGTCTCCTGTGGTCTCCGAGGGGCATCCTGCGGGCGGTGTGCATCTGCGGGGCTGGGTGCCTGGACGTTTGGTCCTGCGATACACAATGAAGCATGCATGGTTAGACATCAGGCAGTGATCAGGTGATACGGGGGAGGGGGATATAGGGGAGGGGGGATATGGGGACGGGCTGTCGGTGGCTCACTTGCTGGTGGGCCCCCGACCTCTGCATCAGCAACCTCCCGGTCCTCAGGTCCGCCAGCCAGTTCCAGGGCCCTTTCCTCGTGTACGGTCAGTGGCCTCTCATCAGCGGGCCCTCCTCCAGTCCTCACATGCTCCCTATTGTGTGCACGCTTCTCCTGTGGGGGGGGGGGGGGGGTGGTGGCAGGGGTAAAAGGCAACAGTGTTAGGCAGGTATATGAATGCATGCCATCGGTTGCGCGTGCAGTGCAGAGGTTAAGGTTAGGGCTGGATTCACTTGGAGATATGGGGGATATGTGGGAGGGGGGATATGGGGGAGATATGGGGGATATGGGGGAGGGGGGATATGGGGGAGGGGGGATATGGGGGATATGGGGAGGGGGGGATATGGGGGATATGGGGGAGGGGGGATATGGGGGATATGGGGGAGGGGGGGATATGGGGGAGGGGGGATATGGGGGAGGGGGGATATGGGGGATATGGGGGAGGGGGGATATGGGGGAGGGGGGATATGGGGGATATGGGGGAGGGGGGATATGGGGGAGGGGGGATATGGGGGATATGGGGGAGGGGAGATATGGGGGATATGGGGGAGGGGGGATATGGGGGAGGGGGGATATGGGGGATATGGGGGAGGGGGGATATGGGGGAGGGGGGATATGGGGAGGGGGGATATGGGGAGGGGGGATAGGGGGGATATGGGGGAGTGGGGATATGGGGGAGGGGGGTATATGGGGAGGGGGGATATGGGGGATATGGGGATGGGGGATATGGGGGAGGGGGGATATGGGGAGGGGGGATATGGGGGAGGGGGGATATGGGGAGGGGGGATATGGGGGAGGGGGGATATGGGGGATATGGGGGAGGGGGATATGGGGGATATCGGGAAGGGGGGATATGGGGGATATGGGGGAGGGGGGATATGGGGGAGGGGGGATATGGGGGATATGGGGGTGGGGGGGATATGGGGGATATGGGGGAGGGGGGATATGGGGGAGGGGGGATATGGGGGGATATACGGGAGGGGGGATATGGGGGACATGGGGGATATGGGGGAGGGGGGCTATGGGGGATATGGGGGAGGGGGGATATGGGGAGGGGGGGATATGGGGGAGGCTCACCCTGCCTGCTCTGACGAGGTCGTTCACCTTCTTGTGGCACTGGGTGCCTGTCCGTGGTGTCAGGGCCACAGCGGTGACGGCCTCTGCCACTTCCCTCCACAGACGCCGGCTGTGGCGTGGGGCAACTCTGCGGCCGTGCCCGGGATACAGGGCGTCCCTCCTCTGCTCCACCGCGTCCAGGAGCGCCTCCACATCGCGTGACTCGAACCTCGGGGCTGAGCGACGGCCAGCCATCCAGTCGGGTTTTGCGGTCGGGTGTTCCGGTCGGTTGGGGGGGAGCAGCGCGGCCTTATGAGCCGTCACGCCGTGCAGCGCGTATGACGCTGCACGGCGTGAACCACTGCGCAGGCGCGGATCCCATTACGTCGCTGCTAGCCCATTTCGGGCCGGAGACTATCGTCCCATTTTTATGACGTGACGCAAGTGGGATTTGCGCCGTTTTTTGCGCCGATCGGCGGACTTTCCTCCGATAACGGAGAATTTCGCCCAAGGTTGTTCAGAATCTGGGTGAACATACAGTTGAATTAGAGAAGAATGGTGTCTGGCGCAAAATAAATTGTATCACAATTAAAACACATAACCAATTGGTGGGAAGACAGTGAATTAAAACCCGTTAGCAGCATTGATTGGACAGATGATGAAGTTACAATGTCATGTTTGGAACTTACTTTCATAAAAATCCGGTCGTAATCAAAATAAAGTAATTAAAGTAAATGCAGTAGCAATATCAGGAATGTATCAGGGTAGGGCTTCAATGATTGGATCAGAGTGAGCAAAAGAGGAGGAGTTTGAGATTCTTTGAATCTCACTCAGGGGTGCAATGACAGAAGGAGGAGGCTTAACAGGCTTTAATTGTATGAAGGACATAAAGGATAAGGAAAATAAACCAGTTCAAAAAGAAAAAAAGAAAGAAATCCAAACGAAGATAGAAAGTACAAATAAAGAATAGGGCCCTCTCCACCCTTGACCTGTTCATTTGCTTTTTCAGATGGAAAAAATAACAGACAAACCAGTTCACAAGAAGGAAGAGAACTGCTCTCCAGAGAAGAACGTTTTAGACAGGATCGGGGGGAAACTAATGATACAATTGGCTACATATTTGACGGAATTAAATGACAGAGCCCGGAGGAAAACTTTACGGGTTAGAAACAAATCAAAATTTCAAATTATTACTGAGCAATGAAACCTCCGGTCAGACATCTCTAATTGGACATCAGCTGATGGATGATCTGTGGTCTCCACGGGGTAGGTACTATGTGGTGGAGTTATTAAGGGTCTCGGCAGACAGCAGTGACTGAAGAGGAACCCCAATATGATAAATGATAAAAGTTTAAGAATTTTTGTAGCTTGATGCCACGGTGGGAAAATTATTAACAATGCAGCAAACAATATTGCATTGAAGAGCTGTAAACATTATTAAAGAAGAAATGTCATGTAAATTGGTAGGGACTGTTATGTATGATAATGGGGGTATGTGTGCCGTTCAAGGACCTTGATCAGCATTTCTAAACTGTGTGAATGTTTTAATAGAGGGGTATAGTGGTAGTTTAGAGTGTTTTCTTGATTTAACTACATAGAACATTACGAATAATATTGATGTTGTTAACACGCCATAGTTAGTATGTAGTGACTATTGTCCCAAAGCCTAGAAGGGATGTGTTGATATTGTACTTTATTTTTAGTATTGAAATTGTGATAACAGTTGCAAATATGTAAAGTTGTAACACACAGTTTATTTGTGTGGTTAGGTAATGAGTAATGTGTTAAGATAAGACTTAATTCTTTTTTTTAACTGTGTATTTAACAATAGGGAGATTTTATTTGGAAATAGTTATAGTTCGATGTGGTTTTGTGAATACTGTTGGCATATTGTATTGCAAATGTTCTAAGGAAAATGATAACAGACGAAAGGGATTTGAAGGAAGTTCGTCAGAAAGATATTCTCTCATGTACACGAGGGGCTGGCAGACATACATGGTTCAGGACAATATTAGACATTAATGTGGGAGAAGTCAGGGATAGAAGCAGGATCAATTGAACCTTTTAAATTAATGAAGCAAGGGGTGGTACATGATATCATAATTTACCATTCCAATGAGAAACAGAAAGCAATTTGGATGACAGAAAAATGGGACACTTAACAGCCAGTGATGGACAAAATACCTTTTTTGGTTACTGATGGACTGAGTTGTGTGCTGTTTCTAAGGGACATGAGGAAGCTTCTATGGTGCTGCTACCCCGAGGAAGTAAAATGTTTTGGAGGTAGTGGAACACGGATATAGCTATTGTGTTACCTTCCTGAGCGGCTGAGGCTATGGTTCACGGTAATTGGACTTAAGGAAAGAACGAAAAAAGACACTGGGCTGTGATATGGATACATTTACGAATTGATTTCGGTGAACAATTTAAAATCACAAAACATGTACATTCAAATGAGAAAGATCGGGGATAAATGTTAGTCAATACAATTAGATGGGGGGATAATTGACCAAAAGGTATAGTTATGTTTCAAATGTCAAGATGGGGTGTAATTGATAATATGGAAAGATGTGTAATTTGAAACATGGAAGTCTGGCAATATCTGGTCTGAGAGAAACATGAAAGAATGTAGGGAAAGATCCCGCAAAGGGTTAACAGCAGCTGCGAGGGAAGGATTGTAAAATGCAGCTATCCTTGGTCAAGCAGGCTTAGCAAACAAGACAAACAGGATTTTGAATGAAGCCAAAAACAATGGCTCACACCTTCATTGAAAGTAACTAACTTAGTAAGGATCTGGAAAAGAATGGATGAGTTCAGTTGAATTTTGTGATAATTCGAAGTGTGAAAATTTGCTAATACCAGGTAAATTAAAGAAAACAGGAGGCTCTCAGTCTACGAGAAACATAATTCAAAGCCAAAATCAAAGTCAAAATTGAGCTGAGGACACAATTGGAAAATAAATCTATAGAAATGACAGGAATTAAAAATAACACCTATTGAAACCAAAGCATTTTGAATATCACAAAGGAAACAATGTAATCAGATCTATGAGATGAAGTCATGTCAAAATGTATACTTAGTTGGATTAAAAGGGTTAGATCAAAAGCTCCTTTTTACAATCAAAGAAAATAAGAGTTACTTTACAATAACATCAAAAAACGTAATTGTTAGAAAGCAAATATAAACCTCGAGACCAGGGCAGGAAAGATTCAGAACCAGATCCACAACCAGAGCTCAGAGGGAGAGAGAGAGAAGCAGACAAGGAACAAGCAGCTAGACTCAGATTACAATCAGCTCGGCCATGGGAAATGGACAGGGCAGAGCAGCCGAGCTAAAATAGCTGATACATCTTAAGATGACCAGACTTTAAAGAAGATTGATTGTCAAGTTGGGCCTGAAGGTCCCTTCAACCAACCAGAAGGATCCAGAAGCAACATCTTTTTACTTTTCTGTAAAGACAGTGATTGCATCTTTTAAAAAAAGAAAAAAATATATAATAATAAAATAACTTAAAAGTTTTAACCTGAAACAGTGGTTATTCCAAAGTCTACTTTACTTATTTAGCAATGTGGGACCCAGGATCGATGCTACTAAGTGGTAAGTAGATGAAATCTTCGGTGAAGGTATGGGTTATACCGGGGGATAACTTGAAAATATAGTTTGACCTGAATAGCACCCACTGAAGTTTGCATCGGAGTCGGGGAGTGAGAATCCCTGATCACCATTTAGAATGTCGGCCCTTTTTGGTATAGGGGGACTTCTAAGGATAGTGGTGATTTTTCAAAAACACCTTCCACAAACATTCAAACCCTCCACCACTGACGAACAGAGGCAGCCGTGTGTACCATCTACAAGATGCACTGCAGTAACTCATCAAGGTACCTTGGACAGCAACTTCCAAACCATGGCCACTACCATATAGAAGGACAAGAGCAGCAGATACCTGGGAACCCCACCACCTGGAGGTTTCCCTCAAAAAAAACATTCACCACCCTGACTTGTAAATATATTGTCGTTCCTTCACTGTCATTGGGGCAACATCCTGGAACTCCCTCCCTAACAGCACAGTGGGTGTACCTACACCGGAAGGACTGCAGCGGTTCACGAAGGAAGCTCACCGCCACCTTCTGAAGGGCAATTACGAATGGGCAGTAAATGCTGGCCTAACCAGCGAAGCCCACATCCCGTAAGTGAATTCAAAAAACTGTTGAGGTTTCGGGAAGGTGCCATGCAATGGAGTGCTTCCGAGGTGCGAACCTTGTAATTATCCAGATAAATTTCGAAGTCAAATTGCCTGAGCAGAAAGCTGAGTGGCTCTGGAAGTTTGAAATCTTCCTGACACCTGGCAAGCATTCTCGGCCTGAAATATGGTCTGCAAATGTTTTGGCTGATTGGTGTGGGCTCTTTACGTTCGCCTGTAGACAAGCTGGAATACAAGTGCATGAAATCGTCCACCATTTACAAGTATATTCACAGATCCAATAGAGGGTTTGCAGCACAGAAGGGGGCCATTCGGCCCATCGTGTCCATGCCAGTCAGCACAAATCCCATTTTCCAGCGCTTGGCCCATAGCCCTGGAGGTTACGGCAGTGCAAGTGTTTTCTGAGCCCTGGAATGCCTTCCCTAAACATCTCCATCTCTCTCTCCTCCTTCAAAGACACTCCTTATAACTTATCTCTTCGTTTGCACTGTCGCTCAACTGTCACATTATCTTCTCATGAGGTTTAAAGTGTCAAATTGAGTTTGATAACACTCCTTTCGGAGGTTTTGATCTGTTATAGGCGACATGCAAGTGCAAAATGTTCTTGTCAATAATCTGCAACAGCCGAAACCCATGATCTCACCACAAATTTAGCCCGTTAGCTTCGTCAACGGATCTCTCGTCCCCTCTCTTTACAAAGGTCATGACAGAGCCTTGGCAAAGGTGAAGTGATTTGCCTCAATTAAACATGTGCAGAATTATAAGAAATTTTGATAAAACAATCCCCAAATCATTGTTAATCTTCATCATTCAGTTTTGACCTCCTCTGGCGTAATCCTAATGAATAAAAATATGGTGCGATTTCAATCTTTCTAAGACGATTAGCTGTGAGTTTTATCTGCCATGCAGATTCTAAATGTGCATTTACATTAGACTTCTCAAAAAGGGAACAATTTAGTTGGTTATGCAGGAGCTCAATTAATTTGAATTTCAGACACTTGCGTTAATGAAGTTGTATTTGATGCTGGCTGCTGTTCCCATTTAGTCATTTGTTTTTTAATTCATCAAGCACCTTGAATTTTGGACACTTTCCCATTCATGAGCTGACTTGAGACTAATTATTCTCAATATTGCTTTAAGTGTGTCCCAACAGGTGGCTGAGTGTCAATCTTCATGCCACGCAACCCCCCCCCCACCAACAAAATAAAAACTGCTAGCTTCACGGTTCAGACAGACAGCCATGAGTTTGTCATTCAATAATGATGAGCTCCTGACGCTGTTACTCCTGGTTATATCTCCTCAACGACTCACTGATACATGTACTTGCTCAGTCGTGTCGGACCAAGCCGGATAACACAGGATTTGATGCAGGTTCAATTCTCGGTTCACACATCTTGGGCAGACTGGGAGGATGCCAGCTCTTAACTGCCATCAGCACTGTAAACCTACAGTAAGGGGATGGGAATTAGCCACAACAAGCACAGAGGTATACAATGCGCAGCTGACAGTCACATATCAGCTGTTTGATCATCGAGTGGAACCGCTTTCGGTTTGTGTAGAGCGGCCTGTTACCTGCAGGTCTCGTAGGGGGACATGCATCCCGTCGATCACCTCCTGGACCCGGGGCATCCTGTCGATGTCGGTGAACCCTGCTGCCTGGGCATCCTGGTGGGCTCGGTCCACATTGAAATGCCAACCAGGCATGTAGGGCTTCTGTGACGGCGTGGATGCACCTCTGCACCGAGGTCTGTGAGATCCCGGACAGGTCCAAACTCGGTGCCTGGAAGGACCCCGTGGTGTAAACATTCAGGGCGACCGTCACATTGACGACCACCGGCAGCGGGTGTCCTTCCCAATTTCCGCACGATTCCAGGTGCGCCGTGATCTCTGGCAGATATGTTGCGCTGTCCCCCTGCTCAGCCGGAGTCTTCGATGGCATGCCCGGTATGGCAGGTCCTCGAATGACAGGCGCCGCCGGTACACGTGAGGCCTCATGCGGTGCCGCCTTTGCACGTCCTCCTCCTCCTCCACAGCCTGTTGGGCAGCCAGCTCTCCATCCTGGGCGGCTACCTCCTGTTCCTCTGGGGCAGGCTCCGCTGCTGCATGGTCCCCCTCCTTCTCGAGCAGCTCCAGCTCATAAAGCCTCAGTGCATCCCCTAGGCCGAGCAGGAAGACCACCATTGGACAATAATGAAAACAAGTTGGTGCCAGTGGGCGGACTGGGGGAATTGCATGTCAATTTCCCCCTGTCTTCCATCAGAAGCAGCATGTTGGCGATGAAGAAGTTTTGATTGTTGCAAAAATCGACAACAGCTGTCCATTTGAATTCCATAACTCCAATACCAAGGTGCTGAAACTCGGCCAATCATGAATCAAAGTCCTTTCCAACATGTGTATCCAAATCTCACCAAAGAAGTATTTTGTTACAGTCATCACAATTGGTCAATTTCATCAGAGAATCTCTTCCTTCACTCTGATGAAATTGACAGCGATTTAGCCCAGTGTGCTAAACCAGCCCCGATACCTCTCGACAGAGCTGCTTTGACTCCTGTGGGGCAGGTCGAGGAACCAGGCCCCTTCTGCATGCAAGCAGCCATCAGACCCTGGTCTCCTGAGCCAACAGCACCCTGTTCAGTCGCTACATGAACGGCCCAGCTTCTTTATAATTCACAGGCAGGTGAAGCTAGCAAGATATTTCCCTGCGCTGGGAGATAAGAGCAACAAGGTTTGTGCGCAAGCCAAGCTGCCTCCTCTTGGCTAACGCACCTTATCCAGTGGTGCGGGCTGGTCAAAAGCATTGACAATTCATCAGCTGTATCACAATGCTGGAGAAGAGGATATGTGTTCCAATGTGGGCCATGAGGCTCCATATCATAAAGGAACAATAAAGATGTTGGCTCTCTTCTGCTTCCTGGGGACTGTGTGGCTACAAAGGCATGTCCCAGATACTTTTTAGGTGGCGTCAGGTCTGCCGTTAGCCAGAGGTCCATTTTACTAAGACCGGGAGCCAGGAGCAGAGGTTGCAGAGAAAAAGTGATTTTAATTGTACTGCTGAACATCACTTTACTATTCAGTTAGGTCAAGGCGCATTTCTCAAATTTGTGGTGAAATATTAGACCCAATATTCCACCAACGTCTCAGCACTAATCTCCCTCATTAAACTCCCACCTCAACATTAAATTCCCCGTCAATAAAAACTCGCTTCAGAACTAAACTAAATTTTAAAGGCTCTTTACCAGACAACAATCTGTCCCATTGCCCCACTGCCCATCGGGCTTTCTTCAATTAGCCAGCCATTCTCCGTCCTCGAAACCAGGACCCTCGCCCACACCCGCCACCAACCAACATTCAAGATCAATTCCCCAAACCAAAGGTGGCAAGGCACAACATTGCAACCAGCGGCTGATCCCTAAGGAGCAGTGCTGCACTGGCAAAGGGTCAGTGCTGAGAAAATGCCGCATTGTCAGAAGGGTAGTCCTGAGGGAGTGTTGCACTGTCAGAGGGGTGATAGTGAGGGAAGGCTGCACTGTCAGAGGTGTGGTAGTGAGGGTGTTGCACTGTCAGCGGTGTGGTAGTGAGGGTGCTGCACTGTCAGAGGTGTGGTAGTGAGTGTGTTGCACTGTCAGAGGTGCGGTAGTGAGGGTGTTGCACTGTCAGAGGTGTGGTAGTGAGGGTGCTGCACTGGCAGAGGGGTGGTAGTGAGGGTGTTGCACTGTCAGAGGTGTGGTAGTGAGGGTGCTGCACTGTCAGAGGTGTGGTAGTGAGGCTGCTGCACTGTCAGAGGTGTGGTAGTGAGGGTGTTGCACTGTCAGAGGTGCGGTAGTGAGGGTGCTGCACTGTCAGAGGTGTGGTAGTGAGGGTGTTGCACTGTCAGAGGTGTGGTAGTGAGGGTGCTGCACTGTCAGAGGGGTGGTAGTGAGGGTGCTGCACTGTCAGAGGTGCGGTAGTGAGGGTGTTGCACTGTCAGAGGTGTGGTAGTGAGGGTGTTGCACTGTCAGAGGGGTGATAGTGAGGGAAGGCTGCACTGTCAGAGGTGTGGTAGTGAGGGTGCTGCACTGTCAGAGGAGTGGTAGTGAGGGTGTTGCACTGTCAGCGGTGTGGTAGTGAGGGTGCTGCACTGTCAGAGGTGTGGTAGTGAGTGTGTTGCACTGTCAGAGGTGCGGTAGTGAGGGTGTTGCACTGTCAGAGGTGTGGTAGTGAGGGTGCTGCACTGGCAGAGGGGTGGTAGTGAGGGTGTTGCACTGTCAGAGGTGTGGTAGTGAGGGTGCTGCACTGTCAGAGGTGTGGTAGTGAGGGTGTTGCACTGTCAGAGGTGTGGTAGTGAGGGTGCTGCACTGTCAGAGGTGTGGTAGTGAGGGTGTTGCACTGTCAGAGGTGCGGTAGTGAGGGTGCTGCACTGTCAGAGGTGTGGTAGTGAGGGTGTTGCACTGTCAGAGGTGCGGTAGTGAGGGTGCTGCACTGTCAGAGGTGTGGTAGTGAGGGTGCTGCACTGTCAGAGGTGTGGTAGTGAGGGTGCTGCACTGTCAGAGGTGTGGCAGTGAGGGTGCTGCACTGTCAGAGGTGTGGTAGTGAGGGTGCTGCACTGTCAGAGATGTGGCAGTGAGGGTGCTGCACTGTCAGAGGTGTGGTAGTGAGAGTGTTGCACTGTCAGAGGTGCGGTAGTGAGGGTGTTGCACTGTCAGAGGTGCGGTAGTGAGGGTGCTGCTCTGTCAGAGGTGTGGTAGTGAGGGTGTTGCACTGTCTGAGGTGTGGTAGTGAGGGTGTTGCACTGTCAGAGGTGCGGTAGTGAGGGTGTTGCACTGTCAGAGGTGTGGTAGTGAGGGTGCTGCACTGTCAGAGGTGCGGTAGTGAGGGTGTTGCACTGTCAGAGGTGCGGTAGTGAGGGTGCTGCACTGTCAGAGGGGTGATAGTGAGGGTGCTGCACTGTCAGAGGTGTGGCAGTGAGGGTGTTGCACTGTCAGAGGGGTGGTAGTGAGGGGGCTGCACTGTCAGAGATGTGGCAGTGAGGGTGTTGCACTGTCAGAGGGGTGGTAGTGAGGGGGCTGCACTGTCAGAGGTGTGGTAGTGAGGGTGCTGCACTGTCAGAGGTGTGGTAGTGAGGGTGCTGCACTGTCAGAGGGGTGGTAGTGAGGGTGCTGCACTGTCAGAGGGGTGGTAGTGAGGGGGCTGCACTGTCAGAGGTGTGATAGTGAGGGTGCTGCACTGTCAGAGGTGTGATAGTGAGGGTGCTGCACTGTCAGAGGTGCGGTAGTGAGGGTGCTGCACTGTCAGAGGTGCGGTAGTGAGGGTGCTGCACTGTCAGAGGGGTGGTAGTGAGGGGGCTGCACTGTCAGAGGTGTGGTAGTGAGGGTGCTGCACTGTCAGAGGTGCGGTAGTGAGGGTGCTGCACTGTCAGAGGGGTGGTAGTGAGGGGGCTGCACTGTCAGAGGTGTGGTAGTGAGGGTGCTGCACTGTCAGAGGGGTGGTAGTGAGGGTGCTGCACTGTCAGAGGGGTGGTAGTGAGGGGGCTGCACTGTCAGAGGTGTGGTAGTGAGGGTGTTGCACTGTCAGAGGTGCGGTAGTGAGGGTGCTGCACTGTCAGAGGTGCGGTAGTGAGGGTGCTGCACTGTCAGAGGTGTGGTAGTGAGGGTGCTGCACTGTCAGAGGTGTGGTAGTGAGGGTGCTGCACTGTCAGAGGTGTGGTAGTGAGGGTGCTGCACTGTCAGAGGTGTGGTAGTGAGGGTGCTGCACTGTCAGAGGGGTGGTAGTGAGGGTGCTGCACTGTCAGAGGTGTGGTAGTGAGGGTGCTGCACTGTCAGAGGTGTGGTAGTGAGTGTGTTGCACTGTCAGAGGTGTGATAGTGAGGGTGCTGCACTGTCAGAGGTGTGGTAGTGAGGGTGCTGCACTGGCAGAGGTGCGGTAGTGAGGGTGCTGCACTGTCAGAGGTGTGGTAGTGAGGGTGCTGCACTGTCAGAGGTGTGATAGTGAGGGTGCTGCACTGTCAGAGGTGTGATAGTGAGGGTGCTGCACTGTCAGAGGTGCGGTAGTGAGGGTGCTGCACTGTCAGAGGTGCGGTAGTGAGGGGGCTGCACTGTCAGAGGTGTGATAGTGAGGGTGCTGCACTGTCAGAGGTGTGGTAGTGAGGGTGTTGCACTGTCAGAGGTGTGGTAGTGAGGGGCCTGCACTGTCAGAGGTGCGGTAGTGAGGCTGCTGCACTGTCAGAGGGGTGGTAGTGAGGGGGCTGCACTGTCAGAGGTGTGATAGTGAGGGTGCTGCACTGTCAGAGGTGTGGTACTGAGGGTGTTGCACTGTCAGAGGTGTGGTAGTGAGAGTGCTGCACTGTCAGAGGTGTGGTAGTGAGGGAGTGTTGCACTGTCAGAGGTGTGGTAGTGAGGGGGCTGCACTGTCAGAGGTGTGGCAGTGAGGGTGTTGCACTGTCAGAGGTGTGGTAGTGAGGGTGCTGCACTGTCAGAGGTGTGGTAGTGAGGGTGCTGCACTGTCAGAGGGGTGGTAGTGAGGGGGCTGCACTGTCAGAGGTGTGGTAGTGAGGGGCCTGCACTGTCAGAGGTGCGGTAGTGAGGCTGCTGCACTGTCAGAGGGGTGGTAGTGAGGGGGCTGCACTGTCAGAGGTGTGATAGTGAGGGTGCTGCACTGTCAGAGGTGTGGTACTGAGGGTGTTGCACTGTCAGAGGTGTGGTAGTGAGAGTGCTGCACTGTCAGAGGTGTGGTAGTGAGGGAGTGTTGCACTGTCAGAGGTGTGGTAGTGAGGGGGCTGCACTGTCAGAGGTGTGGCAGTGAGGGTGTTGCACTGTCAGAGGTGTGGTAGTGAGGGTGCTGCACTGTCAGAGGTGTGGTAGTGAGGGTGCTGCACTGTCAGAGGGGTGGTAGTGAGGGGGCTGCACTGTCAGAGGTGTGGTAGTGAGGGTGCTGCACTGTCAGAGGTGTGGTAGTGAGGGAGTGTTGCACTGTCAGAGGTGTGGTAGTGAGGGTGCTGCACTGTCAGAGGTGTGGTAGTGAGGGTGTTGCACTGTCAGAGGAGTGGTAGTGAGGGGGCTGCACTGTCAGAGGTGTGGTAGTGAGGGAGTGTTGCACTGTCAGAGGTGTGGTAGTGAGGGTGCTGCACTGTCAGAGGTGTGGTAGTGAGAGTGTTGCACTGTCAGAGGTGTGGTAGTGAGGGTGCTGCACTGTCAGAGGGGTGGTAGTGAGGGTGTTGCACTGTCAGAGGTGTGGTAGTGAGGGTGCTGCACTGTCAGAGGGGTGGTAGTGAGGGTGTTGCACTGTCAGAGGTGTGGTAGTGAGGGTGCTGCACTGTCAGAGGGGTGGTAGTGAGGGTGCTGCACTGTCAGAGGTGCAGTAGTGAGGGGGTTGCACTGTCAGAGGTGTGGTAGTGAGGGTGCTGCACTGTCAGAGGTGTGGTAGTGAGGGTGTTGCACTGTCAGAGGTGTGGTAGTGAGGGTGCTGCACTGTCAGAGGTGTGGTAGTGAGGGTGTTGCACTGTCAGAGGTGTGGTAGTGAGGGTGCTGCACTGTCAGAGGGGTGGTAGTGAGGGTGCTGCACTGTCAGAGGTGTGGTAGTGAGGGTGTTGCACTGTCAGAGGTGTGGTAGTGAGGGTGCTGCACTGTCAGAGGTGTGGTAGTGAGGGTGTTGCACTGTCAGAGGTGTGGTAGTGAGGGTGTTGCACTGTCAGAGGTGTGGTAGTGAGGGTGTTGCACTGTCAGAGGTGTGGTAGTGAGGGTGCTGCACTGTCAGAGGTGTGGTAGTGAGGGTGCTGCACTGTCAGAGGTGTGGTAGTGAGGGTGCTGCACTGTCAGAGGGGTGGTAGTGAGGGTGCTGCACTGTCAGAGGTGTGGTAGTGAGGGTGTTGCACTGTCAGAGGTGTGGTAGTGAGGGTGTTGCACTGTCAGAGGTGTGGTAGTGAGGGTGTTGCACTGTCCGAGGTGTGTTAGTGAGGGAGTGTCGCACTGTCAGAGGTGTGGTAGTGAGGGTGTTGCACTGTCAGAGGTGTGGTAGTGAGGGTGCTGCACTGTCAGAGGTGTGGTAGTGAGGGTGCTGCTCTGTCAGAGGTGCGGTAGTGAGGGGGCTGCACTGTCAGAGATGTGGCAGTGAGGGTGTTGCACTGTCAGAGGGGTGGTAGTGAGGGGGCTGCACTGTCAGAGGTGTGGTAGTGAGAGTGCTGCACTGTCAGAGGTGTGGTAGTGAGGGTGCTGCACTGGCAGAGGGTTGGTAGTGAGGGTGCTGCACTGTTAGAGGTGTGGTAGTGAGGGTGCTGCACTGTCAGAGGTGTGATAGTGAGGGTGGTGCAATGTCAGAGGTGTGGTAGTGAGAGTGCTGCACTGTCAGAGGTGTGGTAGTGAGGGTGCTGCACTGTCAGAGGTGTGGTAGTGAGGCTGCTGCACTGGCAGAGGTGTGGTAGTGAGAGTGCTGCACTGTCAGAGGTGTGGTAGTGAGGGTGCTGCACTGGCAGAGGGTTGGTAGTGAGGGTGCTGCACTGTCAGAGGTGCGGTAGTGAGGGTGTTGCACTGTGAGAGGTGTGGTAGTGAGGGTGCTGCACTGTCAGAGGTGTGATAGTGAGGGTGGTGCAATGTCAGAGGTGTGGTAGTGAGAGTGCTGCACTGTCAGAGGTGTGGTAGTGAGGGTGCTGCACTGTCAGAGGTGTGGTAGTGAGGCTGCTGCACTGGCAGAGGTGTGGTAGTGAGAGTGCTGCACTGTCAGAGGTGTGGTAGTGAGGGTGCTGCACTGGCAGAGGGTTGGTAGTGAGGGTGCTGCACTGTTAGAGGTGTGGTAGTGAGGGTGCTGCACTGTCAGAGGTGTGGTAGTGAGGGTGCTGCACTGTCAGAGGTGTGGTAGTGAGGGTGCTGCACTGTCAGAGGTGATGTAGTGAGGGTGTTGCACGGTCAGAGGTGTGGTAGTGAGGGTGCTGCACTGTCAGAGGTGTGATAGTGAGGGTGCTGCACTGTCAGAGGTGTGGTAGTGAGGGTGTGCTGCACTGTCAGAGGTGTGGTAGTGAGGGTGCTGCACTGTCAGAGGTGTGGTAGTGAGGGAGTGTTGCACTGTCAGAGGTGTGGTAGTGAGGGTGCTGCACTGTCAGAGGTGTGGTAGTGAGAGTGCTGCACTGTCAGAGGTGTGATAGTGAGGGTGGTGCAATGTCAGAGGTGTGGTAGTGAGAGTGCTGCACTGTCAGAGGTGTGGTAGTGAGAGTGCTGCACTGTCAGAGGTGTGGTAGTGAGGGTGTTGCACTGTCAGAGGTGTGGTAGTGAGGGTGCTGCACTGGCAGAGGGTTGGTAGTGAGGGTGCTGCACTGTCAGAGGTGTGGTAGTGAGAGTGCTGCACTGTCAGAGGTGTGGTAGTGAGGGTGCTGCACTGGCAGAGGGTTGGTAGTGAGGGTGCTGCACTGTCAGAGGTGTGGTAGTGAGGGTGTTGCACTGTCAGAGGTGCGGTAGTGAGGGTGCTGCACTGTCAGAGGTGTGGTAGTGAGGGTGCTGCACTGTCAGAGGTGTGGTAGTGAGGGTGTTGCACTGTCAGAGGTGTGGTAGTGAGGGTGCTGCACTGTCAGAGGTGTGGTAGTGAGGGTGCTGCTCTGTCAGAGGGGTGGTAGTGAGGGTGTTGCACTGTCAGAGGTGCGGTAGTGAGGGTGCTGCACTGTCAGAGGTGTGGTAGTGAGGGTGCTGCACTGTCAGAGGTGTGGTAGTGAGGGTGCTGCACTGTCAGAGGTGTGATAGTGAGGGTGCTGCACTGTCAGAGGTGTGGTAGTGAGGGTGCTGCACTGTCAGAGGTGTGGTAGTGAGCGTGCTGCTCTGTCAGAGGTGTGGTAGTGAGGGTGCTGCACTGTCAGAGGTGTGGTAGTGAGGGTGTTGCACTGTCAGAGGTGCGGTAGCGAGGCTGCTGCACTGTCAGAGGTGTGGGAGTGAGGGTGCTGCACTGTCAGGTGTGGTAGTGAGGGTGTTGCACTGTCAGAGGTGTGGTAGTGAGGCTGCTGCACTGTCAGAGGTGTGGTAGTGAGGGTGCTGCACTGTCAGAGGTGTGGTAGTGAGGGTGTTGCACTGTCAGAGGTGCGGTAGCGAGGCTGCTGCACTGTCAGAGGGGTGGTAGTGAGGGTGCTGCACTGTCAGAGGTGTGGTAGTGAGGGTGCTGCACTGGCAGAGGTGTGGTAGTGAGGCTGCTGCACTGTCAGAGGTGTGGTAGTGAGGGTGCTGCACTGTCAGAGGTGTGGTAGTGAGGGAGTGCTGCACTGTCAGAGGTGTGGTAGTGAGGGTGCTGCACTGTCAGAGGTGTGGTAGTGAGGGTGCTGCACTGTCAGAGGTGTGGTAGTGAGGGTGTTGCACTGTCAGAGGTGCGGTAGTGAGGGTGCTGCACTGTCAGAGGTGCGGTAGTGAGGGTGTTGCACTGTCAGAGGTGTGGTAGTGAGGGTGTTGCACTGTCAGAGGTGTGGTAGTGAGGGTGTTGCACTGTCAGAGGTGTGGTAGTGAGGGTGTTGCACTGTCAGAGGTGTGGTAGTGAGGGTGTTGCACTGTCAGAGGTGTGGTAGTGAGGGTGTTGCACTGTCAGAGGTGTGGTAGTGAGGATGTTGCACTGTCAGAGGTGTGGTAGTGAGGGTGTTGCACTGTCAGAGGTGTGGTAGTGAGGGTGCTGCACTGTCAGAGGTGTGGTAGTGAGGGTGCTGCACTGTCAGAGGTGTGGTAGTGAGGGTGTTGCACTGTCAGAGGTGTGGTAGTGAGGGTGCTGCACTGTCAGAGGTGTGGTAGTGAGGGTGTTGCACTGTCAGAGGTGTGGCAGTGAGGGTGCTGCACGGTCAGAGGTGCGGTAGTGAGGGTGTTGCACTGTCAGAGGTGTGGTAGTGAGGGTGTTGCACTGTCAGAGGTGCGGTAGTGAGGGTGTTGCACTGTCAGAGGTGTGGTAGTGAGGGTGTTGCACTGTCAGAGGTGTGGTAGTGAGGGTGTTGCACTGTCAGAGTTGTGGTAGTGAGGGTGTTGCACTGTCAGAGGTGTGGTAGTGAGGGTGATGCACTGTCAGAGGTGTGGTAGTGAGGGTGCTGCACTGTCAGAGGTGTGGTAGTGAGGGTGCTGCACTGTCAGAGGTGCGGTAGTGAGGGTGCTGCACTGTCAGAGGTGTGGTAGTGAGGGTGCTGCACTGTCAGAGGTGTGGTCGTGAGGGTGTTGCATTGTCAGAGGGGTGGTAGTGAGGGTGCTGCACTGTCAGAGGTGCGGTAGTGAGGGTGCTGCACTGTCAGAGGTGTGGTAGTGAGGGTGTTGCACTGTCAGAGGTGTGGTAGTGAGGGTGTTGCACTGTCAGAGGTGTGGCAGTGCGGGTGGTGCACGGTCAGAGGTGTGGTAGTGAGGGTGTTGCACTGTCAGAGGTGCGGTAGTGAGGGTGCTGCACTGTCAGAGGTGTGGTAGTGAGGGTGCTGCACTGTCAGAGGTGTGATAGTGAGGGTGTTGCACTGTCAGAGGTGTGGTAGTGAGGGTGTTGCACTGTCAGAGGTGTGATAGTGAGGGTGTTGCACTGTCAGAGGTGTGGTAGTGAGGGTGCTGCACTGTCAGAGGTGTGGTAGTGATGGTGCTGCCCTGTCAGAGGTGTGGTAGTGAGGGTGTTGCACGGTCAGAGGTGTGGTAGTAAGGGTGCTGCACTGTCAGAGGTGCGGTAGTGAGGGTGTTGCAATGTCAGAGGTGTGATAGTGAGGGTGCTCCACTGTCAGAGGTGTGGTAGTGAGGGTGTTGCACGGTCAGAGGTGCGGTAGCGAGGCTGCTGCACTGTCAGCGGTGTGGTAGTGAGGGTGTTGCACTGTCAGAGGTGTGGTAGTGAGGGTGCTGCACTGTCAGAGGTGTGGTAGTGAGGGTGTTGCACTGTCAGAGGTGCGGTAGTGTGGGTGTTGCAATGTCAGAGGTGTGATAGTGAGGGTGCTCCACTGTCAGAGGGGTGGTAGTGAGGGTGTTGCACTGTCAGAGGTGCGGTAGTGAGGGTGCTGCACTGTCAGAGGTGTGGTAGTGAGGCTGCTGCACTGTCAGAGGGGTGGTAGTGAGGGTGTTGCACTGTCAGAGGTGTGGCCGTGAGGCTGCTGCACTGTCAGCGGTGTGGTAGTGAGGGAGTGTTGCACTGTCAGAGGTGCGGTAGTGAGGGTGCTGCACTGTCAGAGGTGTGGTAGTGAGGGTGTTGCACTGTCAGAGGTGCGGTAATGAGGGTGCTGCACTGTCAGAGGTGCGGTAGTGAGGGTGCTGCACTGTCAGAGGTGTGGTAGTGAGGGTGCTGCACTGTCAGAGGTGTGGTAGTGAGGGTGTTGCACTGTCAGAGGTGTGGTAGTGAGGGTGTTGCACTGTCAGAGGTGTGGTAGTGAGGGCGTTGCACTATCAGAGGTGTGGTAGTGAGGGTGTTGCACTGTCAGAGGTGTGGTAGTTAGGGTGCTGCACTGTCGGAGGTGTGGTAGTGAGGGTGTTGCACTGTCAGAGGTGTCGTAGTGAGGGTGCTGCACTGTCAGAGGTGTGGTAGTGAGGGTGTTGCATTGTCAGAGGTGTGGTAGTGAGGGTGTTGCACTGTCAGAGGTGTGGTAGTGAGGCTGCTGCACTGTCAGAGGTGTGGTAGTGAGGGTGTTGCACTGTCAGAGGTGTGGTAGTGAGGGTGTTGCACTGTCAGAGGTGTGGTAGTGAGGCTGCTGCACTGTCAGAGGTGTGGTAGTGAGGGTGTTGCACTGTCAGAGGTGTGGTAGTGAGGCTGCTGCACTGTCAGAGATGTGGTAGTGAGGCTGCTGCACTGTCAGAGGTGTAATAGTGAGGGTGTTGCACTGTCAGAGGTGTGGTAGTGAGGGTGCTGCTTGTCAGAGGTGTGGTAGTGAGGGTGTTGCACTGTCAGAGGTGTGATAGTGAGGGTGGTGCACTGTAAGAGGTGTGGTAGTGATGGTGCTGCCCTGTCAGAGGTGTGGTAGTGAGGGTGTTGCACTGTCAGAGGTGTGGTAGTGAGGGTGCTGCACTGTCAGAGGTGTGGTAGTGAGGGGGCTGCACTGTCAGAGGTGTGATAGTGAGGGTGTTGCACTGTCAGAGGTGCGGTAGTGAGGGTGTTGCACTGTCAGAGGTGTGGTAGTGAGGGTGTTGCACTGTCAGAGGTGTGGTAGTGAGGGTGTTGCACTGTCAGAGGTGTGGTAGTGAGGGTGCTGCACTGTCATAGGTGTGGTAGTGAGGGTGTTGCACTGTCAGAGGTGTGGTAGTGAGGGTGTTGCACTGTCAGAGGTGTGGTAGTGAGGGTGCTGCACTGTCAGAGGTGTGGTAGTGAGGGTGCTGCACTGTCAGAGGTGTGGTAGTGAGGGTGCTCCACTGGCAGAGGTGAGGTAGTGAGGGTGTTGCACTGTCAGAGGTGTGGTAGTGAGGGTGCTGCACTGTCAGAGGTGTGGTAGTGAGGGTGCTGCACTGTCAGAGGTGTGGTAGTGAGGGTGTTGCACTGTCAGAGTTGTGGTAGTGAGGGTGTTGCACTGTCAGAGGTGTGGTAGTGAGGGTGATGCACTGTCAGAGGTGTGGTAGTGAGGGTGCTGCACTGTCAGAGGTGTGGTAGTGAGGGTGCTGCACTGTCAGAGGTGCGGTAGTGAGGGTGCTGCACTGTCAGAGGTGTGGTAGTGAGGGTGCTGCACTGTCAGAGGTGTGGTCGTGAGGGTGTTGCATTGTCAGAGGGGTGGTAGTGAGGGTGCTGCACTGTCAGAGGTGCGGTAGTGAGGGTGCTGCACTGTCAGAGGTGTGGTAGTGAGGGTGTTGCACTGTCAGAGGTGTGGTAGTGAGGGTGTTGCACTGTCAGAGGTGTGGCAGTGCGGGTGGTGCACGGTCAGAGGTGTGGTAGTGAGGGTGTTGCACTGTCAGAGGTGCGGTAGTGAGGGTGCTGCACTGTCAGAGGTGTGGTAGTGAGGGTGCTGCACTGTCAGAGGTGTGATAGTGAGGGTGTTGCACTGTCAGAGGTGTGGTAGTGAGGGTGTTGCACTGTCAGAGGTGTGATAGTGAGGGTGTTGCACTGTCAGAGGTGTGGTAGTGAGGGTGCTGCACTGTCAGAGGTGTGGTAGTGATGGTGCTGCCCTGTCAGAGGTGTGGTAGTGAGGGTGTTGCACGGTCAGAGGTGTGGTAGTAAGGGTGCTGCACTGTCAGAGGTGCGGTAGTGAGGGTGTTGCAATGTCAGAGGTGTGATAGTGAGGGTGCTCCACTGTCAGAGGTGTGGTAGTGAGGGTGTTGCACGGTCAGAGGTGCGGTAGCGAGGCTGCTGCACTGTCAGCGGTGTGGTAGTGAGGGTGTTGCACTGTCAGAGGTGTGGTAGTGAGGGTGCTGCACTGTCAGAGGTGTGGTAGTGAGGGTGTTGCACTGTCAGAGGTGCGGTAGTGTGGGTGTTGCAATGTCAGAGGTGTGATAGTGAGGGTGCTCCACTGTCAGAGGGGTGGTAGTGAGGGTGTTGCACTGTCAGAGGTGCGGTAGTGAGGGTGCTGCACTGTCAGAGGTGTGGTAGTGAGGCTGCTGCACTGTCAGAGGGGTGGTAGTGAGGGTGTTGCACTGTCAGAGGTGTGGCCGTGAGGCTGCTGCACTGTCAGCGGTGTGGTAGTGAGGGAGTGTTGCACTGTCAGAGGTGCGGTAGTGAGGGTGCTGCACTGTCAGAGGTGTGGTAGTGAGGGTGTTGCACTGTCAGAGGTGCGGTAATGAGGGTGCTGCACTGTCAGAGGTGCGGTAGTGAGGGTGCTGCACTGTCAGAGGTGTGGTAGTGAGGGTGCTGCACTGTCAGAGGTGTGGTAGTGAGGGTGTTGCACTGTCAGAGGTGTGGTAGTGAGGGTGTTGCACTGTCAGAGGTGTGGTAGTGAGGGCGTTGCACTATCAGAGGTGTGGTAGTGAGGGTGTTGCACTGTCAGAGGTGTGGTAGTTAGGGTGCTGCACTGTCGGAGGTGTGGTAGTGAGGGTGTTGCACTGTCAGAGGTGTCGTAGTGAGGGTGCTGCACTGTCAGAGGTGTGGTAGTGAGGGTGTTGCACTGTCAGAGGTGTGGTAGTGAGGGTGTTGCACTGTCAGAGGTGTGGTAGTGAGGCTGCTGCACTGTCAGAGGTGTGGTAGTGAGGGTGTTGCACTGTCAGAGGTGTGGTAGTGAGGGTGTTGCACTGTCAGAGGTGTGGTAGTGAGGCTGCTGCACTGTCAGAGGTGTGGTAGTGAGGGTGTTGCACTGTCAGAGGTGTGGTAGTGAGGCTGCTGCACTGTCAGAGATGTGGTAGTGAGGCTGCTGCACTGTCAGAGGTGTAATAGTGAGGGTGTTGCACTGTCAGAGGTGTGGTAGTGAGGGTGCTGCACTGTCAGAGGTGTGGTAGTGAGGGTGTTGCACTGTCAGAGGTGTGATAGTGAGGGTGGTGCACTGTAAGAGGTGTGGTAGTGATGGTGCTGCCCTGTCAGAGGTGTGGTAGTGAGGGTGTTGCACTGTCAGAGGTGTGGTAGTGAGGGTGCTGCACTGTCAGAGGTGTGGTAGTGAGGGGGCTGCACTGTCAGAGGTGTGATAGTGAGGGTGTTGCACTGTCAGAGGTGCGGTAGTGAGGGTGTTGCACTGTCAGAGGTGTGGTAGTGAGGGTGTTGCACTGTCAGAGGTGTGGTAGTGAGGGTGTTGCACTGTCAGAGGTGTGGTAGTGAGGGTGCTGCACTGTCATAGGTGTGGTAGTGAGGGTGTTGCACTGTCAGAGGTGTGGTAGTGAGGGTGTTGCACTGTCAGAGGTGTGGTAGTGAGGGTGCTGCACTGTCAGAGGTGTGGTAGTGAGGGTGCTGCACTGTCAGAGGTGTGGTAGTGAGGGTGCTCCACTGGCAGAGGTGAGGTAGTGAGGGTGTTGCACTGTCAGAGGTGTGGTAGTGAGGGTGCTGCACTGTCAGAGGTGTGGTAGTGAGGGTGCTGCACTGTCAGAGGTGTGGTAGTGAGGGTGTTGCACTGTCATAGGTGTGGTAGTGAGGGTGTTGCACTGTCAGAGGTGAGGTAGTGAGGGTGCTGCACTGTCAGATGTGCGGTAGTGAGGGTGTTGCACTGTCAGAGGTGTGGTAGTGAGGGTGTTGCACGGTCAGAGGTGTGGTAGTGAGGGTGCTGCACTGTCAGAGGTCTGGTAGTGAGGGTGCTGCACGGTCAGAGGTGTAGTAGTGAGGGTGTTGCACGGTCAGAGGTGTGGTAGTGAGGGTGCTGCACTGTCAGAGGTGTAGTAGTGAGGGTGTTGCACGGTCAGAGGTGTGGTAGTGAGGGTGCTGCACTGTCAGAGGTGTGGCAGTGAGGGAGTGTTGCACTGTCAGAGGTGTGGTAGTGAGGGTGCTGCACTGTCAGAGGTGTGGTAGTGAGGGTGCTGCACTGTCAGAGGGGTGGTAGTGAGGGAGTGTTGCACTGTCAGAGGTGTGGTAGTGAGGGTGCTGCACTGTCAGAGGTGTGGTAGTGAGGGTGCTGCACTGTCAGAGGGGTGGTAGTGAGGGAGTGTTGCACTGACAGAGGTGTGGTAGTGAGGGTGTTGCACTGTCAGAGGTGTGGTAGTGAGGGAGTGTTGCACTGTCAGAGGTGTGGTAGTGAGGGTGTTGCACTGTCAGAGGTGTGGTAGTGAGGGTGTTGCACTGTCAGAGGTGTGGTGGTGAGGGTGCTGCACTGTCAGAGGTGTGGTGGTGAGGGTGTTGCACTGTCAGCGGTGTGGTAGTGAGGGTGATGCACTGTCAGAGGTGTGGTAGTGAGAGTGCTGCACTGTCAGAGGTGCGGTAGTGAGGGTGCTGCACTGTCAGAGGTGTAGTAGTGAGGGTGTTGCACGGTCAGAGGTGTGGTAGTGAGGGTGCTGCACTGTCAGAGGTGTGGTAGTGAGGGAGTGTTGCACTGTCAGAGGTGTGGTAGTGAGGGTGCTGCACTGTCAGAGGTGTGGTAGTGAGGGTGCTGCACTGTCAGAGGGGTGGTAGTGAGGGAGTGTTGCACTGTCAGAGGTGTGGTAGTGAGGGAGTGTTGCACTGTCAGAGGTGTGGTAGTGAGGGTGCTGCACTGTCAGAGGTGTGGTAGTGAGGGAGTGTTGCACTGTCAGAGGTGTGGTAGTGAGGGTGCTGCACTGTCAGAGGTGTGGTAGTGAGGGTGCTGCACTGTCAGAGGGGTGGTAGTGAGGGAGTGTTGCACTGACAGAGGTGTGGTAGTGAGGGTGTTGCACTGTCAGAGGTGTGGTAGTGAGGGAGTGTTGCACTGTCAGAGGTGTGGTAGTGAGGGTGTTGCACTGTCAGAGGTGTGGTGGTGAGGGTGCTGCACTGTCAGAGGTGTGGTGGTGAGGGTGTTGCACTGTCAGAGGTGCGGTAGTGAGGGTGCTGCACTGTCAGAGGTGTAGTAGTGAGGGTGTTGCACGGTCAGAGGTGTGGTAGTGAGGGTGCTGCACTGTCAGAGGTGTGGTAGTGAGGGTGCTGCACTGGCAGAGGTGCGGTAGTGAGGGTGCTGCACTGTCATAGGTGTGGTAGTGAGGGTGCTGCACTGTCAGAGGTGTGGTAGTGAGGGTGCTGCACTGTCAGAGGTGATGTAGTGAGGGTGTTGCACTGTCAGAGGTGTGGTAGTGAGGGTGCTGCACTGTCAGAGGTGATGTAGTGAGGGTGTTGCACTGTCAGAGGTGTGGTAGTGAGGGTGTTGCACTGTCAGAGGTGTGGTAGTGAGGGTGTTGCACTGTCAGAGGTGTGGTAGTGAGGGTGCTGCACTGTCAGAGGTGTGGTAGTGAGGGTGTTGCACTGTCAGAGGTGTGGTAGTGAGGGTGTTGCACTGTCAGAGGTGTGGTAGTGAGGGTGTTGCACTGTTAGAGGTGTGGTAGTGAGGGTGTTGCACTGTCAGAGGTGTGGTAGTGAGGGTGTTGCACTGTCAGAGGTGTGGTAGTGAGGGTGCTGCACTGTCAGAGGTGTGGTAGTGAGGGTGCTGCTCTGTCAGAGGTGTGGTAGTGAGGGTGTTGCACTGTCAGAGGTGTGGTAGTGAGGGTGTTGCACTGTCAGGGGTGTGGTAGTGAGGGTGCTGCACTGTCAGAGGGGTGGTAGTGAGGGTGCTGCACAGTCAGAGGTGTGGTAGTGAGGGTGCTGCACTGTCAGAGGTGTGGTAGTGAGGGTGTTGCACTGTCAGAGGTGTGGTAGTGAGGGTGTTGCACTGTCAGAGGTGCGGTAGTGAGGGTGTTGCACTGTCAGAGGTGTGGTAGTGAGGGTGTTGCACTGTCAGAGGTGTGGTAGTGAGGGTGTTGCACTGTCAGAGGTGTGGTAGTGAGGGTGTTGCACTGTCAGAGGTGTGGTAGTGAGGGTGCTGCACTGTCAGAGGTGTGGTAGTGAGGGTGCTGCACTGTCAGAGGTGTGGTAGTGAGGTTGTTGCACTGTCAGAGGTGTGGTAGTGAGGGTGTTGCACTGTCAGAGGTGTGGTAGTGAGGGTGTTGCACTGTCAGAGGTGTGGTAGTGAGGGTGTTGCACTGTCAGAGGTGTGGTAGTGAGGGTGTTGCACTGTCAGAGGTGTGGTAGTGAGGGTGTTGCACTGTCAGAGGTGTGGTAGTGAGGGAAGGCTGCACTGTCAGAGGTGTGGTAGTGAGGGTGCTGCACTGTCAGAGGGGTGGTAGTGAGGGTGCTGCACTGTCAGAGGGGTGGTAGTGAGGGTGCTGCACTGTCAGAGGTGTGGTAGTGAGGGTGCTGCACTGTCAGAGGTGTGGTAGTGAGGGTGCTGCACTGTCAGAGGGGTGGTAGTGAGGGTGCTGCACTGTCAGAGGTGTGGTAGTGAGGGTGTTGCACTGTCAGAGGTGTGGTAGTGAGGGTGTTGCACTGTCAGAGGTGTGGTAGTGAGGGTGTTGCACTGTCAGAGGTGTGGTAGTGAGGGTGTTGCTCTGTCAGAGGTGTGGTAGTGAGGGTGTTGCACTGTCAGAGGTGTGGTAGTGAGGGTGTTGCACTGTCAGAGGTGTGGTAGTGAGGGAAGGCTGCACTGTCAGAGGTGTGATAGTGAGGGTGCTGCACTGTCAGAGGTGCGGTAGTGAGGGTGCTGCACTGTCAGAGGTGTGGTAGTGAGGGGGCTGCACTGTCAGAGGTGTGGTAGTGAGGGTGTTGCTCTGTCAGAGGTGTGGTCGTGAGGGTGTTGCACTGTCAGAGGTGTGGTAGTGAGGGTGCTGCACTGTCAGAGGGGTGGTAGTGAGGGTGCTGCACTGTCAGAGGTGCGGTAGTGAGGGTGCTGCTCTGTCAGAGGTGTGGTAGTGAGGGTGTTGCTCTGTCAGAGGTGTGGTAGTGAGGGTGTTGCACTGTCAGAGGTGTGGTAGTGAGGGTGCTGCACTGTCAGAGGTGTGGTAGTGAGGGTGCTGCACTGTCAGAGGGGTGGTAGTGAGGGTGCTGCACTGTCAGAGGTGCGGTAGTGAGGGTGCTGCTCTGTCAGAGGTGTGGTAGTGAGGGTGTTGCTCTGTCAGAGGTGTGGTAGTGAGGGTGTTGCACTGTCAGAGGTGTGGTAGTGAGGGTGCTGCACTGTCAGAGGTGTGGTAGTGAGGGTGCTGGACTGTCAGAGGTGTGGTAGTGAGGGTGCTGCACTGTCAGAGGTGTGGTAGTGAGGGTGCTGCACTGTCAGAGGTGCGGTAGTGAGGGTGTTGCTCTGTCAGAGGTGTGGTAGTGAGGGTGTTGCACTGTCAGAGGTGTGGTAGTGAGGGTGCTGCACTGTCAGAGGTGTGGTAGTGAGGGTGTTGCTCTGTCAGAGGTGTGGTAGTGAGGGTGTTGCACTGTCAGAGGTGTGGTAGTGAGGGTGCTGCACTGTCAGAGGTGCGGTAGTGAGGGTGCTGCACTGTCAGAGGTGTGGTAGTGAGGGTGCTGCACTGTCAGAGGTGTGGTAGTGAGGGTGCTGCTCTGTCAGAGGTGTGGTAGTGAGGGTGTTGCTCTGTCAGAGGTGTGGTAGTGAGGGTGTTGCACTGTCAGAGGTGTGGTAGTGAGGGTGCTGCACTGTCAGAGGTGTGGTAGTGAGGGAGAGCTGCACTGTCAGAGGTGTGGTAGTGAGGGTGCTGCACTGTCAGAGGTGCGGTAGTGAGGGTGCTGCTCTGTCAGAGGTGTGGTAGTGAGGGTGTTGCACTGTCAGAGGTGTGGTAGTGAGGGTGCTGCACTGTCAGAGGTGTGGTAGTGAGGGAGAGCTGCACTGTCAGAGGTGTGGTAGTGAGGGTGCTGCACTGTCAGAGGTGCGGTAGTGAGGGTGCTGCACTGTCAGAGGTGCGGTAGTGAGGGTGCTGCACTGTCAGAGGTGTGGTAGTGAGGGTGTTGCACTGTCAGAGGTGTGGTAGTGAGGGTGTTGCACTGTCAGAGGTGTGGTAGTGAGGGTGTTGCACTGTCAGAGGTGTGGTAGTGAGGGTGTTGCACTGTCAGAGGTGTGGTAGTGAGGGTGTTGCACTGTCAGAGGTGTGGTAGTGAGGGTGTTGCACTGTCAGAGGTGCGGTAGTGAGGGTGCTGCACTGTCAGAGGTGTGGTAGTGAGGGTGCTGGACTGTCAGAGGTGTGGTAGTGAGGGTGTTGCACTGTCAGAGGTGTGGTAGTGAGGGTGTTGCACTGTCAGAGGTGTGGTAGTGAGGGTGCTGCACTGTCAGAGGTGTGGTAGTGAGGGTGCTGCACTGTCAGAGGTGCGGTAGTGAGGGTGTTGCACTGTCAGAGGTGTGGTAGTGAGGGTGCTGCACTGTCAGAGGTGCGGTAGTGAGGGTGCTGCACTGTCAGAGGTGTGGTAGTGAGGGTGTTGCTCTGTCAGAGGTGTGGTCGTGAGGGTGTTGCACTGTCAGAGGTGTGGTAGTGAGGGTGCTGCACTGTCAGAGGTGCGGTAGTGAGGGTGTTGCACTGTCAGAGGTGTGGTAGTGAGGGTGTTGCTCTGTCAGAGGTGTGGTCGTGAGGGTGTTGCACTGTCAGAGGTGTGGTAGTGAGGGTGCTGCACTGTCAGAGGTGCGGTAGTGAGAGTGCTGCACTGTCAGAGGTGTGGTAGTGAGGGTGCTGCACTGTCAGAGGTGTGGTAGTGAGTGTGTTGCTCTGTCAGAGGTGTGGTAGTGAGGGTGTTGCCCTGTCAGAGTTGTGGTAGTGAGGGTGTTGCACTGTCAGAGGTGTGGTAGTGAGGGTGCTGCACTGTCAGAGGTGTGGTAGTGAGGGTGTTGCACTGTCAGAGGTGTGGTAGTGAGGGTGCTGCACTGTCAGAGGTGTGGTAGTGAGGGTGTTGCACTGTCAGAGGTGTGATAGTGAGGGTGCTGCACTGTCAGAGGTGTGGTAGTGAGGGTGTTGCACTGTCAGAGGTGTGGTAGTGAGGGTGTTGCACTGTCAGAGGTATGATAGTGAGGGTGCTGCACTGTCAGAGGTGTGGTAGTGAGGGTGTTGCACTGTCTGAGGTGCGGTAGTGAGGGTGTTGCACTGTCAGAGGTGTGGTAGTGAGGGTGCTGGACTGTCAGAGGTGTGGTAGTGAGGGTGTTGCACTGTCAGAGGTGTGGTAGTGAGGGTGCTGCACTGTCAGAGGTGTGGTAGTGAGGGGGCTGCACTGTCAGAGGTGTGGTAGTGAGGGTGCTGCTCTGTCAGAGGTGTGGTAGTGAGGGTGTTGCACTGTCAGAGGTGTGGTAGTGAGGGTGTTGCACTGTCAGAGGTGTGGCAGTGAGGGTGCTGCACTGTCAGAGGTGTGGTAGTGAGGGTGTTGCACTGTCAGAGGTGTGGTAGTGAGGGTGCTGCTCTGTCAGAGGTGTGGTAGTGAGGGTGTTGCACTGTCAGAGGTGTGGTAGTGAGGGTGTTGCACTGTCAGAGGTGTGGCAGTGAGGGTGCTGCACTGTCAGAGGTGCGGTAGTGAGGGTGCTGCACTGTCAGAGGTGTGGCAGTGAGGGTGCTGCACTGTCAGAGGTGTGGTAGTGAGGGTGTTGCACTGTCAGAGGTGCGGTAGTGAGGGTGCTGCACTGTCAGAGGTGTGGTAGTGAGGGTGTTGCACTGTCAGAGGTGTGGTAGTGAGGGTGTTGCACTGTCAGAGGTGCGGTAGTGAGGGTGCTGCACTGTCAGAGGTGTGGTAGTGAGGGTGTTGCACTGTCAGAGGTGTGGTAGTGAGGGTGCTACACTGTCAGAGGTGTGGTAGTGAGGGTGTTGCACTGTCAGAGGTGTGGTAGTGAGGGTGTTGCACTGTCAGAGGGGTGGTAGTGAGGGTGCTGCACTGTCAGAGGTGCGGTAGTGAGGGTGTTGCACTGTCAGAGGTGTGGTAGTGAGGGTGTTGCACTGTCAGAGGTGTGGTAGTGAGGGTGCTGCACTGTCAGAGGTGCGGTAGTGAGGGTGTTGCACTGTCAGAGGGGTGGTAGTGAGGGTGCTGCACTGTCAGAGGTGCGGTAGTGAGGGTGTTGCACTGTCAGAGGTGCGGTAGTGAGGGTGTTGCACTGTCAGAGGGGTGGTAGTGAGGGTGCTGCACTGTCAGAGGTGCGGTAGTGAGGGTGTTGCACTGTCAGAGGTGTGGTAGTGAGGGTGCTGCACTGTCAGAGGTGCAGTAGTGAGGGTGCTGCACTGTCAGAGGTGTGGTAGTGAGGTTGTTGCACTGTCAGAGGTGTGGTAGTGAGGGTGCTGCACTGTCAGAGGTGTGGTAGTGAGGGTGCTGCACTGGCAGAGGTGTGGTAGTGAGGGTGTTGCACTGTCAGAGGTGTGGTAGTGAGGGTGCTGCACTGTCAGAGGTGTGGTAGTGAGGGTGATGCACTGTCAGAGGTGCGGTAGTGAGGGTGTTGCACTGTCAGAGGTGTGGTAGTGAGGGTGCTGCACTGTCAGAGGTGCGGTAGTGAGGGTGCTGCACTGTCAGAGGTGTGGTAGTGAGGGTGTTGCACTGTCAGAGGTGTGGTAGTGAGGGTGCTGCACTGTCAGAGGTGTGGTAATGAGGGTGTTGCACTGTCAGAGGTGTGGTAGTGAGGGTGCTGCTCTGTCAGAGGGGTGGTAGTGAGGGTGTTGCATTGTCAGAGGTGTGGTAGTGAGGGTGTTGCACTGTCAGAGGTGTGGTAGTGAGGGTGTTGCACTGTCAGAGGTGTGGTAGTGAGGGTGCTGCTCTGTCAGAGGGGTGGTAGTGAGGGTGTTGCATTGTCAGAGGTGTGGTAGTGAGGGTGTTGCACTGTCAGAGGTGTGGTAGTGAGGGTGTTGCACTGTCAGAGGTATGTTAGTGAGGGTGTTGCACTGTCAGAGGTGTGGTAGTGAGGGTGTTGCACTGTCAGAGGTGTGGTAGTGAGGGTGTTGCATTGTCAGAGGTGTGGTAGTGAGGGTGTTGCACTGTCAGAGGTGTGGTAGTGAGGGTGTTGCACTGTCAGAGGTATGGTAGTGAGGGTGCTGCACTGTCAGAGGTGTGGTAGTGAGGGTGCTGCACTGTCAGAGGTGCGGTAGTGAGGGTGTTGCACTGTCAGAGGTGTGGTAGTGAGGGTGCTGCACTGTCAGAGGTGCGGAAGTGAGGGTGTTGCACTGTCAGAGGTGTGGTAGTGAGGGTGCTGCACTGTCAGAGGTGTGGTAGTGAGGGTGCTGCACTGTCAGAGGTGTGGTAGTGAGGGTGCTGCACTGGCAGAGGTGTGGTAGTGAGGGTGTTGCACTGTCAGAGGTGTGGTAGTGAGGGTGCTGCACTGTCAGAGGTGTGGTAGTGAGGGTGCTCCACTGGCAGAGGTGTGGCAGTGAGGCTGTTGCACTGTCAGAGGAGTGGTAGTGAGGGTGCTGCACTGTCAGAGGTGTGGGAGTGAGAGTCCTGCACTGGCAGAGGTGTGGCAGTGAGAGTGCTGGACTGTCAGAGGTGTGGTAGTGAGGGTGCTGCACTGTCAGAGGTGTGGTAGTGAGGGTGTTGCACTGTCAGAGGTATGGTAGTGAGGGTGTTGCACTGTCAGAGGTGTGGTAGTGAGGGTGTTGCACTGTCAGAGGTATGGTAGTGAGGGTGCTGCACTGTCAGAGGTGTGGTAGTGAGGGTGCTGCACTGTCAGAGGTGTGGTAGTGAGGGTGCTGCACTGTCAGAGGTGCGGAAGTGAGGGTGCTGCACTGTCAGAGGTGTGGTAGTGAGGGTGTTGCACTGTCAGAGGTGTGGTAGTGAGGGTGCTGCACTGTCAGAGGTGTGGTAGTGAGGGTGTTGCACTGTCAGAGGTGTGGTAGTGAGGGTGCTGCACTGTCAGAGGTGCGGAAGTGAGGGTGCTGCACTGTCAGAGGTGTGGTAGTGAGGGTGTTGCACTGTCAGAGGTGTGGTAGTGAGGGTGCTGCACTGTCAGAGGTGCGGTAGTGAGGGTGTTGCACTGTCAGAGGTGTGGTAGTGAGGGTGCTGCACTGTCAGAGGTGCGGAAGTGAGGGTGCTGCACTGTCAGAGGTGTGGTAGTGAGGGTGTTGCACTGTCAGAGGTGTGGTAGTGAGGGTGCTGCACTGTCAGAGGTGTGGTAGTGAGGGTGCTGCACTGGCAGAGGTGCGGTAGTGAGGGTGCTGCACTGTCAGAGGTGTGGTAGTGAGGGAGTGCTGCACTATCAGAGGTGTGGTGGTGAGGGTGCTGCACTGTCAGAGGTGTGGTAGTGAGGGTGTTGCACTGTCAGAGGTGTGGCAGTGAGGGTGCTGCACTGTCAGAGGTGTGGTAGTGAGGGTGTTGCACTGTCAGAGGTGTGGTAGTGAGGGTGCTGCTCTGTCAGAGGTGTGGTAGTGAGGGTGTTGCACTGTCAGAGGTGTGGCAGTGAGGGTGCTGCACTGTCAGAGGTGTGGCAGTGAGGGTGTTGCACTGTCAGAGGTGTGGTAGTGAGGGTGCTGCACTGGCAGAGGTGCGGTAGTGAGGGTGCTGCACTGTCAGAGGTGTGGTAGTGAGGGTGCTGCACTGTCAGAGGTGCGGTAGTGAGGGTGCTGCACTGTCAGAGGTGCGGTAGTGAGGGTGCTGCACTGTCAGAGGTGCGGTAGTGAGGGTGTTGCACTGTCAGAGGTGTGGTAGTGAGGGTGCTGCACTGTCAGAGGTGCAGTAGTGAGGGTGCTGCACTGTCAGAGGTGTGGCAGTGAGGGTGTTGCACTGTCAGAGGGGTGGTAGTGAGGGTGTTGCACTGTCAGAGGTGTGGTAGTGAGGGTGCTGCACTGTCAGAGGTGTGGTAGTGAGGGTGCTGCACTGTCAGAGGTGCGGTAGTGAGGGTGTTGCACTGTCAGAGGTGTGGTAGTGAGGGTGCTGCACTGTCAGAGGTGCGGTAGTGAGGGTGCTGCACTGTCAGAGGGGTGGTAGTGAGGGTGCTGCACTGTCAGAGGGGTGGTAGTGAGGGTGCTGCACTGTCAGAGGTGTGGTAGTGAGGGTGCTGCACTGTCAGAGGGGTGGTAGTGAGGGTGCTGCACTGTCAGAGGGGTGGTAGTGAGGGTGCTGCACTGTCAGAGGTGTGGTAGTGAGGGTGCTGCACTGTCAGAGGTGCGGTAGTGAGGGTGCTGCACTGTCAGAGGGGTGGTAGTGAGGGTGCTGCACTGTCAGAGGTGTGGTAGTGAGGGTGCTGCACTGTCAGAGGTGTGGTAATGAGGGTGTTGCACTGTCAGAGGTGTGGTAGTGAGGGTGCTGCTCTGTCAGAGGGGTGGTAGTGAGGGTGTTGCACTGTCAGAGGTGTGGTAGTGAGGGTGTTGCACTGTCAGAGGTGTGGTAGTGAGGGTGTTGCACTGTCAGAGGTGCGGTAGTGAGGGTGTTGCACTGTCAGAGGTGTGGTAGTGAGGGTGCTGCACTGTCAGAGGGGTGGTAGTGAGGGTGCTGCACTGTCAGAGGTGTGGTAGTGAGGGTGTTGCACTGTCAGAGGTGTGGTAGTGAGGGTGTTGCACTGTCAGAGGTGTGGTAGTGAGGGTGCTGCTCTGTCAGAGGGGTGGTAGTGAGGGTGTTGCATTGTCAGAGGTGTGGTAGTGAGGGTGTTGCACTGTCAGAGGTGTGGTAGTGAGGGTGTTGCACTGTCAGAGGTATGGTAGTGAGGGTGTTGCACTGTCAGAGGTGTGGTAGTGAGGGTGTTGCACTGTCAGAGGTGTGGTAGTGAGGGTGTTGCATTGTCAGAGGTGTGGTAGTGAGGGTGTTGCACTGTCAGAGGTGTGGTAGTGAGGGTGTTGCACTGTCAGAGGTGTGGTAGTGAGGGTGCTGCACTGTCAGAGGTGCGGTAGTGAGGGTGTTGCACTGTCAGAGGTGTGGTAGTGAGGGTGCTGCACTGTCAGAGGTGTGGTAGTGAGGGTGCTGCACTGTCAGAGGGGTGGTAGTGAGGGTGTTGCACTGTCAGAGGTGTGGTAGTGAGGGTGCTGCACTGTCAGAGGTGCGGAAGTGAGGGTGCTGCACTGTCAGAGGTGTGGTAGTGAGGGTGCTGCACTGTCAGAGGTGTGGTAGTGAGGGTGCTGCACTGGCAGAGGTGTGGTAGTGAGGGTGTTGCACTGTCAGAGGTGTGGTAGTGAGGGTGCTGCACTGTCAGAGGTGTGGTAGTGAGGGTGCTCCACTGGCAGAGGTGTGGCAGTGAGGCTGTTGCACTGTCAGAGGAGTGGTAGTGAGGGTGCTGCACTGTCAGAGGTGTGGGAGTGAGAGTCCTGCACTGGCAGAGGTGTGGCAGTGAGAGTGCTGGACTGTCAGAGGTGTGGTAGTGAGGGTGCTGCACTGTCAGAGGTGTGGTAGTGAGGTTGCTGCACTGTCAGAGGTGTGGTAGTGAGGGTGTTGCACTGTCAGAGGTGTGGTAGTGAGGGTGCTGCACTGTCAGAGGTGCGGTAGTGAGGGTGCTGCACTGTCAGAGGTGTTGTAGTGAGGGAGTGCTGCACTATCAGAGGTGTGGTGGTGAGGGTGCTGCACTGTCAGAGGTGTGGTAGTGAGGGTGTTGCACTGTCAGAGGTGTGGTAGTGAGGGTGTTGCACTGTCAGAGGTGTGGTAGTGAGGGTGTTGCACTGTCAGAGGTGTGGTAGTGAGGGTGTTGCACTGTCAGAGGTGTGGTAGTGAGGGTGTTGCACTGTCAGAGGTGTGGTAGTGAGGGAGTGTTGCACTGTCAGAGGTGTGGTAGTGAGGGAGTGTTGCACTGTCAGAGGTGTGGCAGTGAGGGTGTTGCACTGTCAGAGGTGTGGTAGTGAGGGTGTTGCACTGTCAGAGGTGTGGTAGTGAGGGTGTTGCACTGTCAGAGGTGTGGTAGTGAGGGTGCTGCACTGTCAGAGGTGTGGTAGTGAGGGTGCTGCACTGTCAGAGGTGTGGTAGTGAGGGTGTTGCACTGAGCCAGAGGGCAGAAGGTGACAAGAAGCTCTGGAGGTTGGATTGAATTTTTGCGATGAGGGTTTTTGAAAGCCCTCTCCAGGCCGCAGCCCGAGGTGTTCTCAATCACTGATTCCTCACAATGTCACTCAGTAACCTTTGGCTGCCAGCGACTTTATTATCGCAGCTGTATTCCACGTGTATACTCACGGCATTTGCCACCTCACCAGGGAAGCAAATCAATTTCTTGAGGAGTGTCGAGAAACACTCTGGGAGAGGAACCAGGTGTTTCCACCTGCAAGTTTCGAGAGGTGCCTATCTAGCGATGCTACAGCACAGGGATAATGTTTGTTAAACATCAGGAGCAGCATGCTACAACCACAGCTAATCAAACCCACAATCAATGGATCAGGTCAAAGCTCTGCTGTACAGCCACAATCAAGCATGAATCGTGGACAATTGAACTACTTGCAGGAGGCGATGACTCATGAGCATCCCCATCCCCAATGATGGTTGAGCTGAGTTATTGAGTGCAAGGAAGAAACCTGAAGTGTTCACAGCCACCTTCAGCCAGAAGTGCGAAATGAATGAAGCACCTTTGCCTCTTCCTGAGCTCCCAAGCATCACATACGCCAGTCTTCAGCCAATTCGCATCACTCCAGAAGATATCAAGAAGTGGCTCAGCACAATGGATAGAGTAACGATTCTTGGCCCCAACAGCATACAGGCTGCAGTGCTGGAGATCTGCCGTTCTCCAGAACTAGCCAAGCATAGAGCCCAAGTTGTTCCAGTACAGATAGCCGGTGAGGGGCTTGATACCGTACTCTCATGGTTGGGTATTGGCTCTCAGGTAGAATGGAATTCATTACAAGTTAAGAAAAGATTCATGCAGACGTGTGGATTGATGTTACGAGGCAGCAAAGGTCTTTGGAAGGTTTACTCAGCCATTGGCATAATAAAGCAGGAATGAGTCTATCTACATCTGATCAGAGTACCATTAGCACTCTTTCTCCTTGCGTTCTGTGGCTATTAGCACCCCGCTTCCCTGGGTTTCTGTGGCTATGACTCATCTTTCATTCTCACTCCACGGTATAAATATTTCCCACTTTCTCTGTCTGTTAGCTTTGGAAAAGGGTCACCTGGACTCGAAACGTTAGCTCTTTTCTCTCCCTACAGATGCTGCCAGACCTGCTGAGATTTTCCAGTACTTTTTGGGGGGGTTTTATTTATGAGTTTATCTCTGTCTGATCTAGCTGTCCACATCTAGACATGCATGAGGCAGGGGAAGCCCACACTTACATCTGTTCCCATAGCTTTCAACTCCAGAAAAATGTCAATACCTGAAGACTGAGGCTACAGCTTGAGGGGCATCACTCTCCATCAAGTCAGACTGTTGAGGAGTCTCTCCTGCTCTTGCTATCTGCCAAAGGCAGGCTGGAAAGATTTGCAAGTTGACACTCAATCAGTTTAGCTGCATCGTAAACACACTGTCCATGTCCATGGCCAGATTGAATCACAGACCTTCTGACTCAGAGGTGTTAGGATACTGGGACCAGACCCCAATTCTGCTTAGGATACCGGATGGGAAACCCCAAACAATTTGCAATTTGTAAAACTGTGAGGAAAGGATACTTCACTCCAGGAGTGATTGCACTGACCAGTGGGTATCTTTTATACTAAAACAAACTTTAATTTAAATGGGGAATTAACCAAATTATCAAAGAGATTGATTCATAATTAACAATTAAGCGAATTTGTTATGGGCCAGGGTTTAGGAACCCCAAAGTGTATCATGGAGTTCACCTGACCCACAACTTTTAATAGATTGTGGTCTGGGGAGCACACGGCCCACTCTACAGGTGTGGTACAGCAGAAATGGAAAAGTATTTTTTAAAGCAAAACAATGTTTATTCTATGAACTCAAGATAACCTTTTTAAAACATACAGTGAACATCTTAGCAACTATCAATTCAAATACAACCCCCAAAGAATACAACACTAAGTAATCCTTTAAGCTTTCCTTTTAACATCCATGATGTGGAGATGCCGGCGTTGGACTGGGGTGAGCACAGTACGAAGTCTTGCAACACCAGGTTAAAGTCCAACAGGTTTGTTTCGATGTCACTTGCTTTCGGAGCGCAGCTCCTTCCTCAGGTGAGGAAAGGAGCAGCGCTCCGAAAGCTAGTGACATCGAAACAAACCTGTTGGACTTTAACCTGGTGTTGTAAGACTTCTTACTTTTAACATCCATAAGACTTAAAACACCTTTTACCAGAAGCACATCAGTTTAAGGTCACTACTGTTATTAGTTTTAAATCACCAGGATCGATTTACAGTCTTTAGATTATAGAGAGAGATTCATACACCTTCTGACTGTGACTGCAGCTATCCAGCTCTGAAAACGAAACGAGCACACACCCTGCAGCAAACAGCCTAAAACGAGAATAAAAAGCTGACAGGCAGCCCAGCTCCACCCACGCTCTGACATCACTGCAGTAATACATCCATTTCTTAAAGGGACTCTCACTCCAGTTACTTTTATACACACCCATTTATAAACACCCATTTCTTAAAGGTGCTCTCACATGATATTAAATAAAAAGGAAAAACTTTAACTTACTATCTATACCTGTCACTGTATTCAAATTACAAAACTAGCAATTAGGTTTACTTGCTGTACTCTGAGCAGACCATTGGAGAGTGAGACTATTTCAGGAACAACAGAAGATCCTTCTTGTCAGACTGAAATCCTACGGCAATACTGACAGAACTACAGACAGACCTGGCTCCTCACAATAATTACATCATCTGTATCCCACTTAGATGTCCCATGACCTGCTTAGCTAGGACTAAACATCACTCCCTAATTAATTATCTATACCCAGGGATCCTCCAATCTCAATACAATGTTCCACTAGCCATCTCTCTGGAAACAAGTAAATGGTTAAAATCAATGATTACCTCAACTTTTTGACTCCTCGATCACAGCTTTAGCAGACATGCTGCCAAGATGTATTTGAACCCAGGGTTGTTAATAACATCACTACAACAAGTATAAAATATAAGTTATAACAATTTCTTACATTCACCATAGAGGTAGTGATACTACCCACTGCACCGCAGTATTTCCCACTTGTGTAGTCTTCAGAACCAAAACAAAGACTGATTTGTACGATTTAAGCCCAGCTCAGAAAATCACTTTCGCTGAAGTTAATTAAAGTGCTTTATTGTTCAGCAAGGAATTTGTTGGAAAAAGTTAGGAGAGTGGCTGTTCCCTATTTATTGTGTTGAATAATGAAAGTAAATATTTGATGCTTTGTTCGAGAATATGCATTGTAGTGAGATAGTTCGACTCCTCGTCAGAACCATCAGTTCGATTCATCCTCCCCAGCATCGGGAGTTGCCTCGTGATCCTCAGCCTCCAGCGGGTCACCCTGTGCCACTGGCCTTGTGGAGGCCTGACTCCTGTCGTAACTCTCCCCTGTTTCTGTTCTTTGAGGGCTGGAGTGGGGTTCTGAGCCCAACATTTCATGGCAATGCCCTTGTCACCCAGGAGCCATCCCATCCAAACGAACGGCTTTGGCACCAGTGAGTGTTGCAGGATTTAAGCACCATGTAAGCTGCCTGGGCCACAGACACAGACCTGCAAGCTCTGTGCCTTGTGGTCTGCAGATGATCTGTACATTTACCAAGTGGAACCCGGTTCACAAAGGCTCTTGGTTTCCCCGCAGGCACCTCGACGGCCACCTGAGGACAGTCGATGGCACCCTGGATGAGGGGGAAACCTCTGGCTCTCTCTGCCTGGATGACCCCGCCCGTCCAATAATGATTGAATGTCACCACTGTGGTAAATCACTGTTAGTGTATTATACGTATTGTGGTAAACTGTACTACATGCATTGTGGTAAACCACTGCCTGATGGCTCCACCTCCCCTCGGGCTCAGTATAAAGGTGGCTGACCTCCGGCCCTGTCCCAGTTCGGGATCAGTGGCCAGGAGGCTTTCTGTTTAGCTTATTAAAGCCACAGCTTTGTTCACTACTCATCTTGTGTTAATTGATGGCACATCAATTTAATAAGTTAAACTTTTAAGATGAATTCATCACTCAAGCCTGATCGCCTGGAGCTGGACCCACAAGCAACCGACGCCACTGCGACATTCGAGCACTGGCTAAGCTGCTTCGAATCCTCCACCGACGACGTCACGGACCTCCAAGAGCTTCAAATACTCAACGCACGGGTGAGGCCACAAGTTTTCCTTCTTATCAGAGACGCACCCTCATATACGGAGGCAATAATGCTGCTGAAGGGACAGTACGTAAAGGCAGTAAACGAGGTGTACGCTAGGCACCTCCTTGCCATGAGGCGACAACGCCCCAGAGAATCGCAAGCCGAATTCCTGCATGCCTTGCGGGTACTCGGCCGGAACTCTGCTTGCCAGGCGGTATCGGATGTCCAACACACGGAGCTGCTGATCAGGGACGCCTATGTCGCGGGCATTAAACCCAATTGCATCCGCCAGCGCTTGCTCGAAGGGGGTACACTCGGCCTCCCAGAGACATTGCAGCTCTCAAACACACTGGAAATGGCTTTCCAGAATATGGAGGCTTACACTTCCGACCACGCGGCACACTCGTGGACGTCATGGGCGCGGCTATCACCCGACTCGAGTGCGGCGCAAGCCTGTGCTGCACAGCAGTACGCCAACGCCGGCAGCCCGAAATGCTACTTTTGCGGCCAGGGTAAGCACCCCAGACAACGCTGCCCTGCACGGAACGCAATTTGCAACGGGTGTGGGAGGAAGGGCCACTTCGCCAAAGTCTGCCAGGCCCGACCTGTCCCTAAAGTTCCTAGGCCAAGCTTATTAAAGCCACAGTTTCGTTCACTACTCGTCTTGTGTTATTTGATGGCACATCAACCACCCATCTGAGGCTTGCCGTGCGCATATTGGCTGCACATTTCCCACATTACAAAAGTGACGACAATTAGAAAGTACTTCATTGGCTGTGAAGCACTTTCAAATATCTGATGGTGCTGAAATGTGTGACACAAACGTGTTACCACCCCCTGTTGATGTTACAATTGGATGGGAAGATGTGTTACCGCCCCCTGTTGATGTTACAATTGGATGGGAAGATGCCAGAATGGAACCCTGGCTCAAAAGACCGTGGGCGGGATTTTCCGTTAGACGACGCCGCAATCGGGAAAGGTGATCGAGCGGAGAATCGGTACCGAAGCCGGAATCGCGGCAGGCACAATTTGACGGCAAATCGCAATGCTCCAGCACCTCGACAGCGGCGTCAATGCATTCTGGATCACACGTACAGTAGACCCCGTTTGCATTTCATTAGCAGGCCCGACCCGGTATTAATAATAATAATAATAATAACCACTTCTTGTCACAAGTTGGCTTCAATGAAGTTACTGCGAAAAGCCCCTAGTCCCCACATTCCGGTGCCTGTTCGGGGAGGCCGGTACGGGAATTGAACCCACGCTGCAGGTCTTGTCTCCGGGGCCTCCGCGATTCTCCGCCTCCAATGGGCCGAGTTCCCGACGGCGCGGTTCACTTGTGCTTTTAAAAATCGTGAAACCGATGCCGTGGCTGCTTAGGGAGAGGGAGGGGGTTGCGGAAGGTGTCCAACATCGCCATAGGTTTGCTCTCAGTTGTGCCGCTGGCTGGGGGGGGGGGTTCTGCCTGGGTCGGAGGGAGTAGTGGGGGAGGGGTGGCAATCTGGATATTGTATGGTAAATGAAGGGTTAGCAATTTTATGCAAATGCATCTAACCACTGCAGTCCGAGGGTGGTGCCGGTTTTTCTGCCGTAAAGGTCCACAGATTCTACGTTGGTATCAACACTTAGGGCGGGACCCTCCAGATCGGGAGCGGTCCTGGTCTGACGTTGGTTTCCGAGTCTCCACCCCATCCGACATGGCATCACCATGTTGCATGCTGCACGCATTGGCATGTCATCGGAAGGCCCTCCCGCGATGCTCTACCCCCGACGGGTTGGGTTCCAACCGCGCTGCTGACGTGTAGGCTGAGCAGTCTGGAACCCGGCTTGGCGACTGTATCCAGCGCCGCCACACTCGGCCGGGAGCAGTGCCCCACGCCACAGCCGCCGTTCAAACAAGGTCAAAAACAAATTTTGCGGCCTGTGGATTCACGTAGCCTGTAACTGGACACGGATCCACAAATGGAATCTGATGAGTCTGGTGGTGGAAGTCAAAAAGGACTTGCAGAGGTGGGGTCCAATCCCACTCTAGTTGGCAGGGTGTGTTATATTTTAAATAATGACTTTTCTAAAATATATATATTACTCATATAAATGACCAATCGTCTTCTTGTTGAAAGATTAACTATTTAATGAGTAATAAAATAATAAACTGTGTCCTTTTACTCAATTCTAAACTAACAACAAAGAAATAAATTACAATACAGATAATTATCTAACTATACACTATGATAACAAACTAGTTCTAACTTCTCTCACTCTAGCTATTCTATGTCTTGCTTGTTCACTGTTCTGAATCACATCATCATGTCATCTGACTTAGAAAAGGTGGGAAACCAGGGGCGAAATTCTTCGTTATCAGCGCAAAGTCCGCCGATCGGCGCAAAAAACGGCGCAAATCCGACTTGCGTCACGTCACAAAAATCGTCGCGAAGTCTCCGGCCCGAAATGGGCCAGCAGCGACGTGACGGGATCCGCGCTTGCTCTCGTGGTTCATGCCGTGCAGCGTCATACACGCCGCACGGCGTGACGGCTCATAAGGAGGCGCTGCTCCCCCCCCACCCGACCCCAACACCCGACCGGAACACCCGACCGGAACACCCAACGGGATGGCTGGCCGCCGCTCAGCCCCGAGGTTCCAGTCACGGGATGTGGAGGCGCTCCTGGACGCAGTAGAGCAGAGGACGGAGGCCCTGTATCCCGGGCACGGCCGCAGAGTTGCCCCACGCCACAGCCGGCGTCTGTGGAGGGAGGTGGCAAAGGCCGTCACCGCTGCGGCCCTGACACCACGGACAGGCACCCAGTGCCACAAGAAGGTGAACTACCTCGTCAGCGCAGGCAGGGTGCGCCTCCCCCCCCTGCCCGATATCCATATCCCCCCTCCCCCATATCCCCCCTCCCCCATATCCCCCCACCCCCATATCCCCCATATCCCCCCTCCCCCATACCCCCCATATCCCCCCTCCCCCATATCCCCCCTCCCCCATATCCCCCCTCCCCCATATCCCCCCTCCCCCATATTCTCCATATCCCCCCTCTCCCATATCCCCATATCCCCACTCCCCCATCTCCCCCATATCCCATCTCCCCCATATCCCCCTCCCCATATCCCCCATATTCCCCCTCCCCATATCCCCCATATCCCCCCTCCCGCATATCCCCCCTCCCCCATATCCCCCCTCCCCCATATCCCCCATATCTCCCCTCCCCCATATCCCCCCTCCCCCATATACCCCCTCCCCATATCCCCCATATCCCCTCCCCCATATCCCCCCTCCCCATATCCCCCATATCCCCCCCCCATATCCCCCATAGCCCCCTCCCCATATCCCCCCTCCCGCATATCTCCCATATCCCCCCTCCCCATATCCTCCCTCCCCATATCCCCCCTCCCCCATATACCCCTCCCCCATATCCCCCCTCCCCCATATACCCCCTCCCCCATATCCCCCATATCTCCCATATCTCCCATATCCCCCCTCCCCCATATCCCCCATATCCCCCCTCCCCCATATCCCCCTCCCCCTTATCCCCCATATCCCCCCTCCCCCATATCCCCATATCCCCCCTCCCCCATATCCCCCCTATACCCCCTCCCCCATATCCCCCATATCCCTCCTCCCCCATATTCCCCTCCCCCATATACCCGCTCCCCCATCTCCCCATATCCCCCCTCCCCCATATCCCCCCCCATATCCCCCCTCCCCATATCCCCCCTCCCCCATATCCCCCTCCCCCATATCCCCCATATCCCCCATATCTCCAAGTGATTCCAGCCCTAATCTTAACCTCTGCAATACACGCGCAACCGATGGCGTGCATTCATATACCTGCCTATCAGTGTTGCCTTTTACCCCTGACACCACCCACCCCCCCACAGGAGAAACGCGCACACAACACCAGGGAGCATGTGAGGACTGGAGGAGGCCCCGCTGATGATAGGCCACTGACCGAACACGAGGAAAGGGCCCTGGAACTGGCTGGCGGACCTGACGACCGGGAGGTTGCTGATGCAGAGGTCGGGGGTGTACTAGCAAGTGAGCCACCGACAGCCCGTCCCCTATATCCCCCCTCCCCCATATCCCCCTCCCCATATCACCTGATCACTGCCTGCGTGTCTAACCATGCATGCTTCATTGTGTATTGCAGGAGCAAACGTCGAGGCACCCATCCCCGCAGATGCAGACCCCCTGCAGGATGCCCCTCGGAGGCCACGGGAGACGGAGAGACCTGGACCCTCCGGCATGCGACGCCCGCAGGATGCCCCTCGCACACCACGGGAGACGGAGGGACCCGGACCCTCCGGCATGCGACGACCGCAGGATGCCCCTCGCACACCACGGGAGATGGAGAGACCCGTTCAAGCTTTCTTTGTCTCAAAGGCTCTTGCACAAACTCCGAGGACCAGCCACCGATTTCCATAATTATTTCAAATAACGTCTCCCAAACTGCAGTAACTTCTCACAAACCTTAGCACTACTGCAGATATCGTTCTGGCCTCACACTGTCTAATGCCTTTTCAACTCTCTGTGACTTTACTGAACAGTAATCTGTTCTGATTCCCAATTTTCTCTGTTCAATTTCCTCCAGACATCTTGGAAACTTCTCTCCCTTTCTCCAGTCCCCTTAACACGCTGGACTTTAGATTTCCAGCATCTATTCTCTTAACTATCACTCCGCAGTATGGCTTTTCTTCTTTAGCGTTCGAATAGCAACTGCCCCCTGGCAGAACTGTGAGAGTTGCATTCTCTCTCACTTCATGGACTGGATTCTCCGCTGTCGGGATTTTCCATTTTTCCAGCAGCGCACTCGCGCCTGGGCTGGGATTCTCCGCCCCGCAGCGCCACATTTCTGCCTTGTGGGGCAGCCCCACGCCGTCGGGAAACCCCGTCGGGGCATAACGGAGAATCCCGCCGGCGGAGAATCCCGGCCCTGGTGGTTCCCCGAAGGCGTGGGGCTGCCCCACAATGGGAAACCCCATTGGTCGGCTGGCGGGACGTAGCATCGCACTGCCGGCGAGACACGCGGAAAGACGGAGAATCCCACCCCATGGGCAGGATTCTCCGTTTTGGAGACTCTGTCCCCACGCCGGCGTGAAAACGGTGGTGTTTTACGCCAGGAAAACGGCAGCAAAAGGGCTACCGATTCCCAGCTATAGCTGCCGATATGGCCCAGAGCATTGCTGGGTCCCTGGGCGTGCATGTGCACGGTGGCGGCCTGCAGCGGCCGCGTCGTGCTTCATGGCGGGCGCAGCCGCGGACCCGGACCGCAAAAATAGTTCCTCCCCTCAGCCGGCCCATGTGCCCCGGACCGCCCACCTACCGTGCCCCCAGCCCCAAATAAAGCCCCCCATGCCTGCGGATCGGCCCTCCCGACTGTGGCGGCGCTGGACCGAGTCCGCAACCGCCACGCTGAGTTCACGACAGGCGAGACCACGTGTCCCACGACGTCGGGAACTCGGCCGGTCGGGGACGGAGCATCGCGGGGCCGGCCTCAACTATACCTTATTTCTAATGTTTACCAATACACATCTCCCTTTGTTTTCCTGACAAATGCAAGTCTTATCTTTCAACATGGACCAAGGCTAAAATGTAAACCGAACAACAAGGATGCGAACAGTTGAAAGCTGAAGGGCGCCTGTGTTGTAGTTAATCAAATCCCAGCAAAGTAGTTCTGCAAAGAGAAAACTAGATAAGCCTCCACAGGGGTCAACATGGTGAACAGCCACAAAAGAGAGGGATTGAGGGCAGCTGTCCAATTAAACAGATCACAAGAGACCCTAGTATTGTGCACAGAAATGGCATCGCAACATGCCAGGTGAGGTGGCAAACAGAATGAATAGGGTTCAACTTTAATGAGAAGATAGATCAGCCTGGCTAAGTCTTATGTATTACTTTCCAGGAATGTTGTTTGTATCTTATAAGATATTTATATGGGACTTGCTAATTAGAAGCAGAAAGCAGTGGCTGGAAGGAAATTGGTAAATAATGGAACTCAGTTCAAAGTTTTCTCCTTAGGTGCTCTGATTGCTCAATGGGTTTTACGTGGGAAGTCTCTGAACAACTCTGGCTGAGACAGTGCCTTACCCAGGAACCCTGAGACCACAAGTGCACCAGTCTTTGGAGATGTTGCTCAGGAGCACGTCAATATTTGTAGCAGTCCCAAGGTAAGCCGTGACTCAGATGGTAACACTCACGTGCCTGAGCCCCATGCATCTGGGTTCAAATTCCCCTCCAGGACCTGAGGATAAAAACCAATGACAGATCAGCAATGCAGTACTGGGGGAGCGCAGCACTGTTGGAGGTGCCGACTTTTGAATGAGGCATTAAACTTACGCCACACCTGGGCGGCACAGTGGTTAGCACTGCTGCCTCACGGCGCTGAGGACCCAGATTTGATCTCGGCTCTGGGTCACTGTCCGTGTGGAGTTTGCACATTCTCACTCCCACAATCCAAAGATGTGCAGGGTAGGTGGGTTTGGCCATGCTAAATTGCCCTTAATTGGAAAAAAAAATAATTGGGTACTCTGAATTTATTTTTAAAAATAAAAAAGTAAACTTATGCCATATATGCCTGCTCAGGTGGTGTAAAATATCACATGGGATCCATTGGAAGTAACCGTTACAAACCCGATTTAACAGTATTCTGTGCAATTTCAGAGTAGCTGGCGGGGTTCGCACATCCAGCTGGGGGGGGGGGGGGGGGGCGTGGGGGCAGGGCCTAAACACAGCGGTAAAGCTGGGATTCTGAGATCTTTAAAAAACTCACTTAAAGTCTACGCTGGATCGAACGGCCACCTGTCATGTATCGGACTCTTTCGTTTTAGCTAAATTGTGCAAAAAACTCTGATCTTTTTACGTATTATATTTGCACCCCGCTTTTCCCTCTGTGTTTGTTTGTCTGTCTTGTGTGTATGTGTCGAGGGTTGCGGCGAGTTAAAGAGGGGGTTTAAGAATTAGGCATTAGTTAACCTGTTGTATTTGCTGCACAGTTAATTATAATTATTGTTATTAGTAAATTTAATTGTGTTCAAATTTACAAACCTAGTGACGGTAATTGTTGAGAAGCTCAGGGCCAAAGACTTTGGGTGTTTTCCAATAATTATTTACTCATTTCAATTGTGCTGTGACCCCAGGTCAAGTGGGACTGGAATTAACCACGCACTAGCCCAGGGTGTCGTAACAGACTATACTGAATTACACTTCGGATACCATACAGGAATATGATAACACTGTTGCTGCCTCAATGGCAGCAGACTAACTCTCAATTGCCTTAAGGTAACAGGCTTGAATGGAGTGTACATGTTTTGACCACATGACTCTGTGTGTAGCTTGGCACTGGGCCAATATGGAGTTTAATCCGGACAAATGTGAGGTAATGCATTTTGGTAGGTCTAACATGTCAGACGTTTTAGTTGCTGTGATATGAAGAGTCTAAAGTTCTGTCCCTTTTTCACAAGCACGCATTTATTTCATTCCAACAGCCTTTGCCCAAAACTCTAACTATACATCGCCTGACAGAGTCCACCTGAAGCCCCTTTACATATCAGTGTCAATTAATGGATACTTAACATAAATGAGACAACTAATTGCAATGTCTCTTAGCAGTCTCCCCTTCCTTGGAGAAAAACAATAATGAGGTGAAAACAAAATTTCAAGAAACTCAAAAACACACACATGGGGCGAAATTCTCCCCAAACGGCGCGATGTCCGCCGACTGGCGCCCAAAACGGCACAATTCAGATGGGCATCGCACCGCCCCAAAGGTGCGGAATGCTCCGCATCTTTGGGGGCCAAGCCCCAACATTGAGGGGCTAGGCCGACGCCGGAGGGATTTCCGCCCCGCCAGCTGGCGGTAACGGCCTTTGTTGCCCCGCCAGCTGGCGCGGAAATTACATATCGGGGCGGCGCATGCGCGGGAGCGTCAGCGGCCGCTGACAGTTTCCCGCGCATGCGCAGTGGAGGGAGTCTCTTCCGCCTCTGCCATGGTGGAGACCGTGGCGGAGGCAGAAGGGAAAGAGTGCCCCCACGGCACAGGCCCACCCGCGGATCGGTGGGCCCCGATCACGGGCCAGGCCACTGTGAGGGCACCCCCCGGGGCCAGATCACCCCGCGCCCCCCCCCAGGACCCCGGAGCCCGCCCACGCCGCCTTGTCCCATCGTTCAAAAGGTGGTTTAATCCACGCCGGCGGGACAGGCAATTTATCGGCGGGACTTCGGCCCATCCGGGCCGGAGAATCCAGCGGGGGGGCCCGCCAACCGGCGCGGCCTGATTCCCGCCCCCGCCGAATATCCGGTACCGGAGATTTCGGCAACCGGCGGGGGCGGGATTCACGGCAGCCCCCGGCGATTCTTCAACCCGGCGGGGGGTTGGAGAATGACGCCCATGATTTCCCCCCCTTTTGTTTTTGCTTGGACGAGAAAGAAAAAAAAACAGTCACAGAAACAAGCGCCCTTCATTAACAATATCCAAAAGTTTCTCTGAACTCGCCCCTCTTTTAGTAAAACAGTCTGACAGTTGATAGCTTCTGTCGACCCATTTAAGTTTTGTTATTTCCCCTCTGTCCAACATCTGCTTCAAACTTGTGCTGTCTATCCGTAACCTCTTTTCATTGACACTTTTTGTAAAGTGCACATTTTCCCACAGGGATTTATTGTCAATGTGGCAGTCAATAGATATATTACCCAAATCCCCAAATTTCAGTCAATATCATACTTATATAAAAGGCCATATCCACTGCCTCTACAAGGCTTAACGTCTCAGCAGCCAAAATGCTTTTTACCACTCTCCTTATTTTCTTTGTTTCCCACACAAGCGGGCAACATTTACCATTGTTCCCCAAAAGGAAAATTATAAAACCTCCTGCGCTTGAAATCCCATCACATAAATTTGGGTAGGACGCATCACTATAAACTACGAGTTTCAAGTGCCTAAGATCACCTAAAACCGGGAACTGCAAAACACACTCTTGCATTTTTAGTTTGGCCAACGCTTTATTTGCTCTTAGTATGTCTTCCACTTTGGGATCATTCATTTTTGTACTCAACTCTAAGACAGCAAAACTCACGTCCGGTCTAGCCTGTCTACGTAACCAGTTCAGTTGCCCAATTAAACTTCGCAGTTGCTCTTTCTCTATCTTTGAAACCATTTTTGTGAAACTCGGCCATGACTAATTGCTATTGGGCTGATGCTTTCCAAATAAGATTGCTGACGTAAAGTTGCCCCTCACTTAGTCTGTCCAATTTCCAGTCCAATATATTTAAATGCACCGGAAGCCTGACTTCCAACCCTGAATTCTTTCCTCAAACCAGAGATTACAATAGCTTCAAAATCACTAGGCCCACCCCACAAAAAATCATCGACATGCATCATAAAAATGCCAGAAAGATTTCCTTTATAGTGCCAGTAAAACATTGCAGGATCTGCTTTCAACTGGCAACAGCCTAACTTTAACAAAACTGACCTTACCGAAAAATACCAAGCTCTAGATGCATAATTTGATCCATATACACATTTGTTCAACATCCAGAGTACCCCTTCTGTGTTAGTTGCTTCTTTAGGAGGACAGAGAAAAATGCCTCTCTGGAGCTGATGCCCCTGCAAAAAGGCAGCTTTTATATCTATAGATTTGCATTCCCATGCCTTTGTGGCTAATAGAGCCAAGAAGATCTTTAAAATAACCTTTCCTGCTGTAGGTGAATCTACCCTTAAATCCTGATCTTCTAAGTTTTCTTCAAATCCCCTTGCCACAAGCCTGGCCTTTGCTTTATAAGTTCCATCCGGAAGAACCTTTTCCGTGCAAATCCATCTGTGGGATAGAGCTCTTTGTCCCCTATCCGGTACTTCCGTGTATATCCCAAATTTACTCCAACTATGCAATTCTTGCTGTTTAGTTTCTTTGATAACTTTTTCATCTAATTTATTTGAAGCCACCAAAATCTCACGTGCATGTGGGCTTCTACTCCTATTAGTATTCGTAGTCTTACTCATGTTCCGAGATCTTGATAAACTACATCGCCTCTCCCGCCTGGTATCTCGTTCTGTACTGCTACTGCTTGATCTTTCCCTTCTGCTGTGGGATGTTCTTTCAATAGTTCTCGACCTTTTCCTGTGGACCTGTTCACTATCCGATGTACTATCTGAACTGGCACTGTGTTTCTGTGCCCTCCATTTTTGAACTTTGTTTTCCCAATCCATTGTCTTGACTCCTTCCCCTGAATGCTATACATTCAACCAATGTTTATACTTCCCAGTGGCCTTCCCTGCTCTACTAATAACAGTTGCATCCTTCCATTGACTAGACCCTTCAGGCAAGTATGTCACTTTTGTACCAACTTTTGGCAGTTGCCCTTTCGGAAAAATGGCCTGTACTAATTCATCAGAAGTGCTGTGTTCCTCCACAGAAACCCTGTCTGTATCAGTTAATTGGTCCTCATAGTTCTGTAACACATGCTTACCAGATGACCCTGGTTCCTCGTCATGTCTGTCTGCTCTGTCTAAATTTGAAAATGTGTAATCTGTACCCATTATCCTTGATGAATGTACCCTAACAGTTTGATTACCATGTTGCAAAATAATTGTTTTGCCATCTATGCCTATGATCTTCCCTGGGCCTTTCCATTCATTAGAATTGTCTCTCTTATAGTATACCATTCCTCCTCGCTGAAAAACGACATCTGATTGCCGTACGTTATGTATTAAAGCTCTGCAAATTCTTTCAGACTTCTCCTTCCAAAACAGCTTTTCTACTGCTATGTAATGCGTTTAAATGTTCAGCAAAACCAGAGCTCATCCAAAATGGACAGAATTTTAGGATTTCGACCAAACACTAATTGATAAGGACTATAGCCCTCAACCATCTGCAATGAATTCTTTGCATGTACTGCCCATGTTAAAGCTGAATTTAGCCTGCAATTTGGTCGATATGCCAAAATTTTCCGAAGCATCTCATCGATGACAGCATGATTTCTTTCACAGACACCATTACTAAATGGGCTTTCTGCAGCCGTATTCATAACATAAGAACTAGGAGCAGGAGTAGGCCATCTGGCCCCTCGAGCCTGCTCCGCCATTCAATGAGATCATGGCTGATCTTTTGTGGACTCAGCTCCACTTTCCGGCCCGAACACCATAACCCTTAATCCCTTTATTCTTCAAAAAACTATCTATCGTTATCTTAAAAACATTTAATGAAGGAGCCTCTACTGCTTCACTGGGCAAGGAATTCCATAGATTCACAACCCTTTGGGTGAAGAAGTTCCTCCTAAATTCAGTCCTAAATCTACTTCCCCTTATTTTGAGGCTATGCCCCCTAGTTCTGCTTTCACCCGCCAGTGGAAACAACCTGCCCGCATCTATCCTATCTATTCCCTTCATAATCTTATATGTTTCTATAAGATCCCCCCTCATCCTTCTAAATTCCAACGAGTACAGTCCCAGTCTACTCAACCTCTCCTCGTAATCCAACCCCTTCAGCTCTGGGATTAACCTAGTGGCTCTGGGATTAACCTATATCATAACTCTGATATTCATGTTTTCACACATATCCCTAAACTCATCATTAGCAAATTCGCCCCCATTGTCCGTAAGAAATTTTGTCGGTGGACCCATTCCTGTCCCTATCCATTTTTCCATGATTTGATCCAGAATTACTCTCTTTGCTTTACTTCATACAGTCGTTGATTGACTAAATCTGGTTGCTAAATCTACAAAATGCAAAATAAATATATTATTTGCTTTATCCCAGATCTTAAGGTCCATGGCCACAATGTCGTTAAAATCCCTGGCCAAAATCCCTCGTGCTGGTGTCCTTCTGTACTTCCTACAAGCTTCACAGCGGTCACTAACCTGTTCTATCAGTTTAGTATAGTCATCATCCTTTACCCCTGCATCCTTTAATAAAATTTTCAGCCTCCGAGGAGACTGATGTGCAAATTGCCTATGTAGTTTTAATATCACAAGCTTTTTATCAGCTAAAGTCCCATTTTCAACTGCCATTAACACATCCTTAACCACTCTACTTGAAATAGTATTTGTCAGTAATGGAATACAATAGTGTCCCGACTGTGTAAATTGTAAAACTAACGTCTTTCCCCAAACTGTTGCCTTATCCTGTTCCATATCCAGTTTCATGTGTGCTTTCTTCCTCGACGGTCTGCTCAGAAGCAAAGGTATCTCACTTGATACAACATCCGTGCTAATGAAATGATTCTCACCGGCAATATTGCAACGGATCACCACTCTTTTCAGCGATTTCAGAGTATTATCATCCCCAAACCTGAAACTTGTGGAACTTTCAAATTCCTTAACCTTGTTACGATTTTCAGCATTCAAAGAGTCCAGGTAACATTTTAACCAGTCAATTCCACACACAGTAGATGTGCAGCCACTGTCCAATACAGCACAGTTGAAGGATTCTGCAAACAACACCCTCATTACCGGCGTAAAACTGCTTGTCAATAGGACAATGCCTTCTTTCTGGTCACTATCTTTTTCCTCTTCTGACTCTTCCGTGTCATGTGTTGTTTCAAGCACTCTATCATAACAAGTTGGACAGTTGAAAGCATAATGGTATTGAGAGTCACATTGAAAACATCGATTTATCATGCCCCGTGCATTTCTGGGGTTCATCTTCCGATTGTAGGTTCTAACTGGGTTTCTGTCTTCATAATTTCCTTGTTTCGGTCTCCTTGTATAGTCTTGAGCCCTGTTCGTAGCCATACGATTTTGCCATCCTGTTACTAGTGTATCTTCCATATTCTGCCTTATTGCAGGCTGACCTATTTGGGTCATCAGAGCCATCGGAATCGAATGTTTCCCGAGAAACTTTTGTAAAACGTTTGTCATCTGTTCGAATACGGTATCCTTATCAGTAAACTGAACTCCTGTCAAAACCAGGAGCCTATCCATGTTGCCCACTCTAGCACAGTCAAGTAATTTAAAGGCCCACACAGACTGTGGAAATTCCAGGTTGTGTTTCTGCAGCCTTTTATATAGTCTGCCAAATTCCATTATGTAGTCTTCCATGGAGATATCCTCCATTTTCCGGAACTTATCAAAATCCGACCATGCTTCATACGCACTTACAAGTCATCTTTCTTATAAATCTTATCCATATAATGTAATAAAGTCTCCAGACCTTCTTCTGAGTCTAACTCTTCCAATTCCAGTTCAGAAAGCACTTTGTTTCGGATTTTACTGCCAGATGGTAGAGAAAGAGCCAATGCCATACCTTGTTTTCTCTTTCCCAAAGCAGTTAAGTGAGTGTGTGTGAATGAGTGGATGTGATGTGTGTGAGTGAGTGTGTGTGGATGAGTGAGTGCATGTGAGTGTGTGTGGATAAGTGTATGTGAGTGTGTGTGGATGAGTGTATGTGAGTGTGTGTGAGTGAGTGAGTGGGTGTGGTGAATGTGTGTAGATGTGCAGATGAGTGTGTGTGGATGAGTGTATGTGAGTGTGTGTGTGTGTGGATGAGTGTGTGTGTGTGAATGAATGCGTGTGAGTGTGTGTGGATGAGCGTATGTTAGTGTGTGTGAGTGAGTGAGTGGGTGTGGGTGAGTGTGCATGGGTGAGTATGTGTGGATCTGTGTATGAATGAGTGTATGTGTGAGTGAGTGTATGTGGGTGAGTGTGCACAGGTGAGTGTGTGTGAGTGAGTGTGTGTGAGTGAGTGTGTGTGGGTGAGCGTGTGTGTGACAAAAGGTCAGCAATGGTCGCATTGAAGGGTGGAACAGGCTTCAGGAGTGGTGTGGTCTACTCCTGTGTGTTAGTCTGTGTGAGAGTGTGTGTGTGGGTGAGTGTGTGGATGAGTGTGTCGTCTCCTTCTGCACTGTATGTTCTATGTCCTGTATAAGTCTTTCTGTAAGTTGTCTTTGCTGCTGGATTCATCTTATTCCTTGACAACTACAGGACGTTTCTCACATCACGGAGTGTTTGTGACAAATGGCCACTTTTCACAATCGGAATTTCTGGGATTGAGTTAAATGGGCTCACATTGAAGCAAAAACTAAAAGAAAAAATATGTTTTCTCACTGTCACATTGAGAATGATGAATATTCTGGGGTTTGGCATGTTTGGCATTTGTGGAAATTCCTTCCTCAGCAAATAAACTGGATTAAGTTGAATTCAGGACGGGGTAGAATCATAGAATTCATAGAATTTACAGTGCAGAAGGAGGCCATTCGACCATCGAGTCTGCACCAGCTCTTGGAAATAGCACCCCACCTAAGCCCACACCTCCCCATCCCATAAACCAGTAATCCCACTTTAACAAAGGGCAATTTAGCGTGGCCAATCCACCTAACCTGCACATCTTTGGACTGTGGGAGGAAACCGGAGCACCCGGAGGAAACCCACGCACACACGGGGAGAACGTGCAGACTCCGCACAGACAGTGACCCAAGCTGGGAATCGAACCTGGGACCCTGGAGCTGTGAAGCAACTGTGCTAAAAACTATGCTACCATGCTGCCATAGATTGCATAGAATCTGTGGTAGAATCAAGCTTGACGGGGCAAACAGTCCTTTCTAATTCCCTAATTCTAATTCTACTTTCTCACGTTCTGCAAAGTTTTACAGCACAGAGTTGGTATGATGCTTAAGATTCCAGGCAGCTCTCATTCTCCGTATGTTCAATATTGCAAAACACCTGAGATTTCATTACAAGTTAACTGAATTTTTGCACCATTGCATAAATGTTTGACAGCGTTACTTTCCCATGACATCAACAACTTACATTCATACAGCACCTTAAACACAGTAACATGCCCCAAAGATCTCACCTGAGCTTATTAAGACAAAAATGTGATGCTGAGCTGCACAAGGGGATATAAGGACAGGCAACTAAAATGAGATGGAAGTGATAGATTTTAAAGAGCATTTTGAAAGAGGATAGAGAGACAGAGAGTAGGCAGGGAATTTCTGAGATTTGGGCCTGAGCTGCTACAGGCACAAGCATTAATGGCGGAATGTTGCAAATTGAGGATCTCAAACCGCCAGAACTGGAAGAGTTCAAAAATCTCAGAAGATGGTGGGCTGGAAGAAGTTACCGAAAAAGGGACGAGCGTGACCATGGAGGGATTTGAAAACGTGGATGAAAATTGCTATAATACTGCAAGATCAATGAATTATTAATGCAAACATGAATATTATAAACATTACATGTGTAACTGCCTAAGAACACCGTTCAGAGTGTGTTACTTTATCTAATAAAGAGAAACCTGCAGAATATTTCCCAGTCACGGCCAACAGATGGGAGCTATGATGGAAGTAGGTGACACATCGATCATTGTTATTGTAAGGCACGGTTATAGCAAACAGTATTTATTTTACTGAATGAATGTCACAGATTCTCTGCCTTAAAAGAAAATAATGATAATATAAGGACTCAAGTCCTTCGCTGTGACAAGAAGATCCAGTGTTATCTGCCAATTTTAGCTCAGCTTTATCCTCTTAAGGATCAGAGTGCATTTACTCCATAATACATGGAGCAAGAAAGGCCCACACGACTAATCCTCAGGAGCTTACTGCAAACCTCAGCTCCATTATTCAATCAGTCTGTATCGAAGTGACCACAGTTCAGTGATCCAGCAATCAGAACAAAATAATTCAGCTTTGCTGGTCCTCCACATGGGAACCAAACAAGAGAGGTTCTAATTTATCACATTACAGAACCACATCAATGTTTAATGTGGGTCATTGGTGGGACTGTTGCCATGAACTGACTTTAAAACTAGAGCGGAGCAGGCTGGTAAACAGGGAGTCGTTGTGAATAGCCAATCCCCCCGTCAATTGCAAAAGGAAATCCTGGAATGACACCAGAATAGAACCCTTCAGGGCGGCACGGTGGTGCAGTGGGTTAGCACTGCGGCCTCACGGCGCTGAGGTCCCAGGTTCGATCCTGGCTCTGGGTCACTGTCCGTGTGGAGTTTGCACATTCTCCCCGAGTCTGCGTGGGTTTCGCCCCCACAACCCAAAAATGTACAAGCTAGGTGGATTGGCCACGCTAAATTGCCCCTTAATTGGAAAAAATTAATTGAGTGCTCTAAATTTATAAAATAAGGATAGAACACTTCATGCATTTCTCTGAAGTTCCTATTTTGCCCTCAGATTATTTTTTTTTCGTTCATGGAATGTGGGCGTCACAGCACATGTGCCAGCATTTATTGCCCATCCCTAATTGTCCTTGAGAGGGCAGTTCAGAGTCAACCACATTGCTGTGGGTCTGAAGTCACAGGTGGGCCAGACCAGGTAAGGATGGCAGATTTCCTTCCCTTTAGGGGCATTAGTGAACAAGGTGGGTTTTTACGACAATCGTTTCATGCTCATCATTAGACTTTCAATTGCAGACATTTTATTGAGTTTAAATTCCATCACCTGCCCTGGTGGGATTCGAACCCTGGTCCCCAGATCATTATCCTGGGTCTCTGGATTACTATTCCAGCGACAATACCACCATGCCATTGGAGTTAACTGAGTTGAACACGTTGGGTGGGATTTTTAACCGCTCCCCCTCCCCCCTTGGCGTCTTTAGCGGTGGCGGAGACAACCCATCATTGGCTGCCAGCGGGGTCTTCAGCTCCTGTCTCTGTGAATAGGATTTCCCGTTCGCACCCTCCTCCTCCGAGGTCCTGTGGCACTGGGAATGGGAGGTTGCCATCGGCGGGACCAGAGGATCCTATCGGTGGGAACAGATGGAAAAATCCCTCCTGATTTTTAATCAGTAAGACCATAAGACATAGGAGCAGAATTAGGCCACTCGGCCCATCGAGTCTGCTCCGCCATTCAATCATGGCTGATATTTTCCTCATCCCCATTCTCCTGCCTCCTCCCCATAACCCCTGATCCCCGTGAAGTGGGAGAGTGGAGTTGAGGATTATATCAGATCAGCTATGATCTCATTGAATGGCGGGAAAGCCTCGAGGGGCTGAATGGCCTATTTCTGCTCCTATGTTTTATGGTCTTAAATGTTAGCAGCCCACAACAACGACAACTACAAACTGCATTTATACAGCTACTTTACAACAGTGAGTACATTTGCAAAGCACTTTATTGGCTGCAGAAACATAGACAGTTTACAACAGAGAAGGAGCACAGCATTTCAAGGCAGCAGCTCACCTCCACCTTCTCAAGGGCAATTAGGGGTGGGACAAATGCTGGCCTAGCCAGTGATGCCCACATCCCTAGAATGAATGAAAACAAGAGCAGGCCATTCAACCCATTTTGTCTATAACTGCTGAACAGGTGCCCAATCCCACCTTCCAGCTCTTGGTCTGTAGTCCTGTAGGTTCGCCAAGTGTTAAATCAGATGAAAGTTTGTGTCCCAACCACCCTTTCAGGTAATGAATTCCCAACCTCCACCGTGGTCCGGCTGACAAGTTTTCTCCTCAGTCCCACTCGAATCTTCCTCCCAATTACTTTAAATTTATGTTGTTGCTAACTTTTGGTTGGTTCAATTTGCTCTGTTTTATAATCTTTGCTCTCGAGTCGCCAGGTATCTTTATGATACCGCCACGAGGTTCAAGTTCAAGTACTGATCAATAACTCAACACACCAATTAGTAAGATTCAAATCAAAACACATTTATTATACACAGTAAATCACTACTCATGCATAAACTCTACTTTCTAGACTATTCTCTATCACTAAAAGGCCTTTACTTAGCTTCGGAATTGGCCCACCAGGTCAGGGGAACCAATGGCCTTTCGTTCGATCTGAGTCTGCAGGATTCAAAAGCTGGTATGGACTGGTAGCTAGGATCTCCTATCTCGTAGCGTGCGTTGATTGGAGACTTACTTGGTTGGTGCGGCAGCTTGGGCAGTTCACTGTCAAGGGTTGGTTCGATCTGCTGAGTGACCCTGCCAAGAAGGACAATTTGAACTTGGGGACTCTATTTTAAAGTCCCCAGGGGCTTCCCGCCCCTTTGGGCGGACCCCGTACCTGGTTCCAAGTGATTGGACTACGATCCGATCACTTGGATCGATTTCTCCAATACTGGAGTTGTTCCCTGATCGCTGGGCGGTCCCTGTGTGTCCATTGGCCTTCCTTTGTCTTGGCTCCTGCTGGCGCCGAGGAGTCTGGCTTGGCCTTATTCACCTTAAATGTTTCCATTGTACCCGGGGATCGCTTATTAGTATGCAGATGGCTGTGAGTTTCAGTGCTGTCTGGGCTTTTGCAAGTTCTAATACACAGGATTTTTGCACTTGCTAGTTTTTGCCTGTGTTGGCTGAATTTCCCTGTAGTCTTTGTGGACCTCCATTTTACGTCGGGAAGTGGCCAACCCAGGTGGCTACAATGTCCACTGATTATTTTTCCTGGCTGAGGGACCTAGAACTCGAGGTGCAGTCTCAGGATAGGGGGGCCATGCATTTAGGCCTGAAATGCGAAACAAAATGCAGTGCCCCAGAAGATTGCGAATCCTCCACCATTAAATGTATTTGAGGCTAAGATAGGCAGGTTTTTAGTCTCATGGGGAATCACGGGATATGGAGAGTGGATCTGAGACAAAAAGTCAGCAATGGTAGCATTGAATGGCGGAGCAGGCTTCAGGAGTGGTGTGGTCTATTCCTTTCCTATTTCTTATGATATTATATTATCATCAAACCATTGCCACACTCAATTCTGTTAATTATTCTTTTGCAAGCTTTGGCTGAAGTAAGGTTGTCTCTTGGTGCTGGTTTAGCACAGTGGGCTAAAAAGCAGGCTTGTAATGCAGAACAAGGCCAGCAGCGCGGGTTCAATTCCCGTACCGGCCTCCCCGAACAGGCGCCGGAATGTGGCGACTAGGGGCTTTTCACAGTAACTTCATTGAAGCCTACTTGTGACACTAAGCAATTATTATTATTATTAGGTGCATGCATAAATACGCAATTGTATCTGCCAAGGCACAGTTGCCACATTGCTAACCTTGAGCAGCATAATTAATTTAACAGGATTTATTAAAACATCAACTAAATGGTGTTTCTTGAGTACAAAGCAATGAAATTAAATGTTCAAGATGAACTAATATTTTAGACGCCTTTCTTAAATTAAAATAATGTGCATTTAAGGTGACGGTGATTTAAAAGAAAACACATTTCAATTTCACATGTTAATTCTGTATTTAAATATTCGTTCGATGCCAGAGAAGTCTGCTGAATTACATCGCTCAAATTGGCTCCTACTTCAATTTATGTCCGATGAGTCACTTAACATCACGCTTTATTATTAGTTCCTGCTTCCATCACTCTTCCTGGAATCATGGTCCAGCTGGAACAGCAAGCAGCAGGACATGTCTGTGTAATGGGCAATCACACTGCTGAACAAAATGAATGGCGCGGAGGTCACCCAGAATATTCCTACACATCCAACCGAGTTATAGACAAGGTAAAGAAAAGGTGGTATGTCCTATATGGGTGTCTGACCCGCTTGAAGAAAGAGCAGAAGACCAGGGTAACATTTTTGGTCTTTATTACGACATATTGCCCCCCCACCCCCAGCTCATGATTTCTAGTGAATTCGCCCCAATACCTGGAGGGTGTCTTTACAGAAGCGTTATCGTGCATTTATATGCTACCTTTAACGACAGTCAAATAAGTTGCAAGGTGCTCGCAGGAGCAAAATGCAAACCAAAATTTGACACCGAGAAACGCGAGGCACTGTCGGGACAGGTGACCAAAGGTGTTCAAGGGAGTAGAGAGCGGTGGCAAGATGGGAAGCTCGAGGGTGGGAATTGTAATGATAGGTAGACTATCATGTGAACATAATATGAATAGTTCATCATCACTGTAAATTCTATGATCTATGATCTGCATGTGCATTACAAGTTATATGTTATATTGGGGCTGGTTTAGCACAGGGCTAAATCGCTGGCTTTGAAAGCAGACCAAGGCAAGCCAGCAGTACGGTTCAATTCCCTTACCAGCCTCCCTGAACAGGCGCCGGAATGTGGCGACTAGGGGCTTTTCACAGTAACTTCATTTGAAGACTACTTGTGACCACAAGCAATTTTCATTTCATTTCATTTCATTCATGTATTACTGATAGTAGTTCTTTCATCCGACCAGCAGGTGCGGTGAGTGTGGAGTCCCAGGACTTGAGATGCACCATGTGTTCCTTCAGAAGGTGTTTGTCAGGAGTGGATAGCGGTCGCAGTTTCAAGTCGCTCTGTTGTATCTTAGTGCAAGTTAGTTTATTTCCAACTGTATTCACCTTAGACATTTTAGTTATTCGTTAATGTAGTGTTACTAATAAATAGCTTTATTTGTAAAACAAAGTCAAATGTTCTTTGTTCACATCAGTGGGGGCAGCACGGTAGCCTTGTGGAGGGGGCAGCACGGTAGCCTTGTGGATAGCACAATTGCTTCACAGCTCCAGGGTCCCAGGTTCGATTCCGGCTTGGATCACTGTCTGTGCGGAGTCTGCACATCCTCCCCGTGTGTGCGTGGGTTTCCTCCGGGTGCTCCGGTTTCCTCCCACAGTCCAAAGATGTGCAGGTTAGGTGGATTGGCCATGATAAATTGCCCTTAGTGTCCAAAATTGCCCTTAGTGTTGGGTGGGGTTACTGAGTTATGGGGATAGGGTGGCGGTGTTGACCTTGGGTAGGGTGCTCTTTCCAGGAGCCGGTGCAGACTTGATGGGCCGAATGGCCTCCTTCTGCACTGTAAATTCTATGAAATCTATGAACATGACAGGAATTACAGAGTTAGGGCTAAAGCGGTTGACGGCATGGGCATCAATGGTGGAGCGAGGGAAATCGAGGATGTGCGAGAGGCTACAGCTGGAGGAGGGAAGAGGGTTGTGAGGCTGGAGAAGGTCACAGAGACGGGGAAAGGCGAAACCGTGGAGGGATTTGAAAACAGGGACGAGAAGTTTAAAAGTGTGGCAATAGCAGACTGCTGATCAAGAGAGAGCAGCGATGAAGAGAAAGAGAAAGGCTCACATTTATGTCGCACTTTTCACTTCTCAACCAAGCGCCTGTGAAGAGCAATCATTGTTGCAAAGTAAGAAATGTGGAAACGAACTGGCAAACCGACAAAGAATAAGGTTATCGTGATCGCGGATAGCCTGTTTTTAGTGATGTTAGTTCAGGGATAAATATTGGCCAGGACGCTGGGGTGAACTTCTCTGCTTTCGAATCTTTCGCCTCTACACAAGCAGGCAGATAGGACTTTGCTCTAAAATATCATCTGAACGACGCCACTTCCACCAGTGTACTACACCCCCGGGGTCAGCCTTGAGTTTTATGTTCAATTCCTGGAGTGTCACTTGAACCCAGAACCTTATGCTGAGTGGCGAGCTTGCGACCGACCGAACCATATCAGATCCACACTGATGTGTGAACGTTACTTGCCACTTTATTGTTGCACGTCCCTCTACTTGGATAACCTTTAGTGAGCTGTGAGATCAAAGTCAAATCCTTTGTTTTCATTATTTTGGCTTGCCGGTTGCATGATTGTCCTCTATTTCAGAAGGTGATGGTGCAAACATTCCATTAAACTGCAGCTCGGGTTGCAAAGTGCAACTAGATTTTGTAAACAGCAAGGGGGCGCAAGCATCGACATACTGTCAATTTGTAGTAAGCACCCCTCACTGGAAAACAAAAAAGAGAATAAATGATCTGGCCTTCTGTGTCAAACTGCAGATCCCAAAACACTCCCTCATTGAGATAGATCTTGGTTTTGATGGCTCGGGTGAAGCAGCAAGCCACTTACATCTCTCAATATCATTTCATGAATCTCTTCATTGGCCTGGAATGTTTCCCCCTCCACAGTTGCTGCCTGACCTGTTGATGATTTATTGTCTAGATTTTTGATTTCCAGCATTAATAGTCTCATTGCATTGGAAATGTTGGTTCCGGTGGCTGTGCCACACCCAGTGATATTCAGCGACAATTGCTGCCATCATCGAACCCCTCCAGTGCAGGAGGAGGCCATTTGGTCCATCGGGTCTGCACCAACACTCTGAAAGAGCACCCCACCCAAGGCCAATCCGCCGCCCAATCCCAATAACCCTGTCACCTAACCTATACATCTTTGGACACTGGGGCAACTGATTACGGCCAGTCCACCTAACCTGCACATCTTTGGACTGTGGGAGGAAACCGGAACACCCGGAGGAAACACACGCAGACACGGGGAGAACGTGCAGACTCCGCACAGACAGTCACCCAAGGACGGAATCGAACCTGGTCCCCTGGCGTTGTGAGGCAGCAGTGCTACCACTGTACCACCGTGCCGCCCCCATCTGGGCTCAATTTCAAGATGGTGATTTTGATGCATGTACAAATTGAAAAGTAGGTGCCTGTGGAACATCTCAACAGAGGTAGAGGAATACGAGAAAAGATAGTGGTGAAAAACCTCAAATTTCCTTGATAAATGCTAACGTCTGCAGGCTTGTGCCAAAATTGGGAGAGTTGACCCAAGGACTAGTCAAGCAGCAGCCTGAGGCAATCATACCTACGGAATCATGCCTTATGGAAAAAGCCCCACACACCACCATCACCATTCCTGGGTATGTCCTGTCCCACCATCTGTGTACAGCCGGGTGAAAGTTTACCCTTGGAGTCCCGAACACTGACCCTGGAACCCATGACGTCTCGTGGCATCCGTTCAAACATAGGCAAGGAATCCCCTCAGCTGATGAATCAGTACTCCTCCGAGTTGAGCACCACCTGGAGGACGCACTGAGGGTGGCAAGGGGCACAGAGTGTATTCTGGGTGGGGAACTTCAATGCCCATCACCAAGAGTGGTTCAGCAGCGGAACCCCTGACCGAGCTGGAGGTAGCTGCGAGGCCGGGTCTGCGGCAAGCGGAGGGGGAACCAACAGGAGGGAAAAACCTACTTGACCTCATCCTCACCAATCTACCCGTCGCAGGCAGCCTAGCCAGCATCACCCATACCCCCTGAAAGATTTTCTTTTCCATTGCAGGCGTAGCGCAATCAAGGTTTAATAGTTTGTTTATCCACTGAGTACTTAGTGGGTCACTTCAGAGGCCTGACTAAGAAAGGAGGCACAAGACTGAATTTTTGCCACAGAAATGGAAACCAGGGGCTGGGCCTTGTTTTTGTGTCAGAAACCCACAGACAGGGGAAACCTATTGATGCACAATCAATTACTCGTGAGACAAGGAGAGTCATACTAATCGGCTTTACTCAGCTAGAACTGTACCCAGCAGCTTCGATACAGAAAGTGAAGGCTGCTGGGACGGCATGGGTTCTTATACCCCACCTCTCAGGGCGGAGCTATGTACGTTGGCCAATGGTAGACTCCTAGGTCTAGCCAATGGGCATCCACCTCTCAGGTGCTGCAATACCTGGTATTACCACACCTATTAAAGTTAAAACTTTCATTATTTTTAGGTACACAATTCAGGGGCGAACCCTTAATTGGCATGGAGACGGTCCCCTGTTGAACTAGTGGTGCCAGGTGAACTCGAGAAACTGGAGGGTCAATCAAGAAGGTGTCCTCTCAGACAATTTAAAGAAAATGCAGCCCATTCAAGAAAGGGACTGGAATGAAAACAAGGCTGGTCCTGTGACACATTATAAGCAATGCTGTATCTCTGCCCTATCTGGTTCTTTCATTGAATTGTGTCATCCTGTGATTTTAATGTACAGCCCAACACAGGGCTTGCTGCACTGTTGACCTGAACGCCATGGTTACTGAGGCGAATCAATTATCTTCCCATAATTCTTCACTCCACTGATCATGTTAAGTGGAAACTGTCCCATTATCGCACGCTCTCAAAACACAGGCGAGTGTCCTCATTCCGCCTCAATCAATTTGCTTTCTCGTGAGGAAGATATCAGGAAAATGAACTTAACACTCAGGGCTCAATTACTTGTTTACCATAATTCATTCTGAGGTACCAAGCACACGTGTCAGCAAGAGTTCATGGTTTTTATCCACATACTGGCGCCTGAGCTAATTCAATCTCAACTTAATAGAGAGAATTTTGCCTGAAATGTGCACAAGACTGAGTCTTTGAGCCTGACATTGAAGTAACATTTTCTGGTGGACTAAGGGATTGATTACGAAGGGGGAAATGCAGGATTAAAAAGGGGAAATACAATTTAAAAGTAAGTTAGCGGCATCAGAAAGACTGGCCGTAAAAGTTTCTAGAGGTATGTAAAGAGAAAAAGCTTGGCAAAAAAATGGGGGAATTCCTAACGGTGAACAAGGAAATGACTGAGGAGCTAAATCCGTACTTTGCTTCTGTCTTCACAAAGGAAGACATGAATAATGTACCGGAAGTCCTGAGAAGCAAAAGTTTTAGTGAGGAGCTGAAGGAAATCAGTATTAGCAGAGATATGGGGCAGGATTCTTCGATTGTCGATGGCTAAAACGCATTTGGCGATTGGCCGGAGAATTTGATTTTACGCCAAAATTGGGGGCGGCTCCTTTTTACAGATGCTCCGCCCCCTCAAAAACAGTGTAATCGCTGAGTACGCCGCTGTTGTGGGCCAAGGTTTAGAGAACTCCAAAGTATACCATGGAGTTCATCTAACCCACAGCTTTTAATAGATTGTGGTCTGGGGAGCACGTGGCCCACTCTACAGGGGTGGTGCAGCAGACATGGGAAAGTATTTTTTAAAGGAAAACAACGTTTATTCTATGAACTCAAATTAACCTTTTTAAAACATACAGTGAACATCTTAGCAACCGTCAATTCAAATACAACCCCCAAAGAATACAACACTAAGTAATCCTTGAGCTTTCCATTTAACATCCATAAGACTTAAAACAAAACCTTTAACAGAAGCACCTCAGGTTTAACTTCACTACTGAGAACAGTTACCACGTTGAAATCAGCAAATGAACATTCTAAGCTTGCAGAGATTCACACACATCCAGCTGTGATTGCGGCTTCTCCAAAACTAAAATGAAACCAAACCCACCTTGCAGCAAAAAGTCTAAAATGAAAGTAAAAAGCTGACAGACAGCCCAGCTCCACCCACTCTCTGACATCATTGCAGTAGTAAACACCCATTTCTTAAAGGTACTCTCACTACCGATATTTATATACACACCCATTTATAAACACCCATTTCTTAAAGGTACTCTCGCATGACAGACGTCACCTGAGGCCCTCCCCCGATGTTCTGCCCGCGATGGGCCGACTTCCCGAAGGTGTCGGTCACGTGTCCTCTCAGGTTTCGGGGATCTCGCGTGGCAGCTGCGGGCAGAGGCTGAGGGGGCTGGTGGGGGGTGGTGAGGGGGGTTACAGGGGGCACTATCTGGCAGGCCGGGGCCGCCCGCGGCTGGCGCCATGTTGTATGGCATGGCCGCCGCAGATCGCCGCCGTGCGCATGCGTGGCCACGGATCCGGCAATTCTCCATTCTAACATGCGTGGCAAATCGCAATTCTCCGTCACCTTGACAACGGCGCCAATGCAGTCTGTAACGCACGTACAGTAAACACCATTTGCAAATCATTAGCAGGACCGGCCCGGTATTCTCCGGGGTCTCCGCGATTCTCGGCCTCGAATGGGCGCGGTTCACTTGTGCTTTTGAAAAGCGTGAACCCAGTGTGGTGGCTGCTGAGGGGGAGGGAGCGGTTAGTCCAACATCACCATAGTTTGCTGACAGTTGTCTTGCTGGCCGGGGGGCTTCTGCCAGGGCGGGGGGGGATAGCGGGGGGTGGCCACGAGGTGGGCTCTGGCGTCAGGGTGCCCAAGGTGCCCTCTGGCCCCAGCCAACCAATCAGCTGTATGGGCACGCTCCAGCACAACCAGCAAGACGGTCGGCAACAAGGTTTAGAGATGCCGAACTGGAGAGACTCCTGGACACTGTGGAAGAGAGGCGGGTGATCCTGTGCCCCGGGGTGGGAAGGAGAAAACCAGCCCACTGTTCGCCAGGTGTGGGCGCAGGTGGCAGAGGTTGTTAGCACCATGGGCAATACCGCGACGACTGGCCCCCGAAAGAAACTGCACGACCTCCTCAGGGCATCCAGAGTGCGTAGGCAGCACTGTGGCCCTAGCACCAACCCCCGCCCCACACACCCCATGGGTTACTGTGAAAATCCCCTAGTCACCACATTTCGGCACCTGTTCGGGTACATAGAGGGAGAAGTCAGAAAGTCCAATTCACCTAATTCACCTAGCAGCACATTTTTAGGGACTTGTGGGAGGAAACCGGAGCACCCGGAGGAAACCCACGCAGACACGAGGAGGTCTTGCAGCCTCCGCACAGACAGTGACCCAAGCAGGGAATTGAACCCGGGCCCTTGGTGCTGTGGAGCAACAGTGCTAGCCACTGTGCTACCATCACCCAATCGTGCATCTTGTCTGTGTCTTGCAAGAGTTGCTGGTGATGAGACAGGCCCTTCTGGTGTCCCCCGCCCCCTCAGAACCTCAGCTGTCGACCGGTGATGACGATCACACCGACACGGATGGGGGCCATTGCCCCGCATCCCTTGATACCCCAGAGCCCGAGTGCGGGAAGACACTGACTTCCAGCAACAGCTGTCCCCAACACCCTCCACCATCCCAGAGATGTTTACCTTGGTTGGGCATGTTAGTGAAGAAGCTCCGAGGACACTATCTGGCGCGCACCACACACATGCTGCGGTGCAACAGGTGGAGGTCGGAACATCTGAGAGGGCGGATGGTTGGAGGGACGGGCTGACCCTCCAAATGGGTTTCAGGCTCCTAGATTTGTCGATCCTATCGATCGTGGAGATGCAGTCGCAGTGCCAGGGGCTACATGAGGGGTTGTCGGCGAGCATCCAGCACCTGCAGGTGCAGCTGGAGGAGTCCAACCCCGTGCAGGAGCAGGAGGTGGGGCCGACCATGCGTGCCACCCAGGCCAACACTGCAGGGGTGGCTTCCGCTGTGGAGGCCTTGGGAGCTGGTTTTGGCTGTGGATCAGCTTGTCCAAGGCCTAGGACAATCTGTGCAGGCGCTGGCAGAGGCCCAGGACAGGGTTGCTCTATCACAGGCAGCCATGTACCAGAGCCACCTAGACATTGCAGCGGTGCCTAGTCACAACAGGCCATGGCTGAGAGCATTGGTGGCATTGCCCAGGTGCTGGCTGATGTGGCACAGACCCAGAGGGCGGTGGTCCACTCCCTGTGCTCCATGGCCGCGAGCATGGAGACCGTGGTCGAGACGAGGGTGGGCCTCCTGGACAGGCAGCGCCTGGACTGGCAGAGTTGTTGTCCACCCGACAATCCATTAAATAGTCCTCTATTAATGGGAATGGATTCTGGTCGGCACACAACAGTGAGGTGATCTTCATTTTACAGTCACGACAGATTCTGACTGAGCCATCTGGCTTGATAACTGGAACAATTGGAGTTTCCCAATCACTTGCCGTCACACCCTTAATCAGCCCATCATTGATCAATTGGCTGAGTTTCACTTTGACTTTTGATTTGATGGAACATGACACAGTTACCAGGTTGTCTTAAGAACAAAGAATAAAGAACAAAGAACAAAGAAAAAAACAGCACAGGAACAGGCCCTTTGGCCCTCCAAGCCCGTGCTGACCTGGTTCCCGTCTAAACTAAAATCTTCCTGGGTCCGTATCCCTCTGTTCCCATCCAATTCATGTATTTGTCAAGATGCCCCTTAAATGTCACTATCTTCCCTGGTTCCACCATCTCCTCCCTACCTGCATTAGACCTTCCAAAATGCATTGCCTCACATAAGTCTTAAATCGTGCCTGATCTCTGGTCAGTTCATCCAAAGTGTTTTCAAATATCTTCTTGTACGTTTCTAAGAGTTTCTGTAATGTGCTCTTTCCATCAAACAATTGGTTCACAGTTTGCCAATTTAGTTTGATTGTGTTGAACCTCGCTCTTCAGAAAAGTGCAGAAAAATTTCCCTTTGCCACACGGAATGGCTATTTTTCAGATTGAATTCGCTTCAACTTGCACCGTGATGTAACCCTTCACTGGAACCAGCTCTTCCGTGTAAGTCCTCAAGATATCAGATTGTTTTACCGGTACTTTCTTGAACTTTTGTTGCTGTAATTTGTCAGAGTTAAGGGGCTGGGTTCGCTGCTTCACGACGCCGGAATCATGAATCACAATCAGGTGAAGATTCTGGGGTCTGCCGAAAACCGAGCTTGGTGCCGGGTGCCGAACTGACCACCATGGTCTGCTTCCCCACCCGTCACCGCACACCACACCCCGCGCCGGCGTCGGCATGCAAAACTAGCATGAGCATGCGTTAGCATGTCATTGCCGGGTTCGGCTCGGTATTCTCCAGGTCTCTGTGATGCTCCGCCCCCAACCAGGCAGAAATGATGCCAGCATGGTTGACTTATGGGGCGCGAATTACGGCAGAGTTGGCGCCCGTTCTGGGACCCCATTCTGGGCCGTGCAAGGGGGCTAGCAGGGGCGCGGTGGGAAGCGCGGGGGCGCAGCCTCAGAGCAGTGTCCGAGACACGGCGCCACGCAATCGACATGGCGCCGCGGCGCACATAAGGCGACGCGAGCACACAGGCCGCCGATGGAGCAACATGGCGCCACGCCGAGCAGCGCCCCGGTTCACCGACCACGGCCTGGAGACGCTCCTGGGCGTCCTAGAGTAGAGGAGGGGGTGTCTGTACCCTGGCCCCGGCCAGAGGGTCCCACCCAACGTGGCCCGGCGTCTGTGGAGGGAGGTGGGCGCGGCCTTCAGTGCCACTGCGTTGGCACCCAGGACTGGCGAGCAGTGCCACAAAAAGCTCAACACCTACTGAGGGCGGCTAGGGTGAGTACCCAGCAATGTGCCCATGGCACAAACCCCTCTACCCCCCACACATGTGACACCCACGCCCTCCCCAGGGGGATGGTACAACCACAACCGTGATCCGCACGGCTGCCACCACCCATGCAAGCCGCGTTGGCCGTGTGCCCAGTGCACCCATGCCAACATACATCCAACCAATTGCTTCGGACCGCCTAACAATGCTGTCATTCCGCCCAGGGGAAGACCCCATAACCAGCGACAGCGTGCCCGAACCGGAGGGGGTGAACCTGACTTGCGGACCCTCACCATGCACGAGCAAAGGGCACTGGACGTAGCTGGTGCACCTGAGGACCGGGAGATTGCCCATGCCGAGATCGGGGGCATGCCCCCAAGTGAGATCCTCCCCATGCCTGGCCCCTTTCGCTCAGCCGTTTCCCCTCAGCACTCACCCCTCAGCCCTCTCCCCTCAGCACTCTCCCCTCGGCCCTCTCCCCTCAGCACTCTCCCCTCAGCCCTCTCCCCTCAGCCCTCTCCCCACAGCCCTCTCCCCTCAGCCCTTTCCCCTCAGCACTCACCCCTCAGCCCTCTCCCCTCAGCATTCTCCCCTCAGCCCTCTCCCCTCGGCCCTCTCCCCTCGGCCCTCTCCCCTCAGCCCTCTCCCCTCGGCCCTCTCCCCTCGGCACTCTCCCCTCGGCCCTCTCCCCTCAGCACTCTCCCCTCGGCCCTCTCCCCTCAGCCCTCTCCCCTCGGCCCTCTCCCCTCAGCACTCTCCCCTCGGCCCTCTCCCCTCAGCCCTCTCCCCTCGGCCCTCTCCCCTCAGCACTCTCCCCTCGGCCCTCTCCCCTCAGCCCTCTCCCCTCGGCCCTCTCCCCTCAGCACTCTCCCTTCGGCCCTCGCCCCTCAGCCCTCTCCCCTCAGCCCTCTCCCCTCAGCCCTTTCCCCTCAGCACACTCCTTTCAGCGCTCTCCCCTCGGCCCTCTCCCCTCAGCCCTCTCACCTCGGCCCTCTCCCCTCAGCACTCTCCCCTCGGCCCTCTCCCCTCAGCCCTCTCCCCTCGGCCCTCTCCCCTCAGCACTCTCCCCTCGGCCCTCTCCCCTCAGCCCTCTCCCCTCGGCCCTCTCCCCTCAGCACTCTCCCTTCGGCCCTCTCCCCTCAGCACTCTCCCCTCGGCCCTCTCCCCGCAGCACTCTCCCTTCGGCCCTCTCCCCTCAGCCCTTTCCCCTCAGCACTCTCCCCTCAGTCCTCTCCCCTCAGCACTCTCCCCTCAGCCCTTTCCCCTCAGCACTTTCCCCTCAGCTCTCTCCCCTCAGCCCTCTCCCCTCAGCCCTCTCCCCTCAGCCCTCTCCCCTCAGCCCTCTCCCCTCAGCACTCTCCCCTCAGCCCTCTCCCCTCAGCCCTCTCCCCTCGGCCCTTTCCCCTGAGCCCTCTCCCCTCAGCCCTCACCCCTCGGCCCTCTCCCCACAGCCCTCTCCCCTCAGCCCTCTCCCCTCAGCACTCTCCCCTCAGCCCTTTCCCCTCAGCCCTCTCCCCTCAGCCCTCTCCCCTCGGCACTCTCCCCTCAGCACTCTCCCCTCAGCCCTTTCCCCTCAGCACTCTCCCCTCAGCCCTCTCCCCTCAGCACTCTCCCCTCAGCCCTTTCCCCTCAGCACTCTCCCCTCAGCCCTCTCCCCTCAGCCCTCTCCCCTCAGCACTCTCCCCTCGGCCCTCTCCCCTCAGCCCTCTCCCCTCGGCCCTCTCCCCTCAGCACTCTCCCCTCGGCCCTCTCCCCTCAGCCCTCTCCCCTCGGCCCTCTCCCCTCAGCCCTCTCCCCTCAGCCCTTTCCCCTCAGCACACTCCTTTCAGCACTCTCCCCTCAGCCCTCTCCCCTCACCACTCTCCCCTCAGCCCTCTCCCCTCAGCCGTCTCCCCTCAACACGCTCCCCCCAGCCCTTTTCCCTCAGCCCTCTCCCCTCAGCCCTCTCCCCTCAGACCTCTCCCCTCAGCCCTCTCCCCTCAGCACTCTCCCCTCAGCACTCTCCTCTCAGCACCCGCCCCTCAGCCCTCTCCCCTCAGCCCTCTCCCCTCAGCCCTCTCCCCTCAGCACTCTCCCCTCAGCACTCTCCCCTCAGCCCTCTCCCCTCAGCATTCTCCCCTCAGCCCTCTCCCCTCAGACCTCTCCCCTCAGCCCTCTCCCCTCAGCACTCTCCCCTCAGCACTCTCCTCTCAGCACCCGCCCCTCAGCCCTCTCCCCTCAGCCCTCTCCCCTCAGCCCTCTCCCCTCAGCACTCTCCCCTCAGCCCTCTCCCCTCAGCCCTTTCCCCTCAGCCCTCTCCCCTCAGCTCTCTCCCCTCAGCTCTCTCCCCTCAGCACTCTCCTCTCAGCCCTCTCCCCTCAGCCCTCTCCCCTCAGCACCCGCCCCTCAGCCCTCTCCCCTCAGCCCTCTCCCCTCAGCCCTCTCCCCTCAGCACTCTCCCCTCAGCCCTCTCCCCTCAGCCCTGTCCCCTCAGCCCTTTCCCCTCAGCCCTCTCCCCTCAGCCCTGTCCCCTCAGCCCTTTCCCCTCAGCACTCTCCCCTCAGCACTCTCCCCTCAGCACTCTCCCTCAGCCGTTTCCCCTCAGCCCTCTCCCCTCAGCCCTTTCCCCTCAGCACTCTCCCCTCAGCCCTTTCCCCTCAGCCCTGTCCCCTCAGCCCTCTCCCCTCAGCCCTTTCCCCTCAGCACTCTCCCCTCAGCCCTTTCCCCTCAGCCCTCTCCCCTCAGCACTCTCCCCTCAGCCCTTTCCCCTCAGCCCTCTCCCCTCAGCCCTCTCCCTCAGCCCTGTCCCCTCAGCACTCTCCCCTCAGCACTCTCCCCTCAGCCCTCTCCCCTCAGCACTCTCCCCTCAGCCCTCTCCCCTCAGCCCTCTCCCTCAGCCCTCTCCACTCAGCCCTCTCCCCTCAGCCCTTTCCCCTCAGCACTCTCCCCTCAGCCCTTTCCCCTCAGCCCTCTCCCCTCAGCACTCTCCCCTCAGCCCTTTCCCCTCAGCCCTCTCCCCTCAGCCCTCTCCCTCAGCCCTGTCCCCTCAGCACTCTCCCCTCAGCACTCTCCCCTCAGCCCTCTCCCCTCAGCCCTCTCCCCTCAGCCCTCTCCCCTCGGCCCTCTCCCCACAGCCCTCTCCCCTCAGCCCTTTCCCCTCAGCCGTTTCCCCTCAGCACTCTCCCCTCAGCCGTTTCCCCTCAGCTCTCTCCCCTCAACCCTCTCCCCTCAGCACTCTCCCCTCAGCCCTCTCCCTCAGCCCTCTCCCCTCAGCCGTTTCCCCTCAGCCCTCTCCCCTCAGCCCTTTCCCCTCAGCCCTCTCCCCTCAGCACTCTCACCTCAGCCCTCTCCCTCAGCCGTTTCTCCTCCCTGCAGCTCTCTCCCCTCAGCCATCTCCTCTCAGCCCTCTCCCCTCAGCCCTCTCCCCTCAGCACTTTCGCCTTAGCCCTCTCCCCTCAGCACTCTCCCCTCAGCCCTCTCCCCTCAGCCCTCTCCCCTCAGCCCTTTCCCCTCAGCCCTCTCCCCTCAGCCCTCTCCCCTCAGCCCTCTCCCCTCAGCCCTCTCCCCTCAGCCCTCTCCCCTCAGCCCTCTCCCCTCAGCATTCTCCCCTCAGCCCTCTCCCCTCAGCACTCTCCCCTCAGCCCTCTCCCTCAGCCGTTTCCCCTCAGCCCTCTCCCCTCAGCACTCTCCCCTCAGCCCTCTCCCCTCAGCACTCTCACCTCAGCACTCTCCCCTCAGCCCTCTCCCTCAGCCGTTTCCCCTCAGCCCTCTCCCCTCAGCACTCTCCCCTCAGCCCTCTCCCCTCAGCACTCTCCCCTCAGCACTCTCCCCTCAGCCCTCTCCCCTCAGCACTCTCCCCTCAGCCCTCTCCCCTCAGCCGTTTCCCCTCAGCCCTCTCCCCTCAGCCGTTTCCCCTCAGCTCTCTCCCCTCAACCCTCTCCCCTCAACCCTCTCCCCTCAGCCCTTTCCCCTCAGCCCTCTCCCCTCAGCACTCTCACCTCAGCCCTCTCCCCTCAGCCCTCTCCCCTCAGCCCTCTCCCCTCAGCCCTCTCCCCTCAGCCCTTTCCCCTCAGCCCTCTCCCCTCAGCCCTCTCCCCTCAGCCCTCTCCCCTCAGCCCTCTCCCCTCAGCCGTTTCCCCTCAGCCGTTTCCCCTCATCCCTCTCCCCTCAGCCCTCTCCCCTCAGCACTCTCACCTCAGCCCTCTCCCCTCAGCCCTCTCCCCTCAGCACTCTCCCCTCAGCCCTCTCCCCTCAGCCCTCTCCCCTCAGCCCTCTCCCCTCAGCACTCTCCCCTCAGCCCTCTCCCCTCAGCCCTCTCCCCTCAGACCTCTCCCCTCAGCCCTCTCCCCTCAGCACTCTCCCCTCAGCACTGTCCCCTCAGCCCTCTCCCCTCAGCCCTCTCCCCTCAGCACTCTCCCCTCAGCCCTCTCCCCTCAGCACACTCCCCTCAGACCTCTCCCCTCAGCACTCTCCCCTCAGCCCTCTCCCCTCAGCCCTCTCCCCTCTGCACTCTCCCCTCAGCCCTCTCCCCTCAGCCCTCTCCCCTCTGCACTCTCCCCTCAGCCCTCTCCCCTCAGCCCTCTCCCTCAGCCGTTTCCCCTCAGCACTCTCCCCTCAGCCCTCTTCCCTCAGCACTCTCCCCTCAGCCCTCTCCCCTCAGCCCTCTCCCCTCAGCCCTCTCCCCTCAGCCCTCTCCCCTCAGCCCTCTCCCCTCAGCCCTCTCCCCTCAGCCCTCTCCCCTCAGCATTCTCCCCTCAGCCCTCTCCCCTCAGCACTCTCCCCTCAGCCCTCTCCCCTCAGCACTCTCCCCTGAGCCCTCTCCCCTCAGCACTCTCCCCTCAGCCCTCTCCCCTCAGCCCTCTCACCTCAGCCCTCTCCCCTCAGCCCTCTGCCCTCAGCACTCTCCCCTCAGCACTCTCCCCTCAGCACTCTCCCCTCAGCCCTCTCCCTCAGCCGTTTCCCCTCAGCCCTCTCCCCTCAGCACTCTCCACTCAGCCCTCTCCCCTCAGCACTCTCCCCTCAGCACTCTCCCCTCAGCCCTCTCCCTCAGCCGTTTCCCCTCAGCCCTCTCCCCTCAGCACTCTCCCCTCAGCACTCTCCCCTCAGCACTCTCCCCTCAGCCCTCTCCCCTCAGCTCTCTCCCCTCAGCACTCTCCCCTCAGCACTCTCCCCTCAGCCCTCTCCCCTCAGCACTCTCCACTCAGCCCTCTCCCTCAGCCGTTTCCCCTCAGCCCTCTCCCCTCAGCCCTCTCCCCTCAGCACTCTCCCCTCAGCACTCTCCCCTCAGCCCTCTCCCTCAGCCCTTTCCCCTCAGCCGTTTCCCCTCAGCACTCTCCCCGCAGCTCTCTCCCCTCAGCCATCTCCTCTCAGCCCTCTCCCCTCAGCCCTCTCCCCTCAGCACTCTCCCCTCAGCACTCTCCCCGCAGCTCTCTCCCCACAGCCATCTCCTCTCAGCCCTCTCCCCTCAGCCCTCTCCCCTCAGCACTCTCCCCTCAGCCCTCTCCCCTCAGCCCTCTCCCCTCAGACCTCTCCCCTCAGCCCTCTCCCCTCAGCACTCTCCCCTCAGCACTGTCCCCTCAGCCCTCTCCCCTCAGCCCTCTCCCCTCAGCACTCTCCCCTCAGCCCTCTCCCCTCAGCACACTCCCCTCAGACCTCTCCCCTCAGCACTCTCCCCTCAGCCCTCTCCCCTCAGCCCTCTCCCCTCTGCACTCTCCCCTCAGCCCTCTCCCCTCAGCCCTCTCCCCTCTGCACTCTCCCCTCAGCCCTCTCCCCTCAGCCCTCTCCCTCAGCCGTTTCCCCTCAGCACTCTCCCCTCAGCCCTCTCCCCTCAGCACTCTCCCCTCAGCCCTCTCCCCTCAGCCCTCTCCCCTCAGCCCTCTCCCCTCAGCCCTCTCCCCTCAGCCCTCTCCCCTCAGCCCTCTCCCCTCAGCATTCTCCCCTCAGCCCTCTCCCCTCAGCACTCTCCCCTCAGCCCTCTCCCTCAGCCGTTTCCCCTCAGCCCTCTCCCCTCAGCACTCTCCCCTCAGCCCTCTCCCCTCAGCACTCTCACCTCAGCACTCTCCCCTCAGCCATCTCCCTCAGCCGTTTCCCCTCAGCCCTCTCCCCTCAGCACTCTCCCCTCAGCCCTCTCCCCTCAGCACTCTCCCCTCAGCACTCTCCCCTCAGCCCTCTCCCCTCAGCACTCTCCCCTCAGCCCTCTCCCCTCAGCCGTTTCCCCTCAGCCCTCTCCCCTCAGCCGTTTCCCCTCAGCTCTCTCCCCTCAACCCTCTCCCCTCAACCCTCTCCCCTCAGCCCTTTCCCCTCAGCCCTCTCCCCTCAGCACTCTCCCCTCAGCCCTCTCCCCTCAGCCCTCTCCCCTCAGCCCTCTCCCCTCAGCCCTTTCCCCTCAGCCCTCTCCCCTCAGCCCTCTCCCCTCAGCCCTCTCCCCTCAGCCCTCTCCCCTCAGCCGTTTCCCCTCAGCCGTTTCCCCTCAGCCCTCTCCCCTCAGCCCTCTCCCCTCAGCACTCTCACCTCAGCCCTCTCCCCTCAGCCCTCTCCCCTCAGCACTCTCCCCTCAGCCCTCTCCCCTCAGCCCTCTCCCCTCAGCCCTCTCCCCTCAGCACTCTCCCCTCAGCCCTCTCCCTCAGCCGTTTCCCCTCAGCCCTCTCCCCTCAGCACTCTCCCCTCAGCACTCTCCCCTCAGCACTCTCCCCTCAGCCCTCTCCCCTCAGCTCTCTCCCCTCAGCACTCTCCCCTCAGCACTCTCCCCTCAGCCCTCTCCCCTCAGCACTCTCCACTCAGCCCTCTCCCTCAGCCGTTTCCCCTCAGCCCTCTCCCCTCAGCCCTCTCCCCTCAGCACTCTCCCCTCAGCACTCTCCCCTCAGCCCTCTCCCTCAGCCCTTTCCCCTCAGCCGTTTCCCCTCAGCACTCTCCCCGCAGCTCTCTCCCCTCAGCCATCTCCTCTCAGCCCTCTCCCCTCAGCCCTCTCCCCTCAGCACTCTCCCCTCAGCACTCTCCCCGCAGCTCTCTCCCCACAGCCATCTCCTCTCAGCCCTCTCCCCTCAGCCCTCTCCCCTCAGCACTCTCCCCTCAGCCCTCTCCCCTCAGCCCTCTCCCCTCAGACCTCTCCCCTCAGCCCTCTCCCCTCAGCACTCTCCCCTCAGCACTGTCCCCTCAGCCCTCTCCCCTCAGCCCTCTCCCCTCAGCACTCTCCCCTCAGCCCTCTCCCCTCAGCACACTCCCCTCAGACCTCTCCCCTCAGCACTCTCCCCTCAGCCCTCTCCCCTCAGCCCTCTCCCCTCAGCCCTCTCCCTCAGCCCTGTCCCCTCAGCACTCTCCCCTCAGCACTCTCCCCTCAGCCCTCTCCCCTCAGCCCTCTCCCCTCAGCCCTCTCCCCTCGGCCCTCTCCCCACAGCCCTCTCCCCTCAGCCCTTTCCCCTCAGCCGTTTCCCCTCAGCACTCTCCCCTCAGCCGTTTCCCCTCAGCTCTCTCCCCTCAACCCTCTCCCCTCAGCACTCTCCCCTCAGCCCTCTCCCTCAGCCCTCTCCCCTCAGCCGTTTCCCCTCAGCCCTCTCCCCTCAGCCCTTTCCCCTCAGCCCTCTCCCCTCAGCACTCTCACCTCAGCCCTCTCCCTCAGCCGTTTCTCCTCCCTGCAGCTCTCTCCCCTCAGCCATCTCCTCTCAGCCCTCTCCCCTCAGCCCTCTCCCCTCAGCACTTTCGCCTTAGCCCTCTCCCCTCAGCACTCTCCCCTCAGCCCTCTCCCCTCAGCCCTCTCCCCTCAGCCCTTTCCCCTCAGCCCTCTCCCCTCAGCCCTCTCCCCTCAGCCCTCTCCCCTCAGCCCTCTCCCCTCAGCCCTCTCCCCTCAGCCCTCTCCCCTCAGCATTCTCCCCTCAGCCCTCTCCCCTCAGCACTCTCCCCTCAGCCCTCTCCCTCAGCCGTTTCCCCTCAGCCCTCTCCCCTCAGCACTCTCCCCTCAGCCCTCTCCCCTCAGCACTCTCACCTCAGCACTCTCCCCTCAGCCCTCTCCCTCAGCCGTTTCCCCTCAGCCCTCTCCCCTCAGCACTCTCCCCTCAGCCCTCTCCCCTCAGCACTCTCCCCTCAGCACTCTCCCCTCAGCCCTCTCCCCTCAGCACTCTCCCCTCAGCCCTCTCCCCTCAGCCGTTTCCCCTCAGCCCTCTCCCCTCAGCCGTTTCCCCTCAGCTCTCTCCCCTCAACCCTCTCCCCTCAACCCTCTCCCCTCAGCCCTTTCCCCTCAGCCCTCTCCCCTCAGCACTCTCACCTCAGCCCTCTCCCCTCAGCCCTCTCCCCTCAGCCCTCTCCCCTCAGCCCTCTCCCCTCAGCCCTTTCCCCTCAGCCCTCTCCCCTCAGCCCTCTCCCCTCAGCCCTCTCCCCTCAGCCCTCTCCCCTCAGCCGTTTCCCCTCAGCCGTTTCCCCTCATCCCTCTCCCCTCAGCCCTCTCCCCTCAGCACTCTCACCTCAGCCCTCTCCCCTCAGCCCTCTCCCCTCAGCACTCTCCCCTCAGCCCTCTCCCCTCAGCCCTCTCCCCTCAGCCCTCTCCCCTCAGCACTCTCCCCTCAGCCCTCTCCCCTCAGCCCTCTCCCCTCAGACCTCTCCCCTCAGCCCTCTCCCCTCAGCACTCTCCCCTCAGCACTGTCCCCTCAGCCCTCTCCCCTCAGCCCTCTCCCCTCAGCACTCTCCCCTCAGCCCTCTCCCCTCAGCACACTCCCCTCAGACCTCTCCCCTCAGCACTCTCCCCTCAGCCCTCTCCCCTCAGCCCTCTCCCCTCTGCACTCTCCCCTCAGCCCTCTCCCCTCAGCCCTCTCCCCTCTGCACTCTCCCCTCAGCCCTCTCCCCTCAGCCCTCTCCCTCAGCCGTTTCCCCTCAGCACTCTCCCCTCAGCCCTCTTCCCTCAGCACTCTCCCCTCAGCCCTCTCCCCTCAGCCCTCTCCCCTCAGCCCTCTCCCCTCAGCCCTCTCCCCTCAGCCCTCTCCCCTCAGCCCTCTCCCCTCAGCCCTCTCCCCTCAGCATTCTCCCCTCAGCCCTCTCCCCTCAGCACTCTCCCCTCAGCCCTCTCCCCTCAGCACTCTCCCCTGAGCCCTCTCCCCTCAGCACTCTCCCCTCAGCCCTCTCCCCTCAGCCCTCTCACCTCAGCCCTCTCCCCTCAGCCCTCTGCCCTCAGCACTCTCCCCTCAGCACTCTCCCCTCAGCACTCTCCCCTCAGCCCTCTCCCTCAGCCGTTTCCCCTCAGCCCTCTCCCCTCAGCACTCTCCCCTCAGCCCTCTCCCCTCAGCACTCTCCCCTCAGCACTCTCCCCTCAGCCCTCTCCCTCAGCCGTTTCCCCTCAGCCCTCTCCCCTCAGCACTCTCCCCTCAGCACTCTCCCCTCAGCACTCTCCCCTCAGCCCTCTCCCCTCAGCTCTCTCCCCTCAGCACTCTCCCCTCAGCACTCTCCCCTCAGCCCTCTCCCCTCAGCACTCTCCACTCAGCCCTCTCCCTCAGCCGTTTCCCCTCAGCCCTCTCCCCTCAGCCCTCTCCCCTCAGCACTCTCCCCTCAGCACTCTCCCCTCAGCCCTCTCCCTCAGCCCTTTCCCCTCAGCCGTTTCCCCTCAGCACTCTCCCCGCAGCTCTCTCCCCTCAGCCATCTCCTCTCAGCCCTCTCCCCTCAGCCCTCTCCCCTCAGCACTCTCCCCTCAGCACTCTCCCCGCAGCTCTCTCCCCACAGCCATCTCCTCTCAGCCCTCTCCCCTCAGCCCTCTCCCCTCAGCACTCTCCCCTCAGCCCTCTCCCCTCAGCCCTCTCCCCTCAGACCTCTCCCCTCAGCCCTCTCCCCTCAGCACTCTCCCCTCAGCACTGTCCCCTCAGCCCTCTCCCCTCAGCCCTCTCCCCTCAGCACTCTCCCCTCAGCCCTCTCCCCTCAGCACACTCCCCTCAGACCTCTCCCCTCAGCACTCTCCCCTCAGCCCTCTCCCCTCAGCCCTCTCCCCTCTGCACTCTCCCCTCAGCCCTCTCCCCTCAGCCCTCTCCCCTCTGCACTCTCCCCTCAGCCCTCTCCCCTCAGCCCTCTCCCTCAGCCGTTTCCCCTCAGCACTCTCCCCTCAGCCCTCTCCCCTCAGCACTCTCCCCTCAGCCCTCTCCCCTCAGCCCTCTCCCCTCAGCCCTCTCCCCTCAGCCCTCTCCCCTCAGCCCTCTCCCCTCAGCCCTCTCCCCTCAGCATTCTCCCCTCAGCCCTCTCCCCTCAGCACTCTCCCCTCAGCCCTCTCCCTCAGCCGTTTCCCCTCAGCCCTCTCCCCTCAGCACTCTCCCCTCAGCCCTCTCCCCTCAGCACTCTCACCTCAGCACTCTCCCCTCAGCCATCTCCCTCAGCCGTTTCCCCTCAGCCCTCTCCCCTCAGCACTCTCCCCTCAGCCCTCTCCCCTCAGCACTCTCCCCTCAGCACTCTCCCCTCAGCCCTCTCCCCTCAGCACTCTCCCCTCAGCCCTCTCCCCTCAGCCGTTTCCCCTCAGCCCTCTCCCCTCAGCCGTTTCCCCTCAGCTCTCTCCCCTCAACCCTCTCCCCTCAACCCTCTCCCCTCAGCCCTTTCCCCTCAGCCCTCTCCCCTCAGCACTCTCCCCTCAGCCCTCTCCCCTCAGCCCTCTCCCCTCAGCCCTCTCCCCTCAGCCCTTTCCCCTCAGCCCTCTCCCCTCAGCCCTCTCCCCTCAGCCCTCTCCCCTCAGCCCTCTCCCCTCAGCCGTTTCCCCTCAGCCGTTTCCCCTCAGCCCTCTCCCCTCAGCCCTCTCCCCTCAGCACTCTCACCTCAGCCCTCTCCCCTCAGCCCTCTCCCCTCAGCACTCTCCCCTCAGCCCTCTCCCCTCAGCCCTCTCCCCTCAGCCCTCTCCCCTCAGCACTCTCCCCTCAGCCCTCTCCCTCAGCCGTTTCCCCTCAGCCCTCTCCCCTCAGCACTCTCCCCTCAGCACTCTCCCCTCAGCACTCTCCCCTCAGCCCTCTCCCCTCAGCTCTCTCCCCTCAGCACTCTCCCCTCAGCACTCTCCCCTCAGCCCTCTCCCCTCAGCACTCTCCACTCAGCCCTCTCCCTCAGCCGTTTCCCCTCAGCCCTCTCCCCTCAGCCCTCTCCCCTCAGCACTCTCCCCTCAGCACTCTCCCCTCAGCCCTCTCCCTCAGCCCTTTCCCCTCAGCCGTTTCCCCTCAGCACTCTCCCCGCAGCTCTCTCCCCTCAGCCATCTCCTCTCAGCCCTCTCCCCTCAGCCCTCTCCCCTCAGCACTCTCCCCTCAGCACTCTCCCCGCAGCTCTCTCCCCACAGCCATCTCCTCTCAGCCCTCTCCCCTCAGCCCTCTCCCCTCAGCACTCTCCCCTCAGCCCTCTCCCCTCAGCCCTCTCCCCTCAGACCTCTCCCCTCAGCCCTCTCCCCTCAGCACTCTCCCCTCAGCACTGTCCCCTCAGCCCTCTCCCCTCAGCCCTCTCCCCTCAGCACTCTCCCCTCAGCCCTCTCCCCTCAGCACACTCCCCTCAGACCTCTCCCCTCAGCACTCTCCCCCTCAGCCCTCTCCCCTCAGCCCTCTCCCCTCTGCACTCTCCCCTCAGCCCTCTCCCCTCAGCCCTCTCCCCTCTGCACTCTCCCCTCAGCCCTCTCCCCTCAGCCCTCTCCCTCAGCCGTTTCCCCTCAGCACTCTCTCCCTCAGCCCTCTCCCCTCAGCACTCTCCCCTCAGCCCTCTCCCCTCAGCCCTCTCCCCTCAGCCCTCTCCCCTCAGCCCTCTCCCCTCAGCCCTCTCCCCTCAGCCCTCTCCCCTCAGCATTCTCCCCTCAGCCCTCTCCCCTCAGCACTCTCCCCTCAGCCCTCTCCCTCAGCCGTTTCCCCTCAGCCCTCTCCCCTCAGCACTCTCCCCTCAGCCCTCTCCCCTCAGCACTCTCACCTCAGCACTCTCCCCTCAGCCCTCTCCCTCAGCCGTTTCCCTCAGCCCTCTCCCCTCAGCACTCTCCCCTCAGCCCTCTCCCCTCAGCACTCTCCCCTCAGCACTCTCCCCTCAGCCCTCTCCCCTCAGCACTCTCCCCTCAGCCCTCTCCCCTCAGCCGTTTCCCCTCAGCCCTCTCCCCTCAGCCGTTTCCCCTCAGCTCTCTCCCCTCAACCCTCTCCCCTCAACCCTCTCCCCTCAACCCTCTCCCCTCAGCCCTTTCCCCTCAGCCCTCTCCCCTCAGCACTCTCACCTCAGCCCTCTCCCCTCAGCCCTCTCCCCTCAGCCCTCTCCCCTCAGCCATCTCCCCTCAGCCCTCTCCCCTCAGCCCTCTCCCCTCAGCCCTCTCCCCTCAGCCCTCTCCCCTCAGCCCTCTCCCCTCAGCCGTTTCCCCTCAGCCGTTTCCCCTCAGCCCTCTCCCCTCAGCCCTCTCCCCTCAGCACTCTCACCTCAGCCCTCTCCCCTCAGCCCTCTCCCCTCAGCACTCTCCCCTCAGCCCTCTCCCCTCAGCCCTCTCCCCTCAGCCCTCTCCCCTCAGCACTCTCCCCTCAGCCCTCTCCCCTCAGCCCTCTCCCCTCAGACCTCTCCCCTCAGCCCTCTCCCCTCAGCACTCTCCCCTCAGCACTGTCCCCTCAGCCCTCTCCCCTCAGCCCTCTCCCCTCAGCACTCTCCCCTCAGCCCTCTCCCCTCAGCACACTCCCCTCAGACCTCTCCCCTCAGCACTCTCCCCTCAGCCCTCTCCCCTCAGCCCTCTCCCCTCTGCACTCTCCCCTCAGCCCTCTCCCCTCAGCCCTCTCCCCTCTGCACTCTCCCCTCAGCCCTCTCCCCTCAGCCCTCTCCCTCAGCCGTTTCCCCTCAGCACTCTCCCCTCAGCCCTCTTCCCTCAGCACTCTCCCCTCAGCCCTCTCCCCTCAGCCCTCTCCCCTCAGCCCTCTCCCCTCAGCCCTCTCCCCTCAGCCCTCTCCCCTCAGCCCTCTCCCCTCAGCCCTCTCCCCTCAGCATTCTCCCCTCAGCCCTCTCCCCTCAGCACTCTCCCCTCAGCCCTCTCCCCTCAGCACTCTCCCCTCAGCCCTCTCCCCTCAGCACTCTCCCCTCAGCCCTCTCCCCTCAGCCCTCTCACCTCAGCCCTCTCCCCTCAGCCCTCTGCCCTCAGCACTCTCCCCTCAGCACTCTCCCCTCAGCACTCTCCCCTCAGCCCTCTCCCTCAGCCGTTTCCCCTCAGCCCTCTCCCCTCAGCACTCTCCCCTCAGCCCTCTCCCCTCAGCACTCTCCCCTCAGCACTCTCCCCTCAGCCCTCTCCCTCAGCCGTTTCCCCTCAGCCCTCTCCCCTCAGCACTCTCCCCTCAGCACTCTCCCCTCAGCACTCTCCCCTCAGCCCTCTCCCCTCAGCTCTCTCCCCTCAGCACTCTCCCCTCAGCACTCTCCCCTCAGCCCTCTCCCCTCAGCACTCTCCACTCAGCCCGCTCCCTCAGCCCTCTCCCCTCAGCCCTCTCCCCTCTGCACTCTCCCCTCAGCCCTCTCCCCTCAGCCCTCTCCCCTCTGCACTCTCCCCTCAGCCCTCTCCCCTCAGCCCTCTCCCTCAGCCGTTTCCCCTCAGCACTCTCCCCTCAGCCCTCTTCCCTCAGCACTCTCCCCTCAGCCCTCTCCCCTCAGCCCTCTCCCCTCAGCCCTCTCCCCTCAGCCCTCTCCCCTCAGCCCTCTCCCCTCAGCCCTCTCCCCTCAGCCCTCTCCCCTCAGCACTCTCCCCTCAGCCCTCTCCCCTCAGCACTCTCCCCTCAGCCCTCTCCCCTCAGCACTCTCCCCTCAGCCCTCTCCCCTCAGCCCTCTCACCTCAGCCCTCTCCCCTCAGCCCTCTGCCCTCAGCACTCTCCCCTCAGCACTCTCCCCTCAGCACTCTCCCCTCAGCCCTCTCCCTCAGCCGTTTCCCCTCAGCCCTCTCCCCTCAGCACTCTCCCCTCAGCCCTCTCCCCTCAGCACTCTCCACTCAGCACTCTCCCCTCAGCCCTCTCCCTCAGCCGTTTCCCCTCAGCCCTCTCCCCTCAGCACTCTCCCCTCAGCACTCTCCCCTCAGCACTCTCCCCTCAGCCCTCTCCCCTCAGCTCTCTCCCCTCAGCCCTCTCCCCTCTGCACTCTCCCCTCAGCCCTCTCCCCTCAGCCCTCTCCCCTCTGCACTCTCCCCTCAGCCCTCTCCCCTCAGCCCTCTCCCTCAGCCGTTTCCCCTCAGCACTCTCCCCTCAGCCCTCTCCCCTCAGCACTCTCCCCTCAGCCCTCTCCCCTCAGCCCTCTCCCCTCAGCCCTCTCCCCTCAGCCCTCTCCCCTCAGCCCTCTCCCCTCAGCCCTCTCCCCTCAGCATTCTCCCCTCAGCCCTCTCCCCTCAGCACTCTCCCCTCAGCCCTCTCCCTCAGCCGTTTCCCCTCAGCCCTCTCCCCTCAGCACTCTCCCCTCAGCCCTCTCCCCTCAGCACTCTCACCTCAGCACTCTCCCCTCAGCCCTCTCCCTCAGCCGTTTCCCCTCAGCCCTCTCCCCTCAGCACTCTCCCCTCAGCCCTCTCCCCTCAGCACTCTCCCCTCAGCACTCTCCCCTCAGCCCTCTCCCCTCAGCACTCTCCCCTCAGCCCTCTCCCCTCAGCCGTTTCCCCTCAGCCCTCTCCCCTCAGCCGTTTCCCCTCAGCTCTCTCCCCTCAACCCTCTCCCCTCAACCCTCTCCCCTCAACCCTCTCCCCTCAGCCCTTTCCCCTCAGCCCTCTCCCCTCAGCACTCTCACCTCAGCCCTCTCCCCTCAGCCCTCTCCCCTCAGCCCTCTCCCCTCAGCCATCTCCCCTCAGCCCTCTCCCCTCAGCCCTCTCCCCTCAGCCCTCTCCCCTCAGCCCTCTCCCCTCAGCCCTCTCCCCTCAGCCGTTTCCCCTCAGCCGTTTCCCCTCAGCCCTCTCCCCTCAGCCCTCTCCCCTCAGCACTCTCACCTCAGCCCTCTCCCCTCAGCCCTCTCCCCTCAGCACTCTCCCCTCAGCCCTCTCCCCTCAGCCCTCTCCCCTCAGCCCTCTCCCCTCAGCACTCTCCCCTCAGCCCTCTCCCCTCAGCCCTCTCCCCTCAGACCTCTCCCCTCAGCCCTCTCCCCTCAGCACTCTCCCCTCAGCACTGTCCCCTCAGCCCTCTCCCCTCAGCCCTCTCCCCTCAGCACTCTCCCCTCAGCCCTCTCCCCTCAGCACACTCCCCTCAGACCTCTCCCCTCAGCACTCTCCCCTCAGCCCTCTCCCCTCAGCCCTCTCCCCTCTGCACTCTCCCCTCAGCCCTCTCCCCTCAGCCCTCTCCCCTCTGCACTCTCCCCTCAGCCCTCTCCCCTCAGCCCTCTCCCTCAGCCGTTTCCCCTCAGCACTCTCCCCTCAGCCCTCTTCCCTCAGCACTCTCCCCTCAGCCCTCTCCCCTCAGCCCTCTCCCCTCAGCCCTCTCCCCTCAGCCCTCTCCCCTCAGCCCTCTCCCCTCAGCCCTCTCCCCTCAGCCCTCTCCCCTCAGCATTCTCCCCTCAGCCCTCTCCCCTCAGCACTCTCCCCTCAGCCCTCTCCCCTCAGCACTCTCCCCTCAGCCCTCTCCCCTCAGCACTCTCCCCTCAGCCCTCTCCCTCAGCCCTCTCACCTCAGCCCTCTCCCCTCAGCCCTCTGCCCTCAGCACTCTCCCCTCAGCACTCTCCCCTCAGCACTCTCCCCTCAGCCCTCTCCCTCAGCCGTTTCCCCTCAGCCCTCTCCCCTCAGCACTCTCCCCTCAGCCCTCTCCCCTCAGCACTCTCCCCTCAGCACTCTCCCCTCAGCCCTCTCCCTCAGCCGTTTCCCCTCAGCCCTCTCCCCTCAGCACTCTCCCCTCAGCACTCTCCCCTCAGCACTCTCCCCTCAGCCCTCTCCCCTCAGCTCTCTCCCCTCAGCACTCTCCCCTCAGCACTCTCCCCTCAGCCCTCTCCCCTCAGCACTCTCCACTCAGCCCGCTCCCTCAGCCCTCTCCCCTCAGCCCTCTCCCCTCTGCACTCTCCCCTCAGCCCTCTCCCCTCAGCCCTCTCCCCTCTGCACTCTCCCCTCAGCCCTCTCCCCTCAGCCCTCTCCCTCAGCCGTTTCCCCTCAGCACTCTCCCCTCAGCCCTCTTCCCTCAGCACTCTCCCCTCAGCCCTCTCCCCTCAGCCCTCTCCCCTCAGCCCTCTCCCCTCAGCCCTCTCCCCTCAGCCCTCTCCCCTCAGCCCTCTCCCCTCAGCCCTCTCCCCTCAGCCCTCTCCCCTCAGCACTCTCCCCTCAGCCCTCTCCCCTCAGCACTCTCCCCTCAGCCCTCTCCCCTCAGCACTCTCCCCTCAGCCCTCTCCCCTCAGCCCTCTCACCTCAGCCCTCTCCCCTCAGCCCTCTGCCCTCAGCACTCTCCCCTCAGCACTCTCCCCTCAGCACTCTCCCCTCAGCCCTCTCCCTCAGCCGTTTCCCCTCAGCCCTCTCCCCTCAGCACTCTCCCCTCAGCCCTCTCCCCTCAGCACTCTCCACTCAGCACTCTCCCCTCAGCCCTCTCCCTCAGCCGTTTCCCCTCAGCCCTCTCCCCTCAGCACTCTCCCCTCAGCACTCTCCCCTCAGCACTCTCCCCTCAGCCCTCTCCCCTCAGCTCTCTCCCCTCAGCACTCTCCCCTCAGCACTCTCCCCTCAGCCCTCTCCCCTCAGCACTCTCCACTCAGCCCTCTCCCTCAGCCGTTTCCCCTCAGCCCTCTCCCCTCAGCCCTCTCCCCTCAGCACTCTCCCCTCAGCACTCTCCCCTCAGCCCTCTCCCTCAGCCCTTTCCCCTCAGCCGTTTCCCCTCAGCACTCTCCCCGCAGCTCTCTCCCCTCAGCCATCTCCTCTCAGCCCTCTCCCCTCAGCCCTCTCCCCTCAGCACTCTCCCCTCAGCACTCTCCCCGCAGCACTCTCCCCTCAGCCATCTCCTCTCAGCCCTCTCCCCTCAGCCCTCTCCCCTCAGCACTCTCCCCTCAGCCCTCTCCCCTCAGCCCTCTCCCCTCAGACCTCTCCCCTCAGCCCTCTCCCCTCAGCACTCTCCCCTCAGCACTGTCCCCTCAGCCCTCTCCCCTCAGCCCTCTCCCCTCAGCACTCTCCCCTCAGCCCTCTCCCCTCAGCAAACTCCCCTCAGACCTCTCCCCTCAGCCCTCTCCCCTCAGCCCTTCCCCTCTGCACTCTCCCCTCAGCCCTCTCCCCTCAGCCCTCTCCCCTCTGCACTCTCCCCTCAGCCCTCTCCCCTCAGCCCTCTCCCTCAGCCGTTTCCCCTCAGCACTCGCCCCTCAGCCCTCTCCCCTCAGCACTCTCCCCTCAGCACTCTCCCCTCAGCCCTCTCCCCTCAGCCCTCTCCCCTCAGCCCTCTCCCCTCAGCCCTCTCCCCTCAGCCCTCTCCCCTCAGCATTCTCCCCTCAGCCCTCTCCCCTCAGCACTCTCCCCTCAGCCCTCTCCCTCAGCCGTTTCCCCTCAGCCCTCTCCCCTCAGCACTCTCCCCTCAGCCCTCTCCCCTCAGCACTCTCACCTCAGCACTCTCCCCTCAGCCCTCTCCCTCAGCCGTTTCCCCTCAGCACTCTCCCCTCAGCACTCTCCCCTCAGCCCTCTCCCCTCAGCACTCTCCCCTCAGCACTCTCCCCTCAGCCCTCTCCCCTCAGCACTCTCCCCTCAGCCCTCTCCCCTCAGCCGTTTCCCCTCAGCCCTCTCCCCTCAGCCGTTTCCCCTCAGCTCTCTCCCCTCAACCCTCTCCCCTCAACCCTCTCCCCTCAGCCCTTTCCCCTCAGCCCTCTCCCCTCAGCACTCTCACCTCAGCCCTCTCCCCTCAGCCCTCTCCCCTCAGCCCTCTCCCCTCAGCCCTCTCCCCTCAGCCCTTTCCCCTCAGCCCTCTCCCCTCAGCCCTCTCCCCTCAGCCCTCTCCCCTCAGCCCTCTCCCCTCAGCCGTTTCCCCTCAGCCGTTTCCCCTCAGCCCTCTCCCCTCAGCCCTCTCCCCTCAGCACTCTCACCTCAGCCCTCTCCCCTCAGCCCTCTCCCCTCAGCACTCTCCCCTCAGCCCTCTCCCCTCAGCCCTCTCCCCTCAGCCCTCTCCCCTCAGCACTCTCCCCTCAGCCCTCTCCCCTCAGCCCTCTCCCCTCAGACCTCTCCCCTCAGCCCTCTCCCCTCAGCACTCTCCCATCAGCACTGTCCCCTCAGCCCTCTCCCCTCAGCCCTCTCCCCTCAGCACTCTCCCCTCAGCCCTCTCCCCTCAGCACACTCCCCTCAGACCTCTCCCCTCAGCACTCTCCCCTCAGCCCTCTCCCCTCAGCCCTCTCCCCTCTGCACTCTCCCCTCAGCCCTCTCCCCTCAGCCCTCTCCCCTCTGCACTCTCCCCTCAGCCCTCTCCCCTCAGCCCTCTCCCTCAGCCGTTTCCCCTCAGCACTCTCCCCTCAGCCCTCTTCCCTCAGCACTCTCCCCTCAGCCCTCTCCCCTCAGCCCTCTCCCCTCAGCCCTCTCCCCTCAGCCCTCTCCCCTCAGCCCTCTCCCCTCAGCCCTCTCCCCTCAGCCCTCTCCCCTCAGCATTCTCCCCTCAGCCCTCTCCCCTCAGCACTCTCCCCTCAGCCCTCTCCCCTCAGCACTCTCCCCTCAGCCCTCTCCCCTCAGCACTCTCCCCTCAGCCCTCTCCCCTCAGCCCTCTCACCTCAGCCCTCTCCCCTCAGCCCTCTGCCCTCAGCACTCTCCCCTCAGCACTCTCCCCTCAGCACTCTCCCCTCAGCCCTCTCCCTCAGCCGTTTCCCCTCAGCCCTCTCCCCTCAGCACTCTCCCCTCAGCCCTCTCCCCTCAGCACTCTCCCCTCAGCACTCTCCCCTCAGCCCTCTCCCTCAGCCGTTTCCCCTCAGCCCTCTCCCCTCAGCACTCTCCCCTCAGCCCTCTCCCCTCAGCACTCTCCCCTCAGCACTCTCCCCTCAGCCCTCTCCCCTCAGCACTCTCCCCTCAGCCCTCTCCCCTCAGCCGTTTCCCCTCAGCCCTCTCCCCTCAGCCGTTTCCCCTCAGCTCTCTCCCCTCAACCCTCTCCCCTCAACCCTCTCCCCTCAGCCCTTTCCCCTCAGCCCTCTCCCCTCAGCACTCTCACCTCAGCCCTCTCCCCTCAGCCCTCTCCCCTCAGCCCTCTCCCCTCAGCCCTCTCCCCTCAGCCCTTTCCCCTCAGCCCTCTCCCCTCAGCCCTCTCCCCTCAGCCCTCTCCCCTCAGCCCTCTCCCCTCAGCCGTTTCCCCTCAGCCGTTTCCCCTCAGCCCTCTCCCCTCAGCCCTCTCCCCTCAGCACTCTCACCTCAGCCCTCTCCCCTCAGCCCTCTCCCCTCAGCACTCTCCCCTCAGCCCTCTCCCCTCAGCCCTCTCCCCTCAGCCCTCTCCCCTCAGCACTCTCCCCTCAGCCCTCTCCCCTCAGCCCTCTCCCCTCAGACCTCTCCCCTCAGCCCTCTCCCCTCAGCACTCTCCCCTCAGCACTGTCCCCTCAGCCCTCTCCCCTCAGCCCTCTCCCCTCAGCACTCTCCCCTCAGCCCTCTCCCCTCAGCACACTCCCCTCAGACCTCTCCCCTCAGCACTCTCCCCTCAGCCCTCTCCCCTCAGCCCTCTCCCCTCTGCACTCTCCCCTCAGCCCTCTCCCCTCAGCCCTCTCCCCTCTGCACTCTCCCCTCAGCCCTCTCCCCTCAGCCCTCTCCCTCAGCCGTTTCCCCTCAGCACTCTCCCCTCAGCCCTCTTCCCTCAGCACTCTCCCCTCAGCCCTCTCCCCTCAGCCCTCTCCCCTCAGCCCTCTCCCCTCAGCCCTCTCCCCTCAGCCCTCTCCCCTCAGCCCTCTCCCCTCAGCATTCTCCCCTCAGCCCTCTCCCCTCAGCACTCTCCCCTCAGCCCTCTCCCCTCAGCACTCTCCCCTCAGCCCTCTCCCCTCAGCCCTCTGCCCTCAGCACTCTCCCCTCAGCACTCTCCCCTCAGCACTCTCCCCTCAGCCCTCTCCCTCAGCCGTTTCCCCTCAGCCCTCTCCCCTCAGCACTCTCCCCTCAGCCCTCTCCCCTCAGCACTCTCCCCTCAGCACTCTCCCCTCAGCCCTCTCCCTCAGCCGTTTCCCCTCAGCCCTCTCCCCTCAGCACTCTCCCCTCAGCACTCTCCCCTCAGCACTCTCCCCTCAGCTCTCTCCCCTCAGCACTCTCCCCTCAGCACTCTCCCCTCAGCCCTCTCCCCTCAGCACTCTCCCCTCAGCACTCTCCCCTCAGCCCTCTCCCTCAGCCCTTTCCCCTCAGCCGTTTCCCCTCAGCACTCTCCCCGCAGCTCTCTCCCCTCAGCCATCTCCTCTCAGCCCTCTCCCCTCAGCCCTCTCCCCTCAGCACTCTCCCCTCAGCACTCTCCCCGCAGCTCTATCCCCTCAGCCATCTCCTCTCAGCCCTCTCCCCTCAGCCCTCTCCCCTCAGCACTCTCCCCTCAGCACTCTCCCCTCAGCCCTCTCCCCTCAGCCCTCTACTCTCAGCACTCTCCCTCAGCCCTTTCCCCTCAGCCGTTTCCCCTCAGCCCTCTCCCCTCAGCCCTCTCCCCTCAGCCCTCTCTCCTCAGCCGTTTCCCCTCAGCTCTCTCCCCTCAACCCTCTTCCCTCAACCCTCTCCCCTCAGCCCTTTCCCCTCAGCCCTCTCCCCTCAGCACTCTCACCTCAGCCCTCTCCCCTCAGGCCACTCCCCTCAGCCCTCTCCCCTCAGCCCTCTCCCCTCAGCCCTTTCCCCTCAGCCCCCTCCCCTCAGCCCTCTCCCCTCAGCCCTCTCCCCTCAGCCCTCTCCCCTCAGCCGTTTTCCCTCAGCCGTTTCCCCTCAGCCCTCTCCCCTCAGCCCTCTCCCCTCAGCACTCTCCCTCAGCCGTTTCCCCTCCCCGCAGCTCTCTCCCCTCAGCCATCTCCTCTCAGCCCTCTCCCCTCAGCCCTCTCCCCTCAGCACTTTCCCCTCAGCCCTCTCCCCTCAGCACTCTCCCCTCAGCCCTCTCCCCTCAGCCCTCTCCCCTCAGCCCTTTCCCCTCAGCCCTCTCCCCTCAGCCCTCTCCCCTCTGCACTCTCCCCTCAGCCCTCTCCCCTCAGCCCTCTCCCCTCAGCCCTCTCCCCTCAGCACTCTCCCCTCAGCCCTCTCCCCTCAGACCTCTCCCCTCAGCCCTCTCCCCTCAGCACTCTCCCCTCAGCCCTCTCCCCTCAGCACTCTCCCCTCAGCCCTCTCCCCTCAGCCCTCTCCCCTCAGCCCTCTCCCCTCAGCACTCTCCCCTCAGCCCTCTCCCCTCAGCCCTCTCCCCTCAGACCTCTCCCCTCAGCCCTCTCCCCTCAGCACTCTCCCCTCAGCACTGTCCCCTCAGCCCTCTCCCCTCAGCCCTCTCCCCTCAGCACTCTCCCCTCAGCCCTCTCCCGTCAGCACACTCCCCTCAGACCTCTCCCCTCAGCACTCTCCCCTCAGCCCTCTCCCCTCAGCCCTCTCCCCTCTGCACTCTCCCCTCAGCCCTCTCCCCTCAGCCCTCTCCCCTCTGCACTCTCCCCTCAGCCCTCTCCCCTCAGCCCTCTCCCTCAGCCGTTTCCCCTCAGCACTCTCCCCTCAGCCCTCTCCCCTCAGCCCTCTCCCCTCAGCCCTCTCCCCTCATCCCTCTCCCCTCAGCCCTCTCCCCTCAGCCCTCTCCCCTCAGCATTCTCCCCTCAGCCCTCTCCCCTCAGCACTCTCCCCTCAGCCCTCTCCCTCAGCCGTTTCCCCTCAGCCCTCTCCCCTCAGCACTCTCCCCTCAGCCCTCTCCCCTCAGCACTCTCCCCTCAGCACTCTCCCCTCAGCCCTCTCCCCTCAGCACTCTCCCCTCAGCCCTCTCCCCTCAGCCGTTTCCCGTCAGCCCTCTCCCCTCAGCCGTTTCCCCTCAGCTCTCTCCCCTCAACCCTCTCCCCTCAACCCTCTCCCCTCAGCCCTTTCCCCTCAGCCCTCTCCCCTCAGCACTCTCCCCTCAGCCCTCTCCCCTCAGCACACTCCCCTCAGACCTCTCCCCTCAGCACTCTCCCCTCAGCCCTCTCCCCTCAGCCCTCTCCCCTCTGCACTCTCCCCTCAGCCCTCTCCCCTCAGCCCTCTCCCCTCTGCACTCTCCCCTCAGCCCTCTCCCCTCAGCCCTCTCCCTCAGCCGTTTCCCCTCAGCACTCTCCCCTCAGCCCTCTTCCCTCAGCACTCTCCCCTCAGCCCTCTCCCCTCAGCCCTCTCCCCTCAGCCCTCTCCCCTCAGCCCTCTCCCCTCAGCCCTCTCCCCTCAGCCCTCTCCCCTCAGCCCTCTCCCCTCAGCATTCTCCCCTCAGCCCTCTCCCCTCAGCACTCTCCCCTCAGCCCTCTCCCCTCAGCACTCTCCCCTCAGCCCTCTCCCCTCAGCACTCTCCCCTCAGCCCTCTCCCCTCAGCCCTCTCACCTCAGCCCTCTCCCCTCAGCCCTCTGCCCTCAGCACTCTCCCCTCAGCACTCTCCCCTCAGCACTCTCCCCTCAGCCCTCTCCCTCAGCCGTTTCCCCTCAGCCCTCTCCCCTCAGCACTCTCCCCTCAGCCCTCTCCCCTCAGCACTCTCCCCTCAGCACTCTCCCCTCAGCCCTCTCCCTCAGCCGTTTCCCCTCAGCCCTCTCCCCTCAGCCGTTTCCCCTCAGCTTTCTCCCCTCAACCCTCTCCCCTCAACCCTCTCCCCTCAGCCCTTTCCCCTCAGCCCTCTCCCCTCAGCACTCTCCCCTCAGCCCTCTCCCCTCAGCACACTCCCCTCAGACCTCTCCCCTCAGCACTCTCCCCTCAGCCCTCTCCCCTCAGCCCTCTCCCCTCTGCACTCTCCCCTCAGCCCTCTCCCCTCAGCCCTCTCCCCTCTGCACTCTCCCCTCAGCCCTCTCCCCTCAGCACTCTCCCCTCAGCCCTCTCCCCTCAGCCCTCTCCCCTCAGCCCTCTCCCCTCAGCCCTCTCCCCTCAGCCCTCTCCCCTCAGCCCTCTCCCCTCAGCCCTCTCCCCTCAGCATTCTCCCCTCAGCCCTCTCCCCTCAGCACTCTCCCCTCAGCCCTCTCCCCTCAGCACTCTCCCCTCAGCCCTCTCCCCTCAGCACTCTCCCCTCAGCCCTCTCCCCTCAGCCCTCTCACCTCAGCCCTCTCCCCTCAGCCCTCTGCCCTCAGCACTCTCCCCTCAGCACTCTCCCCTCAGCACTCTCCCCTCAGCCCTCTCCCTCAGCCGTTTCCCCTCAGCCCTCTCCCCTCAGCACTCTCCCCTCAGCCCTCTCCCCTCAGCACTCTCCCCTCAGCACTCTCCCCTCAGCCCTCTCCCTCAGCCGTTTCCCCTCAGCCCTCTCCCCTCAGCACTCTCCCCTCAGCCCTCTCCCCTCAGCACTCTCCCCTCAGCACTCTCCCCTCAGCCCTCTCCCCTCAGCACTCTCCCCTCAGCCCTCTCCCCTCAGCCGTTTCCCCTCAGCCCTCTCCCCTCAGCCGTTTCCCCTCAGCTCTCTCCCCTCAACCCTCTCCCCTCAACCCTCTCCCCTCAGCCCTTTCCCCTCAGCCCTCTCCCCTCAGCACTCTCACCTCAGCCCTCTCCCCTCAGCCCTCTCCCCTCAGCCCTCTCCCCTCAGCCCTCTCCCCTCAGCCCTTTCCCCTCAGCCCTCTCCCCTCAGCCCTCTCCCCTCAGCCCTCTCCCCTCAGCCCTCTCCCCTCAGCCGTTTCCCCTCAGCCGTTTCCCCTCAGCCCTCTCCCCTCAGCCCTCTCCCCTCAGCACTCTCACCTCAGCCCTCTCCCCTCAGCCCTCTCCCCTCAGCACTCTCCCCTCAGCCCTCTCCCCTCAGCCCTCTCCCCTCAGCCCTCTCCCCTCAGCACTCTCCCCTCAGCCCTCTCCCCTCAGCCCTCTCCCCTCAGACCTCTCCCCTCAGCCCTCTCCCCTCAGCACTCTCCCCTCAGCACTGTCCCCTCAGCCCTCTCCCCTCAGCCCTCTCCCCTCAGCACTCTCCCCTCAGCCCTCTCCCCTCAGCACACTCCCCTCAGACCTCTCCCCTCAGCACTCTCCCCTCAGCCCTCTCCCCTCAGCCCTCTCCCCTCTGCACTCTCCCCTCAGCCCTCTCCCCTCAGCCCTCTCCCCTCTGCACTCTCCCCTCAGCCCTCTCCCCTCAGCCCTCTCCCTCAGCCGTTTCCCCTCAGCACTCTCCCCTCAGCCCTCTTCCCTCAGCACTCTCCCCTCAGCCCTCTCCCCTCAGCCCTCTCCCCTCAGCCCTCTCCCCTCAGCCCTCTCCCCTCAGCCCTCTCCCCTCAGCCCTCTCCCCTCAGCATTCTCCCCTCAGCCCTCTCCCCTCAGCACTCTCCCCTCAGCCCTCTCCCCTCAGCACTCTCCCCTCAGCCCTCTCCCCTCAGCACTCTCCCCTCAGCCCTCTCCCCTCAGCCCTCTCACCTCAGCCCTCTCCCCTCAGCCCTCTGCCCTCAGCACTCTCCCCTCAGCACTCTCCCCTCAGCACTCTCCCCTCAGCCCTCTCCCTCAGCCGTTTCCCCTCAGCCCTCTCCCCTCAGCACTCTCCCCTCAGCCCTCTCCCCTCAGCACTCTCCCCTCAGCACTCTCCCCTCAGCCCTCTCCCTCAGCCGTTTCCCCTCAGCCCTCTCCCCTCAGCACTCTCCCCTCAGCACTCTCCCCTCAGCACTCTCCCCTCAGCTCTCTCCCCTCAGCACTCTCCCCTCAGCACTCTCCCCTCAGCCCTCTCCCCTCAGCACTCTCCCCTCAGCACTCTCCCCTCAGCCCTCTCCCTCAGCCCTTTCCCCTCAGCCGTTTCCCCTCAGCACTCTCCCCGCAGCTCTCTCCCCTCAGCCATCTCCTCTCAGCCCTCTCCCCTCAGCCCTCTCCCCTCAGCACTCTCCCCTCAGCACTCTCCCCGCAGCTCTATCCCCTCAGCCATCTCCTCTCAGCCCTCTCCCCTCAGCCCTCTCCCCTCAGCACTCTCCCCTCAGCACTCTCCCCTCAGCCCTCTCCCCTCAGCCCTCTCCTCTCAGCACTCTCCCTCAGCCCTTTCCCCTCAGCCGTTTCCCCTCAGCCCTCTCCCCTCAGCCCTCTCCCCTCAGCCCTCTCTCCTCAGCCGTTTCCCCTCAGCTCTCTCCCCTCAACCCTCTTCCCTCAACCCTCTCCCCTCAGCCCTTTCCCCTCAGCCCTCTCCCCTCAGCACTCTCACCTCAGCCCTCTCCCCTCAGGCCTCTCCCCTCAGCCCTCTCCCCTCAGCCCTCTCCCCTCAGCCCTTTCCCCTCAGCCCCCTCCCCTCAGCCCTCTCCCCTCAGCCCTCTCCCCTCAGCCCTCTCCCCTCAGCCGTTTCCCCTCAGCCGTTTCCCCTCAGCCCTCTCCCCTCAGCCCTCTCCCCTCAGCACTCTCCCTCAGCCGTTTCCCCTCAGCCCTCTCCCCTCTGCCCTCTCCCCTCAGCACTCTCCCTCAGCCGTTTCCCCTCCCCGCAGCTCTCTCCCCTCAGCCATCTCCTCTCAGCCCTCTCCCCTCAGCCCTCTCCCCTCAGCACTTTCCCCTCAGCCCTCTCCCCTCAGCACTCTCCCCTCAGCCCTCTCCCCTCAGCCCTCTCCCCTCAGCCCTTTCCCCTCAGCCCTCTCCCCTCAGCCCTCTCCCCTCTGCACTCTCCCCTCAGCCCTCTCCCCTCAGCCCTCTCCCCTCAGCCCTCTCCCCTCAGCACTCTCCCCTCAGCCCTCTCCCCTCAGACCTCTCCCCTCAGCCCTCTCCCCTCAGCACTCTCCCCTCAGCCCTCTCCCCTCAGCACTCTCCCCTCAGCCCTCTCCCCTCAGCCCTCTCCCCTCAGCCCTCTCCCCTCAGCACTCTCCCCTCAGCCCTCTCCCCTCAGCCCTCTCCCCTCAGACCTCTCCCCTCAGCCCTCTCCCCTCAGCACTCTCCCCTCAGCACTGTCCCCTCAGCCCTCTCCCCTCAGCCCTCTCCCCTCAGCACTCTCCCCTCAGCCCTCTCCCGTCAGCACACTCCCCTCAGACCTCTCCCCTCAGCACTCTCCCCTCAGCCCTCTCCCCTCAGCCCTCTCCCCTCTGCACTCTCCCCTCAGCCCTCTCCCCTCAGCCCTCTCCACTCTGCACTCTCCCCTCAGCCCTCTCCCCTCAGCCCTCTCCCTCAGCCGTTTCCCCTCAGCACTCTCCCCTCAGCCCTCTCCCCTCAGCCCTCTCCCCTCAGCCCTCTCCCCTCATCCCTCTCCCCTCAGCCCTCTCCCCTCAGCCCTCTCCCCTCAGCATTCTCCCCTCAGCCCTCTCCCCTCAGCACTCTCCCCTCAGCCCTCTCCCTCAGCCGTTTCCCCTCAGCCCTCTCCCCTCAGCACTCTCCCCTCAGCCCTCTCCCCTCAGCACTCTCCCCTCAGCACTCTCCCCTCAGCCCTCTCCCCTCAGCACTCTCCCCTCAGCCCTCTCCCCTCAGCCGTTTCCCCTCAGCCCTCTCCCCTCAGCCGTTTCCCCTCAGCTCTCTCCCCTCGACCCTCTCCCCTCAACCCTCTCCCGTCAGCCCTTTCCCCTCAGCCCTCTCCCCTCAGCACTCTCACCTCAGCCCTCTCCCCTCAGCCCTCTCCCCTCAGCCATCTCCCCTCAGCCCTCTCCCCTCAGCCCTTTCCCCTCAGCCCTCTCCCCTCAGCCCTCTCCCCTCAGCCCTCTCCCCTCAGCCCTCTCCCCTCAGCCGTTTCCCCTCAGCCGTTTCCCCTCAGCCCTCTCCCCTCAGCCCTCTCCCCTCAGCACTCTCCCCTCAGCCCTCTCCCCTCAGCACTCTCCCCTCAGCACTCTCCCCTCAGCCCTCTCCCCTCAGACCTCTCCCCTCAGCCCTCTCCCCTCAGCACTCTCACCTCAGCCCTCTCCCCTCAGCCCTCTCCCCTCAGCACTCTCCCCTCAGCCCTCTCCCCTCAGCCCTCTCCCCTCAGCCCTCTCCCCTCAGCACTCTCCCCTCAGCCCTCTCCCCTCAGACCTCTCCCCTCAGCCCTCTCCCCTCAGCACTCTCCCCTCAGCACTGTCCCCTCAACCCTCTCCCCTCAGCCCTCTCCCCTCAGCCCTCTCCCCTCAGCCCTCTCCCCTCAGCCGTTTCCCCTCAGCCGTTTCCCCTCAGCCCTCTCCCCTCAGCACTCTCTCTCAGCCGTTTCCCCTCAGCCCTCTCCCCTCAGCCCTCTCCCCTCAGCACTCTCCCTCAGCCGTTTCCCCTCCCCGCAGCTCTCTCCCTTCAGCCATCTCCTCTCAGCCCTCTCCCCTCAGCCCTCTCCCCTCAGCACTCTCCCCTCAGCCCTCTCCCCTCAGCACTCTCCCCTCAGCCCTCTCCCCTCAGCCCTTTCCCCTCAGCCCTCTCCCCTCAGCCCTCTCCCCTCTGCACTCTCCCCTCAGCCCTCTCCCCTCAGCCCTCTCCCCTCAGCCCTCTCCCCTCAGCACTCTCCCCTCAGCCCTCTCCCCTCAGACCTCTCCCCTCAGCCCTCTCCCCTCAGCACTCTCACCTCAGCCCTCTCCCCTCAGCCCTCTCCCCTCAGCACTCTCCCCTCAGCCCTCTCCCCTCAGCCCTCTCCCCTCAGCCCTCTCCCCTCAGCACTCTCCCCTCAGCCCTCTCCCCTCAGACCTCTCCCCTCAGCCCTCTCCCCTCAGCACTCTCCCCTCAGCACTGTCCCCTCAACCCTCTCCCCTCAGCCCTCTCCCCTCAGCACTCTCCCCTCAGCCCTCTCCCCTCAGCACACTCCCTTCAGACCTCTCCCCTCAGCACTCTCCCCTCAGCCCTCTCCCCTCAGCCCTCTCCCCTCTGCACTCTCCCCTCAGCCCTCTCCCCTCAGCCCTCTCCCCTCTGCACTCTCCCCTCAGCCCTCTCCCCTCAGCCCTCTCCCTCAGCCGTTTCCCCTCAGCACTGTCCCCTCAGCCCTCTTCCCTCAGCACTCTCCACTCAGCCCTCTCCCCTCAGCCCTCTCCCCTCAGCCCTCTCCCCTCAGCCCTCTCCCCTCAGCCCTCTCCCCTCAGCCCTCTCCCCTCAGCCCTCTCCCCTCAGCATTCTCCCCTCAGCCCTCTCCCCTCAGCACTCTCCCCTCAGCCCTCTCCCCTCAGCACTCTCCCCTCAGCCCTCTCCCCTCAGCACTCTCCCCTCAGCCCTCTCCCCTCAGCCCTCTCCCCTCAGCCCTCTCCCCTCAGCCCTCTGCCCTCAGCACTCTCCCCTCAGCACTCTCCCCTCAGCACTCTCCCCTCAGCCCTCTCCCTCAGCCGTTTCCCCTCAGCCCTCTCCCCTCAGCACTCTCCCCTCAGCCCTCTCCCCTCAGCACTCTCCCCTCAGCACTCTCCCCTCAGCCCTCTCCCTCAGCCGTTTCCCCTCAGCCCTCTCCCCTCAGCACTCTCCCCTCAGCACTCTCCCCTCAGCACTCTCCCCTCAGCCCTCTCCCCTCAGCCCTCTCCCCTCAGCACTCTCCCCTCAGCACTCTCCCCTCAGCCCTCTCCCCTCAGCACTCTCCACTCAGCCCTCTCCCTCAGCCGTTTCCCCTCAGCCCTCTCCCCTCAGCCCTCTCCCCTCAGCACTCTCCCCTCAGCACTCTCCCCTCAGCCCTCTCCCCTCAGCACTCTCCCCTCAGCACTCTCCCCTCAGCCCTCTCCCCTCAGCAGTCTCCCCTCAGCACTCTCCCCTCAGCCCTCTCCCTTCAGCACTCTCCCCTCAGCACTCTCCCCTCAGCCCTCTCCCCTCAGCCCTCTCCCCTCAGCACTCTCCCCTCAGCCGTTTCCCCTCAGCACTCTCCCCTCAGCACTCTCCCCTCAGCACTCTCCCCTCAGCCCTCTCCCCTCAGCCCTCTCCCCTCAGCACTCTCCCCTCAGCACTCTCCCCTCAGCCCTCTCCCCTCAGCCCTCTCCCCTCAGCCCTCTCCCCTCAGCATTCCCCCCTTAACCCCGTACCGCGACCCTCCAACCCCTCCAGCTGCCTAACCATGAAGGTGTATTGTGTGTCGCAGGGCCACGCGGTAACTGACCCGGAGCACCTGGCAGACACCGACCCTGGTCAGCGCCTGGGCAGCCAGCCCTCAGGGACTCTAGCAGAGATAGTGAGGGCAGCTCCAACAACAGCCCCCCGGCACAGTCCAGTGACGACATGACGACCCAGGACACCAGCACACAGGGGACAGATAGACACGGCACGACGACCCAGGACACCAGCACACAGGGGATAGACAGTCACGACACGACGTCACAGGACACAGGCACACAGGGGACAGACAGTCACGACACAACGACACAGGCACACAGGGGACAGACAGGCACGACACGACGACACAGGACACCAGCACACAGGGGACAGATACAACACGACACGGCGACCCAGGACACCAGCACACAGGGGACAGATAGACACGACACGGCGACCCAGGACACCAGCACACAGGGGACAGATAGACACGACACGGCGACCCAGGACACCAGCACACAGGGGACAGATAGACACGACACGGCGACCCAGGACACCAGCACACAGGGGATAGACAGGCACGACACGGCGACCCAGGAGACCAGCACACAGGGGACAGATAGACACGACACGACGACCCAAGACACCAGCACACAGGGGATAGACAGGCACGACACGACGACACAGGACACAGGCACAAAGGGGACAGACAGACACGACACGGCGACCCAGGACACCAGCACACAGGGGACAGATAGACACGACACGACGACCCAGGACACCAGCACACAGGATATAGACAGGCACGACACGACGACACAGGACACCAGCACACAGTGGGACAGACAGACACGACACGACGACACAGGCACACAGGGGACAGACAGGCACGGCACGACGACACAGGACACAGGCACACAGGGACAGACAGGCATGGCACGATGACACAGGACACAGGCACACAGGGGACAGACAGACACGACAAGACAACACAGGACACCAGCACACAGGGGACAGATAGACACGACACAGCGACCCAGGACACCAGCACACAGGGGACAGATAGACACGACACGACGACCCAGGACATAAGCACACAGGGGATAGACAGGCACGACACGGCGACCTAGGACACCAGCACACAGGGGACAGATAGACACGACACGACGACCCAGGACACCAGCACACAGGGGATAGACAGGCACGACACGGCGACCCAGGACACCAGCACACAGGGGACAGACAGACACGACACGACACGGCGACCCAGGACACAGGCACACAGGGGACAGGCAGACACGACACGGCGACCCAGGACACCAGCACACAGGGGACAGATAGACACGGCACGACGACCCAGGACACCAGCACACAGGGGATAGACAGGCACGACACAGGACACCAGCACACAGGGGACAGACAGACACTACACGACGATACAGGCACACAGGGGACAGACAGGCACGGCACGACGACACAGGACACAGGCACACAGGGACAGACAGGCATGGCACGATGACACAGGACACAGACACACAGGGACAGACAGGCATGGCACGACGACACAGGCACACAGGGACAGACAGGCATGGCACGACGACACAGGACACAGGCACACAGGGACAGACAGGCATGGCACGACGACACAGGACACAGGCACACAGGGACAGACAGGCATGGCACGACGACACAGGACACAGGCACTCAGGGACAGACAGGCATGGCACGACGACACAGGACACAGGGGACAGACAGGCACGGCACAACGACACAGGACACAGGCACACAGGGGACAGACAGACACGGCACGACGACACAGGACACAGGCACACAGGGACAGACAGACACGACATGACGACACAGGCACACAGGGGACAGACAGGCACGGCACAACGACACAGGACACAGGCACACAGGGGACAGACAGGCACGGCACGACGACACAGGACACAGGCACACAGGGACAGACAGACACGACACGATGACACAGGCACACAGGGGACAGACAGGCACGGCACAACGACACAGGACACAGGCACACAGGGGACAGGCAGGCACGACACGACGACACAGGGCACAGGCACACAGGGACAGACAGGCATGGCACGACGACACAGGCACACAGGGACAGACAGGCATGGCACGACGACACAGGGCACAGGCACACAGGGACAGACAGGCATGGCACGACGTGACAGGACACACTGGGGACAGATAGGCACGGCATGACGACACAGGCACACAGGGGACAGACAGGCATGGCACGACGACACTGGACACAGGCACACAGGGACAGACAGGCATGGCACGACGACACAGGCACACAGGACAGACAGGCACGGCACGACAACACAGGCACACGGGACAGACAGACACGGCACGACAACACAGGCACACGGGACAGACATCACGACACGACGACACAGGGCACCAGCACACAGGGGACAGACAGGCACGGCACGACGACACTGGACACAGGCACACAGGGACAGACAGGCATGGCACGACGACACAGGCACACAGGACAGACAGGCACGGCACGACAACACAGGCACACGGGACAGACAGACACGGCACGACAACACAGGCACACGGGACAGACAGACACGACACGACGACACAGGACACAGGCACACAGGGGACAGACATCACGACACGACGACCCAGGACACCAGCACACAGGGGACAGACAGGCACGACACAACGACACAGGCACACAGGGGACAGACATCACGACACGACGACACAGGCACACAGGACAGACAGGCATGGCACGACGACACAGGCACACAGGACAAACAGGCACGGCATGACAACACAGGCACCCGGGACAGACAGACACGACACGACGACACAGGGGACAGATATCACGACATGACGACACAGGACACAAGCACACAGAGGACAGACAGGCACGACACAACGACACAGGCACACAGGACAGACAGGCACGGCACAACAACACAGGCGCACGGGACAGACAGACACGACACGACGACACAGCACACAAACACACGTCCATCCCCCATGTCCCATGCATCTGCTTCCCCCTCGCCATCCCCCTCATCTGGAGAAGAGTTCCCCTCATCCTGACCGTCCTCCTCCTCCTCCAGCACATCACCCCTCTGCTGGGCTATGTTGTGCAGGACGCAGCAGACCACAATGATGCGGCCGACCCTCTCCGATGGGTACTGGAGGGCCCCTCCAGAGCGGTCCAGGCACCTGAAGCGCATCTTCAGCAGCCCAAAGCACCTCTCGACCACACTCCTGGTCGCTGCATGGGCATCATTGTAGCGGTTCTCCGCATCAGTCTGTGGCCTCCGTATAGGCGTCATCAGCCACGACCGCAACGGATAACCCCTGTCGCCCAGCAACCAGCCCTACAGCCTGGGGGAGTGTCCCTCGAACATGGTGGGGATGAACGATTGGGCCAGTATAAAGGAGTCATGCACACTGCCACGGTACCTGGCGCAGACGGGCAGGATCGTCATCCTGTGGTCACAGACCACCTGCACGTTCATTGAGTACATTCCCTTCCTGTTCAGGCACATAGCCCTTTCCTCTGACGTGGGCCGCATGGCGATGTGCACTCCATCGATCGCCCCCTGCACCACGGGTATCCGGGCAACAGCGGCGATACCCCCTGCGCGGGCATCCTGGTGGGCACGGTCCACAGAGAACTGTACGTACCGGTCCGCGTTGCCGTACAGTGCGTCGGTGACGGCCCGGATGCATCTGTGCACCGATGGCTGGGAGATGCCGGACAGGTCCCCACTCGGCGACTGGAACGACCCCGTCGCAAAGAAGTTGAGGGCGACCGTCACCCTGACGGCCACTGGGAGGATATGTCCACCCCCGGTCCCACGCCATGCCAGGTGTGCCATCAGTTGGCAGATGTGGACGGCGGTCTCGCGGCTCATCCGGAGTCTCCTCCTGCACGCGCTGTCCGGGAGGTCCTCGAAGGACATGCGGGGCCGGTACACACGTTGTCGCATCGGACGCCTCCGTGGCTGTGGCACCGTCTGCTCCTCCTCCTCGTTATCCCCGTGCTGTGGCTCCCGCACGGCGTGGTGCTCCTCCTGAGCCTCTCGGGTGTGTGGCCCTGCGGCCTGGGCACAGTTGCATGTGCCCCACTGCAGCCCGCTGCTCTACAGCAGGCTCCGCCACCCCCCCCGTCACTCCGTGCTCCAGCTCCCACTGGGCCTCATGCAGGGCAGCAGCCCCGCCACGGCGGCCAACAACGCTGGGAGATGGCTAAACATTGTACTATCTGTAGGGGGTGGGTGTAGACAGGGTTTCAGCTATACCCTCCCTCCACAACCAGGTGCCATGGGCTACATGGCCGGCCCGGTTGCCAGCACGCGCCCCACCCCTGCCCCCTCAGTGCCCTGAGACTTGCCGGACGTCCCCCCCTGCCAGGGCCACCGTCTGGTGGCACTGCCCTCACCGGGGGGCTGCCGTGTGTGCCGCCCTGGACCTACCCGCTGGTGGGTGCCGCCAGTTTGGTGGGGGGCACATGTCAGGACGGCCGGGCCGCCTGCGCCGCGACAGCGAAGGGGTTGACCGTGTGCCCGCCATCATGGGGTCCGGCCGTTGGATCCGCCCTGCCATGGCGGGCCGTGGCCGCCCACAGCGTTTTTCGCCCCCACCGCTCCTTCCCCACCCCCACCCCCGGATGTGTGGGACCACCCCCACCCCAACCCCACCCCCACCCCCAACCCCCGGGCGTGTGGGCCCCCCCCCACCCCTGGGCCCCCCCACCCCACCCCCACCCGCGGATGTGTGGGACCACCCCCACCCCAACCCCACCCCCACCCCCAACCCCCGGGCGTGTGGGCCCCCCCCCACCCCTGGGCCCCCCCCACCCCCACCCCCACCTCCACCCCCGGCAGCCTCCCCCACACTGCCCGCAGACACGACCCTGCCGCTCCCCCTCCCGGTCTCCCCACCCCCAACCACCCCCCCACCCCCGCCCGGGTCCTCCCCACACCATCACCCACCTCCTCCCGCAGCGTCAGCCAGCACGACCGGCTGACGCTGCTTTAGACCCTGTGAGAACGGCGCCGGTGTGACATCCGGTCACGCTGGCGGGACGTCGGCCCAGCCGGCCCGGAGAATCCCCGCTCCATCGGAGAATCGCCGCTATGGCCGTTTTCGCCGATTCTCCGTGCGGCCGGGTGCCATGCACGGGCGCCCGTTTTGGCACGCATTGAATAATGGCGTCCCGGCGTCGGAGCGGCACCGCGCGATTCGCGCGGCTCCGCAGCGATTCTCGGACCCAGCGGGAGGTCAGAGAATCCCGCCCACGGTATTTAAAAATGGGGACGGGGTGCCGGGGTCAGGGCAGCCGGACACGGACCGCCTGTAGCCATGTAAAATGGCACCTGCAAAAGACCATGGGAATTGTGGTCAATTTGGGACACAGACAGGTACACAGCCTCTGTGTATTGTGCAAAGAAACCAGACTTGGCTGAAACTTGCATCCGTTGAGAATCAAATACCATTTTCCCCAAGACAGTAGCATTCGCATTAAGGACCATCAACGAAAGCAGACTAACCGGTGCCACCCCTCTTATTTGGAAAGGCCTACGTGCCTGGGACAATGATAGCTCGGACCCGCCCAGCTATCGAGGTATCCGCCCGCTAATTGGCTGAGATCGATGAGGGTGATCGAAAACCCTATCGATCCATTGGACCTGGAGTAAGGACCGCCCAAAAGGGCGCGAAAGAGACGAAGGATAAAAAGCCCTGCGCACTAGAGATTGGCCTCTTTTGGGACCGGCCTGTGTGCGACCAATTGCAGCACATCAGCCAGCCCAGCTCAAGGACCCGCGATTGCTACCTGAAGGACGAGCCCAGCCGAGACGAACGTGAAGACTTGCAAGCGACCACGTGGACCCGGATAAAGGCCTTATCTCGCACAGTGCCGGTCACTCGAAGTTAAGTAAAGGTCATCTTAGTTAGGTATAGTTTAGTACGGAGCCCGCGTGTATTATTGCAGAGAGACACAAGTCTCTCCAGGCCACTCCCATGGGAACCCTCAGACCCTAAGTGACCCATCAATGGGATAGGCGTGGCCATGCGCACCCAGTGGCCAACCAGGTGCTGGCCCTCCTCAGCTCACTGATCAGAAACGCAGCCCCCTGCAGGGGAAGCAGGGGAAGAGCAGAGCGCACCCTGGACAGCGGACGCAAGCATTGGGGCCTTTGCCACCCTCCCTGGCACACTGCCCCTCTCAGAGCCGAGGCCCCACCTGTGACACTGACAGCTAGCCTAATCCGCAGGACCACCAGCTGTGTCCAAGCCCTGCCTGTCTACTGCGGCACTGCTCCCATCCATCCTGAGCGCAGTCAGGATGTTACAACCTGTGTGTCGCACACAGGACCGGCAGCACACTATAGCTACAGTCGCATCAGGCCCCCACTGGTGGGAGCAGGACAGGGGCTGCGGAGCGTATCGCCGACATGGGGAGCACCAGCCACCGGTCCCCCTGTCGGCAGGGACGGGTGTTGGGGTTAAACGCTCCCCGGTGGCCAGGCACCAATGGGGCCAGGGGTGCGGTGTGGAAGGCACGGTGCTGGGTGGAATGGCCGGGGTCCACCGTGTAGCCTGTTGGACCTGGTGGTCACTGGGGGAGGGGGGGGGGGGGGTGGTGACGCCGTAGGGATAGCAGTGCCAGGGGCACGGAGGTGGCCACTTACCCAGGCCGCCCTCAAGATGTTGCGCAGCTTCATGCGGCACTGCTGGCCGGTCCTCGCGGTGGGTCCCATGGCGCTCACTGCCTGTGCCACCTCCACCCAGGCCCGGTGACATTGACGGGTGGCAGCCTCCTGCCCACCCCAGGGAACAAGGTGTCCTGCATCTCCACCACGGCTTCCAGCATCATCATGAGCTCTGCATCCGGGAAGCGTGGTGCTGCTCTTCCGGGTGCCATCTTCTTGGCTGGAATGAGAGTGTGTGGGGGGTGGAGTTCTTATCTGCAGCTCCTGCTTGATTAGATCCCGGGGGCCAATCCCGACCCCAGAAAATCCAACGGCAGAGTCACTTGAAATTGCACTAGTTTCACGTGGGAAAAGTGCTGGCCCATCAGCATGTCCTGAATGGCTCCAGGACCGGTGCCCCTATCGGGACTGGGGAACACGCCCAACTCAGTCCCCTTCTTTCAAACGGAGAATCCCACCAAAGAGATAAACTGTTCCCATAACTTCTTCCATTTTAATTTCTTTCCCACTTTCCCCGGGAGGAGGTGGGTGATGGTGTGGGGAGGACCCGGGCGGGGGTGGGGGGGTGGTTGGGGGTGGGGAGACCGGGAGGGGGAGCGGCAGGGTCGTGTCTGCGGGCGGTGTGGGGGAGGCTGCCGGGGGTGGAGGTGGGGGTGGGGGTGGGGGGGTGGTCCCACACATCCGCGGGTGGGGGTGGGGTGGGGGGGCCCAGGGGTGGGGGGGGGCCCACACGCCCGGGGGTTGGGGGTGGGGGTGGGGTTGGGGTGGGGGTGGTCCCAAAATCTCTGTGTATCGCTTTGCATCGATAATGCACTGAGTTTTAGGTCTTTGATGTCCATAGACATTGTGACATCTTGGGAATTTTCTTTGCCTTCAGTCATAGTCTCGACTCTTTTTGTGGGTTTGGGCGAGTTCTTGTTTTTACCCATCTTCGAGGTTTGAGGATTTTGTCTGGCCCAGCACGCCTTTGTTATGTGACTTTCTTGCCACGATTACAACATTTGCTACCTCAACGCCAACATTCCTGTGGAGAATGTCCCACCTGGTAACATGCTTTCATGTTGAGAGATCTTCTTTTCTCAGGATTCAACTTGCTCATTTCGGCACCAGCTCCAATTTGAGAAGCTTCTTTTGCTGTCAACTCCATGGACTCTGCTATTTCAAAAGTAAGTTTGAACCTCTCTGGATTGTCTCACATCTCAATCCACACACAAGCCTGTCCCGCAGCGTATCCTCAAAGTTCGATACAATCTCACAATTCTAGGCTAGTCTCCCTGGCACAGCTGCAAATTTGGGAATATTTTCACCCTTTTCTTGCCCATGTCTGAATCTCTCTGCTATGATTCATGCTTTCCGCAAGAAGTGTTTTTCAACGGTCTTCGCTAATTCGTCATAAGCTATTTTACGAGGCTTTGCAGGATGGACAAGACTTTGGAAGAGGGTGAAAGCTTTCATCCTTTTACACTAAAGGGAGTTGCTGCTTGATTTCAATCGGTACCCTGTTTTCAACAAGGTGCAACTCGAATCTCTCGTCACAGGGACTTCATGTTTCCCCATTCTTATCAAATGGTTCCGTAGCACCAACTTTTCCTGGCATCGCAGTTATCTGTTCTTAAGTTGCAGTACTTTACTTCCCCCTCCCTCCCCCTCTTTCTCTTCCAATTTAATTTGTTTGTTTTTTTGCTGTTTCTTTAAAAAATATATTTTCTTGAATGGGACTGTGGCTTTAAGAATTGAAAAAAACTTTTTGCAAACAGCAGTCTGCTTTAAAATCAAAACATTTCAGTTGTAATTCTGCTTAATCTGCCAAGGTGCGCAGGTGGCACTGCCAGGGTGTCAGGGGCACTGCCAGGGTGGCAGGGGCACTGCCAGGGTGCCTGAGTTGCACTGCCAGGGTGTCAGGGGCACTGCCAGGGTGGCAGAGGCACTGCCAAGGTGCCTGAGTTGCACTGCCAGGGTGGCAGGGGCACTGCCAAGGTGCCTGAATTGCACTGTCAGGGTGCCAGGGGCACAGCCAAGGTGCCAGTCTGGCAGTGCCAGGTTACCAGGTTGGCACTGCCAGGGATTGTGTCTCCAAGTGCGCCCGGGTCTCATTTTATAAATTTCCGGGTGCTTCCAATCCCTTTTACAATTAACGTGCACTCTTTGCAAGGCTAAAATCCCTGTTCCCGGTGGCCAGTTTTACCGCGCGTTTATGGATGATGGAATTGTCTCCTAAAATTCGATCTTCGCCTCGAGGTCCGGGTTTGAGTTGTTTTTTTTAATCTGGCTATTTTACTGGAAAAACAAACCCGTCACCAGCTTTGTCTTTCGTACTGTTCTGCCCCCAAGTCCCAAACCCTGGCACTCACTGCCTATCTTGTCGCAGCATTCTCCTCTTTTAAAACACTCCTTAAAACTAACCTCTTTGATCGTGCTTTGGGACCTCATAGAATCATAGAATCATAGAAGTTTACAGCATGGAAACAGGCCCTTCGGCCCAACCAGTCCATGCCGCCCAGTTTTTACCATTAAGCTAGTCCCAGTTGCCCGCACTTGGCCCATAACCCTCGATACCCATCTTACCCATGTAACTATCTAAATGCTTTTTAAAAGACACAATTGTCCCCGCCTCGACTACTACCTCTGGCAGCCCATTCCAGACACTCACTACCCTCTGAGTGAAGAAATTGCCCCTCTGGGCCCTTCTGAATCTCTCCCCTCTCACCTTAAACCTATGCCCTCTAGTTTTAGACTCCCCTACCTTTGGGAAAAGATGTTGACTATCTACCTTATCTATGCCCCTCATTATTTTATAGACCTCTATAAGATCACCCCTAAGCCTCCTACGCTCCAGGGAAAAAAGTCCCAGTCTATCCAGCCTCTCCTTATAACTCAAACCATCAAGTCCCGGCAACATCCTAGTAAATCTTTTCTGCACTCTTTCCAGTTTAATAATATCCTTTCTATAATAGGGTGACCAGAACTGCACACAGTATTCCAAGTGTGGCCGTACCAATGTCATGTACAACTTCAACAAGACGTCCCAACTCCTGTATTCAATGTTCTGACCAATGAAACCAAGCATGCCGAATGCCTTCTTCACCACCCTGTCCACCTGCGACTCCACCTTCAAGGAGCTATGAACCTGTACTCCTAGATCTCTTTGTTCTATAACTCTCCCCAACGTCATACCATTAACTGAGTAGGTCCTGGCCTGATTCGATCTGCCAAAATGCATCACCTCACATTTATCTAAATTAAACTCCATCTGCCATTCGTCGGCCCACTGGCCTAATTGATCAAGATCCCGTTGCAATCCTAGATAACCTTCTTCACTATCCACTGTGCCACCAATCTTGGTGTCATCTGCAAACTTACTAACCATGCCTCCTAAATTCTCATCCAAATCATTAATATAAATCACAAATAACAGTGGACCCAGCACCGATCCCTGAGGCACACCACTGGTCACAGGCCTCCAGTTTGAAAAACAACCCTCTACATCCACCCTCTGCCTTCTGTCGTCCAGCCAATTTTGAATCCAATTGGCAACCTCACCCTGGATCCCGTGAGCTTTAACCTTCTGCAACAACCTACCATGCGGTACCTTGTCAAAGGCTTTGCTAAAGTCCATGTAGACAACGTCTACTGCACTTCCCTCATCTACCTTCTTGGTCACCCCCTCAAAAAACTCAATCAAATTTGTGAGACATGATTTTCCACGCACAAAGCCATGCTGACTGCCCCGAATCAGTCCTTGCCTCTCTAAATGCTTGTAGAGCCTGTCTCTCAGAATACCTTCTAGCAACTTACCTACTACAGACGTTAGGCTCACCGGTCTGTAGTTCCCAGGCTTTTCCCTGCTGCCCTTCTTAAACAAGGGCACAACATTCACCACTCTCCAATCTTCAGGCACCTCACCTGTGGCTGGCGATGATTCAGATATCTCTGTTAGGGGACCCGCAATTTCCTCCCTAGCCTCCCACAACATCCTGGGATACATTTCATCAGGTCCCGGGGATTTATCTACCTTGATGCGCTTTAAGACTTCCAGCACCTCCTCCTCTGTATATGCACACTTCTCAAGACATCACTATTTATTTCCCTTAGTTTCGTAACATCCATGCCTTTCTCCACCGTGAATACCGATGAGAAATATTCATTCAGGATCTCACCCAACTCTTGTGGCTCTGCACATGGATGTCCTTGATGATTCTTAAGAGGCCCTACTCTGTCCCTAGTTACTCTTTTCCCCTTTATGTATCTGTAGAATCTCTTTGGATTCTGCCTTGCATTATTTGCCAAAGCAATTTCATGTCCCTTTTTTGCCCTCCTGATTTCCCTCTTAAATCTATTTCGACAATCTCTATACTCTTCAAGGGATCCACTTGATCCCAGTTGCTATGTACGTCATATGCCTCCTTCTTCTTTTTGACCAGAGTCTCAATATCTCGAGTCATCCAGGGTTCCCTACTTCTACCAGCCTTGCCCTTCACTCTAAAGGGAATGTGCTTACCCTGCACCCTGGTTAACACATTTTTAAAAGCCTCCCATTTACCAGCCGTCCCTTTGCCTGCCAACAGTTTCCCCCAATCTACCTCTGCAAGTTCCTGTCTGATACCATCAAAATTGGCCTTGCCCCAATTAAGAATTTTGACACTTGGGCCAGACCTATCATTCTCCATAGCTATCTTAAAACTAATGGAGTTATGGTCACTTGTCCCAAAGTGATCCCTCACTAGCACTTCTGTCACTTGCCCTTCCTTATTTCCCAAGACGAGGTCAAGTTTTGCCCCCTCTCTAGTCGGTCCATCCACATACTGAATGAGAAATTCCTCCTGAATACACTCAACAAATTTCCCTCCATCCAAGCCCCTAATGCTATGGCTGTCCCAGTCAATGTTGGGAAAGTTAAAGTCCCCTACTACTACCACCCTATTATTCTTGCAGCTATCTGTAATCTCCTTACATATTTGCTCCTCAATTTCCCGCTGACTATTTGGGGGCCTGTAGTACAGTCCTACCAAGGTGATCTCTCCCTTCTTATTTTTCAGTTCCACCCATATAGACTCAGTGGGCGAACCCTCGGATATATCCCCTCTAAGTACTGCCGTGATGTTCTCCCTAATCAAAAACGCCACTCCCCCTCCTCTCTTACCTCCTGTTCTATCCTTTCTATAGCATCTGTACCCCAGAACATTGAGCTGCCAGTCCTGCCCCTCCCTTAGCCATGTTTCAGTCATAGCTATAATATCCCAGTCCCATGTGCCCGTCCATGCCCTGAGTTCATCCGCTTTGCCCGTCAGGCCCCTTGCATTGAAATAAATGCAGTTTAATGTAGATCTTCCTTGCTCTCATGTCCTGATATTTCTTTAATCTGCTTAGTGTCAAATTTTGATGGCTAAAGCTCCTGCAAAGAGCAATTCACTGTGTTTAGGGTGTTATTTAAATGCAAGTTCATGTTCCTTGTGACTTAATCCGAATCTGGAGATCCCGCGATTGCTATTGTAATTCATCAGCGTAGCCAATTAATTATTAATGCAAGTGCACAAGGAAACATTGCATCTCTTTAATGATCTCAATTATGGTTTTGATTTATGCTCCCAATCAAACCTCCGAATCTAAAACTTCAATTCAAAAAATGGATAAGACTAAATATGATTACAATTCAAATCTAATTAAAACAAGGCAGGTACCTTCCTGAGTTTGCACTCCTGCCCACTTCCAATTTTCTGTTGAGTGTTGCTGGTAGTCAGGGTGACGATACATGATGTGCAAAGGTGGAAAGTCACCCTCAGAATGTCTGCCAAAGACTTAATAATGCACAGTTTTCAGGTCCAGGCTGAAACTGAGATTATGCTTATTCCAAAGATTAAAATAGAACTGCCACATCACTAAAGAGACAGCGATATAAATGGGGCCATCACACCACATGGAGCAGGGGACAGATAACGACTGCAGAGAAGAACGTTGCCATTTGCCATTAGCTGTACCTGTGTAAGATGGAAGACAAATAATGCTGACTGCCCTGTCACCAGTACGGCCTACTGTTTTCGCAAATATTGCCCTGTCTGCTGCGATGCGCTCTCGCATTTTCAGTTGACAGTACATACGTGCCTCTCAATATTTTCAATTTATGGACACGCACAGGAAAAGTAAAAATATGAAAGCTCAGGATGAATGATAGGATTGTTTTACTGTACAAAAGCAGATTGTTGTTAAAGTATGCAGGAAAGGTACAACAAAATTTTGTTTAACCTTCCAACGCAGTGGGCCTGCATGAAGTTGTCTCTCTGGCGCTCTGTCTCTCTCTTTAAGTGTGAGATCACAAGCTTAGGTTAAAGTCTGACAATCCCACACCTGGTACCCAAGAGAGACATGATGGTAAAGAGGAGAGACTTCTGCTGACAGCTGAGCCTCTGAAGAGATTAGGTTTGGAAAGGAAAGCACAGAGGAAAGAGTCAAGGTAACCATTTGAGGATTCCGCAGCATCTCTCCGCCAGGCACGGCCAGGAGTGTTCCCAATTTATTCAAAGAGCATTGTCAATTTTTTAAAAACACGAGAGCTGGGGATGCCAGGCAGCACAATGCATGAGAACTCAGTAAGCTTTGCGCAGGTGAGGGAGACACATCCTGAGTGAGTGAGACACATCCAGAGTGGGAATTGGAACTTGGTAATTTGGTGCAGTGAGGTAATCAGGAAAGGTAGGTTGTAAATCTAATTTTGATGTTTTTCAGTTAAAAGTGGAGTGTGTAGCTTAGTGTCTGATTGGCTGAAGCTGCCCCCACCCTAATTGCTGAGAGGCAGTTATCTGTCAGTCACCTGAAGCCTGCTTAGTGGCACAAGGGTGTACATTGTAATCTTCTGTTTGAGTCACCCTGGTTAGCTGAGTTCTGTATAAAAGTCAGGCAGAAAGCGGACTCAGTAAGTTTTGCGCAGGTGAAGGAGACACATCCTGTGTGGGAATTGGAACTTGGTAATTTGGTGCAGTGAGGTAATTTGGTGCAGAGTGGGAGAAGGTGCTTTTTCCCGACTGTTTTGTTCTCTTTCTTCTGGCCTGTAACTGTTAATCTGCAGGGAGAGAACCAGAGAGAATTCTGGATAGGTAAGTGATTTTTATTTTTATTACCTTTTCATATTGTGTGTGTGTGTGTGTGTGTGTGTGTGGGGGGGGGGGGGGGGGGGGGGGGGGAGGGGGGGGAATTGTAAGTGACATCAGAGTAAAGCTGTGACCAGATTGGCTGGTTGGGAATCTGTTAAATTTGAAAAAATAATAATATTGCAAACAAAAATCTAATTGATTAACTAGATAGTGGAGTAACTAAACCTGAGGGCAGAGATCGGTATTTAGCATTTAAATTTACAGTAAAAACCATCTAGCGTCAGGGCCATATAGTTAATTGTAACTCAATCTACCAATAATTCAAGTGTTTATTTTAAATTAATTAATAAGTGCTTAAATGTCACTCAGCGGGGTGCAGTGCTCCCACTGTGAGATGTGGCAGATCTGTGATGCTTCCAGCGTTCCGGTCGACTACATCTGCAGCAAGTGTAATCAATGGTAGCTCCTCACAGACCGTGTGGTTCGGTTGGAGCAGCAATTGGATGCACTTAGGAACATGCAGGCAGCGGAAAGCGTCATAGATAGCCATTATAGAGATGTGGTCACACTGAAGGTGCAGGCAGAGAGATGGGTGACCACCAGAAGAGGCAGGCAGTCAGTGCAGAAATCCCCTGTGGTTGTCCCCCTCTTGAACAGGTATACCGCTTTGGATACTGTTGGGGGGAATAGCCTATCATGGGAAAACAGCAGCAGCCAGAGCAGTGGCACCACGGCTGGCTCTGATGTTCAGCAGGGAGGGTCAAAGCGCAGAAGAGCAATTGTCAAAGGGGACTCAATAATCAGGGGCACAGATAGGCGCTTGTGTGGACATGAAAGAGACTCCAGGATGGTGTGTTGCCTCCCTGGTGCCAGGGTCCAGGATGTCTCCGAACGGATAGTGGGCATCCTGAAGGGGGAGGGAAAACAGGCAGAGGTCGTTGTACATATTGGTACTAATGACATAGGCAGGAAGGGGCATGAGGTCCTGCAATAGGAGTTCAGGGAGCTAGGCATAAAGTTAAAAGACAGGACCTCTAGGGTTGTAAACACGGGATCACTCCCTGTGCCACGAGCCAGTGAGGCTAGAAATAGGAAGATAGAGCAGCTAAACACGTGGCTGAACAACTGGTGTAGGAGGGAAGGTTTCCATTATCTGGACCACTGGGAGCTCTTCCGGGGCAGGTGTGACATGTATAAGAAGGACGGGTTGCATCTAAAGGAGAGGCATAAATATCCTGGCCGCGAGGTTTGCTCCTGTCACACGGGAGGGTTTAAACTAGTATGGCAGGGGGGTGGGTACCGGAGCAATAGGTCAGAAGGTGAAAACATTGAGGGAGAACTAGGAAATAGGGCCAGTATGGCTCTGAGGAAGAGCAGACAGGGAGATGTTGCTGAAAACAGTGGGACTGGTGGCCTGAAGTGCATATGTTTTAATGCAAGAAGTATAACAGGTAAGGCAGATGAACTTAGAGCTTGGATTAGTACTTGGAACTATGATGTCGTTGCCATTACGGAAACCTGGTTGAGGGAAGGACAGGATTGGCAGTTAAACATTCCAGGATTTAGATGCTTCTGGGGGGATAGAGGGGGATGTAAAAGGGGTGGAGGAGTTGCGCTACTGGTTAGGGAGAATATCACAGCTGTACTGAGGGAGGACACCTCAGAGGGCAGCGAGGCTATATGGGTAGAGATCAGGAGGGTGCAGTCACAATGTTGGGGGTTTACTACAGGCCACCTAACAGCCAACAGGAGATAGAGGAGCAGATAGGAAGACAGATTTTGGAAAGGAGTAAAAGCAACAGGGTTGTTGTGATGGGAGACTTTAACTTCCCCAATATTGACTGGGACTCACTTAGTGCTAGGGGCTTGGATGGGGCATAGTTTGTAAGGAGCACCCAGGAGGGCTTCTTGAGATGGAGGGCTTCTTGAGCCAATGTGTGGAAGGTCCAACTAAGGAGGGGCTATGCTGGACCTGGTATTGGGGAATTAGCCCGGCCAGGTGGTAGAGGTTTCAGTAGGGGAGCATTTCGGAAAAAGTGACCACAATTCAGTAAGTTTTAAAGTGCTGGTGGACGAGGATAAGAGTGGTCCTAGGGTGAATGTGCTAAATTGGGGGAAGGCTAATTATAACAATATTAGGCAGGAACTGAAGAACCTAGATTGGGGGCGGATGTTTGAGGATAAATCAACATCTGACATGTGGGAGGCTTTCAAATGTCAGTTGAAAGGAATTCAGGACCGGCATGTTCCTGTGAGGAAGAAGGATAAATATGGCAAATTTCGGGATCCTTGGGTAACGAGAAATATTGTCGGCCTCGTCAAAAAGAAAAAGGAGGCATTTGTCAGTACAAGAAGGCTGAGAACAGACAAAGCCTGTGTGGAAGAAAAGGAAAGTAGGAAGGAACTTGAGCAAGGAGTCAGGAGGGCTAGAAGGGGTCACGAAAAGTCATTGGCAAATAGGGTTAAGGAAAATCCTAAGGCTTTTTACATGTACATAAAAAGCAAGAGGGTAGACAGGGAAAGGGTTGGCCCACTGAAGGACAGGCGAGGGAATCTATGTGTGGAGCCAGAAGAAATGGGCGAGGTACTAAATGAATACATTGCATCAGTGTGGTAGTATGCATTAGGGGTCATGTGGGACTGTGAAGCCGTGATGTCATTGGCTGACAGATCCCGGGTCCTGGTTGGACGTTGACCTCTAGCTCCGCCCTGAAGGCAGAGTATAAGTACCAGGAGTCCTCCCCCGCAGGCAGTCTACTACTGAACTGCGGGGGAACAGTCACGCTTAATAAAGCCTCATCGACTTCACTCTATTCGTCTCTCGGAGTCTTTGTGCGCTACAATTTATTAAGCGTGACTAAAGGACTATGGAGCTCAGGATCATCCCGGAATGCCTGAGGATCAGCCCCCACGCAGTGAACGCAGCAGCAGCTTTCAAGCACTGGCAGACTTGTTTCGAGGCCTACCTCAGAACAGCCACCGGCCGGGTCACAGAAGACCAAAAACTACAGGTCCTGCACTCGAGGTTAAGCACGGAGATTTTCTCCCTCATCGAAGACGCAGAGGATTTCCAGACGGCGTTTGCAGCACTAAAAAGTCTCTATGTTCGCCCAGTAAACCAGATCTACGCTCGCTATCAACTCGCAACGAGACGGCAAAGTCCCGGAGAATCGATAGATGAATTTTCCGCCGCGCTACTAATTTTGGGACGGGCCTGCAGCTGCCCGCCGGTGAACGCAAATGAACACACGGACATGTTAATGCGCGATGCTTTTGTGGCAGGTATGAACTCCTCCCAAATCCGCCAAAGACTTCTAGAAAAAGAGTCGCTAGGACTCTCAGAGGCACGGGCCCTAGCAGCCTCCCTAGACGTGGCCGCGCGAAATACCCGCGCCTACGGCCCCGACCGCGCGGCAGCCCATTGGGCTCCGTACGCACCCGTCGCGACAAACCTACCCCCCCCCCCGGACACCCCACAGGCTTGCGCGGTTCAAACGCCAAGTCGCACCGGGGGAGCCCGCTGCTATTTCTGCGGCCAGGCGAAACACCCCCGGCAGCGCTGCCCGGCCCGCGCAGCGATCTGTAAGAGCTGCGGGAAAAAGGGCCATTTCGCGGCTGTGTGCCGGTCCCGCGAGGTCGCCGCTGTCCCGGGAGAACAGGGAGCCCTGCCCGCCGTTTACGCTCCCCAACCCCCCCAGGGCCCCATGTATGACCCGCCGGCGCTACCACTCTGGGTCCCGACCACCGCTCTCCCCGGAGAACAGGGAGCCCTGCACGCCGTTTACGCTCCCCAACCCCCCACCCCGCGCCCCATGTATGACCCGCCGGCGCTACCATTTTGGGTCCCGGCCACCGCTGCCCCAGAGAAGAGGGAGCCCTGCGCGTTCCTAACGCTCCCCAACCCCCCCAGCGCCCCATGTGCGACCCGCAGGTGCCGCCATTTTGGGTCCCGGCCACCACGAGGGGAGGAAGGGTGCCGTCATCTTGGACCACCCCAGACCTGTGCAACGCATGGGGGCGGCCATTTTGTCCACCCCCTCCGCCATCTTGTGACGCCCCCAGCCATGTGCGATGCATGGGGGCAGCCATCTTGTTCACCCGCGACGCCATCTTGGACGGCAACAACGGACCCCAGTGTCGACGGCTCCACGGGGTTCGAAGAAGATGCTCAACCATTACAACCACGTCTGGCTTCAATGACGTTGGACCAAGCACGGCCCTGGACGCTCCAGACGACGACGACAACGGTGCTGATAAACGGGCACGAGACACCATGCCTGGTCGACTCTGGGAGCACGGAGAGCTTTATCCACCCCGACACGGTAAGACGCTGTTCTTTGACCATCCGTCCCAGCGCACAAAAGATTTCCCTAGCTGCAGGATCCCACTCCGTACAGATCAAAGGCTTCTGCATAGTTACCCTAATGGTGCAAGGGAGGGAGTTCAAAAACTACAGGCTCTACGTCCTTCCCCAACTCTGCGCCCCCACATTACTGGGATTAGACTTCCAGTGCAATCTACAGAGCCTAACCTTCAAATTCGGCGGCCCAATACCCCCACTCACTATCTGCGGCCTTGCAACCCTCAAGGTGCAACCCCCATCCTTGTTTGCAAACCTCACCCCGGATTGCAAACCTGTCGCCACTAGGAGCAGACGGTACAGCGCCCAGGACCGGACCTTCATTCGGTCCGAAGTCCAGCGGCTACTAAAGGAAGGCATAATCCAGGCCAGCAATAGTCCCTGGAGAGAACAGGTGGTAGTAGTAAAGACAGGGGAGAAGCAAAGGATGGTCATAGACTATAGCCAGACCATCAACAGGTACACACAACTAGACGGGTACCCTCTCCCCCGCATATCCGACATGGTCAATCGGATTGCCCAATATAAGGTCTTCTCCACCGTGGACCTCAAGTCCGCCTACCATCAGCTCCCCATCCGCCCAAGTGACCGCAAGTACACAGCCTTCGAGGCAGATGGACGATTATACCATTTCCTAAGGGTCCCATTTGGCGTCACAAACGGGGTCTCGGTCTTCCAATGAGAGATGGACCGAATGGTTGATCAACACGGGTTACGGGCCACGTTCCCGTATCTTGACAATGTAACCATCTGCGGCCACGATCAGCAGGACCACGACGCCAACCTCCAAAAATTCCTCCAGACCGCTAAAGCCTTGAACGTCACGTACAACGAGGACAAGTGCGTTTTTAGCACAAACCGGCTAGCCATCCTGGGCTACGTAGTGCGCAATGGGATAATAGGCCCCGACCCCGAACGTATGCGTGCCCTCATGGAATTTCCCCTCCCGCACTGCTCAAAAGCCCTAAAACGCTGCCTGGGGTTCTTTTCATACTACGCCCAGTGGGTCCCCCAGTACGCCGACAAGGCCCGCCCCCTAATATAGACCACGACCTTCCCTCTGTCGACAGAGGCTTGCCAGGCCTTCAGCCGCATCAAAGCAGATATCGCAAAGGCCACGATGCGCGCCATCGACGAGTCCCTCCCCTTCCAGGTCGAGAGCGACGCCTCCGACGTAGCTCTAGCGGCCACCCTTAACCAAGCGGGCAGACCCGTGGCCTTTTTCTCCCGAACCCTCCACGCTTCAGAAATCCGCCACTCCTCAGTGGAAAAGGAAGCCCAAGCCATAGTGGAAGCGGTGCGACATTGGAGGCATTACCTGGCCGGCAGGAGATTCACTCTCCTCACGGACCAACAGTCGGTAGCCTTCATGTTCGATAATGCACAGCGGGGCAAAATCAAAAACGACAAGATCTTAAGGTGGAGGATCGAGCTCTCCACCTTCAACTACGAGATCTTGTATCGTCCCGGAAAGCTGAACGAGCCGTCCGATGCCCTATCCCGCAGCACATGTGCCAACGCACAAATTAACCGCCTCCAAACCCTCCACGAGGACCTCTGCCACCCGGGGGTCACTCGGTTTTACCACTTTATTAAGTCCCGCAACCTCCCATACTCTTTAGAGGAGGTCCGTACAGTCACAAGGAACTGCCACATCTGCGCAGAGTGCAAACCGCATTTTTTCAGGCCGGATGGTGCGCACCTGATTAAGGCTTCCCGCCCCTTTGAACGCCTTAGTCTGGATTTCAAAGGACCCCTCCACTCCACCGACCGCAGCATATACTTCCTTAATGTGGTGGACGAGTACTCCCGCTTCCCATTCGCCATCCCCTGCTCTGACATGACCGCGGCCACAGTCATTAAAGCCCTGAACACCATATTCACACTGTTCGGTTGCCCCGCATACGTCCACAGCGACAGGGGGTCCTCCTTCATGAGCGACGAGCTGCGCCAGTTCCTGCTCAGCAACGGTATAGTCTCGAGCAGGACGACCAGCTACAACCCCCGCGGGAACGGGCAAGTAGAGAGGGAGAACGGCACGGTCTGGAAGACCGTCCTACTGGCCCTACGGTCCAGGGACCTCCCAGTTTCACGGTGGCAGGAGGTCCTCCCGGACGCCCTCCACTCCATCCGGTCACTACTCTGTACTAGCACTAACCAAACGCCTCATGAGCGCCTCCTTGTCTTCCCCAGGAAGTCCTCCTCTGGAACGTCGCTGCCGACCTGGCTGGCGGCCCCAGGACCCATCTTGCTCCGAAAGCATGTGCGGGCGCACAAGTCGGACCTGTTGGTCGAAAGGGTTCACCTCCTTCACGTGAACCCGCAGTACGCTTACGTGGAGTACCCCGACGGCCGACAGGACACGGTCTCCCTGCGAGATCTGGCGCCCGCCGGCAACACACATACACCTCCGACACCAATCACCCCCTTCCTGCCACCGCCGCACCCCGCGACCGCCCCCTTCCCAGGAGGATCGGTCCTCCTCCCAGGCCCGACCAGGAGTAAAGCCCAAGCTGAAACTGTAAGGCTCCCGGAGACGACAACACCGGAACAAGCACCACCACCACCACCAGGGCCGAGGCGATCGACACGGACGACTAGACCGCCCGACCGACTCGTGGCGTCAATCTAACACTACAATATGTGGACTTTTAACGAGAATATTTTGTCTTTTTTTCCCTGACGATTACTGTAAATAGTTCGAAACAAAAAAAAACCTTGTACATACTGTAATAACATGCAAAGGTTTTCCTCCCAGGACCAGCCTTGTAAACCCTTACCACCATTCGAAGCATCACCCCGCCGGGTTCATTTTTAACAAGGGGTGAATGTGGTAGTATGCATTAGGGGTCATGTGGGACTGTGAAGCCGTGATGTCATTGGCTGACAGATCCCGGGTCCTGGTTGGATGTTGACCTCTAGCTCCGCCCTGAAGGCAGAGTATAAGTACCAGGAGTCCTCCCCCGCAGGCAGTCTACTACTGAACTGCGGGGGAACAGTCACGCTTAATAAAGCCTCATCGACTTCACTCTATTCGTCTCTCGGAGTCTTTGTGCGCTACAATCAGTATTCACCAAAGTGAAGGAATTGGTGGATGTTGAGTCTGGAGAAAGGTATGTAGATAGCCTGGGTCACATTGAGGTCCAAAAGGACGAGGTGTTGGGCTTCTTGAAAAATATTAAAGTTGATAAGTCCCCAGGGCCTGATGGGATCTACCCCAGAATACTGAAGGAGGCTAGAGAGGAAATTGCTGAGGCCTTGACAGAAATCTTTGGATCCTCAGTGGTAGGGAAATTACTGGAGAGAATTCTTCTAGACAGGATCTACTCCGATTTGGAAGCAAATGGATGTATTAGTGAGAGGCAGCACGGTTTTGTGAAGGGGAGGTCGTTTCTCACTAACTTGATAGAGTTTATCGAGGAGCTCACAAAGATGATTGATGTATGTAGGGCAATGGATGTTGTCTATATAGACTTCAGTAAGGCCTTTGACAAGGTCCCTCATGGCAGACTGGTACAAAAGGTGAAGTCACACGGGATCAGGGGTGAGCTGGCAAGATGGATACAGAACTGGTTTGGTCATAGAAGGCAGAGAGTAGCAATGGGAGGGTGCTTTTCTGATTGGAGGGCTGTGACTAGTGGTGTTCCGCAGGGATCAGTGCTGGGACCTTCGTTGTTCGTAGTATATATAAATGATTTGGAGGAAAATGCAACTGAAAAATGAAATGAAATGAAAATCGCTTATTGTCACAAGTAGGCTTCAATGAAGTCACTGTGAAAAGCCCCTAGTCGCCACATTCCGGCATTTTTATTACCCACCCCTAATTAACCTCAAGCAGGTGGTGGTAAGTCACCTTCTTGAACTATTGTATTGTGATGCCGGTTCACTTGCCCTATGAAGGAGGGCATTCCAGGATTTTCACCCAGCTATATTGAAGTCATGGTGATATAGTTCCAGGTTGGGGTGATGTGTTGCTTGGGAAGGGATCTTACAGGTGGTGGTGTTCCAATGCGTTTGCTGCCCTTGTCTGTCTACATAGTGGAGCCAGAGTTTCGGAGCTCCTGAAGGCCCCTTGGTGAGATGCTTGAGGAAGTGCATCTTGTAGCTGGTACACACTGTCACTACTGTGTTCCAGTGGTGGAGGGACTGAATGTTGAAGGTGGTGGATGGGGTGTCGGTCAAGCGGGGCTGCTTTGTCCTGGTTGGTGTTGAGCTTCCTGAGTGTTGTTGGAGCTGCGCACACCCAGGCAAGTGGAGAGTATTCCATCACACTCCTGACTTGTGCCTTGGAGGTAGTGGGCACAGAATCACAGAAAATGCAGCGCAGAAGAGGCCCTTCGGCCCATCGAGTCTGCACTGACGCATGAAAGACCCCTGACCTGCCCACCTAATCTCACTTGCCAGCACTTGGCCCAGAGCCTTGAATGTTACGACGCGCCAAGTGCTCGTCCAGGTATGGATGTCCAGGATGTGAAGCAATTCGCCTCTACCACACTCCCTAATGGCTCATTTAAATATGCTCACCTGGATCGCACCCAGTGAGGGCGTCATCTAGATCACGCTGGGCGGAGTGAGTCTGGTGACTCACGTATGGTTTCACGGCTAGCACGGAGCCCGATTTGGGGCTCTCGCGGGATTCACGAATTGCGCAACCCGGCGGGTGAATTGCACCCTCTATCTTTCTTGCAGGTGATAATCTCAAAGTTTGCGGACAAAACTTGCAAGTATTGTATACTGTGAGCAGGACAGTGTAGCACCTCAAATGACGTAGACAAGTTGGGCAGGTCGGCGGCAGAGGAAGTTCACAGTGGAGAGCTTTTGTCAGAAGAACGTGGAGAGAGAGAATGAAATAAGCGGGGCGACTCTGAAGGGTTTGCACGAGCAGCTGGACCTGGGTGGGCATGTGCACAAGTCAGTCGAGGTGTCTTGAGGAAACAGAAGATAGGAGCAGGAGTAGGCAATTCGGCCCTTTGAACCTTCTCCACCATTCAATATGATCAGGACTGATCCTCTATCTCAACACTATACTCCCACCCTCTCCCCATACCCCTTGACACCTTTAGAGTCCAGTGCAGGGATTTGTTTATACATGAAGGATGGAGAATTTGGTTCCCAGCCATAACTCCACTCAGTGCAGCGGAACTGGAGAATCCCCCTGGCATGAGAGCTGGAGAATTCCGGCCTGCGAATCTATCTCTTTCCTCCTTAAATGTATTCAGTGACTTGGCCTCCGCAGCCACTGTGGTGGAGAATCCCACAGGTTCACCACCCTCTGCGTGAAGAGATTTCTCCTCACCTCAGTCCTAAATGGCCCACCCCGGATAGGGAGACTGTGACCCCTTGTTCTAGAACAGGTGGAGAGCACAGGTAGTAAAACATACAGTATCCTGGGCTTTATGAATAGGGGAATAGAGTACAAGAGCAAGGAGGTTGCGCTGAAACTGCACAGGATACGAGTTAGACCTCAGCTGGAACCGAACTGTGTACTGTTCTGGGCGCCACACTACAGGAAGGATGTGAACTCATTGGCTCGGGTGCAGAAGAGGTTTACAGAAATGGTTCCAGGGATGAGAAACTTCAGTTATGAGGATAGATTGGAGAGGTTGGGACTGTTCTCCTTGCAGAGGAGAAGCTAAGAGGAGATCTGATAGAGGCCAGAGAATCATTCAGTGCCTAATGAGGCCATTCAGCCCATTGAGTCTGCACCAATCATCTGAAAGAGCACCTAACCTAGGCCCACAACCCTGCAACCCCGTAGCCCCACCGAACATTTGGACACAAAGGGGGCAATTTAGCATGGCCAATCTACAGGTCTTTGGACTGCGGGAGGAAACCGGAGCACCCAGAAGAAACCCGCGCAGACACGGGGAGAAAGTGAGAACTCCACACAGACAGTGACCCAAGCCGGGAATCGAACCCTGACACTGTAAGGCAGCAATGCTAACCACTGTGCTACCGTGCTCTGTTCAAAATCATGATGGGGCTGGACAGAGTGGATAGGGAGAAGCTTTGCTCATAAAAGGATCGAGAATGAGAGGCCACAGATTTAAAATGATTCGCAAAAGAAGCAGATGTGACGTGAGAGGAATTTTGTTTGCACACAGCGAGTGGTTCGGGTCTGGAATGCACTGCCTGGTTCCATTGAGACATTCATGAGGACGTTAGATGATTACTTGAATAGAAACAGTGTGCGGGGGGGAAAGCAGGGGAATGGTACTAAGTCATGGTGCTCGTTTGGAGAACCGGTGCTGACACCGATGAGCCGAATGGCCTCCTTCTGCGCCTGTAATTCTGTGATTCTGTGAATGAGGCATTCCAACAGTTGAATTCTGATTTCCAGATAATCAGTGTGTGTTATTGCACGAAGACGGCAGGCACAGGGAACAGAATATGAAAACTGAGCCGGTGTCAAAACCAATCAAGATCTGCAGACAGTCGAAGTCTCTGGGCATAACTATGCTGCGGAACAAGGCTTCGATAGGGCATATCAAAGATATTACCTGCTGGATACCAGCCAGGCTGGGATAACTGTAAGTCTGCTTCAGAAAAAAGAACCAAGTCTGGCATAACATCTTTCAGACAAGGCATGTTTGCCATGGTGGAACATGGCTAAACAACCTGGACAGAGCATAAACACACTGGGACTGAGCAGTGAGAGCAGCAAAAACACCCGTCACACTTTATCAGCTCAACAAACCTGTCCATCCGTTGATGACAGGCTTGGGAGCAGTATGGGCAAAATACTGAAAGCAGCTGATTTGCCTCCTTCTCAATCTAGCTACCCACACAGCTGTAGAGCAAAGGGTTAGAATTACATACTGATGTAAATGATGGGATAAGAATGACATTAGGTACAGATGTCAACGTGATTCCCAAGGATCAGGTCTTGGGATATAAATAGAATAGAATCATAGAATGTACAGTACTAGAAGGAGGCCATTCGGCCCATCGAGTCTGCACCGGCCCTTGGAAAAAGCATCCTACTTAAGCTCACTCATCCACCCTATCCCCGTAACCCAGCAACCACCTGATCCTTAAGTGGCCCCTAATTGGCCATTGGGCAGGAAGGCATTCCATCCCAAGTGGTGCTAGGATTCAATGGCGTTGCAAAGGCAAAAGGCACATCATCTTATAGTTCTAAATAAGTAGTCCCAAGAAAAACTGAAATATCTCCACGTCACTCATACAGTGCGAGAAACTTTGTCGAGCCAGACAGTCAAACAGGTGAAGGGCCACAACCGAAATCTTGGTTGTTTCCAACCAGCCTTGCTCTTATTGAATGGTGGAGCTGGCTTGAGTGCTCAAGTGGCCTACTCCTGCTACGGGCTACAAAGCAAAGCCGAGTTGAATCTCCGGCAACAGGGCACCCCTCCCCGATGAACTCAGTGCATTCTGTACTCGTTTCGAGCAGGAAACCAACAAACCGTTGTCAACTGCCCCAGCACCCCCGGACACATCCATACCCACCATCACAGCTTCCGAAGTCGGATCGGCCCTCTTGAAAATGAACTCTCGGAAAGCAATGGGTCAGAAAGGATGAAGTACCTGGTCGAGTACTCCGATCCTGCGTGGACCAACTGGGGGTATGTTTGCGGACATCTTCAACCTCTCCCTACTCCGCTCCGAGGTTTCCACCTGCTTCAAGAAGACAGCCCTCATACTGGTGCCAAAGAAGAGCCAGGCAACATGCCTCAACAACAACCATCTGGTGGCCTAGATATCTATCATTGTGAAGTGCTTCGAGAGGTTGGTCATGAGAGACATCAACTCCATGCTCCCAGAATGCCTTGATCCACTGCAAATTGCATACCACCACAATCGGTCCACAGCAGACACTATCTCCCGGGCCCTACACTCGTCCCTGGAGCATCTCGACAACAAGGACTGCTACGTCAGACTCCTATTCATTGGCTTCAACACCATAATTCCAGCCAAACTCAACTCCAAAACCTAGGACTTGGCTCTTCTCTCTGCAACTGGATACTTGACTTCCTGACCCATAGACCACAATCAGTAAGGACAAACAGCAACAGCTCCTCCACGATATTCCTCAATATCGGGGCCCCACAAGGCTGCGTACTTAGCCCCCTACTATACTCCCTTTACACACATGACTGTCTGGAAAAATTTGGAGTGGTGTAACGACAGAAATCTCTCCCCAATGTCAGCAAAACTAAGGTGCTGGTCATTGACTTCAGGAAGCGAAGTATCGTACACACCCCTGTCTGCACAATGGTGCCGAGGTGGAGATGGTTAACAGCTTCACATTTCCAGATGTGCACAGCTCCAACAATCTGTCCTGGTCCACCCACCTCGACGCTATGACCAAGAAAGCACAACAGTGCCTATACTTCCTCTGGAAACTAAGGAAATTCAGCATGTCCCCATTGACTCTTACCAATTTTTACAGATGCTCCATAGAAAGCATCCAACCTGGCTGCATCACAGCCTGGTATGGCAACTGCTCAGCCCAAGACTGTAAGAAACTTCAGAGAGTGGTGAACACCGCCCAGTCCATCACGTGAAGCCGCCTCCCATCCATTTACTCTGTCTACACCTCCCGCTGCCTTGGGAAAGTGGGCAGCATAATCAAAGACCCCTCCCACCCGACTTACTCACTCTTCCAACTTCTTTCATCAGGCAGAAAATGCAAAAGTCTGAGAACACGCACGAACAGTTTCAAACAGTTGGATTTGGTTTTGGGTAATGAACCAGGCCAGATGTTGGATTTGGAGGTAGGATTGCACTTTGGGGACAGTGACCACAATTCGGTGACGTTTACGCTAGTGATGGAAAGGGATAAGTATACACTGCAGGGCAAGAGTTATAGCTGGGGGAAGGGCAATTATGATGCCATTAGACGTGACTTGGGGGGGATAGGTTGGAGAAGTAGGCTGCAAGTGTTGGGCACACTGGATAAGTGGAGCTTGTTCAAGGATCAGCTACTGCGTGTTCTTGATAAGTACGTACCGGTCAGGCAGGGAGGAAGGGTTAGAGCGAGGGAACCGTGGTTTACCAAAGAAGTGGAATCTCTTGTTAAGAGGAAGAAGGAGGCCTATGTGAAGATGAGGTGTGAAGTTTCAGTTGGGTCGATGGATAGTTACAAGGTAGCGAGGAAGGATCTAAAGAGAGAGCTAAGACGAGCAAGGAGGGGACATGAGAAGTATTTGGCAGGTAGGATCAAGGAAAACCCAAAAGCTTTCTATAGGTATGTCAGGAATAAGCGAATGACTAGGGTAAGAGTAGGACCAGTCAAGGACAGGGATGGGAAGTTGTGTGTGGAGTCTGAAGAGGTAGGCGAGATACTAAATGAATATTTTTCTTCAGTATTCACTCAGGAAAAAGATAATGTTGTGGAGGAGAATGCTGAGACCCAGGCTATTAGAATAGATGGCATTGAGGTACGTAGGGAAGAGGTGTTGGCAATTCTGGACAGGCTGAAAATAGATAAGTCCCCGGGGCCTGATGGGATTTATCCTAGGATTCTCTGGGAGGCCAGGGAAGAGGTTGCTGGACCTTTGGCTTTGATTTTTATGTCATCATTGGCTACAGGAATAGTGCCAGAGGACTGGAGGATAGCAAATGTGGTCCCGTTGTTCAAAAAGGGGAGCAGAGACAACCCCGGCAACTATAGACCGGTGAGCCTCACGTCTGTAGTGGGTAAAGTCTTGGAGGGGATTATAAGAGACAAGATTTATAATCATCTAGATAGGAATAATATGATCAGGGATAGTCAGCATGGCTTTGTAAAGTGTAGGTCATGCCTCACAAACCTTATCGAGTTCTTTGAGAAGGTGACTGAGCAGGTAGACGAGGGTAGATCAGTTGATGTGGTGTATATGGATTTCAGTAAAGCGTTTCATAAGGTTCCCCACGGTAGGCTATTGCAGAAAATACGGAGGCTGGGGATTGAGGGTGATTTAGAGATATGGATCAGAAATTGGCTAGCTGAAAGAAGACAGAGGGTGGTGGTTGATGGGAAATGTTCAGAATGGAGTTCAGTTACAAGTGGCGTACCACAAGGATCTGTTCTGGGGCCGTTGCTGTTTGTCATTTTTATCAATGACCTAGAGGAAGGCGCAGAAGGGTGGGTGAGTAAATTTGCAGACGACACTAAAGTCGGTGGTGTTGTCGACAGTGAGGAAGGATGTAGCAGGTTACAGAGGGACATAGATAAGCTGCAGAGCTGGGCTGAGAGGTGGAAAATGGAGTTTAATGTAGAGAAGTGTGAGGTGATTCACTTTGGAAGGAATAACAGGAATGCGGAATATTTGGCTAATGGTAAGTTCTTGGAAGTGTGGATGAGCAGAGGGATCTAGGTGTTCATGTACATAGATCCCTGAAAGTTGCCACCCAGGTTGATAGGGTTGTGAAGAAGGCCTATGGAGTGTTGGCCTTTATTGGTAGAGGGATTGAGTTCCGAAGTCAGGAGGTCATGTTGCAGCTGTACAAAACTCTGGTACGGCCGCATTTGGAGTATTGCGTACAGTTCTGGTCACCGCATTATAGGAAGGACGTGGAGGCTTTGGAGCGGGTGCAGAGGCGATTTACCAGGATGTTGCCTGGTATGGAGGGAAAATCTTATGAGGAAAGGCTGATGGACTTGAGGTTGTTTTCGTTGGAGAGAAGAAGGTTAAGAGGAGACTTAATAGAGGCATACAAAATGATCAGGGGGTTAGATAGGGTGGATAGTGAGAGCCTTCTCCCGCGGATGGAAATGGCTGGCACGAGGGGACATAGCTTTAAACTGAGGGGTAATAGATATAGGACAGAGGTCAGAGGTAGGTTCTTTACGCAAAGAGTGGTGAGGCCGTGGAATGCCCTACCGGCAACAGTAGTGAACTCGCCAACATTGAGGGCATTTAAAAGTTTATTGGATGAGCATATGGATGATAATGGCATAGTGTAGGTTAGATGGCTTTTGTTTCGGTGCAACATCGTGGGCCGAAGGGCCTGTACTGCGCTGTATCGTTCTATGTTCTATGTTCTAAAACAGCTGTTTCCCCGCTGTTACGAGACTCCTGAATAACCCTCTTGTGGGGTGAACTGATCTCTCCACGTATCTTCTCTGCTGAATAGCAATTTACTCCGTATGCTTCACCCAATGTCTGCGTCTACGTATTTACATTGTGTATCTATCATATGTCCTATGTCCTTCATGTGTGGAACGACATATCTGGACTTTACGCAGAACAATTCTTTTCACTATACCTCAGTACACGCGACAATAAATCCAAATCCTACTGAGGTGTGGGAAAGAGAACGAAGGTGGGAGGGGGGAGAAATGCAGTGAGCTGGGTGGGAGGGAGCAAATATTCAGTGAACTGACCCAGCTGCCAGCAGAACTAACCCAGCTGCCAGCATTCAATGGTAGCACAGTGGTTAGCAGAATTACTTCACAGCTCCAGTGTCCCAGGTTCGATTCCCGGCTTGGGTCACTGCGGGGTCTGCACGTTCGCCCCGTGTTTGCGTTGGTTTCCTCCGGGTGCTCCAGTGTCCTCCCACAGTCCAAAGACATGCAGGTTAGGTCAATTGGCCACGCTAAATTGCCCTTAGTGTCCAATAAAGGGTTGAGTGGGGTTGCGGGGATGGGGTGGAGGTGTGGGGATGGGGTGGAGGTGTACGGATGGGTTGGAGGTGTGGGCATAGGTGGGGTGCTCTTCCATGGGCCGGTGCAGACCCGATGGGCCAAAAGGCCTTCTTCTGCACTGTAAATTCTATGGTACTATGAATGACCAACCGCAGGCTCTTCATGGTCTTAGGAAATCTCAGTCGTCGAAGAGTTAAGGCAAGGAGAGTGAAGAGAAACAGCTGGACAGGTCGGATGAATGAAAGGCTGAGCTAAAGTTAGTAAAAAATGACACCTGACAGACTTGGTTCTTGTCGCTGTCACTTTGTTGTCTGCGGGTATGTTTATAGGCAGCTGGAACAGCGTGCCTGACATCCTACTCTCCTTGTCCTGATGGCCCCACATCTTGTCATGAAAAAACAAGTCAACTCTTGCATCACAATTTACCTGCAGGAACAGAGACGGACAAAAATAACTTGGCTCCGATTGATAATGCGTTGAAATAATTCACCTCGGAACGCTGAATAATTACCTCAAGCAGTTAGAACCATGGAACCCTTACAGGAAGCCACGCAGCCCATCGAGTCTGCCCCGACCCTCCACAAGAGCACGCCGCCGAGGCCCACATCCCTCGCTCATTCCCCGTAACCTGGCCTTTTTGACACTAAGGGGCAATTTAGCGTGGCCAATCCACCTCACCTGCACATCTTTGACTGTGGGAGGAAACCGGAGCACCCGGAGGAAATTGGCGCAGGCATGGGGAGAACTTGCAAACTCCACCCAGGCGGTCACCCAAGGCTGGAATTGAACCCGGGTCCCTGGTACTGTGAGGCAGCAGTGCTAACCACTGTGCCACCGTGACGCCCTTCTGCTTCAAGGAATTACCTCAGGTTGTGGATCGAGCGTTATACTGCGGTGGATTGACTTTGCATGTGGGATGACTCGAAACATATTCAGTTACTGGCAGCAGAGTTCCTTACTAATTAGAGGACAATATGAGGTGACTCCGCCTTCCTTCAATGACTTGTATCTGTGAGCAAAGCATTTGCTTCAAATTTTGCTTGAACTTAAATTGCTACCACATTAGTTTTTAAAATTGAAGCATTTAAATTACCTCAGAACAAAGTGTAGACATTTGAATTGTCAGTGGCCCAAAATGTTCACCTAGCTTCACCTCTCAAAAAACATTTGCGCTCCCCAAACACTTTGGCAATATTTACACCTCAAACAATAATGTTGAAACTGATTTTTAAAAATTAATTCAAGGCACGTATGTGGGCGTCCAATCCATGTGGTGCAGGTACACCCACTGTGCTGTTAGGGAGGAAGTTCCAGGGTTTTGATCCAGTGACATTGAAGGAAAAGCAATATACTGTCTACCAGATAAATCAAAAAAGAGTGGCTAAGATAAATATTGGTCCTTTTGAGGATGAGAGGGGAGATTTAACAATGGGAGATGAGGAAATGGCTGAGGAACTGAACAGGTTTTTTGGGTCGGTCTTCACAGTGGAAGACACAAATAACATGCCGGTGACTGATGGAAATGAGGCTATGACAGGTGAGGACCTTGAGAGGATTGTTATCACCAAGGAGGTAGTGATGGGCAAGCTAATGGGGCTAAAGGTAGATAAGTCTCCTGGCCCTGATGGGATTGCATCCCAGAGTGCTAAAAGAGATGGCTAGGGAAATTGCAAATGCACTAGTGATAATTTACCAAAATTCACTAGACTCTGGGTGGTCCCGGCGGATTGGAAATTAGCAAACGTGACACCACTGTTTAAAAAAGGAGGTAGGCTGAAAACGGGTAATTATAGGCCAGTTAGCTTAACTTCGGTAGGAGGGAGGATGCTGGAATCTATCATCAAGGAAGAAATAGGGAGGAATCTGGATGGAAATTGTCCCATTGGGCAGGCGCAGCATGGGTTCATAAAGAGCAGGTCGTGCCTAACTAATTTAGTGGAGTTTTTTGAGGACATTACCAGTGCGGTAGATAATGGGGAGCCAATGGATGTGGTATATCTGGATTTCCAGAAAGCTTTTGACAAGGTGCCACACAAAAGGTTGCTGCATCAGATAAAGATGCATGGCATTAAGGGTAAAGTAGTAGCATGGATAGAGGATTGGTTAATTATTAGAAAGCAAAGAGTGGGGATTAAGGGTTTCTCTGGTTGGCAATCAGTAGCTAGTGGTGTCCCTCAGGGATCAATGTTGGGCCCACAATTGGTCACAATTTACATAGATGATTTGGAGTTGGGGACTAAGTGCAATGTGTCCAAGTTTGCAGACGACACTAAAATGAGTGGTAAAGCAAAAAGTGCAGAGGATACCGGAAGTCTGCAGAGGGATTTGGATAGGCTACGTTAATGGGGTAGGGTCTGGCAGATGGAATACAATGTTGACAAATGTGAGGTTATCCATTTTGGTAGGAATAACAGCAAAAGGGATTATTATTTAAATGATAAAATATTAAAACATGCTGCTGTGCAGAGAGACCTGGGTGTGCTCATGCATGAGTCGCAAAAAGTTGGTTTACAGGTGCAACAGGTGATTAAGAAGGCAAATGGAATTTTGTCCTTCATTGCTAGAGGGATGGAGTTTAAGACTAAGGAAGTCATGCTGCAATTGTATAAGTTGTTAGTGAGGCCACACCTGGAGTATTGTGTTCTGTTTTGGTCTCCTTACCTGAGAAAGGACGTACTGGCACTGGAGGGTGTGCAGAGGAGATTCACTAGGTTAATCACAGAGCTGAAGGGGTTGGATTACAAGGAGAGGTTGAGTAGACTGGGACTGTACTCGTTGGAATTTAGAAGGATGCGGGGGGATCTTATAGAAACATATAAAATTATGAAGGGAATAGATAGGATAAATGTGGGGAGGTTGTTTCCACTGGCGGGTGAAAGCAGAACTAGGGGGCATAGCCTCAAAATAAGGGGAATGTCATGTGAGAGTACCCTTTAAGAAATGGGTGTTTAAGAAATGTACCTTTAAGAAATGGAGCTGCTCATGTTACTGGAGTGATGTCAGAGTGTGGGTGGAGCTCAGCTCCACTTCTGTTTTTTTTAGTTTCTGGGTGTGTCTGTGAGCTGCACTGCTGTTGATCTCTGCCATGAAGGACTATCGCTTAATCATTTGGTGAATGCAGAATTATAAATGATTTCAGTATTGAATGTAAACCCTAATGTGCTCCTGTTTAGAGGTTTGTTAAGTTTTGGGATGTTAAAAGAACAGCAGACAGATTACTTAGTGTTGTATTCTTTGGGGGGTGTATTTGATTTACTGGTTGCTAAGATATTCACTGTTTGTTTTAGAAAGGTTAACTTGAGTTCATAGAATAAACATTGTTTTGTTTTTGAAAACCACTGGTCCATTTTCTGCTGTACCACACCTGTAGAGTGAGCCGTGTGCTCCCCAGACCACAATCTATTAAAAGTTGTGGGTCAGGTGAACTCCATGATACACTTTGGGGTTCTCTAAACCCTGGCCCATAACAGGAAGTAGATTTAGGACTGAGCTTTGGAGGAACTTCTTCACCCAAAGGGTTGTGAATCTATGGAATTCCTTGCCCAGTGAAGCAGTTGAGGCTCCTTCATTAAATGTTTTTAAGATAAAGATAGATAGTTTTTTGAAGAATAAAGGGATTAAGGGATTAAGGGAAAGTGGAGCTTAGTCCACAAAAGATCAGCCATGATCTCATTGAATGGTGGAGCATGCTCGAGGGGCCAGATGGCCTACTCCTGCTCCTAGTTCTTATGTTCTTATGTAAGGCTCTGGTCAGGCCCCATTTGGAGTATTGTGAGCAGTTTTGGGCCCCGTATCTAAGGAAGGATGTGCTGGCCTTGGAAAGGGTCCAGAGGAGGTTCACAAGAATGATCCCTGGAATGAAGAGTTTGTCGTGTGAGGAACGGTTGAGGACTCTGGGTCTGTACTCGTTGGAGTTTAGAAGGATGAGGGGGGATCTTATTGAAACTTACAGGATACTGCGAGGCCTGGATAGAGTGGACGTGGAGAGGATGTTTCCACTTGTTGGAAAAACTAGAACCAGAGGACACAATCTCAGACTAAAGGGACGATCCTTTAAAACAGAGATGAGGAGGAATTTCTTCAGCCAGAGGGTGGTGAATCTGTGGAACTCTTTGCCGCAGAAGGCTGTGGAGGCCAAATCACTGAGTGTCTTTAAGGCAGAGATAGATAGGTTCTGCACTAAGAAGGGGATCAGGGGTTATGGGGCGAAGGCAGGAGAATGGGGGTGAGAAAAATTTGCCATTATTGAATGGCGGAGCAGACTCGATGGGCCGAGTGGCCTAATTCTGCTCCTCTGTCTTATGATCTTATGGTCTAAGTGACGGTGAGTGGCTTCGAGGGAAACATCCAGGGTGACCGCAGCAGGACGTGGCAGGGTCAGTCCAGCTCCCCAGCACTCGGAGGACTGCTGGGGAAAAGACATCTGCCAAGTCCAAATTGAATGACAAGCCTCTGGGATGGATCCAGTACGAGATTCTGGGGAAGCTGCAAGAGGGAGATGTGGGGGAGGCCCTCAACAGAGTGGCACATGAGGCAGAAGAGTCCGTCCGCCTGCTCTCTGATGAAGTGGTGCCAACATGTGCACGCATCAAGGTTTCCTAGAGAGGGTGACAGACTCTGTAGAGAACCTGATCCAACAGTACGCCCGGTTTCTGCTGGAGATGCGTGCAGACCTGGACTCCATCGCTGTAACCATGGGTGAGCTTTTGCAGTCGCTACACGAGAGGGAGATGGGGCAGCTCGACCTCCCTCCAGGTGCCACTTCTCCTCAAGGAGACAGGCAGGGACCCTCGGCCACCCAAATGGAGGAGGAGCAGTTGCTGGACACCCCTGGGGCCTCCACAAAGGCCTCCCTGAGGATGTCTGGCCCTTTGGAATCCCTCTTTGTTTGTGACAACTTCAGCTTCATCCTCTGTGACTGCAGAGGGAGCAGCTTCCTCACAGCAGGACAAAGAAAGTCAGAGAGCCCTCCATGCCTCGGGTCTCCAGAGGACGGCTGCCAAGGTTACCGAGGCAATAGGGCAGCTTGGTCAGCACGCGTTCTCCACTCCTGCTGCCGATATCAGGCAAGAGCCTCGAAGACGTGGTCGGGAAGACAAGATTATAAAGTTTTGATTTCGGTGCACCGTGATTGTTAACGTTATGACATCTTTGTAAATCGAGTACATTTGGACTTTAATGAGGCCTGATGTGGTTTATTTGCAATTTGTCATCCTCAAGCATGTGTGCTCCCACTGCACCGACCCCCCCCCCACTCACACCCCCCCCCACTCACTCACCCCCCCCCCCCCAACTCCTCCTCCCCCCCCCCGCAATCACCAACGTCAGAGGGAAGCTAGGTCCATGTTCCCCAGAATCAGGCATTTATAGGGAGGCAAAATATTTCCCAGGGCCCTTGCGAGCCGTGTGCAAGAAGTCTCCCGCACATGCTGAGCTTATGCCCTTCACACACTCATAGAACAAAGAATAATACAGCACAGACACAGGCCCTTCGACCCTACAAGCCTGCGCCGACCATGGTACCTGCCTGAACTAAAACCGCCTGCACTTATGGACTCCGTATCCTTCCATTCCCACCCTATTCATATATTTGGCTAGATGCCCCTTAAACGCCGCTATCGTACCTGCTCCCACCACCTCCCCAGGCAGCACATTCCATATATTTACCATTCTCTGTGTAAAAAAACTTGCCTCACACATCTGTTCTAAACGTTTCCTCACGCACTTTAGACATATGTTCCCTAGCACTTGACTCTCCTACCCTAGGAAAGAGCATCTGACTATCCACTCTGTCCATGCCACTCATAATCTTGTAGACCTCTATCGTCTCTCAACCTCCGTCGTTCCAGTGAGAACAGTCCAAGTTTATCTAACCTCTCCTCATAGCTAATGCCCTCCATATCAGGCAACATCCTAGTAAACTGCTTCATAGAATCATAGAATCATAGAGGTTTACAGCATGGAAACAGGCCCTTCGGCCCAACCAGTCCATGCCGCCCAGTTTTTACCATTAAGCTAGTCCCAGTTGCCCCCACTTGGCCCATAACCCTCTATACCCATCTTACCCATGTAACTATCTAAATGCTTTTTACAAGACACAATTGTCCCCGCCTCTACTACTACCTCTGGCAGCACATTCCAGACACTCACTACCCTCTGAGTGAAGAAATTGCCCCTCTGGGCCCTTCTGAATCTCTCCCCTCTCACCTTAAACCTATGCCCTCTAGTTTTAGACTCCCCTACCTTTGGGAAAAGATGTTGACTATCTACCTTATCTATGCCCCTCATTATTTTATAGACCTCTATAAGATCACCCCTAAGCCTCCTACGCTCCAGGGAAAAAAGTCCCAGTCTATCCAGCCTCTCCTTATAACTCAAACCATCAAGTCCCGGCAACATCCTAGTAAATCTTTTCTGCACTCTTTCCAGTTTAATAATATCCTTTCTATAATAAGGTGACCAGAACTGCACACAGATTTCCAAGTGTGGCCGTACCAATGTCTTGTACAACTTCAACAAGACGTCCCAACTCCTGTATTCAATGTTCTGACCAATGAAACCAAGCATGCCGAATGCCTTCTTCACCACCCTGTCCACCTGCGACTCCACCTTCAAGGAGCTATGAACCTGTACTCCAAGATCTCTTTGTTCTATAACTCTCCCCAACGCCATACCATTAACTGAGTAGGTCCTGGCCTGATTCGATCTGCCAAAATGCATCACCTCACATTTATCTAAATTAAACTCCATCTGCCATTCGTCGGCCCACTGGCCTAATTGATCAAGATCCCGTTGCAATCCTAGATAACCTTCTTCACTATCCACTGTGCCACCAATCTTGGTGTCATCTGCAAACTTACTAACCATGCCTCCTAAATTCTCATCCAAATCATTAATATAAATCACAAATAACAGTGGACCCAGCACCGATCCCTGAGGCACACCACTGGTCACAGGCCTCCAGTTTGAAAAACAACCCTCTACAACCACCCTCTGTCTTCTGTCGTCCAGCCAAATTTGAATCCAATTGGCAACCTCACCCTGGATCCCGTGAGCTTTACCCTTCTGCAACAACCTACCATGCGGTACCTTGTCAAAGGCTTTGCTAAAGTCCATGTAGACAACGTCTACTGCACTGCCCTCATCTACCTTCTTGGTCACCCCCTCAAAAAACTCAATCAAATTTGAGACACATGATTTTCCACGCACAAAGCCATGCTGACTGCCCCGAATCAGTCCTTGCCTCTCTAAATGCTTGTAGATCTTGTCTCTCAGAATACCTTCTAGCAACTTACCTACTACAGACGTTAGGCTCACCGGTCTGTAGTTCCCAGGCTTTTCCCTGCTGCCCTTCTTAAACAAGGGCACAACATTCGCTACTCTCCAATCTTCAGGCACCTCACCTGTGGCTGCCGATGATTCAAATATCTCTGTTAGGGGACCCGCAATTTCCTCCCTAGCCTCCCACAACATCCTGGGATACATTTCATCAGGTCCCGGGGATGTATCTACCTTGATGCGCTTTAAGACTTCCAGCACCTCCTCCTCTGTAATATGTACACTTCTCAAGACATCACTATTTATTTCCCTTAGTTTCCTAACATCCATGCCTTTCTCCACCGTGAATACCGATGAGAAATATTCATTCAGGATCTCACCCAACTCTTGTGGCTCTGCACATAGATGTCCTTGTTGATCCTTAAGAGGCCCTACTCTGTCCCTAGTTACTCTTTTTCCCTTTATGTATCTGTAGAAGCTCTTTGGATTCTCCTTTGCATTATTTGCCAAAGCAATTTCATTTCCCCTTTTTGCCCTCCTGATTTCCCTCTTAACTCTATTTCGACAATCTCTATACTCTTCAAGGGATCCACTTGATCCCAGTTGTTTATGTACGTCATATGCCTCCTTCTTTTTGACCAGAGTCTCAATATCTCGAGTCATCCAGGGTTCCCTACTTCTACCAGCCTTGCCCTTCACTCTAAAGGGAATGTGCTTACCCTGAACCCTGGTTAACACATTTTTAAAAGCCTCCCATTTACCAGCCGTCCCTTTGCCTGCCAACAGTCTCCCCCAATCTACCTCTGAAAGTTCCTGTCTGATACCATCAAAATTGGCCTTGCCCCAATTAAGAATTTTAACTCTTGGGCCAGACCTATCATTCTCCATAGCTATCTTAAAACTAATGGAGTTATGGTCACTTGTCCCAAAGTGATCCCTCACTAACACTTCTGTCACTTGCCCTTCCTTATTTCCCAAGACGAGGTCAAGTTTTGCCCCCTCTCTAGTCGGTCCATCCACATACTGAATGAGAAATTCCTCCTGAATACACTCAACAAATTTCCCTCCATCCAAGCCCCTAATGCTATGGCTGTCCCAGTCAATGTTGGGAAAATTAAAGTCCCCTACTATTACCACCCTATTTTTCTGGCAGCTATCTGTAATCTCCTTACATATTTGCTCCTCAATTTCCCGCTGACTATTTGGGGGCCTGTAGTACAGTCCTATCAAGGTGATCTCTCCCTTCTTATTTTTCAGTTCCACCCATATAGACTCAGTGGGCGAACCCTCGGATATATCCCTTCTAAGTACTGCCGTGATGTTCTCCCTAATCAAAAACGCCACTCCCTCTCCTCTCTTACCTCCCGTTCTATCCTTTCTATAGCATCTGTACCCCGGAACATTGAGCTGGTGTGGATGATTGGGGGGTGGCGGAATCAGGAGGACGATTCCAGTCGAGTCTTCATCTGCGTCCCATCAACAGGAGGAAAAATGATTGGCCGGATTTAAGGCTAAGTGTTGATGCCGGGGCAGGATTCGTGGACTTCCACGACAGCAAAACTGGCGCCGCACCTGGACTGATTCAACGACTGTTAAGAGGCTATCACCGGTGCCACGGGGAACACTATCAATTCCAATGAGAAATGGTGCAGGATTCGCCAGGTCCGGGATTGACACTCAGGAGGCTGATAAGCTGCAGCCGCTTCACTCCCCACACACACAATCAGACTCCCGCCTGCCCACGATGTAACCATGCGTCTTGTGTTGTGTCTTGCAGGAGCTGCTGGTGATGGGACGGGCCTTTCTGGTGTCCCCATCCCCGACCCCAGCCACAGCCGGAACCCCAGGTGCCGAGCAATAAGGAGGATGACACTGACCCAGACGGGAGCCAGTGACCCACATCCTGAGACACCCCGGAGCTCGAGTCCGGGATGACATTGACTTCCCGTTATTGTCTGCAATGGGGTGAAAGGCTGACATGTTAGCATGGTGCGTACACCAATGGACAACCACTTACACCGGGCTACATGGTGGCCCCGGATGACCCTGCCCTTTGCATCATGTCCCCCTCGCCCCTTCCCCCACCCCCGGCCCAGTCAGTGCCTGGCACCGCGGATGCCTCTGGCCCTGGGTACGATCAGCAGGCAAGATCCTTGCCAGCGGTATGCTCAGTGGCCCCCATCCAGCAGCCCCCCCGCCCCCCCCCCCGTAGGGACTACTGTGGGTGTTGACCTTGGGCGGATTGCTTGGTGCCCCGCTGGCAGGAGGCGGCCGGTTGGAGGGGCGTTGATGTGGTAGACGGTAGGGTGTGGGAGTATGGACTGAGTTGCAGGGGTGGTGGTGTGAAGGGTGGGGGCACCTTATGGCCGGTGGCACTCTGCAGAACCAGGAGCCAAGGTGGGGGGTCATTGGGTTGCGCTGAAAGATGGCTGCCTTGCAGGCCACGGCAATGGGCCGGCACGGTAGCATAGTGGTTAGCACAGTTGCTTCACAGCACCAGGGTCCCAGGTTCGATTCCCTGCTGGGTCACTCTCTGTGTGGAGTCTGCACGTTCTCCCCGTGTGTGCGTGGGTTTCCTCCGGGTGCTCCGGTTTCCTCCCACTGTCCAAAGATGTGCAGGTTTGGTGGATTAGCCATGTTAAATTGCCCTTAGGTTAAGTGGGGTTACTGGGTTACGGGGATAGGGTGGAGGTGTGAGCTTAAGTAGGGTGCTCTTTCGAAGAGCCGGTGCAAACTCGATGGGCTGAGTGGCCACCTTCTGCACTGTAAATGCTATGATCTATGGTGGTTCGCGCCCCAATCCCGCGGGGGGGGGGGGGTGGCACCCCTGTCCCATGGCCCGTCGCACTGTCACCCACTCCCAACCCCCACCCCCAAGCCCTAGCAGGGTCCCCCCCCAGCCAGCCCGGCCAGTGTGAGGACCGGCAGCACATGGTCACACCTCTCCGTGTCCCGCCCACTCTCTCGCCCCCCTCATCAGCCTGTTTCCCGATTTTTAAAAGCACAAGTGTACCTCGCCAGCTGAAATTCCTCCCAGTTGAGGTGGAGAATCGCGGAGACCCCGGAAAATACCGGGTCAGGCCCGCTAATGATATACAAACGGCCTTCAATGTGCGTGCGGAGTGGAGCGCGTTGACGCCGCTGGCGGGGCACCGGAGAATTGCGATCTCGCGTGAAACCGGCGTCCGCCACGATTTCGGCATCAAAACCGATTCGCCGCCCAATCGCGTTTCCCCACATTGCGCCGTCGGCCAACGGTGAATCCCACCTCTGGGGGAATGATGACCAATTATTCAACTTGCGCCACATTGCCCCCTCCTCGCCTGCCATTAAACTATCGCGGGGGGGGGGTTGAAAAATTCCACCCATTGTATTTGAACATACGTGCAAGGCTTGCAAAAGGAATATTTTGTTTGAAAACTAATATCTGTAAGGAATTTCATTGACAAGGAATCACACGGTATGTTAGTAATTTGACACATGAATACTGAAACCGATTATTATTAACAAGCCCACATGGAAGATGCTCATTAATATGTCTACTAAATTCTGAAATGTTATACAGCATTTAGATTCCTCATGTGAGGCAATGACAAGGAAATTACAGCCTGATGGGGTGAATGCCTCCATTATAATTTGGCACTAATTGGCACTGGTATTGGCTATAATACTCAAAACAGGTTACAGGAGGGGGTAGGTTGTGTGTGTGTGAGGGGGGTGGGGGCGGCTGTTGGAGATGCCGTACTCGTGGAACAGGAATGGAGTAGCGGGAGGTTTACTTTCCAAGTCCACCTGGGGGAGCTTGACACTGACACTCGCTGCCTCGATTGAGGGGAGTTTGTACTTCACTTTGACTCGCACCTCTTTGAAAGAAAAGACCGAGTGGATTTTCCAGTAAACCTATTGAGTGACTTATTAATGACAAGAGGCACCCACCCCTCCCCCACCTCCGCCGGTGGGCTGGATTGGTATCCACTACGTTTTTGTAACCCACCAGTAAAAGTGGGAATAAGGGTAAGAATAAGATCCATTGCACTAAATCAAAGACATATGACACCCATAATTAAGTTGCACTTAAGTCACATATCCCCTCTCCATGGGAGTTCCGGTACACTCAACACTTATGCTAATTCCAATCTAGTTGCATTACCCCACGTTACTGAAGTGTTGGGTGCTCTGATATACAGACGAACCAACATGGTTGCGATTGGTACAACGCAGTTTTATGCTGTTAAACTATTTATACGACAAACTTGGTACTCAGCACGTGGTGACTGTGTGAGTGTCTGGCTTTGAGGTCCTTGCCCTGTGCCGTCTCCTAATGGACTGCCCAGGAAGTGTCGTGTTTCTTGTTTTGTACTGTGTATGCTCTTGTCTGTGATTGGCTGTCGTGTTATGAGTGCTAATTGGTCCGTTGCTCTGTCTATCATTATGTATGTGTTTATGTGCTATGATGTTCTGTTGAATATCATGACATCCCCCCTTTTTTTACAAGATTATGTGCATACGTGGTTATAAATAGAAATGTGTCCTGAGTGCAGCTAAATGTGTGTGCACATGTAATATTTACAGCATGTACATGGGGCTTAATTATATACAAGGGGTGATGTCGGGTGTGACATGCTAATGAGGTTGTACCATAACAAAAAGAAAACAACGTGGAAATGCGGAACGATAAAACGAATGCCTGTAACGAGAAAAACATAGACATGTTAAAACAGTGGTTGCAAGAGTTCAATGTGTAAACAGTCTCATAAGTCCAGCCTCGTAGATGGGCGACGAATTTGGGTTGACCGTCAGGGTGGCATACCATTCATCGCCCGGATTGATTGTGTTGACCCGGTTCCCATCAATGACTGCAATCCGGAAGGCGTCTTGGTCATCTGTGTCATCGGTTTGGATGTCGTAATGTGGAGGCTGAATGATCCGCACGTTCCTGCGAGGTTGTCGGAGATGCGGGAGATCAACAGGTTGAGCTGCTCGACAGTAAGCAGCGTAGTGGCCCACCTTGCCACAGTGTAGGCATTGTCGGGTTTTTGCGGGACATTGCCCTTTTAAATGTGCAGCTCCACAGTTGCCGCACATCGTGATGTCATGGCGTTCGTTACGCCACTGCGCATGTGCAGTTCGGTCTTGCATCGAGCGCGCCTGCGCATCACGTCCCTCAGTGTTGCCGTAGGTTTTGGTTCACTCCTGGTACCATGAAGTGTTGGGTGCTCTGATATACAGACGAACCAACATGGTTGCGATTGGTACAACGCAGTTTTATTCTGTTAAACTATTTATACGACAAACTTGGTACTCAGCATGCGGTGACTGTGTGAGTGTCTGGCTTTGAGGTCCTTGCCCTGTGCCGTCTCCTAATGGACTGCCCAGGAAGTGTTGTGTTTCTTGTTTTGTACTGTGTATGCTCTTGTCTGTGATTGGCTGTCGTGTTATGTGTGCTAATTGGTCCGTTGCTCTGTCTATTATTATGCATGTGTTTATGTGCTGTGATGTTCTCTTGAATATCATAACAGTTATAAAATAACATAGGCCTGAATTTTCAGGATGGTGAGCACTCGTCATCCTGAGGTTCGGCACGTAACCTTTCCCCGCCAACTCTGACAGGCTCACTTGAGCATTGATTGGCTGTAGGCGGGTATTGTAGGCCACAAATGAGTCCGAACTGAGAAGGTCTAAAGAAAACTTGGTTTATTGCAACGCAATAATATTTACAATCAACTTTGGATCCCAGCTGAGTCTGCACATTCTTGGCTGACTTTATACACATCTCAATCAGTATTGTCCCCGGGCTCCCCGCCCCCTGAGTGGAGGGGCTTGTATTCGACGAGACTCACGGGGAGGAGTGGCTTTTACCAGCAGGAATCCCGTCCACCCTTGGACGGACGTCCCACCTTGGACAGATGTTGGCCAATCTGATTGACCTAACTCTCTCCAACTCTTCCAGGCAGAGCGCTGCAGTGGCTAGAAGAAAAATTCTGTCTCAACTTAATAATAATAGTTATCGCTTATTGTCACAAGTAGGCTTCAATGAAGTTATTGTGAAAAGTCCCTAGTGGCCACATTCCGGCGCCTGTTCGGGGAGGCCGGTACGGGAAGTGAACCCACGTTGCTGGCCTTGTTCTGCATTACAAGCCAGCTGTTTAGCCCACTGTGCTAAACCACCTCCTGAGTCCCAGGGGTAGGAGGGTAGGGGATGCTCCGGGTAGTCAGGATGGGAGCAGTCTCCTGCCTCAGAGCCCACCTGATGGGAGCTTAGAATTCTGGACCATCGAGACATTGGAGAAGATGCAAAGAAGATTTACCAGAATGATACCAGAACTGAGAGGTTATAACTATCAGGAAAGAGAGTAGGCTGGGACTCTCTAGAACAGAGAGTCTGGTGGGTCAAACTGCAGGTCACGACCCGTGGGTGGGTCACGGTCGGGTGTTAGGAAGATTGCGGAGATTTTAAATTAAATTAAGAATGCTGGCCGCGACTGGCTTTGAAATGGAACAATGCAGTCTTCCAGCCAGAAGTGGCAGCAGAGAGCAGGCCACGCGCCCGGCACATAAAATGGCGTCACGCGCCCTGCACATCCGTGCTTTTGGTGTGAAATCAGGTGGAGAGATTCCTCATTTTCTGGTTTCGAGTGAGCAAGGCAACAGGACTGTAAAGAACTGAAGATGGATCATTTTAAACAAAGAAAAAGCTGAAATTGTGAACAAAGCAGTATAAAGATGATTTCTTGAGGTATGGTTTTGTTAATTATGCAAGTGCAAATCAGGATGCAAAGCCCAAGTGTGTTACATGCAGGGAAGTACGGGCAAAAGAAAGTTTAAAACAATCAAAACTTCAAAGGCATTTGAAGACTAAGCATGGCAATTTTGATGCAGCGAGAACTTAACCTTAAATCGTCAGCTGAATCATAGAATCATAGAAGTTACAGTGCAGAAGGAGGCCATTCAGCCAATCGTGTCTGCACCAGCTCTTGGAAAGTGCACCCTACCCAAGCCCACACCTCCACCCTATCCCCATAACCCAGTTACCCCACCCAACACTGAGGGCAATTTTGGACACTAAGGGCAATTTAGCACGGCCAATTCAATTAACCTGCACATCTTTGGACTGCGGGAGGAAACCGGAGCACCCGGAGGAAACCCACGCAGACACGGGGCGAACATGCAGACTCCACATAGACAGTGACCCAAAGCCGGGAATCGAACCTGGGACCCTGGAGCTGTGAAGCAATTGTGCTAACCACTATGCTACCATGCTGCCAGTGAAGTCCTTAGCAGAAATGTAACATTGAATGACAAAGCAAGTGAGATCATGAGGACCAACCAGGCTCACCTGTGACATTAAAGGTAAGTGAAAATGGTGGGTCATGAAGGTTGGCCGGTGTGGGTCGTGAAGGTTGGCCGGTTGGTAAAAGTGGGTCCCCGGAAAAATTATTTGAAAAGCACTGCTCTAGAAAAGAGAAGTCTGCATTGTCACCTGAAAGGGGTCTTTAAGATTAAGTCATGGGTTCAGTAATACACCTGTAATGCTTCAGGCAAGACCAGGACTAGGGATCATCGATGTTAGATAATCACAAATAAATCCAACAGGGACACAAGAAGTAAAGAGTGAGGAGAATGTAAGATTTACTGTTGCAGGGAATTGTTGAGGTGAACAGCAAAGGACTCCAGCTAAATACAAGAGACTGAAAGAAACAGAAGGTTGTTGTCATAACCCCCAGAGAGTTCAAGGAATGAGGATGGTCCGATACCCAGTAACGGGGGTGGGCTTCCCTTTAACAAAGGGAGCCATCACTAGTATAAAAACACCCTGACCCAGGGTGCAGGTTGGGGAGGGAGACTGTTCGGGAAGTGGAGAGGTTTTTATTTTTTTATGTATTTTTTAAAAACTCATTTACGGGATGTGGATGTCGCTGGTCACCCATCCCTAGTTGCCCTTCAGAAGGTGGTGGTCAGCTGCCTTCTTGAACTGCTGCAGACCCTGAAGTGTAGGTACACCCACTGTGCTGTCGGGGGAGGGGTGTTCCAGGATTTTGGCCCAGCGACAGTGAAGGGATGGTGGTATATTTCCAAGTTAGGGTTCTGAGTGATTTGGAGTGGAACCTCGAGGTAGCGGGATTCCCAAGTATCTGCTGCTCTTGTCCTTCTAGATGGTAGTGGTCATGGGTTTGGAAGGTGCTGCCTAAGGAACCTTGGTGAGTTCCTGTCATAATATACATCTATGTGTATAATGGAGTGCAGACAGGCAGTGATTGACACACAGGATGACCAGTAAGCACACAGAACAGAGCAGCCAATCACCAGACAGGACACGGCCACTATAAAGCCAGAGGGCATCAGTTTTCCCGCTCTCTTGGGACCCAGCCTCTGAGACAGTCAGATTTTGTGAGCTGGCCAGTGCAAACACCATGTGGTAGCTAATAAGTCTGGTTAGGCAAGTATCAGGTCTCCAGTCAAGTCAACATAGTGTCAACCCACAGTTGAACATGTATAATAGTTTAGATGTTAAATAAAATTGTGTTGCATCTTATCAAGTGTTGGAGGTCTGTCTCTCGCTACACTGCATCAAGTGCAGTCCACATCGACCCAGCCTACCCAACACATCATGGCACCAGTGAGTGATGCGGAAAAATGACAGATCTACTTTGAGTGAATCAGCGTTGACCAGCAAACACCCATCCGGTGACATGGAAAACGTCCGCCCTCGTCTGCAGCTCCGCATCGCCGGCAACCTCAGTGCAAATTGGAAGATCTTCAAACAAAAGTTCCAACTCTATCTCGAAGCCACCGACCTCGAGGCCGCATCGGACGCCAGGAAGATAACACTATTCCTCTTCACAGCCGGGGACCACGCCACCCACATCTACAACTCCCTTACATTCACTGAAGGCGAAGACAAGACAAAATTTAAAACAGTCCTGCTGAAGTTTCAGAGCCACTACGACATTAAGGTGAATGAGAGCTTTGAACGGTACGTTTTCCAGCAGAGGTTTCAGATTAAGGATGAACCTTTTCAATCCTTTCTGACCCATCTCCGCATCCTCGCGCAGTCATGCAACTATGACTCGACCACTGATTCCATGATCCGGGATCAGATCGTTTTCGGGACCACTCCGATTCACTTCACCAGCAGCTCCTGAAAGTCAAGCAGCTCACCCTCACCATCGCCATCGAAACGTGCGTTCTCCACGAACGTGCTAACAATCGGTACTCCCACATCAGGGCGGCAGAAACTGCAAAGTAAACCTCCCACGAGGCGGAACGGGTGCAGGCCATCGCACAAATGCAGGGCCTAAGTATCGACGAGAGTGGCCATTTCGCGCGCTTTTCCCTGGCCCCTGCGCATGCGCGCCATGACCGAGGGGACGGCGAAACCGACGACCAGACTGCGCAGGTACGTACATCGTTCGACCACACTGCGCATACGCGATGGCGCACGGAACGCGCTGACGTTGGCATCATGACGTGTCCGAATTGTGGCTCCGCCCATTTAAAGCGGCAATGTCCGACAAAATCACGACGGCGGCTCATGCCAACTCAGAGTTTCCAATAAGTCATTTAAAGCGACACTGCAATTTGAGATTGTGGGACCTGACAGAGCATCCCTGCTCAGTGCTCGGGCCTGCAAACTCCTGAACCTGGTTCAGCAAGTCCACACCATGTGATCCTCACAGGCGACGGCCTCACCTGATGAGAACTACCAGGCTGAAATTGATGACATTATCACGTGGTACCACAGCGTGTTCGACGGAATGGGCACGCTCCCATACCGATAACAAAAAGAAAACAACGTGGAAATGCGGAACGATAAAACGAATGCCTGTAACGAGAAAAACATAGACATGTTAAAACAGTGGTTGCAAGAGTTCAATGTGTAAACAGTCTCATAAGTCCAGCCTAGTAGATGGGTGACGAATTCGGGTTGACCGTCAGGGTGGCACACCATTCATCGCCCGGATTGATTGTGTTGACCCGGTTCCCATCAATGACCGCAACCCGTAAGGCGTCTTGGTCATCTGTGTCATCGGTTTGGATGTCGTAATGTGGAGGCTGAATGGTCCGCACGTTCCTGCGAGGTTGTCGGAGATGCGGGAGATCAACAGGTTGAGCTGCTCGACAGTAAGCAGCGTAGTGGCCCACCTTGCCACAGTGTAGGCATTGTCGGGTTTTTGCGGGACATTGCCCTTTTAAATGTGCAGCTCCACAGTTGCCGCACATCGTGATGTCATGGCGTTCGTTACGCCACTGCGCATGTGCAGTTCGGTCTTGCATCGAGCGCGCCTGCGCATCACGTCCCTCAGTGTTGCCGTAGGTTTTGGTTCACTCCTGGTACCATGAAGTGTTGGGTGCTCTGATATACAGACGAACCAACATGGTTGCGATTGGTACAACGCAGTTTTATTCTGTTAAACTATTTATACGACAAACTTGGTACTCAGCATGCGGTGACTGTGTGAGTGTCTGGCTTTGAGGTCCTTGCCCTGTGCCGTCTCCTAATGGACTGCCCAGGAAGTGTTGTGTTTCTTGTTTTGTACTGTGTATGCTCTTGTCTGTGATTGGCTGTCGTGTTATGTGTGCTAATTGGTCCGTTGCTCTGTCTATTATTATGCATGTGTTTATGTGCTGTGATTTTCTCTTGAATATCATAACAGTTATAAAATAACATAGGCCTGAATTTTCAGGATGGTGAGCACTCGTCATCCTGAGGTTCGGCACGTAACCTTTCCCCGCCAACTCTGACAGGCTCACTTGAGCATTGATTGGCTGTAGGCGGGTATTGTAGGCCACAAATGAGTCCGAACTGAGAAGGTCTAAAGAAAACTTGGTTTATTGCAACGCAATAATATTTACAATCAACTTTGGATCCCAGCTGAGTCTGCACATTCTTGGCTGACTTTATACACATCTCAATCAGTATTGTCCCCGTGCTCCCCGCCCCCTGAGTGGAGGGGCTTGTATTCAACGAGACTCACGGGGAGGAGTGGCTTTTACCAGCAGGAATCCCGTCCACCCTTGGACGGACGTCCCACCTTGGACAGATGTTGGCCAATCTGATTGACCTAACTCTCTCCAACTCTTCCAGGCAGAGCGCTGCAGTGGCTAGAAGAAAAATTCTGTCTCAACTTAATAATAATAGTTATCGCTTATTGTCACAAGTAGGCTTCAATGAAGTTATTGTGAAAAGTCCCTAGTGGCCACATTCCGGCGCCTGTTCGGGGAGGCCGGTACGGGAATTGAACCCACGCTGCTGGCCTTGTTCTGCATTACAAGCCAGCTGTTTAGCCCACTGTGCTAAACCACCTCCTGAGTCCCAGGGGTAGGAGGGTAGGGGATGCTCCGGGTAGTCAGGATGGGAGCAGTCTCCTGCCTCAGAGCCCACCTGATGGGAGCTTAGAATTCTGGACCATAGAGACATAGGAGAACTTGCAAAGAAGATTTACCAGAATGATACCAGAACTGAGAGGTTATAACTATCAGGAAAGAGAGCAGGCTCGGACTCTCTAGAACAGGGTTTTTCAAACTGCAGGTCACGACCCGTGGGTGGGTCACGGTCGGGTGTTAGGAAGATTGCGGAGATTTTAAATTAAGAATGCTGGCCGCGACTGGCTTTGAAATGGAACAATGCAGTCTTCCAGCCAGAAGTGGCAGCAGAGAGCAGGCCACGCGCCCGGCACATAAAATGGTGTCACGCGCCCTGCACATCCGTGCTTTTGGTGTGAAATCAGGTGGAGAGATTCCTCATTTTCTGGTTTCGAGTGAGCAAGGCAACAGGACTGTAAAGAACTGAAGATGGATCATTTTAAACAAAGAAAAAGCTGAAATTGTGAACAAAGCAGTATAAAGATGATTTCTTGAGGTATGGTTTTGTTAATTGTGCAAGTGCAAATCAGGATGCAAAGCCCAAGTGTGTTACATGCAGGGAAGTACGGGCAAAAGAAAGTTTAAAACAATCAAAACTTCAAAGGCATTTGAAGACTAAGCATGGCAATTTTGATGCAGCGATTACTTAACCTTAAATCGTCAGCTGAATCATAGAATCATAGAAGTTACAGTGCAGAAGGAGGCCATTCAGCCAATCGTGTCTGCACCAGCTCTTGGAAAGTGCATCCTACCCAAGCCCACACCTCCACCCTATCCCCATAACCCAGTTACCCCACCCAACACTGAGGGCAATTTTGGACACTAAGGGCAATTTAGCACGGCCAATTCAATTAACCTGCACATCTTTGGGCTGCGGGAGGAAACCGGAGCACCCGGAGGAAACCCACGCAGACACGGGGCGAACATGCAGACTCCACATAGACAGTGACCCAAAGCCGGGAATCGAACCTGGGACCCTGGAGCTGTGAAGCAATTGTGCTAACCACTATGCTACCATGCTGCCAGTGAAGTCCTTAGCAGAAATGTAACATTGAATGACAAAGCAAGTGAGATCATGAGGACCAACCAGGCTCACCTGTGACATTAAAGGTAAGTGAAAATGGTGGGTCATGAAGGTTGGCCGGTGTGGGTCGTGAAGGTTGGCCGGTTGGTAAAAGTGGGTCCCCGGAAAAATTATTTGAAAAGCACTGCTCTAGAAAAGAGAAGTCTGCATTGTCACCTGAAAGGGGTCTTTAAGATTAAGTCATGGGTTCAGTAATACACCTGTAATGCTTCAGGCAAGACCAGGACTAGGGATCATCGATGTTAGATAATCACAAATAAATCCAACAGGGACACAAGAAGTAAAGAGTGAGGAGAATGTAAGATTTACTGTTGCAGGGAATTGTTGAGGTGAATAGCAAAGGACTCCAGCTAAATACAAGAGACTGAAAGAAACAGAAGGTTTTTGTCATAACCCCCAGAGAGTTCAAGGAATGAGGATGGTCCGATACCCAGTAACGGGGGTGGGCTTCCCTTTAACAAAGGGAGCCATCACTAGTATAAAAACACCCTGCCCCAGGGTGCAGGTTGGGGAGGGAGACTGTTCGGGAAGTGGAGAGGTTTTTATTTTTTTATTTTTTATTTTTTAACTCATTTACGGGATGTGGATGTCGCTGGTCACCCATCCCTAGTTGCCCTTCAGAAGGTGGTGGTCAGCTGCCTTCTTGAACTGCTGCAGACCCTGAAGTGTAGGTACACCCACTGTGCTGTCGGGGGAGGGGTGTTCCAGGATTTTGGCCCAGCGACAGTGAAGGGATGGTGGTATATTTCCAAGTTAGGGTTCTGAGTGATTTGGAGTGGAATCTCGAGGTAGCGGGATTCCCAAGTATCTGCTGCTCTTGTCCTTCTAGATGGTAGTGGTCATGGGTTTGGAAGGTGCTGCCTAAGGAACCTTGGTGAGTTCCTGTCATAATATACATCTATGTATATAATGGAGTGCAGACAGGCAGTGATTGACACACAGGATGACCAGTAAGCACACAGAACAGAGCAGCCAATCACCAGACAGGACACGACCACTATAAAGCCAGAGGGCATCAGTTTTCCCGCTCTCTTGGGACCCAGCCTCTGAGACAGTCAGATTTTGTGAGCTGGCCAGTGCAAACACCATGTGGTAGCTAATAAGTCTGGTTAGGCAAGTATCAGGTCACCAGTCAAGTCAACATAGTGTCAACCCACAGTTGAACATGTATAATAGTTTAGATGTTAAATAAAATTGTGTTGCATCTTATCAAGTGTTGGAGGTCTGTCTCTCGCTACACTGCATCAAGTGCAGTCCACATCGACCCAGCCTACCCAACACATCATGGTACCAGTGAGTGATGCTGAAAAATGACAGATCTACTTTGAGTGAATCAGCGTTGACCAGCAAACACCCATCCGGTGACATGGAAAACGTCCGCCCTCGTCTGCAGCTCCGCATCGCCGGCAACCTCAGTGCAAATTGGAAGATCTTCAAACAAAAGTTCCAACTCTATCTCGAAGCCACCGACCTCGAGGCCGCATCGGACGCCAGGAAGATAACACTATTCCTCTTCACAGCCGGGGACCACGCCACCCACATCTACAACTCCCTTACATTCGCTGAAGGCGAAGACAAGACAAAATTTAAAACAGTCCTGCTGAAGTTTCAGAGCCACTACGACATTAAGGTGAATGAGAGCTTTGAACGGTACGTTTTCCAGCAGAGGTTTCAGATTAAGGATGAACCTTTTCAATCCTTTCTGACCCATCTCCGCATCCTCGCGCAGTCATGCAACTATGACTCGACCACTGATTCCATGATCCGGGATCAGATCGTTTTCGGGTCCACTCCGATTCCCTTCGCCAGCAGCTCCTGAAAGTCAAGCAGCTCACCCTCACCATCGCCATCGAAACGTGCGTTCTCCACGAACATGCTAACAATCGGTACTCCCACATCAGGGCAGCAGAAACTGCAAAGTAAACCTCCCACGAGGCGGAACGGGTGCAGGCCATCGCACAAATGCAGGGCCTAAGTATCGACGAGAGTGGCCATTTCGCGCGCTTTTCCCTGGCCCCTGCGCATGCGCGCCATGACCGAGGGGACGGCGAGACCGACGACCAGACTGCGCAGGTACGTACATCATTCGACCACACTGCGCATACGCGATGGCGCACGGAACGCGCTGACGTTGGCATCATGACGTGTCCGAATTGTGGCTCCGCCCATTTAAAGCGGCAATGTCCGACAAAATCACGACGGCGGCTCATGCCAACTCAGAGTTTCCAATAAGTAATTTAAAGCGACACTGCGATTTGAGATCGTGGGACCTGACAGAGCATCCCTGCTCGGTGCTCGGGCCTGCAAACTCCTGAACCTGGTTCAGCAAGTCCACACCATGTGATCCTCACAGGCGACGGCCTCACCTGATGAGAACTTCCAGGCTGAAATTGATGACATTATCACGTGGTACCACAGCGTGTTCGACGGAATGGGCACGCTCCCATACCGATACAAAATCCTGCTCAAACCAAACGCCACCCCTGTGATCCATGCACCACGTCGGGTGCCGGCACCCCTCAAGGACCACCTCAAGAAGCAGTTACAGGACCTCCAGGACCAGGGAAATCGTATCAAAGGTCACAGAGCCCACGGACTGGGTCAGCTCCATGGTCTGTGTCAAGAAACCCTTAGGGGAGCTTCGAATCTGCATCGGCCCCAAGGATCAAAACCGCAACATTACCCGATACCAAAACGAGAAGAGTTGACCAGCGAGATGGCTCATGCCAAACTCTTTACGAAGCTGGACGCCTCCAAGGGGTTCAGGCAAATACAGCTGGATGCATCCAGTCACAAGCTGTGCACATTCAATACCCCGTTCAGTCGCTACTGCTACAACCGGATGCCTTTTGGCATCATCTCTGCATCAGAGGTATTTCACCGCATCATGGAACAGATGACGGAGGGTATCGAGGGGGTGCGCGTGTATGTTGACGATGTCATAATCTGGTCCACAACTCCTCAAGAACACATCGATCGCCTCAAGCAGGTATTCCACAGAATCCATGAGCATGGCCTCCGACTCAACAGGGCCAAGTGCTCGTTCGGTCAATCAGAAATCAAATTCCTTGGTGACCACATCTCGCAGCAAGGCGTGCGGCCAGATGCTGACAAAGTCTTGGTGATCAACGCCATGAAGACCCCAGAGGACAAGAAACTCTGCAGCAACATGAGATAGTGACTGCCCAATGGTCCAAAGTTGGTGTCGACCTTTTCCACGCCAAGGGCCGTGACTATGTCCTCCTGGTCGACTACTTCTCCAATTACCCAGAAGTGGTGAAACTGTCCGACCTCACGTCGAAGGCGATGATTGAAGCCTGTAAAGAAACGTTTGCCAGGCATGGGATACCGCTCACGGTGATGAGTGACAACGGTCCCTGTTTTTACAGCCAGGAATGGTCTGATTTTGCCCGCCTATACAACTTCCGTCACGTAACCTCCAGCCCCAGTACCCGCAGTCAAACGGGAAGGCCAAAAAAGGGGTCCATATCGTCAAGAGATTACTATGCAAGGCTGCAGACTCAGGATCCGACTTCAACCTAGCGCTGCTGGCATACAGAGCATCCCCGCTGTCCACTGGGTTGTCTCCCACACAGATGCTCATGAATCGCACTCTGCAAACCATGGTTCCAGCCATCCATGTTTCAGACCTTGACCACCTCACGGTCATACAAAAGATGCAGCAGTCTCGGGCCCGACAGAAATCAGCATACGGCGCTCATGCCACGGATCTCCCCGAGCTGGTCCCAACTGATCATGTTTGTGTGCAGTTGCCTGACGGCGGCTGGTCCGCCACAGCTATGGTGGTCAAGCAAGTGGCCCCAAGATCGTTCCTCGTCCGCATGGCTGATGGCTCCTTCCTACGACGCAACAGACGGGCGCTGCGCAGAGTTCCACACCCGCCACCTAACCATGGTGTCCCCCCTCACACAATGCTTCCTCCGGACGTGCCCTACCACGAGGCCACCGATATACCAGCAATCCTGCCGAACTCTGCGATCACCGCATTGGCGGCGGTCCCGCCTATCCAAGTGCAGGCGGCCCCTGATCCACCCTTGAGGCGGTCAATCAGAATTTGTCGTCCGCCACAAAGACTAAAGTTATAGACTGAACTTTTGCACAACTTTGTTACCTTATCGTTTTGACCTCTGTAAATATCGTTGTTACCGTTTCATCTGCCCTATATCTGCACTGGCGACACCTTCCTATGTACATAAATTCATTTTAGCACATTCTGTTTCTAGTCATGCACATATACACCTCCACACGCACATGCACCTTAATATTTATTATATAAACACAAACAATAAAAAAAAGGGGAGATGTCATAATATACATCTATGTATACAATGGAGTGCAGACAGGCAGTGATTGACACACAAGATGACCAGTAAGCACACAGAACAGAGCAGCCAATCACCAGGCAGGACACAACCACTATAAAGCCAGAGGGCACCAGTTTTCCCGCTCTCTCGGGACCCAGCCTCTGAGACAGTCAGAGAACTGGCCAGTGCAAACACCACGTGGTAGCTAGTAAGTCCGGTTAGGCTCGTATCAGGTCTCCAGTCAAGTCAGCATAGTGTCAACCGATAGTTGAACATGTATAATAGTTTAGATGTTAAATAAAATCGTGTTGCATTTTATCAAGTGTTGGAGGTCTGTCTCTCGCTACAGTGCATCAAGTGCAGTCCACATCGATGCAGCCTACCCAACACACCAGTTACTATAGTGCATCTTGTAGATGGTACACAAGGCTGCCACTGTTCATCGGTGGTGGAGGGTTTGAATTTTTGTGGAAGGGGGAGCAATCAAAAGGCTGCTTTGGCCTGGATGGTGTCCTTGAGTGTTGTTGGAGCTGCACTCATCCAGGCAAGTGGAGAGTATTCCATCACATTCCTGACTTGTGCCTTGTAGATGGTGGACAGGCTTTAGGGGGTCAAGAGGTGAGTTACTCGCAAGTAGGATTCCTCGCGTTTGACTACCCTGGTAGCCACAGTATTAATGTGGCTAGACCAGTTCAGTTTCTGATCAATGGTAACCCCCAGGATGTCGATTGTATTATTAATAAATCTTGTTCATCATTTTCTATCTGCTGTTTCATGCGTGCTGCATTGGTGGATTCAGCAGTTACATTTGTGAGCATTTGATGATGCGAGGAGCATTCACACCAGCATGGACCATTAGGGCAGCACGGTAGCACAGTGGTTAGCACAGTTGCTTCACAGCTCCAGGATCCCAGGTTTGATTCCTGGCTTGGGCCACTGTCTGTGCGGAGTCTGCACGTTCTCCCCGTGTCTGCGTGGGCTTCCTCCGGGTGCTCCGGTTTACAGTCCAAAGGTGTACAGGTTAGGTGGATTGGCCATGTTAACTTACCCTTAGGTGTCCAAAAAAGGAAAGATGGGGTTACTGCGTTACGGGGGGTAGGGTGGAGGTGTGGGCTGAAGTAGGGAGCTCTTTCCAAGGGCCGGTGCAGACTCGATGGCCTCCTTCAGCACTGTAAATTCTATGATTCTATGCGCAGTTTGGTTGAATGGCTAAACTTTTTTAATACTTTGCAGCAGAAACAACAACCAGAAGGGTAGGCTGTGTTCAGGTGAGTTGTGGGTCAATTTGGTTCGTTCGCAAGCAGCCTCGGACCCAAACAACCCCATGCATGTCCTTGCAAGGTTAAACTGTAGGCCTCCAAAAGCCTCAGCTCCACTCCAGTTGCTGGATTGGCTGTAAAGCTCAGTTTCCCAGCATGCTCGTTCCCCTCAAGGCCGTGGCTGCTTCGTGTCAGTTTTAATTCCAATCAAGACTGCGAAACAAAAGAAGCTTTTGTGTTGCAAAGGACATTCCTCAGCTCATTAACAAACCATGGCTGGAGGCTTCGCTCACGCTGAAATGTGTCTGCAAACTAAAATTGACATTTGCACTTTACGCGGGGAAAGAAAATTGCATTGTGGGGCACAATTAATTCTTGGTCTTTTTTTTACGTTTGCACAAATGTTCTGATCTTTTTGTGAAACGCCAAAATCACATTTATCTGTTTCAAGAGCTTTGTGTGGGGAACGGTTGCGGACTCTGGGTCTGTACTCGTTGGAGTTTAGAAGGATGGGGGGGATCTTATTGAAACTTACAGGATACTGCGGGGCCTGGCTAGAGTGGACGTGGAGAGGATGTTTCCACTTGTAGGAAAAACTAGAAGCAGAGGACACAATCTCAGACTAAAGGGACGATCCTTCAAAACAGAGATGAGGAGGAATTTCTCCAGCCAGAGGGTGGTGAATCTGTGCAACTCTTTGCCGCAGAAGGCTGTGGAGGCCAAATCACTGAGTGTCTTTAAGAATGAGAGAGATAGGTTCTTGATTAATAAGGGGGGTCAGGGGTTATGGTTATGACTCAGGGCTTGCAGGGGCTGGTTTAGCACAGTGGGCTAAACAGCTGGCTTGTAATGCAGAACAAGGCCAGCAGCGCGGGTTCAATTCCCGTACCAGCCTCCCCGAACAGGCGGCGGAATGTAGCGACTTGGGCGTTTTCACAGTAACTTCATTAAAGTCTACTTGTGACAATAAGCTATTATTATTATTATATTATAATGGGGAGAAGGCAGGAGAATGGGGATGAGAAAAATATCAGCCATGATTGAATGGCAAAGCAGACTCGATGGGCCGAGTGGCCTAATTCTGCTCCTATGTCTTATGGTCTTACATTGTTCATATCTGATTTTAGACAGTGGATTTTCCCACATTCTGACCTCTTGCCCATATTCCACCACAATCTTTTTTTATTATTCCTCGTTCGTGGGATGTGGGCATCGTTGGCTATGCCAGTGTTTATCACCCATTCCTATTAGGCTTGAGAAGGTGGTGGCGCGCTACGTTCTTGAATCGCTACAGTCCATGTGGTGTAGGTACATCCACAGTGCTGTTAGGGAGGGAGTTCCAGATATTTGACCCAGCGACAGTGGAGGACCGGCCGGTATATTTCCAAATTAGGATGGCGTGTGTCTTGGAGGGGAACTTTAGAGTGGTTGTGTCCCCTTTCGCGGTGGCAAAGGTTGCGGGTTTGGGAAATGCTGTCAAAAAATCTTTCGCAATTCTCGGTGGCTGCAGAAATTCCCAGCCAATTTTAGCTGGTTATTTACATGTTTACACCGCACGGTGGCACAGTGGTTAGCACTGTTGCTTCACAGCACCAGGGTCCCAGGTTCAATTCCCGGCTTGGGTCACTGTCAGTGCGGGGTCTGCACATTCTCCCTGTGTCTGCGTGGGTTTCCTCCGGGTGCTCCGGTTTCCTCCCACAAGTTCCAAGTGCTGTGGGTGAATTGGACATTCTGAATTCTCCCTCCGTGTACCCGAACAGGCGCCGGAGTGTGGCGACAGGGGGATTTTCACAGTAACGTCATTGCAGTGTTAATGTAAGCCTACTTGTGACACTAATAAAGATTGTTATTATTAAGAACTCAAGTAGAGTCAATTATAGGGGGCACAGAAGTATGAATAACTGAAATAATACCGAAAGATATAAACCCCGAGAGGGTTAAATGCAGAGATAACTGAGAAAAGACCTACTTAAATGTGCGGCATTGCAGCACAGTCGTTAGCAAGGTTGCTTCACAGCTCCAGGGTCCCAGGTTCGATTCCCAGCTTGGGTCACTGTCTGTGCAGAGTCTGCACGTTCTCCCCGTGTCTGCGTGGGTTTCCTCCGGGTGCTCCGGTTTCCTCCCACAGTCCAAAGGTGTGCAGGTTTGTTGGATTGGCCATGATAAATTGTCCTCAGTGTCCAAAAGGTTTAGGTGGGGTTACTGCGTTACGGGGATAGGGTGGAGGTCTGGGCTTGGGTAGGGTGCTCTTTCCAAGGGCCGGTGCAGACCCAGTGGGCGAAATGGCCTCCTTCTGCATTGTAAATTCTATGATTCCATGTGGTGATGTCATGATATCAAGATGGTCAGTTTTCCTCCACTTCCACCTTATTTGTGTTGTACCTTCTTCTTTCCTGTGTCCACCTGCTTCGGGGTGAGGGAGAATGAGCAGAGGTGAGGGAGTTGTAGGGTTAGTCCAGACAGCCGTTTGGGCGTGAGTGAACAGGTGAATATTTTTGGGGTGGGGGAGGCAATGAGCACTATTGGTGGGTGAACGTATTGTCGGGAGTGGGCAGAGGTGCAGTGTGGGCTGGGGTGTACATTGTCGGGGGCTGAGGGAAGGGTGAGAATTGTCTGGGGGTAAGGGGTGAGTGAGCATTGTCAGTGGGGTGTGGGGAGGGTGAATATTGCCACGGGGGTGTGGGGATGAGTGAGAATTGATGGGGGGGCGGGGCTGTGAGGGGACAGTGAACACTGTCAGGGGCTGAGATGGGGTTTAACACTGTTCAGGAATGGTGAAGGGTTTTGAATTGTGTTTAAGGTGGCAGCTCCATTTACAACAATGTAATACAGGCATTTAGAGGCACTTCTTCAATTTCTCACAAGAAAAGTGATATCGGCGGCAGGGGAATCATGCTTGACTCTGGGCCACCCTATTGTGTTCGTCCTGCATCCCTGCTAGAGCCACCATTGTAAGACGCAAAATCTCTGGCGTAAAATGCGAAGTGGGCAGTTTAACTCGCAGTCAATGTCGGACACACCCATTCCAACACGGATTGGAAGATCTGGGCCAATTAATGTTGAAGGTGTGGTGATATACATCACTGTAAGTACACAAAGGGTTAATGTACATACACTACACCTAGCTAGACACTAGAGGGAGCACCAGAGACATGACACACAGACATTCAACCAATAGGTCAGTAAGGTAGGACACGACCAATGGGCATTCACGATACACACAGAGGTGACACTACCACAGGAGGTCATTACACCAACCCATATAAAAGGACACAGCACACATGATCTTCCTCTTTCCAGTGGAGACTCTCAGTGAGCACAGGCACAGGGTTGATTGAACATCACTCCCACCACGTGGATTGTAGCAGACTGGTTCGTCAGTCTGAGTAGCTATAGCAGGATTAACAGTAGCGTCGAATCCAAGTAGGAGAATCGTTAACAGTAATAAACGTGTTAAAGCTATCTCCAAGTCTGAACCTTCCTTTGTCAGAGTGCACATCAAGGAAGCAGCTTATGCTATGTCAAGAGCATAACAAAACAGAAGGGTGTTTCATCCATTTTTCAGGTATGAAAGAGGCCCCTGTGGATTTAATCTGGAGGGTGGGGGTCATGCACAGTCATTACACAGTGAAAGTACTCACCATATTGCTGTAAAGAGTAAAAGAGGAACCATGGATCCCTGCCTCGAACAACTCTCAGACCCAATGCTTGTTTGCGGTTCCCTGTGCAAAACTGGGCTGTCAATAAAGGAGGCAGAAGTGGGCCTCCTTCATTCAGGAAAACAGGGCCCAAATATACCTGAAAGGCACCACGCCAACAAAGGAAAATTAAGAAAGAAATGCCTGTTGTATGTTTGATATCTCGGATCCACGTTGGGATGACATTAGTCTCTATGGCCGGGATTCCCTGTTGCGAGTCTGTCCTGCTAACGCTGCTGGTGAGGTCGGAGAATTTGGCACTCAGCCAAATCTCCCATTTACTGCAGCGGGAACGGGAGAATCCCGCTGCTGTGAACGGACGAAGAATCCCGTCCTGTGTGTGCAACAGATTCCATTCACAGTGCTTTAAAATGTCTACTCCATGTTTACTGCTCGAGCTGCCAGCCCTTTCTACATCTTGTTGACTTTTTTCCGAGTCCACACTCAGGCTCCGCCAAACGAGCACAGTGAATTTAATCTGAAGGGCGGGCCATGTATGATCACTGCACAGTGGATCTCCGCCAAGAACAACTTTCTACTCCTTTCCATGTCCAAATTTAAAGCCCAATGCTGCTTTGACGTTCCCTGTGCAAAATAGTAAACAGTTCAATTGTAAACAAACTCATACAATCAAACATAGAACGCAATAATACTGGCACGACTTTGGATTTATGGGGTTCAGGTTTCCTTCCTGCTCCAGTGAACTGCAATGTATAGTTGTACAGTATATAAAGCTGGCCAGTTTGGCACTGATAAAGAAGATTCAGGAGGATCTACCGTGCGATGTATATAATAGTTATTGTAAACAGACTACCTTTCTTTGAACTACTCAGTGTGGACTCCTTTGCGGCCTTATGAAACTGGCGACGCGGTTCAAACTGGATAGCTATCGTGCTACTACACCACTGGATAAGTCACCTCCTGGTCGCTGTTGGATAAATGTTGGAATTATCTCTGTATTATGCCTCTGTCAGATGATTAGATGTCTTTTGATGCCAGCTTGGAAGACTGGGATCAGCATTCAAAACAAATATGCTACTTTAGGGCAAACAATATCATGGAGCATGATCGCCAGACAGTCATCTTGCTGACTGTCTGTGGCGCACGTACGTTCGGTGTAGTACAAAGCGTTATGTACCCAGCGGCGTCCGACATGCAAATTTCCGACCAACTGGTAGCTCTAATGGGGCAGCACTTTAACCCAACTCCATCAGTTATTGTGCAGTGGTATCATTTTAATACCACGGAGAGGACTCCCGGTGAGTCTGTCACCGGGTATTTGTCAAGGTTGTGGAAGATTGCTGAATTCTGCGAATACGGCACTTTCCTGCAAGAAACGGTGCAAGACTGTTTAGTTTGCGGCATTGACACTGCAGCCATCCAAAAGAGCTATTGACTGAACCGTCCCTGAATCTCCAACAAGCCGTAAAAATGTTGCTATCCCAGGAAAGCGCAGAGTGAGGGGTGCAGGAAATGCAAAGCATGGAAGTAAACGCGGCCTCCCGGAAATATGTTGCAATCAATAAACTCAAGAGAAATACACCTGCTTGCCTTTCAGTGTGTCCTCTGCCTGTACTTTATTTCAACAAGTAATGGAGAATATCCTGAGAGGGCTGACCCGCTTGGCGGTCTACTTAGATGACGTGCTGGTCACGGGAGCGACCAAAGAAGAGCACCTGGAGAACCTTGAGGCAGTATTGAAGCGTTTCTGAGTCTGGTGTCTGCTTGCAGTGGGCAAAATGTGTCTTCAAAGGCTACCAGGTGGAAAAGGTGCGTGCCAGTCAGCAGGCCCCCATCCCGATGGATGCCACACAGACTTGTTTGTTTTTAGGACTCGTTGAGTATTATGGCTACTTCATCCCATGCTGGCCTCTTTCCATCTCCTTTTAAAGAAAAATCAAGTGTGGTCGCGGAGGAAACTATAGGAAATGGCTTTTCTGCAGGTCAAGAGGCAGTTTTCGTCTTCCGGGTTAGTGACCCACTACGATCCACTTACTCACCACATGCGGCGCATGGACTCACGGTATTGAGGTCGTCCTGTCACACCGGATGGAGTATGGTGGAGAACGGCCAATTGCTTTTGCCTCTCTGACGCTGGCTGTGTCAGAATGGAAATATGCGCAGATCGAGAAGGGGGGCCAGGCATGGTCCGCTCAGTGAAAATATTCCATCAGTACTGCGCCGATTCACTATTATTACTTTTTTTTTTAAAGAGGACAAGGCGGTCCTGCATTGCCTCTGCAAGGATACAACACTGGGCCCTGCTGTTGGCCGCCTACAAATATTTACTCGAGCATCGGCTGGGACCCAGATAGCGAATGCTGATGCGCTGAGCCTTTTGCCTTTACCGACGAGCCCCACATTGCCCCCCCCCCAGGTCGAACAAAGTGGTCGCCACTCTAAACTCCATGGAATCTTTGCTGGTCACGGTGTCCCGGATCCGTGAATAGACTCAGGCAGGCCCGATTCTCGCAAAGGTTCGACACGTTGTGTGATATGGAGGGTCAGCATCGACAGCTACCAGGCGAGTTTTCATCAAACCTGTCCATGGAGGACGGGATGCGGCAATGGGGTACACGCATCGTCATTTCAGTGAAAGGCTAGGAGTTGAAATTGAAGGACCTCCACAATGGGCATTGTGTGTCCAAAATGAAGATGTTGGCACGCAGTTACATCTGGATGCAGACATTGAGAAGATGGTTCAGCAATGCTCCATTTGTTAGGAGCACCAGAAGCTCTCTCCAGCTGTGCCCGTTCACCCTTCGGCGTAGCCGGGACGTCCGTGGGCATGATTGCATGCTGACTTTTCCGGCCCGTTTCAGGGTTCAATGTTCCTCCTATTGATTCACGCCCATTCAAAATGGCTGAAGTCCACAAGAAGGTGGCGACCGCCTCCCAGGCAAACATTGAGAAGTTGCGATTATCGTTCAGCACGCACAGCATTCCAGAAGTTCTCTTTACAGACAACTCCTTTTACAACTGAGGAGTTCTCTAGGTTTTTGAAAGAGAATGGGGTCTGGCACATACGTACTGCCCTGTACCACCCGGCTTCTAATGGTTTACCGGAGCAGATGGTACAGACTTTCAAAAGGATCAAGAAGCAGTCTTCTGGGTCGATGGACACAAGCCTGGCTCGTTTCTCATTTTGCTGTAGGGCCACCCCACACGCAGTGATTGGGTGGCCCCGGCCGAAATGCTGATGGGCCTCAGGCTTCGAATCCGCCTTTGTATGATTTTCCCTGACATAGGTGCGAAAGTTTGCCACAACCAGAATCTGCAAGGGCATTGCCCCGTTTGACGTCAACCACCCAGATGCTTTGTACCAGGTGACATGGTGTATATTTGAAACTTTGCAGACGGCACCCAGTGGTTCTCCAGGACCTCCGCCAGACGGGGCCAGTGTCCTATCAAGTACCAGTCCAAGGTTGAATCATGCAAAAGCACCTCGATCACATTCGGTCCAGGCGACCAATTCTTCGGAAATTTCCTAGCGAGCGTAAAGTTTTCACCCAGCCAATTCTGATGTCACAGCAGGCCGTAGCGGAGCCCCAAGGAGGTCAAGGCGCCAGTAGTAGAGAGGTCGTGGACACAGATTCGGAAATGGAAACTCGCATCGGAAATCTCTGATGGGGAATGAGCGGTGCAGCTGCCTCCAGCCGAGCATCCGCCATGACGTTCTCGTCGGATGCATCGTTCGCCTTCCAGATTCACGGCGCCCGATTCAGCACCTCAGGTGCGCGACGCCCAGCCAGGTATTCGGAATTCACCGTGTAGGGCGGCGCGGTGGCGCAGTGGTGAGCAGTGCTGCCTCGCGGCGCTGAGGGCCTGGGTTCGAAGCCCGGCTCTGAGTCATTGAAATGAAATGAAAATCGCTTATTGTCACAAGGAGGCCTCAAATGGAGCTACTGTGAAAAGCCCCTAGTCGCCAGGCTGTGGTGAGTTAATGTGAAAACAAAAACTCCTCATCTTATCTCGGTTTCTTCTGCCACTGATTTCTGGATCGGGTCTTTGAACGAAAAATGTTAATGAAGTCTGCCAGACATTTATTGATAAGTTCTCAGTTATTTCAACTGACTACGGACAATCATTCTTTATTGCTAAATCTTAAGCCACTAATTATTGAGTCGTTCTTCAGTTTGGACATATTGATGAACCGGATTCGGCAGTTCTGGTGGGAAACTCGGGAACGCATTAAGACAGAACTTGACATCTCCACTGATAAGCTGCACTTTTCTTTTGGTGAATGGATCCTCGTGTCCTGTAATCACTGACCCAGTCAGTTTTTTTTTTCAGGAAAAAAACCAATTAAACGGGACTAACAGCACTGTGGGGGTACGTACACCATGCGGACTGCAGCGGTTCACCAAAGTGGTTCTCCACCACCTTCTCAAGGGCAATTAAGGATGGTCAATAAACACTGGCCGAGCCAGCGACATTCATATCCCAGGATCACACAAGGAAAGTTGGCCTAATGACATCTGTAGCCAGCCACAAATATCAAGCAACGACACATTGTCATCTGCCACAAGAAGGTACAAAGTTAGAGTCCACGATGAGCACATTACACGCAGTTAGTCCAGTCATAAGTTCTACTCGATTATCCTTTTCTTTGTTGAGATGCCTAAGTGAAAGACTCAGGTCCATATGTCCAGGAAACTGCCAGGGGTCAAAAACAACAGGTAAGAGAATAAAAACACTTTGGATAAGTTTCAAAAGCCTGGAGGTTTATAAGAAGAAAAATCTGGGGCGGGATTCTCCGTTGCCCAATGCCGATATTGTAATCGGCGACCGGGCGGAGAATCCCTTCGGACTCCCAAATCGGGGATGGCGCGATTTCACTCCGGTTTTCCAGTCTCCGCCCCCTCCGCACAGCGTTGGGCACGTCGCCTGAAAGCCCTCCCGCGAAGCTCCACCCCCCCATGGGTCGAGATCCCAAACGCACGGTTGACATGTGGTGTGAGCGGGAGGGAACCCGGCGTGACGGCCGCGGACTGTGTCCAGCGCCGCCACGTTCAGCCGGGAGCTGTGCTGCTGGCCGGTGGGGGGCTTCCGTGAGGGCTGGGAGGACTAGTGGGGGGGTGACCAGGGGGGGGGGGGGGCAGGGGTTGTCCTGCGTGGCAGTATTTGGCAGATCGGGTCTGCGCACGGCTGGCGCCAGGTTGTAGGGCGCAACCGCTGCAGGTCGTCACCGTGCGCATGCACGGCCACGGAACCGGCCGTTCTCCGGCCGTTTTTGGCACGGGAGTGGGGGGGTCTTACCCGGCACGGCTGCTAGCCCTTCACCGGTGCCGGAATCAGTGAGAGTTTGGTGCCGATTTTGGCATCGGAAAACGTCGTAGTTCCCACGCTGGCCAGCACGTAGCCGCAAAATGGGAAAATCCAGCCCATTGTGTGAGACGGGAAGAGAAAGAAAGAATTGCATTTCTATGGCACCTTCCATGTCCTCATCACAGAGATATAGAATCATAAAATCTCTACAGTGCACAAGGAGGCCATTCGGCCCATCATCGCAGAGTCGTCCCATATGTCCCAGATGGCTTTGTTGCTGGTGAACTACTCTCGAATAATAATAATAATTTCTATTAGTGTCACAAGTAGGCTTACATTAATACTGCAATGGAGTTACTGAGAAAGGTTACCTAGTCGCCACATTCCGGCACCTGTTCGGGTACGCAGAGGGGGAATTGTGGGATGAAACCGGAGCACCCGGAGGAAACCCACGCAGACGCGGGGAGAACGTGCAGACTCCACACAGACAGTGACCCAAGCCGGGAATCGAACCTGAGACCCTGGCGCTGTGAAGCAACAGTGCTAATTACGGTGCTGCTAATAGTGTTGCATTGTAGGGAAACGCAGTGGTCAGTTTGCCCACAGAAAGTTCCCACAGGTGGCAATGGGCTAACAGGCCGATGACCTGTTTTAGTGGTGTCGGCTGGGGGGTAAATATTGGCCTAAAATCCTGGGGGGAGCTTGCCCGCTCTTCTTCATAATGGCGCCACAGACGCTTTCATATCCAGCGGAGATGACAGGGATCGGTTTAACATCCAGGAGGCAGCACCCGTGCTAGTGCAGCACTCCCTCAGCACTGCACTGGAGTGTCAGCCGCGATTTAAGGAGATGTCACAGCACAATGAGGGCGCGATTCTCTGGACAGATTTCTAATTGGTAAGCGAGTAGGAATTGCTGCAAGCTGCCCGGTGCTCGGCACAGTGAGGCCGGAAAAGCTATTCAACATTGATTGGTCCACTTAACCAAGCCTCACGGGCTTCCCGCTCCAAATGCTGGTTCGCCATCTGATTGGCCGGAACGGTGCTTGACAAGGTTGGGCAGCATTTAAGCTGCACTTGGTCAGACAACTCCAGCCAGCTCGCACCAATGGTGCCCAGGAGACTGGCCCCAAGATTCGGGGACGCTGACCTGGGGAGGCCCATGGGCGCGGCGGAGGCCAGGAGGGATGTCCTGTTCCCCCGAGAGTCCAGGAGGGCTAGCCATAGGGCAGCCAGTGCTGCCCAGATGAGGTGATGGCGGCTGTGAGCTCGGGGAGTGTGACCAGGAGGACCGATCTCCACTGCAGGAAGAAGGTCAACAGGAAGGTGCACCGGGCAGCATGTGTGAGTAGACACCAATGCCCCCCCCCCCCCCCCCCGAGACCTTTCCACCCCCCAACTCTCCATGCGGCCCCTACAGTCCCTTCACTCCCCTTCCCCGTCAACCCCCCAACCCATCCCCATTCAACCACCCCAATCCTCCCTCCATCCCGCTCCCCTTTCACCCCCCCCCCCACCTTCCCTTCACATTCCCCCCACCTCCCACCACTCTGTATCGTGTGGCTAACAATGCCCTCTCTGTGTCTCCTCAGGAAAAGCACTCCCACAACCGCCGGGAGAGAGCCCAGTCTGGCAGAGGTGTGCCAGTAATCAGAATCCTCACCACCTTCGAGGAGCGGGCCCTGGAGGTGACCGGTGTGGCTGAGGACAGAGCGGTCACCCGACCGGAGGCTGGCGAACGGAGTAGTGGTGAGGAACCACCGGACTCCACCAGGAGGACTTGTCAAACGTGAGTTGTTATTGCCTCACTGACTGACCTATCCCTCCCACTGAGCACGGGCGAAATTCTCCGGTATCGGTGCGATGTCCGCCGACCGGCGGCAAAAACGGCGCAAATCAGTCGGGCATCGCGCCGCCCCAAAGGTGCGGAATCCTCCGCACCTTGGGGGGCCGCTGTGGAGGGAGTCTCTTCCGCCTCCACCATGGTGGAGACCGTGGCGAAGGCGGAAGGGAAAGCGTGCCCCCACGGCACAGGCCCGCCCGCGGATCGGTGGGCCCTGATCGCGGGCCAGGCCACCATGGGGGCACCCCCCGGGGCCAGATCGCCCCGCGCCCCCCCCAGGACCCCGGAGCCCGCCCGCGCCGCCTTGTCCCGCCGGTAAGGTAGGTGGTTCAATCCACGCCGGTGGGACCGGCATTCTAGCAGCGGGACTTCGGCCCATCCGGGGGGGGGGGCGCCAACCGGCGCAGCGCGACTCCCGCCCCCGCCGAATCTCCGGTGCTGGAGAATTCGGCAACCGGCGGGGACGGGATTCACGCCAGCCCCCGGCGATTCTCCGACCCGGCGGGGGGTCGGAGAATCTCGCCCCACATGCCTATTCTCCCGCAGGTCCTCCAGCCGATGACGCCGGCCCATCCCGGGTGACCCCCTCTCCAGTCTCCCATGAGACCACCTCGGAGGGGACCTCCGAGGATGCCACCATCATCGTCGCGGCACAGCTGTCATCCTCACCTTCCACCAGCGCAGATACACACACCTCGGTGGGACATGTCAGTGAACAGACTTCTATGGCACAAGCTGGTGAGCACCACACTGCTGCTGATCTACATCAGGAGAGACAGCAGTCGGAGGTCTGCTGGATCCCAGGACCCAGCTGCGTTCCAGCCTAATGCTGAGCCTGTGGAAGAGGTACTCCCGGAGCTGATGGAGACGATCGGGAGCTGACGGGACAATCAGAGGGAGATGTCAGCGTCACTCCAGCAGATCCATAGTCGCTCGGAAAAGCCCCAGAGGCAACAGGCACTGGAGATGTCACCAGCAATGTGTGGCACCGAGGCCAACACTGCTGGAGTGGCGACAGCAGTGGAGAGCCTGATGAACGACGTTGGCACCATTAGTGAAGGTGTCCAAGGCATCGTGCAGTCGGTGACGGCCATGGCTGAGGGTCTCGGCAGAATGACTGATGCGTGGGGGACATCACCAGGCCGACCTTGATGAGGTGCTATGGGACATGTCCCGCTCTCAAATGGGAAAGGCCGAGGCGCTGCGGAGCTTGTCCCAGTCGCAGGTGGGAATGGCTGAGGTGCTACAGAGCAGGTCCCAGTCACTGAGGAGCATCGCCGATGGCGTCGACATGATGGTGCGAGCCACGGGGAACCGCCAGGGCTGGCAGAGCCAGATGATGCGGCGCAGCCGGGGCTCGAACCAGCTGCCCCTCCGTCCCAAAGTGAATCCCAGGGCCCGATGGGCACCGACGGGGAGGAAGGGGTGCTGGGTGTCAACCTGAACCCTTCCCATCGAGTGGCAGAAGTGATCATCAGTTCCCCCAAGTTCCACCCCTCTGATGAGGCCGGGACTCATAGTCAGCAAACGGGACAGGTCGGCACAGCTGTGCATGTGCCGTCGACAAGTGAGCAGAGGCCCACCAGCCTCAGAGCCCCCTGAAGATGCCGGGCAGGGGCTTCGAAGGCCATGGGACATGGTGGGCAGCTGGCTGCCTCCACCTCATATGCATCCTGGGGACACACCTAGAAGTAGTGGTAGAGCTCCGAAAAGCCCATTGAATATCACTGAGGGCACCGGAGGAGGGTAGATCAGGGTGAGGGGGTTGGTGGCGGGGGCAGCACCATCGGGAGGGTGGGGAATTGTAAAACACAATAAACACCTTTGGGCACAACCAGTATGACGCCTCTGTCACTGCCTTCCTCAATGCAGGCTGATTTCCGAACCCTTGGCCCACCTCTCCAGGAATCTCCCCCTCCCGGTAGCAGTCACCCACCCTCCAGCCGTGGACATGTCCCAGAAACTGTGTCACGTCCCCTAGGTGTACGGATGTTGGCTGCTGCGTGTGTGGTGTTGCCTCCCACAGTGTCCAGGCATCAAGGTGTGTTTGGCAATGGCTCCCACACGCTACATGGCCCGCCCACCCACGGAAATCCGCTTGGGTTGTGAGAAGTGCCCGCTTAACCACAATTGCCAATTCCCTATTAGCAATAGCCTCAGCCGCGCGGGCGGAGACTTCGGCAGTCGGTGGGGGTTATGGGTGGTCGGTGGGACAGACGGGCAGGGGCAGGACTTGCCCTAGGAACGGGTACACATGACCCAGGGGTTGGCATGGTGGTGCCGCGAATGATTGCACCCCCGGTTGCCTCCCACAGAAGCTCCAGCCCCCCACACCCTCCTATGGCGGCCCACCCCTAGCCGAGGGTACCCCCCACCCCCCCACCCCCAGTTCCCCCACGAGCACTGGAGTGGCAAGCCCAGCGCCCCCGGGCTCTTTGCCTGTGAGCAAAGATGGCTACTCACCACCTCGGCTCCCCACAGAAGCCCTACCGCCACGTTTTTCAAAAGGAGTACTAATCGGCGCCAGCGCGACCACTTGCTGGGGAGGCCGCTGAATAACGGGAGGCCGTTGGATATGGGGTGGCGCTCTTTAATTGTATGGAAATAGGAAATAAGTGGTGATAATTGGTTTCTCGCCACGCTACAGCGAGATCCCGATGTCGCCTACGGGAGCGGGCCGGTTGCATCGCAAACTGTTTGGCGCCCGGCACGGATCTCGTTTTCGGCCTCCCCCGCCATTCACCGGCCTCGTTTCGCTTGAGCGAGAGCGCAATGAGGCCGGAGAATCGCACCTCAGAAATCTACGCCCCCAAAGAAAGCAAGTTCCATCTCGTGTTCCAGATCTGAATGAGCAGCTTATGGAACGTGCAGTTCCTTCTGTTTGCGCTCATCTATTTAACCTTCAGCTTCCAGTCATTCTGAACTGTCGGGTGTTTTGACAAACATGGTTGCAGACTATCTGTCAGGAGAACAAAATGTTCCCTCGGTTAATGGGAAGCATGTTTTTTTTTTCCTCTTGTATATATAGAATGATAAAAATGACTTAATGTTGCTCTGTTAATATTGATGGACTGCGCTACTTACAGTAAATAAGACTAGTTCGGAGCCGAGCATTTTCTCTCCAAAGTAGACTTCCCAATTCATCACCCAGCACTCTGTGAAGAGAGGGAATGTTAACGCGCCATGCGGCAGGCTGGGAGTGAAATGTAGTAAATCTGCCACGATCAGCCATTTTATAGCAGAACAACCACAATTACCATGGTCAACAGGAAATTAGAATACATATTTTAAAACAAATTGCCTTTTTATTGAGTCATGGAGTTAAATATGCAGAAGCATGGATGGCTGGGAGTACGAAGACTGTCATTTGCTCCTCTGCTTAAAGCCACAGAGGCAAGGTTTGAATGGCTTGAGGATGTTATCCGAACCCCAGTGTTAAAGTATCACCTCCTACTCACTTTTCACCAGCTTGTTTTAGTCAATGTTTTACATGTTACACGGATGGTGCAGCTGAGAAACAGGCCTGTTGTGTTATTCACCCTGGGGTAACACGGACTGCAACACGCTGCGGATAAACGCTAAAGCATACACCAAATGTAGGCGTTGGTTCAATAAGATTTATTGAACTTCTGGAACAAAGCACACAGCTGGCTGTGGGTTGACTCTCTACTACTCTAAATAGACTAACTCTGACTGTCTCGACCAGGCTAGCTCTGATCCCCGTGTAGAAAGTATTGTTTGATATGTACACCCTGACTGTCACTACAGTTGTCACCGGTGGAAAGAGGCGGAGTGCTAATGCCTCGTGTGGAAGCCCCCCCCCCCCCTCTGGTGTTCTGTCTGGTGATTGGTTGTATTCTGTTCTGTATGCTGATTGGCTCACCTGGGTGTCAGTCACTGCCTGCTTTTACCTCATGATGTGCTGTACTGTTCTATGTTCTATGTGCATGGGTGCATATTATGATAAGGCCATTCAGCCCATTTAGTGGGTGCTGCTGTGTGTGCTCCACATGAGCCTCCTGCCTCTCCCTCCTCATCCCATCATTTCAATGGAACCTTTTGATTCCTCCCCCCCCTCCCCTTCTGTTTACCGAGCTTCCCCCCTCCCGAATCCCGTCGATACTATTTAGCTCAACGTGGCAGCCGACAAAGCAGGCTTCTATGGTTTCTTTGGCTTCGGTGATGTTGCGTTTCTCGAATGTCGAGTGAGGCAGCTGCACCTTTGCAGCCGTACCGGGAGTATTCCGCCCCAACACTCTTAACTCGCGCAATGGAGGTGCTGTGAGGCTTTGGGAAAACAGGAAGTGAATGAGGTTCATGGGTGGGATTCTCCATTGTCCGATGCCGAAATTGGGAAACGCGATCGGGCGAAGAATCGGAAAACGTGGCAGGCGTCGGTTTCACGCCAAATCGCAATTCGCAGTCGCCTCAACAGCGGCGTCAATGCGTTCTGCTCCGCACGTATAGTAAGCGCTTTTGGCATATCCTTCGCGGGCCTGACCGATATTCTCCAGGGCCTCCGCAATTCTCCGCCTCCACCGGGGGGAATTCCCGACGGTGAGGTTCACTTGTGCTTTTAAAAATTGTGAAACAGGTGCCATGGCTGCTGAGGGAGAGGGCGGGGGGACGGAAATTGTCCAACATCACCATTGTTTGCTGATGTTATGGGCCAGGGTTTAGAGAACCCCAAAGTGTATCATGGAGTTCACCTAACCCACAACATTTACTAGATTGCGGTGTGGGGAGCACACGGCCCACTCTACAGGTGTGGTACAGCAGAAATGGAAAAGTATTTTTTAAAGCAAAACAATGTTTATTCTATGAACTCAAGTTAACCTTTTTGGAACATACAGTGAACATCTTAGCAACCATTAATTCAAATACAACCCCCAAAGACTACAACACTAAGTAATCCTTTAAGCTTTCCTTTTAACATCCATACGACTTAAAACACCTTTTACCAGAAGCACATCAGGTTAAAGTCACTACTGTTATTAGTATTAAATCACCAGAATCGATTTACAGTCTTTAGATCACAGAGAGAGACTCATACACCTTCTGGCTGTGACTGCAGCTATCCAGCTCTGAAAACGAAACTAAAACACACCCTGCAGCAAACAGCCTAAAACGAAAGTAAAAAGCTGACAGACAGCCCAGCTCCACCCACACTCTGACATCACTGCAGTAATAAACACTCATTTCTTAAAGGTACTCTCACTACAGATACTTATATACACACCCATTTAGAAACACCCTTTTCTTAAAGGTACTCTCACATGACACTGATGGTTGTGCCACTGGCCAGGGGGCTCCTGCCAGGGCCAGGGGGAGTAGCGGGGGGCGGCAAGGAGATGGGCTGTGGAGTCGGGGTGGACGGGCACAGAACACCATTGCCGCAGCCTGCAAGGCAGTCATGCCGCTGACTGCCCACTGTGAACTTAGGGCCATGGTTCAAATGGTCGTCCTCCCAGGCCACCGCCCAAGGTGCCCTCTGACCCCAGCCGGCCCACCAGCGGGATTGGCACGCTCCAGCGCAATGAGTGCCATCTTGTTGGCTGGGATGAGTGTGTGTGGGGAGTGGATTGCTAATATGCAGCTGCAGCTTGTCAGCCTCTCGAGGGTCAATCCCGACCCCGGCGAATCCGCCACTATTGGAATCGTCCGTGTTCCACGTGGCACCGGCGCAAGCCCCTCAACGGTCGCTGAATCGGTCCAGGCGCGTCGGAGAAGTCCGCGAATCCTGCCCCGGTGTCAACACTTCGTCTCAGGAGCAGAGAGTCCTGCCACATGCTTTTCGTGTAAAACAATATACGTGCTGCTTGCAGTAAGCGTGCCACAGAAGCTTCGTCATCTATTGCGCTGTTCCCCAAGCTGCCAGAATATTTGAAGATCAAGCCCTCATGTGGCTAATGTCACTGTCATAATATCATGAGGTAAAAGCAGCCAGTGACAGACATCCAGGTGAGTTAATGAACAGACAGCACATAACACAACCAATCACCAGACAGGACACCAGACGGGGGCTTCCAACTATAAAACACATGAGGCATCAGCACTCTGCCTCTTTCCACTGGTGGCAACTGTAGCGACAGTCAGGGTGCATATCAGTCAGCACCTTCTACATGTGGATCAGAGCTAGCCTGGTCTAGTTAGTTAGAGTTAGTACACTTAGAGTAGTAGAGTGTCAACCCACAGCCAGCTGTGCGCATTGTTACAGAAGTTCAATAAATCGTATTGAACCAACGCCTACGTTTGGTGTCTGCTTTACAGTTCATCTGCATCCTGTTGCAGTCCGTGTTACCCCAGGGTGAATAACACGACAGTTACCTCTTTGCACAACCTCTTTTTGTTGTTTAGAATTCAAAAGCTCCTGGTGAACAAAAGGAAACAACTGGAGTAGGTAAGTAAGCACAAAATCAGCAGAAGGAATTTGGAGGATGGAGGGAGGAACAAACATCGAGACAAAGAAAATTGGAGCAGGAGAAGGCCATTCGGCCCTTCGAGCCATTCAATATGATCATGGCTGATAATCGAACACCTTTTTTTCCCAATTGAGGGGCAATTTAGCGTGGCCAATCCACCGACCCCGCACATCTTTGGGTGGTGGAGGTGAGACCCACGCAGACAATGTGCAAACTCCACATGGGCAGTGACCCACTGTGAGATCAAACCACAGCACCACCGTGCCAACCATCGAGTGCCTTTCTTGATCCCTGGGTATCCGGAAGTGCTTGACAGCAAATCAATTGCATTTTGAATCGCTGTTGTGACGTTTGAAAGATAGAATTCAGTTTTGCACACAGCAAGCGTCCAGGTCCCAACAGCAGTGAAAATGCCCAGATAACCTGCCTGTGTGGTGGGGTTTGAGAGATAAATCTTGCCAGGAAAACTTCCCCTGCTGTTCTTCGAAACAGTGCCATGGGATCCTTTCACATCCATCTGAGGGAGTACAGAGGGTTTTGGGTTAATATTTCCAACTTTGCAGCATTGACTGAGTGAGACACTGGAGTGTCGGCCTTGATTTTGTGTCCAGTGCTGGAGGGTTAACAACATTTTTCAAATTGCTAAGTGTCAGGATTAGAGAGTAGCTTCGGGTGGTGAAACAGGACGGATATTAGTGAATTGGTCACCACATTTATTCGTCACCCCACTTTCATTTCCTGAAAAGACACCCAAGGTAATTCTCGATCATTTGCTAATTCTACTGTACATGTCTTCATCTCCACGCCGCAGGTATTTCTGCGCCATTGCGCGTCGCACCACATCTTTGGGGCTCGATGAATCAGTGTCCAGGCAATATACTGCCCACCATATTCCAGGTTAAAATGACAAAATAATTAATAAGAAAATTAATTGATGCGACCATCAACTCACTCGAGACGTGAGTAGAAGTAAACCGTGGCTTTAATCAAATTAGAACAGTGCCTGCCTGTGACTGATCCAATACTGAGAACCACCTACAGGTCGACTGCTCTTTATACCTCCCTTCAAGGGGAGGAGCCATGGGCGGAGCCCATACAGGCCCCAACATGTTCCCCTATGGATAATGCCATACAATGGCCCATAGGGGGAGCCCACAAGGGCAAACGCATAGCACAGATACAAATACAAGGGCGACAGCACAGATACAAATACAATGGTGGATTATTGGCAGAATACATTCACCACATTAACAGAAACAACATTTTAAGAAGGACTGGGTTTCGTGCTCCCGTCACTGCCTCTGTCAGCAGGTCCGGAAATAGTTAAGGATGTGACCCCCTGACCCCGATCATTCTGAGGTTATGAAGGTGCGGTTTAAATGGAAGTCCGTTCTTCAATAAAATAATGATGTGGAAATGCCGGAATTGGACTGGGGTGAGCACAGTAAGAAGTCTTACAACACCAGGTTAAAGTCCAACAGGTTTGTTTCAAACACTAGCTTTCGGAGCGCTGCTCCTTCCTCAGGTGAAATCTGAAGGAGCAGCGCTCCGAAAGCTAGTGTTTGAAACAAACCTGTTGGGCTTTAACCTGGTGTTGTAAGACTTCTTACTGTTCATAAATCAAGTACGGTAAAGTCCCAGATGACCACAGGCTGCTTTCCCCTTTGAGGGGGAGAGCTGACTGGTGGTGATTTAACCCCAGGGTCACCACACCTCAGGTTGAGAAGGCGGGGCCTTCAAAGCGAGCTTGATGTGCAACAATGTTTTAGTAGCCGTGTAAATGTCTGAGATGTTGAAGTTTCCCTCCACTTACCTTGTGCTCTTCTGTTTTATGATACAGGAGATTCAGAGATTTAAATATATATCAGGCTCTGACTGTTCAGCATAACCTGGTGTCTTGGGGGACCCCGCCAATGTCAGGTCTGGCAGTGTGAAGAGCTTGACGTTGGCACTATTCAAAGATTTCCTGCCCGTCACCCATCCCTTAGCCAATACCATCAGAATTAGACTAAGTCATTTACCTCAATTACTGATCGCTGGGTTTTGCTGTGTACAAATTGTGCTGCCGTGTTGGCCTATAAAACAATCGGGACTGCACTTCAAGAGTAGTTCATTGGTTTGGGAAGTGACCCGGGCCACTTTGAGGACAAAGAGGAGCAAAGGAATGCGAGCACTTTCATGTTGCTGGTGGTATTGAGCCACTGACTGCAGGTTTAACTTCAGCAGCCTCGATCAAGCGCCTCTGGTGAGCTTTGTTTGGTCAGGGCCAGAGGCTCTCTCATCTCAGTCAAAGGGAGTTCTCTGCTACAGTGTCATAGACAGGCGTCTAATTGACTAGTACAGAATGAAAGGCGGCACCTTGGCCCAGACTTATTCTTCACTGCTTTCTGTGCTCGTGCATGAAGCTTTCTGATATTTCTTGAACAAGTTTGGAATGGAGATTGCGGTCTGTATACTTTAAAAAGAAATCTCTTTCTGCCCTGGAGCCTGATGACCAATATACCCCATACCTTGTCTCAAGGTGTACCAGAGTGCCCTGATGTCACCCCTGACCAGCCTATCACCACCCTACTCTTTTATTCACAACAACAACTTGCATTTATAAAGCTGTTTAGATAAGGGCCTATGTTGATGCGTGGAATTAAAGATCTGGATTGGCGCATGGAATTGTGGTATTGTTGCCAGCACAGAGGTTTGGTTGAGGGCTGGTCAGGACTGTCTATTCAACATTCCGGGGTACAGGATCTTCAGGCAAGACAGGGAAGGGTGTCTAAGAGGAGGTGGTGTTGCATTATTAATTAAGGAGTCAGTTACTGCAGTAAGGAGGGAAGGTATCTTGGAAGGATCCTCAAATGAGGCTTTGTGGGTAGAGTTTAGGAATACCAAGGGGGCAGTCATATGAAATGCTTTGCGCAGGTCAGGGAGACACATCCTGAGTGAGTGAGACACATCCCAGGGTGGGAATTGGAACTTGGTAATTTGGTGCAGTGAGGTAATCAGGAAAGGTAAGTGGCAAATCTAATTCTGCTGTTATTCAGTTAAAAGTGCAATGTGTAGCTTAGTGTCTGATTGGCTGAAGCTGCCCCCCCACCCGAATTGCTGAGAGGCAGTTACCTGTCAGTCACCTGAGGCCTGTTTAGTGGCACAAGGGTGTACATTGTATTCTTCTGTTTGAAGCTTAAGTAGAGTGAGTCACACTGGTTAGCTGAGTTCTGTATACAAGACAGACAGAAAGCGCACTCAATAAGCTTTGCGCAGGTGAAGGAGACACATCCTGTGTGAGTGAGACACATCCAGAGTGGGAATTGGAACTTGGTAATTTGGTGCAGTGAGGTAATTCGGGGCAGAGTGGGAGAAGGTGCATTTTCCCTACTGTTTTGTTCTCTTCCTTCTGGCCTGTAACTGTTAATCTGCAGAGAGAGAACCAGAGAGCATCCTGGATAGGTAAGTGATTTTTATTTTTATTTTTATTACCTTTTCAAATTGTGTGGGGGGGGGGAAGCTGAAGTGACATCACAATAAAGCTGCGATCTGATTGGCTGGTTGGGAATCTGCACTAAATTTAAAAATTAAACAGTGTTAAACTAATTAAACATAATTAATTAATTACTTAATTATAATTTAGTAGGGTATATAAGCCAGAGATAGGAGAGTACTGTATTTAGCTTTCACATTTGTAGTAGAAATCTAGTGCTAGGAAACATATAGTTAACAATAAATTTTATTTAAAAAAATGTAAATTTAATTTACTAATTAATTAATGCAATGTCAATTAGAGGGGTGCAGTGTGCTGACTGTGAGATGGGGCAGGTCTGCAGAAAGTGCACACAACTGGAGCTCCTCACAGACTGCATGGTTCGGTTGGAGCAGCAGTTGGATGCACTTAGGAGCATGCAGGTGGCGGAAAGCATCATAGATAGGAGTTATAGAGATGTGGTCACACCCAAGGTGCAGGCAGAGAAATGTGTGACCACCAGAAGGGGCAGGCAGTCAGTGCAGGAATCCCCTGTGGTTGTCCCTCTCTCAAGCAGGTATACCCCTTTGGATACTGTTGGGGGGGATAGCCTATCAGGGGAAAACAGCCAGAGCAGTGGCACCAGGGTTGGCTCTGATGTTCAGCAGGGAGGGTCAACGCACAGAAGAGCAATAGTTATAGGGGACTCTAGAGTCATGGGCACAGATAGGCGCTTCTGTGGGCGTGAAAGAGACTCCAGGATGGTATGTTGCCTCCCTGGTGCCAGGGTCCAGGATGTCTCAGAACGGGTAGTGGGCATCCTGAAGGGGTAGAGCAAACCGGCAGAGGTGGTTGCACATATTGGTACTAACGACATAGGCAGGAAGGGGCATGAGGTCCTGCAGCAGGAGTTCAGGGGGGTAGGCAGAAAGTTAAAAGACAGGACCTCTAGGGTTGTAATCTCGGGATTACTTCCTGTGCCACGTGCCAGTGAGGCTAGAAATAGGAAGATACAGCAGCTAAACACATGGCTAAACAGCTGGTGTAGGAGGGAGGGTTTCTGTTATCTGGACCACTGGGAGCTCTTCCGGGGCAGGTGTGACCTGTATAAGAAGGATGGGTTGCATCTTTAACTTTCCAAATATTGACTGGAAACGCTATAGTTCGAGTACTTTAGATGGGTCCATTTTTGTGCAATGTGTGCAGAAGGGTTTCCTGACACAGTATGTAGATAGGCCAATGAGAGGCGAGGCCATTTTGGATTTGGTACTGGGTAATGAACCAGGACAGGTGTTAGATTTGGAGGTAGATGAGCAATTTGGTGATAGTGACCACAATTCGATTAAGTTTACTTTAGTGATGGAAAGAGATAGGTATATACTGCAGGGCAAGAGTTATATCTGGGGGAAAGGCAATTATGATGCGATGAGGCAAGACTTAGGATGCATCGGATGGAGAGGAAAACTGCAGGGGATGGGCACAATGGAAATGTGGAGCTTGTTCAAGGAACAGCTACTGTGTGTCCTTGATAAGTATGTACCTGTCAGGCAGGGAGGAAGTGGTCGAGCAAGGGAACTTTGGTTTACTAAAGCAGTCAAAACACTTGTCAAGAGGAAGAAGGAGGCTTATGTAAAGATGAGACATGAAGGTTCAGTTAGGGCACTTGAGAGTTACAAGTTAGCTAGGAAGGACCTAAAGAGAGAGCTAAGAAGAGCCAGGAGGGGACATGAGAAGTCTTTGGCAGGTAGGATCAAGGATAACCCTAAAGCTTTCTATAGATATGTCAGGAATAAAAGAATGACTAGGGTAAGAGTAGGGCCAGTCAAGGACAGTAGTGGAAAGTTGTGCTTAGAGTCCGAGGAGATAGGAGAGGTGCTAAATGAATATTTTTCGTCAGTATTCACACAGGAAAAAGACAATGTTGTCGAGGTGAATACTGAGATTTAGGCTACTAGACTAGAAGGGCTTGAGGTTCATAAGGAGGAGGTGTTAGTAATTCTGGAAAGTGTGAAAATAGATGTCCCCTGGGCCAGATGGGATTTATCCTAGGATTCTCTGGGAAGCTAGGGAGGAGATTGCTGAGCCTTTGGCTTTGATCTTTAAGTCATCTTTGTCTACAGGAATAGTGCCAGAAGACTGGAGGATAGCAAATGCTGTCCCCTTGTTCAAGAAGGGGAATAGAGACAAGCCCGGTAACTATAGACCAGTGAGCCTTACTTCTGTTGTGGGCAAAGTCTTCAAAAGGTTTATAAGAGATAGGGTGTATAATCATCTGGAAAGGAATAATTTGATTAGAGATTGTCAACACGGTTTTGTGAAGGGTAGGTCGTGCCTCACAAACGTTATTGAATACTTTGAGAAGGTGACCAAACAGGCGGATGAGGGTAAAGCAGTTGATGTGGTGTATATGGATTTCAGTAAAGCATTTGATAAGGTTCCCTACGGTAGGCTACTGCAGAAAATACGGAGGCATGGGATTCAGGGAGATTTAGCAGTTTGGATCAGAAATTGGCTAGCTGGAAGAAGACAAAGGGTGGTGGTTGATGGGACGTGTTCAGACTGGAGTCCAGTTACTAGTGGTGCACCACAAGGATCTGTTTTGGGGCCACTGCTGTTTGTCATTTTTATAAATGACCTGGAGGAGGGCGTAGAAGGATGGGTGAGTAAATTTGCAGATGACTCTAAAGTCGGTGGAGTTTTGGAAAGTGCGGAAGGATGTTACAAGTTACAGAGGGACATAGATAAGCTGCAGCGCTGGGCTGAGAGGTGGCAAATAGAGTTTAATGCAGAAAAGTGTGAGGTGATTCATTTTGGAAGAAATAACAGGAAGACAGAGTACTGGGCTAATGGTATGATTCTTGGTAGTGTGGATGAGCAGAGAGATCTCGGTGTCCATGTACATAGATCCCTGAAAGTTGCCACCCAGGTTGAGAGGGTTGTTAAGAAGGCGTACGGTGTATTAGCTTTTATTGGTAGAGGGATTGAGTTTCGGAGCCATGAGGTCATGTTGCAGCTATACAACACTCTGGTGCGGCCGCAATTGGAGTATTGCGTGCAATTCTGGTCGCCGCATTATAGGAAGGATGTGGAAGCATTGGAAAGGGTGCAGAGGAGATTTACCAGAATGTTGCCTGGTATGGAGGGAAGATCTTATGAAGAAAGGCTGAGGGACTTGAGGCTGTTTTCGTTAGAGAGAAGAAGGTTAAGAGATGACTTAATTGAGGCATACAAGATGATCAGAGGATTGGATAGGGTAGACAGTGAGAGCCTTTTTCCTCGGATGGTGATGCCTGGCACGAGGGGACATAGCTTTAAATTGAGGGCAGATAGATATAAGACAGATGTTAGAGGTAGGTTCTTTACTCAGAGAGTAGTAAGGGCGTGGAATGTCCTGCCTGCAACAGTAGTGGACTCACCAACACTAAGGGCATTAAAATGGTAATTGGATAGACATCTGGACGATAAGGGAATAGTGTAGATGGGCTTTAGAGTGGTTTCTCAGGTCGGCGCAACATCGAGGGCCGAAGGGCCTGTGCTGCGCTGTTATGTTCTATGTTCTATGTTCTATGTTCTAAACTGGAGAGGCATAAATATCCTGGCCACGAGGTTTGCTAGTGTCACACGGGAGAGTTTAAACTAGTATGGCAGGGGGGTGGATACCGGAGCAATAGGTCAGAAGGTGAATGCATTGAGGGAGAACTAGGGAATAGGGCCAGTATGGGTCTGAGGCAGAGCAGACAGGGAGATGTTGCTGAACACAGCGGGTCTGGTGGCCTGAAGTGCATATGTTTTAATGCAAGAAGTATTACGGGTAAGGCAGATGAACTTAGAGCTTGGATTAGTGCTTGGAACTATGATGTTGTTGCCATTACAGAGACCTGGTTGAGGGAAGGGCAGGATTGGCAGCTAAACATTCCAGGATTTAGATGTTTCAGGCGGGATAGAGGGAGATGTAAAAGGGGTGGCGGAGTTGCGCTACTGGTTGGGGAGAATATCACAGCTATACTACGGGAGGACACCTCAGAGGACAGCAAGGCTATATGGGTAGAGATCAGGAATAAGAAAGATGCAGTCACAATGTTGGGGGTTTACTACAGGTCTCCCAACAGTCAGCGGGAGATAGAGGAGCAGATAGGTAGACAAATTTTGGAAACGAGTAAAAACAACAGGGTTGTTGTGATGGGAGATTTTAACTTCCCCAATATTGACTGGGATTCACTTAGTGCTAGGGGCTTGGACGGGACAGAGTTTGTAAGGAACATCCAGGAGGGCTTCTTAAAACAGTATGTAGATAGTCCGACTAGGGAAGGGACTGTACTGGACCTGGTATTGGGGAATGAGCCCGGCCAAGTGGTAGAAGTTTCAGTAGGGGAGCATTTCGGGAACAGTGACCACAATTCAGTAAGTTTTAAAGTGCTGGTGGACAAGGATAAGAGTGGTCCTAGGGTGAATGTGCTAAACTGGGAAAGGCTAATTATAACAATATTAGGCAGGAACTGAAGAACCTAGATTGGGGGCGGATGTTTGAGGGTAAATCAACATCTGACATGTGGGAGGCTCTCAAATGTCAGTTGAAAGGAATTCAGGACCGGCATGTTCCTGTGCGGAAGAAGGATAAATACGGCAATTTTCGGGAACCTTGGATAACGAGAGATATTGTAGGCCTCATCAAAAAGAAAAAGGAGGCATTTGTCAGGGTTGGGAACAGACGAAGCCTGTGTGGAATATAAGGAAAGTAGGAAGGAACTTAAGCAAGGAGTCAGGAGGGGTAGAAGGGGTCACGAAAAGTCATTGGCAAATAGGGTTTTTCCCAAGGCTTTTTACACGTACATAAAAAGCAAGAGGGTAGCCAGGGAAAGGGTTGGCCCACTGAAGGATAGGCAAGGGAATCTATGTGTGGAGCCAGAGGAAATGGGCAAGGGACTAAATAAATACTTTGCATCAGTATTCACCAAAGAGAAGGAATTGGTGGGTGTTGAGTCTGGAGAAGGGTGTGTAGATAGCCTGGGTCAAATTGAGATCCAAAAAGACGAGGTGTTGGGCGTTTTGAAAAATATTAAGTTAGATAAGTCCCCAGGGCCTGATGGGATCTACCCCAGAATACTGAAGGAGGCTGGAGAGGAAATTGCTGAGGCCTTGACAGAAATCTTTGGATCCTCACTGTCTTCAGGGGATGTCCCGGAGGACTGGAGAATAGCCAATGTTGTTCTTTTGTTAAAGAAGAGTAGCAAGGATAATCCAGGGAATTACAGGCCGGTGAGCCTTACGTCATGGTAGGGAAATTACTGGAGAGAATTCTTCGAGACAGGATCTACTCCCATTTGGAAGCAAATGGATGTATTAGCGAGAGGCAGTATGGTTTTGTGAAGGGGAGGTCGTGTCTCACTAATTTGATAGAGTTTTTCGAAGAGGTCACAAAGATGATTGATGCAGGTAGGGCAGTAAATGTTGTCAATTTGGACTTCAGTAAGGCCTTTGACTAGGTCCCTCATGGCAGACTGGTACAAAAGGTGAAGTCTCACGGGATCTGGAAAGATGGAAACAGAACTGGCTAGGTCATAGAAGGCAGAGAGTAGCAATGGAAGGGTGCTTTTCTGATTGGAGGACTATGACTCATGGTGTTCCGCAGGGATCAGTGCTGGGACCTTTGCTTTTCATAGTATATATAAATGATTTGGAGGAAAATGTAACTGGTCTGAAATGTAAGTTTGCAGACGACACAAAGGTTGATGGAATTGCGGATAGCGATGAGGACTGTCAGAGGATGCAGCTGGATTTAAATCATTTGGAGACTTGGGCGGAGAGATGGCAGATGGAGTTTAATCCGGACAAATGTGAGGTAATGCATTTTGGAAGGTTTAATGCAGGTAGGGAACATACAGTGAATGGTAGAACCCTCAAGAGAGAGAGATCCAGGTGTACAGGTCCACGGGTCACTGAAAGGGGTAACACAGGTGAAGAAGGTAGTCAAGAAGGCATACAGCATGCTTGCCTTCATTGGCCGGGGCATTGAGTATAAGAATTGGCAAGTCATGTTGCAGCTGTATCGAACCTTAGTTAGGTCACACTTGGAGTACAGTGTTCAATTCCTGGTCGCCACACTACCAGAAGGATGTGGAGGCTTTAGAGAGGGTGCAGAAGAGATTTACCAGAATGTTGCCTGGTATGGAGGGCATTAGCTGTGAGGAGTGATTGAATAAACTCGGTTTGTTCTCACTGGAACGACGGAGGTTGAAGGGCGACCTGATAGAGGTCTACAAAATTATTAGGGGCATAGACAGAGTGGATAGTCAGAGGTTTTTTCCCAGGGTAGAGGGGTCAATTTCTAGGGGGCATAGGTTTAAGGTGCGAGGGGCAAGGTTTAGAGGAGATGTACGAGGCAAATTTTTTATACAGAGGTTAGTGGGTGCCTGGAACTGGCTGCCGGAGGAGGTGGTGGAAACTGGGACGATAGTCACATTTAAGGGGCATCTTGACAAATACATGAATAGGATGGGAATAGAGGGATACGGACCCAGGAAGTGTAGAAGATTTTAGTTTAGACGGGCAGCATGGGCAGCACAGGCTTGGAGGGCCTGTTCCTGTGCTAGTACTTTTCTTTGTTCTTTGTTCTTTGAGATGAAAATCGTTCATTGTCACAAATAGGCTTCTAAGTGAAGTTACTGTGAAAAGCCGCTAGTCGCCACATTCCGGTGCCCGTTTGGGGAGGCTGGTACGGAAATTGAACCGTGCTGCTGGTCTGCCTTGTTTCGCTTTGAAAGCCAGCTATTTAGACCAGTGTGCTAAGCAGCCCTTAATTTAGGGCTCTCATATTGTTGAGAGTGCATTATAGCCCCCCCCCCCAAAAACAGATATGCTGACAATTCACTGAGGTTTGTAAAAATAATAATAATACGGTAATTAATTAGGGGATTTCAACTTCCCCAACATTAATTGGATAGTCATAGTGCAAAGCGTTTAGAGGGGCGGATTTCTTTAAATGTATTCAGGAGAGCTTTTGAGTGTGGCGACCAGGAGATTTTCACAGTAACTTCATTATTATTATTATATGAAAAAGGCCCAACAAGGGACGGCATAGGAAAAGTGCCAGCCTGGCACCTTGCCACTGCTCAGCTGACAGTGCCACCGGGGCACCTTGGCAGTGCTAGGATGGCATCCAGGTGGCACTGCCAGAATGTCAGGCATGCAGTGCCTCGGGGTCCAGGTGGAACCAGCAGTACCAGGGTGCCACCTTGCCCAGAGGATAACCACCTGGGGGGCTCCAATCCCCAGGGGGACCTCTCCTAGTGGGTTCCATCTGGTCCCTGTTTGTGGGGACCAGTACTGAACAGCATTTACTTATGGTCTCCAAGGCAAAGGGATTAGATCCCAGGGCCTTGGTTGATCAGGTGAGTGCATAGGACAATGAGACTAACAGCCTCACTCTAATATGCAGATTTGCCAAATACTGATCACACCCACAATGGGCGGGATTCAAATGTCTCGCAAGATCCCATTAGATCTCATGAGGGATGGTGAGTCTGTAGATCCCGGAAGGGGCAGCATGGTAGCACAAGTGGCTAGCACTGTGACTTCACAGCGCCAGGGTCCCAGGTTCGATTCCCCGTTGGGTCACTGTCTGTGTGGAGTCTGCACATTCTCCCCGTGGGTTTCCTCCGGGTGCTCCGGTTTCCTCCCACAGTCCAAAGACGTGCAGGCTAGGGGAATTGGCCGTGATAAATTGCCCTTAGTGACGAGAAAGGTTAGGAGGAGTTCTTGGGTTAGCGGGATAGGGTGGAAGTGAGGGCTTAAATGGGTCGCTGCAGACTCGATGGGCCGAATGGCCTCCTTCTGCACTGTATGTTCCATGTTCTAAGTTCTATGTACAGGCTATGCCGCACCCCCATTCGATCGCGCCCCGAAATGTCTAGGAATATTCAGGACTGGATGAGAAAGAAAAGAGAGGCTTTTGGCAGGGACAAAGGGAACAAATCAAGAGAGGCCTCAGTGAAGTATAGAAAGTGCAGGGGGGAGATTAAGAAAGCAATTTGGAGGGCAAAGGGGGGACATGAAAGAGTACTGGTGGATAAGATTAGGGACAATCCCAAGATATTCTGTAAGCATATTAAGGGGAAGAGGATAACCAGGTAAAGAGTAAGGTGCATTGAGGTGCAAGGGGACAATCTGTGGGTGGAGTCGGAGGACTGGGTAGGGTGTTAAAAGAATAATTCACATCTGTCTTCACTCAGGATAAGGAGGATGTAGGTACAGGATTCAGGAAAGAATTGGATTTGGGTTTGGATTTGTTTTATCGTCACGTGTACAGTGAAAATGATTGTTCGGCGTACAGTCCGGACAGTTCATTCCATAGATGAAAAAAAAACATTGAACATACATAAATACACAATGTAAATACATGGACACAGGCAACGGGTGAAGCAGATGGAGTGTGTGAAGAGATTAGATCAGTCCATAAGAGAGTCATACAGGAGTCTGGTAACAGCGGGGAAGAAGCTGTTATTGAATCTGGTAGAGCATGTTCTCAGACTTGTATCTCCTGGACGAAATGGGAACAGTGAATAACCTGGGTGGGAGGGGTCTTTGATCATGCTGCCCGCTTTCCCCAGGCAGCGGGAGGTGTAGATGGAGTCAATGGATGGGAGGCGGGTTTGTGTGATGGACTGGGCGGTGTTCATGACTCTCTGTAGTTTCTTATGGTCTTGGGCTGAGCAGTTGCCATACCAGGCTGTGATGCAGCCAGATAAGATGCTTTCTATGGTGCATCTGTGAAAGTTGGCAAGGGTTAATGTGGACATGCCGAATTTCCTTAGTTCCTTGAGAAAGTATAGGCGCTGTTGTGCTTTCTTGGTGGTAGAGTCGACGTGGGTGGGACCAGGACAGATTGTTGGTGATGTGCGCACCTAGAAATTTGAAGCTGTCAACCACCTACACCTTGGCATCATTGATGCAGACGGGGGTGTTTAGCTAAGTGATTTAGAGGTTTAACTCAGTTGGCTGGACCATTGGTTCGTGATGCAGGAGAAGACCAACAAAGTGGGTTCAGTTCCTCTGCCGGCAGAGGTTATTCAGTCCATAAGAGGTTTGAAGATCCTCAGAGGCCCGTGGAATGTCTCTCCTGAGTAGTACTTCACTCCTGTATGCTTCACCCGATGCCCGTGTCTATGTATTTACTTTGTTTATTTTACATTTGCCCGATTATGTAATTTTTTTCATGTTCGGCGTGATCTGTCTGAGCTGCACGCAGAACAACACTTTTCACTGTACCTCGGGACACGTGGCAATAAACTAATCCAATACAATCCAACATAGGTAAGAATGTGGAGGCGGATAAGTAAATTTGCGGATTACACAAAGATTGCCAGGGTGGTTAATAGTGAGGCAGAAGGTTTTAAGTTGCAGGACGATATTGACTGGTTGGTCAAATAGGCAGATCAGTGGCAGAGGATACCGGAAGTCTGCAGAGGGATTTGGATAGATTAAGTGAATGGGCTAGGGTCTGGCAGATGGAATACAATGTTGACAAATGTGAGGTTATCCATTTTGGTAGGAATAACAGCAGAAGGCATTATTATTTAAATGATAAAATATTAAAACATGCAGCTGTGCAGAGAGACCTGGGTGTGCTAGTGCATGAGTCGCAAAATGTTGGTTAACAGGTGCAACAGGTGATTAAGAAGGTGAATGAAGTTTTGTCCTTCATTGCGAGAGGGATGGAGTTTAAGACTAGGGAGGTTATGCTGCAATTGTATAAGGTGTTAGTGAGGCCACACCTGGAGTATTGTGTTCAGTTTTGGTCTCCTTACCTGAGAAAGGACGTACTGGCGCTGGAGGGTGTGCAGAGGAGATTCACTAGATTAATCCTAGAGTTGAGGGGGTTGGATTACGAGGAGAGGCCGAGTAGACTGGGACTGAACTCGTTGGAATTTAGAAGGGTGCGGGGGGAATCTTATAGAAACATATAAAATTATGAAGGGAATAGATAGGATAGATCCGGGCAGGTTGCTTCCACTGGCGGGTGAAAGCAGAACTAGGGGACATAGCCTCAAAATAAGAGGAAGTAGATTCAGGACTGAGCTTAGGAGGAACTTCTTCACCCAAAGGGTTGTTAATCTATGGAATTCCCTGTCCAGTTGAGGCTCCTTCATTAAACGTTTTCAAGATAAAGATAGATAGTTTTTTGAAGAATAAAGGGATTAAGGGTTATGGTGTTCGGCGGGAAAGTGGAGCTGAATCCACAAAACATCAGCCATGATCTCATTGAATGGCGGAGCAGGCTTGAGGGGCCAGATGGCCTACTCCTGCTCCTAGTTCTGATGTAGAATGGCATTTAACCATGAAAAGTGCAAGATGATGTACTTTGGAAGGAGTAACAAGACAAGGGAGAACTCAATAAAGGGCAGGACAATAGAAAGCTGAGAGGAACAAGGGGGACCTAGGGGTGCTTGTTCATAGATCCCTGAAGGCAGCAGGACATGTTCAAAGGGTGGTTAAGAATTTTATATGGGGCACGTGCTTTTATCAGTCGTGGCATAGATTATAAGAGCAGGGTGGTTATATTAGAGCTGTACAAACTTTGGTTAGGCCACAGCTGGAGTACTGTGTGCAGTTCTGGTCGCCTCACTCTAGGAAGTATGTGATTGTACTGGAGCGGGTGCAGAGGAGATTCACTTGGATGTCTCCTGGGCAGGAGCCTTTCAGCGATGAAGGGAGGCTGGATAGGCATGGGTTGTTTTTGTTGGAGCAGAGAAGACTGAAAGGGGGACGTAACTGAGGTGTATAAGATTATGAGGGAGTCTGGAATGTTCTGCCTGGAGGTAGTAGCAACCTCACAACCTTAAATAAGTTTGTGGATGAGCAATTAAAATGCCATAACATTCAAGGCTATGGACCAAGTGCTGGAAGGTGAAATTAGTGCGGATTTCGTTTAGTCGGTACAGACTCAATGGGCCGAAAGGCCTGTTCCCTACTGTATGGCTCTCTGAGCACCTTCGCCCTCGTAAAACATCCCAAGGTGCTTCCAAAGAGTGTGATCAAACAAAACCTGACGAAGCGAACCCCAAAAGCGACCATTACTTTAGTCAAAGAGTTCGGTCTTAAGGAACATGTAAGGCCGCATCGGCAGACGATGCAATCTGCCACGCCCATTATGTTAAACAAGATGCTAATGTACACAATGCAAATTTTAAATGGTGCTTGTGAGGTATAGGCAATTGAAGGAATGGCTACCGATGGTGGGGAAACAAAAAACAAGAAAGTATTTAATTGGCTGTAAAGTGCTTGGATTACACGCTGGGGCTGGGAAAGACGCTGCATAAATGCAGAACTTTTCTTTCAGAGAGCTTAGTGCGCAGAGCAGTTGGAGAAAGGAGGTTAGGAGAGTTTCAAATTTTCTGCTCATTGGAAAGTCTAACATGGAGCGAGTAACACCGTTGGTTCCCGTATAGAATCATAGAATGTGCAGTAGCAGAAGGAGGCCATTCGACCCATCAAGTCTGCACTGGCCATGGAACGAGCACCCTACTTAAGCCCACACCTCCACCTTATCCCCGTAACCCAGTAACCCCACCTAACCTTTTCGGACACTAAGCAATTTAGCACGGCCAATCCACCTAACCGGCACATCTTTGGACTGTGGGGGGAAACCGGAGCACCCGGAGGAAACCCACGCACACACGGGGAGAACGTGCAGAATCCGCACAGACAGTGACCCAGCCAGGAATCGAATCCGGGACCCTGGAGCTGTGAAGCAACAGTGGTAACCACTGTGCTACCGTGCTGCTTAATTCTGCCGCATCATTAAATTGTGCCTTTGCAGACGCACAGTCCATATGCAGACACCGGGCGACAAAATATTGATCACCCCTGTGGGGTTTTTCACTCCAAGCCGCTGGAACAGGGGTCATCACTGAGAGGGTCCTGGTAGGAGCGAAGCAAGTAAACACGCACTGGCTCCATTATCGATCAATCCAGATCAATATGCAGCATCTTAGAGGCTCTCGAAAGCCTGATTCATAAAAGGCTTCGCAGTGAGTTTTAATAATGTAGACAGAAAAAAACCCTCTGCATGTCACTTAGCGAAAGAAGGACGAAGAGTTAACTTTAATTGTACTCAATGTTTCAGCGATTTGACTTCAAAGTGATAGATTCTGTAGCATTCCCTGAACCTGAGGCGGTTATGTTGTCAATTACTCGATCTGTTTGAAACCTGTAGCGAAAGGATTTCGAGTTTTAGCCAGGGCGTGATGCTGAGCGTGTGGGGCAGGGAGATCTGACATCTGTGTTGAAGTGGCAGCTTTCAGCGGTTGAGAAAAAGGATGCTACAGTTTCCCTTAGTGGGCCTGGCACTAGGATGTAACAACCCCAGAAATAGGCGAAGGAGCATACCATAAAGCACCTCGAGCCGACTCCACCAATCAATAGTATCATGGCTAATCGTCTCTCTCAACTCCGCTTACCGGCCCATTGCTCATATCCCTTGATTCCACGAGAGACCAAATATCGGTTTCTCCCCGCCTTAAAATAAAGGTTGGAGCACCCACTGGAGTAGAGAGTTCCAAAGATGCACAATTTGAGTGAAGTAACTTCTTCTCATATCAGTCCTAAACGATGGCCCCTTTACCCTGAGACTGTGCCCCTGGGTTTGCTTGACCAGTGGAAACAATCGCTCAGTGCCCAGCCTGTCATTTTCCTTCAGAATCTTGTCTGTTCCAATGAGATCGCCTCTCATTCTTCCGAATTCCGGAGAATACGGGCCCAGCTCACTCAGTCTCTCCCAGGAAAAGTCAGCCATCTCCATTTTGTAAATCCCATGAGTTTGCCATGATGCCGCTTCAGCAGAAGATCTCGCCGACATCTGAAGAACGGTCGCTTGAGTGAGGTGGTGTGGGAGTGACCTCCAGCACCCACGGAGTGGGAGTAAATACAGAAAATGCTGGGAAAGCCCAGCAACTCCGGCAGCAACCGAGGAGAGAGAAACAGAGAGTTAGCATTTCGAGTCCGTCTGATTCTTCTTCAGATTTGTGGGCAGCTCAGTAGCACAGTGGTTAGCACAGTTGCTTCACAGCTCCAGGCTCCCAGGTTCGATTCCGGCCTTGGATGACTATCTGTGTGGAGTTTGCACGTTCTCCCTGTGCCTGCGTGGGTTTTCTCCGGGTGCTCCGGTTTCCTCCCACAGTCCAAAGATATACAGGTTAGATGGATTGGCCGTGCTAAATTGGCCTTAGTGTGCAAAAAGGTTAGGTGGGGTTACTGGGTTATGGGGATAGGATGGAGGTGTGGGCTTAGGTAGGGTGATCTTTCCAAGGGCTGGTGCAGCCTCGATGGGCTGAGTGGTCTCCTTCTGTACTGTAAATTCTATGATTCTATGTTGATTTCCAGCATCTCCAGTATTGTGCTTATATTTTAGCGTTTAATTCGCCGCCATGGAATGTTAGCCCAGAGACGAGAAACTCAGCAGCTGTATTGAAAACTCAAAGGGGTGGGAATGGAAACTGCTTGTTATGTTCCGTGTTGTGGCCGTGGTAAAGATGCACATGGAACATCCAGTTCTTTACGAGTAAGATAATTTATTAACAAATGAACGCGTGGAAGGATAACTAAAGAAATCATAATACGTAACGATTAGGGAATTCTCCTGGAGTTACTTCTAATGCGACTGTCCTCTGATACGACTTACTAACAACTGCCAATCTCTGGAATCACCTGGTGGACTCCTGTCACCACCTGCTGGTCGGAGATCGTATATCTAACTCCGGCTGGATTCCCCGTTGTGGAGACTAAGACCCCACGCCTGCGTGAAAATGGAATTGGCACAAAACGGCCACCGATTCCATGTTCTGGGGGGGGCGGGGAGGCGCAGCCAGGCAGAGTAGAGCTCCCAGCTCTAGCTGACGATACGGCCTGGAGAGTTGCCGGCTCCGTGGCCTCACATGCGCACAGCGGTGGCCTGCAGCGGCCGCGCCGTGCTTCATGGCGGATATCGCGCGCGGACCCGATCCGCAAAATAGTCCCCCCTTTCAGTCGGCTCGCGCGCCCTGGACCGCCCCATCACAGTGCCCCCAGCCCCAAATATGTCCTCCCCTGCCCGAGGATTCGGCCCTCCCCCGGCTGTGGCGGCGCTGGACTGAGTCCACAGCCATCACGCTGAGTTCCCGACGGGTGAGACCATGAGCGACCCACGTCATCAGGAACTCAGCCGGTCGGGGACGGGCCTCAGGCAATGTACAGAGGCCATGGATAGGGCGTGCCGGGTTTTTTGGGGGGGCGGAGCATCACGAAAGCGGCGTTGCCCCCGATTTCGGCATCATCGGGGATCCTCCACCCCGTCGCCAAACGCGATTTCGTCGTCAGAGATCGGAGAACGCAGCCCGTGACGTTTCGGCGGATTGGCCATGATAAATTGCCCCTTGGTGCCCAGGGACGTGCAGTTTAGGTTACCGGGAAAGGGCAGGGTGGGTGGGGGAGTGGACCTGCGTGGAGTGCTCATTCAGAGGATTGGTGCAGACATGATGGGCTGAATGGCCTCCTTCTGCACTGTAGGGATTCTATGGAACATGTCTATTTTCAACTCTATTCAAATTTTGTATTACCGACTCACTGTTTATTTAAATAAAATGGGCAACTGCGCCTTAACTGTGGGATTTTCTTAAAACTGGAGTTCTGTTTTGCGGTGGGCAAAACTCCAGTTGTGTAAAGAAGATTAGTGGCAACAACAGCTGCACCTTTTTTAACAACTGCATAACTTCCCAAGGCACCAGAGCATTATTAAATAAAATGTTACACCGAGCCACACAAGGAGCTATTCATAGACCCATTAGGCCCACGCACATATTAGGATGGATGACCAAAGATTAAGCCAAAGGTGTCGACTTTAAGGAACACCGTACGGAAGGGAGAGAGGGGGAGCGACGGAGAGGCTTAAGGAGGGACTTCCAAAGGTTGTACCTTCAGCAGCTTTTGGCATGATTTGATTTAATTTGATTTGATTTATTGTCACATGTACCGAAGTACAGCGAAAAGTATTTATCTCCGGCCGAGGGAACGTACACAGTACGTACATAGTAGACAAAAGAATAATCAACAGAGAACATTGACAAACGGTACATCGACAAATAGTGATTGGTTACAGTGCGGAACAAGGGGCCAAACAAAGCAAATACATGGGCAAGAGCAGCATAGGGCGTCGTGAATAGTGTTCTTACAGGGAACAGATCAGTCCGAGGGGGGAGTCGTTGAGGAGTCTTGTAGCTGTGGGGAAGAAGCTGTTCCTATGTCTGGATGTGCGAGTCTTCAGACTTCTGTACCTTCTGTCTGATGGAAGGGTCTGGAAGAAGGCAAAGCCTGGGTGGGAGGGGTCTCTGATAATGCTATCTGCCTTCCTGAGGCAGCGGGAGGTGTATACAGAATCAATGTGGGGGTGACTGGACATTATTAATGACTGAAAGTGGTGGAGCATTCCAATTTGAGGCTGTGTCATATCCTGAGTCAAAGATTTGGAATGGGAATCACTACAGCGAAGATGGGAGAAACGTAGACTGACCATGTTCTATAAAGTATGGGACAGACTGGTGGAAACTGCCAGCAACCTGTACCTGATGCCCTCTGACAATGACAAAGCACAAGACTGTGGGGTGGATTCTCCATTTAACGGTGCTCTGATCGGGATTCCGGATCGGGCAGAGAATGGAGAGTTGAGGGGAAAATGGGTTTAATAATAATAATCTTTATTATTTTCACAAGTAGGCTTACATTATCACTGCAATGAATTTACTGTGAAAAGCCACTAGTCGCCACATTCCAGCGCCTGTTCGGGTACACAGAGGGAGAATTCAGAATGTCCAAATTACCTAACAGCACGTCTTTCGGGACTTGTGGGAGGAAACTGGAGCAGCCGGAGGAAACCCACGCAGACACGGGGAGAACGTGCAGACTCCGCACAGACAGTGACCCAAGCGGGAATCGAACCTGGGACACTGGAGCTGTGAAACAATAGTGCTAACCACTGTGCTACCGTGCCGCCCATTGGCGCCATTGTGATGCTCCGATTTCTCGCCGGTGGACTCAACGCGCTACCAGCCCCATGCCGGTGGGAGGATGCAAACCATGCATTTAAATTAATTAAGTCCGAGAGAAGGCTCCCTCCCCCCCAATGCAAATGCTGCCCCTCCCCCGCTGACATGTAGGGGCACGATCCCTCCACCATTGGAATAATGGGTCACCTCCCACAAAACACATGCATGTGGGTGACCCGCCCTGCCCCTCAGTCCCACCCGAACCCACCCCCATTAGAGGTCCTCATCAGGCCCTCCTATCAGACACCCATCAGAGATGCCCAACAGCGACCCGCCCCTCCCCATCTGAACTCCCATCAGAAACCCCCATTAGTCACCCCTGTCTGAAAGCTGAAGCACAGTCCAGTGAGAAATCGCTGCGTTTTCACTTATCCTTCCCTAACATCTGCTGCCTCAGACAAAAGTATTCAAGGCAGTAGATGTTACAAGTGTCAGAGGCTTCCTTGAAAGGCAAATGCACTTCAATGGACTTCAAATCCCTTGATAGCCTTTGAAATGCAAACACTCCCTTCAAATTCATAGAGCAATACATTTCACGAGTCAGTGATTGACAGTTTTATTGGTCCAGACACAGTTGCTTAGGGGGTTTGTTTATTTAGCTTTCCCTTCATGTTTAAATGCACCCTGCTTTGATACTAACCACAATGTCTAGAAACACTCTTATAATCATTGACATGTCCTTACCACATCAAAAGGAGCTAAGTGCTTTCTGCGGTGAAGAAGAGGAAGTGAAACCATTTGGAATGGTCCAGCCTGAAATACTTAGTTGTGGACAACCCTTTGCTCTGGAAAGCCAGCAAGTTTGTTCTGGACAGGTCAAAGAGTGTTTATCACCGAAGTGATGGTTCTCTAACTGCAATTGATGTTTATCTCGGTGTACGTCCCTGGAACAGCCCGTGGAGCATTGCGTCCCCCATTACAGAGCTGCTCGGGATGAACTTCAACAAAAACCATTGAACCTCTTTCCAGACTTTGTTTGCAAGCACCAATCCAGACGGAGATGTCCAACAATGTCTTCCCCACTGCAGTTACCTTGATGGCAACAATGTGGAGGAAGGAGACTCTGGACATGAAGGAAGGACCTGACAGGGAGGGCTTTTCTCACCTCCTGCCAAGCTACGTCTCGGTGCTTGTTTGAAAGCTCTGCCAATGAGGCATGCTTCACAGCAACTTTGGCAGTCTGTTCAGGGAACCATCCAAAAAGACCCACCTTCTCTTTATCTCACAGTGTTTCGAGGGCCTTACGTGCGCCCCACTGCCCGGCGGATTTGTGGTCAAAGGTGTTTTTCCGTGTAAACCTCTCCACGAAGGACAGGTAATTTAGTAGAGCCCAACTTAGAAAGTTCTGCATCAATATGGGCAGACTCATCCTCCACAACATTGTGGACAGATAGAACCTCAGAACCTAGTGACACTTGAGACTGGATTCTCCATTATTGCGACTATGTTCCCAGAAAAACTTGGTTCAAAGGGACCTGAATTCCTAGCCCTGCAGGGGGCGAGCAGGGACCTGGAGTAGACCTCGCTTTTGTTGCATATACGGGTCCCCGCACTTTTGGGTCGGAGGCCCCGTATGCGCAAGGCGACGGCCTCCAGCGACCGCGCCGTGCTCCATGACGGACTCAGACCGCGGACCTAGACCCACAAAAGAGACCCCCCGATCGGCCACGCGCCAACCCTCAACCCCCACACAAGCACTCCCCGGCCACCTATAAGGCCCCCCCTGGCCTCCGATTGGCCCGCCCCCAACCATGACAGCAGCGGACTGAGTCCGCAGCCGCCACGCAAGTATCCCGACCGGCTGGAGCACATTAGTTCCACGCCGTCGGGGCTTCGGCTGGTCGGGGGCAGTGAATGGTGGAGCGGGCCTCTGGCAACGGCCCCAGGTAGGTCCCAGGTGGCGCGGCGTACTCCCCGAGTACCCCGCCTTTCGGGACACGCAGAATCGGTGAACCGGCGGGAACATTGATTCTCCGCCTCCGCGCCGGCCACGGTTTTGGCGAAAGGGTGCGGAAAATCCAACCCTTAGTGTTTGTGTACCAAGGGAGCAGACAGCTGGACGCAGACTCTCACAAACGTAGCTGTCAGGGTGCATGGAGAGAAATTATTTCCTCTGGTGAGAGAGTCCAGAACAAAGGTGCATAATCCTAAAATTAGATCAAGGCCATTCGGGAAGCACTTCTTCACAAAAAGGGTGTTGGAAATCTGGAACCCTCTCCTTCAAAATGCTGGGATGTCAATTGAAAATTTCAACATTGAAATGTTTGTTGGGTTGGGGTGTTGAGGGTTTTGGTACCAAGGCGGGTAGATGGAATCAAGATGCAGGTTGACCAGGATCTAATTGAATGGTGAAACTGGCATGAGGGGCTGCATATCCTCCTCCTGGTCAATTGTTGATAACAGTGGTTTCCTGGAACAACTACTTCGTGACTCAGTTCACTTCCTTTCCAATGCACGTTTTCAATCTTGGGATTGTGTGCTTCTTGGCCATTCACTTGCAAAGTAATGAAACAAAACAAAAGGTTGAAAGTTTCGCCTTAAAGCCAGTTTTAGCCAGAACGCAGGGTAGACGCGCAAAAGCATTCCCTCTATTAACCACTCTTGGAGGTTTTATGAATTAGGCTGGGAGGCGCACCTGACCATATTGCCTTTACACACGGTCAGTTCTGCTTGCAATGTTACAATGTGACAATTGCCATTACTTGGTAAATTTATAGCCCAAATCCTTGCTATTGAAAGCTCGCAACAATAGACGAATGCACTGGATAATTTGCCTTGTCTGAATACTAGTGCACAATGTGTGTTTCCTTTCATTCAATTATTATTTCCTCTTTTCTTTAAAAAGATAAATATTTCTCAAACTTTAAGTTGGCAAGCTGAATATCCCCGCTGATTTTTTTTCATGTATCAAGATTTAATTCACAGCCTTGGTACAATCACCAGATATCACTCCATTAAAATATTCTTGTCCTTAACATTCTGCTGATAAGCAAAGCTTACAGATGGAGATCACCTTGAAGCGAATGATTGAATGTTTTTTACTTGCTATTCTTGTGCGCTGGCTGATAACCTGGGATATAAACTCACACAAGAAGAGACTTGCTGTTGTTAAATCTATTTATAACCGAATGCTGTATGACTTTCGCTTTGCGTCTTAAAGTTCAGCAGAATTATTATCGACTTGTGAATGAAGCAGCTGCAATTGCTAATTAACTACTGGTTGGAGGAAAGGTGGCACAGAGGACTGGCACAGGATGAATGAGTCATGACTGGTGCCGGGTTGGCGGGAGCAGAGATGCACGATGCACTGACCAGGGGTCACTCAAACCAGCTGTTCGCCGAGGGAGTGCAACCCAGTGTGACTGACAAAGATTCCAGAATGGTGATGGGGAGCGCGTGAGACAATGTGGGTGCAGTCCACGGCACCTTATGCCCTGGGAAGGGCTGGCATGCGGGTGAAGCTCCTGGGCGCCCACACCGCATCGGACAGGGAATGGGATATGGGTGGTTGTCCTGACACGGAGAGACTCAGTGAAGCCTGCTGATGTTAGCTGCAGTGGCCTGGAAGTAGCTCCTGGTGTAAATGTAAAGGGTGATCTTGACAACCTGTCCACATCGGGATTGAACAAGGAACAAAGAACAATACAGCACAGGAACACGCCCTTTGGCCCTCCAAGCCTGTACTGGCCATGATACCAACCTTGGCCAAAACCCTCAGCACTTCCTTGTGCCGTATCCCTCTATACCCATCCTATCCATGTATTTGTCAAGATGCCTTTTAAATGCCTTTTGGACGCTGTTAATGTATCTGCTTACACAACCTCCCCTGGCAACACGTTCCAGGCACGCACCACCCTCTCAAGAAGTAGTGCGAGCAAGTTCTATAGCTAGGGCTAACCTCTCCTGTCAAGAAAAGGTACCTCCAATATTACTCTCTGCACTTGGAACGTCCTGCTACTTCTAATGCCTCAAATGAGGGGCAGCACGGTAGCATAGCGGTTAGCGCAATTGCTTCATAGCTCCAGGGTCCCAGGTTCGATTCCCGGCTGGGTCACTGTCTGTGCGGAGTCTGCACGTTCTCCCCGTGTGTGCGTGGGTTTCCTCCGGGTGCTCCGGTTTCCTCCCACAGTCCAAAGATGTGCAGGTTAGGTGGATTGGCCATGCTAAATTGCCCTTAGTGTCCAAAATTGCCCTTAGTGTTGGTTGAGTGGGGTTACTGGGTTATGGGGATAGGGTGGTGTGGGATTGGGTAGGGTGCTCTTTCCAAGAGCCGGTGCAGACTCGATGGGCCGAATGGCCTCCTTCTGCACTGTAAATTCTATGAAATTCTATGATTGAGTGCACCAATCAGAATAAAGAGTTAGCTGAGGCCTAACTCGTGACTTGGGATTGTTAATCCTCTGGCATGTCACTTTGTAAATCCCGGCGCTGAATGTAGCATGTAATTTGGCTAGTTATCACATCTGACCATGTTCCTCTTCCCGTTTGACGTTCATGTCCATAAATCTGCACTCTCTTCAACTGGTAGGTGGGTCATCAGGAAGCATTGTGTTGTGGGAGAAATTTCTGCTTCCTACTCCTCCTCCTGCATTTATTCCCTTCCCTGCCCCTTCTCAAACCCTTTCCTCACTCAAATGGCCTCTGACAACATGCATCGACTATGTGCCAGCTCGCTCAATCAGATTTGTGATTGTCCTGATCTGCACTCTCTTGAGAAAACACTGGAGCTGCCTTGGCCTGAGCTAACACTTCATTTATATTCCCCACTCCTTTATCTCCCCACATGACTGCCAAATGCCATAGCAATGGCGGATCTCACCCAAGACTGACAGGCAGCCATAGTATTTCAACTCTGTTGGGCTGGAAAGATAGTTCCTCAGGACTGGATCATGGAAAGTAACTTGTTTTAGGAACATGTCATTATGCAATACTTCTCAATTGAGATGGAATGTATCAAATTTTCATTGCATGAAAGAAAAAACTTGCATTTAAATAGCACCCATCAGGCATTGAGAATGCCCCAAAGTACTTTGCAGCCAATTAATTACTTTCAAAGTTTAATCAATGTCAATGCAATGGCAGAAGGCAGTAAATATTTGCCCACCGTTGCTCCCACGAGCAACATACAAGAAGAACAAGCCACTCATTTGATGTTGTTGGTGGTGTTAGAAGGAGGAATGTTGGTCGATGGACTACCCTGATGGACTCCCCCCAGCTCATTGGTGGCCAGCTTTTGGGGTCAGGTTTGAATGCGGGAGCTGCCGACACAGTCGTTAGTCTGCCCCCCCAAAAAATTGATGGCTGCCCCACTGCCTCATTCCCCCTTTCTCCAAATTGCCTTATGTTCGTTGACATTTCAACGGGGGGGGGGGCAGGGGGCTGCTTTTGTGATGCTCCGCCCCCTCCAGAATGACGTTGCCTGAGGCCCACCCCCCCAATGCTCCACCCCCCACCCCCCCCCCCCCCCCCCCCCGACCGGCCGCGTTCCCGACGGCGTCGGTCGCACGGCTTATCTCATCCTGCAGTCTGACTCAAACAGTTCTTTCAACCTGGTTTATTTCCACCCAAACACAAGACACACAGTGAGCTGCCAGAAAGCCACATCTCCCGTGATTGCAGAATATTCCCTCTGCTGTACAGAGTCTCAAACACGTGACTGCTGATGTCAATGTTACATCCTGATCTACATCACTAATTATCATAACTATTTTATTAACCACTGTGCTACACCTCCCCCAAAGTGGTACTGTCAACTTTTTTAATAACGTATGCTAAGCTATTTTTTAAACTGTACTTTCCCTGCCACCCACGCTCTCCAAAAGCTCACTGGTCATAGTTGAGATGCCTTCACAACTCTCCCTGGACCCATTGGTGTGACTCTTGAGCTGGAAAGGTGTCCTTCGGGGTTACTGGGTGGGTTAATATTCTAGAAGCTGCTCTCTGCATCCTTGGGACCTTCATCCCAAAGCGTGTGGTAATTGAAGACATGTGTTCTCTTGGGCGCCAATGAAATCAGGGCTCTGCTGTTGCATCTGACTGTACCTGATGGCATGAGGACAAGGGAGGAACATTGATGCTACCTTGCTTGAAGGACTACACCTTCAGATTTACGATGCCAGATCCAAATTCGCTGGGCCCAAGTTAAGGGGGCTGGAGACTTGACCCTGTGTCTGGAGTCGTACGAGAGCTTCTGCTTTTCACATAGGCCAGTCTCCATTCCTCACCCTTTTGCGGCCGGCTGCCATAATGTTGGGTTGCATGTTCTGTGCCAGAAGAGGGACCTGTCAGCCCACTGGTGAAAAACTATTAGCTGAAGATGTGGCTCTGCAGTACTGCAGGGCGGAATTCCAATCAGAATTCTTGGTCATTAATGTCTTCATGGTTTTCATGCCTCGTTCAGCCTTTCCATTAACTTGTGTACGGGGAGGAAAATTGGCGACGTGGGTGATCCCAAAGTTAGTGGTAACATTTCCGAAGTGGTCATTGACCAATTGTGGCCCGTTCTCGAGACAGTGTAAACTAGAACCCAATGTGTGGAGAACATGTTCTGGAGGCACCCTGTCCGCAGACTTGTCTGTTGTGGTGTGGGGTCAGGCAGCACCCTGTCCACAGACTGGGCTGTTGTGGTGTGGGGTCTGGCAGCACCCTGTCCGCAGACTGGGCCGTTGTGGTGTGGGGTCTGGCAGCAACCTGTCCGCAGACTGGGCTGTTGTGGTGTGGGGTCAGGCAGCACCCTGTCCGCAGACTGGGCTGTTGTGGTGTGGGGTCAGGCAGCACCCTGTCCACAGACTGGGCTGTTGTGGTGTGGGGTCTGGCAGCACCCTGTCCGCAGACTGGGCTGTTGTGGTGTGGGGTCTGGCAGCACCCTGTCCGCAGACTGGGCTGTTGTGGTGTGGGGGTCTGGGGGCACCCTGTCCGCAGACTGGGCTGTTGTGGTGTGGGGTCAGGTAGCACCCTGTCCACAGACTGGGCTGTTGTGGTGTGGGGTCAGGTAGCACCCTATCCACAGACTGGGCTGTTGTAGTGTGGGGTCAGGCAGCACCCTGTCCGCAGACTGGGCTGTTGTGGTGTGGGGTCAGGCAGCACCCTGTCCGCAGACTGGGCTGTTGTGGTGTGGGGTCAGGTAGCACCCTGTCCACAGACTGGGCTGTTGTAGTGTGGGGTCAGGCAGCACCCTGTCCGCAGACTGGGCTGTTGTGGTGTGGGGTCAGGCAGCACCCTGTCCGCAGACTGGGCTGTTGTGGTGTGGGGTCAGGCATCACCCTGTCCGCAGACTGGGCTGTTGTGGTGTGGGGGTCTGGGGGCACCCTGTCCGCAGACTGGGCTGTTGTGGTGTGGGGGTCTGGGGGCACCCTGTCCGCAGACTGGGCTGTTGTGGTGTGGGGGTCTGGGGGCACCCTGTCCGCAGACTGGGCTGTTGTGGTGTGGGGTCAGGCAGCACCCTGTCCATAGACTGGGCTGTTGTGGTGTGGTGTCAGGCATCAGCACCCTGTCCGCAGACTGGGCTGTTGTGGTGCGGGACTGGCAGCACCCTGTCCGCAGACTGGGCTGTTGTGGTGTGGGGTCAGGCAGCACCCTGTCCACAGACTGGGCTGTTGTGGTGTGGTGTCAGGCAGCAGCACCCTGTCCGCAGACTGGGCTGTTGTGGTGTGGGGTCAGGCAGCACCCTGTCCGCAGACTGGGCTGTTGTGGTGTGGGGTCAGGCAGCACCCTGTCCGCAGACTGGGCTGTTGTGGTGTGGGGGTCTGGGGCACCCTGTCCGCAGACTGGGCTGTTGTGGTGTGGGGTCAGGCAGCACCCTGTCCGTAGACTGGGCTGTTGTGGTGTGGGGTCCGGAGGCACCCTATCCACAGACTGGGCTGTTGTGGTGTGGGGGTCTGGGGGCACCCTGTCCACAGACTGGGCTGTTGTGGTGTGGGGTCAGGCAGCACCCTGTCCACAGACTGGGCTATTGTGGTGTGGGGGTCTGGGGGCACCCTGTCCACAGACTGGGCTGTTGTGGTGTGGGGTCCGGAGGCACCCTGTCCACAGACTGGGCTGTTGTGGTGTGGGGTCAGGCAGCACCCTGTCCGCAGACTGGGCTGTTGTGGTGTGGGGTCAGGCAGCACCCTGTCCGCAGACTGGGCTGTTGTGGTGTGGGGTCAGGCAGCACCCTGTCCGCAGACTGGGCTGTTGTGGTGTGGGGTCAGGCAGCACCCTGTCCGCAGACTGGGCTGTTGTGGTGTGGGGTCAGGCAGCACCCTGTCCGCAGACTGGGCTGTTGTGGTGTGGGGTCAGGCAGCACCCTGTCCGCAGACTGGGCTGTTGTGGTGTGGGGTCAGGCAGCACCCTGTCCGCAGACTGGGCTGTTGTGGTGTGGGGTCAGGCATCACCCTGTCCGCAGACTGGGCTGTTGTGGTGTGGGGTCAGGCAGCACCCTGTCCGCAGACTGGGCTGTTATGGTGTGGGGGTCTGGGGGCACCCTGTCCGCAGACTGGGCTGTTGTGGTGTGGGGTCAGGCATCACCCTGTCCGCAGACTGGGCTGTTGTGGTGTGGGGTCAGGCAGCACCCTGTCCGCAGACTGGGCTGTTGTGGTGTGGGGTCAGGCAGCACCCTGTCCGCAGACTGGGCTGTTGTGGTGTGGGGTCAGGCAGCACCCTGTCCGCAGACTGGGCTGTTGTGGTGTGGGGTTTGGCATCTTTCAACCTCTTGGAATTAAGCTTAAAATCCGTTTTAAAACCTATAACTTTCAAAGTGACCTACCGAATGTCTTGTCCATGCTCCTTTACTTCTCCAAGGAAACTGTGGGGGCATTTGTGTGTTTATGCGTGTGTCGCCAGCTGAGAGGAAGGTTCTGCTTCCTAAATGAGGCCTGTCTGACGCAGTGAAGTGCTCGACCAAGTGTGAGGTCGTCTTTCATTGTTCCAAACTCACAATAGCGAACTAACAGTACCGGTCAGTCAGGTGCCATTGGACAATTCTCCTGGTCTGACAATGCCTCCAATTTAAATTCCTCACCCTTGTGCTTAAATTCCTCCAATCCTTGATGTTATAACCTGCCTGCTTACCACTGGCTGGAGACTAATGGCAATCCCACAATCCTTTGGGAGTATGAGCTTCCCCAATGAGGGGGGCGGAGAAATCATTAGCAGATTCCCTGCATAAATAAAGCTGGCCAGTTTGGAACTGGCTAGAGGGGAGTGAGCAGCAAGGGAGTTTTGCTGCTACAATTCACCACTGTATCGTATTATGTTGATGCCCTTGTGGGCTCCACTGTGGCTCTGCCCCCTCAGGGGTAGTATACAGATTGGCAGCCTGTAGGTGGCACTCAGTACAGAGCAGTCGCAGGCAGGCACAGATCTAGCTTATTAAAACCACTGTTCACTTCTACTAATTGTCTCGTGTGAATTGATGGTCGCATCAATTTAATAAGCTAAGATATCGCAATGGAAGCCGCCCTCAAACCTGATCGACTGGAACTCGACCCACAGGCAGCTGAAGAAAAAGGAATCTTTTCACACTCGCTCCGCTGCTTTGAGGCCTACCTCGCCGCCGCCTCCTCGCCCGCCGTCACCGAGGCACAGAAGCTGAGTCTCCTCCACGCCCGGGTGAGCCACAGAATCTCTGTACTAATCGAAGACGCGACCACGTACGCAGACGCGGTCGCGATCCTGAAAAGACATTACGTGAGGCCGGTGAACAAAGTGTTCGCGCGGCATCTCCTCACCACACGTCGTCAACGCCCCGGGGAATCGCTGGAAGAATATCTACGCGACCTGAGAGTACTCGCTCGAAACTGCAACTACAAGGACGTCACGGCCTCACAGCACATGGAACTCGCCATCTGGGACACCTATGTGACTGGAGTCTGGTCCAACTATGTCAGACAGCACCTGCTCGAAAAGCGCACCCTCGACCTAGAAGAGACGGTAAAACTATCCACCTCATTAGAGGTCGCCTCCCAGAGCCTTAATGCCTTCCCCTCCAACCACGCAATTTCCTTGTGGGCGCCGGAGGCGCGACCATCACCCGACCTGAGGGTGGCCCAGGCCTGTGCCGTGCGGCTGCCCGCCCAACCCGTGGGCCGCCTTGCTATTTCTGCGGTCAGAAACAGCACCCCAGGCTGCGTTGCCCAGCTCGGAACGCGATCTGCAGCGACTGCAGCAAGAAAGGATATTTTGCCAAAGTCTGCTTGGCCCGACCCAAAGTTCCAAAATCGCAGGCCCGACTTACAGAGTCACAGGCCCGCAGACCCTGCAGCGTGGCTGCGTGCCTGCCGGTAACGCCCCCTTCTGACGCGTCATCCGCCTCGTGCTATCCGTTGGGGCCGCCATCCTTATCCCTACCCGACACGTGCGACTCATGGGGGCCGCCATCTTCAACGCCATCTTCAACACCACCTGACACGTTCGTCCGACGGGGGCCGCCATCTTGGCCGCCATTTTCAACACCACCCGACCCGTGCGACCGATGGGGGCTGCCATTTTGGGACCACCCCGCTACCACCGACCACGCCGGCTCCCCGCAGCTTGGCGCTGTCACTCTCGACCAGTCACGCCCAAGCACCTCAAGAACTCTATGATGACCGTCCGGGTCAATGGGCACGAAACGTCCTGTCTGTTTGACTCTGGGAGCATGGAGAGCTTCATCCATCCGGACACGGTAAGGCGCTGTTCCCTCCAGATTTCCCCCGCATCCCAAACAATCTCCTTTGCGTCCGGATCACATTCAGTGCAGATCCGGGGGTACTGTGACGCGAACCTCGCGATACAGGGCGCCGAGTACGCCGATTTTAAACTCTATGTCCTTCCCCATCTCTGCGCTCCTCTCTTGTTAGGACTGGATTTGCAGTGCAACCTCAGAAGCCTGACCCTGAAGTTCGGCGGACCCCTACCCCCTCTCATCATATCTAGCCTCGCGACCCTTAAGGTCACCCCTCCCTCGCTCTTCGCGAACCTCACCTCCGACTGTCAACCCGTCACCACCAGGAGCAGGCGGTACAGTGCCCAGAACAGGACTTTTATCAGGTCGGAGGTCCAGCGGCTCTTGAGGGAGGGGATCATCGAGGCCAGTAATAGCCCTTGGAGAGCCCAAGTGGTGGTCATCTAAACCGGGAAAAAAAACCGGATGGTTGTAGACTACAGCCAAACCATAAATCGTTACACGTAACTCGATGCGTACCCCCTTCCCCGCATAGCGGACATGGTTAATCAGATTGCACACTACCGGGTTTTCTCCACAGTAGATCTGAAGTCCGCATACCACCAGCTTCCAATCCGCCCGGAAGATCGCCACTACACTGCCTTTGAGGCAGACGGCTGCCTCTTCCACTTCCTCAGGGTCCCCTTCGACGTCACCAATGGGGTCTCGATATGCCAAAGAACGATGGACCGAATGGTTGACCAGTACGGGCTGCGGGCCACGTTCCCTTACTTGGATAACGTCACCATCTGCGGCCATGATCAGCAGGACCACGACGCTAACCTTCAGAAGTTCCTCCAAACCGCCCAAGCCCTTAATCTCACCTACAACAAGGAGAAATGCATTTTCCGCACAACCCGACTAACCATCCTCGGCTATGTCATGGAAAACGGAGTCCTCAGGCCCGACCCCGACCGCATGCACCCTCTCCAGCAACTTCCCCTTCCCCACTGCCCCAAGGCCCTGAAAAGATGCCTGGGGTTCTTTTCATATTATGCCCGGTGGGTCCCCAACTATGCAGACAAAGCCCGCCCACTTATCAAAGCCACCATCTTTCCCCTGACGACTGAGGCCCGCCTGGCCTTCAGCCGCATCAAGGCAGACATTACCAAGGCCGCGGTGGACGGGTCCATCCCCTTCCAGGTGGAGAGCGATGCGTCGGATGTCACCCTGGCCGCTACCCTTAACCAGGCAGGCAGGCCCGTGGCCTTCTTTTCCCGTACCCTCAACGCCTCCGAGATTCGAAACTCCTCTGTTGAAAAGGAAGCTCAAGCCATTGTGGAAGCTGTGCGGCATTGGAGGCATTACCTGGCTGTGTGGAGGTTCACCCTCGTCACCGACCAACGATCGGTAGCCTTTACGTTCAACAACACGCAACGGGGCAAGATCAAGAATGATAAAATCTTGAGGTGGAGAATCAAACTCTCCACCTATAATTACAAGATAGTATATCGTCCTGGGAAGCTCAATGAACCCCCAGATGCCCTGTCCCGCAGCACATGTGCCAGCGTGCAAGATGACTGACTTTGGGCCATCCACAATGACCTCCGTCACCCGGGGGTCACCCAGCTTCTACACTTCATCAAAGCCCGCAACCTGCCCTACTCCACCAAGGAGGTCAGGACCATGACCAGGGACTGCCAAGTCTACGCGGAGTGCAAGCCGCACTTCTATCGGCCAGACAAGGCCCACCTGGTGAAGGCATCCCGCCCCTTTGAGCGCCTCGGCGTCGATATCAAAGGGCCCCTCCCCTCTATTGACCGCAACGTGTATTTTCTCAACGTCGTTGACGAGTACTCCCATTTCCCCTTTGCCATCCCATGCGACATGACCGCGGCCACCGTCATTAAGGCCCTGCACAGCATCTTCACCCTGTTTGGTTTCCCCACTTACGTCCACATGACCGGGGCTCCTCATTTATGAGAGATGAGCTGCGTCAGTACCTGCTCGGTAAGGGCATCGCCTCGAGCAGGAATACCAGCTACAACCCCCAGGGAAACGGACAGGTGGAGAAGGAGAACGCGACGGTATGGAAGGCTGTCCTTCTGGCCCTACGGTCTAGATGTCTCCCGGTTTCCCGCTGGCAGGAGGTCCTCCCCGACGGGCTCCACTCCATTCGGTCGCTCTTCTGCACAGCCACGAACGAGACCCCTCACGACCATCTATTTGTCTTCCCCAGAAAATCCACCTCCGGGGTCTCGATTCCATCCTGGCTGACAACACCGGGGCCTGACCTCCTCCGGAAGCACGTGAGGAGCCATAAGTCCGGCCCCCTGGTCGAGAGGGTCCAGCTCCTTCACACCAACCCTCAGTATGCCTACGTGGCGCACCGCGACGGCCGACAAGATACAGTCTCCCTCCGGGATCTGGCACCCGCCGGTTCCCCAGCGACCATCACCCACGCTCCCCCCCTACACCGAACACCGACCCCACCCCTAAACGGCCTACACCCCCCCTCCCCGACCCACCGTGATGAAGCTCCAGACGACACGCTACCGGAGTCAACGAGCCCAACTCCCGTGCCTGCAGCGAAGCCGGAGCTGAGGCGATCACAGAGAACAATCAAGGCGCCGGACAGACTCGATCTGTGAGCACACTTCCCCTCCGCTGGACTTCAATTTTTTAACAGGGGGTGAATGTGGTGAACGTATTGCTGATACAATTCACCACCGTATTGTATTGTATTATGTTGATGCCCTTGTGGGCTCCGCCTGCGGCTCCGCTCCCTCGGGGGTGGTATATCGATCTACAGCCTGTCGGCGGCACTCAGTACAGAGCAGTTGCAGGCAGGCACAGATCTAGCTTATTAAAACCACTGTTCACTTCTACTAATCGTCTCATGTGAATTGATGGTCGCATCAACGTTATTGTAAATAAATGTTATTTCTTTCTATCCTTCAACTCGTGCTGGATTCTTCGTGGCCCTCACAATCCTTCCCTATCTCTGTAACCTCCTCCAGCCCTACAACCCTCCAGGATCACTGTTTTCCTCCGATTCGGACCTCATCTGCATCACCAGCTTTAATCACTGCACCGATGCCGGCTGTATATTGAGCTGTCAAGGCCTTAAGCTTTGGAATTCCCTCCTTAAACCCTGGTCTCCAGGGTGTTGGCTATGCGGAGAGGTTGAATAAATTAGAATTGTTTTCACTGGAAAGACGGAGGCTGAGGGGAGGCCTGATAAGAGGTTTACAAAATTATGAGAGGCACAGACAGGGTGGATAGTCAGAGGCTTTTTCCAAGGGTGGAAGTGTCAATTACAAGGGGGCACAGGTTCAAGGTGAGAGGGGGAAAGTTTAAGGGAGATGTGCGGGGTAAGTTTTTCACAGAGAGTGGTGGGTGCCTGGACTGCGCTGCCAGGGGATGTGGTGGAAGCAGGCACATTAGCAACATTTAAGAGGCATCTGGATGGATACATGAATAGGGAGGAAATAGAGGGATACAGACCGAGTAAGGGCAGAAGGTTTGGTTTTTAGTTAGGGCATGATCGGCACAGGGTTGGAGAGCAAAAGGGCCTGTTCCTGTGCTGTACTTTTCTTTGTTCTAAACCCCTCTGCCTCTCTAATTCCTTCTCCCCTTTCAGAATTGTATACCATCAATTCACTGCCGAGACTGTGAGAACGAGTGAACATAAGGCTTTATTATCCAGGAACTTGCCTGCCAGTGTCTGCTGTAAAAACCGGCCCACAGGTGGCCGGTCTATATATTGCCCCGGGGAAGGTGGAGCCAGAGCACACCGGGGTTCCAGTATAATACCTGGAGGTAGATCGTATTATCATTTCCGGGTCATAGGTCACAGTACTATACAGACAGTTCATATTCAGGTGAATACATTCACCTCAAGGATGGTGCTTGAAACTTTGTCAAAGTCCCAATAACCTGTCCTAATATCTCACGTAGCTCCCCCAAAATGTATTTTTAATAATGCTCCGAAGAAGTGTCATTGGATGACTTTAATATATTAAAAGCACTCTATAAGTTGTTGACAACATTTCTGTGAGCAATGCCATTGGAGATCCTCTAGGTGGAGATTTGTCACCCTCTAGTCAGCATTGGTCCACAGGCAGCCAGGTGTAAACCCTACCCCTCTGTGCTTCATTATTTTAGTCCTGAGGTGATGAAATGAATCACCCTTGCATTAGGTGGGAGGGGAGCTCGGAGTACGGGAGTTATTTTGAAAAACTGTAAGGTACAATGCCTTGCAAAATAATGTTTGCGCACATACATTATCGGAACATCTTCACATTTTAATAAAAAGGACATCTGTGGGTTTTATTCTCTCAAAATGCTGAGTTGTTAAGGAAGTCTATAAATATGCAAACTCAAATCTCATTATTCCTGTCAAGCCCCAACCTCCAAGTTGATAGCTGAAGTGTGATAAGTCATTTTTATATCCCACAGCTTTACAAGAGTCTCAATGACTTGAAGGAGATGGCTTAAATGCCAAACGTGATCGCCTCTGCCTTATTGCGTGGTATGAACGATCATCCAGGCCCAGCCGACAGCCCACAGCTGCTTCATATCCAGGCACTCTCTTCATTTAATTAGAGTAATTACATTCCCCACTCAGTCAGAGGGTGCCAGGTGCCAGTGCTTTAACCTTGCCCAGGGTGAGGGCCGATACCTTGTTCTGACATATAAAATTGCACCTAATGTTTTATTGGGTTGCACTTGGTTGTTGTGGGATGGATGTCCTTGACAAATCAGTAAATGTTCCAGTGACAAATGAGTAGTTAAAATATGGCCCACATTTCCTTCTGGAAAGAATAGAGCACGCCACCGCCTGCTTAATCCCCGGCATTGGACCCGCAGGACGTACTCTCAGTGTGACACTCGATTCCAGTTGATGGGAGCGATTTTGCCGAAAACGTGGCTCTTAAATTCACTGAACCCTTCCCAGTGGGTGGAATGTTACTGTCTGCACTTGGCCTTTGAACTGCCTGAGATAGACAGAGGGGCATAGGTAGAGAGGAAGAAAGAGAGAGAGAGAGAGAATGAAAGAATGCATGGAGAAGGATGTGGTGATATGCCTGGAAGCAATATCATAGATGGATGGTGTAAGACATCCAACTAGCAGGAGGCAGTGCACAGACCATGGTCATGTGACCAGACACTCCAATATAAGTGGAGACATATCCGACCGTCAACAGATGGAGATGGTAGTAGGACATACAGGTGAACAGTTGTTCTAGGTGTAGTTCCAGAGGAGTACAAAGAAACTCCATGATAACTTGCTCTGTAACAGATCACTATCTTACTACGTGTGATTCAATAATGATCCTGATTTAGCCGAGTCAAGGCGTTTGGTGGATTCCTTTGCAAGGTATAGAAGACCAAACACAACATGAGGAAAGGTTGTCGACAGGGAGAGAAAGTAGAAAAGAGACAAAAGGAGGCAACAGGGTATTACAAACCTCTGTCCTATCACCTGTCAGGTCTTTGGGTTCAAGACCCCCTTGGGGTTTGAGGACAAATATCAAGACTGCGACTCCAGTGCAGTGCTGAGGGAGCCCTCCATTGTCGGAGATGGCATACAAAAAATTTTTTTTAAACCCACACTGTTGGCTCAGGTGGGTGTAAAACAACCGATAGCACCATTTTGAAGAAGAGCATGCGAGCTCTCCCTGGTGGCCTGGCCACTGATTGTTCCTCAACCAACATCACAACAAAAACAGAAAGTCTGGCCATTGTCACGTTGCTGTTTGTAGAATCTTGCTGTGCACAAATTGGCGGCCTTGTTTCCTACATTAAAACAGTGACTACTTTTCAAAAGTAGTTCATTGACTGTAAAGCGCCACGAGACACCCGATGGTCATGAAAGGTAAGTCTTTCTTTGCCTGCATCATTTCAAGTTAAAACCTATGCTGCTGTTTTAATAATTTAATAATAATCTTCATTGTCACAAGTAGGCTTACATCTACATCCTTCATAGAATTTACAGTGCAGAAGGAGGCCATTCGACCCATCGAGTCTGCACCGGCTCTTGGAAAGAGCACCCTACCCAAGGTCAACACCTCCACCCTATCCCCATAACTCAGTAACCCCACCCAACACTAAGGGCAATTTTGGACTCTTAAGGGCAATTTATCATGGCCAATCCACCTAACCTGCACATCTTTGGACAGTGGGAGGAAACCGGAGCACCTGGAGGGAACCCACGCAGACACGGGGAGAACGTGCAGGCTCCGCACAGACAGTGACCCAAGTCGGGAATCGAACCTGGGACCCTGGCACTGTGAAGCAACAGTGCCACCATGCCGCCCTCAAATTTTCCAAATGGACGGATCGGATAATTACTGAAATGGACAAATTGCATATGGAAGTTGAACAAACATTTGAAGGGTTAAAGTCCTGGAAAACTATAGGGCTAGAGCAAGGGACGGGGACTGATTGGATGGTTCCCTTCGAAAAGCAGCACTGTAAGGACAAATGGCTTCCTTCTGCGCTGCACGATTCTACAGGCGGGATCTTCCTGTGCCGCCGAAGGTTTCCCGGCAGCGGATGGGCTAGCCATGCAAAGCGCCGTAGACATCGATGGGGGGGGAAATCCAACCCCATGGTTCTCAAATGCCTGATGATATTGCAAGGCCATCTGAAAAAGTGCAAATTTATCATCGGTCAACCGTCTCGGCTGCTACAACATTTTGGGCAGCAGGGCCAATCACCCTCTTTTTAAATCCTCAAAGACATGATCGCAAGGTGGAGTGTGGTCAGTTCATTGGTGATATTGGAAGATTGCCATCAAATTAGGACTCTTATGCGATCAGATTTCAACTTGGCGCCCAGAAATAAATCTGGTCCTGTCGATCGGATGACCGTTGTGGAGATTAACGGTGTTTTCTGGAAGAGCTTTGAGTGGTTTCTATGGCAACTGGCCAATCAGAATGCCAACCATACTCCCACAAGTTGAATATCTGTCTCACTCTGTTTGAAATATTACCAGCACATCTCCCACAAGTCAGTCCTTCTGTCAATCACTATCTAATCAATAAATGCACAAACACCGCCAGCCCTGAGGTGTTGAATCTGCTCGCATTGCTGCTTTGATTTCCTGTGTGCTGTGCAAGAAGTTCGCAAATTGCTGGGTAGAGTGAGGTCCTCTCTCCACGTCTGCAGCCTGAAGAAGCAGGATAACACCGTGTGCCCCAGATCAGCAGTCTTAACATCCCAGTTCTCCTGGCATGGTGTGAAGTTAAGGATTAAAATTGGGCCTTGTTGGCGTCTTCAGTTCAGCATCAGCTATCCAGAGTGCCCCATTCAACCTCACGCCTCAGATCATTTTTGTAAATCAGCGGAATTTCAGGTGCTTTGCGGCTGTGGACGGTTGTGGAGGAGGCTGCCCTGAATCATTACATTTAAAACGGAGGTGGGTTGTGGGCCCGGGGGGGGGGCGGTTTCATGTTCTGTAGACTGGCCAAAGTGAATGTTGAACTGCAGAACATGTAATTTAAAATAATTTATTGTAAAGCAACTGCGTGGTAAGATAACTCGAATAAATAAACAAACAACTAACACTAAAAAACTCTTGCAGTGGTATTGCAAATACGTCTATCTTCCAGCACAATCAACTCCCAACTCCCAGGTCACATGGCCACGTGATGGGTTTATGGTGCCACCTAGTGGTCAGAGATTGTGCATAACATTATGTGCAAACTTACATTATGCATATCACTTCCCCTTTCCTTTGTAAAAAGAAAATTGTTTACGAACTTTGAATTACTTTCTACATTTCATCATGATATGCATAAATACATGCAAGTTCAGAAATCTTTTGTTTTAACTTTAAGCCTGTTAAAAGTTCAGTCTTCCTGGCTTGCGCCTTACTCTTGTGGATCGTCTTAGTGTTTGCTGAACTGGCACAGGTTTTTCATGCTCTTTAATATTTGGTGTTTGATTTTGATGTTGTTCATGCGTTGAGGTATCATCCTCTTGTGTTGATTCCTCCTCTTGTTGTGTTGGGCTCCGTGTTTTCTTGAAATGTTTTCGAACTGTTGTTTGCAACACAAAGCTCTTCTATTCCATCTCAAATCAACACCTTCCTCCGTCAAAACCAGGTCTGAGTTTGGACCTGCCGGCCGCCGTACCTTTGCTTGTTTAGACCATCCATTGCCTTTGGAGTCTTTTACTCTCACTGTATTCTCCAGCTGCAGAGGTTGAAGTCTTTTGGCAGACCTATCATCGAACCCCTTCTGCCTCTTTTTCTGAGAGACCAATTGTCTCGCGAACGAGTTCACGGGCTCGTGAGGAAAGCAATGTAGAGCCGTTCGTAGTTGCCTGTTCATCAGCATTTGAGCAGGCGAGAGACCATTGACTAGCAGTGCTCAGCGTCAGCTGAGGAGTACAAGATATGTATCCTCACGACTATAGAATGCTTTCTTTAAGAGTTGTTTGCCAATACTCACTCCCTTTTCAGCCTTGCCATTCGACTGAGGGTAATGCGGGCTGGAAGTAACATGCCGCAAATCATACCGCCACGCAAATTCCATCCATTCGTAACATTCAAAGCAAAAACCATTGTCACTCATGACCACATCTGGAATGCTGTGTGGCGCAAAAATTTCTTTGACATTTTTTATCACACATCTTGCCGTTGAACTCGACAACTGCGCTATCTCCAGGTATTTTGAGAAATAGTCTATGACTACGAGGTACTCCTTTCCATTGAAATGGAAAAGATCCATGCCAACCTTCTGCCACAGGGTATTGACTGTCTCGCCCATCTGCAAGGGTTCCTTGCTTGGCCTGTGCTGCAATCTTCGGCATGTTTCACAGTTCTCCACCATCAACTCAGTGTCCCAGTTGATCCCAGGCCAATAGACTGCCTCCCTGGCTCTCCCCTTGCACTTTTCCATCCCTAAGTGCCCTTCATGCAACCAGGATCATTGACCGCAGTGTCTGTGGAATCACAATCCGCTGATGCCACAACAGAAATCCATTAACGTCACTTAATTCTGCGCGAATGTTGCAGAAACTCAAATATGATTCTTTGGGCCATCTTTCATGGATGTACGTCATCACTTTCTGCAATGTTGGGTCCTTCTTTTTTAAAAATATAAATTTAGAGTACCCAATTCATTTTTTCCAATTAAGGGGCAATTTTAGCGTGTTCAATCCACCTACCCTGCACATCTTTTGGGTTGTGGGGGCGAAACCCACGCAGACACGGGGAGAATGTGTAAACTCCACATGGACAATGACCCAGAGCCGGCATCGAACCTGGGACCTCAGCGGCGTGAGACTGCAGTGCTACCACTGCGCCACCATGCTGCCCATGTTGGGTCCTTCTTAATTTCTTCTCTTTGACTTGTTGTCTGGCAGAGATTCTGTCACCATGCTTACGTGGACCTGTTTGTCCTTTTCCAGCGGGAGTGGTTCCTCAGTGCCGATAGCTCTGGAAAGCATGTCAGCCGCAATAAGACGTTTAGCTGGCGTATACACCAATTCAAAATCATACCGCTGCAACTTCATAAACATTCGTTGCAGTCTCGCCGACATCTCACTAAGGTTTACTTTATGATGGCGACCAGTGCCCTGTGGTCAGTCTCCACAATGAAGGTTGGAAGCCCATTCACATAATCATGGAACTTAGTTAGCCCATTAATGAGCCCAAGACACTCTATTTCGGTCTGTGCATATCATAGTTCAGTGTCGGACATCGCCCTGGATTTGATTGATTGATTGATATTGATTGTCACATGTACCGAAATACAGTGAAAAGTATATTTCTGCGGCCAAGGGAATGTATACAGTCTGTACATAGTAGACAAAAGGATAATCGACAGAGTACATTGACAGTGGTGCATCAACAAACAGTGATTGATTACAGTGCGGAACAAGGCCAAACAAGAGCAGCATAGAGCGTCGTGAATAGTGTTCTTACAGGGAACAGATCAGTCCGAGGGGGAGTCGTTGAGGAGTCTTGTAGCTGTGGGGAAGAAGCTGTTCCTATGTCTGGATGTGCGAGTCTTCAGACTTCTGTACCTTCTGTCTGATGGAAGGGTCTGGAAGAGGGCAAAGCCTGGGTGGGAGGGGTCTCTGATAATGCTGACTGCCTCCCTGAGGCAGCGGGAGGTGTAGACAGAATCAATGTGAGGGTGGCAACCTTGTGTGATGCGTTGGGCTGAGTTCACCACACTCTGCAGTTTCTTGCGATCTTGGGCCGAGCAATTGCCATACCAGGCAGTGATGCAGCCGGATAGGATGCTCTCTGTGGCACATCTGTAGAAGTTTGTGAGAGTCGATGCAGACATTTTTTTTTTTAAATTTAGATTATCCAATTCATTTTTTCCAATTAAGGGGCAATTTAGCGTGGCCAATTAACATATGCACATCCTTGGGTTGTGGGGGCGAAACCCACGCAAACACGGGGAGAATGTGCAAACTCCACATGGACAATGACCCAGAGCTGGGATCGAACCTGGGACCTCAGCGCCGTGAGGCAGCAGCACGAACCACTGCGCCACCATGCTGTCCTGATTCGATGCAGACATGCCGAATTTATTTAGCTTCCGTAGGAAGTAGAGACGTGGTTGGGCTTTCTTGACTGTTGCATCAATGTGAGTGGACCAGGACAGACTGTTGGTGATGATGAAAATCGCTTATTGTCACAAGTAGGCTTCAAATGAAGTTACAAATGAAGTCGTCACATTCCGGCGCCTGTTCGGGGAGGCTAGTACGGGAATTGAACCGTGCTGCTGGCCTGCCTTGGTCTACTTTCAAAGCCAACGAATTAGCCCTGTGCTAAACCAGCCCCTGATGGTGACCCCCAGGAACTTAAAGCTATCGACCATCTCCACTTCAAAGCCATTGATGCAGACGGGAGTGTGTGTCGTGTCACACTTCCTGAATGATGATCAGTTCCTTGGTCTTTCCAGCATTTAGAGACAGGTTGTTTTCGGTACACCATGCAACCAAGTGATTTATCTCCCTCCTGTAGTCTGATTCGTCGTTGTTTGAGATAAGGCCCACCACAGTCTTATCATCTGCAAACTTATAGATTGAATTGGAGTTGAATCTCGCCACACAGTCATGTGTGTATAGGGAGTACAGTGTAGGACTGAACACACATCCTTGCGGGGCCCCGGTGTTGAAGACTATTGTGGAGGAGCTGCTGTTGCCTATCCTGACAGATTGCGGTCTGTTGGTGCTGAAGTCAAGGATCCAGCTGCACAGGGAGGGGAAAAGTCCAAGCTTGCAGAGTTCGGTTATGATGTACCATCAATGACCACGAGATGAAATGGTGAAACTATTGAGGCTTTATTGCACTAGATGTTAAGCCTCCTGCAGCTGGAACCAGAATGGAAGCAGCGCAGGAGAGCGTACACTTTGATACAGAGTCTGCTGGGAGGAGCCAGCAGGCTGGAATTTACTGTATTAACTGTAGTACAGTGGCAGTACCGTAATACACGTAGTGTGTGACCAGTGGTGTTTACCACATTCACCCCCTGTTTAAAAAAATGTCCAGCGGGGGTGAAAACAACATTACAGGTTGAGTCTGTTGGGGGCTTTGACCCTCCGCCGCGATCGCCTCAGTCCTGGTTGTGATGTGGGCGCCGATGTGGATACCTGCGACTCCGGGAGTGTGTTGTCCTCTCCTTCTTCACCCAGTAGTGGATCCAGTGACGGGATGCTGCTGGGGTGGGGGCTGTGGTGAGGGTCGCTGGTGGGAGGGTGAACAGCGCAGGGGCGGGGGAGGCAACCAGAGGTGGAGGGGACGGTACCAGGTCGTGGGTGGTGGTGGTTGTGGATGGGGAACCAGCGGGTGCCAGGTCCCGGAGGGAGACTGTGTCCTGTCGCCCGTCATGGTGTGCCACGTAGGCGTACTGTGGATTCGCATGGAGAAGGAGGACTTTTTCGACAAGGGGATCCGATTTATGATTCCTCGCATGCTTCTGGAGGAGGACAGGCCCAGGAACTGTCAGCCAGGTTGGGAGCGAGACCCCGGAGGTGGACTTCCTAGGGAAGGCAAAGACACGTTTGTGAGGGGTCTCATTAGTAGCAGTGCACAGGAGCGACTGGATAGAGTGGAGCGGATCGGGGGGGGGGGAACTCCTGCCAGCGGGAGACTGGGAGATTCCTAGACTGAAGGGCCAGCAGGATAGCCTTCCAGACCATCGCGTTCTCCCTCTCCACCTGCCCGTTTCCCCGGGGGTTGTAGCTGGTCGTCCTGCTCGAGGTGATGCCCTTGCTGAGCAGGAAGTGATACAGCTCATCGCTCATGAAGGAGGATCCCCGATCGCTGTGGATGTAGGTGGAGAAGCCGAACAAGGTGAAGATGCTGTGTAGGGCCTTGACGACTGTGGCAGACGTCATGGGGCATGGGATGGTGAAAGGGAAACGGGAGTACTCATCAATGATATTGAGAAAGTACACGTTGCGGTCAGTGGAGGGTAGGGGCCCTTGGAAGTCCATGCTGAGGCGCTCAAAGGGGTGGGAGGCCTTTATCAGGTGCGCTCTATCTGGCCGGTAGAAGTGGGGCTTGCACTCAGCGCAGACTTGGCAGTCTCTGGTTACGGTCCTGACCTCCTTGATGGAGTAGGGCAGGTGGCCGGCCTTGATAAAATGGAAGAACCGGGTGACCCCCGGGTGGCAGAGGTCATTGTGGGGAGCCCGGTGTCGGTCCACTTGTGCGCTGGCACATGTACGGCGGGATAGGGCACTTGGGGGCTCATTGAGCTTCCCCGGGCGATACAAGGTCTCGTAGTGAGAGGTGGAGAGTTCGATCCGCCATCTCAAGATCTTGTCGTTCTTGATCTTGCCCCGCTGTATATTGCGAAACATGAAGGCAACCGACCGTTGGTGAGGAGAGTGAATCTCCTGCCGGCTAGGGAATCCCGCTAATGTCGCACAGCTTCCACAATGGCGTGGGCCTCCTTTTCGACAGAGGAATGCCGAATTTCGGAGGCATGGAGGGTGCGGGAAAAGAAAGCCACGGGCCTGCCCGCCTGGTTGAGGGTGGCGGCCAGAGCTACGTCCGATGCATCGCTCTTCACCTGAAAGGGGAGGGTTTCGTCGACCGCATGCATCGTGGCCTTGGCGATGTCCACCTTGATGTGGTTGAAGGCCTGGCGGGCCTCAGCCGTCAAGGGAAAAACTGTGGACTTGATGAGTGGGCGGGCCTTGTCTGCATAATTAGGGACCCACTGGGTGTAATATGAGAAGAACCCCAGGCATCGTTTCAGGGCCTTGGGGCAGTGGGGCAGAGGGAGTTCCAGGAGGGGGCGCATGCGGTCGGGGTCGGGCCCAAGGACTCCATTTTCCACAACGTAGCCAAGGATGGCTAAGCGGGTGGTGCGGAAAACGCATTTCTCCTTATTGTCTGTGAGGTTAAGGAGTTTGGCTGTGTGGAGGAATCTCTGGGGATTCGCGTCGTGGTTCTGCTGGTCGTGGCCGCAAATGGTGACATTATCTAGGTACGGGAACGTAGCCCGCAGCCCGTACTGGTCAACCATTCGATCCATCTCTCACTGGAAGACCGAGACCGCGTTAGTGACGCCGAAGGGAACCCTAAGGAAGTGATAGAGGCGGCCATCTGCTTCAAACGCAGTGTCTGGCAGTCCTCCGGGCGGATGGGGAGCTGGTGGTAGGCGGACTTCAAGTCTACTGTGGAAAAGACTCGATACTGCGCAATCTGATTGAACATTCAGATATGCGTGGGAAGGGGTACGCATCGAGCTGCGTGTACCGGTTGATGGTCTGACTGTAGTCGATGACCATCCAGTGTTTCTCCCAGTCTTAACTACCACCACTTGAGCTCTACAGTGGCTGTTACTGGCCTCAATGACCCCCTCCCGCAGGAGCTGTTGGACTTCCGACCTGATAAAGGTCCTGTCCTGTGCACTGTACCATCTGCTCCTCGTGGCGACGGGCTTACAGTCTGGGGTGAGGTTTGCGAAAAGTGAGGACGGATCGCTCTTAAGGGTCGTGAGGCCACAGACGGTGAGGGGGGGGCAGGGGTCCGCCAAACTTCAGGGTAAGGCTCTGGAGGTGGCACTGAAAATCGAGACCTAGTAACAGGCAGCACAGAGGTGGGGGAGGACGTAGAGTCTGAAGTTGCTGTACTCTACGCCCTGTACGGAGAGGGTCGCGACGCAGTACCCCCGGATTTGTACGCAATGGGATCCGGAGGCCAGGGCGAATTTCTGGGTGATGGGGAGTACCGGGAGGGAGCAGTGCCTTACCGTAGGAGTTGAAGAGGCAGGTCGTCTCGTGCCCGTTGATCTGTACAGTCGTCGTAGTGGTCGCGAGGTTGCGGGGCCGAGACTGATCGCGAGTGATGGAGGCGAGCTGCGGGAGTTGTTGGGCTGATCGGCGATGGCGGAGGTATCGGCGGGCCGCGAATGGCCAGGCGAGCAGGGGTCCTGAGGCGTGGTCCAAGATGGCGGCGCCCACGGGCCGCACGTGGCGGGCGGTGGTGAAGATAGCTGCACCCTTGGATCGCACATGGGGGGTGGATTGCTGGGCCTGGAAACTGCAGCGATTGATCGGGCCTGGCACACGGAGACGAAGTGGCCCTTCTTGCCACACCCGTTGCAGGTCGCGCTCCGCGATGGGCAGCGTTGTCTAGGGTGCTTGTTCTGGCCACAAAAATAGCATTTGGGGCCTCCGGAGTTAGCAGGCTGCCATGCGGCGCAGGCTTGCGGCGTACACGGGTCGGAAGATGGTGGGGCCCATGATGCCCACGAGGGTGCCGCGCGGTCAGAGGTGTCGGATCTAGGTTGCGGGAGGCCACTTCTAGGGAGTTAGCGAGCTGTACAGTCTCTGTAAGGTCGAACGTACCCCCTTCCAATAGCCGCTGGCGAACGTAATTGGACTTAATGCCCGTGACATAGGTGTCTCTGATCAGCAGTTTTGTGTGTTGGACTGCCGACACTGCCTGGCAATTACAGTTCCTACCGAGTATCCGTAGAGCCCGCAAAAAATCGTCCTGAGACTCCCCCGGGAGTTGCCGTCTCGTGGCCAGGAGATGCATGGTGAACACCTGATTAACAGTCTTGATGTCCTGCCCTTTTAGCAGCGCCATTGCTTCCGTGTAGGTGTGCGCGTCCCAAATGAGGGGAAAAATTTATGGGCTCACCCGTGAGTAGAGGATCTGGAGGTTCTGCGGGTCTGAGAGGGCTTCTGTGGATCCTCCGAGGTATCCTTCAAAGCAGGCTAGCCAGTGCTCGAAGGTGGACGTGGCGACGGCTGCGTGAGGGTTCAGCTTCAGGCAATCCGGCTTGATTAAGACGTTCATCTCTAAAATTCTAGTGCAATAAATTGATGTACCATCAGTGACCACGAGACAAAATGGTGAAACTATTGAGGCTTTATTGCACTAGATGTTAAACCTCCTGCAGTTGGAACCAGAATGGAAGCAGTGCAGGAGAGCTTACACTTTTATACGTCACCTGCTGGGAGGAGCCAGCAGGCTGGGATTTACTGTATTAACTGTAGTACAGTGGCAGTACCTTAATACATGTGATGAGTGACCAGTGGTGTTTACCACAGGTTATTAGTCTTATTGGGATAATGGTGTTGAAGGCGGTGCTGTAGTCTATGGACAGCAGACTGACGGAGGTGTCCTTGTTGTCGAGATGTTCGAGAGTTGATTGTAGGGCCAGAGAGATAGTATCTGCTGTGGATCAGTTACCACGGTAGACAAACTGCAATAGATTGAGACCGTCTGGGAGGCTGGCGTTGATCCATCTCATGATGAGACGCTCAAAGCATTTCATGATAACAGATGTCAAGGCCTCCGGTCGGTAGCCGTTGAGGCACGCTATCTTGGTCTTCTTTGGTATTGGTATTCTGGTGATCTTCTTGAAGCAGACAGGGAGCTCGGAGTGGAGAAGTGAGGTGTTGAAGATATCTGCGAACACACACGCCAGCGCAGGCGCTGAGTGCTCGCCCAGGGACTCCGTCGGGGCCCATCGCTTTCCCCGGGTTTACTTTCAAGAAGGCAGCTCTTACCTCTGAGGCTGTAACAGTGGCTGTGGGTGTGTCCAAGTCTGCTGTGGCGGGTGGCACTGATGTATTGGCTGACTGTTCAAAGCGGGCAGAGAATTTGTTCAGTTCATCGGGGAGGGATGCTGCAGCCCCAAAGATTCCGCCTGGCCTTGCTTTGTAGCCTGTGATCTCATGTAAGCCCTGCCATAGTTTGTGTCATTAGCCTGGGACTCTAGTTTGATCCAGTATTGTCTTTTTGCAGCCCTGATGGCTTTCCGTACGTCGCACCTGGATTTCTTATATAGGCCAGGGTCGTCAGACTTGAACACCTCCGTCAGGGACTTTAGCAGGGAGTGCACCATTTGGTTGAGCCAGGGTTTCCGATTGGGGCACACAAATCTTGTCTTCTTCGGTACACAGCCCTCGACACACTTACTGATGAAGTCTGTGACGGTGGTTGCGTACTCGTCCAGGTTAGCTGCCGCGGCCTTGAATATGGACCAGTCCACAGTCCCCGAGCAGTCGCGGAGAGTGTCTCTGATCCTCGGACCAGCAGTGCACGGTTGTCTTGACTGGTTCAGCAGGCTTGAGTTGCTGTTTGTAAGCCGGAAGTAGGAGTACCGACTTGTGGTCGGATTTGCCAAAGTGTGGTCGGGGAATGGAGCGGGAGGCACCTTTGATGCTCGTGTAGAAGTGGGTCCAGGATGTTTGCACCTCTGGTGGGGCAGGAAGTGTGTTGATGGAGTTTGGGTAGAGCCTTCCTTAGGTTGGCCTGGTTGAAGTCTCCAGCCAGGATTGTCAGGGCTTCAGGGTGATTTGTTTCTTGGTTGTTGATGGTGGAGTGGAGTTCGTCAAGTGCTTTCTTCACTTCCGCCTGGGGTGGGATGTAGATTGCTGTGATGAGTACAGACGTGAATTCACATGGGAGGTGGAAAAGGCGACACTTCAGTCAGGTATTCTAGGTCTGGGGAGCAGTGGCACGCTGGGCACACCACATCCGAGCACCAGGAGGTGGTGATCAGGAGGCAACACCACCGCCCTTCGACTTGCCTGAGGCCATCGTGCGGTCCATCCGGTGGATCGAGAAGCCTTTCGGATTGGATGGCGCAGCCTGGTGTAGCCGGAGTGAGCCATGTCTCAGTGAAGCAGAGCACACAGCAGTTCCTCTCTTCACTCTGGGAGGTAAGTGTAGCGTTGAGGTCATCCAGCTTGTTCTCAATCGCTTGTATTTTCGCCAGGAGAGGAGTATGCTGAGGAGAGGGGACTTGAAGCTGAGTAATTTAAGTCTCACCTTCAGACTGGCACGTTTTCATGGATGTTTTGGTGGGTTCCTGGGCTATGGCTGGGCGAGAGGGCCCTGGTCTTTGAGCAGTTGCGGGGCGGGTCGTCGCTGGGTAGGAGGGCCCCTGTCCTTGGGTCATTGCGGAACGGGACGGCCCCGGTCCTTGGGTCGTCGCTGGGTGGGATGACCCCGGTCCTTGGGCCATTGCGGGGTGGGACGGCCCCGGTCCTTGGGCCATTGGGGGGTGGGACGGCCCCGGCCCTTGGGCTGTTGCAGGACGGGCGATCCTGGGCAAGCAGGCCTCAGTCCACGGCGGTTGCTGGCCGGGTAGGCCTCGGTCCTCGGGCGATCGCTGGGCGGGTAAGACTCAGTCCACGGCGGTTGTTGGCCGCGTAGGCCTCGGTCCTCGGGCGGTTGCTGGCCAGGTAGGCCTCGGTCCTCGGGCGGTTGCTGGCCGCGTAGGCCTCGGTCCTCGGGCGGTTGCTGGCCAGGTAGGCCTCAGTCCTTGGGCGGTTGCTGGCCGTGTAGGCCTCGGTCCTTGGGTGGTTGCTGACCATGTAGGCCTCAGTCCTCAGGCTGTCGTTGGTCGGGAGCGGTGGTCCGGCAGCAAGTGTAGGATACGGATGAAGTCGTGCCAGGTCGTGCCAGGTTCGAAGGATCCTCAAACCTGTAAGAAAACATAGTAGAGCGTTATTAGTAATTTTATATGAAGTGGAAAAGAGTTTCAGTAGGTCAGAAGAAAAGAAAGGGGTCTGATTGAGAGAGCTCGCAGTGGGTCGCCATGCTCCGGCACTATCTTGGGGACAACTGACGCACACGCCACTGGCAGCCAGTCTCCTTCCAGATTCTGCTGGAGCAGGACCGTCCCCTGAGCCATCCTGTGATGCATCGGTTGAGATGTTTGTGCTCTTGGATGGGTCAAAACACATGAGCCCTGGCGGAGTGGTAAGCGAAACCTGCAGGGCCTGCCACTCTTGTTCATGCTTGCTGGATCATTGGAATGTTACATCCTTCTTCATGGTCTCCATGATGTTCTGGTTTGGCTGCCAAGTTGGGGATGAACTTGCCCACAAAATTTATCATACCGAGCGTTCTTCTAATGTCCTTTTTATCCTTAGGGTGTGGCACCTGTAGAATCGCCCTTATCTTGTCTTGATCGGGCTGAACCCCTTGTCTCCCAGGAAGGTGATACTATGCACCCCGACTTTACATTTTACCCTGTTTAATTTCAGACCGTTTTTTCTGATACTCCTTTGGACCCTTCGCAGGCGCTCATCATGTTCCTCCCGAGTCGACCCCCAAATAATAACGTTATCCACATACACACGGACCCCCAGGATTCCTTCAACTATGTGCTCCATGGCACGCTGCAATATCTCTGAAGCTGAGATGATGCCAAATGGCATTGGTAAAGAAACGAAACCACCCTAAGGGTGTGTTGAATGTGCATATCCTTGTGTTTTCTTTATCTAGCTTCAATTGCCAGAAGCCTTGTGACGCATGCAATTTGCTGAAACAGGTTGCTCCTGCCATTTCACACGTTATCTCCTCCCTTTTTGAGATAGGGAAGTGTTCCCTTTCAATACTGAGATGCAAATCCTTCGGATCCATGCAGATTATAAGGCTCCCATTGCACTTCTTTACACAGACCATGGAATTAACCCAGTCGGTCGGGGCTTCAATACGTTTTAATGGCACCCAAGGCAGTCCTTCTCTCTAACTCTGCCGTTAGTTTATCCCGGCATCCACGTCTCGGCGCATGAATCACAGGCTTCGCATCTTTCTTCAATTGAATCTTGTACGTATATGTTAACGTACCAAAACCTTGGAAAATTTCAGGGAAATCAAGCAGTATGGAATCTCCTGAGGGACGAGGGCCTGTCGCAGCATTGTCTGCACTATAGACTCGTCGGACGAGCTGCAGCTCCTCACTTGCCTCAACTCCAATTAAGGACATGCGTTCGCGATGCCAACAATTTTATCTTTTGGTTTTAACTTTGACATCAAGCTCACATGCTCCTAATGACGAGATTTTGTTCCCATTATAATCTCTTAATTGTACCATCCCGGCAACTATTTGTGGCTGAATCCGCTGCTTTTTTTCATCAGACAGGTTGATGAGGTTGGCCCTCGCACCAGTGTGAAGCTTGGCCATGACCACTGTGCCATTCATTTTCAATTCATTCATTTATCTGTATAATTATCTGCCTTCAATTCACGACTGCTGCAGATTGGTACAAATATAATTCTGTTTGATATCTCTTGTAGACGTGATCTCCTCGTCTTCACTGAAACACAAAGCATGTGTTGTTGTGGGCCAGGGTTTAGAGAACCCCAAAGTGTATCATGGAGTTCACCTGACCCACCTGATGGGGCTGGTTTAGCACAGGGCTAAATAGCTGGCTTCCTGAAAGTGAACCCTCGGAAGGCGACGGGCCCGGACGGGATCCCTGGTCGTGCACTCAGAGCCTGCGCGGACCAGCTGGCAGAGGTATTCGCGGACATCTTTAACCTGTCCCTACTCCACTCCGAGGTCCCCCCCTGCTTTAAGAAGACCACCATCATACCGGTACCAAAGAAGAACCAGGCAACGAGCCTCAATGACTACCGTCCAGTGGCCCTGACTTCAGTCGTAATGAAGTGCTTCGAGAGGTTGACCATGAAGCGCATCAACTCCATACTCCCAGAACGCCTTGATCCACTGCAATTCGCATACCGCTGCAACCGGTCCACATCAGACGCCATTTCCCTGGCCCTACACTCACCCCTAGAGCAACTCGAAAACAAGGACTCCTACATCAGACTCCTATTTATTGACGACAGCTCCGCCTTCAACACCATAATCCCAGCCAAGCTCATATCAAACCTAGGACTTGGCTCCCCACTCTGCAACTGGATCCTCGATTTTCTGACCAACAGACCACAATCAGTAAGAATTGAAACAATATGGGGACGATTCTCCAGCTGCGTTGCACCCACGTAAATCCCGCTGTGTCAGGAGAATTGCGGGAGAACACCGAAATGGAATTTTCGCCGGCGCCAATCAGTTTCCGATTCCCCTGCCTGTTCCGGTTGGCATGATCAGGAACTTGCTCTGAAAGGGTGAAGAACTGAACACAGCTAATTTGCATTCATTTTACTCTCGTTAGTGAGATTAAAGTCGAATGCAGCAGCCTCCTGAGATTCTTCGCCAAGCCTCCCCCCCTACCCCCCTACTTATAATACACATGCTCTCACAGGACAGAGCCATTCTGAAGCTTGTTTCTTGGAGAAGCATTTCAGTCCCCTTGAAGTTTTGAAGAAAATGGGGGATTGGGCCTAGGTTAGGGTGCTCTTTCAGAGGGTCACAGTTCCAGGGACCCGGGTTCGATTCCCAGCTTGGGTCACTGTCTGTGCGGAGTCTGCACGTTCTCCCCGTGTCTGTCTGGGTTTCCTCCCACAGCCCAAAAGATGTGCAGGTTAGGTGGATTGGACATGCTAAATTGGCCCTATAAGGGGTTGCAAAATAGGGGATTGGGCCTAGGTTAGGGTGCTCTTTCAGAAGGTCGGTGCAGACTCAATGGGCTGAATTGCCTCCTTCGGCACTGTAGGGATCCTCTGATTCTCTGATTCTCTGAATCTCTGAATCTCTGATTCTCTGATTCTCTGAATCTATGATTCTCTGAATCTCTGATTCTCTGATTCTCTGAATCTATGATTCTATGATTTTCTGATTCTATGAATGTTGTGGCCATTTCGGAGACATGGATAGAGCAGAGACAGGAATGATTGTTGCAGGTGCTGGGGTTTAGATATTTCAGTAAGCTCAGGGAAGGTGGTAAAAGAGGGGGAGGGGTGGCATTGTTAGTCAAGGACAGTATTACGGTGGCAGAAAGGACGTTTGATGAGGACTCGTCTACTGAGGGAGTATGGGCTGAGGTTAGAAACAAGAAAGGAGAGGTCACCCTGTTAGGGGTTTTCTATGGGCCTCCGAATAGTTCCAGAGATGTAGAGGAAAGGATTGCAAAGATGATAGATCATCAAATTTACAGTGATGATGAACTATTCATATTATATACAGGTGATAGTCTGCAATTCTCTACTGGTCCCTGAAAGCAGGGACCAGGCGCCATGAACTCTGAGGGGGAGCAAGGAGGTGAGTACCTCTTTCCACATACCTTCAGAGAAGACAAGGGCACAGTGACCACTGGCCAGATGCCAAGGGGGGGGGGAGGTCAGGGGTCTCCCTGGGATGGGGGTGGCTTTGAGTCTGTGGGGCCTTGAATCCTGCTTTCTTTCATGTTTAACATACTACAACAGGGCAAAGCACAGCGTCAGCCTATTGGTCCTAAAATCCTCTCACAGGCCAGAGCCATTCTGAAGCTTGTTTCTTGGTGAAGCATTTCAGTCCCCTTGAAGTTTTCCCTTTGAACTTCCTAGTTTACATTCCATTTCACACCTCAGTAACACTTGTGAGCCTCTTGATTGACAGCTGAAGGCTATCTCAAAGCAAGGTTGGCTTTGTTTGTTTTTATAGCACTTCATGGTCCATTAACTCTGAAGTGCTTCCTCTTTTCAGCAGCTGCTCTGCCTGAGTGTTTTTTTTATTCATAGTGGATTCTCTACTGCTTCCTAGAGAGACCTGGTAGTCTGTCTCACAGCAATATTTTTAGACTGGATCTTATTCAACCACTGATGGCTAAACAGCATGCCTGCACTAGAGGTACCTTTACACCGTGGAGGCAGCTAGCACTGTGATGATAGGGAGACTATCATCTGTATATAATATGAATAGTTCATCATCAATGTAAATTTGATGATCTATGATGTGCATGTGTATTCTAAGTTATATGTTTTACTTTTGTAGTTCTAGCATCCGGCCAACAGGTGGGGCGAGTACGGAGTCCTGGGACCTGGATGCACCATGTGTTCCTTCAGAAGATGTTTGTAAGGAGTTGGTAGCAGTCGCATATTAGAGCAGCTCTGTTGTATCTTAGTGTTAGACATTTATTTCCAACTGTCCATCTTGGACATTTTAGTTATTTGTTAATGCAGTATTAGTAATAAACAGCTGGAACTGAATGTAACTGACAACCCGTCCTGAATCTCAATGCTCTGCCTTTGTATCTCTCCAAGCTCAGCATCTTTTTTATTAATCATTTACGGGATGTGGGCGTTGCTGGTTAGGCCAGCATTTATTGCCCATCCCTAGTTGCCCTTCAGAAAGTGGTGGTGAGTTGCCTTCTTGAACCGCTGCAGTCCTTCAGGTGTAGGTACACCCACTGTGCTGTTAGGGAGGGAGTTCCAGGATGTTTCCCCAGCGACGGTGAAGGAACGGCGATATATTTACAAGCCAAGGTGGTGAGTGACATGGAGGGGAGTCTCCAGGTGGTGGGGTTCCCAGGTATCTGCTGCTCTTGTCCTTCGAGATGGTAGTGGTTGTGGGTTTGGAAGTTGCTGTCTAAGGTACCTTGATGAGTTACTGCAGTGCATCTCATAAATGGTGCACATGGCTGCCACTGTTCGTCGGTGGTGGAGGGTTTGAATGTTTGTGGAACGGGGAGCAATCAAGCGGGGCTGCTTTGTCCTGGATGGTGTCAAGCTTCTTGAGTGTTGTTGGAGCTGCACTCATCCAGGCAAATGGACAGTGTTCCATCACACTCCTGACTTGTGCCTTGCGGATGGTGGACAGGTTTTGGGGGGTCAGGAGGTGAGTTACTCGCCGTAGGATTCCCAATCTTTGGCCTGCCCTGGTAGCCACAGTATTAATGTGGCTAGTCCAGTTCTGGCTGGGGGGCAGCTGTGTCCTGGGACCCAGCAGACCTGTGCCTGCTGACTCCCTTAGAAGTCCGTGCCTCCCTAACCTGATGTGCATCAGCTGCTGTGTGGTGCTCACCCAGATAGTGACCCGGAGGTCTGTCTGCTAACCTCACCCACCGAGGTGTGAGTCTCTGCACTGGTGGAAGGTGTGGAGGATAGCTGTGACACATCGCCAGTGTCCTCCTCGGAGCTCTCCTCCATGGTGTTCTCTTAGGTTACAGTGGGCACAGCAATCCAGATGGCCCAGGCTCATCGGATGGAGATCCTGCAAGACAGGGGACATAGGCTCAGTGAATGTGAAGGACAAGGGTCTGGGAAATTAACAACTCACTTGACACAGGTCATCTGGATAAAGGTACCGTGGATACACACTTCTCTGATGCAGGCCCACCTCACTGTCAATCACTGCTCTCTCCTCGCCCACTCGCGTGATGTCTAGCTCCCTTTCCTCACAAGGGGTGAGGACTCACAACTCTGGAATTCTGCCCCCTGTCTTCTCCCTCACTATTATTATGGGCTCTCCTCACCTGCTGGGGCAAAAAGAGGACACGTTGAACCGGGCACCTGGCGGGTCAATAGCAGGTGGCATGTGTGGGCACTTCGCCTCGGCAGAAACGGGTTGTGATGAGGAATGCCGGGAGGAGATGCGGTTCGGAGGAAGGTGCTGGGAGGTCCCTGTAATAACCCGCACAGAGCCTATAGAGTGGAAACGATTACCTTCTCTGGGTCCTTACAGAGTATGAGCTCTCCTGCTCAGGGCGGGGGATCTCTATTAATCTCTGCACAAAAGACCGCCCAATAAGGCACCGATCAGAACAGGATCCTGGTAGGAATCTACCGGGCAGTGTTATGGTAGCACAGTGGTTAGAGTTGCTGCTTCACAGTTCCAGGGACCTGGGTTCGATTCACAGTATCTCTAATTGAAACAATATGGGTACCTTTGCAGCTTGGGTCACTGTCTGTGCGGAGTCTGCACGTTCTCCCCGTGCCTGCTTGGGTTTCCTCCCACAGCCCAAAAGATGTGCAGGTTAGGTGGATTGGATATGCTAAATTGGCCCTATAAGGGGTTGCAAAATGGGGGATTGGGCCTAGGTTAGGGTGCTCTTTCAGAAGGCCGGTGCAGACTCGATGGGCTGAATTGCCTCCTTCGGCACTGTAGGGATTCTCTGATTCTCTGATTCTCTGATTCTCTGAATCTCTGATTCTCTGATTCTCTGAATCTCTGATTCTCTGATTCTATGAATCTAGGATTCTCTTATTCTCTGGATCTCTGATTCTCTGAATCTCGGATTCTCTGATTCTCTGATTCACTGAATCTCTGATTGTCTGATTCTCTGATTCTCTGAATCTCTGATTCTCTGATTCTCTGATTCCTTGATTCCATGATTCCATGATTCCATGAATCTATGATTCTATGAATCTATGATTCTACGATTCTATCATTCTATGATAAATAAAACTACGTTTCTTTATTTTACTCGATGTGGACCCCCCGTGTCTTGTTAAAGTGGGGTGCTGGGAGTCGGCAAGGCGGCTGCGAGTGGGTTAAGGGTGAAATTCCAAGGGTATCAGATGGGATTGATGCCAGGAGGAGGCAGGTAGGAACTCACCCTTGCATCTCGTCGGAGGACATTTATTTTCTTCCGACATTGGATGCCGGTCCTCCTGATCAGGCTGCCGGCAATGACTGCAGCAGCCACCGTGCCCCAGGTGGAATTAGGTATTTCCTACCCACACAGGGGTACAGGATGCCCTGCCCCTCCTCTACGGATTGCGATCCAGATCGCTCCGGCCCACCGGGCAGGAATCCCACCATGTTCCCCGTCAGGGATCACACTTTGTCATTTTGTTCGGGAGAAACCGCCCCACATGTCTGATCATGAATTATGCCTGAAGAAAAGTCACAGTAAACAAGATTTGGCAGCGCCTAATATTCCTGCTACTGGAGAACTGTGCAGCTCTGAGAATAAATACATCTAATTCTTAAAATTCCACCTTCCCATTCAAGCCACTGCCGTATTCTAACCTCAAGGGACACGTTTATTTTGCGGAAGCGACACAATTAGATATAGCCTGCAGTCTGTTTTTAAAAGGCATGTTCCAGGGATATGAGCAGGCGATTAACTGACTGCGCTGTTAAAGGAGTTATGTGGCTTTGCTTCTCCCTGTCGACATTGTCGACAATGTTATCTGTAGAAGTAAACATTTTATATTAAAAATAATAACGCTTCTTGCTCGACCGTCTCCTCGGCTCTGGACTGAAGGTCCTGCGTTTAAGTGACTGGTCTTGGTTTGAAAGAGATACGGTAATCCCAGAAGCTTTCGAAGCTCAAAGTATCTGTTTGGAGCTGACTCTGGACAAGTCATAAATTGCTCAGAAAATAAACGATACAAATCCCACACCTCTTCCAAAAACGTTGTGGTGAGGGAGGCAAGATTGGCAGTTGTCAGCCATCAATAAAGATTACAACAACCTCAGACTTTCCGCTGTTCAGGATAATAGAGGTGTTAAGATTGCCAAACCTAATGCCTGGCGTTTTCATGTTTTTTTATAAATGGCAACCGGGTAACAGGATTTGGCTTTTGCTGCAGAATCATAGAATTGTTACGGCGCAAAAGGAGGCTATTTGGCCCATCGTATCTGCACCGGCTCCCCAAGCGAGCGCCGTGATCCGAATGGCCTCCTTCTGCGCTGTAAATTCTGTGATGATTCTATGATTTAGTGCAATTCCCCATACCCCTACACATTGTCTGTATTTACACGAGTATCACCACATTTGGGACTGAGTTAGGGCGTTTACGACACAGTTTAAGTGGCCCAGTGGATAGCACTCTCACCTCTAGACCATCACGTTTGTGGGTTCAAGTCCCACTTCAGACATAAAAGATTAGAGTGCAGTACAGCTGGAATGCTGCATTGTCAGAGGAGGGCGGGAATTCTCCATTTGGGAGACTATGGGCAGGATTCTCTGTCCCGCCGCACTCGCTTTCTGATGCGGCATCCCCCCGCCAGAAGTGGGAACCTCCATCCTGGCAAACGGCCAATGGGGTTTCCCTTTGTGGGCACCCCCACGCCGTCGGGGAAATCCGCGGGCGTGAGTGCGCTGCCGGCGAAATGGAGGATCCCGCCGATGGTGAATCCAGCCCCATGTTCTCCTGCCAGAGATGAATGTCCTGGTTCGCGCTGTTGCAGGGAGTGGGAATCTGAGGCGATTTCCTATCCCCTGTCATGCAAATGTATGCACGGCGGTCCAACAGCGAGATCTGGTGGCTGGGCCGTCCCCCCCGCCCCCCCCCCACTTCGCAATGCAAATTCATCACCCCCCACCACCACCACCACGGGACTTTCTGGGTCACCCCTCCACCCACAATAATAATAATCTTTACTCGTGTCACAAGTAGGCTTACATTAACAATGCCATGAAGTTGCTGTGAAAACCCGACTCCCCCATCAGGGATTCCATTACAAAGACCCCAACCAGGGACCCCCATATGGAAGAGACCCTACCAACCCACCCCCGTTCCCCACCGGAAACCCGCCTAAGAGAGACTCCCACCAGAGACTACCAACCCCCCCTCCCCATGAGAGAAACCCCCACCAGAAACCCTCCATCACAGAGATCCCTGCCTGGAAACATCCCCCCATTAAAGGGACCCCTTCCTGGATGCCCCCCCCCATTACAGGTACCCCTGCCTGGATGCCCCCCCCCCCTCCATTACAGGGACCCCTGCCTGGATGCCCCCCCCCCCCCCCAGAAAAGGGACCACTGCCTTACAGAGATCCCTGTCTGGAAGCTGGGGAACAGTCCAGACGGACACAGTGAAAAAAAAAATCACTGCTTTAAAACTCACCTCTGCTGGCTCAGGCAGAGGAAGCAACACCTGTAAATTCCAAAAAAGGAAAAATCACATCAGCTGGGTTAAAACCCTCTCAGATCTTTGATCTGCATGCCTTTCATTCACATCACTGTGAAATTGATTTTACTAGGCTGTGATTGATAGCTTCACACACACCCAGCCATCTGGATTGTTTAATCTCATTTCCCTTCATGCTTGAGTGGATTTCAATGTAGCCTGCTGTGAAACTACTCACAATGTTTATAAAAATCGACCTGTGATTGACAACTCTTGGACCACATCAAAGACAGTTAAGTTTCCGAAAGATTAATTCGCCAAATACACCATAAAAACAACTGGGCCTGAAGTGCCCTCCCCAAGAACTGTCATTTCTCTCCCAAGGACAGAGCTGCTGTGAGGTAGTTTTGAGGTAGACACCTTCTGGAAGAGACCGTTTTGCGTCTTTGTAACTGAAGGTAAGAATTTTTTTTCCCTGCAAAGAAATTAAAAGGACTAACCCACTGACTGAAACTCACTGTTCATTGCACAACACCCACAGCCGACCACTAATTTCCCAATATACAACAATTTACAACCCCCAGACCACACCCCCATCCCAGCAAACGTTGCCCAGTACCCAACACCCAAAAGGCGAGCCCAACACCTTGTGTCCAACACCCAACACAGACAGCCCAACACCCACCGTCCAACACCCAACACGGAGAGCCCAACACCCACCGTCCAATACCCAACACGGAGAGCCCAACACCCACCGTCAAACACCCAACACGGAGAGCTCAACACCCATCGTCTAACACCCAACACGGAGAGCCCAACACCCATCGTACAACACCAAACACGGACAGCCCAACACCCATCGTCCAACACCCAACACGGAGAGCCCAACACCCACCGTCCAACACCAAACACGGACAGCCCAACACCCATCGTCCAACACTCAACACGGAGAGCCCAGCACCCACCGTCCAACACCCAACACGGACAGCCCAACACCCACCGTCCAACACCTAACACGGACAGCCCAACACCCACCGTCCAACATCCAAGACGGAGAGCCCAACACCCTCCGTCCAACACCCAACACAGACAGTCCAACACCCACCGTCCAACACACAACACGGACAGCCCAACTCCCACTGTCCAACACCCAACACGGACAGCCTGACACCCACCGTCCAACACCCAACAGGGAGAGCCCAACACCCACCGTCCAACACCCAACACGGAGAGCCCAACACCCATCGTCTAACACCCAACACGGAGAGCCCAACACCCATCGTCCAACACCCAACAGGGAGAGCCCAACACCCACCGTCCAACACCAAACACGGAGAGCCCAGCACCCACCGTCCAACACCCAACACCCACCGTCCAACACACAACACGTAGAGCCCAACACCCAGTGTCCATCACCCAACACGGAGAGCCCAACGCCCACTGTCCACCACTCAACACGGACAGCCCAACACCCACTGTCCAACACCCAACACGGAGAGCCCAACACCCATCGTCCAACACCCAACACGGAGACCCCAACACCCACCGTCCAACACCAAACACGGACAGCCCAACACCCACCGTCCAACACCCAACACGGAGAGCCCAACACCCATCGTCCAACACCCAACACGGAGAGCCCAACACCCATCGTCCAACACCCAACACGGAGACCCCAACACCCACCGTCCAACACCCAACACAGAGAGGCCAGCACCCACCATCCAACACCCAACACGGAAAGCCCAACACCCACCGTCCAACACCAAACACGGACAGCCCAACACCAAACACGGACAGCCCAACACCCACCGTCCAACACCCAACACGGAGAGTCCATCACCCACCGTCCAACACTCAACACGGACAGCACAACACCCACCGTCCAACATCCAACATGGACAGCCCAACACCCAGTGTCCAACACCCAACACGGACAGCCCAAGACCCACCGTCCAACACACAACACGGAGAGCCCAGCACCCACCGTCCAACACCCAACACGGACAGCCCAACACACACCGTCCAACACCCAACACGGACAGCCCAACACCCACCGTCCAACATCCAACACGGACAGCCCAACACCCTCCGTCCAACACCCAACACGGAGAGACCAACACCCATCGTCTAACACCCAACACGGAGAGCCCAACACCCATCGTCCAACACCCAACAGGGAGAGCCCAACACCCACCGTCCAACACCCAACACGGAGAGCCCAACACCCAGTGTCCAACACCCAACACGGACAGCCCAACACCCACCGTCCAACACACAACACGGACAGCCGAACACCCACCGTCCAAAACCCAACACGGAGACCCCAACACCCACCGTCCAACACACAACACGGAGAGCCCAACACCCAGTGTCCAACACCCAACACGGACAGCCCAACACCCATCGTCCAACACTCAACACGGACAGCCCAACACCCACCGTCCAACACCCAACACGGAGACCCCAACACCCACCGTCCAACACCATACTAGGAGAGCCCAACACCCACCGTCCAACACCCAACACGGAGACCCCAACACCCATCGTCCAAGACTCAACACGGACAGCCCAACACCCACCGTCCAACACCCAACACAGAGAGCCCAACACCCACCATCCAACACCAAACACGGACAGCCCAACACCCACTGTCCAACACCCAACACGGAGAGCCCAACACCCATCGTCCAACACCCAACACGGACAGCCCAACACCCATCGTCCAACACCCAACACGGAGAGCCCAACACCCATCGTCCAACACCCAACACGGAGACCCCAACACCCACCGTCCAACACCCAACACGGACAGCCCAACACCCACCGTCCAACACCCAACACAGAGAGCCCAACACCCACCATCCAACACCAAACACGGACAGCCCAACACCCACTGTCCAACACCCAACACGGAGAGCCCAACACCCATCGTCCAACACCCAACACGGAGACCCCAACACCTACCGTCCAACACCCAACACGGAGAGTCCAACACCCAGCGTTCAACACTCAACACGGACAGCACAACACCCACCGTCCAACATCCAACACGGACAGCCCAACACCCACCATCCAACACCCAACACGGACAGCCCAACACCTACCGTCCAACACACATCACGGAGAGCCTAACAGCCACCGTCCAACACTCAACACGGAGAGCCCAACACTCACCGTCCAACACCCAACACGGAGAGCCCAACACCCACCATTCAACACCCACACGGACAGCCCAACACCCACCGTCCAACACCCAACACGGACAGCCCAACACCCAACGTCCAACACCCAACACGGACAGCCCAACACCCACCGTCCAACACTCAACACGGAGAGCCCAGCACCCACCGTCCAACACCCAACACGGACAGCCCAACACCCACCGTCCAACACCTAACACGGACAGCTAAACACCCACCGTCCAACATCCAAGACGGACAGCCCAACACCCTCCGTCCAACACCCAACACAGACAGCCCAACACCCACCGTCCAACACCCAACACGGAGAGCCCAACACCCATCGTCCAACACCCAACACGGAGAGCCCAACACCCATCGTCCAACACCCAACACGGAGACCCCAACACCCACCGTCCAACACCCAACACAGAGAGGCCAGCACCCACCATCCAACACCCAACACGGAAAGCCCAACACCCACCGTCCAACACCAAACACGGACAGCCCAACACCAAACACGGACAGCCCAACACCCACCGTCCAACACCCAACACGGAGAGTCCATCACCCACCGTCCAACACTCAACACGGACAGCACAACACCCACCGTCCAACATCCAACATGGACAGCCCAACACCCAGTGTCCAACACCCAACACGGACAGCCCAAGACCCACCGTCCAACACACAACACGGAGAGCCCAGCACCCACCGTCCAACACCCAACACGGAGACCCCAACACCCACCGTCCAACACCATACTAGGAGAGCCCAACACCCACCGTCCAACACCCAACACGGAGACCCCAACACCCATCGTCCAAGACTCAACACGGACAGCCCAACACCGACCGTCCAACACCCAACACAGAGAGCCCAACACCCACCATCCAACACCAAACACGGACAGCCCAACACCCACTGTCCAACACCCAACACGGAGAGCCCAACACCCATCGTCCAACACCCAACACGGACAGCCCAACACCCATCGTCCAACACCCAACACGGAGAGCCCAACACCCATCGTCCAACACCCAACACGGAGACCCCAACACCCACCGTCCAACACCCAACACGGACAGCCCAACACCCACCGTCCAACACCCAACACAGAGAGCCCAACACCCACCATCCAACACCAAACACGGACAGCCCAACACCCACTGTCCAACACCCAACACGGAGAGCCCAACACCCATCGTCCAACACCCAACACGGAGACCCCAACACCTACCGTCCAACACCCAACACGGAGAGTCCAACACCCAGCGTTCAACACTCAACACGGACAGCACAACACCCACCGTCCAACATCCAACACGGACAGCCCAACACCCACCATCCAACACCCAACACGGACAGCCCAACACCTACCGTCCAACACACATCACGGAGAGCCTAACAGCCACCGTCCAACACTCAACACGGAGAGCCCAACACTCACCGTCCAACACCCAACACGGAGAGCCCAACACCCACCATTCAACACCCACACGGACAGCCCAACACCCACCGTCCAACACCCAACACGGACAGCCCAACACCCAACGTCCAACACCCAACACGGACAGCCCAACACCCACCGTCCAACACTCAACACGGAGAGCCCAGCACCCACCGTCCAACACCCAACACGGACAGCCCAACACCCACCGTCCAACACCTAACACGGACAGCTAAACACCCACCGTCCAACATCCAAGACGGACAGCCCAACACCCTCCGTCCAACACCCAACACAGACAGCCCAACACCCACCGTCCAACACCCAACACGGAGAGCCCAACACCCATCGTCCAACACCCAACACGGAGAGCCCAACACCCATCGTCCAACACCCAACACGGAGACCCCAACACCCACCGTCCAACACCCAACACAGAGAGGCCAGCACCCACCATCCAACACCCAACACGGAAAGCCCAACACCCACCGTCCAACACCAAACACGGACAGCCCAACACCAAACACGGACAGCCCAACACCCACCGTCCAACACCCAACACGGAGAGTCCATCACCCACCGTCCAACACTCAACACGGACAGCACAACACCCACCGTCCAACATCCAACATGGACAGCCCAACACCCAGTGTCCAACACCCAACACGGACAGCCCAAGACCCACCGTCCAACACACAACACGGAGAGCCCAGCACCCACCGTCCAACACCCAACACGGACAGCCCAACACACACCGTCCAACACCCAACACGGACAGCCCAACACCCACCGTCCAACATCCAACACGGACAGCCCAACACCCTCCGTCCAACACCCAACACAGACAGTTCAACACCCACCGTCCAACACCCAACACGGAGAGACCAACACCCATCGTCTAACACCCAACACGGAGAGCCCAACACCCATCGTCCAACACCCAACAGGGAGAGCACAACACCCACCGTCCAACACCCAACACGGAGAGCCCAACACCCAGTGTCCAACACCCAACACGGACAGCCCAACACCCACCGTCCAACACACAACACGGACAGCCGAACACCCACCGTCCAAAACCCAACACGGAGACCCCAACACCCACCGTCCAACACACAACACGGAGAGCCCAACACCCAGTGTCCAACACCCAACACGGACAGCCCAACACCCATCGTCCAACACTCAACACGGACAGCCCAACACCCACCGTCCAACACCCAACACGGAGACCCCAACACCCACCGTCCAACACCATACTAGGAGAGCCCAACACCCACCGTCCAACACCCAACACGGAGACCCCAACACCCATCGTCCAACACTCAACACGGACAGCCCAACACCCACCGTCCAACACCCAACACAGAGAGCCCAACACCCACCATCCAACACCAAACACGGACAGCCCAACACCCACTGTCCAACACCCAACACGGAGAGCCCAACACCCATCGTCCAACACCCAACACGGACAGCCCAACACCCATCGTCCAACACCCAACACGGAGAGCCCAACACCCATCGTCCAACACCCAACACGGAGACCCCAACACCCACCGTCCAACACCCAACACGGACAGCCCAACACCCACCGTCCAACACCCAACACAGAGAGCCCAACACCCACCATCCAACACCAAACACGGACAGCCCAACACCCACTGTCCAACACCCAACACGGAGAGCCCAACACCCATCGTCCAACACCCAACACGGAGACCCCAACACCTACCGTCCAACACCCAACACGGAGAGTCCAACACCCAGCGTTCAACACTCAACACGGACAGCACAACACCCACCGTCCAACATCCAACACGGACAGCCCAACACCCACCATCCAACACCCAACACGGACAGCCCAACACCTACCGTCCAACACACATCACGGAGAGCCTAACAGCCACCGTCCAACACTCAACACGGAGAGCCCAACACTCACCGTCCAACACCCAACACGGAGAGCCCAACACCCACCATTCAACACCCACACGGACAGCCCAACACCCACCGTCCAACACCCAACACGGACAGCCCAACACCCAACGTCCAACACCCAACACGGACAGCCCAACACCCACCGTCCAACACTCAACACGGAAAGCCCAGCACCCACCGTCCAACACCCAACACGGACAGCCCAACACCCACCGTCCAACACCTAACACGGACAGCTAAACACCCACTGTCCAACATCCAAGACGGACAGCCCAACACCCTCCGTCCAACACCCAACACAGACAGTCCAACACCCACCGTCCAACACACAACACGGACAGCCCAACTCCCACTGTCCAACACCCAACACGGACAGCCTGACACCCACCGTCCAACACCCAACAGGGAGAGCCCAACACCCACCGTCCAACACCCAACACGGAGAGCCCAACACCCATCGTCTAACACCCAACACGGAGAGCCCAACACCCATCGTCCAACACCCAACAGGGAGAGCCCAACACCCACCGTCCAACACCAAACACGAAGAGCCCAGCACCCACCGTCCAACACCCAACACCCACCGTCCAACACACAACACGGAGAGCCCAACGCCCAGTGTCCACCACTCAACACGGACAGCCCAACACCCACTGTCCAACACCCAACAGGGAGAGCCCAACACCCATCGTCCAACACCCAACAGGGAGAGCCCAACACCCACCGTCCAACACCAAACACGAAGAGCCCAGCACCCACCGTCCAACACCCAACACCCACCGTCCAACACCCAAAACGGAGAGCCCAACACCCATCGTCCAACACCCAACACGGAGACCCCAACACCCACCGTCCAACACCAAACACGGACAGCCCAACACCCACCGTCCAACACCCAACACGGAGAGCCCAACACCCATCGTCCAACACCCAACACGGAGAGCCCAACACCCATCGTCCAACACCCAACATGGAGACCCCAGCACCCACCATCCAACACCCAACACGGAAAGCCCAACACTCACCGTCCAACACCCAACACGGAGAGCCCAACACCCAGTGTCAAACACCCAACAGGGACAGGCCAACACCCACCGTGCAACACCCAACACGGAGAGCCCAACACCCAGTGTCCAACACCCAACACGGACAGCCCAACACCCATCGTCCAACACCCAACACGGACAGCCCAACACCCACCGTCCAACACCCAACACGGAGACCCCAACACCCACCGTCCAACACCATACTAGGAGAGCCCAACACCCACCGTCCAACACCCAACACGGAGACCCCAACACCCATCGTCCAACACTCAACACGGACAGCCCAACACCCACCGTCCAACACCCAACACAGAGAGCCCAACACCCACCATCCAACACCAAACACGGACAGCCCAACACCCACTGTCCAACACCCAACACGGAGAGCCCAACACCCATCGTCCAACACCGAACACGGACAGCCCAACACCCATCGTCCAACACCCAACACGGAGAGCCCAACACCCATCGTCCAACACCCAACACGGAGACCCCAACACCCACCGTCCAACACCCAACACGGACAGCCCAACACCCACCGTCCAACACCCAACACAGAGAGCCCAACACCCACCATCCAACACCAAACACGGACAGCCCAACACCCACTGTCCAACACCCAACACGGAGAGCCCAACACCCATCGTCCAACACCCAACACGGAGACCCCAACACCTACCGTCCAACACCCAACACGGAGAGTCCAACACCCAGCGTTCAACACTCAACACGGACAGCACAACACCCACCGTCCAACATCCAACACGGACAGCCCAACACCCACCATCCAACACCCAACACGGACAGCCCAACACCTACCGTCCAACACACATCACGGAGAGCCTAACACCCACCGTCCAACACTCAACACGGAGAGCCCAACACTCACCGTCCAACACCCAACACGGAGAGCCCAACACCCACCATTCAACACCCACACGGACAGCCCAACACCCACCGTCCAACACCCAACACGGACAGCCCAACACCCAACGTCCAACACCCAACACGGACAGCCCAACACCCACCGTCCAACACTCAACACGGAGAGCCCAGCACCCACCGTCCAACACCCAACACGGAGAGCCCAACACCCACCATTCAACACCCACACGGACAGCCCAACACCCACCGTCCAACACCCAACACGGACAGCCCAACACCCAACGTCCAACACCCAACACGGACAGCCCAACACCCACCGTCCAACACCTAACACGGACAGCTAAACACCCACCGTCCAACATCCAAGACGGACAGCCCAACACCTTCCGTCCAACACCCAACACAGACAGTCCAACACCCACCGTCCAACACACAACACGGACAGCCCAACTCCCACTGTCCAACACCCAACACGGACAGCCTGACACCCACCGTCCAACACCCAACAGGGAGAGCCCAACACCCACCGTCCAACACCCAACACGGAGAGCCCAACACCCATCGTCTAACACCCAACACGGAGAGCCCAACACCCATCGTCCAACACCCAACAGGGAGAGCCCAACACCCACCGTCCAACACCAAACACGAAGAGCCCAGCACCCACCGTCTAACACCCAACACCCACCGTCCAACACACAACACGGAGAGCCCAACACCCAGTGTCCATCACCCAACACGGAGAGCCCAACGCCCAGTGTCCACCACTCAACACGGACAGCCCAACACCCACTGTCCAACACCCAAAACGGAGAGCCCAACACCCATCGTCCAACACCCAACACGGAGACCCCAACACCCACCGTCCAACACCAAACACGGACAGCCCAACACCCACCGTCCAACACCCAACACGGAGAGCCCAACACCCATCGTCCAACACCCAACACGGAGAGCCCAACACCCATCGTCCAACACCCAACACGGAGAGCCCAACACCCATCGTCCAACACCCAACATGGAGACCCCAACACCCACCGTCCAACACCCAACACGGAGAGCCCAACACCCATCGTCCAACACCCAACACGGAGAGCCCAACACCCATCGTCCAACACCCAACACGGAGCTCCCAACACCCATCGTCCAACACCCAACATGGAGACCCCAACACCCACCATCCAACACCCAACACGGAAAGCCCAACACCCACCGTCCAACACCAAACACGGACAGCCCAACAACCACCGTCCAACACCCAACACGGAGAGTCCATCACCCACCGTCCAACACTCAACACGGACAGCACAACACCCAACGTCCAAAATCCAACTTGGACAGCCCAACACCCAGTGTCCAACACCCAACACGGACAGCCCAACACCTACCGTCCAACACCCAACACGGACAGCCCATCACCCACCGTCCAACACTCAACACGGAGAGCCCAACACCCACCGTCCAACACCCAACACGGACAGCCCAACATCCACTATCCAACACCCAACACGGACAGCCCAACACACACCGTCCAACACTCAACACGGAGAGCCCAGCACCCACCGTCCAACACCCAACACGGACAGCCCAACACCCACCGTCCAACACCCAACACGGACAGCCCAACACCCACCGTCCAACATCCAATACGGACAGCCCAACACCCTCCGTCCAACATCCAACACAGAGAGCCCAACACCCACCGTCCAACACCCAACACGGACACCCCAACACCCACCGTCCAACTCCCGCCGTCCAACACCCAACACGGACAGCCCAACACCCACCTTCCAACATCCAACACGGACAGTCCAACACCCACCGTCCAACACCCAACACGGACAGGCCAACACCCATCGTCCAACACCCAACACGGACAGCCCAACACCCAGTGCCCAACACCCAACATGGACAGCCCAACACCCACCGTCCAACACCCAACACGGACAGCACAACACCCAATATCCAACACTCACCACGGACAGCCCAACACCCACCGTCCAACACCCAACACGGACAGCCCAACACCCAACGTCCAACATCCAACACGGACAGCCCAACACCCACCATCCAACACCCAACACGGACAGCCCAACACCTACCGTCCAACACACATCACGGAGAGCCTAACAGCCACCGTCCAACACTCAACACGGAGAGCCCAACACTCACCGTCCACCACCCAACACGGAGAGCCCAACACCCACCATTCAACACCCACACGGACAGCCCAACACCCACCGTCCAACACCCAACACGGACAGCCCAACACCCAACGTCCAACACCCAACACGGACAGCCCAACACCCACCGTCCAACACTCAACACGGAGAGCCCAGCACCCACCGTCCAACACCCAACACGGACAGCCCAACACCCACCGTCCAACACCTAACACGGACAGCTAAACACCCACCGTCCAACATCCAAGACGGACAGCCCAACACCCTCCGTCCAACACCCAACACAGACAGCCCAACACCCACCGTCCAACACCCAACACGGAGAGCCCAACACCCATCGTCCAACACCCAACACGGAGAGCCCAACACCCATCGTCCAACACCCAACACGGAGACCCCAACACCCACCGTCCAACACCCAACACAGAGAGGCCAGCACCCACCATCCAACACCCAACACGGAAAGCCCAACACCCACCGTCCAACACCAAACACGGACAGCCCAACACCAAACACGGACAGCCCAACACCCACCGTCCAACACCCAACACGGAGAGTCCATCACCCACCGTCCAACACTCAACACGGACAGCACAACACCCACCGTCCAACATCCAACATGGACAGCCCAACACCCAGTGTCCAACACCCAACACGGACAGCCCAAGACCCACCGTCCAACACACAACACGGAGAGCCCAGCACCCACCGTCCAACACCCAACACGGACAGCCCAACACACACCGTCCAACACCCAACACGGACAGCCCAACACCCACCGTCCAACATCCAACACGGACAGCCCAACACCCTCCGTCCAACACCCAACACAGACAGTTCAACACCCACCGTCCAACACCCAACACGGAGAGACCAACACCCATCGTCTAACACCCAACACGGAGAGCCCAACACCCATCGTCCAACACCCAACAGGGAGAGCACAACACCCACCGTCCAACACCCAACACGGAGAGCCCAACACCCAGTGTCCAACACCCAACACGGACAGCCCAACACCCACCGTCCAATACACAACACGGACAGCCGAACACCCACCGTCCAAAACCCAACACGGAGACCCCAACACCCACCGTCCAACACACAACACGGAGAGCCCAACACCCAGTGTCCAACACCCAACACGGACAGCCCAACACCCATCGTCCAACACTCAACACGGACAGCCCAACACCCACCGTCCAACACCCAACACGGAGACCCCAACACCCACCGTCCAAGACCATACTAGGAGAGCCCAACACCCACCGTCCAACACCCAACACGGAGACCCCAACACCCATCGTCCAACACTCAACACGGACAGCCCAACACCCACCGTCCAACACCCAACACAGAGAGCCCAACACCCACCATCCAACACCAAACACGGACAGCCCAACACCCACTGTCCAACACCCAACACGGAGAGCCCAACACCCATCGTCCAACACCCAACACGGACAGCCCAACACCCATCGTCCAACACCCAACACGGAGAGCCCAACACCCATCGTCCAACACCCAACACGGAGACCCCAACACCCACCGTCCAACACCCAACACGGACAGCCCAACACCCACCGTCCAACACCCAACACAGAGAGCCCAACACCCACCATCCAACACCAAACACGGACAGCCCAACACCCACTGTCCAACACCCAACACGGAGAGCCCAACACCCATCGTCCAACACCCAACACGGAGACCCCAACACCTACCGTCCAACACCCAACACGGAGAGTCCAACACCCAGCGTTCAACACTCAACACGGACAGCACAACACCCACCGTCCAACATCCAACACGGACAGCCTAACACCCACCATCCAACACCCAACACGGACAGCCCAACTCCTACCGTCCAACACACATCACGGAGAGCCTAACAGCCACCGTCCAACACTCAACACGGAGAGCCCAACACTCACCGTCCAACACCCAACACGGAGAGCCCAACACCCACCATTCAACACCCACACGGACAGCCCAACACCCACCGTCCAACACCCAACACGGACAGCCCAACAACCAACGTCCAACACCCAACACGGACAGCCCAACACCCACCGTCCAACACTCAACACGGAGAGCCCAGCACCCACCGTCCAACACCCAACACGGACAGCCCAACACCCACCGTCCAACACCTAACACGGACAGCTAAACACCCACCGTCCAACATCCAAGACGGACAGCCCAACACCCTCCGTCCAACACCCAACACAGACAGTCCAACACCCACCGTCCAACACACAACACGGACAGCCCAACTCCCACTGTCCAACACCCAACACGGACAGCCTGACACCCACCGTCCAACACCCAACAGGGAGAGCCCAACACCCACCGTCCAACACCCAACACGGAGAGCCCAACACCCATCGTCTAACACCCAACACGGAGAGCCCAACACCCATCGTCCAACACCCAACAGGGAGAGCCCAACAACCACCGTCCAACACCAAACACGAAGAGCCCAGCACCCACCGTCCAACACCCAACACCCACCGTCCAACACACAACACGGAGAGCCCAACGCCCAGTGTCCACCACTCAACACGGACAGCCCAACACCCACTGTCCAACACCCAACAGGGAGAGCCCAACACCCATCGTCCAACACCCAACAGGGAGAGCCCAACACCCACCGTCCAACACCAAACACGAAGAGCCCAGCACCCACCGTCCAACACCCAACACCCACCGTCCAACACCCAAAATGGAGAGCCCAACACCCATCGTCCAACACCCAACACGGAGACCCCAACACCCACCGTCCAACACCAAACACGGACAGCCCAACACCCACCGTCCAACACCCAACACGGAGAGCCCAACACCCATCGTCCAACACCCAACACGGAGAGCCCAACACCCATCGTCCAACACCCAACATGGAGACCCCAGCACCCACCATCCAACACCCAACACGGAAAGCCCAACACTCACCGTCCAACACCCAACACGGAGAGCCCAACACCCAGTGTCAAACACCCAACAGGGACAGGCCAACACCCACCGTGCAACACCCAACACGGAGAGCCCAACACCCAGTGTCCAACACCCAACACGGACAGCCCAACACCCATCGTCCAACACCCAACACGGACAGCCCAACACCCACCGTCCAACACCCAACACGGAGACCCCAACACCCACCGTCCAACACCATACTAGGAGAGCCCAACACCCACCGTCCAACACCCAACACGGAGACCCCAACACCCATCGTCCAACACTCAACACGGACAGCCCAACACCCACCGTCCAACACCCAACACAGAGAGCCCAACACCCACCATCCAACACCAAACACGGACAGCCCAACACCCACTGTCCAACACCCAACACGGAGAGCCCAACACCCATCGTCCAACACCCAACACGGACAGCCCAACACCCATCGTCCAACACCCAACACGGAGAGCCCAACACCCATCGTCCAACACCCAACACGGAGACCCCAACACCCACCGTCCAACACCCAACACGGACAGCCCAACACCCACCGTCCAACACCCAACACAGAGAGCCCAACACCCACCATCCAACACCAAACACGGACAGCCCAACACCCACTGTCCAACACCCAACACGGAGAGCCCAACACCCATCGTCCAACACCCAACACGGAGACCCCAACACCTACCGTCCAACACCCAACACGGAGAGTCCAACACCCAGCGTTCAACACTCAACACGGACAGCACAACACCCACCGTCCAACATCCAACACGGACAGCCCAACACCCACCATCCAACACCCAACACGGACAGCCCAACACCTACCGTCCAACACACATCACGGAGAGCCTAACACCCACCGTCCAACACTCAACACGGAGAGCCCAACACTCACCGTCCAACACCCAACACGGAGAGCCCAACACCCACCATTCAACACCCACACGGACAGCCCAACACCCACCGTCCAACACCCAACACGGACAGCCCAACACCCAACGTCCAACACCCAACACGGACAGCCCAACACCCACCGTCCAACACTCAACACGGAGAGCCCAGCACCCACCGTCCAACACCCAACACGGACAGCCCAACACCCACCGTCCAACACCTAACACGGACAGCTAAACACCCACCGTCCAACATCCAAGACGGACAGCCCAACACCCTCCGTCCAACACCCAACACAGACAGTCCAACACCCACCGTCCAACACACAACATGGACAGCCCAACTCCCACTGTCCAACACCCAACACGGACAGCCTGACACCCACCGTCCAACACCCAACAGGGAGAGCCCAACACCCACCGTCCAACACCCAACACGGAGAGCCCAACACCCATCGTCTAACACCCAACACGGAGAGCCCAACACCCATCGTCCAACACCCAACAGGGAGAGCCCAAAACCCACCGTCCAACACCAAACACGAAGAGCCCAGCACCCACCGTCTAACACCCAACACCCACCGTCCAACACACAACACGGAGAGCCCAACACCCAGTGTCCATCACCCAACACGGAGAGCCCAACGCCCAGTGTCCACCACTCAACACGGACAGCCCAACACCCACTGTCCAACACCCAAAACGGAGAGCCCAACACCCATCGTCCAACACCCAACACGGAGACCCCAACACCCACCGTCCAACACCAAACACGGACAGCCCAACACCCACCGTCCAACACCCAACACGGAGAGCCCAACACCCATCGTCCAACACCCAACACGGAGAGCCCAACACCCATCGTCCAACACCCAACACGGAGAGCCCAACACCCATCGTCCAACACCCAACATGGAGACCCCAACACCCACCGTCCAACACCCAACACGGAGAGCCCAACACCCATCGTCCAACACCCAACACGGAGAGCCCAACACCCATCGTCCAACACCCACCACGGAGAGCCCAACACCCATCGTCCAACACCCAACATGGAGACCCCAACACCCACCATCCAACACCCAACACGGAAAGCCCAACACCCACCGTCCAACACCAAACACGGACAGCCCAACACCCACCGTCCAACACCCAACACGGAGAGTCCATCACCCACCGTCCAACACTCAACACGGACAGCACAACACCCAACGTCCAAAATCCAACTTGGACAGCCCAACACCCAGTGTCCAACACCCAACACGGACAGCCCAACACCTACCGTCCAACACCCAACACGGACAGCCCATCACCCACCGTCCAACACTCAACACGGAGAGCCCAACACCCACCGTCCAACACCCAACACGGACAGCCCAACATCCACTATCCAACACCCAACACGGACAGCCCAACACACACCGTCCAACACTCAACACGGAGAGCCCAGCACCCACCGTCCAACACCCAACACGGACAGCCCAACACCCACCGTCCAACACCCAACACGGACAGCCCAACACCCACCGTCCAACATCCAATACGGACAGCCCAACACCCTCCGTCCAACATCCAACACAGAGAGCCCAACACCCACCGTCCAACACCCAACACGGACACCCCAACACCCACCATCCAACTCCCGCCGTCCAACACCCAACACGGACAGCCCAACACCCACCTTCCAACATCCAACACGGACAGTCCAACACCCACCGTCCAACACCCAACACGGACAGGCCAACACCCATCGTCCAACACCCAACACGGACAGCCCAACACCCAGTGCCCAACACCCAACATGGACAGCCCAACACCCACCGTCCAACACCCAACACGGACAGCACAACACCCAGTATCCAACACTCACCACGGACAGCCCAACACCCACCGTCCAACACCCAACACGGATAGCCCAACACCCAGTGTCCAACACCCAACACGGACAGCCCAACACCCACCGTCCAACACTCAACACGGACAGCCCAACACCCGCCGTCCAACACCCAACACGGACAGCCCAACACCCACCGTCCAACACCCAACACGGACAGCCCAACACCCGCCGTCCAACACCCAACACGGACAGCCCAACACCCACCGTCCAACGCTCAACACGGACAGCCCAATACCCACCGTCCAACACACAACACGGACAGCCCAACTCCCACCATCCAACACACAACACGGAAAGTCCAACACTTACCGTTTAACACCCAACACAGAGTGCCCAACACCCATCGTCCAACACCCAACACGGACAGCCCAACACCCACCGTCCAACACCCAACATGGAGAGCCCAACACCAATCGTCCAACACCCAACACGGAGAGCCCAACACCCGCCGTCCAACACCCAACACGGACAGCCCAACATCCACCGTCCAACATCCAACACGGACAGCCGAACACCCACTGTCCAACACCCAACACGGACATCCCAACACCCACCGTCCAAACACCCAACACGGACAGCCCAACACCCACCGTGCAACACTCAACACGGAGAGCCCAACGCCCACCGTCCAACACCCAACACGGAGAGCCCAACACCCACCAACCAACACCCAACACGGACAGCCCAACACCGACCGTCCAACACTCAACACGTGGAGAGCCCAACACCCACCGTCCAACACCCAACACGGACAGCCAAACACCCACAGTCCAACACCCAACACGGACAGCCCAACACCCGCCGTCAAACACCCAACACGGACAGCCCAACATCCACCGTACAACATCCCACATGGACAGCCCAACACCCACCGTGCAACACTCAACACGGAGAGCCCAACGCCCACCGTCCAACACCCAACACGGACAGCCCAACACCCACCAACCAACACCCAACACGGACAGCCCATCACCCTCCGTCCAACACCCAACACGGAGAGCCCAACACCCGCCGTCAAACACCCAACACGGACAGCCCAACATCCACCGTACAACATCCCACATGGACAGCCCAACACCCACCGTGCAACACTCAACACGGAGAGCCCAACGCCCACCGTCCAACACCCAACACGGACAGCCCAACACCCACCAACCAACACCCAACACGGACAGCCCATCACCCTCCGTCCAACACCCAACACGGAGAGCCCAACACCCACCGTCCAACACCCAACACGTGGAGAGCCCAACACCCACCGTCCAACACCCACCGTCCAACACACAACACGGAGAGCCCAACACCCACCGTCCAACACCCAACACGGACAGCCCAACACCCGCCGTCCAACACCCAACACGGACAGCCCAACAACCACCAACCAACACCCAACACGGACAGTCCAACACCCACCGTCCAACACCCAACACGGAGAGCTCAACACCTACCGTCTAACACACAACACAGACAGCACAACTCCCACCATCCAACACCCAACACGGACAGCCCAACACCCATCGTCCAAGACAAAACACGAACAACCCAACACCCACCGTCCAACACTCAACACGGACAGCCCAACACCCACCGTCCAACACCCAACACGGACAGCCCAACACCCATCGTCCAACACCCAACAAGGAGAGCCCAACACCCATCGTCCAACACCCAACATGGAGACCCCAACACCCACCGTCCAACACCCAACAGAGAGGCCAGCACCCACCATCCAACACCCAACACGGAAAGCCCAACACCCACCGTCCAACACCAAACACGGACAGCCCAACACCCACCGTCCAACACCCAACACGGAGAGTCCATCACCCACCGTCCAACACTCAACACGGTCAGCACAACACCCACCGTCCAACATCAAACATGGACAGCCCAACACCCAGTGTCCAACACCCAACACGGACAGCCCAACACCTACCGTCCAACACCCAACACGGACAGCCCATCACCCACCGTCCAACACTCAACACGGAGAGCCCAACACCCACCGTCCATCACCCAACACGGACAGCCCAACATCCACTATCCAACACCCAACACGGACAGCCCAACGCCCATCGTCCACCACCCAACATGGACAGCCCAACACCCACCGTCCAACACTCAACACGGAGAGCCCAGCACCCACCGTCCAACACCCAACACGGACAGCCCAACACCCACCGTCCAACACCCAACACGGACAGCCCAACACCCACCGTCCAACATCCAATACGGACAGCCCAACACTCTCCGTCCAACATCCAACACAGAGAGCCCAACACCCACCGTCCAACACCCAACACGGAAACCCCAACACCCACCGTCCAACTCCCGCCGTTCAACACCCAACACGGATAGCCCAACACCCACCTTCCAACATCCAACACGGACAGTCCAACACCCACCGTCCAACACCCAACACGGAGAGCCCAACACACACCAACCAACACCCAACACGGACAGGCCAACACCCATCGTCCAACACCCAACACGGACAGCCCAACACCCAGTGCCCAACACCCAACATGGACAGCCCAACACCCACCGTCCAACACCCAACACGGACAGCACAACACCCAGTATCCAACACTCACCACGGACAGCCCAACACCCACCGTCCAACACCCAACACGGATAGCCCAACACCCAGTGTCCAACACCCAACACGGACAGCCCAACACCCACCGTCCAACACACAACACGGACAGCCCAACTCCCACCATCCAACACACAACACGGAAAGTCCAACACTTACCGTTTAACACCCAACACAGAGTGCCCAACACCCATCGTCCAACACCCAACACGGACAGCCCAACACCCACCGTCCAACACCCAACATGGAGAGCCCAACACCCATCGTCCAACACCCAACACGGAGAGCCCAACACCCGCCGTCCAACACCCAACACGGACAGCCCAACATCCACCGTCCAATATCCAACACGGACAGCCGAACACCCACTGTCCAACACCCAACACGGACATCCCAACACCCACCGTCCAAACACCCAACACGGACAGCCCAACACCCACCGTGCAACACTCAACACGGAGAGCCCAACGCCCACCGTCCAACACCCAACACGGAGAGCCCAACACCCACCAACCAACACCCAACACGGACAGCCCAACACCGACCGTCCAACACTCAACACGTGGAGAGCCCAACACCCACCGTCCAACACGCAACACGGACAGCCCAACACCCGCCGTCCAACACCCAACACGGACAGCCCAACATCCACCGTACAACATCCAACACGGACAGCCCAACACCCACCGTGCAACACTCAACACGGAGAGCCCAACGCCCACCGTCCAACACCCAACACGGAGAGCCCAACACCCACCGTCCAACACCCAACACGTGGAGAGCCCAACACCCACCGTCCAACACCCACCGTCCAACACACAACACGGAGAGCCCAACAACCACCGTCCAACACCCAACACGGACAGCCCAACACCCGCCATCCAACACCCAACACGGACAGCCCAACAACCACCAACCAACACCCAACACGGACAGTCCAACACCCACCGTCCAACACCCAACACGGAGAGCTCAACACCTACCGTCTAACACACAACACAGACAGCACAACTCCCACCGTCCAACATCCAACACGGACAGCCCGACACCCACCGTCCAACACCCAACACGGAGAGCCCAAGACCCACCGTCCAACATCCAACACGGACAGCCCAACACCCACCGTCTAACACCCAACACAGACAGTCCAACACCCACCGTCCAACACCCAACACGGAGAGCCCAACACCCATCGTCCAACACCCAACACGGACAGCCCAATACGCACCGTCCAACACTCAACACGGAGAGCCCAACACCCACCAACCAACACCCAACACGGACAGCCGAACACCCACCGTCCAACACCCAACACGGACAGCCCAACACCCAGTGTCCAACAGCCACCGTCCAACACCCAACACGTACACCACAACACCCACCGTTCAACACCCAACACGGACAGCCCAACACCCACCGTCCAACATCCAACACGGACAGCCCGACACCCACCGTCCAACACCCAACACGGAGAGCCCAACACCCACCGTCCAACATCCAACACGGACAGCCCGACACCCACCGTCCAACACCCAACACGGAGAGCCCAAGACCCACCGTCCAACATCCAACACGGACAGCCCAACACCCACCGTCTAACACCCAACACAGACAGTCCAACACCCACCGTCCAACACCCAACACGGAGAGCCCAACACCCATCGTCCAACACCCAACACGGACAGCCCAATACGCACCGTCCAACACTCAACACGGAGAGCCCAACACCCACCAACCAACACCCAACACGGACAGCCGAACACCCACCGTCCAACACCCAACACGGACAGCCCAACGCCCACCGTCCAACACCCAACACAGACAGTCCAACACCCACCGTCCAACACCCAACACAGACAGTCCAACACCCACCGTCCAACACCCAATTCGGACAACCCAACACCCACCGTCCAACACTCAACACGGAGAGCCCAACACCCATCGTCCAACACCCAACACGGACAGCCCAACACCCACCGTCCAACATCCAACACGGACAGCCCAACACCCACCGTCTAACACCCAACACAGACAGTCCAACACCCACCGTCCAACACCCAACACGGAGAGCCCAACACCCATCGCCCAAGACCCAACACGGACAACCCAACACCCACCATCCAACACTCAACACGGACAGCCCAACACCCACCGTCCAACACCCAACACGGACAGTCCAACACCCATCGTCCAACACCCAAGACGGACAACCCAACACCCACCGTCCAACACCCAACACGGACAGTCCAACACCTACTGTCCAACACCCAACACAGAGAGCCCTACACCCATCGTCCAACACCCAACACGGACAACCCAACACCCACCGTCCAACACCCAACACGGAGAGCCCAACACCCACCGTCCAACAACCAACACGGACAACCCAACACCCATCGTCCAACACCCAACACGGACAGCCCAACACCCACCGTCCAACACCTAACACGGACAACCCAACACCCATCGTCCAACACCCAACACGGACAGCCCAACTGCCACCGTCCAACACCTAACACGGAGAGCCCAACACCCATCGTCCAAAACCCAACACGGAGAGCCCAACACCCAGTGTCCAACACCCAACACGGACAGCCTGACATCCACGGTCCAACACCCAACACGGAGATCCCAACACCCACCGTCCAACGCCCAACACGGAGAACTCAACACCCATCGTCCAACACCCAACACGCAGAGCCCAACACCCATCGTCCAAAACCCAATGCGGAGAGCCCAACACCCATCGTCGAACACCCAACACGGACAGCCCAACACCCAGTGTCCAACACCCAACACGGACAGCCCAACACCCAGTGTCCAACACCCATCGTCCAACATCCAACACGGACAGCCCAACACCCAGTGTCCAACACCCACCGTCCAACACCCAACACGTACACCACAACACCCACCGTTCAACACCCAACACGGACAGCCCCACACCCACAAACCAACACCCAACATGGAGAGCCCAACACCCACCGTCCAACACCCAACACAGACAGCCCAACACCCGCCGTCCAACACCCAACACGGACAGCCCAACACCCACCGTCCAACATCCAACACGGACAGCCCGACACCCACCGTCCAACACCCAACACGGAGAGCCCAACACCCACCGTCCAACATCCAACACGGACAGCCCGACACCCACCGTCCAACACCCAACACGGAGAGCCCAAGACCCACCGTCCAACATCCAACACGGACAGCCCAACACCCACCGTCTAACACCCAACACAGACAGTCCAACACCCATCGTCCAACATCCAACACGGACAGCCCGACACCCACCGTCCAACACCCAACACGGAGAGCCCAAGACCCACCGTCCAACATCCAACACGGACAGCCCAACACCCACCGTCTAACACCCAACACAGACAGTCCAACACCCATCGTCCAACACCCAACACGGACAGCCCAATACGCACCGTCCAACACTCAATAAGGAGAGCCCAACACCCACCAACCAACACCCAACACGGACAGCCGAACACCCACCGTCCAACACCCAACACGGACAGCCCAACACCCAGTGTCCAACAGCCACCGTCCAACACCCAACACGTACACCACAACACCCACCGTTCAACACCCAACACGGACAGCCCAACACCCACCGTCCAACATCCAACACGGACAGCCCGACACCCACCGTCCAACACCCAACACGGAGAGCCCAACACCCACCGTCCAACATCCAACACGGACAGCCCGACACCCACCGTCCAACACCCAACACGGAGAGCCCAAGACCCACCGTCCAACATCCAACACGGACAGCCCAACACCCACCGTCTAACACCCAACACAGACAGTCCAACACCCACCGTCCAACACCCAACACGGAGAGCCCAACACCCATCGTCCAACACCCAACACGGACAGCCCAATACGCACCGTCCAACACTCAACACGGAGAGCCCAACACCCACCAACCAACACCCAACACAGACAGCCGAACACCCACCGTCCAACACCCAACACGGACAGCCCAACGCCCACCGTCCAACACCCAACACAGACAGTCCAACACCCACCGTCCAACACCCAACACAGACAGTCCACCACCCACCGTCCAACACCCAATTCGGACAACCCAACACCCACCGTCCAACACTCAACACGGAGAGCCCAACACCCATCGTCCAACACCCAACACGGACAGCCCAACACCCACCGTCCAACATCCAACACGGACAGCCCAACACCCACCGTCTAACACCCAACACAGACAGTCCAACACCCACCGTCCAACACCCAACACGGAGAGCCCAACACCCATCGCCCAAGACCCAACACGGACAACCCAACACCCACCGTCCAACACTCAACACGGACAGCCCAACACCCACCGTCCAACACCCAACACGGACAGTCCAACACCCATCGTCCAACACCCAAGACGGACAACCCAACACCCACCGTCCAACACCCAACACGGACAGTCCAACACCTACCGTCCAACACCCAACACAGAGAGCCCTACACCCATCGTCCAACACCCAACACGGACAACCCAACACCCACCGTCCAACACCCAACACGGAGAGCCCAACACCCACCGTCCAACAACCAACACGGACAACCCAACACCCATCGTCCAACACCCAACACGGACAGCCCAACACCCACCGTCCAACACCTAACACGGACAACCCAACACCCATCGTCCAACAACCAACACGGACAGCCCAACTGCCACCGTCCAACACCTAACACGGAGAGCCCAACACCCATCGTCCAAAACCCAACACGGAGAGCCCAACACCCAGTGTCCAACACCCAACACGGACAGCCTGACATCCACGGTCCAACACCCAACACGGAGATCCCAACACCCACCGTCCAACGCCCAACACGGAGAACCCAACACCAATCGTCCAACACCCAACACGCAGAGCCCAACACCCATCGTCCAAAACCCAATGCGGAGAGCCCAACACCCATCGTCGAACACCCAACACGGACAGCCCAACACCCAGTGTCCAACACCCAACACGGACAGCCCAACACCCAGTGTCCAACACCCATCGTCCAACATCCAACACGGACAGCCCAACACCCAGTGTCCAACACCCACCGTCCAACACCCAACACGTACACCACAACACCCACCGTTCAACACCCAACACGGACAGCCCCACACCCACAAACCAACACCCAACATGGAGAGCCCAACACCCACCGTCCAACACCCAACACAGACAGCCCAACACCCGCCGTCCAACACCCAACACGGACAGCCCAACACCCACCGTCCAACATCCAACACGGACAGCCCGACACCCACCGTCCAACACCCAACACGGAGAGCCCAACACCCACCGTCCAACATCCAACACGGACAGCCCGACACCCACCGTCCAACACCCAACACGGAGAGCCCAAGACCCACCGTCCAACATCCAACACGGACAGCCCAACACCCACCGTCTAACACCCAACACAGACAGTCCAACACCCACCGTCCAACACCCAACACGGAGAGCCCAACACCCATCGTCCAACACCCAACACGGACAGCCCAATACGCACCGTCCAACACTCACCACGGAGAGCCCAACACCCACCAACCAACACCCAACACGGACAGCCGAACACCCACCGTCCAACACCCAACACGGACAGCCCAACACCCAGTGTCCAACACCCACCGTCCAACACCCAACACGTACACCACAACACCCACCGTTCAACACCCAACACGGACAGCCCAACACCCACCGTCCAACATCCAACACGGACAGCGCGACACCCACCGTCCAACACCCAACACGGAGAGCCCAACACCCACCGTCCAACATCCAACACGGACAGCCCGACACCCACCGTCCAACACCCAACACGGAGAGCCCAAGACCCACCGTCCAACATCCAACACGGACAGCCCAACACCCACCGTCTAACACCCAACACAGACAGTCCAACACCCACCGTCCAACACCCAACACGGAGAGCCCAACACCCATCGTCCAACACCCAACACGGACAGCCCAATACGCACCGTCCAACACTCAACACGGAGAGCCCAACACCCACCAACCAACACCCAACACGGACAGCCGAACACCCACCGTCCAACACCCAACACGGACAGCCCAACGCCCACCGTCCAACACCCAACACAGACAGTCCAACACCCACCGTCCAACACCCAACACAGAAAGTCCAACACCCACCGTCCAACACCCAATTCGGACAACCCAACACCCACCGTCCAACACTCAACACGGAGAGCCCAACACCCATCGTCCAACACCCAACACGGACAGCCCAACACCCACCGTCCAACATCCAACACGGACAGCCCAACACCCACCGTCTAACACCCAACACAGACAGTCCAACACCCACCGTCCAACACCCAACACGGAGAGCCCAACACCCATCGCCCAAGACCCAACACGGACAACCCAACAGCCACCGTCCAACACTCAACACGGACAGCCCAACACCCACCGTCCAACACCCAACACGGACAGTCCAACACCCATCGTCCAACACCCAAGACGGACAACCCAACACCCACCGTCCAACACCCAACACGGACAGTCCAACACCTACCGTCCAACACCCAACACAGAGAGCCCTACACCCATCGTCCAACACCCAACACGGACAACCCAACACCCACCGTCCAACACCCAACACGGAGAGCCCAACACCCACCGTCCAACAACCAACACGGACAACCCAACACCCATCGTCCAACACCCAACACGGACAGCCCAACACCCACCGTCCAACACCTAACACGGACAACCCAACACCCATCGTCCAACACCCAACACGGACAGCCCAACTGCCACCGTCCAACACCTAACACGGAGAGCCCAACACCCATCGTCCAAAACCCAACACGGAGAGCCCAACACCCAGTGTCCAACACCCAACACGGACAGCCTGACATCCACGGTCCAACACCCAACACGGAGATCCCAACACCCACCGTCCAACGCCCAACACGGAGAACCCAACACCCATCGTCCAACACCCAACACGCAGAGCCCAACACCCATCGTCCAAAACCCAATGCGGAGAGCCCAACACCCATCGTCGAACACCCAACACGGACAGCCCAACACCCAGTGTCCAACACCCAACACGGACAGCCCAACACCCAGTGTCCAACACCCATCGTCCAACATCCAACACGGACAGCCCAACACCCAGTGTCCAACACCCACCGTCCAACACCCAACACGTACACCACAACACCCACCGTTCAACACCCAACACGGACAGCCCCACACCCACAAACCAACACCCAACATGGAGAGCCCAACACCCACCGTCCAACACCCAACACAGACAGCCCAACACCCGCCGTCCAACACCCCACACGGACAGCCCAACACCCACCGTCCAACATCCAACACGGACAGCCCGACACCCACCGTCCAACACCCAACACGGAGAGCCCAACACCCACCGTCCAACATCCAACACGGACAGCCCGACACCCACCGTCCAACACCCAACACGGAGAGCCCAAGACCCACCGTCCAACATCCAACACGGACAGCCCAACACCCACCGTCTAACACCCAACACAGACAGTCCAACACCCACCGTCCAACACCCAACACGGAGAGCCCAACACCCATCGTCCAACACCCAACACGGACAGCCCAATACGCACCGTCCAACACTCACCACGGAGAGCCCAACACCCACCAACCAACACCCAACACGGACAGCCGAACACCCACCGTCCAACACCCAACTCGGACAGCCCAACACCCAGTGTCCAACACCCACCGTCCAACACCCAACACGTACACCACAACACCCACCGTTCAACACCCAACACGGACAGCCCAACACCCACCGTCCAACATCCAACACGGACAGCCCGACACCCACCGTCCAACACCCAACACGGAGAGCCCAACACCCACCGTCCAACATCCAACACGGACAGCCCGACACCCACCGTCCAACACCCAACACGGAGAGCCCAAGACCCACCGTCCAACATCCAACACGGACAGCCCAACACCCACCGTCTAACACCCAACACAGACAGTCCAACACCCACCGTCCAACACCCAACACGGAGAGCCCAACACCCATCGTCCAACACCCAACACGGACAGCCCAATACGCACCGTCCAACACTCAACACGGAGAGCCCAACACCCACCAACCAACACCCAACACGGACAGCCGAACACCCACCGTCCAACACCCAACACGGACAGCCCAACGCCCACCGTCCAACACCCAACACAGACAGTCCAACACCCACCGTCCAACACCCAACACAGACAGTCCAACACCCACCGTCCAACACCCAATTCGGACAACCCAACACCCACCGTCCAACACTCAACACGGAGAGCCCAACACCCATCGTCCAACACCCAACACGGACAGCCCAACACCCACCGTCCAACACCCAACACGGACAGCCCAACACCCACCGTCCAACACCCAACACGGACAGCCCAACACCCACCAACCAACACACAACAAGGACAGCCCAACTCCCACCATCCAACACACAACACGGAAAGTCCAACACCTACCGTCCAACACCCAACACAGAGAGCCCAACACCCATCGTCCAAAAACCAACACGGACAACCCAACACCCATCGTCCAACACCCAACACGGACAGCCCAACACCCATCGTCCAACACCCAACACGGACAGCCCAACACCCACCGTCCAACACCCAACATGGAGAGCCCAACACCCATCGTCCAACACCCAACACGGAGAGCCCAACACCCACCGTCCAACACCCAACACGGACAGCCCAACACCCGCCGTCCAACACCCAACACGGACAGCCCAACATCCACCGTCCAACATCCAACACGGACAGCCGAACACCCACTGTCCAACACCCAACACGGACAGCCCAACACCCACCATCCAACACCCAACACGGACAGCCCAACACCCACCGTGCAACACTCAACACGGAGAGCCCAACGCCCACCGTCCAACACCCAACAGGGAGAGCCCAACACCCACCAACCAACACCCAACACGGACAGCCCAACACCCACCGTCCAACACCCAACACGTGGAGAGCCCAACACCCACCGTGCAACACCCAACACGGACAGCCCAACACCCACCGTCCAACACCCTACACGGACAGCCCAACATCCTCCAACCAAAACCCAACACGGACAGTCCAACACCCACCGTCCAACACCCAACACGGAGAGCTCAACACCGACCGTCTAACACACAACACAGACAGCCCAACTCCCACCATCCAACACCCAACACGGACAGCCCAACACCGACCGTCCAACACCCAACAAGGACAGCCCTACACCCATCGTCCAACACCCAACACGGAGACCCCAACACCCACCGTCTAACACACAACACGGAAAGTCCAACACCTACTGTCCAACACCCAACACAGAGAGCCCAACACCCACCGTCCAACACCCAACACAGAGAGCCCAACACCCACCGTCCAACACCCAACACAGGGAGCCCAACACCCATCGTCCAACACCCAACACGGACAGCCCAACACCCACCGTCTACAACACGGACAGCCCAACACCCACCGTCCAACACCCATCACGGACAGCCCAACATCCACCGTCCAACATCCAACACGGACAGCCCAACACCCACTGTCCAACACCCAACACAGACAGCCCAACACCCACAGTCCAACACCCAACACGGACAGCCCAACACCCACCGTGCAACACTCAACACGGAGAGCCCAACGCCCACCGTCCAACACCCAACACGGACAGCCCAACACCCACCGTCCAACACGCACCGTCCAACACCCAACACGGACAGCCCAACACCCACCGTCCAACACCCAACACGGACAGCCCAACACCCCCCAACCAACACCCAACACGGACATTCCAACACCCACCGTCCAACACCAAACACGGAGAGCTCAACACCTACCGTCTAACACCCAACACGGACAGCCCAACACCCATCGTCCAAGACAAAACACGGACAACCCAACACCCACCGTCCAACACTTAACACGGACAGCCCAACACCCACCGTCCAACACCCAACACGGAGAGCCCAACACCCATCGTCCAAGACCCAACACAGACAACCCAACACCCACCGTCCAACACTCAACGCGGACAGCCCAACACCCACCGTCCAACACCCAACACGGACAGTCCAACACCTACCGTCCAACACCCAACACAGACAGTCCAACACCTACCGTCCAACACCCAACACAGAGAGCCCTACACCCATCGTCCAACACCCAACACGGACAACCCAACAACCACCGTCCAACACCCAACACGGAGAGCCCAACACCCACCGTCCAACAACCAACACGGACAACCCGACACCCATCGTCCAACACCCAACACGGACAGCCCAACACCCACCGTCCAACACCCAACACGGACAACCCAACACCCATCATCCAACACCCAACACGGACAGCCCAACTCCCACCGTCCAACACCTAACACAGAGAGCCCAACACCCATCGTCCAAAACCCAACACGGAGAGGCCAACACCCAGTGTCCAACACCCAACACGGACAGCCTGACATCCACCGTCCAACACCCAAGACGGAGAGCCCAACACCCACCGTCCAACGCCCAACACGGAGAGCCCAACACCCATCGTCCAACACCCAACACGCAGAGCCCAACACCCATCGTCCAAAACCCAATGCGGAGAGCCCAAAACCCATCGTCGAACACCCAACACGGACAGCCCAACACCCAGTGTCCAACACCCAACACGGACAGCCCAACATCCAGTGTCCAACACCCATCGTCCAACATCCAAAACGGACAGCCCAACACCCAGTGTCCAACACCCACCGTCCAACACCCAACACGGACACCACAACACCCACCGTTCAACACCCAACACAGACAGCCCAACACCCACCAACCAACACCCAACACGGACAGCCCAACACCCACCGTCCAACACCCAACACGGACAGCCCGACACCCACCGTCCAACACCCAACACGGAGAGCCCAAGACCCACCGTCCAACATCCAACACGGGCAGCCCGACACCCACCGTCCAACACCCAACACGGAGAGCCCAGCACCCACCGTCCAACATCCAACACGGACAGCACGACACCCACCGTCCAACACCCAACACGGAGAGCCCAACACCCACCGTCCAACATCCAACACGGACAGCCCAACACCCACCGTCTAACACCCAACACAGACAGTCCAACGCCCACCGTCCAACACCCAACACGGAGAGCCCAACACCCATCGTCCAACACCCAACACGGACAGCCCAATACGCACCGTCCAACACTCAACACGGAGAGCCCAACACCCACCAACCAGCACCCAACACGGACAGCCGAACACCCACCGTCCAACACCCAACACGGACAGCCCAACGCCCACCGTCCAACACCCAACACAGACAGCACAACACCCACCGTCCAACACCCAACACTGACAGCCCAACACCCACCAACCAACACTCAACACGGACAGCTCAACACCCACCGTGCAACACTCAACACGGAGAGCCCAACGCCCACCGTCCAACACAGAACACGGACAGCCCAACACCCACCGTCCAACAACCAAGACGGACAGCCCAATACCCACCAACCAACACTCAACACGGACAGCTCAACACCCACCGTGCAACGCCCAACACGGACAGTCCAACACCCAGTGTAAAACACCCAACACGGACAGCCCAACACCAACCGTCGAACACCCAATACGGACAGCCCAACACCCATCGTCCAACACCCAACACGGACAGTCTAACACCCACCGTCCAACACACAGCACGGACAGCCCAACTCCCAACATCCAACACACAACACGGAAAGTCGTACACCTACCGTCCAACACCCAACACGGAGAGCCCAACACCCACCGTCCAACACCCAACACGGAGAGCCCAACACCCATCGTCCAACACCCAACACGGAGAGCCCAACACCCAGTGTCCAACACTCAACACGGAGAGCCCAACACCCAGTGTTCAACACCCACCGTCCAACACCCAACACGGAGAGCCCAACACCCATCGTCCAACACCCAACACGGAGAGCCCAACACCCACCGTCCAACACCCAACACGGACAGCCCAACACCCACCATCCAACACCCAACACGGAGAGCCCAACACCCACCGTCCAACACCCAACACGGAGAGCCCAACACCCACCGTCCAACACCCAACACGGAGAGCCCAACACCTACCGTCCAACACCCAACATGGAGAGCCCAACACCCACCGTCCAACACCCAACACGGAGAGCCCAACACCCATCGTCCAACACCCAACACGGAGAGCCCAACACCCACCATCCAACACACAACACGGAGAGCCCAACACCCATCGTCCAACACCCAACACGGGAGCCCAACACCCATCATCCAACGCCCAACACGGAGAGCCCAACACGCATCGTCCAACACCCAACACGGAGAGCCCAACACCCATCATCCAACACCCAACACGTACAGCCCAACACCCACCATCCAACACCCAACACGGAGAGCCCAACACCCACCAACCAACACCCAACACGGACAGCCCAACACCCACCGTCCAACATCCAACACGGACAGCCCAACACCCAGTGTCCAACACCCAACACGGACAGCCCAACACCCACCGTCCAACACTCATCAGGGAGAGCCCAACACCCACCGTCCAACACCCAACACGGATAGCCCAACACCCAATGTCCAACACTCAACACGGAGAGCCCAACACCCACCGTCCAACACCCAACACGGAGAGCCCAACACCCACCGTCCAACACCCAACACGGACAGCCTGACATCCACCGTCCAACACCCAACACGGAGAGCCCAACACCCACCGTCCAACACCCAATACGGAGAGCCCAACACCCATCGTCCAACACCCAACACGGAGAGCCCAACACCCAGTGTCCAACACCCACCGTCCAACACTCAACACGGAGGGCCCAACACCCACCGTCCAACACACAACACGGACAGCCCAACACCCACCGTCCAACACCCAACACGGAGAGCCCAACACCCTCCGTCCAATGCCCAACACGGAGAGCCCAACACCCATCGTACAACAACCAACACGGAGAGCCCAACACCCAGTGTCCAACACCTAACACGGAGAGCCCAACACCCAGTGTTCAACACCCACCGTCCAACACCCAACACGGAGAGCCCAACACCCATCGTCCAACACCCAACACGGAGAGCCCAACACCCACCGTCCAACACCCAACACGGACAGCCCAACACCCACCATCCAACACCCAACACGGAGTCCCAACACCCACCGTCCAACACCCAACACGGAGAGCCCAACACCCACCGTCCAACACCCAACACGGAGAGCCCAACACCCACCGTCCAACACCCAACATGGAGAGCCCAACACCCACCGTCCAACACCCAAAACGGAGAGCCCAACACCCATCGTCCAACACCCAACACGGAGAGCCCAACACCCACCATCCAACACACAACACGGAGAGCCCAACACCCATCGTCCAACACCCAACACGGGAGCCCAACACCCATCATCCAACGCCCAACACGGAGAGCCCAACACCCATCGTCCAACACCCAACACGGAGAGCCCAACACCCATCATCCAACACCCAACACGTACAGCCCAACACCCACCATCCAACACCCAACACGGAGAGCCCAACACCCACCAACCAACACCCAACACGGACAGCCCAACACCCTCCGTCCAACATCCAACACGGACAGCCCAACACCCAGTGTCCAACACCCAACACGGACAGCCCAACACCCACCGTCCAACACTCAACAGGGAGAGCCCAACACCCACCGTCCAACACCCAACACGGATAGCCCAACACCCAATGTCCAACACTCAACACGGAGAGCCCAACACCCACCGTCCAACACCCAACACGGAGAGCCCAACACCCACCGTCCAACACCCAACACGGACAGCCTGACATCCACCGTCCAACACCCAACACGGAGAGCCCAACACCCACCGTCCAACACCCAACACGGAGAGCCCAACACCCATCGTCCAACACCCAACACGGAGAGCCCAACACCCAGTGTCCAACACCCACCGTCCAACACTCAACACGGAGAGCCCAACACCCACCGTCCAACACACAACACGGACAGCCCAACACCCACCGTCCAACACCCAACACGGAGAGCCCAACACCCTCCGTCCAATGCCCAATACGGAGAGCCCAACACCCATCGTACAACACCCAACACGGAGAGCCCAACACCCAGTGTCCAACACCCAACACGGAGAGCACAACACCAATTGTCCAACACCCAAAACGGACAGCCTAACACCCACCGTCCAACACCCAACACGGACAGCACAACGCCCACCGTCCAACACCCAACACGGACAGCCCAACTCCCACCAACCAACACTCAACACGGACAGCTCAACACCCACCATGCAACACTCAACACGCAGAGCCAAACGCCCACCGTCCAACACACAACACGGACAGCCCAACACCCACCGTCCAACAACCAAGACAGACAGCCCAACACCCACCAACCAACACTCAACACGGACAGCTCAACACCCACCGTGCAACACTCAACACGGAGAGCCCAACACCCACCAACCAACACCCTACACGGACAGCCCAACACCCACCGTCCAAAACCCAACATGGACAGCCCAACATCCATCGTCAAACACCCAACACAGACAGTCCAACACCCAGTGTCCAACACCCAACACGGACAGCCCAACACCCACTGTCCAACACCCAACACGGACAGTCCAATACCCACCGTCCAACACGCAACACGGACAGCCCAACACCCACCGTCCATCACCCAACACGGACAGCCCAATACCCACCAACCAACACACAACACGGAAAGTCCAACACCCACCGTCCAACACCCAACACGGACAGTCCAACACCTACCGTCCAACACCCAACACAGAGAGCCCAACACTCACCGTCCAACAACCAAGATGGACAGCCCAACACCCACCAACCAACACTCAACACGGACAGCTCAACACCCACCGTGCAACACTCAACACGGAGAGCCCAACACCCACCAACCAACACCCAACACGGACAGCCCAACACCCACCGTCGAACACCCAACACGGACAGCCCAACACCCATTGTCCAACACCCAACACAGACAGTCGAACACCCAGTGTCCAACACCCAACACGGACAGCCCAACACCCATCGTCCAACACCCAACACGGATTGTCCAACACCCACCGTCCAACACCCAACACGGACAGCCCAACACCCACTGTCCAACACCCAACACGGACAGCCAACACCCACCAACCAACACCCAACATGGACAGTCCAACACCCACCGTCCAACACCCAACACGGAGAGCTCACCACCTGCCGTCTAACACATAACACAGACAGCCCATCTCCCACCATCCAACACCCAACACAGACAGCCCAACAACCACCGTCCAACACCCAACACAGACAGTCCAACACCCACCGTCCAACACGCAACACGGACAGCCCAACTCCCACCATCCAACACACAACACGGACAGTCCAACACCTACCGTACAACACCCAACACAGAGAGTCCAACACCCATCGTCCAACTCCCAACATGGACAACCCAACACCCACCGTCCAACACCCAACACGGACAGCACAACACCCACCATCCAACACCCAACACGGAGAGCCCAACGCCCATCATCCAACACCCAACACGGACAGCACAACGCCCACCGTCCAACACCCAACACGGACAGCCCAACTCCCACCAACCAACACTCAACACGGACAGCTCAACACCCACCGTGCAACACTCAACACGCAGAGCCAAACGCCCACCGTCCAACACACAACACGGACAGCCCAACACCCACCGTCCAACAACCAAGACAGACAGCCCAACACCCAACAACCAACACTCAACACGGACAGCTCAACACCCACCGTGCAACACTCAACACGGAGAGCCCAACACCCACCAACCAACACCCTACACGGACAGCCCAACACCCACCGTCCAAAACCCAACATGGACAGCCCAACATCCATCGTCAAACACCCAACACAGACAGTCCAACACCCAGTGTCCAACACCCAACACGGACAGCCCAACACCCACTGTCCAACACCCAACACGGACAGTCCAATACCCACCGTCCAACACGCAACACGGACAGCCCAACACCCACCGTCCATCACCCAACACGGACAGCCCAATACCCACCAACCAACACACAACACGGAAAGTCCAACACCCACCGTCCAACACCCAACACGGACAGTCCAACACCTACCGTCCAACACCCAACACAGAGAGCCCAACACTCACCGTCCAACAACCAAGATGGACAGCCCAACACCCACCAACCAACACTCAACACGGACAGCTCAACACCCACCGTGCAACACTCAACACGGAGAGCCCAACACCCACCAACCAACACCCAACACGGACAGCCCAACACCCACCGTCGAACACCCAACACGGACAGCCCAACACCCATTGTCCAACACCCAACACAGACAGTCGAACACCCAGTGTCCAACACCCAACACGGACAGCCCAACACCCATCGTCCAACACCCAACACGGATTGTCCAACACCCACCGTCCAACACCCAACACGGACAGCCCAACACCCACTGTCCAACACCCAACACGGACAGCCAACACCCACCAACCAACACCCAACATGGACAGTCCAACACCCACCGTCCAACACCCAACACGGAGAGCTCACCACCTGCCGTCTAACACATAACACAGACAGCCCATCTCCCACCATCCAACACCCAACACAGACAGCCCAACAACCACCGTCCAACACCCAACACAGACAGTCCAACACCCACCGTCCAACACGCAACACGGACAGCCCAACTCCCACCATCCAACACACAACACGGACAGTCCAACACCTACCGTACAACACCCAACACAGAGAGTCCAACACCCATCGTCCAACTCCCAACATGGACAACCCAACACCCACCGTCCAACACCCAACACGGACAGCACAACACCCACCATCCAACACCCAACACGGAGAGCCCAACGCCCATCATCCAACACCCAACACGGAGAGCCCAACACCCACCGTCCAACACCCAACGTGGAGAGCCCAACACCCATCGTCCAACACCCAACACGGAGAGCCCAACACCCAGTGTCCAACACCCAACACGGAGAACCCAAGACCCAGTGTCCAACACCCACCGTCAAACACCCAACACGGAGAGCCCAACACCCACCGTCCAACACCCAGCACGGACAGCCCAACACCCACCATCCAACAGACATCACGGAGAGCCCAACACCCACCGTCCAACACCCAACACGGAGAGCGCAACACCCACCGTCCAACACCCAACACGGAGAGCCCAACACCCATCGTCCAACACCCAACACGGAGAGCCCAACACCCACCATCCAACACCCAACACGGAGAGCCCAACACCCATCCTCCAACACCCAACACGGAGAGCCCAACACCCATCATCCAACACCCAACACGGAGAGCCCAACACCCACCGTCCAACACCCAACACGGACAGCCTGACATCCACCGTCCAACACCCAACACGGAGAGCCCAAAACCCACCGTCCAACACCCAACACGGAGAGCCCAACACCCATCGTCCAACACCCAACACGGAGAGCCCAACACCCACCATCCAACACCCAACACGGAGAGCCCAACACCCATCCTCCAACACCCAACACGGAGAGCCCAACACCCATCATCCAACACCCAACACGGAGAGCCCAACACCCACCGTCCAACACCCAACACGGACAGCCTGACATCCACCGTCCAACACCCAACACGGAGAGCCCAACACCCACCGTCCAACACCCAACACGGAGAGCCCAACACCCATCATCCAACACCCAACACGTACAGCCCAACACCCACCATCCAACACCCAACACGGAGAGCCCAACACCCACCAACCAACACCCAACACGGACAGCCCAACACCCACCGTCCAACATCCAACACGGACAGCCCAACACCCAGTGTCCAACACCCAACACGGACAGCCCAACACCCACCGTCCAACACTCAACACGGAGAGCCCAACACCCACCGTCCAACACCCAACACGGATAGCCCAACACCCAATGACGAACACTCAACACGGAGAGCCCAACACCCACCGTCCAACACCCAACACGGAGAGCCCAACACCCACCGTCCAACACCCAACACGGACAGCCTGACATCCACCGTCCAACACCCAACACGGAGAGCCCAACACCCACCGTCCAACACCCAACACGGAGAGCCCAACACCCACCGTCCAACACCCAACACGGACAGCCCAACACCCACCGTCCAACACCCAACACGGAGAGCCCAACACCCACCGTCCAACGCCCAACACAGAGAGCCCAACACCCATCGTCCAACACCCAACACGGAGAGCCCAACACCCAGTGTCCAACACCCAACACGGACAGCCCAACACCCAGTGTCCAGCACCCACCATCCAACACCCAACACGGAGAGCACAACACCAATTGTCCAACACCCAACACGGACAGCCTAACACCCACCGTCCAACACCCAACACGGACAGCACAACACCCACCGTCCAACACCCAACACGGACAGCCCAACACCCACCCACCAACACTCAACACAGACAGCTCAACACCCACCGTGCAACACTCAACACGCAGTGCCCAACACCCACCGTCCAACACCCAACACGGACAGCCCAACACCCAGCAACCAACACTCAACACGGACAGCTCAACACCCACCGTGCAACACTCAACACGGAGAGCCCAACACCCACCAACCAATACCCAACATGGACAGCCCAACACCCACCGTCCAACACCCAACACGGACAGCCCAACATCCATCGTCCAACACCCAACACAGACAGTCCAACACCCAGTGTCCAACACCCAACACGGACAGCCCAACACCCACTGTCCAACACTCAACACGGACAGTCCAATACCCACCGTCCAACACGCAACACGGACAGCCCAACACCCACCTTCCATCACCCAACATGGACAGCCCAACACCCACCAACCAACACACAACACGGAAAGTCCAACACACACCGTCCAACACCCAACACGGACAGTCCAACACCTACCGTCCAACACCCAACACAGAGAGCCCAACACCCATCGTCCAACTCCCAACACGGACAACCCAACACCCACCGTCCAACACCCATCACGGACAGCCCAACACCCACCATCCAACACACAACACGGAGAGCCCAACACCCACCGTCCAACACCCAACACGGACAGCACAACACCCACCGTCCAACACCCAACACGGACAGCCCAACACCCACCAACCAACACTCAACACGGACAGCTCAACACCCACCGTGCAAGACTCAACACGCAGAGCCCAACGCCCACCGTCCAACACTCAACACGGACAGCCCAACACCCACCGTCCAACAACCAAGACGGACAGCCCAACACCCACCAACCAACACTCAACACAGACAGCTCAACACCCACCGTGCAACACTAAACACGGAGAGCCCAACACCCACCAACCAACACCCAACACGGACAGCCCAACACCCACCGTCCAACACCCAACACGGACAGCCCAACATCCATCGTCCAACACCCAACACAGACAGTCCAACACCCAGTGTCAAACACCCAACACGGACAACCCAACACCCACTGTCCAACACACAACACGGACAGTCCAATACCCACCGCCCAACACGCAACATGGACAGCCCAACACCCACCGTCCATCACCCAACACGGACAGCCCAAGACCCACCAACCAACACACAACACGGAAAGTCCAACACCCACCGTCCAACACCCAACACGGACAGTCCAACACCTACTGTCCAACACCCAACACAGAGAGCCCAACACCCACCGTCCAACAACCAAGATGGACAGCCCAACACCCACCAACCAACACTCAACACGGACAGCTCAACACCCACCGTGCAACACTCAACACGGAGAGCCCAACACACACCAACCAACACCCAACACGGACAGCCCAACACCCACCGTCGAACACCGAACACGGACAGCCCAACACCCATTGTCCAACACCCAACACAGACAGTCCAACACCCAGTGTCCAACAGACAACACGGACAGCCCAACACCCATCGTCCAACACCCAACACGGACAGTCCAACACCCACCGTCCAACACCCAACACGGACAGCCCAACACCCACCGTCCAACACCCAACACGGACAGCCAACACCCACCAACCAACACACAACACGGACAGTCCAACACCCACCATCCAACACCCAACACGGAGAGCTCACCACCTACCGTCTAACACACAACACAGACAGCCCATCTCCCACCATCCAACACCCAACACAGACAGCCCAACACCCACCGTCCAACACCCAACACAGACAGTCCAACACCCACCGTCCAACACACAACACGGACAGCCCAACTCCCAACATCCAACACACAACACGGACAGTCCAACACCTACCGTCCAACACCCAACACAGAGAGTCCAACACCCATCGTCCAACTCCCAACATGGACAACCCAACACCCACCGTCCAACACCCAACACGGACAGCACAACACTCACCATCCAACACCCAACACGGAGAGCCCAACACCCACCATCCAACACCCAACACGGAGAGCCCAACACCCATCGTCCAACACCCAACACGGACAGCCCCACACCCACCGTTCAACACCCAACACGGAGAGCCCAACGCCCATCATCCAACACCCAACACGGAGAGCCCAACACCCACCGTCCAACACCCAACGTGGAGAGCCCAACACCCATCGTCCAACACCCAACACGGAGAGCCCAACACCCAGTGTCCAACACCCAACACGGAGAGCCCAAGACCCAGTGTCCAACACCCACCGTCCAACACCCAACACGGAGAGCCCAACACCCATCGTCCAACACCCAACACGGAGAGCCCAACACCCACCGTCCAACACCCAACACGGACAGCCCAACACCCACCATCCAACACCCAACACGGAGAGCCCAACACCCACCGTCCAACACCCAACACCGAGAGCCCAACACCCACCGTCCAACACCCAACACGGAGAGCCCAACACCCATCGTCCAACACCCAACACGGAGAGCCCAACACCCACCATCCAACACCCAACAGGGAGAGCCCAACACCCATCCTCCAACACCCAACACGTAGAGCTCAACACCCATCATCCAACACCCAACACGGAGAGCCCAACACCCATCGTCCAACACCCAACACGGAGATCCCAACACCCATCATCCAACACCCAACACGTACAGCCGAACACCAGCCATCCAACACCCAACACGGAGAGCCCAACACCCACCAACCAACACCCAACACGGACCGCCCAACACCCACCGTCCAACATCCAACACGGACAGCCCAACACCCAGTGTCCAACACCCAACACGGACAGCCCAACACCCACCGTCCAACACTCAACACGGAGAGCCCAACACCCACCGTCCAACACCCAACACGGATAGCCCAACACCCACCGTTCAACACCCAACACAGAGAGCCCAACACCCACCGTCCAACACTCAACACGGAGAGCCCAACACCCACCAACCAACACCCAACACGGACAGCCCAACACCCACCGTCCAACACCCAACACGGACAGCCCAACATCCATCGTCCAACACCCAACATAGACAGTCCAACACCTAGTTTCCAACACCCAACACGGACAGCCCAACACCCACTGTCCAACACCCAACACGGACAGTCCAAAACCCACCGTCCAACACGCAACATGGACAGCCCAACACCCACCGTCCATCACCCAACACGGACAGTCCAACACCTACCGTCCAACACCCAACACAGAGAGCCCAACACCCACCTTCCAACAACCAAGATGGACAGCCCAACACCCACCAACCAACACTCAACACGGACAGCTCAACACCCACCGTGCAACACTCAACATGGAGAGCCCAACACCCACCAACCAACACACAACACGGACAGCCCAACACCCACCGCCGAACACCCAACACGGACAGCCCAACACCCATTGTCCAACACAGACAGTCCAACACCCAGTGTCCAACACCCAACACGGACAGCCCAACACCCATCGTCCAACACCCAACACGGACAGTCCAACACCCACCGTCCAACACCCAACAAGGACAGCCCAACACCCACCGTCGAACACCCAACACGGACAGCCAACACCCACCAACCAACACCCAACACGGACAGACCAACACCCACCATCCAACACCCAACACGGAGAGCTCACCACCTACCGTCTAACACACAACACAGACAGCCCATCTCCCACCATCCAACACACAACACAGACAGCCCAAAACCAACCGTCCAACACCCAACACAGACAGTCCAACACCCACCGTCCAACACACAACACGGACAGCCCAACTCCCACCATCCAACACACAACACGGACAGTCCAACACCTACCGTCCAACACCCAACACAGAGAGTCCAACACCCATCGTCCAACTCCCAACATGGACAACCCAACACCCACCGTTCAACACCCAACACGGACAGCACAACACCCACCATCCAACACCCAACACGGAGAGCCCAACACCCATCATCCAAAACCCAACACGGAGAGCCCAACACCCACCGTCCAACACCCAACGTGGAGAGCCCAACACCCATCGTCCAACACCCAACACGGAAAGCCCAACACCCAGTGTCCAAAACCCAACACGGAGAGCCCAAGACCCAGTGTCCAACACCCACCGTCCAACACCCAACACGGAGAGCCCAACACCCATCGTCCAACACCCAACACGGAGAGCCTAACACCCACCGTCCAACACCCAACACGGACAGCCCAACACCCACCATCCAACACCCAACACGGAGAGCCCAACACCCACCGTCCAACACCCAACACGGAGAGCCGAACACCCACCGTCCAACACCCAACACGGAGAGCCCAACACCCATCGTCCAACACCCAACACGGAGAGCCCAACACCCACCATCCAACACCCAACAGGGAGAGCCCAACACCCATCCTCCAACACCCAACACGGAGAGCCCAACACCCATCATCCAACCCCCAACACGGAGAGCCCAACACCCATCGTCCAACACCCAACACGGAGAGCCCAACACCCATCATCCAACACCCAACACGTACAGCCGAACACCCACCATCCAACACCCAACACGGAGAGCCCAACACCCACCAACCAACACCCAACACGGACAGCCCAACACCCAGCGTCCAACATCCAACACGGACAGCCCAACACCCAGTGTCCAACACCCAACACGGACAGCCCAACACCCACCGTCCAACACACAACACGGAGTGCCCATCACCCACCGTCCAACACCCAACACGGATAGCCCAACACCCAATGTCCAACACTCAACACGGAGAGCCCAACACCCACCGTACAACACCCAACACGGAGAGCCCAACACCCACCGTCCAACACCCAACACGGACAGCCTGACATCCACCGTCCAACACCCAACACGGAGAGCCCAACACCCATCGTCCAACACCCAACACGGAGAGACCAACACCCACCGTCCAACACCCAACACGGAGAGCCCAACACCCATCGTCCAACACACAACACGGAGAGCCCAACACCCAGTGTCCAACACCCACCGTCCAACACTCAACACGGAGAGCCCAACACCCACCGTCCAACACCCAACACGGACAGCCCAACACCCACCGTCCAACACCCAACACGGAGAGCCCAACACCCACCGTCCAACGCCCAACACGGAGAGCCCAACACCCATCGTCCAACACCCAACACGGAGAGCCCAACACCCAGTGTCCAACACCCAACACGGACAGCCCAACACCCAGTGTCCAGCACCCACCATCCAACACCCAACACGGAGAGCACAACACCCATCCTCCAACACCCAACACGGAGAGCCCAACACCCATCATCCAACACCCAACACGGAGAGCCCAACACCCACCGTCCAACACCCAACACGGACAGCCTGACATCCACCGTCCAACACCCAACACGGAGAGCCCAACACCCACCGTCCAACACCCAACACGGAGAGCCCAACACCCATCATCCAACACCCAACACGTACAGCCCAACACCCACCATCCAACACCCAACACGGAGAGCCCAACACCCACCAACCAACACCCAACACGGACAGCCCAACACCCACCGTCCAACATCCAACACGGACAGCCCAACACCCAGTGTCCAACACCCAACACGGACAGCCCAACACCCACCGTCCAACACTCAACACGGAGAGCCCAACACCCACCGTCCAACACCCAACACGGATAGCCCAACACCCAATGACGAACACTCAACACGGAGAGCCCAACACCCACCGTCCAACACCCAACACGGAGAGCCCAACACCCACCGTCCAACACCCAACACGGACAGCCTGACATCCACCGTCCAACACCCAACACGGAGAGCCCAACACCCACCGTCCAGCACCCAACACGGAGAGCCCAACACCCATCGTCCAACACCCAACACGGAGAGCCCTACACCCACCGTCCAACACCCAACACGGAGAGCCCAACACCCATCGTCCAACAACCAACACGGAGAGCCCAACACCCAGTGTCCAACACCCACTGTCCAACACTCAACACGGAGAGCCCAACACCCACCGTCCAACACCCAACACGGACAGCCCAACACCCACCGTCCAACACCCAACACGGAGAGCCCAACACCCACCGTCCAACGCCCAACACAGAGAGCCCAACACCCATCGTCCAACACCCAACACGGAGAGCCCAACACCCAGTGTCCAACACCCAACACGGACAGCCCAACACCCAGTGTCCAGCACCCACCATCCAACACCCAACACGGAGAGCACAACACCAATTGTCCAACACCCAACACGGACAGCCTAACACCCACCGTCCAACACCCAACACGGACAGCACAACACCCACCGTCCAACACCCAACACGGACAGCCCAACACCCACCCACCAACACTCAACACAGACAGCTCAACACCCACCGTGCAACACTCAACACGCAGAGCCCAACACCCACCGTCCAACACCCAACACGGACAGTACAACACCCAGCAACCAACACTCAACACGGACAGCTCAACACCCACCGTGCAACACTCAACACGGAGAGCCCAACACCCACCAACCAATACCCAACATGGACAGCCCAACACCCACCGTCCAACACCCAACACGGACAGCCCAACATCCATCGTCCAACACCCAACACAGACAGTCCAACACCCAGTGTCCAACACCCAACACGGACAGCCCAACACCCACTGTCCAACACTCAACACGGACAGTCCAATACCCACCGTCCAACACGCAACACGGACAGCCCAACACCCACCTTCCATCACCCAACATGGACAGCCCAACACCCACCAACCAACACACAACACGGAAAGTCCAACACACACCGTCCAACACCCAACACGGACAGTCCAACACCTACCGTCCAACACCCAACACAGAGAGCCCAACACCCATCGTCCAACTCCCAACACGGACAACCCAACACCCACCGTCCAACACCCATCACGGACAGCCCAACACCCACCATCCAACACACAACACGGAGAGCCCAACACCCACCGTCCAACACCCAACACGGACAGCACAACACCCACCGTCCAACACCCAACACGGACAGCCCAACACCCACCAACCAACACTCAACACGGACAGCTCAACACCCACCGTGCAAGACTCAACACGCAGAGCCCAACGCCCACCGTCCAACACTCAACACGGACAGCCCAACACCCACCGTCCAACAACCAAGACGGACAGCCCAACACCCACCAACCAACACTCAACACAGACAGCTCAACACCCACCGTGCAACACTCAACACGGAGAGCCCAACACCCACCAACCAACACCCAACACGGACAGCCCAACACCCACCGTCCAACACCCAACACGGACAGCCCAACATCCATCGTCCAACACCCAACACAGACAGTCCAACACCCAGTGTCAAACACCCAACACGGACAACCCAACACCCACTGTCCAACACACAACACGGACAGTCCAATACCCACCGCCCAACACGCAACATGGACAGCCCAACACCCACCGTCCATCACCCAACACGGACAGCCCAAGACCCACCAACCAACACACAACACGGAAAGTCCAACACCCACCGTCCAACACCCAACACGGACAGTCCAACACCTACCGTCCAACACCCAACACAGAGAGCCCAACACCCACCGTCCAACAACCAAGATGGACAGCCCAACACCCACCAACCAACACTCAACACGGACAGCTCAACACCCACCGTGCAACACTCAACACGGAGAGCCCAACACACACCAACCAACACCCAACACGGACAGCCCAACACCCACCGTCGAACACCCAACACGGACAGCCCAACACCCATTGTCCAACACCCAACACAGACAGTCCAACACCCAGTGTCCAACAGACAACACGGACAGCCCAACACCCATCGTCCAACACCCAACACGGACAGTCCAACACCCACCGTCCAACACCCAAAACGGACAGCCCAACACCCACCGTCCAACACCCAACACGGACAGCCAACACCCACCAACCAACACACAACACGGACAGTCCAACACCCACCATCCAACACCCAACACGGAGAGCTCACCACCTACCGTCTAACACACAACACAGACAGCCCATCTCCCACCATCCAACACCCAACACAGACAGCCCAACACCCACCGTCCAACACCCAACACAGACAGTCCAACACCCACCGTCCAACACACAACACGGACAGCCCAACTCCCAACATCCAACACACAACACGGACAGTCCAACACCTACCGTCCAACACCCAACACAGAGAGTCCAACACCCATCGTCCAACTCCCAACATGGACAACCCAACACCCACCGTCCAACACCCAACACGGACAGCACAACACTCACCATCCAACACCCAACACGGAGAGCCCAACACCCACCATCCAACACCCAACACGGAGAGCCCAACACCCATCGTCCAACACCCAACACGGACAGCCCCACACCCACCGTTCAACACCCAACACGGAGAGCCCAACGCCCATCATCCAACACCCAACACGGAGAGCCCAACACCCACCGTCCAACACCCAACGTGGAGAGCCCAACACCCATCGTCCAACACCCAACACGGAGAGCCCAACACCCAGTGTCCAACACCCAACACGGAGAGCCCAAGACCCAGTGTCCAACACCCACCGTCCAACACCCAACACGGAGAGCCCAACACCCATCGTCCAACACCCAACACGGAGAGCCCAACACCCACCGTCCAACACCCAACACGGACAGCCCAACACCCACCATCCAACACCCAACACGGAGAGCCCAACACCCACCGTCCAACACCCAACACCGAGAGCCCAACACCCACCGTCCAACACCCAACACGGAGAGCCCAACACCCATCGTCCAACACCCAACACGGAGAGCCCAACACCCACCATCCAACACCCAACAGGGAGAGCCCAACACCCATCCTCCAACACCCAACACGGAGAGCTCAACACCCATCATCCAACACCCAACACGGAGAGCCCAACACCCATCGTCCAACACCCAACACGGAGATCCCAACACCCATCATCCAACACCCAACACGTACAGCCGAACACCAGCCATCCAACACCCAACACGGAGAGCCCAACACCCACCAACCAACACCCAACACGGACCGCCCAACACCCACCGTCCAACATCCAACACGGACAGCCCAACACCCAGTGTCCAACACCCAACACGGACAGCCCAACACCCACCGTCCAACACTCAACACGGAGAGCCCAACACCCACCGTCCAACACCCAACACGGATAGCCCAACACCCACCGTTCAACACCCAACACAGAGAGCCCAACACCCACCGTCCAACACTCAACACGGAGAGCCCAACACCCACCAACCAACACCCAACACGGACAGCCCAACACCCACCGTCCAACACCCAACACGGACAGCCCAACATCCATCGTCCAACACCCAACATAGACAGTCCAACACCTAGTTTCCAACACCCAACACGGACAGCCCAACACCCACTGTCCAACACCCAACACGGACAGTCCAAAACCCACCGTCCAACACGCAACATGGACAGCCCAACACCCACCGTCCATCACCCAACACGGACAGTCCAACACCTACCGTCCAACACCCAACACAGAGAGCCCAACACCCACCTTCCAACAACCAAGATGGACAGCCCAACACCCACCAACCAACACTCAACACGGACAGCTCAACACCCACCGTGCAACACTCAACATGGAGAGCCCAACACCCACCAACCAACACACAACACGGACAGCCCAACACCCACCGCCGAACACCCAACACGGACAGCCCAACACCCATTGTCCAACACAGACAGTCCAACACCCAGTGTCCAACACCCAACACGGACAGCCCAACACCCATCGTCCAACACCCAACACGGACAGTCCAACACCCACCGTCCAACACCCAACAAGGACAGCCCAACACCCACCGTCGAACACCCAACACGGACAGCCAACACCCACCAACCAACACCCAACACGGACAGACCAACACCCACCATCCAACACCCAACACGGAGAGCTCACCACCTACCGTCTAACACACAACACAGACAGCCCATCTCCCACCATCCAACACACAACACAGACAGCCCAAAACCCACCGTCCAACACCCAACACAGACAGTCCAACACCCACCGTCCAACACACAACACGGACAGCCCAACTCCCACCATCCAACACACAACACGGACAGTCCAACACCTACCGTCCAACACCCAACACAGAGAGTCCAACACCCATCGTCCAACTCCCAACATGGACAACCCAACACCCACCGTCCAACACCCAACACGGACAGCACAACACCCACCATCCAACACCCAACACGGAGAGCCCAACACCCATCATCCAAAACCCAACACGGAGAGCCCAACACCCACCGTCCAACACCCAACGTGGAGAGCCCAACACCCATCGTCCAACACCCAACACGGAAAGCCCAACACCCAGTGTCCAAAACCCAACACGGAGAGCCCAAGACCCAGTGTCCAACACCCACCGTCCAACACCCAACACGGAGAGCCCAACACCCATCGTCCAACACCCAACACGGAGAGCCTAACACCCACCGTCCAACACCCAACACGGACAGCCCAACACCCACCATCCAACACCCAACACGGAGAGCCCAACACCCACCGTCCAACACCCAACACGGAGAGCCGAACACCCACCGTCCAACACCCAACACGGAGAGCCCAACACCCATCGTCCAACACCCAACACGGAGAGCCCAACACCCACCATCCAACACCCAACAGGGAGAGCCCAACACCCATCCTCCAACACCCAACACGGAGAGCCCAACACCCATCATCCAACACCCAACACGGAGAGCCCAACACCCATCGTCCAACACCCAACACGGAGAGCCCAACACCCATCATCCAACACCCAACACGTACAGCCGAACACCCACCATCCAACACCCAACACGGAGAGCCCAACACCCACCAACCAACACCCAACACGGACAGCCCAACACCCAGCGTCCAACATCCAACACGGACAGCCCAACACCCAGTGTCCAACACCCAACACGGACAGCCCAACACCCACCGTCCAACACACAACACGGAGTGCCCATCACCCACCGTCCAACACCCAACACGGATAGTACAACACCCAATGTCCAACACTCAACACGGAGAGCCCAACACCCACCGTACAACACCCAACACGGAGAGCCCAACACCCACCGTCCAACACCCAACACGGACAGCCTGACATCCACCGTCCAACACCCAACACGGAGAGCCCAACACCCATCGTCCAACACCCAACACGGAGAGACCAACACCCACCGTCCAACACCCAACACGGAGAGCCCAACACCCATCGTCCAACACACAACACGGAGAGCCCAACACCCAGTGTCCAACACCCACCGTCCAACACTCAACACGGAGAGCCCAACACCCACCGTCCAACACCCAACACGGACAGCCCAACACCCACCGTCCAACACCCAACACGGAGAGCCCAACACCCACCGTCCAACGCCCAACACGGAGAGCCCAACACCCATCGTCCAACACCCAACACGGAGAGCCCAACACCCAGTGTCCAACACCCAACACGGACAGCCCAACACCCAGTGTCCAGCACCCACCATCCAACACCCAACACGGAGAGCACAACACCCATCCTCCAACACCCAACACGGAGAGCCCAACACCCATCATCCAACACCCAACACGGAGAGCCCAACACCCACCGTCCAACACCCAACACGGACAGCCTGACATCCACCGTCCAACACCCAACACGGAGAGCCCAACACCCACCGTCCAACACCCAACACGGAGAGCCCAACACCCATCATCCAACACCCAACACGTACAGCCCAACACCCACCATCCAACACCCAACACGGAGAGCCCAACACCCACCAACCAACACCCAACACGGACAGCCCAACACCCACCGTCCAACATCCAACACGGACAGCCCAACACCCAGTGTCCAACACCCAACACGGACAGCCCAACACCCACCGTCCAACACCCAACACGGATAGCCCAACACCCAATGACGAACACTCAACACGGAGAGCCCAACACCCACCGTCCAACACCCAACACGGAGAGCCCAACACCCACCGTCCAACACCCAACACGGACAGCCTGACATCCACCGTCCAACACCCAACACGGAGAGCCCAACACCCACCGTCCAACACCCAACACGGAGAGCCCAACACCCATCGTCCAACACCCAACACGGAGAGCCCTACACCCACCGTCCAACACCCAACACGGAGAGCCCAACACCCATCGTCCAACAACCAACACGGAGAGCCCAACACCCAGTGTCCAACACCCACTGTCCAACACTCAACACGGAGAGCCCAACACCCACCGTCCAACACCCAACACGGACAGCCCAACACCCACCGTCCAACACCCAACACGGAGAGCCCAACACCCACCGTCCAACGCCCAACACAGAGAGCCCAACACCCATCGTCCAACACCCAACACGGAGAGCCCAACACCCAGTGTCCAACACCCAACACGGACAGCCCAACACCCAGTGTCCAGCACCCACCATCCAACACCCAACACGGAGAGCACAACACCAATTGTCCAACACCCAACACGGACAGCCTAACACCCACCGTCCAACACCCAACACGGACAGCACAACACCCACCGTCCAACACCCAACACGGACAGCCCAACACCCACCCACCAACACTCAACACAGACAGCTCAACACCCACCGTGCAACACTCAACACGCAGAGCCCAACACCCACCGTCCAACACCCAACACGGACAGTACAACACCCAGCAACCAACACTCAACACGGACAGCTCAACACCCACCGTGCAACACTCAACACGGAGAGCCCAACACCCACCAACCAATACCCAACATGGACAGCCCAACACCCACCGTCCAACACCCAACACGGACAGCCCAACATCCATCGTCCAACACCCAACACAGACAGTCCAACACCCAGTGTCCAACACCCAACACGGACAGCCAAACACCCACTGTCCAACACTCAACACGGACAGTCCAATACCCACCGTCCAACACGCAACACGGACAGCCCAACACCCACCTTCCATCACCCAACATGGACAGCCCAACACCCACCAACCAACACACAACACGGAAAGTCCAACACACACCGTCCAACACCCAACACGGACAGTCCAACACCTACCGTCCAACACCCAACACAGAGAGCCCAACACCCATCGTCCAACTCCCAACACGGACAACCCAACACCCACCGTCCAACACCCATCACGGACAGCCCAACACCCACCATCCAACACACAACACGGAGAGCCCAACACCCACCGTCCAACACCCAACACGGACAGCACAACACCCACCGTCCAACACCCAACACGGACAGCCCAACACCCACCAACCAACACTCAACACGGACAGCTCAACACCCACCGTGCAAGACTCAACAGGCAGAGCCCAACGCCCACCGTCCAACACTCAACACGGACAGCCCAACACCCACCGTCCAACAACCAAGACGGACAGCCCAACACCCACCAACCAACACTCAACACAGACAGCTCAACACCCACCGTGCAACACTCAACACGGAGAGCCCAACACCCACCAACCAACACCCAACACGGACAGCCCAACACCCACCGTCCAACACCCAACACGGACAGCCCAACATCCATCGTCCAACACCCAACACAGACAGTCCAACACCCAGTGTCAAACACCCAACACGGACAACCCAACACCCACTGTCCAACACACAACACGGACAGTCCAATACCCACCGCCCAACACGCAACATGGACAGCCCAACACCCACCGTCCATCACCCAACACGGACAGCCCAAGACCCACCAACCAACACACAACACGGAAAGTCCAACACCCACCGTCCAACACCCAACACGGACAGTCCAACACCTACCGTCCAACACCCAACACAGAGAGCCCAACACCCACCGTCCAACAACCAAGATGGACAGCCCAACACCCACCAACCAACACTCAACACGGACAGCTCAACACCCACCGTGCAACACTCAACACGGAGAGCCCAACACACACCAACCAACACCCAACACGTACAGCCCAACACCCACCGTCGAACACCCAACACGGACAGCACAACACCCATTGTCCAACACCCAACACAGACAGTCCAACACCCAGTGTCCAACAGACAACACGGACAGCCCAACACCCATCGTCCAACACCCAACACGGACAGTCCAACACCCACCGTCCAACACCCAACACGGACAGCCCAACACCCACCGTCCAACACCCAACACGGACAGCCAACACCCACCAACCAACACACAACACGGACAGTCCAACAGCCACCATCCAACACCCAACACGGAGAGCTCACCACCTACCGTCTAACACACAACACAGACAGCCCATCTCCCACCATCCAACACCCAACACAGACAGCCCAACACCCACCGTCCAACACCCAACACAGACAGTCCAACACCCACCGTCCAACACACAACACGGACAGCCCAACTCCCAACATCCAACACACAACACGGACAGTCCAACACCTACCGTCCAACACCCAACACAGAGAGTCCAACACCCATCGTCCAACTCCCAACATGGACAACCCAACACCCACCGTCCAACACCCAACACGGACAGCACAACACTCACCATCCAACACCCAACACGGAGAGCCCAACACCCACCATCCAACACCCAACACGGAGAGCCCAACACCCATCGTCCAACACCCAACACGGACAGCCCCACACCCACCGTTCAACACCCAACACGGAGAGCCCAACGCCCATCATCCAACACCCAACACGGAGAGCCCAACACCCACCGTCCAACACCCAACGTGGAGAGCCCAACACCCATCGTCCAACACCCAACACGGAGAGCCCAACACCCAGTGTCCAACACCCAACACGGAGAGCCCAAGACCCAGTGTCCAACACCCACCGTCCAACACCCAACACGGAGAGCCCAACACCCATCGTCCAACACCCAACACGGAGAGCCCAACACCCACCGTCCAACACCCAACACGGACAGCCCAACACCCACCATCCAACACCCAACACGGAGAGCCCAACACCCACCGTCCAACACCCAACACCGAGAGCCAACACCCACCGTCCAACACCCAACACGGAGAGCCCAACACCCATCGTCCAACACCCAACACGGAGAGCCCAACACCCACCATCCAACACCCAACAGGGAGAGCCCAACACCCATCCTCCAACACCCAACACGGAGAGCTCAACACCCATCATCCAACACCCAACACGGAGAGCCCAACACCCATCGTCCAACACCCAACACGGAGATCCCAACACCCATCATCCAACACCCAACACGTACAGCCGAACACCAGCCATCCAACACCCAACACGGAGAGCCCAACACCCACCAACCAACACCCAACACGGACCGCCCAACACCCACCGTCCAACATCCAACACGGACAGCCCAACACCCAGTGTCCAACACCCAACACGGACAGCCCAACACCCACCGTCCAACACTCAACACGGAGAGCCCAACACCCACCGTCCAACACCCAACACGGATAGCCCAACACCCACCGTTCAACACCCAACACAGAGAGCCCAACACCCACCGTCCAACACTCAACACGGAGAGCCCAACACCCACCAACCAACACCCAACACGGACAGCCCAACACCCACCGTCCAACACCCAACACGGACAGCCCAACATCCATCGTCCAACACCCAACATAGACAGTCCAACACCTAGTTTCCAACACCCAACACGGACAGCCCAACACCCACTGTCCAACACCCAACACGGACAGTCCAAAACCCACCGTCCAACACGCAACATGGACAGCCCAACACCCACCGTCCATCACCCAACACGGACAGTCCAACACCTACCGTCCAACACCCAACACAGAGAGCCCAACACCCACCTTCCAACAACCAAGATGGACAGCCCAACACCCACCAACCAACACTCAACACGGACAGCTCAACACCCACCGTGCAACACTCAACATGGAGAGCCCAACACCCACCAACCAACACCCAACACGGACAGCCCAACACCCACCGCCGAACACCCAACACGGACAGCCCAACACCCATTGTCCAACACAGACAGTCCAACACCCAGTGTCCAACACCCAACACGGACAGCCCAACACCCATCGTCCAACACCCAACACGGACAGTCCAACACCCACCGTCCAACACCCAACAAGGACAGCCCAACACCCACCGTCGAACACCCAACACGGACAGCCAACACCCACCAACCAACACCCAACACGGACAGACCAACACCCACCATCCAACACCCAACACGGAGAGCTCACCACCTACCGTCTAACACACAACACAGACAGCCCATCTCCCACCATCCAACACACAACACAGACAGCCCAAAACCCACCGTCCAACACCCAACACAGACAGTCCAACACCCACCGTCCAACACACAACACGGACAGCCCAACTCCCACCATCCAACACACAACACGGACAGTCCAACACCTACCGTCCAACACCCAACACAGAGAGTCCAACACCCATCGTCCAACTCCCAACATGGACAACCCAACACCCACCGTCCAACACCCAACACGGACAGCACAACACCCACCATCCAACACCCAACACGGAGAGCCCAACACCCATCATCCAAAACCCAACACGGAGAGCCCAACACCCACCGTCCAACACCCAACGTGGAGAGCCCAACACCCATCGTCCAACACCCAACACGGAAAGCCCAACACCCAGTGTCCAAAACCCAACACGGAGAGCCCAAGACCCAGTGTCCAACACCCACCGTCCAACACCCAACACGGAGAGCCCAACACCCATCGTCCAACACCCAACACGGAGAGCCTAACACCCACCGTCCAACACCCAACACGGACAGCCCAACACCCACCATCCAACACCCAACACGGAGAGCCCAACACCCACCGTCCAACACCCAACACGGAGAGCCGAACACCCACCGTCCAACACCCAACACGGAGAGCCCAACACCCATCGTCCAACACCCAACACGGAGAGCCCAACACCCACCATCCAACACCCAACAGGGAGAGCCCAACACCCATCCTCCAACACCCAACACGGAGAGCCCAACACCCATCATCCAACACCCAACACGGAGAGCCCAACACCCATCGTCCAACACCCAACACGGAGAGCCCAACACCCATCATCCAACACCCAACACGTACAGCCGAACACCCACCATCCAACACCCAACACGGAGAGCCCAACACCCACCAACCAACACCCAACACGGACAGCCCAACACCAAGCGTCCAACATCCAACACGGACAGCCCAACACCCAGTGTCCAACACCCAACACGGACAGCCCAACACCCACCGTCCAACACACAACACGGAGTGCCCATCACCCACCGTCCAACACCCAACACGGATAGCCCAACACCCAATGTCCAACACTCAACACGGAGAGCCCAACACCCACCGTACAACACCCAACACGGAGAGCCCAACACCCACCGTCCAACACCCAACACGGACAGCCTGACATCCAGCGTCCAACACCCAACACGGAGAGCCCAACACCCATCGTCCAACACCCAACACGGAGAGACCAACACCCACCGTCCAACACCCAACACGGAGAGCCCAACACCCATCGTCCAACACACAACACGGAGAGCCCAACACCCAGTGTCCAACACCCACCGTCCAACACTCAACACGGAGAGCCCAACACCCACCGTCCAACACCCAACACGGACAGCCCAACACCCACCGTCCAACACCCAACACGGAGAGCCCAACACCCACCGTCCAACGCCCAAAACGGAGAGCCCAACACCCATCGTCCAACACCCAACACGGAGAGCCCAACACCCAGTGTCCAACACCCAACACGGACAGCCCAACACCCAGTGTCCAGCACCCACCATCCAACACCCAACACGGAGAGCACAACACCAATTGTCCAACACCCAACACGGACAGCCTAACACCCACCGTCCAACACCCAACACGGACAGCACAACACCCACCGTCCAACACACAACACGGACAGCCCAACACCCACCAACCAACACTCAACACGGACAGCTCAACACCCACCGTGCAACACTCAACACGCAGAGCCCAACGCCCACCGTCCAACACACAACACGGACAGCCCAACACCCACCGTCCAACAACCAAGACGGACAGCCCAACACCCATCAACCAACACTCAACACGGACAGCTCAACACCCACCGTGCAACACTCAACACGGAGAGCCCAACACCCACCAACCAACACCCAACACGAACAGCCCAACACCCACCGTCCAACACCCAACATGGACAGCCCAATATCCATCGTCCAACACCCAACACAGACAGTCCAACACCCAGTGTCCAACACCCAACACGGACAGCCCAACACCCACTGTCCAACACCCAACACGGACAGTCCAATACCCACCGTCCAACACGCAACACGGACAGCCCAACACCCACCGTCCATCACCCAACACTGACAGCCCAACACCCACCAACCAACACACAACATGGAAAGTCCAACACCCACCGTCCAACACCCAACACGGACAGTCCAACACCTACCGTCCAAAACCCAACACAGAGAGCCCAACACCCATCGTCCAACTCCCAACACGGACAACCCAACACCCACCGTCCAACACCCAACACGGACAGCCCAACACCCACCATCCAACACCCAACACGGAGAGCCCAACATCCACCATCCAACACCCAACACGGAGAGCCCGACACCCATCGTCCAACACCCAACACAGACAGCCCAACACCCACCGTCCAACACCCAACACGTCGAGCCCAACACGCATCATCCAACACCCAACACGGAGAGCGCAACACCCACCGTCCAACACCCAACACGGAGAGCCCAACACCCATCGTCCAACACCCAACACGGAGAGCCCAACACCCAGTGTCCAACACGCAACACGGAGAGCCCAACACCCAGTGTCCAACACCCACCGTCCAACACCCAACACGGAGAGCCCAACACCCATCGTCCAACACCCAACACGGAGAGCCCAACACCCACCATCCAACACCCAACACGGACAGCCCAACACCCACCGTCCAACACCCAACACGGACAGCCCAACATCCATCGTCCAACACCCAACATAGACAGTCCAACACCCAGTGTCCAACACCCAACACGGACAGCCCAACACCCACTGTCCAACACCCAACACGGACAGTCCAATACCCACCGTCCAACACGCAACACGGACAGCCCAACACCCACCGTCCATCACCCAACACTGACAGCCCAACACCCACCAACCAACACACAACATGGAAAGTCCAACACCCACCGTCCAACACCCAACACGGACAGTCCAACACCTACCGTCCAACACCCAACACAGAGAGCCCAACACCCATCGTCCAACTCCCAACACGGACAACCCAACACCCACCGTCCAACACCCAACACGGACAGCCCAACACCCACCATCCAACACCCAACACGGAGAGCCCAACATCCACCATCCAACACCCAACACGGAGAGCCCGACACCCATCGTCCAACACGCAACACAGACAGCCCAACACCCACCGTCCAACACCCCACACGTAGAGCCCAACACGCATCATCCAACACCCAACACGGAGAGCGCAACACCCACCGTCCAACACCCAACACGGAGAGCCCAACACCCATCGTCCAACACCCAACACGGAGAGCCCAACACCCAGTGTCCAACACGCAACACGGAGAGCCCAACACCCAGTGTCCAACACCCACCGTCCAACACCCAACACGGAGAGCCCAACACCCATCGTCCAACACCCAACACGGAGAGCCCAACACCCACCGTCCAACACACAACACGGACAGCCCAACTCCCACCATCCAACACCCAACACGGACAGCCAACACCCACCAACCAACACCCAACACGGACAGACCAACACCCACCATCCAACACCCAACACGGAGAGCTCACCACCTACCGTCTAACACACAACACAGACAGCCCATCTCCCACCATCCAACACACAACACAGACAGCCCAACACCCACCGTCCAACACCCAACACAGACAGTCCAACACCCACCGTCCAACACACAACACGGACAGCCCAACTCCCACCATCCAACACACAACACGGACAGTCCAACACCTACCGTCCAACACCCAACACAAAGAGTCCAACACCCATCGTCCAACTCCCAACATGGACAACCCAACACCCACCGTCCAACACCCAACACGGACAGCACAACACCCACCATCCAACACCCAACACGGAGAGCCCAACACCCACCATCCAACACCCAACACGGAGAGCCCAACACCCATCGTCCAACACCCAACACGGACAGCCCAACACCCACCGTTCAACACCCAACACGGAGAGCCCAACGCCCATCATCCAAAACCCAACACGGAGAGCCCAACACCCACCGTCCAACACCCAACGTGGAGAGCCCAACACCCATCGTCCAACACCCAACACGGAGAGCCCAACACCCAGTGTCCAACACCCAACACGGAGAGCCCAAGACCCAGTGTCCAACACCCACCGTCCAACACCCAACACGGAGAGCCCAACACCCATCGTCCAACACCCAACACGGAGAGCCCAACACCCACCATCCAACACCCAACAGGGAGAGCCCAACACCCATCCTCCAACACCCAACACGGAGAGCCCAACACCCATTATCCAACACCCAACACGGAGAGCCCAACACCCATCGTCCAACACCCAACACGGAGAGCCCAACACCCATCATCCAACACCCAACACGTACAGCCGAACACCCACCATCCAACACCCAACACGGAGAGCCCAACACCCACCAACCAACACCCAACACGGACAGCCCAACACCCAGCGTCCAACATCCAACACGGACAGCCCAACACCCAGTGTCCAACACCCAACACGGACAGCCCAACACCCACCGTCCAACACACAACACGGAGTGCCCATCACCCAACGTCCAACACCCAACACGGATAGCCCAACACCCAATGTCCAACACTCAACACGGAGAGCCCAACACCCACCGTCCAACACCCAACATGGAGAGCCCAACACCCACCGTCCAACACCCAACACGGACAGCCTGACATCCACCGTCCAACACCCAACATGGAGAGCCCAACACCCATCGTCCAACACCCAACACGGAGAGACCAACACCCACCGTCCAACACCCAACACGGAGAGCCCAACACCCATCGTCCAACACACAACACGGAGAGCCCAACACCCAGTGTCCAACACCCACCGTCCAACACTCAACACGGAGAGCCCAACACCCACTGTCCAACACCCAACACGGACAGCCCAACACCCACCGTCCAACACCCAACACGGAGAGCCCAACACCCACCGTCCAACGCCCAACACGGAGAGCCCAACACCCATCGTCCAACACCCAACACGGAGAGCCCAACACCCAGTGTCCGACACCCAACACGGACAGCCCAACACCCAGTGTCCAGCACCCACCATCCAACACCCAACACGGAGAGCACAACACCAATTGTCGAACACCCAACACGGACAGCCTAACACCCACCGTCCAACACCCAACACGGACAGCACAACACCCACCGTCCAACACACAACACGGACAGCCCAACACCCACCAACCAACACTCAACACGGACAGCTCAACACCCACCGTGCAACACTCAACACGCAGAGCCCAACGCCCACCGTCCAACACACAACACGGACAGCCCAACACCCACCGTCCAACAACCAAGACGGACAGCCCAACACCCACCAACCAACACCCAACACGGACAGCCCAACACCCACCGTCCAACACCCAACACGGACAGCCCAACACCCACTGTCCAACACCCAACACGGACAGTCCAATACCCACCGTCCAACACACAACACGGACAGCCCAACACCCACCGTCCATCACCCAACACTGACAGCCCAACACCCACCAACCAACACACAACATGGAAAGTCCAACACCCACCGTCCAACACCCAACACGGACAGTCCAACACCTACCGTCCAACACCCAACACAGAGAGCCCAACACCCATCGTCCAACTCCCAACACGGACAACCCAACACCCACCGTCCAACATCAAACACGGACAGCCCAACACCCACCATCCAACACCCAACACGGAGAGCCCAACATCCACCATCCAACACCCAACACGGAGAGCCCGACACCCATCGACCAACACCCAACACAGACAGCCCAACACCCACCGTCCAACACCCAACACGTAGAGCCCAACACGCATCATCCAACACCCAACACGGAGAGCGCAACACCCACCGTCCAACACCCAACACGGAGAGCCCAACACCCATCGTCCAACACCCAACACGGAGAGCCCAACACCCAGTGTCCAACACGCAACACGGAGAGCCCAACACCCAGTGTCTAACACCCACCGTCCAACACCCAACACGGAGAGCCCAACACCCATCGTCCAACACCCATCACGGAGAGCCCAACACCCACCGTCCAACACGCAACACGGACAGCCCGACAACAACCGTCCAACACCCAACACGGAGAGCCCAACACCCACCGTCCAACACCCAACACGGAGAGCCCAACACCCACCGTCCAACACCCAACACGGAGAGCCCAACACCCATCGTCCAACACCCAACACGGAGAGCCCAACACCCTCCGTCCAACACCCAACACGGAGAGCCCAACGCCCACCGTCCAGCACCCAACACGGACAGCCTGACATCCACCGTCCAACACCCAACACGGAGTGCCCAACACCCACCGTCCAACACCCAACACTGAGAGCCCAACACCCATCGTCCAACACCCAACACGGAGAGCCCAACACCCATCGTCCAACACACAACACGGAGAGCCTAACACCCAGTGTCGAACACCCACCGTCCAACACTCAACACGGAGAGCCCAACACCCACCGTCCAACACCCAACACGGAAAACCCAACACCCACCGTCCAGCACCCAACACGGAGAGCCCAACACCCACCGTCCAACCCCCAACACGGAGAGCCCAACACCCATCGTCCAACACCCAACACGGAGAGCCCAACACCCAGTGTCCAACACCCAACACGGACAGCCCAACACCCAGTGTCCAGCACCCACCATCCAACACCCAACACGGAGAGCCCAACACCCATCGTCCAACACCCAACACGGACAGCCCAACACCCACCGTCCAACACCCAACACTTTGAGCCCAACACGCATCATCCAACACCCAACAAGGAGAGCGCATCACCCATCGTCCAACACCCAACACGGAGAGCCCAACACCAAGTGTCCAACACGCAACACGGAGAGCCCAACACCCAGTGTCCAACACCCACCGTCCAACACCCAACACGGATAGCCCAATACCCAATGTCCAACACTCAACACGGAGAGCCCAACACCCACCGTCCAACACCCAACACGGAGAGCCCAACACCCACCGTCCAACACCCAACACGGACAGCCTGACATCCTCCTTCCAACACCCAACACGGAGAGCCCAACACCCACCGTCCAACACCCAACACGGAGAGCCCAACACCCATCGTCCAACACCCAACACGGAGAGCCCAACACCCACCGTCCAACACCCAACACGGATAGCCCAACACCCATCGTCCAACACCCAACACGGAGAGCCCAGCACCCAGTGTCCAACACCCACTGTCCAACACTCAACACGGAGAGCCCAACACCCACCGTCCAACACCCAACACGGACAGCCCAACACCCACCGTCCAACACCCAACACGGAGAGCCCAACACCCATCGTCCAACACCCAACACGGAGAGCCCAACACCCTCCGTCCAACACCCAACACGGAGAGCCCAACACCCACCGTCCAACACCCAACACGGACAGCCTGACATCCACCGTCCAACACCCAACACGGAGAGCCCAACACCCACCGTCCAACACCCAACACGGAGAGCCCAACACCCATCGTCCAACACCCAACACGGAGAGCCCAACACCCATCGTCCAACACACAACACGGAGAGCCCAACACCCAGTGTCCAACACCCACCGTCCAACACTCAACACGGAGAGCCCAACACCCACCGTCCAACACCCAACACGGACAGCCCAACACCCACCGTCCAGCACCCAACACGGAGAGCCCAACACCCACCGTCCAACGCCCAACACGGAGAGCCCAACACCCATCGTCCAACACCCAACACGGAGAGCCCAACACCCAGTGTCCAACACCCAACACGGACAGCCCAACACCCAGTGTCCAGCACCCACCATCCAACACCCAACACGGAGAGCCCAACACCCATCGTCCAACACCCAACACGGACAGCCCAACACCCACCGTCCAACACCCAACACGTAGAGCCCAACACGCATCATCCAACACCCAACAAGGAGAGCGCATCACCCATCGTCCAACACCCAACACGGAGAGCCCAACACCCAGTGTCCAACACCCACCGTCCAACACCCAACACGGATAGCCCAACACCCAATGCCCAACACTCAACACGGAGAGCCCAACACCCACCGTCCAACACCCAACACGGAGAGCCCAACACCCACCATCCAACACCCAACACGGACAGCCTGACATCCACCTTCCAACACCCAACACGGAGAGCCCAACACCCACCGTCCAACACCCAACACGGACAGCCTGACATCCACCTTCCAACACCCAACACGGAGAGCCCAACACCCACCGTCCAACACCCAACACGGAGAGCCCAACACCCATCGTCCAACACCCAACACGGAGAGCCCAACACCCATCGTCCAACACCCAACACGGAGAGTCCAGCACCCAGTGTCCAACACCCACTGTCCAACACTCAACACGGAGAGCCCAACACCCAACGTCCAACACCCAACACGGACAGCCCAACACCCACCGTCCAACACCCAACACGGAGAGCCCAACACCCACCGTCCAACGCCCAACACGGAGAGCCCAACACCCATCGTCCAACACCCAACACGGAGAGCCCAACACCCAGTGTACAACACCCAACACGGACAGCCCAACACCCAGTGTCCAGCACCCACCATCCAACACCCAACACGGAGAGCACAACACCAATTGTCCAACACCCAACACGGACAGCCTAACACCCACCGTCCAACACCCAACACGGACAGCACAACACCCACCGTCCAACACCCAACACGGACAGCCCAACACCCACCAACCAACACTCAACACGGACAGCTCAACACCCACCGTGCAACACTCAACACGCAGAGCCCAACACCCACCGTCCAACACCCAACACGGACAGCCCAACACCCACCAACCAACACTCAACACGGACAGCTCAACACCCACCGTGCAACACTCAACACGGAGAGCCCAACACCCACCAACCAACACCCAACATGGACAGCCCAACACCCACCGTCCAACACCCAACACGGACAGCCCAACATCCATCGTCCAACACCCAACACAAACAGTCCAACACCCAGTGTCCAACACCCAACACGGAAAGCCCAACACCCACTGTCCAACACCCAACACGGACAGTCCAATACCCACCGTCCAACACGCAACACAGACAGCCCAACACCCACCGTCCATCACCCAACACGGACAGCCTAACACCCACCAACCAACACACAACACGGAAAGTCCAACACGCACCGTCCAACATCCAACACGGACAGTCCAACACCTACCGTCCAACACCCAACACAGAGAGCCCAACACCCATCGTCCAACTCCCAACACGGACAACCCAACACCCACCGTCCAACACCCAACACGGACAGCCCAACATCCATCGTCCAACACCCAACACAGACAGTCCAACACCCAGTGTCCAACACCCAACACGGACAGCCCAACACCCACTGTCCAACACCCAACACGGACAGTCCAATACCCACCGTCCAACACGCAATACGGACAGCCCAACACCCACCGTCCATCACCCAACACGGACAGCCCAACACCCACCAACCAACACACAACACGGAAAGTCCAACACCCACCGTCCAACACCCAACACGGACAGTCCAACACCTACCGTCCAACAGCCAACACAAAGAGTCAACACCCATCGTCCAACTCCCAACACGGACAACCCAACACCCACCGTCCAACACCCAACACGGACAGCCCAACACCCACCATCCAACACCCAACACGGAGAGCCCAACACCCATCGTCCAACACCCAACACGGACAGCCCAACACCCACCGTCCAACACCCAACACGTAGAGCCCAACACGCATCATCCAACACCCAACAAGGAGACCGCATCACCCATCGTCCAAGACCCAACACGGAGAGCCCAACACCCAGTGTCCAACACGCAACACGGAGAGCCCAACACCCAGTGTCCAACACCCACCGTCCAACACCCAACACGGATAGCCCAACACCCAATGTCCAACACTCAACACGGAGAGCCCAACACCCACCGTCCAACACCCAACACGGAGAGCCCAACACCCACCGTCCAACACCCAACACGGACAGCCTGACATCCACCTTCCAACACCCAACACGGAGAGCCCAACACCCACCGTCCAACACCCAAAACGGAGAGCCCAACACCCATCGTCCAACACCCAACACGGAGAGCCCAAAACCCACCGTCCAACACCCAACACGGAGAGCCCAACACCCATCATCCAACACCCAACACGGAGAGCCCAGCACCCAGTGTCCAACACCCACTGTCCAACACTCAACACGGAGAGCCCAACACCCACCGTCCAACACCCAACACGGACAGCCCAACACCCACCGTCCAACACCCAACACGGAGAGCCCAACACCCGCCGTCGAATGCCCAACACGGAGAGCCCAACACCCATCGTCCAACACCCAACACGGAGAGCCCAACACCCAGTGTACAACACCCAACACGGACAGCCCAACACCCAGTGTCAAGCAACCACCATCCAACACCCAACACGGAGAGCACAACACCAATTGTCCAACACCAAACACGGACAGCCTAACACCCACCGTCCAACACCCAACACGGACAGCACAACACCCACCGTCCAACACCCAACACGGACAGCCCAACACCCACCAACCAACACTCAACACGGACAGCTCAACACCCAACGTGCAACACCCAACACGGAGAGCCCAACACCCACCAACCAACACCCAACATAGACAGCCCAACACCCACCGTCCAACACCCAACACGGACAGTCCAACACCCAGTGTCCAACACCCAACACGGACAGCCCAACACCCACTGTCCAACACCCAACACGGACAGTCCAATACCCACCGTCCAACACACAACACGGACAGCCCAACACCCACCGTCCATCACCCAACACTGACAGCCCAACACCCACCAACCAACACACAACATGGAAAGTCCAACACCCACCGTCCAACACCCAACACGGACAGTCCAACACCTACCGTCCAACACCCAACACAGAGAGCCCAACACCCATCGTCCAACTCCCAACACGGACAACCCAACACCCACCGTCCAACATCAAACACGGACAGCCCAACACCCACCATCCAACACCCAACACGGAGAGCCCAACATCCACCATCCAACACCCAACACGGAGAGCCCGACACCCATCGACCAACACCCAACACAGACAGCCCAACACCCACCGTCCAACACCCAACACGTAGAGCCCAACACGCATCATCCAACACCCAACACGGAGAGCGCAACACCCACCGTCCAACACCCAACACGGAGAGCCCAACACCCATCGTCCAACACCCAACACGGAGAGCCCAACACCCAGTGTCCAACACGCAACACGGAGAGCCCAACACCCAGTGTCTAACACCCACCGTCCAACACCCAACACGGAGAGCCCAACACCCATCGTCCAACACCCATCACGGAGAGCCCAACACCCACCGTCCAACACGCAACACGGACAGCCCGACACCAACCGTCCAACACCCAACACGGAGAGCCCAACACCCACCGTCCAACACCCAACACGGAGAGCCCAACACCCACCGTCCAACACCCAACACGGAGAGCCCAACACCCATCGTCCAACACCCAACACGGAGAGCCCAACACCCTCCGTCCAACACCCAACACGGAGAGCCCAACGCCCACCGTCCAACACCCAACACGGACAGCCTGACATCCACCGTCCAACACCCAACACGGAGTGCCCAACACCCACCGTCCAACACCCAACACTGAGAGCCCAACACCCATCGTCCAACACCCAACACGGAGAGCCCAACACCCATCGTCCAACACACAACACGGAGAGCCTAACACCCAGTGTCGAACACCCACCGTCCAACACTCAACACGGAGAGCCCAACACCCACCGTCCAACACCCAACACGGAAAACCCAACACCCACCGTCCAGCACCCAACACGAAGAGCCCAACACCCACCGTCCAACCCCCAACACGGAGAGCCCAACACCCATCGTCCAACACCCAACACGGAGAGCCCAACACCCAGTGTCCAACACCCAACACGGACAGCCCAACACCCAGTGTCCAGCACCCACCATCCAACACCCAACACGGAGAGCCCAACACCCATCGTCCAACACCCAACACGGACAGCCCAACACCCACCGTCCAACACCCAACACTTTGAGCCCAACACGCATCATCCAACACCCAACAAGGAGAGCGCATCACCCATCGTCCAACACCCAACACGGAGAGCCCAACACCCAGTGTCCAACACGCAACACGGAGAGCCCAACACCCAGTGTCCAACACCCACCGTCCAACACCCAACACGGATAGCCCAACACCCAATGTCCAACACTCAACACGGAGAGCCCAACACCCACCGTCCAACACCCAACACGGAGAGCCCAACACCCATTGTCCAACACCCAACACGGAGAGCCCAACACCCTCCGTCCAACACCCAACACGGAGAGCCCAACACTCACCGTCCAACACCCAACACGGACAGCCTGACATCCACCGTCCAACACCCAACACGGAGAGCCCAACACCCACCGTCCAACACCCAACACGGAGAGCCCAACACCCATCGTCCAACACCCAACACGGAGAGCCCAACACCCATCGTCCAACACACAACACGGAGAGCCCAACACCCAGTGTCCAACACCCACCGTCCAACACTCAACACGGAGAGCCCAACACCCACCGTCCAACACCCAACACGGACAGCCCAACACCCACCGTCCAGCACCCAACACGGAGAGCCCAACACCCACCGTCCAACGCCCAACACGGAGAGCCCAACATCCATCGTCCAACACCCAACACGGAGAGCCCAACACCCAGTGTCCAACACCCAACACGGACAGCCCAACACCCAGTGTCCAGCACCCACCATCCAACACCCAACACGGAGAGCCCAACACCCATCGTCCAACACCCAACACGGACAGCCCAACACCCACCGTCCAACACCCAACACGTAGAGCCCAACACGCATCATCCAACACCCAACAAGGAGAGCGCATCACCCATCGTCCAACACCCAACACGGAGAGCCCAACACCCAGTGTCCAACACCCACCGTCCAACACCCAACACGGATAGCCCAACACCCAATGTCCAACACTCAACACGGAGAGCCCAACACCCACCGTCCAACACCCAACACGGAGAGCCCAACACCCACCATCCAACACCCAACACGGACAGCCTGACATCCACCTTCCAACACCCAACACGGAGAGCCCAACACCCACCGTCCAACACCCAACACGGACAGCCTGACATCCACCTTCCAACACCCAACACGGAGAGCCCAACACCCACCGTCCAACACCCAACACGGAGAGCCCAACACCCATCGTCCAACACCCAACACGGAGAGCCCAACACCCATCGTCCAACACCCAACACGGAGAGCCCAGCACCCAGTGTCCAACACCCACTGTCCAACACTCAACACGGAGAGCCCAACACCCAACGTCCAACACCCAACACGGACAGCCCAACACCCACCGTCCAACACCCAACACGGAGAGCCCAACACCCACCGTCCAACGCCCAACACGGAGAGCCCAACACCCATCGTCCAACACCCAACACGGAGAGCCCAACACCCAGTGTACAACACCCAACACGGACAGCCCAACACCCAGTGTCCAGCACCCACCATCCAACACCCAACACGGAGAGCACAACACCAATTGTCCAACACCCAACACGGACAGCCTAACACCCACCGTCCAACACCCAACACGGACAGCACAACACCCACCGTCCAACACCCAACACGGACAGCCCAACACCCACCAACCAACACTCAACACGGACAGCTCAACACCCACCGTGCAACACTCAACACGCAGAGCCCAACACCCACCGTCCAACACCCAACACGGACAGCCCAACACCCACCAACCAACACTCAACACGGACAGCTCAACACCCACCGTGCAACACTCAACACGGAGAGCCCAACACCCACCAACCAACACCCAACATGGACAGCCCAACACCCACCGTCCAACACCCAACACGGACAGCCCAACATCCATCGTCCAACACCCAACACAAACAGTCCAACACCCAGTGTCCAACACCCAACACGGAAAGCCCAACACCCACTGTCCAACACCCAACACGGACAGTCCAATACCCACCGTCCAACACGCAACACGGACAGCCCAACACCCACCGTCCATCACCCAACACTGACAGCCCAACACCCACCAACCAACACACAACACGGAAAGTCCAACACGCACCGTCCAACATCCAACACGGACAGTCCAACACCTACCGTCCAACACCCAACACAGAGAGCCCAACACCCATCGTCCAACTCCCAACACGGACAACCCAACACCCACCGTCCAACACCCAACACGGACAGCCCAACATCCATCGTCCAACACCCAACACAGACAGTCCAACACCCAGTGTCCAACACCCAACACGGACAGCCCAACACCCACTGTCCAACACCCAACACGGACAGTCCAATACCCACCGTCCAACACGCAATACGGACAGCCCAACACCCACCGTCCATCACCCAACACGGACAGCCCAACACCCACCAACCAACACACAACACGGAAAGTCCAACACCCACCGTCCAACACCCAACACGGACAGTCCAACACCTACCGTCCAACAGCCAACACAGAGAGTCAACACCCATCGTCCAACTCCCAACACGGACAACCCAACACCCACCGTCCAACACCCAACACGGACAGCTCAACACCCACCATCCAACACCCAACACGGAGAGCCCAACACCCATCGTCCAACACCCAACACGGACAGCCCAACACCCACCGTCCAACACCCAACACGTAGAGCCCAACACGCATCATCCAACACCCAACAAGGAGACCGCATCACCCATCGTCCAAGACCCAACACGGAGAGCCCAACACCCAGTGTCCAACACGCAACACGGAGAGCCCAACACCCAGTGTCCAACACCCACCGTCCAACACCCAACACGGATAGCCCAACACCCAATGTCCAACACTCAACACGGAGAGCCCAACACCCACCGTCCAACACCCAACACGGACAGCCTGACATCCACCTTCCAACACCCAACACGGAGAGCCCAACACCCACCGTCCAACACCCAAAACGGAGAGCCCAACACCCATCGTCCAACACCCAACACGGAGAGCCCAAAACCCACCGTCCAACACCCAACACGGAGAGCCCAACACCCATCATCCAACACCCAACACGGAGAGCCCAGCACCCAGTGTCCAACACCCACTGTCCAACACTCAACACGGAGAGCCCAACACCCACCGTCCAACACCCAACACGGACAGCCCAACACCCACCGTCCAACACCCAACACGGAGAGCCCAACACCCGCCGTCGAACGCCCAACACGGAGAGCCCAACACCCATCGTCCAACACCCAACACGGAGAGCCCAACACCCAGTGTACAACACCCAACACGGACAGCCCAACACCCAGTGTCAAGCAACCACCATCCAACACCCAACACGGAGAGCACAACACCAATTGTCCAACACCCAACACGGACAGCCTAACACCCACCGTCCAACACCCAACACGGACAGCACAACACCCACCGTCCAACACCCAACACGGACAGCCCAACACCCACCAACCAACACTCAACACGGACAGCTCAACACCCACCGTGCAACACTCAACAAGCAGAGCCCAACACCCACCGTCCAACACCCAACACGGACAGCCCAACACCCACCAACCAACACTCAACACGGACAGCTCAACACCCACCGTGCAACACCCAACACGGAGAGCCCAACACCCACCAACCAACACCCAACATAGACAGCCCAACACCCACCGTCCAACACCCAACACGGACAGCCCAACATCCATCGTCCAACACCCAACACAAACAGTCCAACACCCAGTGTCCAACACCCAACACGGACAGCCCAACACCCACTGTCCAACACCCAACACGGACAGTCCAATACCCACCGTCCAACACGCAACACGGACAGCCCAACACCCACCGTCCATCACCCAACACGGACAGCCCAACACCCACCAACCAACACACAACACGGAAAGTCCAACACGCACCGTCCAACACCCAACACGGACATTCCAACACCTACCGTCCAACACCCAACACGGACAGCCCAACACCCACCATCCAACACCCAACACGGAGAGCTCAACACCCACCATCCAACACACAACATGGAGAGCCCAACACCCATCGTCCAACACCCAACACGGACAGCCCAACACCCACCGTCCAACACCCAACACGTAGAGCCCAACACGCATCATCCAACACTCAACACGGAGAGCCCAACACCCACCGTCCAACACCCAACACGGACAGCCCAACACCCACCGTCCAACACCCAACACGGAGAGCCCAACACCCACCGTCCAACGCCCAACACGGAGAGCCCAACACCCATCGTCCAACACCCAACACGGAGAGCCCAACACCCAGTGTCCAACACCCAACACGGACAGCCCAACACCCAGTGTCCAGCACCCACCATCCAACACCCAACACGGAGAGCACAACACCAATTGTCCAACACCCAACACGTACAGCCTAACACCCACCGTCCAACACCCAACACGGACAGCACAACACCCACCGTCCAACACCCAACACGGACAGCTCAACACCCACCGTGCAACACTCAACACGCAGAGCCCAACGCCCACCGTCCAACACACAACATGGACAGCCCAACACCCACCGTCCAACAACCAAGACGGACAGCCCAACACCCACCAACCAACACTCAACACAGACAGCTCAACACCCACCGTGCAACACTCAACACGCAGAGCCCAACGCCCACCGTCCAACACACAACACGGACAGCCCAACACCCACCGTCCAACAACCAAGACGGACAGCCCAACACCCACCAACCAACACTCAACACAGACAGCTCAACACCCACCATGCAACACTCAACACGGAGAGCCCAACACCCACCAACCAACACCCAACACGGACAGCCCAACACCCACCGTCCAACACCCAACACGGACAGCCCAACATCCATCGTCCAACACCCAACACAGACAGTCCAACACCTAGTTTCCAACACCCAACACGGACAGCCCAACACCCACTGTCCAACACCCAACACGGACAGTCCAAAACCCACCGTCCAACATGCAACATGGACAGCCCAACACCCACCGTCCATCACCCAACACGGACAGCCCAACACCCACCAACCAACATACAACACGGAAAGTCCAACACGCACCGTCCAACACCCAACACGGACAGTCCAACACCTACCGTCCAACACCCAACACAGAGAGCCCAACACCCATCGTCCAACTCCCAACACGGACAACCCAACACCCACCGTCCAACACCCAACACGGACAGCACAACTCCCACCATCCAACACCCAACATGGAGAGCTCAACACCCACCATCCAACACACAACATGGAGAGCCCAACACCCATCGTCCAACACCCAACACGGACAGCCCAACACCCACCGTCCAACACCCAACACGTAGAGCCCAACACGCATCATCCAACACTCAACACGGAGAGCCCAACACCCACCGTCCAACACCCAACACGGACAGCCCAACACCCACCGTCCTACACCCAACACGGAGAGCCCAACACCCACCGTCCAACGCCCAACACGGAGAGCCCAACACCCATCGTCCAACACCCAACACGGAGAGCCCAACACCCAGTGTCCAACACCCAACACGGACAGCCCAACACCCAGTGTCCAGCACCCACCATCCAACACCCAACACGGAGAGCACAACACCAATTGTCCAACACCCAACACGTACAGCCTAACACCCACCGTCCAACACCCAACACGGACAGCACAACACCCACCGTCCAACACCCAACACGGACAGCTCAACACCCACCGTGCAACACTCAACACGCAGAGCCCAACGCCCACCGTCCAACACACAACATGGACAGCCCAACACCCACCGTCCAACAACCAAGAAGGACAGCCCAACACCCACCAACCAACACTGACAGCTCAACACCCACCGTGCAACACTCAACACGCAGAGCCCAACGCCCACCGTCCAACACACAACACGGACAGTCCAACACCTAGTTTCCAACACCCAACACGGACAGCCCAACACCCACTGTCCAACACCCAACACGGACAGTCCAAAACCCACCGTCCAACACGCAACATGGACAGCCCAACACCCACCGTCCATCACCCAACATGGACAGCCCAACACCCACCAACCAAAACACAACACGGAAAGTCCAACGCCCACCGTCCAACACCCAACAGGGACAGTCCAACACCTACCGTCCAACACCCAACACTTAGAGCCCAACACCCACCGTCCAACAACCAAGATGGACAGCCCAACACCCACCAACCAACACTCAACACGGACAGCTCAACACCCACCGTGCAACACTCAACATGGAGAGCCCAACACCCACCAACCAACACCCAACACGGACAGCCCAACACCCACCGCCGAACACCCAAGACGGACAGCCCAACACCCATTGTCCAACACAGACAGTCCAACACCCAGTGTCCAACACCCAACACGGACAGCCCAACACCCATCGTCCAACACCCAACACGGACAGTCCAACACCCACCGTCCAACACCCAACACGGACAGCCCAACACCCACCGTCGAACACCCAACACGGACAGCCAACACCCACCAACCAACACCCAACACGGACAGTCCAAAACCCACCATCCAACACCCAACACGGAGAGCTCACCACCTACCGTCTAACACACAACACAGACAGCCCATCTCCCACCATCCAACACACAACACAGACAGCCCAACACCCACCGTCCAACACCCAACACAGACAGTCCAACACCCACCGTCCAACACACAACACGGACAGCCCAACTCCCACCATCCAACACACAACATGGACAGTCCAACACCTACCGTCCAACACCCAACACAGAGAGTCCAACACCCATCGCCCAACTCCCAACATGGACAACCCAACACCCACCGTCCAACACCCAACACGGACTGCACAACACCCACCATCCAACACCCAACACGGAGAGCCCAACACCCACCATCCAACACCCAACACGGAGAGCCCAACACCTATCGTCCAACACCCAACACGGACAGCCCAACACCCACCGTTCAACACCCAACACGGTGAGCCCAACGCCCATCATCCAAAACCCAACACGGAGAGCCCAACACCCACCGTCCAACACCCAACGTGGAGAGCCCAACACCCATCGTCCAACACCCAACACGGAGAGCCCAACACCCAGTGTCCAACACCCAACACGGAGAGCCCAAGACCCAGTGTCCAACACCCACCGTCCAACACCCAACACGGAGAGCCCAACACCCATCGTCCAACACCCAACACGGAGAGCCCAACACCCACCGTCCAACACCCAACACGGACAGCCCAACACCCACCATCCAACACCCAACACGGAGAGCCCAACACCCACCGTCCAACACCCAACACGGAGAGCCCAACACCCACCGTCCAACACCCAACACGGAGAGCCCAACACCCATCGTCCAACACCCAACACGGAGAGCCCAACACCCACCATCCAACACCCAACAGGGAGAGCCCAACACCCATCCTCCAACACCCAACACGGAGAGCCCAACACCCATCATCCAACACCCAACACGGAGAGCCCAACACCCATCGTCCAACACCCAACACGGAGAGCCCAACACCCATCATCCAACACCCAACACGTACAGCCGAACACCCACCATCCAACACCCAACACGGAGAGCCCAACACCCACCAACCAACACCCAACACGGACAGCCCAACACCCACCGTCCAACATCCAACACGGACAGCCCAACACCCAGTGTCCAACACCCAACACGGACAGCCCAACACCCACCGTCCAACACACAACACGGAGTGCCCATCACCCACCGTCCAACACCCAACACGGATAGCCCAACACCCAATGTCCAACACTCAACACGGAGAGCCCAACACCCACCGTCCAACACCCAACACGGAGAGCCCAACACCCACCGTCCAACACCCAACATGGACAGCCTGACATCCACCGTCCAACACCCAACACGGAGAGCCCAACACCCATCGTCCAACACCCAACACGGAGAGCCCAACACCCACCGTCCAACACCCAACACGGAGAGCCCAACACCCATTGTCCAACACACAACACGGAGAGCCCAACACCCAGTGTCCAACACCCACCGTCCAACACTCAACACGGAGAGCCCAACACCCACCGTCCAACACCCAACACGGACAGCCCAACACCCACCGTCCAACACCCAACACGGAGAGCCCAACACCCACCGTCCAACGCCCAACACGGAGAGCCCAACACCCATCGTCCAACACCCAACACGGAGAGCCCAACACCCAGTGTCCAACACCCAACACGGACAGCCCAACACCCAGTGTCCAGCACCCACCATCCAACACCCAACATGGAGAGCACAACACCAATTGTCCAACACCCAACACGGACAGCCTAACACCCACCGTCCAACACCCAACACTGACAGCACAACATCCACCGTCCAACACACAACACGGATAGCCCAACACCCACCAACCAACACTCAACACGGACAGCTCAACACCCACCGTGCAACACTCAACACGCAGAGCCCAACGCCCACCGTCCAACACACAACACGGACAGCCCAACACCCACCGTCCAACAACCAAGACGGACAGCCCAACACCCACCAACCAACACTCAACACGGACAGCTCAACACCCACAGTGCAACACTCAACACGGAGAGCCCAACACCCACCAACCAACACCCAACACGGACAGCCCAACACCCACCGTCCAACACCCAACACGAACAGCCCAACATCCATCGTCCAACACCCAACACAGACAGTCCAACACCCAGTGTCCAACACCCAACACGGACAGCCCAACACCCACTGTCCAACACCCAACACGGACAGTCCAATACCCACCGTCCAACACGCAACACGGACAGCCCAACACCCACCGTCCATCACCCAACACTGACAGCCCAACACCCACCAACCAACACACAACATGGAAAGTCCAACACCCACCGTCCAACACCCAACACGGACAGTCCAACACCTACCGTCCAACACCCAACACAGAGAGCCCAACACCCATCGTCCAACTCCCAACACGGAGAACCCAACACCCACCGTCCAACACCCAACACGGACAGCCCAACACCCACCATCCAACACCCAACACGGAGAGCCCAACATCCACCATCCAACACCCAACACGGAGAGCCCGACACCCATCGTCCAACACCCAACACAGACAGCCCAACACCCACCGTCCAACACCCAACACGTAGAGCCCAACACGCATCATCCAACACCGAACACGGAGAGCGCAACACCCACCATCCAACACCCAACACGGAGAGCCCAACACCCATCGTCCAACACCCAACACGGAGAGCCCAACACCCAGTGTCCAACACGCAACACGGAGAGCCCAACACCCAGTGTCCAACACCCACCGTCCAACACCCAACACGGAGAGCCCAACACCCATCGTCCAACACCCAACACGGAGAGCCCAACACCCACCGTCCAACACCCAACACGGACAGCCCGACACCCACCGTCCAACACCCAACACGGAGAGCCCAACACCCACCGTCCAACACCCAACACGGAGAGCCCAACACCCATCGTCCAACACCCAACACGGAGAGCCCAACACCCTCCGTCCAACACCCATCACGGAGAGCCCAACACCCACCGTCCAACACCCAACACGGACAGCCTGACATCCACCGTCCAACACCCAACACGGAGAGCCCAACACCCACCGTCCAACACCCAACACGGAGAGCCCAACACCCATCGTCCAACACCCAACACGGAGAGCCCAACACCCATCGTCCAACACACAACACGGAGAGCCCAACACCCAGTGTCCAACACCCACCATCCAACACTCAACACGGAGAGCCCAACACCCACCGTCCAACACCCAACACGGACAGCCCAACACCCACCGTCCAGCACCCAACACGGAGAGCCCAACACCCACCGTCCAACGCCCAACACGGAGAGCCCAACACCCATCGTCCAACACCCAACACGGACAGCCCAACACCCAGTGTCCAGCACCCACCATCCAACACCCAACACGGAGAGCACAACACCAATTGTCCAACACCCAACACGGACAGCCTAACACGCACCGTCCAACACCCAACACGGACAGCACAACACCCACCGTCCAACACACAACACGGACAGCCCAACACCCACCAAACAACACTCAACACGGACAGCTCAACACCCACCATGCAATACTCAACACGCAGAGCCCAACGCCCACCGTCCAACACACAACACGGACAGCCCAACACCCACCGTCCAACAGCCAAGACGGACAGCCCAACACCCACCAACCAACACTCAACACGGACAGTTCAACACCCACCGTGCAACACTCAACCCGGGAGCCCAACACCCACCAACCAACACCCAACACGGACAGCCCAACACCCACCGTCCAACACCCAACACGGACAGCCCAACATCCATCGTCCAACACCCAACACAGACAGTCCAACACCCAGTGTCCAACACCCAACACGGACAGCCCAACACCCACTGTCCAACACCCAACACGGACAGTCCAATACCCACCGTCCAACACGCAACACGGACAGCCCAACACCCACCGTCCATCACCCAACACTGACAGCCCAACACCCACCAACCAACACACAACACGGAAAGTCCAACACCCACCGTCCAACACCCAACACGGACAGTCCAACACCTACCGTCCAACACCCAACACAGAGAGCCCAACACCCATCGTCCAACTCCCAACACGGACAACCCAACACCCACCGTCCAACACCCAACACGGACAGCCCAACACCCACCATCCAACACCCAACACGGAGAGCCCAACATCCACCATCCAACACCCAACACGGAGAGCCCGACACCCATCGTCCAACACCCAACACAGACAGCCCTACACCCACCGTCCAACACCCAACACGTAGAGCCCAACACGCATCATCCAACACCCAACACGGAGAGCGCAACACCCACCGACCAACACCCAACACGTGGAGCCCAACACCCATCGTCCAACACCCAACACGGAGAGCCCAACACCCAGTGTCCAACACGCAACACGGTGAGCCCAACACCCAGTGTCCAACACCCACCGTCCAACACCCAACACGGAGAGCCCAACACCCATCGTCCAACACCCAACACGGAGAGCCCAACACCCACCGTCCAACACCCAACACGGACAGCCCGACACCCACCGTCCAACACCCAACACGGAGAGCCCAACACCCACCGTCCAACACCCAACACGGAGAGCCCAACACCCACCGTGCAACACTCAACACGCAGAGCCCAACGCCCACCGTCCAACACACAACACGGACAGCCCAACACCCAGTGTCCAACACCCACCGTCCAACACTCAAAACGGAGAGCCCAACACCCACCGTCCAACACCCAACACGGACAGCCCAACACCCACCGTCCAGCACCCAACACGGAGAGCCCAACACCCACCGTCCAACGCCCAACAAGGAGAGCCCAACACCCATCGTCCAACACCCAACACGGAAAGCCCAACACCCAATGTCCAACACCCAACACGGACAGCCCAACACCCAGTGTCCAGCACCCACCATCCAACACCCAACACGGAGAGCACAACACCAATTGTCCAACACCCAACACGGACAGCCTAACACCCACCGTCCAACACCCAACACGGACAGCACAACACCCACCGTCCAACACACAACACGGACAGCCCAACACCCACGAAACAACACTCAACACGGACAGCTCAACACCCACCGTGCAACACTCAACACGCAGAGCCCAACGCCCACCGTCCAACACACAAGACGGACAGCCCAACACCCACCGTCCAACAACCAAGACGGACAGCCCAACACCCACCAACCAACACTCAACACGGACAGCTCAACACCCACCGTGCAACACTCAACCCGGGAGCCCAACACCCACCAACCAACACCCAACACGGACAGCCCAACACCCACCGTCCAACACCCAACACGGACAGCCCAACATCCATCGTCCAACACCCAACACAGACAGTCCAACACCCAGTGTCCAACACCCAACACGGACAGCCCAACACCCACTGTCCAACACCCAACACGGACAGTCCAATACCCACCGTCCAACACGCAACACGGACAGCCCAACACCCACCGTCCATCACCCAACACTGACAGCCCAACACCCACCAACCAACACACAACACGGAAAGTCCAACACCCACCGTCCAACACCCAACACGGACAGTCCAACACCTACCGTCCAACACCCAACACAGAGAGCCAAACACCCATCGTCCAACTCCCAACACGGACAACCCAACACCCACCGTCCAACACCCAACACGGACAGCCCAACACCCACCATCCAACACCCAACACGGAGAGCCCAACATCCACCATCCAACACCCAACACGGAGAGCCCGACACCCATCGTCCAACACCCAACACAGACAGCCCAACACCCACCGTCCAACACCCAACACGTAGAGCCCAACACGCATCATCCAACACCCAACACGGAGAGCGCAACACCCACCGTCCAACACCCAACACGGGGAGCCCAACACCCATCGTCCAACACCCAACACGGAGAGCCCAACACCCAGTGTCCAACACGCAACACGGAGAGCCCAACACCCAGTGTCCAACACCCACCGTCCAACACCCAACACGGAGAGCCCAACACCCATCGTCCAACACCCAACACGGAGAGCCCAACACCCACCGTCCAACACCCAACACGGACAGCCCGACACCCACCGTCCAACACTCAACACGCAGAGCCCAACGCCCACCGTCCAACACACAACACGGACAGCCCAACACCCACCGTCCAGCACCCAACACGGAGAGCCCAACACCCACCGTCCAACGCCCAACACGGAGAGCCCAACACCCATCGTCCAACACCCAACACGGACAGCCCAACACCCAGTGTCCAGCACCCACCATCCAACACCCAACACGGAGAGCACAACACCAATTGTCCAACACCCAACACGGACAGCCTAACACGCACCGTCCAACACCCAACACGGACAGCACAACACCCACCGTCCAACACACAACACGGACAGCCCAACACCCACCAAACAACACTCAACACGGACAGCTCAACACCCACCGTGCAATACTCAACACGCAGAGCCCAACGCCCACCGTCCAACACACAACACGGACAGCCCAACACCCACCGTCCAACAGCCAAGACGGACAGCCCAACACCCACCAACCAACACTCAACACGGACAGTTCAACACCCACCGTGCAACACTCAACCCGGGAGCCCAACACCCACCAACCAACACCCAACACGGACAGCCCAACACCCACCGTCCAACACCCAACACGGACAGCCCAACATCCATCGTCCAACACCCAACACAGACAGTCCAACACCATGTGTCCAACATCCAACACGGACAGCCCAACACCCACTGTCCAACACCCAACACGGACAGTCCAATACCCACCGTCCAACACGCAACACGGACAGCCCAACACCCACCGTCCATCACCCAACACTGACAGCCCAACACCCACCAACCAACACACAACACGGAAAGTCCAACACCCACCGTCCAACACCCAACACGGACAGTCCAACACCTACCGTCCAACACCCAACACAGAGAGCCCAACACCCATCGTCCAACTCCCAACACGGACAACCCAACACCCACCGTCCAACACCCAACACGGACAGCCCAACACCCACCATCCAACACCCAACATGGAGAGCCCAACATCCACCATCCAACACCCAACACGGAGAGCCCGACACCCATCGTCCAACACCCAACACAGACAGCCCTACACCCACCGTCCAACACCCAACACGTAGAGCCCAACACGCATCATCCAACACCCAACACGGAGAGCGCAACACCCACCGACCAACACCCAACACGTGGAGCCCAACACCCATCGTCCAACACCCAACACGGAGAGCCCAACACCCAGTGTCCAACACGCAACACGGTGAGCCCAACACCCAGTGTCCAACACCCACCGTCCAACACCCAACACGGAGAGCCCAACACCCATCGTCCAACACCCAACACGGAGAGCCCAACACCCACCGTCCAACACCCAACACGGACAGCCCGACACCCACCGTCCAACACCCAACACGGAGAGCCCAACACCCACCGTCCAACACCCAACACGGAGAGCCCAACACCCACCGTGCAACACTCAACACGCAGAGCCCAACGCCCACCGTCCAACACACAACACGGACAGCCCAACACCCAGTGTCCAACACCCACCGTCCAACACTCAACACGGAGAGCCCAACACCCACCGTCCAACACCCAACACGGACAGCCCAACACCCACCGTCCAGCACCCAACACGGAGAGCCCAACACCCACCGTCCAACGCCCAACAAGGAGAGCCCAACACCCATCGTCCAACACCCAACACGGAAAGCCCAACACCCAATGTCCAACACCCAACACGGACAGCCCAACACCCAGTGTCCAGCACCCACCATCCAACACCCAACACGGAGAGCACAACACCAATTGTCCAACACCCAACACGGACAGCCTAACACCCACCGTCCAACACCCAACACGGACAGCACAACACCCACCGTCCAACACACAACACGGACAGCCCAACACCCACGAAACAACACTCAACACGGACAGCTCAACACCCACCGTGCAACACTCAACACGCAGAGCCCAACGCCCACCGTCCAACACACAAGACGGACAGCCCAACACCCACCGTCCAACAACCAAGACGGACAGCCCAACACCCACCAACCAACACTCAACACGGACAGCTCAACACCCACCGTGCAACACTCAACCCGGGAGCCCAACACCCACCAACCAACACCCAACACGGACAGCCCAACACCCACCGTCCAACACCCAACACGGACAGCCCAACATCCATCGTCCAACACCCAACACAGACAGTCCAACACCCAGTGTCCAACACCCAACACGGACAGCCCAACACCCACTGTCCAACACCCAACACGGACAGTCCAATACCCACCGTCCAACACGCAACACGGACAGCCCAACACCCACCGTCCATCACCCAACACTGACAGCCCAACACCCACCAACCAACACACAACACGGAAAGTCCAACACCCACCGTCCAACACCCAACACGGACAGTCCAACACCTACCGTCCAACACCCAACACAGAGAGCCCAACACCCATCGTCCAACTCCCAACACGGACAACCCAACACCCACCGTCCAACACCCAACACGGACAGCCCAACACCCACCATCCAACACCCAACACGGAGAGCCCAACATCCACCATCCAACACCCAACACGGAGAGCCCGACACCCATCGTCCAACACCCAACACAGACAGCCCAACACCCACCGTCCAACACCCAACACGTAGAGCCCAACACGCATCATCCAACACCCAACACGGAGAGCGCAACACCCACCGTCCAACACCCAACACGGGGAGCCCAACACCCATCGTCCAACACCCAACACGGAGAGCCCAACACCCAGTGTCCAACACGCAACACGGAGAGCCCAACACCCATTGTCCAACACCCACCGTCCAACACCCAACACGGAGAGCCCAACACCCATCGTCCAACACCCAACACGGAGAGCCCAACACCCACCGTCCAACACCCAACACGGACAGCCCGACACCCACCGTCCAACACTCAACACGCAGAGCCCAACGCCCACCGTCCAACACACAACACGGACAGCCCAACACCCACCGTCCAACAACCAAGATGGACAGCCCAACACCCACCAACCAACACTCAACACGGACAGCTCAACACCCACCGTGCAACACTCAACACGGACAGCCCAACACCCACCGTCCAACACCCAACACGGACAGCCCAACATCCATCGTCCAACACCCAACACAGACAGTCCAACACCCAGTGTCCAACACCCAACACGGACAGCCCAACACCCACTGTCCAACACCCAACACGGACAGCCCAACACCCACTGTCCAACACCCAACATGGACAGTCCAATACCCACCGTCCAACACGCAACACGGACAGCCCAACACCCACCGTCCATCACTCAACACTGACAGCACAACACCCACCAACCAACACACAACATGGAAAGTCCAACACCCACCGTTCAACACCCAACACGGACAGTCCAACACCTACCGTCCAACACCCAACACAGAGAGCCCAACACCCATCGTCCAACTCCCAACACGGACAACCCAACACCCACCGTCAAACACCCAACACGGACAGCCCAACACCCACCATCCAACACCCAACACGGAGAGCCCAACATCCACCATCCAACACCCAACACGGAGAGCCCAACACCCACCATCCAACGCCCAACACGGAGAGCCCAACATCCATCGTCCAACACCCAACACAGACAGCCCAACACCCACCCTCCAACACCCAACACATAGAGCCCAACACGCATCATCCAACACCCAACACGGAGAGCGCAACACCCACCGTCCAACACCCAACATGGAGAGCCCAACACCCATCGTCCAACACCCAACACGGAGAGCCCAACACCCACCATCCAACACCCAACAGGGAGAGCCCAACACCCATCCTCCAACACCCAACACGGAGAGCCCAACACCCATCATCCAACACCCAACACGGAGAGCCCAACACCCATCGTCCAACACCCAACACGGAGAGCCCAACACCCATCATCCAACACCCAACACGTACAGCCGAACACCCACCATCAAACACCCAACACGGAGAGCCCAACACCCACCAACCAACACCCAACACGGACAGCCCAACACCCACCGTCCAACATCCAACACGGACAGCCCAACACCCAGTGTCCAACACCCAACACGGACAGCCCAACACCCACCGTCCAACACACAACACGGAGTGCCCATCACCCACCGTCCAACACCCAACACGGATAGCCCAACACCCAATGTCCAACACTAAACACGGAGAGCCCAACACCCACCGTCCAACACCCAACACGGAGAGCCCAACACCCACCGTCCAACACCCAACACGGTCAGCCTGACATCCACCGTCCAACACCCAACACGGAGAGCCCAACACCCATCGTCCAACACCCAACACGGAGAGCCCAACACCCACCGTCCAACACCCAACACGGAGAGCCCAACACCCATCGTCCAACACACAACACGGAGAGCCCAACACCCAGTGTCCAACACCCACCGTCCAACACTCAACACGGAGAGCCCAACACCCACCGTCCAACACCCAACACGGACAGCCCAACACCCACCGTCCAACACCCAACACGGAGAGCCCAACACCCACCGTCCAACGCCCAACACGGAGAGCCCAACACCCATCGTCCAACACCCAACACGGAGAGCCCAACACCCAGTGTCCAACACCCAACACGGACAGCCCAACACCCAGTGTCCAGCACCCACCATCCAACACCCAACATGGAGAGCACAACACCAATTGTCCAACACCCAACACGGACAGCCTAACACCCACCGTCCAACACCCAACACGGACAGCACAACACCCACCGTCCAACACACAACACGGACAGCCCAACACCCACCAACCAACACTCAACACGGACAGCTCAACACCCACCGTGCAACACTCAACATGCAGAGCCCAACGCCCATCGTCCAACACACAACACGGACAGTCCAACACCCACCGTCCAACAACCAAGACGGACAGCCCAACACCCACCCACCAACACTCAACACGGACAGCTCAACACCCACCGTGCAACACTCAACACGGAGAGCCCAACACCCACCAACCAACACCCAACACGGACAGCCCAACACCCACCGTCCAACACCCAACACGGACAGCCCAACATCCATCGTCCAACACCCAACACAGACAGTCCAACACCCACCGTCCAGCACCCAACACGGAGAGCCCAACACCCACCGTCCAACGCCCAACACGGAGAGCCCAACACCCATCGTCCAACACCCAACACGGAGAGCCCAACACCCAGTGTCCAACACCCAACACGGACAGCCCAACACCCAGTGTCCAGCACCCACCTTCCAACACCCAACACGGAGAGCACAACACCAATTGTCCAACACCCAACACGGACAGCCTAACACCCACCGTCCAACACCCAACACGGAAAGCACAACACCCACCGTCCAACACACAACCAAGACGGACAGCCCAACACCCAACAACCAACACTCAACACGGACAGCTCAACACCCACCGTGCAACACTCAACACGGAGAGCCCAACACCCACCAACCAACACCCAACACGGACAGCCCAACACCCACCGTCCAACACCCAACACGGACAGCCCAACATCCATGGTCCAACACCCAACACGGACAGTCCAATACCCACCGTCCAACACGCAACACGGACAGCCCAACACCCACCGTCCATCACCCAACACTGACAGCCCAACACCCACCAACCAACACACAACACGGAAAGTCCAACACCCACCGTCCAACACCCAACACGGACAGTCCAACACCTACCGTCCAACACCCAACACAGAGAGCCCAACACCCATCGTCCAACTCCCAACACGGACAACCCAACACCCACCGTCCAACACCCAACACGGACAGCCCAACACCCACCATCCAACACCCAACACGGAGAGCCCAACACCCACCAACCAACACCCAACACGGACAGCCCAACACCCACCGTCCAACACCCAACACGGACAGCCCAACATCCATCGTCCAACACCCAACACAGACAGTCCAACACCCAGTGTCCAACACCCAACACGGACAGCCCAACACCCACTGTCCAACACCCAACACGGACAGTCCAATACCCACCGTCCAACACGCAACACGGACAGCCCAACACCCACCGTCCATCACCCAACACTGACAGCCCAACACCCACCAACCAACACACAACACGGAAAGTCCAACACCCACCGTCCAACACCCAACACGGACAGTCCAACACCTACCGTCCAACACCCAACACAGAGAGCCCAACACCCATCGTCCAACTCCCAACACGGACAACCCAACACCCACCGTCCAACACCCAACACGGACAGCCCAACACCCACCATCCAACACCCAACACGGAGAGCCCAACATCCAACACCCAACACGGAGAGCCCGACACCCATCGTCCAACACCCAACACAGACAGCCCAACACCCACCGTCCAACACCCAATACGTAGAGCCCAACACGCATCATCCAACACCCAACACGGAGAGCGCAACACCCACCGTCCAACACCCAACACGGGGAGCCCAACACCCATCGTCCAACACCCAACACGGAGAGCCCAACACCCAGTGTCCAACACGCAACACGGAGAGCCCAACACCCAGTGTCCAACACCCACCGTCCAACACCCAACACGGAGAGCCCAACACCCATCGTCCAACACCCAACACGGAGAGCCCAACACCCACCGTCCAACACCCAACACGGAGAGCCCAACATCCACCATCCAACACCCAACACGGAGAGCCCAACATCCAACACCCAACACGGAGAGCCCGACACCCATCGTCCAACACCCAACACAGACAGCCCAACACCCACCGTCCAACACCCAATACGTAGAGCCCAACACGCATCATCCAACACCCAACACGGAGAGCGCAACACCCACCGTCCAACACCCAACACGGGGAGCCCAACACCCATCGTCCAACACCCAACACGGAGAGCCCAACACCCAGTGTCCAACACGCAACACGGAGAGCCCAACACCCAGTGTCCAACACCCACCGTCCAACACCCAACACGGAGAGCCCAACACCCATCGTCCAACACCCAACACGGAGAGCCCAACACCCACCGTCCAACACCCAACACGGACAGCCCGACACCCACCGTCCAACACCCAACACGGAGAGCCCAACACCCACCGTCCAACACCCAACACGGACAGCCCAACACCCACCGTCCAACAACCAAGACGGACAGCCCAATACCCACCCACCAACACTCAACACGGACAGCTCAACACCCACCGTGCAACACTCAACACGGAGAGCCCAACACCCACCAACCAACACCCAACACGGACAGCCCAACACCCACCGTCCAACACCCAACACGGACAGCCCAACATCCATCGTCCAACACCCAACACAGACAGTCCAACACCCACCGTCCAGCACCCAACACGGAGAGCCCAACACCCACCGTCCAACGCCCAACACGGAGAGCCCAACACCCATCGTCCAACACCCAACACGGAGAGCCCAACACCCAGTGTCCAACACCCAACACGGACAGCCCAACACCCAGTGTCCAGCACCCACCATCCAACACCCAACACGGAGAGCACAACACCAATTGTCCAACACCCAACACGGACAGCCTAACACCCACCGTCCAACACCCAACACGGACAGCACAACACCCACCGTCCAACACACAACACGGACAGCCCAACACCCACCAAACAACACTCAACACGGACAGCTCAACACCCACCGTGCAACACTCAACACGCAGAGCCCAACGCCCACCGTCCAACACACAACACGGACAGCCCAACACCCACCGTCCAACAACCAAGACGGACAGCCCAACACCCACCAACCAACACTCAACACGGACAGCTCAACACCCACCGTGCAACACTCAACACGGAGAGCCCAACACCCACCAACCAACACCCAACACGGACAGCCCAACACCCACCGTCCAACACCCAACACGGACAGCCCAACATCCATCGTCCAACACCCAACACAGACAGTCCAACACCCAGTGTCCAACACCCAACACGGACAGCCCAACACCCACTGTCCAACACCCAACACGGACCGTCCAATACCCACCGTCCAACACGCAACACGGACAGCCCAACACCCACCGTCCATCACCCAACACTGACAGCCCAACACCCACCAACCAACACACAACACGGAAAGTCCAACACCCACCGTCCAACACCCAACACGGACAGTCCAACACCTACCGTCCAACACCCAACACAGAGAGCCCAACACCCATCGTCCAACTCCCAACACGGACAACACAACACCCACCGTCCAACACCCAACACGGACAGCCCAACACCCACCATCCAACACCCAACACGGAGAGCCCAACATCCACCATCCAACACCCAACACGGAGAGCCCGACACCCATCGTCCAACACCCAACACAGACAGCCCAACACCCACCGTCCAACACCCAACACGTAGAGCCCAACACGCATCATCCAACACCCAACACGGAGAGCGCAACACCCACCGTCCAACACCCAACACGGGGAGCCCAACACCCATCGTCCAACACCCAACACGGAGAGCCCAACACCCAGTGTCCAACACGCAACACGGAGAGCCCAACACCCAGTGTCCAACACCCACCGTCCAACACCCAACACGGAGAGCCCAACACCCATCGTCCAACACCCAACACGGAGAGCCCAACACCCACCGTCCAACACCCAACACGGACAGCCCGACACCCACCGTCCAACACCCAACACGGAGAGCCCAACACCCACCGTCCAACACCCAACACGGCGAGCCCAACACCCACCGTGCAACACTCAACATGCAGAGCCCAACGCCCACCGTCCAACACACAACACGGACAGCCCAACACCCACCGTCCAACAACCAAGACGGACAGCCCAACACCCACCCACCAACACTCAACACGGACAGCTCAACACCCACCGTGCAACACTCAACACGGAGAGCCCAACACCCACCAACCAACACCCAACACGGACAGCCCAACACCCACCGTCCAACACCCAACACGGACAGCCCAACATCCATCGTCCAACACCCAACACAGACAGTCCAACACCCACCGTCCAGCACCCAACACGGAGAGCCCAACACCCACCGTCCAACGCCCAACACGGAGAGCCCAACACCCATCGTCCAACACCCAACACGGAGAGCCCAACACCCAGTGTCCAACACCCAACACGGACAGCCCAACACCCAGTGTCCAGCACCCACCATCCAACACCCAACACGGAGAGCACAACACCAATTGTCCAACACCCAACACGGACAGCCTAACACCCACCGTCCAACACCCAACACGGACAGCACAACACCCACCGTCCAACACACAACACGGACAGCCCAACACCCACCAAACAACACTCAACACGGACAGCTCAACACCCACCGTGTAACACTCAACACGCAGAGCCCAACGCCCACCGTCCAACACACAACACGGACAGCCCAACACCCACCGTCCAACAACCAAGACGGACAGCCCAACACCCACCAACCAACACTCAACACGGACAGCTCAACACCCACCGTGCAACACTCAACACGGAGAGCCCAACACCCACCAACCAACACTCAACACGCAGAGCCCAACGCCCACCGTCCAACACACAACACGGACAGCCCAACACCCACCGTCCAACAACCAAGATGGACAGCCCAACACCCACCAAGCAACACTCAACACGGACAGCTCAACACCCACCGTGCAACACTCAACACGGAGAGCCCAACACCCACCAACCAACACCCAACACGGACAGCCCAACACCCACCGTCCAACACCCAACACGGACAGCCCAACATCCATCGTCCAACACCCAACACAGACAGTCCAACACCCAGTGTCCAACACCCAACACGGACAGCCCAACACCCACTGTCCAACACCCAACATGGACAGTCCAATACCCACCGTCCAACACGCAACACGGACAGCCCAACACCCACCGTCCATCACTCAACACTGACAGCACAACACCCACCAACCAACACACAACATGGAAAGTCCAACACCCACCGTCCAACACCCAACACGGACAGTCCAACACCTACCGTCCAACACCCAACACAGAGAGCCCAACACCCATCGTCCAACTCCCAACACGGACAACCCAACACCCACCGTCAAACACCCAACACGGACAGCCCAACACCCACCATCCAACACCCAACACGGAGAGCCCAACATCCACCATCCAACACCCAACACGGAGAGCCCAACACCCACCGTCCAACGCCCAACACGGAGAGCCCAACATCCATCGTCCAACACCCAACACAGACAGCCCAACACCCACCCTCCAACACCCAACACATAGAGCCCAACACGCATCATCCAACACCCAACACGGAGAGCGCAACACCCACCGTCCAACACCCAACATGGAGAGCCCAACACCCATCGTCCAACACCCAACACGGAGAGCCCAACACCCACCATCCAACACCCAACAGGGAGAGCCCAACACCCATCCTCCAACACCCAACACGGAGAGCCCAACACCCATCATCCAACACCCAACACGGAGAGCCCAACACCCATCGTCCAACACCCAACACGGAGAGCCCAACACCCATCATCCAACACCCAACACGTACAGCCGAACACCCACCATCAAACACCCAACACGGAGAGCCCAACACCCACCAACCAACACCCAACACGGACAGCCCAACACCCACCGTCCAACATCCAACACGGACAGCCCAACACCCAGTGTCCAACACCCAACACGGACAGCCCAACACCCACCGTCCAACACACAACACGGAGTGCCCATCACCCACCGTCCAACACCCAACACGGATAGCCCAACACCCAATGTCCAACACTAAACACGGAGAGCCCAACACCCACCGTCCAACACCCAACACGGAGAGCCCAACACCCACCGTCCAACACCCAACACGGACAGCCTGACATCCACCGTCCAACACCCAACACGGAGAGCCCAACACCCATCGTCCAACACCCAACACGGAGAGCCCAACACCCACCGTCCAACACCCAACACGGAGAGCCCAACACCCATCGTCCAACACACAACACGGAGAGCCCAACACCCAGTGTCCAACACCCACCGTCCAACACTCAACACGGAGAGCCCAACACCCACCGTCCAACACCCAACACGGACAGCCCAACACCCACCGTCCAACACCCAACACGGAGAGCCCAACACCCACCGTCCAACGCCCAACACGGAGAGCCCAACACCCATCGTCCAACACCCAACACGGAGAGCCCAACACCCAGTGTCCAACACCCAACACGGACAGCCCAACACCCAGTGTCCAGCACCCACCATCCAACACCCAACATGGAGAGCACAACACCAATTGTCCAACACCCAACACGGACAGCCTAACACCCACCGTCCAACACCCAACACGGACAGCACAACACCCACCGTCCAACACACAACACGGACAGCCCAACACCCACCAACCAACACTCAACACGGACAGCTCAACACCCACCGTGCAACACTCAACATGCAGAGCCCAACGCCCACCGTCCAACACACAACACGGACAGTCCAACACCCACCGTCCAACAACCAAGACGGACAGCCCAACACCCACCCACCAACACTCAACACGGACAGCTCAACACCCACCGTGCAACACTCAACACGGAGAGCCCAACACCCACCAACCAACACCCAACACGGACAGCCCAACACCCACCGTCCAACACCCAACACGGACAGCCCAACATCCATCGTCCAACACCCAACACAGACAGTCCAACACCCACCGTCCAGCACCCAACACGGAGAGCCCAACACCCACCGTCCAACGCCCAACACGGAGAGCCCAACACCCATCGTCCAACACCCAACACGGAGAGCCCAACACCCAGTGTCCAACACCCAACACGGACAGCCCAACACCCAGTGTCCAGCACCCACCTTCCAACACCCAACACGGAGAGCACAACACCAATTGTCCAACACCCAACACGGACAGCCTAACACCCACCGTCCAACACCCAACACGGACAGCACAACACCCACCGTCCAACACACAACACGGACAGCCCAACACCCACCAAACAACACTCAACACGGACAGCTCAACACCCACCGTGCAACACTCAACACGCAGAGCCCAACGCCCACCGTCCAACACACAACACGGACAGCCCAACACCCACCATCCAACAACCAAGACGGACAGCCCAACACCCAACAACCAACACTCAACACGGACAGCTCAACACCCACCGTGCAACACTCAACACGGAGAGCCCAACACCCACCAACCAACACCCAACACGGACAGCCCAACACCCACCGTCCAACACCCAACACGGACAGCCCAACATCCATCGTCCAACACCCAACACAGACAGTCCAACACCCAGTGTCCAACACCCAACACGGACAGCCCAACACCCACTGTCCAACACCCAACACGGACAGTCCAATACCCACCGTCCAACACGCAACACGGACAGCCCAACACCCACCGTCCATCACCCAACACTGACAGCCCAACACCCACCAACCAACACACAACACGGAAAGTCCAACACCCACCGTCCAACACCCAACACGGACAGTCCAACACCTACCGTCCAACACCCAACACAGAGAGCCCAACACCCATCGTCCAACTCCCAACACGGACAACCCAACACCCACCGTCCAACACCCAACACGGACAGCCCAACACCCACCATCCAACACCCAACACGGAGAGCCCAACACCCACCAACCAACACCCAACACGGACAGCCCAACACCCACCGTCCAACACCCAACACGGACAGCCCAACATCCATCGTCCAACACCCAACACAGACAGTCCAACACCCAGTGTCCAACACCCAACACGGACAGCCCAACACCCACTGTCCAACACCCAACATGGACAGTCCAATACCCACCGTCCAACACGCAACACGGACAGCCCAACACCCACCGTCCATCACTCAACACTGACAGCACAACACCCACCAACCAACACACAACATGGAAAGTCCAACACCCACCGTCCAACACCCAACACGGACAGTCCAACACCTACCGTCCAACACCCAACACAGAGAGCCCAACACCCATCGTCCAACTCCCAACACGGACAACCCAACACCCACCGTCAAACACCCAACACGGACAGCCCAACACCCACCATCCAACACCCAACACGGAGAGCCCAACATCCACCATCCAACACCCAACACGGAGAGCCCAACACCCACCGTCCAACGCCCAACACGGAGAGCCCAACATCCATCGTCCAACACCCAACACAGACAGCCCAACACCCACCCTCCAACACCCAACACATAGAGCCCAACACGCATCATCCAACACCCAACACGGAGAGCGCAACACCCACCGTCCAACACCCAACATGGAGAGCCCAACACCCATCGTCCAACACCCAACACGGAGAGCCCAACACCCACCATCCAACACCCAACAGGGAGAGCCCAACACCCATCCTCCAACACCCAACACGGAGAGCCCAACACCCATCATCCAACACCCAACACGGAGAGCCCAACACCCATCGTCCAACACCCAACACGGAGAGCCCAACACCCATCATCCAACACCCAACACGTACAGCCGAACACCCACCATCAAACACCCAACACGGAGAGCCCAACACCCACCAACCAACACCCAACACGGACAGCCCAACACCCACCGTCCAACATCCAACACGGACAGCCCAACACCCAGTGTCCAACACCCAACACGGACAGCCCAACACCCACCGTCCAACACACAACACGGAGTGCCCATCACCCACCGTCCAACACCCAACACGGATAGCCCAACACCCAATGTCCAACACTAAACACGGAGAGCCCAACACCCACCGTCCAACACCCAACACGGAGAGCCCAACACCCACCGTCCAACACCCAACACGGACAGCCTGACATCCACCGTCCAACACCCAACACGGAGAGCCCAACACCCATCGTCCAACACCCAACACGGAGAGCCCAACACCCACCGTCCAACACCCAACACGGAGAGCCCAACACCCATCGTCCAACACACAACACGGAGAGCCCAACACCCAGTGTCCAACACCCACCGTCCAACACTCAACACGGAGAGCCCAACACCCACCGTCCAACACCCAACACGGACAGCCCAACACCCACCGTCCAACACCCAACACGGAGAGCCCAACACCCACCGTCCAACGCCCAACACGGAGAGCCCAACACCCATCGTCCAACACCCAACACGGAGAGCCCAACACCCAGTGTCCAACACCCAACACGGACAGCCCAACACCCAGTGTCCAGCACCCACCATCCAACACCCAACATGGAGAGCACAACACCAATTGTCCAACACCCAACACGGACAGCCTAACACCCACCGTCCAACACCCAACACGGACAGCACAACACCCACCGTCCAACACACAACACGGACAGCCCAACACCCACCAAACAACACTCAACACGGACAGCTCAACACCCACCGTGCAACACTCAACATGCAGAGCCCAACGCCCACCGTCCAACACACAACACGGACAGTCCAACACCCACCGTCCAACAACCAAGACGGACAGCCCAACACCCACCCACCAACACTCAACACGGACAGCTCAACACCCACCGTGCAACACTCAACACGGAGAGCCCAACACCCACCAACCAACACCCAACACGGACAGCCCAACACCCACCGTCCAACACCCAACACGGACAGCCCAACATCCATCGTCCAACACCCAACACAGACAGTCCAACACCCACCGTCCAGCACCCAACACGGAGAGCCCAACACCCACCGTCCAACGCCCAACACGGAGAGCCCAACACCCATCGTCCAACACCCAACACGGAGAGCCCAACACCCAGTGTCCAACACCCAACACGGACAGCCCAACACCCAGTGTCCAGCACCCACCTTCCAACACCCAACACGGAGAGCACAACACCAATTGTCCAACACCCAACACGGACAGCCTAACACCCACCGTCCAACACCCAACACGGACAGCACAACACCCACCGTCCAACACACAACACGGACAGCCCAACACCCACCAAACAACACTCAACACGGACAGCTCAACACCCACCGTGCAACACTCAACACGCAGAGCCCAACGCCCACCGTCCAACACACAACACGGACAGCCCAACACCCACCATCCAACAACCAAGACGGACAGCCCAACACCCAACAACCAACACTCAACACGGACAGCTCAACACCCACCGTGCAACACTCAACACGGAGAGCCCAACACCCACCAACCAACACCCAACACGGACAGCCCAACACCCACCGTCCAACACCCAACACGGACAGCCCAACATCCATCGTCCAACACCCAACACAGACAGTCCAACACCCAGTGTCCAACACCCAACACGGACAGCCCAACACCCACTGTCCAACACCCAACACGGACAGTCCAATACCCACCGTCCAACACGCAACACGGACAGCCCAACACCCACCGTCCATCACCCAACACTGACAGCCCAACACCCACCAACCAACACACAACACGGAAAGTCCAACACCCACCGTCCAACACCCAACACGGACAGTCCAACACCTACCGTCCAACACCCAACACAGAGAGCCCAACACCCATCGTCCAACTCCCAACACGGACAACCCAACACCCACCGTCCAACACCCAACACGGACAGCCCAACACCCACCATCCAACACCCAACACGGAGAGCCCAACACCCACCAACCAACACCCAACACGGACAGCCCAACACCCACCGTCCAACACCCAACACGGACAGCCCAACATCCATCGTCCAACACCCAACACAGACAGTCCAACACCCAGTGTCCAACACCCAACACGGACAGCCCAACACCCACTGTCCAACACCCAACATGGACAGTCCAATACCCACCGTCCAACACGCAACACGGACAGCCCAACACCCACCGTCCATCACTCAACACTGACAGCACAACACCCACCAACCAACACACAACATGGAAAGTCCAACACCCACCGTCCAACACCCAACACGGACAGTCCAACACCTACCGTCCAACACCCAACACAGAGAGCCCAACACCCATCGTCCAACTCCCAACACGGACAACCCAACACCCACCGTCAAACACCCAACACGGACAGCCCAACACCCACCATCCAACACCCAACACGGAGAGCCCAACATCCACCATCCAACACCCAACACGGAGAGCCCAACACCCACCGTCCAACGCCCAACACGGAGAGCCCAACATCCATCGTCCAACACCCAACACAGACAGCCCAACACCCACCCTCCAACACCCAACACATAGAGCCCAACACGCATCATCCAACACCCAACACGGAGAGCGCAACACCCACCGTCCAACACCCAACATGGAGAGCCCAACACCCATCGTCCAACACCCAACACGGAGAGCCCAACACCCACCATCCAACACCCAACAGGGAGAGCCCAACACCCATCCTCCAACACCCAACACGGAGAGCCCAACACCCATCATCCAACACCCAACACGGAGAGCCCAACACCCATCGTCCAACACCCAACACGGAGAGCCCAACACCCATCATCCAACACCCAACACGTACAGCCGAACACCCACCATCAAACACCCAACACGGAGAGCCCAACACCCACCAACCAACACCCAACACGGACAGCCCAACACCCACCGTCCAACATCCAACACGGACAGCCCAACACCCAGTGTCCAACACCCAACACGGACAGCCCAACACCCACCGTCCAACACACAACACGGAGTGCCCATCACCCACCGTCCAACACCCAACACGGATAGCCCAACACCCAATGTCCAACACTAAACACGGAGAGCCCAACACCCACCGTCCAACACCCAACACGGAGAGCCCAACACCCACCGTCCAACACCCAACACGGACAGCCTGACATCCACCGTCCAACACCCAACACGGAGAGCCCAACACCCATCGTCCAACACCCAACACGGAGAGCCCAACACCCACCGTCCAACACCCAACACGGAGAGCCCAACACCCATCGTCCAACACACAACACGGAGAGCCCAACACCCAGTGTCCAACACCCACCGTCCAACACTCAACACGGAGAGCCCAACACCCACCGTCCAACACCCAACACGGACAGCCCAACACCCACCGTCCAACACCCAACACGGAGAGCCCAACACCCACCGTCCAACGCCCAACACGGAGAGCCCAACACCCATCGTCCAACACCCAACACGGAGAGCCCAACACCCAGTGTCCAACACCCAACACGGACAGCCCAACACCCAGTGTCCAGCACCCACCATCCAACACCCAACATGGAGAGCACAACACCAATTGTCCAACACCCAACACGGACAGCCTAACACCCACCGTCCAACACCCAACACGGACAGCACAACACCCACCGTCCAACACACAACACGGACAGCCCAACACCCACCAACCAACACTCAACACGGACAGCTCAACACCCACCGTGCAACACTCAACATGCAGAGCCCAACGCCCACCGTCCAACACACAACACGGACAGTCCAACACCCACCGTCCAACAACCAAGACGGACAGCCCAACACCCACCCACCAACACTCAACACGGACAGCTCAACACCCACCGTGCAACACTCAACACGGAGAGCCCAACACCCACCAACCAACACCCAACACGGACAGCCCAACACCCACCGTCCAACACCCAACACGGACAGCCCAACATCCATCGTCCAACACCCAACACAGACAGTCCAACACCCACCGTCCAGCACCCAACACGGAGAGCCCAACACCCACCGTCCAACGCCCAACACGGAGAGCCCAACACCCATCGTCCAACACCCAACACGGAGAGCCCAACACCCAGTGTCCAACACCCAACACGGACAGCCCAACACCCAGTGTCCAGCACCCACCTTCCAACACCCAACACGGAGAGCACAACACCAATTGTCCAACACCCAACACGGACAGCCTAACACCCACCGTCCAACACCCAACACGGACAGCACAACACCCACCGTCCAACACACAACACGGACAGCCCAACACCCACCAAACAACACTCAACACGGACAGCTCAACACCCACCGTGCAACACTCAACACGCAGAGCCCAACGCCCACCGTCCAACACACAACACGGACAGCCCAACACCCACCATCCAACAACCAAGACGGACAGCCCAACACCCAACAACCAACACTCAACACGGACAGCTCAACACCCACCGTGCAACACTCAACACGGAGAGCCCAACACCCACCAACCAACACCCAACACGGACAGCCCAACACCCACCGTCCAACACCCAACACGGACAGCCCAACATCCATCGTCCAACACCCAACACAGACAGTCCAACACCCAGTGTCCAACACCCAACACGGACAGCCCAACACCCACTGTCCAACACCCAACACGGACAGTCCAATACCCACCGTCCAACACGCAACACGGACAGCCCAACACCCACCGTCCATCACCCAACACTGACAGCCCAACACCCACCAACCAACACACAACACGGAAAGTCCAACACCCACCGTCCAACACCCAACACGGACAGTCCAACACCTACCGTCCAACACCCAACACAGAGAGCCCAACACCCATCGTCCAACTCCCAACACGGACAACCCAACACCCACCGTCCAACACCCAACACGGACAGCCCAACACCCACCATCCAACACCCAACACGGAGAGCCCAACACCCACCAACCAACACCCAACACGGACAGCCCAACACCCACCGTCCAACACCCAACACGGACAGCCCAACATCCATCGTCCAACACCCAACACAGACAGTCCAACACCCAGTGTCCAACACCCAACACGGACAGCCCAACACCCACTGTCCAACACCCAACACGGACAGTCCAATACCCACCGTCCAACACGCAACACGAACAGCCCAACACCCACCGTCCATCACCCAACACTGACAGCCCAACACCCACCAACCAACACACAACACGGAAAGTCCAACACCCACCGTCCAACACCCAACACGGACAGTCCAACACCTACCGTCCAACACCCAACACAGAGAGCCCAACACCCATCGTCCAACTCCCAACACGGACAACCCAACACCCACCGTCCAACACCCAACACGGACAGCCCAACACCCACCATCCAACACCCAACACGGAGAGCCCAACATCCAACACCCAACACGGAGAGCCCGACACCCATCGTCCAACACCCAACACAGACAGCCCAACACCCACCGTCCAACACCCAATACGTAGAGCCCAACACGCATCATCCAACACCCAACACGGAGAGCGCAACACCCACCGTCCAACACCCAACACGGGGAGCCCAACACCCATCGTCCAACACCCAACACGGAGAGCCCAACACCCAGTGTCCAACACGCAACACGGAGAGCCCAACACCCAGTGTCCAACACCCACCGTCCAACACCCAACACGGAGAGCCCAACACCCATCGTCCAACACCCAACACGGAGAGCCCAACACCCACCGTCCAACACCCAACACGGACAGCCCGACACCCACCGTCCAACACCCAACACGGAGAGCCCAACACCCACCGTCCAACACCCAACACGGAGAGCCCAACACCCACCGTGCAACACTCAACATGCAGAGCCCAACGCCCACCGTCCAAGACACAACACGGACAGCCCAACACCCACCGTCCAACAACCAAGACGGTCAGCCCAACACCCACCCACCAACACTCAACACGGACAGCTCAACACCCACCGTGCAACACTCAACACGGAGAGCCCAACACCCACCAACCAACACCCAACACGGACAGCCCAACACCCACCGTCCAACACCCAACACGGACAGCCCAACATCCATCGTCCAACACCCAACACAGACAGTCCAACACCCACCGTCCAGCACCCAACACGGAGAGCCCAACACCCACCGTCCAACGCCCAACACGGAGAGCCCAACACCCATCGTCCAACACCCAACACGGAGAGCCCAACACCCAGTGTCCAACACCCAACACGGACAGCCCAACACCCAGTGTCCAGCACCCACCATCCAACACCCAACACGGAGACCACAACACCAATTGTCCAACACCCAACACGGACAGCCTAACACCCACCGTCCAACACCCAACACGGACAGCACAACACCCACCGTCCAACACACAACACGGACAGCCCAACACCCACCAAATAACACTCAACACGGACAGCTCAACACCCACCGTGCAACACTCAACACGCAGAGCCCAACGCCCACCGTCCAACACACAACACGGACAGCCCAACACCCACCGTCCAACAACCAAGACGGACAGCCCAACACCCACCAACCAACACTCAACACGGACAGCTCAACACCCACCGTGCAACACTCAACACGGAGAGCCCAACACCCACCAACCAACACCCAACACGGACAGCCCAACACCCACCGTCCAACACCCAACACGGACAGCCCAACATCCATCGTCCAACACCCAACACAGACAGTCCAACACCCAGTGTCCAACACCCAACAGGAACAGCCCAACACCCACTGTCCAACACCCAACACGGACAGTCCAATACCCACCGTCCAACACGCAACACGGACAGCCCAACACCCACCGTCCATCACCCAACACTGACAGCCCAACACCCACCAACCAACACACAACACGGAAAGTCCAACACCCACCGTCCAACACCCAACACGGACAGTCCAACACCTACCGTCCCACACCCAACACAGAGAGCCCAACACCCATCGTCCAACTCCCAACACGGACAACCCAACACCCACCGTCCAACACCCAACACGGACAGCCCAACACCCACCATCCAACACCCAACACGGAGAGCCCAACATCCACCATCCAACACCCAACACGGAGAGCCCGACACCCATCGTCCAACACCCAACACAGACAGCCCAACACCCACCGTCCAACACCCAACACGTAGAGCCCAACACGCATCATCCAACACCCAACACGGAGAGCGCAACACCCACCGTCCAACACCCAACACGGGGAGCCCAACACCCATCGTCCAACACCCAACACGGAGAGCCCAACACCCAGTGTCCAACACGCAACACGGAGAGCCCAACACCCAGTGTCCAACACCCACCGTCCAACACCCAACACGGAGAGCCCAACACCCATCGTCCAACACCCAACACGGAGAGCCCAACACCCACCGTCCAACACCCAACACGGACAGCCCGACACCCACCGTCCAACACCCAACACGGAGAGCCCAACACCCACCGTCCAACACCCAACACGGCGAGCCCAACACCCACCGTGCAACACTCAACATGCAGAGCCCAACGCCCACCGTCCAACACACAACACGGACAGCCCAACACCCACCGTCCAACAACCAAGACGGACAGCCCAACACCCACCCACCAACACTCAACACGGACAGCTCAACACCCACCGTGCAACACTCAACACGGAGAGCCCAACACCCACCAACCAACACCCAACACGGACAGCCCAACACCCACCGTCCAACACCCAACACGGACAGCCCAACATCCATCGTCCAACACCCAACACAGACAGTCCAACACCCACCGTCCAGCACCCAACACGGAGAGCCCAACACCCACCGTCCAACGCCCAACACGGAGAGCCCAACACCCATCGTCCAACACCCAACACGGAGAGCCCAACACCCAGTGTCCAACACCCAACACGGACAGCCCAACACCCAGTGTCCAGCACCCACCATCCAACACCCAACACGGAGAGCACAACACCAATTGTCCAACACCCAACACGGACAGCCTAACACCCACCGTCCAACACCCAACACGGACAGCACAACACCCACCGTCCAACACACAACACGGACAGCCCAACACCCACCAAACAACACTCAACACGGACAGCTCAACACCCACCGTGCAACACTCAACACGCAGAGCCCAACGCCCACCGTCCAACACACAACACGGACAGCCCAACACCCACCGTCCAACAACCAAGACGGACAGCCCAACACCCACCAACCAACACTCAACACGGACAGCTCAACACCCACCGTGCAACACTCAACACGGAGAGCCCAACACCCACCAACCAACACCCAACACGGACAGCCCAACACCCACCGTCCAACACCCAACACGGACAGCCCAACATCCATCGTCCAACACCCAACACAGACAGTCCAACACCCAGTGTCCAACACCCAACACGGACAGTCCAACACCCACTGTCCAACACCCAACACGGACAGTCCAATACCCACCGTCCAACACGCAACACGGACAGCCCAACACCCACCGTCCATCACCCAACACTGACAGCCCAACACCCACCAACCAACACACAACACGGAAAGTCCAACACCTACCGTCCAACACCCAACACAGAGAGCCCAACACCCATCGTCCAACTCCCAACACGGACAACCCAACACCCACCGTCCAACACCCAACACGGACAGCCCAACACCCACCATCCAACACCCAACACGGAGAGCACAACATCCACCATCCAACACCCAACACGGAGAGCCCGACACCCATCGTCCAACACCCAACACAGACAGCCCAACACCCACCGTCCAACACCCAACACGTAGAGCCCAACACGCATCATCCAACACCCAACACGGAGAGCGCAACACCCACCGTCCAACACCCAACACGGGGAGCCCAACACCCATCGTCCAACAGCCAACACGGAGAGCCCAACACCCAGTGTCCAACACGGAGAGCCCAACACCCAGTGTCCAACACCCACCGTCCAACACCCAACACGGAGAGCCCAACACCCATCGTCCAACACCCAACACGGAGAGCCCAACACCCACCGTCCAACACCCAACACGGTCAGCCCGACACCCACCGTCCAACACCCAACACGGAGAGCCCAACACCCACCGTGCAACACTCAACATGCAGAGCCCAACGCCCACCGTCCAACACACAACACGGACAGCCCAACACCCACCGTCCGACAACCAAGACGGACAGCCCAACACCCACCCACCAACACTCAACACGGACAGCTCAACACCCACCGTGCAACACTCAACACGGAGAGCCCAACACCCACCAACCAACACCCAACACGGACAGCCCAACACCCACCGTCCAGCACCCAACACGGACAGCCCAACATCCATCGTCCAACACCCAACACAGACAGTCCAACACCCAGTGTCCAACACCCAACACGGACAGCCCAACACCCACTGTCCAACACCCAACATGGACAGTCCAATACCCACCGTCCAACACGCAACACGGACAGCCCAACACCCACCGTCCATCACCCAACACTGACAGCCCAACACCCACCAACCAACACACAACATGGAAAGTCCAACACCCACCGTCCAACACCCAACACGGACAGTCCAACACCTACCGTCCAACACCCAACACAGAGAGCCCAACACCCATCGTCCAACACCCAACACGGACAACCCAACACCCACCGTCCAACACCCAACACGGACAGCCCAACACCCACCATCCAACACCCAACACAGAGAGCCCAACATCCACCATCCAACACCCAACACGGAGAGCCCAACACCCACCGTCCAACGCCCAACACGGAGAGCCCAACATCCATCGTCCAACACCCAACACAGACAGCCCAACACCCACCGTCCAACACCCAACACATAGAGCCCAACACGCATCATCCAACACCCAACACGGAGAGCGCAACACCCACCGTCCAACACCCAACATGGAGAGCCCAACACCCATCGTCCAACACCCAACACGGAGAGCCCAACACCCAGTGTCCAACACGCAACACGGAGAGCCCAACACCCAGTGTCCAACACCCACCGTCCAACACCCAACACGGAGAGCCCAACACCCATCGTCCAACACCCAACACGGAGAGCCCAACACCCACCGTCCAACATCCAACACGGACAGCCCGACACCCACCGTCCAACACCCAACACGGAGAGCCCAACACCCACCGTCCAACACCCAACATGGAGAGATCAACACCCACCGTCCAACACCCAACACGGAGAGCCCAACACCCATCGTCCAACACCCAACACGGAGAGCCCAACACCCTCCGTCCAACACCCAACACGGAGAGCCCAACACCCACCGTCCAACACCCAACACGGACAGCCCAACATCCACCATCCAACACCCAACACGGAGAGCACGACACCCATCTTCCAACACCCAACACAGACAGCCCAACACCCACCGTCCAACACCCAACACGTAGAGCCCAACACGCAACATCCAACACCCAACACGGAGAGCGCAACACCCACCGTCCAACACCCAACACGGGGAGCCCAACACCCATCGTCCAACACCCAACACGGAGAGCCCAACACCCAGTGTCCAACACGCAACACGGAGAGCCCAACACCCAGTGTCCAACACCCACCGTCCAACACCCAACACGGAGAGCCCAACACCCATCGTCCAACACCCAACACGGAGAGCCCAACACCCACCGTCCAACACCCAACACGGACAGCCCGACACCCACCGTCCAACACCCAACACGGAGAGCCCAACACCCACCGTCCAACACCCAACACGGAGAGCCCAACACCCACCGTGCAACACTCAACACGCAGAGCCCAACGCCCACCGTCCAACACACAACACGGACAGCCCAACACCCACCGTCCAACAACCAAGATGGACAGCCCAACACCCACCAACCAACACTCAACACGGACAGCTCAACACCCACCGTGCAACACTCAACACGGAGAGCCCAACACCCACCAACCAACACCCAACACGGACAGCCCAACACCCACCGTCCAACACCCAACACGGACAGCCCAACATCCATCGTCCAACACCCAACACAGACAGTCCAACACCCTGTGTCCAACACCCAACACGGACAGCCCAACACCCACTGTCCAACACCCAACATGGACTGTCCAATACCCACCGTCCAACACGCAACACGGACAGCCCAACACCCACCGTCCATCACCCAACACTGACAGCCCAACACCCACCAACCAACACACAACATGGAAAGTCCAACACCCACCGTCCAACACCCAACACGGACAGTCCAACACCTACCGTCCAACACCCAACACAGAGAGCCCAACACCCATCGTCCAACTCCCAACACGGACAACCCAACACCCACCGTCCAACACCCAACACGGACAGCCCAACACCCACCATCCAACACCCAACACGGAGAGCCCAACATCCACCATCCAACACCCAACACGGAGAGCCCAACACCCACCGTCCAACGCCCAACACGGAGAGCCCAACATCCATCGTCCAACACCCAACACAGACAGCCCAACACCCACCGTCCAACACCCAACACGTAGAGCCCAACACGCATCATCCAACACCCAACACGGAGAGCGCAACACCCACCGTCCAACACCCAACACGGAGAGCCCAACACCCATCGTCCAACACCCAACACGGAGAGCCCAACACCCAGTGTCCAACACGCAACACGGAGAGCCCAACACCCAGTGTCCAACACCCACCGTCCAACACCCAACACGGAGAGCCCAACACCCATCGTCCAACACCCAACACGGAGAGCCCAACACCCACCGTCCAACATCCAACACGGACAGCCCGACACCCACCGTCCAACACCCAACACGGAGAGCCCAACACCCACCATCCAACACCCAACACGGAGAGCCCAACACCCACCGTCCAACACCCAACACGGAGAGCCCAACACCCATCAAAGAACAAAGAACAAAGAACAAAGAAATGTACAGCACAGGAACAGGCCCTTCGGCCCTCCAAGCCCGTGCCGACCATACTGCCCGACTAAACTACAATCTTCTACACTTCCTGGGTCCGTATCCTTCTATTCCCATCCTATTCATATATTTGTCAAGATGCCCCTTAAATGTCCCTATCGTCCCTGCCTCCACTACCTCCTCCGGTAGTGAGTTCCAGGCACCCACTACCCTCTGCGAAAAAACTTGCCTCGTACATCTACTCTAAACTTTGCCCCTCTCACCTTAAACCTATGCCCCCTAGTAATTGACCCCTCTACCCTGGGGAAAAGCCTCTGACTATCCACTCTGTCTATGCCCCTCATAATTTTGTATACCTCTATCAGGTCGCCCCTCAACCTCCTTCGTTCCAGTGAGAACAAACCGAGTTTATTCAATCGCTCCTCATAGCTTATGCCCTCCATACCAGGCAACATTCTGGTAAATCTCTTCTGCACCTTCTCTAAAGCCTCCACATCCTTCTGGTAGTGTGGCGACCAGAATTGAACACTATACTCCAAGTGTGGCCTAACTAAGGTTCTATACAGCTGCAACATGACTTGCCAATTCTTATACTCAATGCCCCGGCCAATGAAGGCAAGCATGCCGTATGCCTTCTTGACTACCTTCTCCACCTGTGTAGCCCCTTTCAGTGATCTGTGGACCTGTACTCCTAGATCTCTTTGACTTTCAATACTCTTGAGGGTTCTACCATTCACTGTATATTCCCTACCTGCATTAGCCCTTCCAAAATGCATTACCTCACATTTGTCCAGGTTAAACTCCATCTGCCATCTCTCCGCCCAAGTCTCCAGACAATCTAAATCCTGCTGTATCCTCAGACAGTCCTCATCGCTATCCGCAATTCCACCAACCTTTGTGTCGTCTGCAAACTTACTAATCAGACCAGTTACATTTTCCTCCAAATCATTTATATATACTACAAAGAGCAAAGGTCCCAGCACTGATCCCTGTGGAACACCACTGGTCACAGCCCTCCAATTAGAAAAGCATCCCTCCATTGCTACCCTCTGCCTTCTATGGCCTAGCCAGTTCTGTATCCATCTTGCCAGTTCACCCCTGATCCCGTGTGACTTCACCTTTTGTACTAGTCTACCATGAGGGACCTTGTCAAAGGCCTTACTGAAGTCCATATAGACAACATCTACTGCCCTACCTGCATCAATCATCTTAGTGACCTCCTCGAAAAACTCTATCAAGTTAGTGAGACACGACCTCCCCTTCACAAAACCGTGCTGCCTCTCACTAATACGTCCATTTGCTTCCAAATGGGAGTAGATCCTGTCTCGAAGAATTCTCTCCAGTAATTTCCCTACCACTGAAGTAAGGCTCACCGGCCTGTAGTTCCCGGGATTATCCCTGCCACCCTTCTTAAACAGAGGAACAACATTGGCTATTCTCCAGTCCTCCGGGACATCCCCTGAAGACAGCGAGGATCCAAAGATTTCTGTCAAGGCCTCAGCAATTTCCTCTCCAGCCTCCTTCAGTATTCTGGGGTAGATCCCATCCGGCCCTGGGGACTTATCTACCTTAATATTTTTTAAGACACCCAACACCTCGTCTTTTTGGATCACAATGTGACCCAGGCTATCTACACCCCCTTCTCCAGACTCAACATCTACCAATTCCTTCTCTTTGGTGAATACTGATGCAAAGTATTCATTTAGTACCTCGCCCATTTCCTCTGGCTCCACACATAGATTCCCTTGCCTATCCTTCAGTGGGCCAACCCTTTCCCTGGCTACCCTCTTGCTTTTTATGTAAGTGTAAAAAGCCTTGGGATTTTCCTTAACCCTATTTGCCAATGACTTTTCATGACCCCTTCTAGCCCTCCTGACTCCCTGCTTAAGTTCCTTCCTACTTTCCTTATATGCCACACAGGCTTCGTCTGTTCCCAGCCTTTTAGCCCTGACAAATGCCTCCTTTTTCTTTTTGACGAGGCCTACAATATCATTCGTCATCCAAGGTTCCCGAAAATTGCCGTATTTATCTTTCTTCCTCACAGGAACATGCCTGTCCTGTATTCCTATCAACTGACACTTGAAAGCCTCCCACATGTCAGATGTTGATTTGCCCTCAAACATCCGCCCCCAATCTATGTTCTTCAGTTCCCGCCTAATATTGTTATAATTAGCCTTCCCCCAATTTAGCACATTCATCCTCGGACCACTCTTATCCTTGTCCACCAGTACTTTAAAACTTACTGAATTGTGGTCACTGTTACCGAAATGCTCCCCTACTGAAACATCTACCACCTGGCCGGGCTCATTCCCCAATACCAGGTCCAGTACCGCCTCTTCCCTAGTTGGACTGTTTACATATTGTTTTAAGAAGCCCTCCTGGATGCTCCTTACAAACTCTGCCCCGTCTAAGCCCCTGGCACTAAGTGAGTCCCAGTCAATATTGGGGAAGTTGAAGTCTCCCATCACCACAACCCTGTTGTTTTTACTCTTTTCCAAAATCTGTCTACCTATCTGCTCCTCTATCTCCCGCTGGCTGTTGGGAGGCCTGTAGTATACCCCCAACATTGTGACTGCACCCTCCTTATTCCTGATCTCTACCCATATAGCCTCACTGCCCTCTGAGGTGTCCTCTCGCTGTATAGCTGTGATACTCTCCTGAACAAGTAGCGCAACTCCGCCTCCCCTTTTACATCCCCCTCTATCCCGCCTGAAACATCTAAATCCTGGAACGTTTAGCTGCCAATCCTGCCCTTCCCTCAACCAGGTCTCTGTAATGGCAACAACATCATAGTTCCAAGTAGTAATCCAAGCTCTAAGTTCATCTGCCTTACCCGTAATGCTCCTTGCATTAAAACATATGCACTTCAGGCCACCAGACCCGCTGTGTTCAGCAACTTCTCCCCGTCTGCTCTGCCTCAGAGCCACACTGTCCATATTCCCTAGTTCTCCCTCAACGCTCTCACCTTCTGACCTATTGCTCCCGTGCCCACCCGTCCAATACCCAACACGGAGAGCCCAACACCCTCCGTCCAACACCCAACACGGAGAGCCCAACACCCACCGTCCAACACCCAACACGGACAGCCTGACATCCACCGTCCAACACCCAACACGGAGAGCCCAACACCCACCGTCCAACACCCAACACGGAGAGCCCAACACCCATCGTCCAACACCCAACACGGAGAGCCCAACACCCATCGTCCAACACACAACACGGAGAGCCCAACACCCAGTGTCCAACACCCACCGTCCAACACTCAACACGGAGAGCCGAACACCCACCGTCCAACACCCAACACGGACAGCCCAACACCCACCGTCCAGCACCCAACACGGAGAGCCCAACACCCACCGTCCAACGCCCAACAGGGAGAGCCCAACATCCATCGTCCAACACCCAACACGGAGAGCCCAACACCCAGTGTCCAACACCCAACACGGACAGCCCAACACCCAGTGTCCAGCACCCACCATCCAACACCCAACACGGAGAGCACAACACCAATTGTCCAACGCCCAACACGGACAGCCTAACACCCACTGTCCAACACCCAACACGGACAGCACAACACCCACCGTCCAACACACAACACGGACAGCCCAACACCCACCAACCAACACTCAACACGGACAGCTCAACACCCACCGTGCAACACTCAACACGCAGAGCCCAACGCCCACCGTCCAACACACAATACGGACAGCCCAACACCCACCGTCCAACAACCAAGACGGACAGCCCAACACCCACCAACCAACACTCAACACGGACAGCTCAACACCCACCGTGCAACACTCAACACGGAGAGCCCAACACCCACCAACCAACACCCAACACGGACAGCCCAACACCCACCGTCCAACACCCAACACGGACAGCCCAACATCCATCGTCCAACACCCAACACAGACAGTCCAACACCCAGTGTCCAACACCCAACACGGACAGCCCAACACCCACTGTCCAACACCCAACACGGACAGTCCAATACCCACCGTCCAACACGCAACACGGACAGCCCAACACCCACCGTCCATCACCCAACTCTGACAGCCCAACACCCACCAACCAACACACAACACAGAGAGCCCAACACCCATCGTCCAACTCCCAACACGGACAACACAACACCCACCGTCCAACACCCAACACGGACAGCCCAACACCCACCATCCAACACCCAACACGGAGAGCCCAACATCCACCATCCAACACCCAACACGGAGAGCCCGACACCCATCGTCCAACACCCAACACAGACAGCCCAACACCCACCGTCCAACACCCAACACGTAGAGCCCAACACGCATCATCCAACACCCAACACGGAGAGCGCAACACCCACCGTCCAACACCCAACACGGAGAGCCCAACACCCAGTGTCCAACACGCAACACGGAGAGCCCAACACCCAGTGTCCAACACCCACTGTCCAACACCCAACACGGAGAGCCCAACACCCATCGTCCAACACCCAACACGGAGAGCCCAACACCCACCGTCCAACACCCAACACGGACAGCCCGACACCCACCGTCCAACACCCAACACGGAGAGCCCAACACCCACCGTCCAACACCCAACACGGAGAGCCCAACACCCACCGTCCAACACCCAACACGGAGAGCCCAACACCCATCGTCCAACACCCAACACGGAGAGCCCAACACCCAGTGTCCAACACCCAACACGGAGAGCCCAACACCCAGTGTCCAACACCCACCATGCAACACCCAACACGGAGGGCCCAACACCCACCATCCAACACCCAACACGGAGAGCCTAACACCCATCGTCCAACACCCAACACGGAGAGCACAACACCCACCATCCAACACCCAACACGGACAGCACAACACCCACCGTCCAACTCTCAACACGGAGAGCCCAACACCCACCGTCCAACACCCACCGTCCAACTCTCAACACGGAGGGCCCAACACCCACCATCCAACACCCAACACGGAGAGCCCAACACCCATCGTCCAACACCCAACACGGTCAGCCAAACACCCATCGTCCAACACCCAACACGTAGAGCCCAATACGCATCATCCAACACCCAACACGGAGAGCCCAACACCCACCATCCAACACGCAACACGGAGAGCCCAACACCCATCGTCCAACACCCAACACGGAGAGCCCAACACCCAGTGTCCAACACCCAACACGGAGAGCCCAACACCCAGTGTCCAACACCCACCGTCCAACACCCAACATGGAGAGCCCAACACCCACCGTCCAACACCCAACACGGACAGCCCAACACCCACCGTCCAACACCCAACACGGAGAGCCCAACACCCACCGTCCAACACCCAACACGGAGAGCCCAACACCCACCATCCAACACCCAACACGGAGAGCCCAACACCCATCGTCCAACACCCAACACGGACAGCCCAACACCCACCGTCCAACACCCAACACGTAGAGCCCAACACGCATCATCCAACACCCAACACGGAGAGCCCAACACCCAACGTCCAACACCCAACACGGAGAGCTCAACACCCATCGTCCAACACCCACCGTCCAACACCCAACACGGAGAGCCCAACACCCATCGTCCAACACCCAACACGGAGAGCCCAACACCCAGTGTCCAACACCCAACACGGAGAGCCCAACACCCAGTGTCCAACACCCACCATGCAACACCCAACACGGAGGGCCCAACACCCACCATCCAACACCCAACTCGGAGAGCCTAACACCCATCGTCCAACACCCAACACGGAGAGCACAACACCCACCATCCAACACCCAACACGGACAGCACAACACCCACCGTCAAACTCTCAACACGGAGAGCCCAACACCCACCGTCCAACACCCACCGTCCAACTCTCAACACGGAGAGCCCAACACCCACCATCCAACACCCAACATGGAGAGCCCAACACCCATCGTCCAACACCCAACACGGACAGCCAAACACCAACCGTCCAACACCCAACACGTAGAGCCCAATACGCATCATCCAACACCCAACACGGAGGGCCCAACACCCACCGTCCAACACCCATCACGGAGAGCCCAACACCCATCATCCAACAGCCAACACGGAGAGCCCAACACCCAGTGTCCAACACCCAACACGGAGTGCCCAACACCCAGTGTCCAACACCCACCGTCCAACACCCAACACGGACAGCCCAACACCCATCGTCCAACACCCAACACGGAGAGCCCAACACCCACCGTCCAACACCCAACACGGACAGCCCAACACCCACCGTCCAACACCCAACACGGAGAGCCCTACACCCACCGTTCAACACCCAACACGGAGAGCCAAACACCCACCGTCCAACACCCAACATGGAGAGCCCAACACCCAGTGTCCAACACCCAACACGGAGGACCCAACACCAACTATCCAACACCCAACACGGAGAGCCTAACACCCATCGTCCAACACCCAACACGGAGAGCACAACACCCACCGTCCAACTCTCAACACGGAGAGCCCAACACCCACCGTCCAACACCCAACGTCCAACTCTCAACACGGAGAGCCCAACACCCATTATCCAACACCCAACACGGAGAGCCCAACACCCACCGTCCAGCACCCAACACGGAGAGCCCAATACCCATCGTCCAACACCCAACACGGAGAGCACAACAACCTGTGTCCAACACCCAACACGGAGAGCCCAACGCCCAGTGTCCAACACCCACCGTCTAACACCCAACACGGAGAGCCCAACACCCATAGTCCAACACCCAACACGGAGAGCCCAACACCCACCGTCCAACACCCAACACGGAGAGCCCAACACCCACCGTCCAACACCCAACACGGAGAGCCCAACACCCACAGTCCAACGCTCAACACGGAGAGCCCAACACCCACCGTCCAACACCCAACACGGAGAGCCCAACACCCACCATCCAACACCCAACACGGAGAGCCCAACACCCATCGTCCAACACCCAACACGGAGAGCCCAACACCCACCATCCAACACCCAACACGGAGAGCCCAACACCCATCGTCCAACACCCAACACGGAGAGCCCAACACCCATCCTCCAACAACCAACACGGAGAGCCCAACACCCATCGTCCAACACCCAACACGGAGAGCCCAACATCCATCATCCAACACCCAACACGTACAGCCCAACACCCACCATCCAACACCCAACACGGAGAGCCCAACACCCACCAACAAACACCCAACACGGACAGCCCAACACACACCTTCCAACATCCAACACGGACAGCCCAACACACAGTGTCCAACACCCAACACGGACAGCCCAACACCCACCGTCCAACACTCAACACGGAGAGCCCAACACCCACCGTCCAACACCCAACACGGATAGCCAAACACCCAATGTCCAACACTCAACACGGAGAGCCCAACACGCACCGTCCAACACCCAACACGGAGAGCCCAACACCCACCGTCCAACACCCAACACGGAGAGCCCAACACCCAGTGTCCAACACCCACCGTCCAACACCCAACACGGAGAGCCCAACACCCACCGTCCAACACCCAACACGGACAGCCCAACACCCACCGTCCAACACCCAACACGGAGAGCCCAACACCCACCATCCAACACCCAACACGGAGAGCCCAACACCCATCGTCCAACACCCAACACGGAGAGCCCAACACCCACCATCCAACACCCAACACGGAGAGCCCAACACCCAACGTCCAACACCCAACACGGAGAGCTCAACACCCATCGTCCAACACCCAACACGGAGAGCCCAACACCCAGTGTCCAACACCCAACACGGAGAGCCCAACACCCAGTGTCCAACACCCACCATGCAACACCCAACACGGAGGGCCCAACACCCACCATCCAACACCCAACTCGGAGAGCCTAACACCCATCGTCCAACACCCAACACGGAGAGCACAACACCCACCATCCAACACCCAACACGGACAGCACAACACCCACCGTCAAACTCTCAACACGGAGAGCCCAACACCCACCGTCCAACACCCACCGTCCAACTCTCAACACGGAGAGCCCAACACCCACCATCCAACACCCAACACGGAGAGCCCAACACCCATCGTCCAACACCCAACACGGACAGCCAAACACCAACCGTCCAACACCCAACACGTAGAGCCCAATACGCATCATCCAACACCCAACACGGAGAGCCCAACACCCACCGTCCAACACCCATCACGGAGAGCCCAACACCCATCGTCCAACAGCCAACACGGAGAGCCCAACACCCAGTGTCCAACACCCAACACGGAGTGCCCAACACCCAGTGTCCAACACCCACCGTCCAACACCCAACACGGACAGCCCAACACCCATCGTCCAACACCCAACACGGAGAGCCCAACACCCACCGTCCAACACCCAACACGGACAGCCCAACACCCACCGTCCAACACCCAACACGGAGAGCCCAACACCCACCGTTCAACACCCAACACGGAGAGCCAAACACCCACCGTCCAACACCCAACATGGAGAGCCCAACACCCATCGTCCAACACCCAACACGGAGAGCCCAACACCCAGTGTCCAACACCCAACACGGACAGCCCAACACCCACCGTCCAACACCCAACACGGACAGCCCAACACCCATCGTCCAACACCCAACACGGAGAGCCCAACACCCAGTGTCCAACACCCAACACGGACAGCCCAACACCCACCATCCAACACCCAACACGGACAGCCCAACACCCATCGTCCAACACCCAACACGGAGAGCCCAACACCCAGTGTCCAACACCCAACACGGAGAGCCCAACACCCAGTGTCCAACACCCACCATCCAACACCCAACACGGAGGACCCAACACCAACTATCCAACAACCAACACGGAGAGCCTAACACCCACCATGCAACACCCAACACGGAGGGCCCAACACCCACCATCCAACACCCAACTCGGAGAGCCTAACACCCATCGTCCAACACCCAACACGGAGAGCACAACACCCACCATCCAACACCCAACACGGACAGCACAACACCCACCGTCAAACTCTCAACACGGTGAGCCCAACACACACCGTCCAACACCCACCGTCCAACTCTCAACACGGAGAGCCCAACACCCACCATCCAACACCCAACACGGAGAGCCCAACACCCATCGTCCAACACCCAACACGGACAGGCAAACACCAACCGTCCAACACCCAACACGTAGAGCCCAATACGCATCATCCAACACCCAACACGGAGAGCCCAACACCCATCGTCCAACAGCCAACACGGAGAGCCCAACACCCAGTGTCCAACACCCAACACGGAGTGCCCAACACCCAGTGTCCAACACCCACCGTCCAACACCCAACACGGACAGCCCAACACCCATCGTCCAACACCCAACACGGAGAGCCCAACACCCACCGTCCAACACCCAACACGGACAGCCCAACACCCACCGTCCAACACCCAACACGGAGAGCCCAACACCCACCGTTCAACACCCAACACGGAGAGCCAAACACCCACCGTCCAACACCCAACATGGAGAGCCCAACACCCACCGTTCAACACCCAACACGGAGAGCCAAACACCCACCGTCCAACACCCAACACGGAGAGCCCAACACCCAGTGTCCAACACCCACCATCCAACACCCAACACGGAGGACCCAACACCAACTATCCAACACCCAACACGGAGAGCACAACACCCACCATCCAACACCCAACACGGACAGCACAACACCCACCGTCCAACTCTCAACACGGAGAGCCCAACACCCACCGTCCAACACCCACCGTCCAACACCCAACACGGACAGCACAACACCCACCGTCCAACTCTCAACACGGAGAGCCCAACACCCACCGTCCAACACCCATCGTCCAACACCCAACACGGAGAGCCCAACACCCATCATCCAACAACCAACACGGAGAGCCCAACACCCATCGTCCAACACCCAACACGGAGATCCCAACATCCATCATCCAACACCCAACACGTACAGCCCAACACCCACCATCCAACACCCAACACGGAGAGCCCAACACCCACCAACAAACACCCAACACGGACAGCCCAACACACACCTTCCAACATCCAACACGGACAGCCCAACACACAGTGTCCAACACCCAACACGGACAGCCCAACACCCACCGTCCAACACTCAACACGGAGAGCCCAACACCCACCGTCCAACACCCAACACGGATAGCCCAACACCCAATGTCCAACACTCAACACGGAGAGCCCAACACCCACCGTCCAACACCCAACACGGAGAGCCCAACACCCACCGTCCAACACCCAACACGGACAGCCTGACATCCACCGTCCAACACCCAACACGGAGAGCCCAACACCCACCGTCCAACACCCAACACGGAGAGCCCAACACCCAGTGTCCAACACCCACCGTCCAACACTCAACACAGAGAGCCCAACACCCACCGTCCAACACCCAACACGGAGAGCCCAACACCCACCGTCCAACACCCAACACGGACAGCCCAACACCCCCCGTCCAACACCCAACACGGAGAGCCCAACACCCACCGTCCAACGCCCAACACGGAGAGCCCAACACCCATCGTCCAACACCCAACACGGAGAGCCCAACACCCAGTGTCCAACACCCAACACGGACAGCCCAACACCCAGTGTCGAGCACCCACCATCCAACACCCAACACGGAGAGCACAACACCAATTGTCCAACACCCAACACGGACAGCCTAACACCCACCGTCCAACACCCAACACGGGCAGCACAACACCCACCGTCTAACACCCAAAACGGACAGCCCAACACCCACCAACCAACACTCAAAACGGACAGCTCAACACCCACCGTGCAACACTCAACACGGAGAGCCCAACGCCCACTGTCCAACACACAACACGGACAGCCCAACACCCACCGTCCAACAACCAAGACGGACAGCCCAACACCCACCAACCAACACTCAACACAGACAGTTCAACACCCACCGTGCAACATTCAACACGGAGAGCCCAACACCCACCAACCAACATCCAACACGGGCAGCCCAACACCCACCGTCCAACACCCAACACGGACAGCCCAACACCCATTGTCCAACACCCAACACAGATAGTCCAACCCCCATTGTCCAACACCCAACACGGATCGCCCAACACCCACCGTCCAACACCCAACACGGACAGTCCAACACCCACCGTCCAACACCCAACACGGACAGCCCAACACCCACCGTCCAACACCCAACACGGACAGCCCAACACCCACCAACCAAAACCCAACACGGACAGTCCAACACCCACCGTCCAACACCCAACACGGACAGTCCAACACCTACCGTCCAACACTCAACACAGAGAGCCCAACACCCATTGTCCAACTCCCAACACGGACAACCCAACATCCACCGTCCAACACCCAACACGGACAGCCCAACACCCACCATCCAACACCCAACACGGAGAGCCCAACACCCACCATCCAACACCCAACACGGAGAGCCCAACACCCATCGTCCAACACCCAACGCGGACAGCCCAACACCCACCGTCCAACACCCAACACGGAGAGCCCAACACCCATCATCCAACACCCAACACGGAGAGCCCAACACCCATCGTCCAACACCCAACACGGAGATCCCAACACCCATCGTCCAACACCCAACACGGAGAGCCCAACACCCAGTGTCCAACACCCAACACAGAGAGCCCAACACCCAGTGTCCAACACCCACCGTCCAACACCCAACACGGAGAGCCCAACTCCCATCGTCCAACACCCAACACGGAGAGCCCAACACCCACCGTCCAACACCCAACACGGACAGCCCAACACCCACCGTCCAACACCCAACACGGAGAGCCCAACACCCACCGTCCAACACCCAACACGGAGAGCCCAACACCCACCGTCCAACACCCAACACGGAGAGCCCAACACCCATCGTCCAACACCCAACACGGAGAGCCCAACACCCACTGTCCAACACCCAACACGGAGAGCCCAACACCCAGTGTCCAACACCCACCATCCAACACCCAACACGGACAGCCCAACACCCAGTGTCCAACACCCACCATCCAACACCCAACACGGATCGCCCAACACCCACCGTCCAACACCCAACACGGACAGTCCAACACCCACCGTCCAACACCCAACACGGACAGCCCAACACCCACCGCCCAACACCCAACACGGACAGCCCAACACCCACCAACCAAAACCCAACACGGACAGTCCAACACCCACCGTCCAACACCCAACACGGACAGTCCAACACCTACCGTCCAACACTCAACAGAGAGAGCCCAACACCCATCGTCCTACTCCCAACACGGACAACCCAACACCCACCGTCCAACACCCAACACGGACAGCCCAACACCCACCATCCAACACCCAACACGGAGAGCCCAACACCCACCATCCAACACCCAACACGGAGAGCCCAACAACCATCGTCCAACACCCAACACGGACAGCCCAACACCCAGCGTCCATCACCCAACACGGAGAGCCCAACACCCATCATCCAACACCCAACACGGAGAGCCCAACACCCACCGTCCAACACCCAACACGGAGATCCCAACACCCATCGTCCAACACCCAACACGGAGAGCCCAACACCCAGTGTCCAACACCCAACACAGAGAGCCCAACACCCAGTGTCCAACACCCACCGTCCAACACCCAACACGGAGAGCCCAACACCCATCGTCCAACACCCAACACGGAGAGCCCAACACCCACCGTCCAACACCCAACACGGACAGCCCAACACCCACCGTCCAACACCCAACACGGAGAGCCCAACACCCACCGTCCAACACCCAACACAGAGAGCCCAACACCCACCGTCCAACACCCAACACGGAGAGCCCAACACCCATCGTCCAACACCCAACACGGAGAGCCCAACACCCAGTGTCCAACACCCAACGCGGAGAGCCCAACACCCAGTGTCCAACACCCACCATCCAACACCCAACACGGAGAGCACAACACCTACCGTCCAAAACCCAAACCGGACAACCCAACACCCACCGTCCAACACCCAACAAGGACAGCCCAACACCCACCGTCCAAAACCCAACACGGAGAGCCCAACACCCACCATCCAACACCCAACACGGAGAGCCTAACACCCATCGTCCAACACCCAACACGGAGAGCCCAACACCCACGATCCAACACCCAACACGGACAGCACAACACCCACCGTCCAACTCTCAACACGGAGAGCCCAACACCCACCGTCCAACACCCACCGTCCAACTCTCAACACGGGAGCCCAACACCCACCGTCCAACACCCAACACGGACAGCCCAACACGCACCGTTCAACACCCAACACGGAGAGCCCAACACCCACCATCCAACACCCAACACGGAGACCCTAACACCCATCGTCCAACACCCAACACGGAGAGCCCAACACCCACCATCCAACACCCAACACGGACAGCACAACACCCACCGTCCAACTCTCAACACGGAGAGCCCAACACCCACTGTCCAACACCCACCGTCCAACTCTCAACACGGAGAGCCCAACACCCACCGTCCAACACCCAACACGGACAGCCCAATACGCACCGTCCATCACCCAACACGGAGAGCCCAACACCCATCGTCCAACACCCAACACGGACAGCCCAACACCCACCGTCCAACACCCAACACAGAGAGCCCAACACCCATCGTCCAACACCCAATTCGGAGAGCCCAACACCCAGTGTCCAACACCCAACACGGTGAGCTCAACACCCATCGTCCAACACCCAACACGGACAGTCCAACACCCACCGTCCAACACCCAACACGGACAACCCAACACCCACCGTCCAACAGCCAACACGGACAACACAACACCCACCATCCGACACCCAACACGGACAGCCCAACACCCACCGTCCAACACCCAAAACGGAGAGCCCAACACCCATCGTCCAACACCCAACACGGAGAGCCCAACACCCAGTGTCCAACACCCACCATCCAACACCCAACACCGGGAGCACAACACCAATTGTCCAACACCCAACACTGACAGTCCAACACCCACCGTCAAACACCCAACATGGAGAGCCCAACACCCACCGTACAACACCCAACACGGATAGCCCAACACCCCCCGTCCAACACCCAACACGGACAGTCCAACACCCACCGTCCAACACCCAACACGGAGAGCTCAACACCTACCGTCTAACACACAACACAGACAGCCCAACACCCACCGTGCAACACACAACACGGACAGTCCAACACCCACCATCCAACACCCAACACAGACAGTCCAACACCCACCGTTCAACACCCAACACGGAGAGCCCAACACCCAGTGTCCAACACCCAACACGGACAGCCCAACACCCATCTTCCAACACCCAACACGGAGACCCCAACACCCACCGTCCAACACCAAACACGGACAGCCCAACACCCACCGTCCAACACCCAACACGGAGAGTCCAACACCCACCGTCCAACACCCAACACGGAGACCCCAACACCCACCGTCCAACACCCAACACGGAGAGTCCAACACCCACCGTCCAACACTCAACACGGACAGCACAACACCAACCGTCCAACATCCAACACGGATAGCCCAACACCCAGTGTCCAACACCCAACACGGACAGCCCAACACCTACCGTCCAACACACAACACGGAGAGCCCAACACCCACCGTCCAACACCCAACACGGACAGCCCAACACCCACCGTCCAACACTCAACACGGAGAGCCCAACACCCACCGTCCAACACCCAACACGGACAGCCCAACATCCATCATCCAACACCTAACACGGACAGCCCAACACCCATGGTCCAACACCGAACACAGACAGCCCAACACCCACCGTCTAACACTCAACACGGA